>NC_138082.1:22979000-24357500 GCF_964212035.1 Myotis nattereri
ACTCAGCCAGCCTTCCTGTGGTTCTGGATGATGTCCGTTCCTGTCTTTTAGTTGTATTTTTGAAGTGGTTGTTCGAGGCAGCAAACTCCGGTGTTTACCTATGCCGCCATCTTGGTTTCTCCCAGGGCACTAGTTCTTAATCAAGGGAGATTTGATCCTCCATTTGTCAATGTATGAAGATATTTTTGTTGTCACAACTATTTTTGTTGCTACTATAAGGCCAGGGATGCTGCTACTGATCCTACAATGCACAAACTGCTCTCCCCTTCTCTTACACCCAAAATGTCAGTAGTGCTGACATTGAGAGCCTCTGCTACAGGTACCACAACAGTGGGAGTAATGCACTCTTGTCCTTCCTAAATTTCTCCTTTCTCTCAATATCCTCTGATCCAATTTGATTCCTTCTGTGTCCCTGCCTGGAACCCTCATGGTACTAGAGTTAAAAGATTACACAGCCACGTAGCGTAGAGAGTATCCACTTTAGAACTGGAAGATCTGGGTTAAATCCCAGCCTAATGCCTTCAGCTTGGGTGACTTCAGGGGGAAATTACTTAATTTCTCTGAGCCTTAATTAAAAAAAATATGAAATAATGGGGACCACAGTCCTTACCTTACTGGGTGAAAGTGAGGATTACATTTATATAAATTTATTAGCACTTGGTTTGCTAGGTAGTAGATATTTCATAACATTTTTTATCATTGCACATTCTTATCCTTGCTTGGAATTACTAAAGTTGTTTCCCTACCTTGAGACATCCCAACAATTTCTTTTCATTGTGGAAAATTTACAAAATAGATAAGCTGGAAGAAAAAATTAAATCATTTGTATTCTTATGCCTTGGAAATAAACACTGCTAATGCTTCTTTTGTATATGTATTTTCCACCTCTCAATATGAACCAACCATCTCTCTCTCTCTTTCTTTCTGTTGGTTCATACTGTGTATACTGTTTAGTGACTGGCTTTTTAGACTTAATGATGTATGAGAAACATCTCTCCATGTCAATAAGTATAGATCTACATAATCATTTTAAAAAGCTGCCTAGGGTTTTATTGTATTGATGAACCATGACTTAGTCCATAAATCCCTTGTATTCTTGGACAGTTAGATCATTAAGGTTAGTCTTCAAAACCTAGAAAATGTCTTGTCTAGGTTTTATGGAGTTAATCGTTTGGAGTTCTAGAAAGCCAACCCTTTCTGTGCCCACTCACTACTAGATAGTTCATTCAGGAGGACAGCTCTTTGCACAGGATACAGAGCATCATATAGTGGTTCAGAGCTCAGGCTCTGGAGCCAGGCTGCATAGGTGCAAATCCCAGATTTCCTGCTTGGGTATATAACCTCACCTACTTGAGCCTCAGTTTCCACATCTGTAAAATAGCGAAACCAATTGTGTCTGCATCATAGAGTTGTTCTGAGAACTCTATGAGGTAGGATATGTCAGGCACATATTCCAAGGTCTGGCAGACTAAGTAGTCCATACATTTTAACTTGCATCAGGCAGGAATGAATAACTGACAAGCTGAGTGCTTTCTGGAAGTCTTTGTCCCATTACTCAGAAGTCCATGCTGCTCTGTGTAAATTATTATCTAACACTATCAAGTGTCTTTCTACCCAGGAGCAGCTGCAGTTGGAATGTAAAGATCTCTACTTGCTGTCATTGTGAGGCTTTGGGTCTTAACTGCTGTGTATTAGTTTCCTATTGCTGCTATAACAAATACAGTGGGGCCTTGACTTACGAGTTTAATTCGTTCCCTTATGGAGCTCGTAACTCAAATTACTTGTATGTCAAATCATAAAGTGAACGAGTGAGACACGTATGCTGGGCTGATGTTGTGGCGTTCAGTGTGATGTTCGCTGCGCCAACTAACAGTGGGGTATCTGAAGCTGGCTCGTAACCCGAATTTTAGCTCGCAACTCAAAGCAAAAAATTGGCCGAGAGACAGCTCGTATCTCGAAAAACTCGTTAGTCGGGACACTCATAAGTCAAGGCCCCACTGTAACCACAAATGTGGTGGCTTAACACAACAGAAATTTATTATCTCAAAGTACTGGAGGTCAGAAGTCTAAAGTCACTTTTTTGGGCTAAAATAAATTGATTGGCAGGGCTGTGTTCCTTCTGGAGGCTTGAGGCAAAACTGGTTTCTTTGCCTTTCCCAGCTTCTAGAAGCTGCCCACATTCCTTGGCTCATGGCCTCGCATCACTCTGACTTCTGCTTCTGTTGTCACATATCCTCTAACTCTGACCCTCCTGCCTCACTCTTATAAAGACACCTGTGATTACCTTGGGCACACTAGGTGATTTAGAATAATCTCTCTATTTCAATGTCTGTTACCCTGATCACATCTGCAAAGTCTCTTTTACCATGTAAGGTAGCATATTCACAGGTTCTGAAGATCAGGAGGACATCGTTGGGAGGCTATTATTCAGCCTACCACATAACTGTGTAAATTACTTTCATGCTCACTTATTTGAACTCTTAACATTTCTGGTAGCTCAGACCCTGGGACACCTGACAGGTATCTGAGTGTTGCGATCCTTGCCCTGGACCAAGTTTAGCATCTGAGCAGTGCCTCTGTTGCAGGCAGTGGGTGGGTACAAGAGAACATTGCCAAGACAGTGGTCAGTTATCTGGGTGCTGAGCTTGTCCCATTTCTCAGCTTCTCTCCTTGACTTAAATGGTGTCTGGTTGCTCCAGAGTCTCTCCAGCTGGCTGTCACACAATTTTTCCTCCTAAAAACTGCTAGCACTCCTGTCCCCTTGGCCACGTGGCCACTGGCCTGGAACAGTTATTCTCCCCTTTTCCTCTCTTCAAACTTCCTGACTTCAGAGCACCCCATACTCCCATTCATTAGGGTGAATTTCCAACTATGTTCCTCTAGGTGGCTTTATTCTCCAGAGTGTAATTAGGGGAGCCTGCTCACCATCACGGGTTCACCCTGCCTCCCCCAATAATCATGCTGCCTTTACCTTATCCAGCCTGTGCTCCCCTCTGCCCAGCTCCAATACTCTACATGTTCATGTGGCCCCAGGAGCACCTCCACTGCCTTACTAGTCCACCCAAGGCTCAGGAAGGGGACTGTGGCCTCATGCCATAGTGAGACCACTGGAGGTGGGCAGTCTGAGGGCAGGTATATAAGTTTCCCCTAACACAAAGCTGGAGTGGTTGGCTGAAGAGATTCTCTGGGCCCATGGTTGGTGCAATCTTTT
The DNA here is from genome assembly GCF_964212035.1 of Myotis nattereri. Classification (NCBI taxonomy): domain Eukaryota; kingdom Metazoa; phylum Chordata; class Mammalia; order Chiroptera; family Vespertilionidae; genus Myotis; species Myotis nattereri. Next base: position 22,982,212 of record NC_138082.1, read on the forward strand.
CTATGGCACCTCCCTGCTCTTGGTCAACTTTCTGGGGTGGGACATTGGGTGAATGGGCCCCATTCAGGTTCCTTGCTGTAGTCTTTCTTCCCAGATCTATCTCACCTGTACCCAGCAGAAAGTCCAAATCTCTTCCTGTTTTCTTGTCACCATGACCCTCAAGGCCCAATCAGGGAGATGGAATCACCCTTTAGATTGGAGCTCTTTAGGTTAGTAACGTACTGTTGGCTTTCCCAAGCAGGGCCTTGTTGGTTGCTTAGAAGCATCAGGCTCTGATTTTTAGTCAGCAAGAAAACAAGTTGCATTTTGATATAAAACACAAGTTGATTATTTCTATCCTTGTATATAGATCCTACTTTCTCACCCTCAGGCAAACGAGAATGATGGCTTATCCTCTCCCTCTTCCACACATTCTTAAATCTGTTTTTTATTTTAGTTTTTGAAAATTTGCTTGGCGTTACAGAACCATTAGCTGAACATAAAGAGAGAAAAAAATTCACCCATGATACCAATGTCATCCCTGACAAATTAAACTATTTTTATTTTTTCCATATTGCCTTCCAGTTTTTGTCCCCATGAACATATAATTTAAATGGTCGTAATCATAGTGTAGCTATCATTTTGTGTTCTGCATTTTCCACTTAGCATTAATTATATCATAAGCATTTTTTCCATGTTGCTGCGCAGTCATCGTAATTATCATTTCTAATGCTATATAAGAATTCATCAAGAGGGGAGTAGATTACTTAACCCCTATTCTGTTGTGGGGCCTTTTACATTCCTTCTTAGTCTTTTTCTCACTGGGGGTTGCCCTTGATATCATGTCCCTTGCTGTCCTCTGGGTGAGAGAGGAAGGGGAGGCAAGCAGTGAAAGAGAAGAAAGACAACCCCCAAGCAGAGGAGTTAAAAGAAGCCTGCTTTACACGCATTCCAAGTTAAGATTCCTAACGGTAAGAGCTGAAAGGAAACATTGACCTTGACCTTCTTCTTCTGCTTTTTCTTTTTTAAAAAATATGTTTTTATTGATTTTTTAGAAAGAGAGGAAGAAATAGGGAGAAAGAGAGAAACATTGATGAGAGAGAAACCTGGATCGGCTACCTCCTATGTGCTTCCTACTGGGGATGAAGCCAGCAACCCAGGTATGTGCCCTGACTAGGAATTGAACTGGAGACCTCCTGGTCCATGGGATGACACTCAACCAACTGAACCACACTGGCCAGCTGGCCTTGACCTTCTTAAGCCCCATCACTGATGGCTATTTTTTAAAAAAATATATTTTATTTTTTTTTACGGAGAGGAAGGGAGAGGGGTAGAGAGTTAGAAACATTAATGAGAGAGAAACATCAATCAGCTGCCTTCTGCACATGTCCCACTGGGGATGTGCTGCAACCAAGGTACATGCCCTTGACCGGAATCGAACCTGGGGCCCTTCAGTCCGCAGGCCGATGCTCTATCCACTGAGCCAAACCAGTCAGGGCTTGATGGCTATTTTTGAGAATGACTTTTTCACTTACATTTGGAATGGTGGATGTAGGACACTGGTTGAGGAAATAAATGTAACTTATCAGTTCTAACTTTCCTAGCTATGAAAATCAACTCCCAAATGCTATTCTAAATGCTAAAACTATAGGTTCAATTTTTGTTAATCAAATAATTGTGCTGATTAGAACTAACATAATAACTTGAGAGGATTTCAGTTATGATGGTGTCTCTTAAAGCATCACAAACTCTAGGCCCATGAGATGCTTTATGAAATAAGGGTCCCTTGACAAAAATATCTAGGAAACAGTAATTTTATATGCTAGATAACCTTCTTGGGTATTCAATATGCCTATTAATATAGTCAGTGCTCTGAGAGGTCCCGCAGGAAGGAAGAGTGTTTAACTTTGTTTCCCAAGGCCACTGGGTGCTTTTGTTATATGGAACTCCATCAGTCAGAGCTTATTTAGGAAAATACTAGTATAAACAAGCTAGGTAATTCAGGGAGGCCTGGCTATAGAGTTCCAGCTTAAAAGTGTTGGGAGAGCTGAAAGAGTGAAAAAGGTGTTGTGACTCAGAGATTAGCAACTGTAGGAAGTAGCTGCAACCCCAAAGTGTAGACATGGCATTCCCAGAATGTGGGACATACTTTCTTCTCTAATCCTGGGGGTAACACCTAAGGTACTAAGACCACTATGGTGGGACACAGAGAGCAGGGGGCGGGATTGCTGAAGAGGTGCTAAGCCCTAGTGCTGGGACACAAGAAGTGGGGTGAGCTGTGGGTGCTGGATCTGTGGAAGCACTCTAGAACTCTTTCCTGGCAGGGTGTCCCCTCTGTGATAGGCAGATTCTCATCCCCATGACCTCTGCCATCTGACAGCATGCTGAATATGTCACATTTTTGGTGAAAGAGACTTTGCAGATGTAATTAGGGTTACTGATCAGCTGACCTTATGATGGGGAACTAATCCTGGGTTATCTGGCATGGACTCAATGTAATCTCTAGCACTTAAAAGTAGAAGAGGAAGTCAGAATGGGAAGTCAGAGAAATTCAGAGCAAGAGAGGATTCAATGTACATTTACTGGCTTTGAAGATGGAAGGGGCCAGAAGCCAAGGGATGTGAGCAGCCTCTAGAACAGTGGTTCTCAACCTTCCTAATGCTGCAACCCTTTAATACAGTTCCTCATGTTGTGGTGACCCCTAATCATAAAATTATTTTCGTTGCTACTTCATAACTGTAATTTTGCTACTGTTATGAATCATAATGTAAATATCTGATATGCAGGATGTATTTTCATTGTTACAAATTGAACATAATTAAAGCATAGTGATTAATCACAAAAACAATATGTAATTATATGTTTTCCGATGGTCTTAGGCGACCCCTGTGAAAGGGTCGTTCGACCCCCAAAGGGGTCGCGACCCACAAGTTGAAAACCGCTGCTCTAGAAGCTGAGAATGACCACCAGCTGATAGCCAGCAAGGAAACCTCAGGGATCTCAGTTCTACAACTTTATGAAACTGAATTCTGCCAACAAGCTGAATGAGCCTGGAAGTAGAATCTTTCTCCATAGAAGAGCCCAGGCTGACCAACACTCTCATCTTGGCCTTGTGAGACTCTAAGCAGAGAACTTGACTGAGCCCACTGAACTTCTGACTTATAGAACTGTGAGATAACAAATGAGTGTTGTTTTAAACCAGTAAGTTTGTGGTAAATTGTTTTGGAAGCAATAGCAAGTTAATACACATTCCCATCTTCTAGTAACCTGCCATTCTCTCCCATTTGCAGAAAATAGTTGGAAGCCCATTGACAAGGAGGTCTGGGACTTAATTCTCCAGAATTCAGCACAGAGGGGCAGGAGTGAAGGCTAAAAGCACATAGGCAGTCTCTGGCACAGCACCTGCTAACATTTGGTGGGACGAATATTAGGAATACCATTTTGAGGAATTCTGATGATGATACTGTAGAGTTGGATTTTTGAAATGGGTGCTTTGGGACCCCCTGTAAGATAGAGAAAGATGGTATATTTATGCCATTTTTATGAGACTGCCAAAGAGGCATGGCAGTGTGTTGTGGAGACAACCCCATAGGCTGGAGATCAGGTCCTGACTCTGCCCTTACTCCTTTGGTGACTTTGAATGACTCACCTTCCCAGGGCTTCTGCTTGTGTGGAGTGAAGGGTGCTGACTAAAGCACCTGTGAGGTCCTCTCACGTTCTAAAGTTCTCCTACTTGGAGAATAATTTTACTCTTTTAAATGATTGTGGATTCTATTTAAATGATTGTAGACATATTTATGATTGATTTGATGCTGAATTTTTGATTAGCAACAGAACTCCCAATCATGGGATTATTGTTAAGAGAAATTATGACTCAGTTTACAGTTACTGGTCACTAATATGGGGAAAATGGATAGATTCAATAATGACAATATTTGGCTCCAAATAAATTGAGGAGCCTGCAATGAGGGCGTAAGATTGATTTGCATTGATAGAACAACTGGTAGCCATGCTGTATTGCCTCTGCACTGGTTGCTATGGGGGAAATGAGAGCAATGAGTATAGATCCCTTGGCTTCAAGGAGCTTATAATCTTTGAGGAGACAGATAGACAAAAGGAAATAATTGGATGATGAAAGGAATGCATAGAGCCATGTCTTAAATTATATCACAGGGTTATGTTAGCTTATTTATGGCGCCAGGCTTTTAATAAAGAGGCCTTTCCTTTTATCTTTCTAGATCACAGAGGGAGGCACACCCCTCTGAGCAGCCGTGGGTCAGAGCTGGATTTTGCTGGCCTTTGCTTTCTTCCTTGGCTGTCACTGGGAACTGCTTCAGGAAGCCACAAGTGTCTTCCATGACAGTTTCCCGTGGGGTGTGACACATAGCTTTCCACCCACCTTGAGGCATTTGAAAGTAAAACAAAGTAACCTTCCATTAATGGAAAGCTAGAATTTTCTATCTGCTTATACTTCTGACAGGTTGCTTGATGCTGTCACTGACGGTGTATACATTTTCAACATGCATTTTTAGTTTGTTACTCCTGGATGTATTAATTCCTAATGTTCCTTTTTGATTGCAGTGATGCCATGCTCTTTATACAGCCCTATTCTGGGGGTATGACCCACAGTGTAGAAGCGGCAGGCCTGCCTTTCCAAGAACCTGCATACCTGCTGAAATTTTCATTAACATTTTTTTTAATTGTTTAAAGTATTTCATATGTCCCCTTCCTCCCCCCCCCCCCCCTCAATTGACCTCCTATGGCTCACTCCCACCCCTTGCCCTAGGCCTTCACCACCCTATGAAATTTTCATTTTGTACCTGGATGTTCAGAGGTCGCAGAGATATAGCCTCTGAGCTTTAAGCCACTTTGATGTTAGAAGCACCTTTATGTGTTGTATGTTCAATGTTTCTCTTTGTTTCCTAGGAGACTGGTTTCAGAAACTTTCAAAATGGGGCATGGAACAATTTTGCTTTTCAGTCATAAGGCCACTGTTTCACAGTGACAGTATGGAACAAGAGTATAGAATTGGGGAGTAGTGCCTGGGATTGAATTCTGATGCCAACATTTTTTGGACAAGTTTCTTAACCTCTTTGAGACTCAGTTTTCTCATATGTGAAGTTGGGGGAAAACAACCTGATAGGGTCGTTGATAGGATTAAATTAAATAATGTACGTTAAGTGCTTAACACAATGCCTACTATATAATAAGTACTTAATACCTGTTAGCCAACATTATCATAATCTTTATGATCATCATCACCATCACCATTATTGCTATTATCATAATCACCATGACCACAAGCATTGTCATCATGATTATCAACATCATCATCATTCCAGATCATTGTCTTTATTCTCATCACCATCATCATCACCACTACCACCATTATCATCATCACAATCATCGTCATCATCTCATCATCATCACCATGACTACCACCACTACCATCATCATCATCAGCAGCAGCAGCAGCAGTAGCAACCTGCCTTCCCAGAGACTCTCTTTAGGTCAGTGATGGCGAACCTTTTGATCTCGGCGTGTCAGCATTTTGAAAAACCCTAACTTAACTCTGGTGCCGTGCCACATATAGAAATTTTTTGATCTTTGCAACTATAGTAAAACAAAGACTTATAGTTTTGATACTTATTTTATATATTTAAATGCCATTTAACAAAGAAAAACCAACCAAAAAAATGAGTTGGCGTGTCACCTCTGACACGCGTGTCATAGGTTCGCCATCACTGCTCTAGGTGCCTGACATAAAACAATATCTGGCAATGATGCAGATATTGGGCCCCTGCTCTGTCCTCGCCTTGGCTGTAGCCACTGTACCTCTGAGGAAGAGTGTGAGCTCCACCTTCTGCCAATCATGATGCATGACCTCTTCTTTGCTTTCTTTCCTTGCATAGTTCTCTACTTGGCTGGCATCCTGATTTTTGGCCTGTCACTGGCCATCCCCCTCTGGAGGGAGGTTGAAGTTTCACATGGTCCAGTCACTGGTAAGGATGTGAATGTGGAGTGGTCCTCTAGGCCTTGCGCCTGCTGCCTGTAGGACTTTGAGAATTTGGTGCTTCCTAGTATCATATCACGGTGGGTTTAGGCCATACTTGCATTGACTTCACTTGGAATTTGAGGGATTTTGAAGCTGATCAAGGAAAAAGATATGTCCACGAGGTGGCAGTAGTACACTCAGGGCTTACATGGGTGTTTCTTGGAAGGTTTGTGTGTGGGGAAAATCCCTTCTAGCGTGAACTGTCCAGAGGCTACGCCATGGGGATCACTACTCAGACAGGGAGCCGGAGCTTCTAGGGAGAGGGTGATGTCTACATGCTGCTGCTCAGCAGCCCAGCCTGGGTCAGAGGGCTCCGAAGGGCAGCAGCAGCCGGGGATCTGTATAGATCTTATCTATGGCTAGCTGATGTTGGGTATGCAAAGGAAGCAGGCTTTAAATGGCTAAAATCATGCTTATTTGGGCTAACTGAAAACAATTGGATGTGTTAAAATTTCACTGTTTGTCACTAGTGCGCTTTTGAGCTACCACAGACTTGGCGGCTTAAACAACAGACATTTACTACTCACAATTCTGGGGCTGAAGTCCAAGATCAGGGTGCCAGCATGGGAGAGCCATGGTGAGGGGAAGGTTCTTCCCCTGAACTGCAGATAGCTGCCTTCTTGCTGTGTCCTCACATGGTGGAGTGTGTATTGGGGGAAACAGTTTGGTCTCTTCTTATAAGGGCAATACTCCCACCATAAACACCCCATCCTATGACCTCATCTAAACCTAAACACTTCCCCAAAGCCCCACCTCCAAATATCATCACATTGGGGGACAGGCTTCAAGAAATAAAGTTGGGGGGCACAAAAATTTAGTTCAAAATACTTCTAATATAGAACTTTCTTTTCTCCATCAGAGACAATAAATGTAAATATATTTTGAAAAGTGGAGAGCATTATATCAATGGAAAAATTTATTTTTATTACTTCTTGAACAGCTACCTTCTAGCTAATCACAAATAGTTTCCGATATGAGGTTTTCTTACAATGCAACCAAATGATGACTTTATCCAGTCTTTCTTCCAGCCTCTCCACTGAAGAATGTGAAAGAACGCCAGCCGCCACAATAAAACCCACACCCTCTGTCCCCTCCCCTTCTGTCTGACGAGAGGAGGAATGAAGGCACAGGGTGTCAAGCAGGCTATAAACTTTTGAGCTGCTTTCCCTCAACTTTTGGGAGAGCTTCTTTGGGATGACAGGGGGACAAAGGGTTGCAGTGTAAATTACCATGCAAATTGCCACAGTTTGAACTTAAGACACCTTTGTCTGCTGCAGCTCAATGAACTTGAGCTTCTGTGACTCCCACAGAAGGGGAGAGGTGCAGTACCTTCCAGAGCTGAGGCGCTGAACCACCTAAACAACCCCATATGCTTGGCGTCAGCGAGCTCTTATAAATACATTTGAGTGGCTGCTAAAAGATGACAGCCGAATAGACTATGTCGTAAGGTGTTTCCCTGCTGACCTCTCATCAGGTTTCCTCTTTTAAGGCCAGTGGTTGTAGGACAACTCTGAACAGTTCGTAGTGTGATGTCATGAGTCAGTCCTGGAGATGGCAAGCATTGACAACCCTAGATTGTCAACACATAGATGCTGTGTTTGTTTTCCTTTGTTTCCATTCCTTTCTTCCCTCCTTCTGTCTCATTCACTGGGTCAGCAAGGTAATAGATTGCTCACATGGGTGGACTCCCTCATCTCTGAGGCGGGCATGCCTTCCCCAAGTCTGTGACAAAGAGGCATGACTTCAGAACATTTCCTGTGGGCAAATGCCTCTGACTTTTTGTTGGCTTCTTGCTTCCATTCCCATGGCTACACCAGCAACCATTGAGGCTGCAGTCCACATCCCGAGGTTATTCAAAGCTCTCAACTCATCTTCTCTTTATAGGAAACAACTCGATGAGGGCACAGCCCTAATTTGGGGACAAACAGAGGATCATAGAAAAATGCTCTGAAGAAATTTCTGTACCAGTTTGTAGGGAAGTTTCCAAACAGCAATTAGAGCTTGTCTTGGTCCTGCTCTCCCCCTCGTTCATTGTGGCATAATAGTAACTCAGAGTTGGCGGCACATTTTTTATTTTTTTAGTGTTAATATTTATTAACATTTATGTGCTGGGCCTTGAGCTGAACATTGTGTATGTTTTACCTCATTTAAACCGGACAGCAATGCTTTAAAGGTAGGGTTCTCCAGATAAACAGAACCAATGACATATATATAATTGGCTCATGTGATTGTGGGGGTAGCAAGTCTAAAAGTCTAAAAGCTGTGGGACAGGCTGGCAGACTGGAGACCCAGGGAATTGTAGATGTTGGGCTAGATGTCAAAGGCAGTCTGTAGGCAAAACTACTTTTTTCTTAGGGGATGTCAGACTTTTTTTGTCTTAAAGCCTTTGACTGGTTAGATCAGTGGTTCTCAACCTTCCTAATGCCGAGACCCTTTAATACAGTTCCTCAACTTATGGTGACCCCCAAATTCATTGTTACAAATTGAACATAATTAAAGCATAGTGATTAATCACAAAAACAGTATGTAATTATGTATGTGTTTTCCGATGGTCTTAGGCGACCCCTGTGGAAGGGTAGTTAGACCCCCAAAGGGTTCACGACCCACAGGTTGAGAACTGCTGGATTAGATGAAGCCCACCCACATTATAGAGGGCAATTTACTTTACTCAGAATCTACTGCTTTAAATGTTAATCTCATCTATATATATAAAAGCCTAAGGGACTGAACGACCAGTCGACTGGTCACTATGATGTGCACTGACCACCAGAGGGCAGACGCTCAATGCAGGAGCTGCCCCTTGGTGGTCAGTGCACTCCCATAGCAGGAGCACTGCTCGGCTGACCAATGGATGCCAGGCATCAGGCTCAGGGCTGGTGAGCGCAGCTGTGGCAGCATGAGCCTCTCTCGCCTCCACAGCAGCACTACTGAGTGGCTGTGGCAGCAGGTGCAGCGGGCCGGGATTAGCGGGAGTGGCGCCTGGCCAGAGCTGGGGCTCCTCCCTGGCTACCTGACACTTGGCACACTACTACATGCCCCATGGGGTCCTAGATTGAGAGAGGGTGCAGGCCAGGCTGAGGGACCCCACTAGTGCACAAATCTGTTCACTGGGCCTCTAGTCAAAAATAACCTTCACAGGGACATTTGATCAACTATCTGGGTATCATGGCCTAACCAAGTTGACACACAAAATTAACCGTTATAGTAGATATCATTCTCTTTTTTTAGATGTGAGAAAAGAGATCTCAGAGAAATGAATTCACTTGCAGTGGTAAGCTGAATAATACCTTCCACCCCAATCCCACCCCCCAAAATATGCCCATGTCTTAATCTCCAGAACCTGGGAATGTTACCTTATATGGTAAAACGGACTTTGTAGAGGGGATTAAGTTAAGGATCTTGAGATGGAAACATCTTCCTGATTTATCCAGGAAGGCCCAATTTAATCACAGGATCCTTATAAGAGGGAAGCAGGAGGGTCAGAGTCAGAGGAGAAGGCAATGTGATGACAGAGGGGAGATGAGAATGATGCTCTTTAAAGACGAAGGAAGGGGCCAGAAGCCAAGGAATACAGGTGGCCACTAGAAGCTGGAAAGGACAAGAAAATGGATTCCCCCTAGAGCCTTCAGAAGGAACTAGCCTGCCAACACCTTGAATTTAGCCAGTGTAAGTGAACTGATTTTGGACTTTTTACTTGCAGAGCTGTAAGAGAATAAGTTTGTGTTGTGTTAGGACACTAAGTTTGTGGTAATTTGTTAGAGCAGCCATAGGAAATGAATATACTTGCCCAAGGCCACATAGTTAGTAAATGGTAGAGGTGGGATTTGAAGTCAGGGCAGGCTGAGCCTCAGACATCCAGTGCTATTATCATCATCAGTCTTGTTGATCCGTCCCAAACAATAGTTCTTGAGTCCATTCCTCCTCTATCCTCCCACAGTCCTTGTTCAGATTTTAACCACCTGCCACTGAAGGTATAGTAACAGGGGACAATTAGTCATACAGGAAAGAGGGACTGGGGTTAGGAAGCAGAAGGGAAAGGAAAATAAGAGTCTCCATTTATTCCTACAATGTGACAGGCACTTTGTAAAGATTAGTGGGTTTAGTTCTCCCAACCTGGAAGGCAGGTACTTTTTAAAATAATATACTGGTATATTTTTATTAGTTTCAGAGAGGAATGGAGAAGCAGAGAGAGAGAGAGAGAAACATCAATGGTAAGAGATAATCATTGATTGACTGCCTACTGCAAGCCCCCTACTGGGAATTGAGCCTGCAATCCCAGGCATGTGTCCTGACCAGGAATTGAACCATGACCTCCTGGTTCATAGGTTGATGCTCAACCACTGAGCCATGCTGGCCAGGCTGGAAGACAAGTACTTTTATTTTCCATATTTCATAGCTGAGGAAACTGAGACCAAGAGAGGTTAAGTAACTTGCCCAGAGTCACACAGCTAGTAAGTGGCAGAGCTGGGTTTAAACCTAAGATCTGATGCCCACACTTTTACACACTCTCCTCGCCACACTTGAGAATCTTCATCACAGAGCAGCAGAAATGGGATAGGAAAATGTTGGCAGAAATATTTCTTGAGAAAATAAGAAAGCTGAGGCTTCCCGTGTTCTTGCTTTCCTTCCCAGAAACCTCTGTCTCAGGTGGGCAGACTTCAAATCCAGGACCAGAGCTTCCCTCAGCGTCCTCTCCACCACCAAGCTTTGCCCTTCTTCATCTCATGGCACACATAAACTAATTACTAGAATTCTGCAGCACACCCAAAATATGTTTTTTTTTTTTCTGATTTAACACAAATACAAAAACAGGTATAATTTTGATTCATTCACACTGGATGGCTATTCTTTTTTTTGACTTTTAATTTCTTTATTAAGGTATTAAATATGTGTCCGTATCCTCCCATTACCCCCCAACTCATGCCCTCATCCCCCTGTTGTCTGTGCCCATTGGTTAGGCTTATATGCATGCATACAAGTCCTTTGGTTGATCTCGCCCCCTTACCCCCACCCTCCCCTACCTTCCCTCTGTGGTTTGACGTTCTGATCAATGATTCTGTCTCTGGATCTGTTTTTGTTCATAAGTTTATGTTGTTCACTATATTCCATAAATGAGTGAGCTCATGTGATATTTATCTTTCTCCGAGTGGCTTATTTCACTTAGCATAATGCTCTCCAGTTCCATCCATGCTGTTGCAAATGGTTAAGAACTCCTTCTTTTTATCGCAGTGTAGTATTCCATTGTGTATATGTACCACAGTTTTTTAATCCACTCAGCTGCTGATGAGCACTTAGGCTGTTTCCAAATCTTAGCTATGGTGAATTGTGCTGCTATGAACATAGCGTTGCGTGTATCCTTTCTGAATGGTGTTTCTAGTTTCTTGGGACATATTCCTAGAAGTGGGATCACTGGGTCAAATAGAAGCTCCATTTTTAGTTTTTTGAGGAAACTCCATACTGTTTTCCACAGTGGCTGCACCAGTCTGCATTCCCACCAGCAGTGCACGAGGGTTCCTTTTTCTCCACATCCTCGCCAGCATTTGTTGTTTGTTGATTTGTTGATGATGGCCATTCTGACAGGTGTGAGATAGTACCTCATTGTCATTTTGATTTGCATCTCTTGGATGATTAGTGACTTTGAACATGTTTTCATATGTCTCTTGGCCTTCCTTGGATGGCTATTCCTATGTTGGCTATTATGATTTTTGAATTTGATAATCCAAGGGGAAAGAGGTTAGTGCCCCTAACTAACTAGTCAGGTATTGAATGTTTTAAAAATTCTTGGGACACACCACTTGGAAATTGCTGCTCTGCTTGCTAAGGTGGGTCATGCTCCTCTGGTCAAGGAGGAGCCTTCTATCTGAGTTCTTTCTCCTCTGCCTTCTCATCCTCTTTTTCCCTCTCAGGTCTCTGGCTTCCCTTGGCATCTGCTAAGGTGGCACTTGGGTACTCTGCCCCCGCCTCCCAAATTCTTTTCCTTTTTCCATTCTTATTGCTGTCATTTCACTTTTATTCTTTGATTCCTGTCATCTACAGAGGGAAGAAGAGAACGTTGAGAGGTACGGGAACAGAGGGTGAGCCATGGTTTCCAAAGAGTTCTGACCAGACTTCCTCCCTTTGCCTGTCATGGGTTAGTGTCCAAGCTCCCATCACCATGGTGAGCTGGGCATCCAGTGACTGAAGATGATTCCTGGCAACCAGGGGTGACTGGAGACATACTGCTGATTCTGAGCCGAGCTTATGACTTAATGAAATAGGTTATCAACAACACTGGGCTAAAAATACCATGTTTATATTTGAAATAACTTGTTTTGGCAGTTATAAATGTTCTGTGAAGCCAGCGTAGAATGTCGTCTAGCAGCTCTCAGACAACTGCATAACATTTCAGATGCACACATCATTTTCTATGCCAAATCCAACACGCAATTTCCAGCCAATTCTTCGCTATCCTGAGTAATGGAGGGGAGATTGGGAGCGGTTAAACCAGGGAACAATCAGCTTAGTGCAGGGTTTCCCAACTGAAAGTGTTACTTTGGAGTAGGTGCTATTGGAAAAAAATGTTCAGAGAAGTTTTCTTTGCCTACCAGGTACCCCTTTGCCCTTGGGTACCAGAGAACTTAAGTGAATTATCTTAACTCCCTCCCTCCCTTCTTTTTTCATCTTTCAAACAGTTATTGAACATCAATTTTATGCCAGATAGGTTGCTGGGTGCTGGGGATAGTGATAAACAAAACCAACTCGATCTGTGTGCTTCTCCTCCCCAACAAGGAGTTTAGGATGCATTTTGGTGGTAATTAACAAGTGGAAAAAGGAATAAATAATTACAAAGTGTGATGCATGTTGTAAGTAATAACTAGGAGGGAAGGAGGGAGGCTGGAGTAGGGCATCTCCTAGAGCAGACAGGATGGCTTCTTCGAGGGGGCGGCATTTCAGCTGAGCCTGGAAGGGTAGAGGCGGGGATGTTCCAAGCAGAGGAACTAACTACACTTGGAAATGTCTGAGAAACAGACTGATGGGTTTGAGGAACTGTCTTGATGTATTTTTACTTATGAAATTTCTACCAAGAGCTGGAGGAGGCAAAGCTCTTAAGAGCTTGGCACTGAGTCTTTCACTTTCTTTATCTGTCCTTTCCTTCCTTTCCCTCTCCTCTCTCTTTCACTGTCTTTATCTGTCCTTTCCTTCCTTTCCCTCTCTCCTCTCCTCTCCTCTCCTCTCCTCTCCTCTCCTCTTCTCTTTTCTTCTCTCTCTCTCTCTCTCTCTCTCTCTCTCTCTCTCTCTCTCTCTCCCTCTCTCCTCTGCCAAATACCACTCCCATTATCGCCTCCACTTACCACTGTCGCCTTACTGTCCTCAGCTCTGAACCCACCCTCCCATTTCTGCTGCACCCTCCACTCCCCTGGCTTCAGGGACTTGCCCAGATATACTGATGAGAAAGCAGATCCTTCTTATCAGCCAGTTTGCCATCACATCTGTCACTCCCAGCCGCATAGCTTCAGCATCAGCACTGTGCTCCGCATCGTAGCTAAGGGGAAGGTCAGTTACCAGACCCAGCTGCCAACAGCCATCACCTCCATCTCTCCTGTACCCCTCCTGCCCTTCTCACTCCTCTTCCTCCCCCTCTCAGTCTCCTGTGGCAGTTCTGTTCTTTCTCCTTCCACTGCGATGGCATCTCTGCTCTGCCCTACTCAGCCCCAGGGAGGAAAGAACCTTTCTGTTCACAACATGTAATGGTGGAAGGAAGGTGGTCTCTGGAATCAGACCTGGGTTTGAGTTTCAGCTTGACCAATGATTAGCTGAGTGGACTTGGGAAAGTCCCTAACCTCTGGACCACAATGGTCCATCGTTATTATGAGGATTATGAAAATGATAGATGAGAACCTGTGCCTGGAGCTTAGCAGGTGCCTAGTAAAAAGACAATTACTTCTCTCTCTCCACCCCTGTGGACGCTGGTGACTCATAAACAAGAAATGAACCAACATACCATTGCCTGCACCCACACTCAGCTGTCCACCGTGTATTAACACCTCCACTGCCAAGGCATCATCATAGAAACAACTCAAGGTTTCCCCCAGTGCTGTTTAAAATTTGTGGTTAATGATGCTTAATATTTTTAATCACATAAATAGTACATTAATAAATTCTTGTAAAAATACAAACAACAGATAAAATGGAAAGTTCTTTTCAACCATTACTACCCTCTGTAACTATTAACAGTTTAGTTTAGAATATTACCTTCTGAACTTTAAAATATACATTTTTATAGGAATGTGTGTAGTTTTGTGTTTTTATTTTTTAAACTAGAAGCCCAGTTCACAAAAATTCATGCACTCAGGGGAGGTCTCTCAGCCTAGCCTGTGCCCTCTTGCAGTCCAGGATCCCTCGAGGGATGTCCACCTGCTGGCTTAGGCCTGATCCCTGGGGAATTGGGCCTAAGCTGGCAGTCAGACATCTCTCTGGCAGCCCAGGAGCCCTCAGTTGGACATCCTTAGTGCTGCTGAGGAGGTGGGAGAGGCTCCCGCCACTGTCACTGCACTTGCAGCCGTCAGCCCGGCTTGTGGCTGAGTGGAGCTCCCCCTGTGGGAGTGCACTGACTACCAGGGGGCATCTTCTGTGTTGAGAGTCCATAGCAACCGGTCATTCCTGGTTGTTCTGCTGTTAGGGTCAATTTGTATATTATGCTTTTATTATATAGGATAACTGGTATACTGTAATATGTATCACAAAGTAATATTATACTGCAACTTATGTTCTTTTTTTGACAGTGCATACAGAACTATACTTTTTTGTTTAGGAGCTGATTATTTATTTATTTATGTATTTAAAAACATTTTTATTGATTTCAGAGAGGAAGAGAGAGATAGAAACATCAGTGATGAGGTAGAATCATAGATCAGCTGCCTTCAGCACGCCCCACACTGGGGATTGAGCCTGCAACCCAGGCATGTGCCCTTGACTGGAATCGAACCTGGGACTCTTCAGTCCACAGGCCGATGCTCCATCCACAGAGTCAAACTAGCCAGGGCTGATACTTTATTTTTAATGTTTTATTATGGAAAATTTTAAATATATGCAAGTAGAAAGAATAATATAATGAACCCTACGTGCCTATTACCCAGCTTCAACAATGATCAGCTCATCCAATCTGAAACATCTAATTCCACTCACTTTCTTCTACTATATCACTTTAAAGCCAATCCCAGATATAGCATTCCAACCAAAAATATTTCTTTATGCCTCTCTAACAGATAAGGGCTATTTATAAATATAAATACAATACTAATGCCACACTGAAAAAAATGAACAATTTCTTAATATCAGCCGTTATCTAGTTTAAAAATTATTTGTTCCAGTGTCCTATTAAGATACAGACATTTTAATTGGTTGATGTATCTTTTAAGTTTCTTTTATCCTTAGCTTCCCCCTCCATTTCCTCTTTCTCTCTATCCTTGCAATTTGTTTGTTAAAAAGACCTACCTTTTTACCTGCTGCGTAGTTATTCTCCAATGGTTTATTTTCTCATTCTCCTATTGGGGGGCATTCCGATTGTTCTCTAACTCCTACTGTCAGACAAAAGTTCCAGTGAACATGCCATCCTTGCTCCAGGGCAGCTGAAAAGAAGTGGATATGCAAAGTTGAAGGGTGGGCACCTTATAGTTGACTGAACCATATAAAATTTGCCCAGGTCAAAGATGGTTGAATATTGGCAATTTCATATGGTTCAACCCAATATTTTTCAATTGAAATTGCCAACTCTCCTTTAAACACATTGCATCAATTTACCCTCTTCCACGTGTAAGTGTACCCATTTCCCTATCTTATCACCACAGTTAGAATAACCAGTGTTTAGAATGTTCTGTGAGTCTGATAGGGAAAGAATGGCTTTTACTGTGCTTTTCAATGATGCTCAGGAGCCATGTGCCAGGCACAGTCTGGGATACTTTTCCTCTGGGAGTCAGATCCCCAGGGTGTGAACCCACATAAGAAGGGCACTATTGCGTCCGGGCTGTGCCCAGATCAAGGGAGTGATCCACTGCGGGGACGAGCTGTAGGCAGAGAGTGCATAGGTTACATTTTCAGGTGGATCCTTCTTTTCACTCCTGCCCTGAGCTGTGACCCCAAAGGGAGCGCATATCTGGTTGAAATATGAATTCATTCAGCTGAAGCCAGTTGGCTCATAACTTGTGGCTAGTAAGTAATCTCACCCATCCCCTTGCCCCTGTTAAGGCACCTGCTTTGGCTGGTGAAGAGAGGTGACAGGCTATAAACTGGAAGGACACCTGGGCACTGCAATGACTGTATCCCTGCTGTATCCCCAGGCTGCCATTCTGTGTCTAAGAAATTTCTAGCACCTGTTTCCCTAGTTAAGAGACACAATGGGGAGGGAGAGGCATGGGGATTGCAGGTGTGAGTAGGGGGTCCTATGCAAACTGGTGGATGGAACACTGGACCGAAAGTCAGGAGACCTAGTTTCAGACCCTCTTTTGCCCCTTAGAGCATTGTGACCAGGCCGCCCTCTCCATCAATCTATGCTATAGTTGTCTGGAAAAGGGGCCATGAGGGCCTGCACACCCGGGCCTCCCATGCCTGACTCTTTCCCCTCCCCGTGACTCAAGTCTGTGAAGGCGTTTGGAAAGCGACTGCGTGCTCTGCAAAAGCAAAACGCGGTGTGCAAAACCCACAGATTCTGCACACCAGAGGAATGCCCCCTTTTCTGGTAATTATACAGTAATTATTCACATAAGAAGGATTTCCTTTGTTACATTTCATATATTTGTCACAGTTGATGGCCTTTTAATAGTGGCATTGAGTTTGTGTACAGAAAGGTTATTCATTTTAAGATTTCTGGGCCTTAATTGTTATTTGTTTTGCTTGGTTCCAGTGCGCCATGAATTAGTGATATCCACAGAGCATATTTGTCTTGGCACCATGGCGTATTGTCTGCAGCGAGTGCTGTTTGGCCTGGCACCGGCCTGGATTTCCCCATCTGTTTCTGATGTTTACATTGTTAAAGATACGATAGACACGGAGGACACGGCCACATGCAGAGAGGGAACTTTTTTCCACTCCAGTGCATCAAACAAGGTCTGAGCCTGTAATAAGCACAGCCCTAAATTACACTTGAGCCTGAAAATGGCCAGCCCCAGCCCTGGGGAGGGCATTGATTGCTGGGCCCGGGGGTATTCAGTCCCAGGAATGCTTGTAGCCGGCTCAACAGCTCAATCTTGAGAAACTCATTTTTGCCTTGTATTTGAAAAGGAGAACTGCACAAACTGCATTCTAAATGGTACTCCTGGGAGCTCCTGAAAGCCAGGCACAGGGAGGATAAGGTGATCAGTCCCCAAAGAATCCAGATGCTGTGTCCTGGGCCAAATCCATCCCAGAGGTCAGTGACCTGCGAGGCACGGATGCTTTCTGTCAGCTCTGTGGACGGCTGGTCCTAACTCCCAGAGCAATTCTCCCACATCCACTCTGCCTCCCACCCTCCCATTTAGACTCCTACGTAGCCAGAGTGATCTCAAAA
This sequence comes from Myotis nattereri, assembly GCF_964212035.1. Taxonomy (NCBI): domain Eukaryota; kingdom Metazoa; phylum Chordata; class Mammalia; order Chiroptera; family Vespertilionidae; genus Myotis; species Myotis nattereri. Next base: position 22,999,767 of record NC_138082.1, read on the forward strand.
TTGAAATCTGACCCTGCCACTCTCCTTTAAACCCATTGCCGGCTTCCCATTGCTCTTTGGAAAAAGGTAAAACTCCACTTGTGGCTTACAAGCCCCTGCCTGCCTTTTCAACCTCGTGTCACACCATGTCCCTCCTCAGGCTTATTTTTCCAGTCACTCTAGCTTTCTGGTCCTTTCATTGTATGCTCTGGGATACCTTCTGTTACAGGGTCTTTGCGCATGCTTATCGCCTTTTACAGTTGCAGTTTTACATTTGTGAGTGTAATTATTTGATTAACATCTGTTTCCTTTACACTGTTAGACTAAAAAAAGTTCACTCTTTTTGTTCACGGTTGTATCTCTATGCTTAGCATGGTACTTGACACTCAATAGCACTTGTTAAATAAAGGAATGAAGGACGGAATGGAGGAAAGAAGGAAGGATGACATGCTGTGGTCAACATTTGTATACTTACTTTACAGGAGCATATCCAGCTTGTCATACTAACTGGTAACCTCTAATGTTTAATAAGAGAAAATATTACTTGGGCAGCCCTGTTGTTTGCATTTTAAAAAATCAAGATCTTAATATTCTAGGAGAGAACCAAGATGGCGGCATAGGTTAACGCCGGAGTTTGCTGCTTTGAACAACTACTTCAAAAGTGAAACTAAAAGACAGAGGGACATCACCCAGAACCACTGGAACGCTGGCTGAGTGGAAGTCCTACAGCTAGGAGTAAAGAGAAACGCACACGGACACTCAGAGGAGGCGCAGTGCTGAAGTCAAATTCTGAGGTGCGGAGTGCGCGGAGCGGGCTGGCGGCGGAGGGTGCGGTTGGCGTTTTCAATCGGGAGGGAGTCGCAGACTCTGAGCTCCAGATCCGGGCGAGTCTTTAGGGACCCAGACTCAAACGGGAGAAGCGGGACTGCCTGGCTTTGGTCAGAGCGAGTGCAGCTTTCCCTCCGAGCTTTGCAGCCATTGCTGGGACTCAGAGAGGCAGAGCCCCTGGGGACAGGACTGAGAGCGGCCATAACTGCTCTCTCTGGCCCACCCTGTTGATCCTGTGCGACCAGCCCCGCCCAAGCCCTGCACAGAGGCATTTGCCGGATAGCCTCAGGCAAAGGCTAGATTAGCACTTCCCTAGAGGACAGAAGTTCTCTCACTGCAGACACAGCTGATTCTCATAGCCACTTGGCCTGGAGGGCAAACCCTCCCTGGAATTAGCTACAAGACTGCACACAAAGGCCACTAGGGGGTGCACCAAGGAAGCATAACAAAATGCAGAGACAAAGAAACAGGACAAAATTGTCAATGGAAGATCTAGAGTTCAGAACCACACTTTTAAGGTCTCTCAAGAACTGTTTAGAAGCCGCCGATAAACTTAATGAGATCTACAAGAAAACTAATGAGACCCTCGATGTTATATTGGGGAACCAACTAGAAATTAAGCATACACTGACTGAAATAAAGAATATTATACAGACTCCCGGCAGCAGAACAGAGGAGCGCAAGAATCAAGTCAATGATTTGAAATGCGAGGAAGCAAAAAACACCCAACCGGAAAAGCAAAATGAAAAAAGAATCCAAAAATGCGAGGATAGTGTAAGGAGCCTCTGGGACAGCTTCAAGCGTACCAACATCAGAATTATAGGGGTGCCAGAAGATGAGAGAGAGCAAGATATTGAAAACCTATTTGAAGAAATAATGACAGAAAACTTCCCTCACCTGGTGAAAGAAATGGACTTACAGGTCCAAGAAGCGCGGAGAACCCCAAACAAAAGGAATCCAAAGAGGACCACACCAAGACACATCATAATTAAAATGCCAAGAGCAAAAGACAAAGAGAGAATCTTAAAAACAGCAAGAGAAAGAAACTCAGTTACCTACAAGGGAATACCCATACGACTGTCAGCTGATTTCTCAACAGAAACTTTGCAGGCCAGAAGGGAGTGGCAAGAAATATTCAAAGTGATGAATACCAAGAACCTACAACCAAGATTACTTTATCCAGCAAAGCTATCATTCAGAATTGAAGGTCAGATAAAGAGCTTCACAGATAAGGAAAAGCTAAAGGAGTTCATCACCACCAAACCAGGATTATATGAAATGCTGAAAGGTATCCTTTAAGAAGAGGAAGAGGAAGAAAAAGGTAAAGATACAAATTATGAACAACAAATATGCATCTATCAACAAGTGAATCTAAGAATCAAGTGAATAAATAATCCGATGAACAGAATGAACTGTTGATTATAATAGAATCAGGGACATAGAAAGGGAATGGACTGACTATTCTTGGGGGGGAAAGGGGTGTGGGAGATGCGGGAAGAGACTGGACAAAAATCGTGCACCTATGGATGAGGACAGTGGGTGGGGAGTGAGGGCGGAGGGTGGGGCGGGAACTGGGAGGAGGGGAGTTATGGGGGGGAAAAAAGAGGAACAAATGTAATAATCTGAACAATAAAGATTTAATTAAAAAAAAAAAAAAAAAAAAAAAAAAAAGATCTTAATATTCTAAAGAGAATAAAGATTTGCTCCATTAGCCCTAACCGGTTTAGCTCAGTGGATAGAGTGTCGGCCTGCAGATTGAAGGGTCCCAGGTTCGATTCCGGTCAAGGGCATGTACCTTGGTTGCGGGCACATCCCCAGTAGGGGGTGTGCAGGAGGCAGCTGATCGATGTTTCTCTCTCATCGATGTCTCTAACTCTCTATCCCTCTCCCTTCCTCTCTGTAAAAAAAATATATATATATTAAAAAGAAAGATTTGATCCATTATAAAAGCTTCCGTATGGCTTTAAGAATTAGTTCTAATAAAATGATGAATGGCTCTTCACTCCATTAACAAATGATCACTAATTGTAATTCATATGTCTGACATCTGCTCCTGACCTTTGTCCTTCCAAGTGTAACTAAAATAATTTCAAGACACTAATTGGAAAGAATATATGCACCCCTATGTTTATTGCAGCATTACTTATAATAGCCAAGATTTGGAAGCAGCCCGAGTGCCCATCAGTAGATGAGTGGATAAAAAAAAAGCTGTGGTACAGTTATACCATGGAATACTACTCAGCTGTAAAGAAGGAGGAAAGCTTACCTTTTGTGACAGCTTGGATGGACCTTAGTATTATGCTAAGTAAAATAAGTTAGAGAAAGACAAGTATCTTATGACCTCACTTATGTGTGGAATCTAATGAACAAAATAGACTAACAAACAAAATAGAGACAAACTCAGATAAAGGGAACAGACTGACAGCTGTCAGAAGGGAGGGAGCTTGGGGGCCCGGGTGAAAAAAGTGAAAGGGATTAAGCAGTGAAAAAACCTCATAGACACAGACAACAATATGGTGATTATCAGAGGGAAAGGGGGAGGAGTGGGGAGAGGTAGAAGCGGGTAAAGGGGGGAAAAATAGTGATGGAAGGAGATGACTTGGGGTGGTGAACACACAATATATTATACAGATAATGTATTATAGAATTGTACACCCAAAACGTATATACTTTTATTGACCAATGTCACCTCAATAAAGTCAATAAAAATTAAAAAAAAATAATTGTAAATATACAATGCTTCTGTGGCCTTTTGGCTTTTTGGGCCATATTAGTTTTAAGTATCCACTCAGAAGTTGGTGAGATTTCAAGGAGCTGGAATAGTCTTCATTTTCACTCTCATGCCCCAAAAGAATCTAATAAAATATGCCTGAGATTCCTATAAGACACAAATATTTTCTCTCACAATTAGAAGGGGCTATAAATTTAAATGCTTTTGGAAGAGGAGATGATTGAATTCCTGCTAAAGTGTGAATGACTGACACAAGGTCCTTTCCCAAGAGAGTTTTGGTATATTAAGGGTCCTGTGCGCCTAGAGTAAGGAAAAGTATGCAGAAAGGGGAAGCTTAACAATAATGCTCTGTTGCCTGGACATTTCCAGAATGAGTATGCTTCATACCTTTTAAGCCCTGTAGCAGGCGGCGTGTGAAAGGGGTTAGCTCTCAGAAATTTGTGCCGAGGCTGTCCCAAGGCTCAGCTCTAGAATTAATCATGGAAAACCCATGGAGGGTGACCTTCTGCATGTCTGCAAGAGTCCCCATCCCTGGCATGCAAGAGAAAGCTGGCCTCCATACACCAGGTCAGAAAACACTGCAAAGCCACTCCCTTATTAAACCTCTCATATCTCTTTCTGGGAGAAAACAAACTTTATTGTGGATGAAATAAAAATTTTAATACACTTGGGAAAATCTCCCCAAGTGAAGTGTTTTCTATATACCTGGGCCTAACTTGTTACAGGACAATTTTATTGTAATAGGGCCCATGATCTCAGAAACCAGGTTTTTATCCGGAGGCTATTCTACTTTTATAACCACATCAAATTGATGGAACATATGAGCTTATGATGATTTCGTTTCTCAGATCTGTCGTGTTTGTGAAGCCAGTTTCTGCTCTTGACACAGGTTCAGTCATGATCTTGCTATGTCTGGGGAAAGAATCTTCTTCCCCACTTCCCTTCCTACTTTGTTCCCTTCCTCTTTCTCAATCTCTCTGTCGTTCTCTTATAAAGCCTCTAACCAAAGGAAGGATCTCAGAGTTTTCTGGCAATCTGCTCTCCCCTTGGAAGATAGGGGAATAGTACTGCATGCTGATTCTGGGAAGAGAGGGGAGAACTTTCCCGATCTAACTTCCCATCTTCTATTCATTCTCCTGCTTTTATGGCTGGTGGCACGGGTGGGTGGGAGAAATTGTTTCCCTGGTTTCAGGCCACAAAGAGATGACTGTGATAACTGTGATGTAGTAACTATGGTAGAGGTGTTGGTTTAGGTAAGAAGTAAGAAGCCATCAGCATCTTTTCTGTTTTCTCCTGGGGCCTCTTTCGCTGTTGAATACAGCAAAGCTGTAACTTTCCTTGACTTGAAGTGGCTAGTTCCAAGTTAGTGACTTAGTTGTTATATTCTTCCAAGATGTGACCCCTTCTATCAATTAGCTTGCAAATCTTTAATCTAAATGTTTAAAATATTACCTTGGAACATCTCTTGGCATGCTACATTCAACAGAAAGGGCAATCATTTCTGGCCTTAAAATCAACTAAATTGGACTTTTAGTCAAATCCTCCTATAATGACTACACTGTATTAGATGAGGCACACCTTTTACAATTGATTGGGAGAAATAAAATTCTGTATGTAGAAAGTTGGATGGCTAGGTGGAGGAAAAAAACCTATATTTTTCTTTGTAAAAACATATTCCAGTGTACTTAGCTGTATGTTCTAGAAACAGGCAAATAGTTTTCCCCAAGTAAATAATTCCATAAGAGGTCTAGTTGGGGGAAAATGCCACCTCCCAGAAGTAACCACTGTTACTATTCTTCCAGATGGTTTTCTATGCAAGTATCTTTATATTTTTCAAAAGTCATCCCATAGTACACAAATAATATCTTCTCTTTTTGAAAAATCCATGCAATTTTTTTAGTACATCATAAAAGTTTTACATTTCTTTCTTTTTATTACTTAATTTTTTCTCAGTTACAGTTTACATTCGATATTATTTTGTTATACATATTATCTTGTTAGCTGCTTTTTTTACTTAACAATAGTCCGTGGATATGTTTCCATAACAGTATATAAAAATCTACACCTTACATCTTATTTTTAAATGGCTGCATAGAGTCTAGTTGCACATTAATTTACTTAACAGTCTTCTGTTAAAGTTGTTTTCTATTTTCCACTGTTATAAATAACTGAGGGATAAACATAATTTTTACAGCTTTTTAAAATATGGCCAATGATTTTCATAGAATGAGTCTTAAAATCCCTGGGTTAAAGATACCCACTTAGCATACATGAATATATGCCTGTTATACAAATTCAGGAAAATACTCCTCCAATCCTAGCCCCTTTCCTCCTTGTAGTTAGTGTAGTATATATTTGCATGTATTTTGTTAAGCTAGGGTTTCACTAAAGATTAGTGAGACACAGGAAGGATAATGTCCCATTGAAAAACAACAGCCACAACTCCTATTAGGCATTTTTCTTCTGATTCCTCTTCTGTTTCTCCTATCTTACCCTCTGATATTACTCGGCTATTCCTTTCAGCAGTCTCTATCTGGGTGCCAACATGTCCTTTAATCATTCAACAAACATACAGTGCTACCTATTCTAAGTTGTAGGGAGAGAGAGAGAGAGAGAGAGAGAGAGAGAGAGAGAGAGAGAGAGAATAAAGAAAGTGAATATTGAGATCTTTTTGAATATTCCGGAACTTCTGTTATATTGTTTTAGTTATTGTAGCTTTATAGTACACCTTAATATTCGGTAGGGCAAAGCCCTTAGAACTGTTATTAAGGGGATCAAAGAGAGATACAGGGCCACGATCAGGAGAAAGGGGGGAGCCTAGAGGGACTTACTGGGGGGCCTAGAAAACTCTCTTCTGATTGGTACATATTTTGGCACCAAGTGAACTTTCCCAACTTCCTGGGAGGGAGCAATGCTGACTCTATGTAGGAGAAACCTGAAGCATGTTTAGTCAAAGCAATTTGCTCTCCTCTCATGTCTAAAAAGAATTGAGTGAAAACAGCATGTCTGTGCGGCTGAAATGATAAGTCCCTGGGATGAGGCAAGGTGTTTAGCCAGGATAATAATCACCTTGAATTCTAATGCTGAGGAGTGCAGTCCATTGATGTGAAATTGATCATGATGAGGAGAAAAATCATCAAATCACTCAAGCCAACTTGGTTCCCTTGAATATCGCCCAAGTATGAAATGCTCACATTTCTTAAGCAGCGTTTAAAAAATTTTGATTCTTAACAAGATCTATTTCCTTTTGAAATTGAAATAAATATTGACTTTTGATTGTTGTTGTTGATGAATAATTTGTGACATAGAGTCTTGCCATTTTTGAGTTTTAACCTACTATTGTACTTCCTAGCCTCAGTAGAAATTGATTTCGAAAGTCAAAGGATACAATTTTGTTGAACAGTTTTCATTTTACAATGATAGCGTAGTAGTAAATGAGGGCATTAGAATAAACATCATGAAGTCCTGGCTGTGAGCATCAATAGTGTTTTTTTTTAAAAAAATAGCTATTAGAGTTATTGAGCTTTCCATTTTACAATACAATTTGTGATTACGCTGGAGTGAGCAGAAAAGAGGAGGCTCTGTTAATATGGATTAGTTGTTGATGCATTAAGGAGACATTAGATTCAGAATCCAAGATTTTGGATTTAGATCTAGTCCTACTAGCTGTGTTTCCTCAGTATGCCATTTCTCTTCTGTGAATCTCAGTTGTATTGTTTGTAAAATAGGGAGAATAAGACTTGCCTCATTCTTCTAAGAAATGCGTGAAAAGCCAATTTGTAAAAGGCAAAGCATGATCCATCTTGTTCAAGATACTGTTCAGAGATTACACTTATAAAATCCAAAGCAAATATCCAGGGTACAAAACATTGGTCAAATTCCTTCTGAGTGGTACTGAATCCAGTAATTAATTTTTGGACCTGATTAAAATAGTCCCAATTCATAATACGTTATCATTTGTAGTGATAGTCATCTCATGAGCAAATCCAGGCTTTTCTCTGCATTTATTCATTTGTTTTTTCCTAAGAACAATCAATTGCCCTTTGGTACCTGGGCATGGGAGACCCAATAGTATAGGTCAGTGGTTCCTAAACCTACATCTCCATCAGACTTACAGGGAACCTTCAAGAAATGCTAATTGTAAGTTCTCACTGTACATCTCCTGAATGAGAGTCCTCAGAGGCTGAGGCCCCCAAATCTGTGTTTCTAACCAGCTCCCAGTGCTTCAGATGTGTAGCCGGATGTAGGGCTACACCCAGTGGAAGGAACCAGGAGACAAAGATTCTATTTCTGGACCTGTCAGGTACTAGTTGAGTTTCACTGGGTCTCACTTCTGTCATTAGTAAAGTATTTTTGAGCTGTGATAAAAAAAAAATTCAAGAGCATGACCCAGTGATTCCACTTCTTGGAATATATCCTAAAAACCCCAAAACATCAATCAGAAAGAATATATGCACCCTATGTTCATAGTAGCATTATTTACAATAGCTGAGATTTGGAACCAGCCCAGGTGCCCACCAGTAGATGAATGGATAAAAAAGCTGTGGGACATTTACACTATGGAATACTATGCAGCTGTAAAAAAAGAGGGATCTCTTACCCTTTGGATAGCATGGATGGACACGGAAAATATTATGCTAAGTGAAATAATGAACAAAATGAATTGACCAACAAAATAAGACCTAAAGCGTGGAGGCATGGAACAGACTGACATACCTCGATATGGGGTTGGGGGGATGAGAAGAGATGAACCAAAGAGCTTATATACTTATTAGAGGCCCGATGCACAAAAATTTGTGCCCTTGGGGGGCGGAGGTCCCTCAGCCCGGCCTATGTCCTCTTGCAGTCTGGGACCCCTCGGAGGATGTCTACCTGCTGGCTTAGGCCCGCTCCCTGGGGGATTGGGCCCAAGCTGGCAGTCAGACATCCCTCTGGCAGCCCGGCAGCCCTTGGCGGATGTCCACTTACCAGCAGGGAGCAGACCTAAGCTGCAGTCGGACATCCTTAGTGCTGCTGAGGAAACAGGAGAGGCTCCCACCACCACCACTGTGCTGGTAGCCATCAGCCTGGCTTGTGGCTGAGCAGAGCTCCCCCTGTGGGAGTGCACTGACCACCAGGGGGCAGCTCCTGCATTGAGCATCTGCCCCCTGGTGGTCAGTGTGTGTCATAGTGACCAGTCATTCCCAGTCCTTCTGCTGTTAGGGTCAGTTTGCATATTACCCTGTTACTATATAGGATAGAGGCCTGGTGCACGGGTGGGGGCCGACTGGTTTGCCCTGAAGGGTGTCCTGGATCAGTGTGGGGGTCTCGTTGGGGTGCCTGGCCAGCCTGGGTGAGGGGCTAATGGGTGTTTGCAGGCTGGTCAAGCCCCCGAGTGGGACCCTCACCCCATGGGGGTTTGGCCAGCCTGGGTGAGGGGCTGAGGGCCATTTTCAGGCTGCCCAAGCCCTCTTCAGGGTGGGGGTCCCCACTGGGGTGCCTGGCCAGCCTGGGTGAAGGGCTGATGGCTGTTTTCAGACTGACCAAGCCCCCCGGCAACCGAAGCTCCCAGCCTTTCCTTTTTTTTTTTTTTTATTCGCTCCAGCTCTGTGGCCATGGCGACTGGAAGCAGGTATCTGGGAGTTATTTACCTTCTATAATTGAAACCTTGTTGCCTTGAGAGGAGGCAGCAGCCGTCCGGGAAGCTTGGCTTCTTCCATCGCCGGGGCAACCAACAATCTTGCTCGCTCCAGCTCTGTGGCCATGGCGGCTGGAAGGAGGTATCTGGGGTTTATTTACCTTCTATAATTGAAACTTTGTTGCCTTGAAAGGAGGCTGCAGCCAGCTGGGAAGCTTGGCTTTCTCCATCATTGGGGCAACCAAGCCTCCTGCTTGCTCCAGCTCCATGGCTGCCAGCCACCATCTTGGTTGGGTTAATTTGCATACAGTCTCTCTGATTGGCTGGTGGGCGTGGCTTAAGGCATAGCAAAGGTATGGTCAATTTGCACCTTTGTCTTTTATTAGTGTAGATATGCATAGCCCATGGATGTGGGCAATAGGGTGGTGAAGACCTGGAGGGGTGGGTAGGGGCTGGGAGGAGTAAGGGGAAGGGGAGAGATGGGAGATATCTATAATACTATAAACAATAAAAATATATTTAAAAACAAAACAAACAAAAAACAAACCCAAGAGCAGAAGAACTTCAGATCTGTAAACAATGAAATGTTTAAAGCCAGTCTAAAGATTTGAACTGTCCTGAGAAGCCCTCATTGCTTTTGTTTAATATTCTGGATTCTGGAAGCTCTATCTGAAATGAACTCTGTAGCTAAAGAAGTATGGAACCCACTGAGCCTCTGTGACCTCCACATTACCTCCTGGCTCTGACAATCTCTGGCTCTACAGTCACAGGTAAAATGCTCTCGGAGAAGGTGGTAAAAACGTCTTTCTTTTGTTTCATGTTCTGGTTATTAAAAGTCAGCACAAATCTCAGCAACGCTGAGAGACCAGCTTTGAGAATAATTTGGATCTTCAAAGAACACTCCTTTGCCTCCTTGAAAAACTTGTGTGTTAAAGCAATTAAATGTTATTTGAAGGAAAGAAAAAGTGCAAGCTGATACTGAATAACAGGAATAGTGTTAAAAAACAGAACGGTCCTTACCCTGGGATCAAAGCCAGGGAGAGGCAGAGCGATCGTGTGCAGAGGGTGTGCAGGGGATAAGGGGAGAGAGGAAGAAAGGGAGGCGTTAGAATGCTTCCGGCTCAATTAAAGATGCGAATGTGCAATTTGGGGATAGTCTTCTGAATTCAGAACAATAGCTGGCAACAGAAACATGAATGGCCCCATGAGAACTCACAATGAAACTCACAAGAAACACTGCATTATGCATCTCTGTTCAGACAAGGGGACCGAATAAAGGAGCAAGACAAACAAGTGGACATGATTGTTCGTTATTCAAGGGAGCCGCAGACCATTCAGCATATGGGGTGTGAGATTCCAGAACGCATAGGAGATCTCATTTGGAGTGACTGTTCTTATTTCAGAGACCTGGGGGCCAGAGGAGAATGGGTCTGCCAGAAATTGCACTCTCCATTTTTGATACAGAACAGTATTTCTCAGCTTCGCGTCCCCCAAGTTATTCACCAAACTTGGCTCCAGTAGACATTTATTGTTTCCAAAGCCCAAATCTCTCCCACAAAGGACAAAGACGTGCTGTTACTGGAAACAGTTTGAAAATATGCTACAGACTGGAGAGAATCCACCAAAAAGAAGGTGTAAAAGTCGTTTGAGTAACATTGGGAATGAGTGCAGAGTCCCCACGTATCAGTGGGGCACGTGACGCTGGTGCTTTTGTTGCCCTGTTTGTGGAGCTGTTAGAGAACAGGGAAGACGGCTGTGGCACGTGGGGCCTATGAGAGGGAACCACATCACATGGCTGAGATGCAAGAGCTCATGGAGCACCATGCTCTCTGGGAACAGAGAGAAGAAACAGGGCATAGGCATTAAAAAAAAATCTAACTCTCCAAGTTTGTGTGCACTTAAGAAATTCATTCATTGGTTCTGGGTCATGTTACAAGGGGCAGAAAGAGAAATTCTCAGGCCAAATACATTGGGGAACAGGTTTTTTTATTGCAGGACTTTTCATAACCTTTGGTATTCTAGGAAAGGGATATTGTAGCCAGCATTTTCCAAGTGTATCTGCTCATGGAAACATTTATTTGCATGGCATCTCTTGGGACTAATGTTCCATGGAACACACATCACAAAGAAAAGAAGCAGGGTCAAAAAATCTTAAGGACCTTGGAGTCTGTTTCCTCATGTTAGAAATGAAATTATAGATCCTGAGAGAAAAAAAGGATTTTCCCAGGATTGCACAGATGGTTTTTGGCTCACATTGGATGAGAAACCAGGGTATCACGTAGAAAGTAATAGTTGTAGAAATCCCAGTATATCTCTTTCTACTACATCACATGTACTTGCCATTGCCCCTTTGTACTGGGGCTCAAAGCTATTCTACAGTAAAGCTGAGATCAGGAAGGACAGGTAATCAGGGGTCAGATTTTGGAAGGATTTAAATGCCAGATATTTTGGGTTGTGTGTTCTATTTCCATCTTGGCACTTATCACAGTATATCATCACTGTCTCCAGTGGCAGGTTATGTTACTTTGCTCACAGTTCTTGCTCTTTTCTCACGTCTGCTATGGTGGGTGGAGTCCATTTTGCTGTCTCATTGATGTTGGGCTTGGCCTATGAGAGGGAACCACATCACAGTGTTATGGGCTGAATTATGTGTCCCCATTTATATGTTGATGTCCTAACCCCCTAGTACCGCAGAATGTGACTGAATTTGGAGATAGGGCCTTCAAGGAGGTAATTAAGTTAAAAGAAGTCACTAGGGTAATTAAGTTAAAATAAGATTACTAAACTAATATGACTGGTACCATATTACGACATCTACAAGCCAAGGAGGGAGGCCTCAGAAGAAACCAATTCTGCCCACACCTTGATCTTGGACCTCTAGCTTCCAGAACTGAGACAATCAATTTTGTTATTTAAGCCGCCCAGTTTGTGATACTTTGTCACAGCAGCCTTAGTAAACTAATGTGATGTCTAAGATAGTGTTCATGATTGGTAGGTGGCTGTTATCCAGGAGTCATCAAGAACCCCGGTCTTTCCCATCTTGTGGCTCTGCTATCTTCAGTGCATGACTTCTAAGGTCACTGTGCCTGTCTACAAAAAGATGGTAGAGGGAAAAGCATGGAGAAATACAAGTAAATGATTTTATATGCTACATCTGAACATGGCATACACCACTTCCACTCAAATTCCATTGGTTAGAACTCAGTCACATGGGCATACCTAACACAAAGGAGGCTGGGAACTTAGTCTGGCTGGAAGGAGAGGAAATGGATTTGAAGATTAGCTGGTCAGTCTTGGCTATATCTCTTAATTACAATGTGGGATAGGTAACATGAGAAAGAGGAAATAATTTATCTCAGATCATCCCATCGGCCGCAGTGGTTAGGCTGACTTGAATGAGGTGAGGATTTGTCCGGGTTCTCAGATAAACAACCACACAGGGAGTGTGTCTCCTCCTTAATAAAAAATTCACTTTCCTACTCTGTGGGTGCCCTGATTGAAAAATTGCACTGATTCCTACACCCAAAGAAGCTAATGGCACCTCTATTTCTGATTGGTATTTATTTGGTGACAACTGATTGAGACTCAGTCTGCTGGAAATGAGTTAAGTATTAGCTGGAGGAACAACCTAGACCCACACTTAGAAACACTGATTATTATTACTTTTAATGTCGGTGGCCTGGTTTAACTTTCTTTGTAAAATAAAACCCCGAATTTGATAGTAGCTCCTACTTTAATATGATAGTGGTGTTTCGACTCCCTTGCTTTTCTCTTTATCCTGCAAAATGCTGAGTCTAACTTAGCCCTGTTTAAGCCTGAGACAATTTAAGGGCGCTTTTTTCCTTTCCATTTTAGGCAAAGAGGTGAATTTCATTGGATTATCATCAAATCATCTCTTATGGGGAGCATTTGTTCTAAGCGCAGGGGTAGCCCCCCAGTGTCACTATCCCTGACATTTACAACACTCATCTTTGTTTTCTGCTGTTCGATTCTCCCGCGCGTCTCTTATCTCCCAGGAACACTCGCCTTGTTCAAGTGCTATTGTGTTGGTAGAAAATAGGTTTGAATTCTCTTACGGTGAAACATTTCCCTCATTTACTTTTCATTCACTCAACAAACATTTATCAAATGCCTTCCGGTGCCAGGTCCCCAAAGTAGCAAAACGAATAGGACAGTCCCTGCCCTCCAAAACCCAGCGTCCGGTGGGGTTGGTCCCATTGTTACAGAAACTTGTCCTGTGTATTGTGGGAAGCCTGGTTATCTTATCCTAGGTTCCAGGGGCAGTTTAATGCTCTGAATGAAAAGACTGGACCTAATTTTGATGTGCTTATAGTCTCCATAATTCTAAAAGATGATGCTTTTCTAGATATATGCATAAATATAAATAATTTCCCTTATTAGTATAAAAGGTAGCTAAAGAGAAAATGAAGGTGGTATTTCTGGGAAACAGCGCATTACTCAAACATGACATGGAGTGAATCATTGATTTCTACTTTAGTGGATAGCAGCTCTCTATTAAATATTAAATAAATTATTGAGTATATTAGGGAAGAGTGTGATGGGAAATAGTCTATATTCTGCCTTTTCCTTCTGTCCTTCCTTCCCTCGCTGCCTCTTTTATCTCTCTCCTTTTATCCCCCTCCCTTCATTTTTTTTCTTTGCTAATTTAACACTATTGAAAAGCTGTCATATTCACGTGAATCTATGTCCAGAATTTTCCAGTATAGACCCAAATTTCATTCTTGTAAAATAAGATGCTTTGTTAAGTATTTACACTTGATTTGATTTCTATATCCTAGTAAAACATTTCACATAGAAGAATCCACAATATGAGAAAAACAACAACAAACCCTTGCTAGGCCTTTCATTTCTTTCTCTGGCTTGGCCACTGGGTGTGTTTAAGGTTTAGGGAAAGACCCTAACAGGCTATGTGGGGACACACAGGTGACCAGGGCTCAGCCCCTGTTTTGATCTTACAAGAGAGATAAGGTGGAAACCTGTCTACCACAAAGGCAAAGCAAAGGACCTGGTGAGTACACTTCGCATCTCCCATCGGCTTTTCCCAGCCAGTCTTTCAGGAAGTGTGTGAAAAGTGAGAAATTACTTCATCCACTTGACTTTATCCCTGAACATTTATGTTCAAAACAATCCTCTAGACAAAATGTTTCTCAAGAATTGGCTTTTGGCTGATTTGATAAAATCCATGTCACTCAGCTCATTGGGAGAATTTTCGACTTCCTCTGTTGAATATTGTGGGGGTCAGCAAACTATGGCCATCTGTTTTTGAGGTGCCTGTGGGCTAAGAAGGAATATTACATCTTTAAATGGTTAAAAGAATCAAAAGAAGAATGTTTCATGACTTGAGAACATTTTATGAAATTCATATTTTCGTGTCCAGAAATAAAGTTTTATTGGAACACAGCCATGCTCATTAATTGACGTATTGTTCGCGGCTGCTTTTGCTACAATGGCAGAGTTGAGTAGTTGTGATCGAGACCATATGGCCCAGAAATAAAGCTGGAAATATTTATTATCTTGTCCTTTAAGAAGGCTGCTAACCCTCTGATATATTGTTTTATTTGCTAGTGGAGAAAAGTTTTTTTTTTTTTAAAGGCATCTTAACACCTGGCCCCATAATCTTTTCTGGATAAGAAATTGCCTTTGTTTAGAAAAATTCTCTGATGGACCACTTGGATGTGAAAGGTCAGAATCCACGGTGGGTTGGGGGCAGTACCCGCCTGCTCTGCATAAACATGGAGGACCTTGTCCCTGTCCCTCCTTGTCCTGATAGAGACAGGATGGTCATTATAGTAAAACATATTCAGGTGTGAGTCCTAGCTTTGCTTGAGTTTGCACCAGTCACTTAACCTTTCTGAGTTTTAGGTTCTTATTTGTAATGTGGGAGCAATAATCAAATTTACTGTCTCTGTCTCTCTGCTTCTCCTTTTCTCGGATCACTTGCTCTGGGGAAGCCAGATGCCACGAAGCTAGGACACTCAGGCAGTCTGTAGAGAGGCCCGCCTGGGGAGAAACTGAGGCCTGCCAGGAACCACATGAGTGAACTTGGAAGTGGATTCTCTAGGTCTAGGCCCAGATGATGGCCGCTCTGACTTATAGTTTGATCCTTGTGAGAGAGTCTGAGCCAGAACCACCCAGCTAAGCTTCTCCCCAAATCCTGACCCACAAAAATTGTGAGATGATAAATGTTTATTGGTTTTTTTTTTAATATTTTTTTATTGATTAAGATATTACATACTTGTACCCTCTACCCCCCCACCCCCCACCCCCCACCCCCCCGCTCATCCCCTCACCCCCCCGTTGTCCTTGTCCATTGGTTAGGCCTATATGCTTGCATATAAGTCCTTTGGTTGATCCTTCCCCCTTGCCCCCACCCTCCCCTACCTTCCCTCCAAGGCCCGACAGTCCAATCAAAGCCTCTCCGTCTCTGGATCAGTCCTTGTTCATCAGTTTATGTTGTTCATTATATTCCACAAATAAGTGAGATCTTGTGGTATTTATCCGCTCTCCAGTTCCATCCATGCTGTGGCAAATGGTAAGAGTTCCTTTTTCTTCTTCCTCTTCTTAAAGAATACCTTTCAGCATTTCATATAATGCTGGTTTGGTGGTGATGAACTCCTTTAGCTTTTTCTTATCCGTGAAGCTCTTTATCTGACCTTCCATTCTGAATGATAGCTTTGCTGGATAAAGTAATCTTGGTTGCAGGTTCTTGCTATTCATCTCTTTGAATATTTCTTGCCACTCTCTTCTGGCCTGCATGGTTTCTGTTGAGAAATCAGCTGACAGTCGGATGGGTACTCCCTTGTAGGTAACTGACTGTCTTTCTCTTGCTGCTTTTAAGATTCTCCCTTTATCTTTTGCTCTTGGCATTTTAATTATGATGTGTCTTGGTGTGGTCCTCTTTGGATTCCTTTTGTTTGGGGTTCTCTGCGCTTCCTGGACTTGTAAGTCCATTTCTTTCACCAGCTGGGGGAAGTTTTCTGTCATTATTTCTTCAAAAAGGTTTTCAATATCTTGCCCTCTCTCTCCTTCTGGTACCCCTATAATTCTGATGTTGGTACGCTTGAAGTTGTCCCAGAGGTTCCTTACACTATCTTCATATTTTTTGAATCTCTTTTCTTTTTTCTTTTTCGGTTGGGTATTTTTTGTTTCTTTGTATTTCAAATCTTTGACTTGATTCTTGGGATCCTCTTGTCTGCTGTTGGATCTCTGTAAATTATTCTTTATTTCAGTCAGTGTATGCTTAATTTCTAGTTGGTCCTTTTTCATGTCCTCCATGGTCTCACTATACTCCTTGAGGGATTCATTAAATTTATCGGCGGTTTCCATAAAATTCTTGACAAACCTTATAAACGTGGCCTTGAACTCTATATCCAGTCAGCTGCCCTCCTCCGTTTCTGCCAATTGTGACCTGTTTCTTCGTCTCCGCATTTTGGCTGCTTCCCTGTGTTGATAGAGTGGCCCTGCGTGCCAGGTGTCCTGTAGGGCCCAGTGGCTCAGCCTCCCCAGTTACCTGGGGTGGACACTCTTGGTGCACTCTTGGTGCCTTGGTTGTTGTAGGATCACTGGGAGGAATTGACCTCCAGGCCAATTGGCTGTGGGAAGCAGCTGTGTCTGAAGTGGGAGAATGGTCCCCCTCTGACCACTGGGTACAGTGGCTCCTGGATCTAAGGAGGTGCTAATTCAGCCCCTGCCTGAGGCCACACAGCCGGAGCCGCCATGAAGAGGCTCAGCTGTGAAGCAATGCAAGCTGCTGCGGGGCCTTGGGCCTTCTCTTGGAAGTTCCGGGTCTGCTTGGTTGGGTTGTAGTTAGGTACATTCACATGCAAAAGCCTCTGCTGCAGCCTGGGTGGGGCGGGGTCTCAGGGAGTCAAAAGGGCGGAGAGAGAAGCTATGGCTGATTCTCCGCGCCCGGAGTCGCGCATCTCAGTGTCCCAGTAACGGCTGCAAGCACCTCTGAGGGAAATCTGCCCTCAAGTTCGCCCGCTGCCGCCTGACAGAGCAGCCTCTCCCCGTACGAGTCCTGGGTCCCCAGAGACTTCCCAGAACCGGAGTTCAGAGCAGTCGGGAGCTTGTGATTCAAAAAGACAGCCGCGTCCTCAGGTGCCACCCCCTTTCCGCACGCGGGAGCCGCCGCCGTACCTCTGCACTTCACCTCCGCAGCTCCTCTGGCTCTCAGCGTGCTTTTCTTGTCTTCTAGTTGTAGAAATTACACTCAGCCAGCCTTCCTGTTGTTCTGGACGATGTTTGCTCCGTCCTTTGGGATATTTCTCAATTGTTGTGGGAGGCGACTATTTCCCGGTGTTTATCTATGCCGCCATCTTAGTTTTCTCAATGTTTATTGTTTTAAGCTGATACATTTAGGGGTAATTTGTTACATAACTACTGCAGTACCTAATAAGGTTGTTAATATTTATAAACCTCTAGAACAGTGGTTCTCAACCTTGGCTGCACATTAGAATCACCTGGGAATCTTTTAAAATCCTGATTTCTGGGCCTCATCCCAGAAATTAAAAAGATTCCCAGGTGATTCTAATGTGCAGCCAAGGTTGAGAACCACTGCTCTAGAACAATACTCACCACACAGTAAACACCATGCATTTGTCAAATAAAAGAAATTCCCCCCTAAAAACACACGTAATTAGGGAGCAGGGGAGGGCCAGTGGCCCTTCTGGTTGGCCAAAACCCAGACAGTCAAGTCTTGGCTGTTTCAAAATCAAAGGCCTCTATTTTGTTGAAGGCAATCTTGCTTGCTTTCATAACAACCTGAATTAAGGAGGAGACCCTTGATTTATATTTCCTGCAGAGGAGAGATTGAAATGGTAAGTGCCAAAGAAATTAAAAGTCATTTCTGTTTTTCAATTCATTACTTCTGGAAAAAAATTCGAGCCCAGGTTCATTACTAGTGCTCCCTTTTAGTGCTGATGATAATTGCAAAGGCAGTATTTTAAATTAGAATGTATCAGACCACATGTAATTAACCTGTACAGAAGGGCTGAGGCTTCATATTAGGCTATTAAATCAATCCCAGCAGAAACACTAATGCTGAGCAATTGATTTGAAAATACAGTGTGGGCGGAGTAAAGAAGCTGGGTGCTAATTGCCATCCGAGAGAATTTAGCACACTCCTCGAATGTAGTTAGAGTGGCAGACTTTTTCCGGCTGGCCCTTCACCCATCACAGCTGAGAATGTAAATTAGTTCAGATTGATACTTGAAACAACCTGGAGTTTAAGGCGAGAGAGGGTTTTTCTGCTTCTCTGTTTGACGATCACAAGGGGACTCTCACATCGCCTGGTGCCGTGACTGTTGGTAGACAGCTGTGTGCATATTTCGGGGTCCTGGTGAAAAGTCCCAGGAAGAGTCTGGTTGCAGTATTTTCTGATGCAGTGGGCATGAGTGGCTCCCTCTACAACTTGCACTTTGTTACCACTCTTTCACACACTCATCTCCTAACTTATCTCTATTCTTATTTCTTCTTGTTTCTACCCTGCAGCACCCATTTTCTGTCTTTATTCTTCCTCCTTTCTATGGAATCATTCTGAATACACCCAGATAGTAAATGACAGACATGGGATTGTTTTAATCTGGCACTGGGAAAGTAACAAAGACATTTAAGGTGTTATCTTTTTTATTTTTTTTTAATATATTTTATTAATTTTTTACAGAGAGATAGAGAGTTAGAAACATCGATGAGAGAGAAACATCGACCAGCTGCCTCCTGCACATCCCCCACTGGGGATATGCCCGCAACCCAGGCACATGCCCTTGACCGGAATCGAACCCGGGACCCCTCAGTCCGCAGGCCGACGCTCTATCCACTGAGCCAAACCGGTCTCGGCGGTGTTATCTTTTTTTAAAAAAAAGTTATTAATTTTTTTCTTTTTTTTTTTTAGAGAGAGAGAGAGAGGAAGGGAGAGAGATAGAGATATAGAAACATGGATGAGAGAGAAACATCATTGGCTGCCTCCTGCATGCACCCCACTGGGTAGCAAGGCTGCAACCCAGGCATGTGCCCTGGCCGGGAATTGAACTGGTGGCCAGGCAAGGTGTTATCTTTGAGCTCTAGTAACCTACAGGTTATAGATGGCCATCTTTATGATCCAGAATTCGAGAATCATGGGACACCAATTGTTTACAGCTGCCTCCTATTCTAATTGATTGGTGTCCACGCCAGGCTGTTAAGTATTTTGAATATTTCTCCTGGATAAGGTGCCTCTCTCCTCTGTTTACTGAGGTTCTATGGGGCTCTGGCGTGAAGAGGACACTCACCAAGAAAGGCCATTCCAGTTCTTTCAAAGTGCCACTGTGACTGACCTGAGAGTTGGTGGGTCCATTGCCGTTTGCCTGCAGAGAAGCCAAAGTCTGAGACAACAGGTTTCTGCAGAGAAAGATTTGTGCGCCAGCCCAGCCAAATGAGGAGACGGGAAACAAGGCTCTGATCAGCCTCCTGGAATAAAGACTTACAGCAAATATAAAGGATAATGGTACAGAGAAGAGATGCATATTTATTAATTATAATTAAGGAGCCTTGATTAGACAATCTTGGAGCTAAGTCATCTAAGGTAAGGAATGGGAAAGGTGAGAGAAAGTATAAAGGAATTCTGAGCTGGCAGGATCTGATTGGGTGAGATCTAGGCACCCTTTGGTTCAAATATGTCTGTGAGGATCTGGTCTGAGCACAGAGGTTCTGGCAATGGACGAGTTTTGGTTCTGGCTCCTGTGGGTGTTAGTTGGAATTAATATGTTGGCTTTCTGCACCTCTGTAAGCCTCTGGGCCCAGTCTGATCCAGCTTGGTCTGGTGGTTTCCTGGGTGCTGTGAGGAGGCCTGCTTTACCTTCTGAAAGGTAAAAGAAAAAAAATCTAGAAAAAAACTATTAGGGTCTAGCTCAGGGGTGGGCAAACTTTTTGACTCAGGGCCACAATGGGTTCTTAAACTGGACTGGAGGGCCAGAACAAAAGCATGGATGGAGTGTTTGTGTGAACTAATATAAATTCAGAGTAAACATCATTACATAAAAGGGTACGGTCTTTTTTTTTTTAAGTTTTATTCATTTCAAACAGGCCGGATCCGGCCCGCGGGCGGTAGTTTGCCCACGGCTGGCTCTAGCTTCAGTATTAGGGCAAGTTTCACCATAACGGGATTGTATTGGTGCTTCTGGAGGTGCTTGCTGCAGTGAGGTAAATCTGAGTATTGCTTTTCTGGGGGGCGGAGTAGGGTGGAGGTAGAAGGAATAGTGAAGGTCAGCTTTGTGCTGCTTTGGTTTGCGGTTACTTATGCATAGTTAGGTTAACATCAAACCAGGAAGAATCACTGGCAGTTTACTCATGTACAGGGGGGCCTTGACTTACGAGTTTAATTCGTTCCGAGACCGAGCTCGTTAAGGACCTCGTTAACTCAAATTACTCTATCAATTCAATGCAAAAAATCGGTGGAGAGACAGCTGGTATCTCAAAAAACTCGTTAGTAGGGACACTTGTAAGTCAAGGCCCCATTGTATCAGATTGGGTGGCTGGTCCTGAGATGAGGATCCACATGAAGTGACTTTTGAAGATGTTCTCCCAGGGAAAGCAAGGAAGGGTATGGGGGGAGCAGGACAGGGAGAGGGGGAGCTAAGCAGGAGTAAAATTTCAGGTGATGTTCTAGACTCCAGCCTAACCTGTGGAATGATCTAGAACAAAAATTGTTTGCACTGCCTCAAGACAAGAGAACTGGGCTGTCATGTTTCTCCACAGGGCCAGCCTCGGCTCCCTCTGTAAAATCCCAGGTCTTTCTAAGTGAAGATCCTACAAATTGGGAGACTCCCTGAAAGTGGGCTTTCTCAGATTCCTGGGCTCTCATCCATATTCTATAGAATTTCCCCAGAAATGCTAGCCTTATCATTTGGTTGCAACAACTGCCTTTAGCAAACCATGCTACCTGAAATTTATGATTATGGCTCTGAGTACAAGGTTATACTGTGCTGAGAGTGACATGTTCTTGCATAAGCTCTAGGCTATATTATAAATAGGAATCACAGTCACTTACCTGTTGGGACTTAAAACCAGGAGGATTGAACCCAGCATACTTGGCACTGGAATCCCTGACTGTCCCATAGCCTTTTACCCACTGGTCTACACCTTCTCTGGAAAATAGTCTTTATTGGTGAATGAAAGAATGAATGGATTTGACAGTATTGAGCAGGGGGATAAATATTTACACCAAAGTTGTGATCCCAGCATAGAGGGGGTCATGAGGACATTCAGAGGGAGCCACAATCACTATTCCTCAGATGGACTTAAGACAGAATGGACAGGGAAAATCTCTCTGAGGTGTGGCATTTAACCTCTAGTCTGAAGGAGAAGAAGGAACCATCATTGAGAAAGGGAGGTCAAGGGGTAGGAGGAAGGGGCCACTGATCTCAGTGAGGAGTCATTTGTACTTTACAGTGAATGTTTTGAGGGCGATTTATTACATCTTCCTGGTGTGATGAGTGTGTGAGCCTTAGCTCTCATGGGGGATTTCCAGACTCAGTGGGAAGGTATTTATTGGTAACTGAAGCCCCTTGCTGACAATACAGTGGGGCCTTGACTTACGAGTTTAATTCGTTCCAAGGCCAAGCTCGTTAACTCAAATTACTGTCAACTCAATGCAAAAAATTGGCGGAGGGACAGCTGGTATCTCAAAATACTCGTTAGTCGGGACACTCGTAAGTCAAGGCCCCACTGTATCTGCTTTTACCTTTACAGGCAGGTTTAACTTAAGGGGTGTGTGTGTGTGTCTCCTGGGATTCTTGGATGTAATCCAGGCCTCAGCCCCTGGTTATTCCCACTCCCCATTTCAAGGCTTTCAACTGTACCCGAGAAGGAAGCCAAGAAGCTTTGGGACTAGGTCTGTGCAGGACACTATTTTGCCACATCAGAGTGGGCTGGAGCTGGGCCTGGGCTATTCAATTGCTCTAGAGCAGCGGTTCTCAACCTGTGGGTCGCGACCCCTTTGGCGGTCGAACGACCCTTTCACAGGGGTCGCCTAAGACCATCCTGCATATCAGGTATTTACATTTCGATTCATAACAGTAGCAACATTACAGTTATGAAGTAGCAACGAAGATAATTTTATGGTTGGGTCACAACATGAGGAACTGTATTTAAAGGGCCAGAAGGTTGAGAACCACTGCCCTAGAGTTTGGTAGGAGAGGGAGTAGGCCTCCCAGTGCATGGAGGACTCGGGGGAAAGCAGCGCCGTTTACCCCCACCGCTGGCTCTGGTCCCACGGAAACCACCTACTCCTCTTAAAAGTGTGGTCCGTGCAGGCTCATTAACCCAGCGAGGGTGGGGAAGAGATACTTTCTACAAACTCTCCAAGCTCATTTAAAAATCTTAAGGAAATTCCTTAAAGGCTCCATTTATCCTTTGGAAGGTCAATTTCTTTCAGAGGTGTTCTATATCAAGGTTCTTTACATAGAATTTGCTGGAGGGAAGGGTACTGCTTATCCAACAGAAAGTAAATCCACTTTTCTCTCTTTTTTTCTTTTCTTCTCCAGAGTGTTTGAGGCAATTCAAAATCCATCTTTTTGGAATCTGGCTCTGAACTCCACTGTCCCATGTCCCTGATGACAGTAGCCACTACCCCATGGCTCACCCCAATCCCTCATGGCCTGCGATGAGCACATTTTCACTGCTAGTCTATCCACTGGGGACTCACAGGACATCTTATTATAAGTAACCTCAGATGAGATTCAGGGAGAGTTTTACCAATTGTAAATCAATGCTTTGAGGCTTTGGGAATATTCTCTCTTGTCTTTTTCTCTTGGAATTAGGCAGTTTAGGCCCCATGGGTACATTTTAGCAAGATTTAACCTAAAACTTATTGAAAGTAATCCCCAACACAACTCCAAACTTTCTTGAACATCTTTGTCAGCAAAAAGAATAAAATCTAGTTTTTTTTCCCTCCTCAATAAATGCATACACCATCCACTTCTCCTTCCCACCCCAGCTTGGGAGAGTACAAAATGTTACAACTCTAGGTTGTTTCTGAAAGGTCCTGGGATCCACTAAGCCAGTGGTTGGCAAACCGCGGCTTGGCAAACCGCAGCTCGCGAGCCACATACGGCTCTTTGGCCCCTTGAGTGTGGCTCTTCCACAAAATACCAACTTCTGCGCATGGGCCACGAAGTTTCAATCACACTGTACATACTTGCCCACATGTGGTATTTTGTGGAAGAGCCACACTCAAGGAGCCAAAGAGCCGCATGTGGCTTGTGAGCCATGGTAAGCCATCACTGAAACTCCACAGGACTTATTGAGTACCTGCTTTGTGCCATACCCTGTGCTAGGTGCTGGGTATGTAACATCATTCAGAATACAGCTTCTACCTTGAGGCAATAAAGGTCTGCCCTCAAAGACAGGTAGAGAATTAATCATAGAAGGAAATGACAAGGATAAAACATATATATATATATGTATAATATATGTATACTATAGGAATATATATGTATATTTGTATTATACACACACTATAATATATAGATAAAAGAGAAAATTGGTCTGCATTGGGGTGGAAGAAGGGGGAGGCTCTTCTTCGATAGGGAACATTTGGCAATGTATGGAGACATTTTTGATTGTCAAAAGTGGGTCGAGGGGTGCAATTGGCATCTAGTGGGCAAGGCCAGGGATCCTGCTAAACACCCTACAATGCCCAGGACACCCTCTTACAAGTAAGAATTATCTGACCCCAAATGTTGAGAGTGCCAATGTTGAGAGCACTCCTCTAGGGTGACGTTGGAGATGACTGGAAGCTGCTAAACAGCAACTAGAGAAGGCCATTTTGCTGAAAGGCTTCACTCCATCACTAGCTTTGGGGACTTGGGAGGAGGCAAGATTGAAAAGAGATGAGGCTCTTTGGAGGGGAGTCATCTCACATTGATGGTGTTCCTGGGTGGCTTCAGAACTGGCTCCAGGTGGTTCCTGCCCCCATCATGGTACAAGTCAGGAATAGCTGGGCAGGAGAATGAGTCTTTCTCCTTTTAGTGGCAGCTCAAAAGGGAGAATTGAGGAATTTGTTCTTCTCTTGGTCCTAAAGAAAGTGGGTGGCTAGCATGCCAGGAAAGGTGCACTGGAGAGAGCAAGAGCTGGGAAGACATCTCCTTCAATAAGTGATTTAACTTGGGCTTGTGACCGAAACAGTATGAGAGGCAACCAGAACATTGCAACTGAACACTTTGAGCTGGAGGCTTAGGCACTAGCCGTTGTGTTCCACCCCAAAATCTGGAATGGAAGGACTGAGAGCTATATCACTGGCTCTGCAAAATAGCTTTGGCTTGGTGCCAGAAAAATGTTCTTAAATGAAGCGAAACAGCAATGTCTGATGAACCCTTCCACTAATCACATGAGGTTAGCAGTAGTGCATTTAGGTACAGTAGTACAGTTAGGGAAACTGAGACTCACAGCAATTTGGGCTGCTTCTCCGTCTAGAGTGCTCTGATTGGGAGAGTGGAGAGGCCAGAGTCCTGGTCTGGTTGGTGGATCAAGGCTGAGCTGGAAATGTCTGTAGTCCTTTGTTCTTTATCCCTCTGATCGCTGCTCTCATTTGTGCTGGCCTTTGCCCATTCTGTTTTCCCCAACTTTCATTGGTCACCACAATAAGAACACTAGGGTATAAGCAGAATGAGATTCCCCACAATACTTCAACATATTTATTTAGTTTTGTTTCTTGCCATTATCCCGTCAAATCCATAGTTGCAAAAATAATGTAATTGCCACGAAGTCCTTTTTCACATGTGATGTGCTTGTTCTCACACAGGCTCTGTAAATCATTGTAATGAGCCCATGTTATTCCAATGAGGTGAAGTGCCACCATTTAGCTATCAATTCCCCACTTTGGTCATTTCAGAGGCTTCTAGAGTTTCAGTATCACAAATAGCATCGTAGTCAGTATCTCTGTGTAAATAGATCATTTGGTCCTTTTCAAAGATTTCTCCAGGGTGCATTTCTAGCTGTGGGATTAATATGTCAAAGGCTATGAATATCTTCATGGCTTCTGATATATATTGTCAAATTGCTTTCCAGGAGGGTAGCAATTTATATACCTGACATGAATAAATGAGTGTAGCAAAATATGACCACCATTGCATATTATTTTATTTTAAAACTTCTGCTGATTTAATAAATATCAAAGAATCCTGTTAAATGTATGTAACAAGCTCAGCACAATGCTTGGCACATGCTAGTTTTTACTAGTGTTTCCCTGCAGCTTTTGATACCTATCCTGCTCCTTGGACTACAGCCTACCTTTCTCTGGTCTTGGTTGCATTCAGTTTCCAATGGTGCCTGGCTTTGGGTTTGCCCAGTTTCATATAAATGCTAGCCATTCATGATAATATTAAGCTTCTAGGTTAAGCCTGTGTATGTAGCATAGTTACAAGACTGCTTATATTTATCTCTTGGATCCTCAATTTAGCAGCTGCATGATCTTTGATAAATTACTTGATTTCTCTAAACTTGGAGTTAATTGAGATAATGTTTGTTAAGCTAGTAACACCATACCTGATACAGAGTAACATTAGTGTTAATTATAATGATCTATTTTAATAAATCACATTAATCTTCAAGATAAGCAATGTCATTATCCTCATATTAAAGATGGGCATTGGTGCTCCCAGATCTAAAGTACTTTTGTTCAATATGGGCAACCTACTACAGGGTGACCTCTGACCCTTGCCCTCTGCACCATGGGTAAGTGGGCCCTAGGTGGTAGGAGTATTCATGAAAGCCCTTTCTATACCAGGACAGCCAGCACTAACTTACTATACATGGAAATGACTGCAAACTACAAACATACAACCCTCTAAACACAAACTAAATGAATCCCACACTGCTCTTTATCCAGATTCCCAAAACGCCAGCAGCCATTCCAGTGCTATCCCACCCGAGGGGATGTATAGCAAAGGAAAAGTGAGAATGGAAAGAGAGATTAATCTTAACCAATGTGGTTAAAATGCCTTCTGAAAAATTTACAAAAGCTTTGACTGTGTGAACCTACTGCTTGGGGCCTTGGAAAGAGCCAGGCAAAGTGAAGACCCTTGAAGCTGACGCCTCATTAGCTTCATGGTAAATTGCCACTGGTCTGATCTCTTGACTAGCAGTTAACCAGGGATACCGTGGGCTACTTACTTTTGATCACTTGTCCCTTTTCTTTGAATTAAAACTTTGTCATTAGCATAGTTTCAGTCTGAGAGTTACTGCTAGGGTGGAATTACTCTAATTAAGAGGAAAAGAAAAATATGTTGCTAGTCATTAATTTTTCTTGATTAGAGGGTGACCTAGTTTGAGGTTAAAGGAAGAGGACTGAGGTAGTAATTTAGCACTCTGGGGAGTGGTGGTGGTGGAGATTTTTGTGAGCTGGAGAAGCAACAGCTGGATCCCAAGATTGCCCTCTGATTTGAATTCATGGCTACTGGTAAATAGATGTGTATGAGACCTTCAGGAATGGTGTGCCAATGTGTAATAGAATAAACAAAAGCAAGGATGGGGTTGGAGGCTCAATTCCACATCTGTCCCAATGAATGTGTGAAAGCTTTTTCTGTCTTAAATGTGAAAGTATTATATTTTCTTCATTTGAGGATCCAAGCCTTGCATTGTCAAATTCTGAGATAGCAGGAATCTTTATCTTTAGCAAATGCCTATAACATTGATATATGTTAAAATAACACAATATTTTCAGCTCTCTTACTTCATAAAGTACACAATGTTATGAGGTTTCTGCGAGGAGAACAAAGTGTAATTAATGCACAAACTTGGAGCCAGAAGACCTGAGTGTGAGTTCTGCTTTGCCAATCTTTTTGAGTTCTCTGAACTGGTGTCCACATTGCAAACCTAGTTGGGGAATCAAGAGAGATAATTAGATCTGAAAGAACAAAGTCACACAAATGTCATGATGGTATCATTGAGTTCTCAGATCACTTGCCCGTTGGGACTTCAAGCAGTATCCTTAGGAAGGAGAGAGGAGGGTAAAAGCCTTAGGTTGCCTTCAGGACTCTAGGGACCATTATCTTTAATCTGGAAGACCCTGCATCACTGCCGTCAGGCCAGATGTGGCACCTCTGTATCGGCTGCCTGTTGTTTTTGTAGGTGGGGCACAATTTTACCATCTTAGGGTTTTTGGCTGGACCTCAGAATTAAACTGGCATAGACAAATTAACAGGAGAAAAGCATATAAATTTATTTAATGTA
This sequence comes from Myotis nattereri, assembly GCF_964212035.1. NCBI lineage: Eukaryota > Metazoa > Chordata > Mammalia > Chiroptera > Vespertilionidae > Myotis > Myotis nattereri. The sequence goes on from NC_138082.1 coordinate 23,027,150, forward strand.
AGTTTTATGTGACATAGGGAAATGAAGACCAAAGAAGTGGCAAAACCCAAATGCTTTTATACTGGGTGGAACAAAGAGAGGCAATTGTGGAAAAGTATCTAAACTATGTGGGGAGGCTAATGGAAGAGAAGAATTATTTTGACAAAATCTGTTTGTACAAAATCCTTTAAGTCTCAGCTTCCCATCCTTGGTGATAAGAATGGAACCTTTCCTTCTGTGTGGAGAGGACATCTTCCGTAGGAGGGTTTATCTCCTGCTTCCAGGAATAAAAGGGGGGTCAGAGAGCCCTTCTTGCACCTGCTGGTTTTATTTTAAGTGCCTATGGCTCAAAATAAATTTTATGTTAAAGAGGCATATGTTGGAGTGAATATCCTGGTTTCCTACAGTTTTAACTCCCCACCATCCTCTCTGTTTTTCATAGTCCACCTCCTAAAGGAGAATGGTTGCTTCCCTCTGCCAAGTGGTCTTAGGGACACTGCCTCGGCTCTGGGCTGTGGCAGTGGACACAAAATCCAGGCCTGACCAACCACAGTGCATGGCATGGGGATGGCCAAACTGGGCCAACCAGAACACTTCTTTGGGACTCACATGTGAATGCCAGGCAAGAAAGCCCTCTCTTCTAGGAGTAATACCCTGAAATGCTGTAGCCTTACAATACAGAAAGGCAAGTAGACAACATTGTTTGAGTCCCTAGTGCTTCTGGAAACCAATACCATCCCATTACAAAGAGCTAAAGAGAACAAGGACAGATTCTGTTTTGGGGACAGGGATCTCCTTTGTCCCTTAAATCACACGGTGTTGTTTGTGGCTTCTGAAAAGGGGCCACAGTAATTTCCCAGCACTTCACAGCCACCTTCTCTCCTTCATATCGATCTTTTCTATCCACATAAGGAAAACTAGGGCAGCAACAAGGTCTGGAAGAAGAGAAGGAATTGGTAGTCCAATCCAGTCCTACGTCCTTACTAAAGCCCATCTGTATTATATTCCATCAGAAACACCCCAAGAGGCTGCAGAATAATAAAGAGAATTATGTTTTAAATAAGATCTTCATGTGGTTATTCATTCAATAAATGTTTATTGGGTGCCTACTTTCCAAACACTGAAATTATGGCAGTGAATAAAATGGACAAACACCTCTGGCCTTGGGAGCTTATAATTGGGATGAAGCAGAGAAGATAAATAAATAAGTAAATCATATGTTTTAGATGGTGGTAATTACTATGGAGAAAAATAAGTAGGGAAGGGCAATAGGGAGTGTGTGTGTGGGGTGGGGGAGGCAGCGAGAGGTTGCAATTTTTATTTTATTTTTTTTGTTTTGTTAATCCTCACCCGAGGGTATTTTTTTCCATTGATTTTTTTTTTTTTTAAGAGAGAGAATGGAAGGGAGGGGGAGAGACAGACAGAGAGAAACATTGAAATGGGAGGGACACATGGACGATTCGTTGGTTCCTGCACACGCCCCGACTGGGGCCAGGGACCAAGCCTGCAACTGAGGTATGTGCCTTTGACTGGAATCAAACCCGCAACCCTTCAGTCCGAAGGCTGATGCTTTATCCACTGAGCAAAACCGGCCAGGGTTGGGGTTGCAATTTTAAATAGAGTCGGGAAAAGACTCACTGAGATGATGACCCCGCTGGTATCTAGAAGAACATATACAGAGGGAACAGCCAGTGCAAAGGCCCCAAGGTAGACATGTGCTGGTATGTTGCAAAAATTTGCAGAGCAAGGCAGGGAGATGACGTAGGAGGCCAGCAATAGGGCAACTGAGGCAGGGCCTCTTGGGCACTCTGTGAGCACTGTGATGCTGCTGAGCAGGGCTTCAATCAAGCTCACGCTAGCTTCTCTGCCAAGGCTGTTCTGAAACACAAGGCCTTCTGCAGCCCCTGCTACTCTAAGCTGCATCTAATACAGAGCTTGGTAAGGGTGACATGAGCCAATGTAAGGAGAGCCGATTTTATGAACAACAGTCAGATAGTTTATACGGAGGTGTAAATGATTGACATCAGGTACTCTCTTTAAAGCAGATTTGATGGGGGCAGAGAGAGAAGGTGAATTTGAGTCACTGAAGAGAGGGAAGGAGAAGGTGGAAGCAGCAGCCCTAAAGGGACAAAGGAAAATTCAGCTTCTCCCACCTGCTCTGTTCCTGCCACGCATTTTCCAAGGGCTGGTGCCAAGTGCCTGTCGGGATCCTCGTGTTGTTCAGAAGTCCTTACACTATATGCAGTATTGCCTGGCACAGAATAGATCTTGATAAATCAGCGTTAAAAGAATGAATGAGTGCAATCTAGTTTACAGCTTCTTTCCTGAGCCCCTAGTCACACTGGACACTCCCCTCCCCCGAGCCACTGAGTCACTGCGAACTCCAGCACAGCTGGAGGAGGATTGATGTCTCCAAGACTGCGCTGAGCACCAGGAGCACATGGTAATGGTTATTACATCCTCATTCTCCTTGAGTCTGAGTATCTGTTGGTATCTGTCAGCTTCTATGTTTCATTTTAAGCTGTAGGAGTTACAAGACGTAGAGGCATCTCCTGGCTTCTGGAAAAGGCTACCCAGGCCCCCAGGGACCACACACCTTCCTCCTTCATCTGCTGAGGTTCCCTTGGTCCCTGGAGACTACGCATTTTGGAGAGATATAATGTCATAATCTTTTTGCGGTCTATGGCCAAGTGTAAAGAAGAGGTGGCAGCCTGTAAAATTTTAATTTATGACGTGATTTTCAGAATTCAGTATCCACAAATACCGGCGAGGTTGAATTTATGAAAGTGGAGACTATTTTAATGTTATCCACACAGTTTAAAATGTTGCCCCTGTTGGGGATGTTAGAATTTGGCTGCAGTGAACTGCATCCTGGGAGCTGCTTGTCCTCAGTAAGCACTTTCTTGAAATTGTATTATGAGTTGCAGTTGAAAGGCTAAACGCCATTCAACTTGTAGCTCACAGAGAGATTTTAATTTGACTGAAGAAAGTTTTGTTTTCCTGGGTCTTTTCTTAATTAGCTATTTGATTCAGGTTTAATTAACATTGCCTAGTGACTGTTGTTGCCTCCTTATCATTCTTGAACCTATTAGCTTTGAAATGTGAAGTAGCTATATCAAGTAGATAAAAGATAATATTTTTTTTAAAGACAATTTCTGATGTGGGAAAGATCATACTTCAGTTATTTGCAATTGGTACCAAGAGGTGGAATAGGGGCCAGGGGTTGGGGCAGAAGCTGTGAGGGTGGGAACAGTACTGGTTACCAGAGAACCCTGCCTGCTGGTGCAAACGCAGGCTTGGACTGACTCATTAAACCAAAGTCTAATTGATCCAGTGTGTGAACATATAACTCTTCCCGGCATATTTTTGAAACTTGAGCTGCCCTTTGCAAAGGAGGTCTTGCATTTATTGCCTTTTTTTTTTTTTTAAGGGAAAGGCTGAGTTTCTATGAGGCGTGGACATGATGGATCATTATAGAGAGAATCTATATGACAAGAGGAAAAGACAATGCCATAAATTCAACTTTTTTTTTTAAAGCTTTTCAGAAATGGTAGAGAAATCCAAAGATAGAAACAACCATTAGTTTTTAGACCTGGAACTCATGTTCATGGAGAGTATTCAAAAATAGAAACCTAGAAAAAATTTCATTAGCCTGATTATGAATTTCCCAAAATGTGAACCATGGTGTGGCAAAAGTGTTGGAAGAAAAGAAACTTTCAGTTGGAAGGTAACAGACTGTCCCAGTTGTCCAGAGCCCCTTAGGAGACATTCTGAGAGGCCTTCCTCAGGGTGCAGACTTCTGTGATACACACTTGAACCTTGGCTCAAACACCTGCTCCCTGGATGACCTTCTGTGCTTTGGCAGGTCTTCTAATTTGGTGAAGGGCTCAGGTCTGAGCTGGAATCTGGCTTCACCCCTGCCTGGTCATATGATCTTGGCCAAGTCACTTAATCTCTCTAACTCTGTAAAATGGGGACATTAATCATGTGTAGTTCTTAAGTGGTTGTGAGGATCACATGAGGTAATGTGTGTTAAGTGGCCAGGCTGTAGCTCTTGATTCCCTCCTAACATCAGCCACTGGAGCACAACCAGTTAGCCTCTCATTTAGAAAGAGAAGAGGGTCATTCTCAAGAAAGATCGGTGACATCAGCCTGCCCCAGCAACCCTCATCCTTAACTTGGAGATGTGTGTCTTGGAAAGGACCCTCTGGTTTCTGTTGGGCAGAGTCTGGCATCTTGTGACCTCAGGGAGGGGCTTGGACCTGGGCTTTGTGCAGCATCTTGGCACGTAGTTTCTTCCTCTGTGTGGAGGGTGATTGTTTCCATAGGGCCTGGGAGATGAGCTGGGAAAGATGAAGCATTCTGAGCCCAGAAGTGTACAGGTGATCATGGAGTTCCTGGGTTGCTACGAAGGAAGTGACATAACAGGGCTTAATCCAGGTGCTGCGTCTGCATCAGAGCCAGATACAGAACACTCCTTCAAGTCTCACTGAGCTGTTCGTCTTGTCTCCCCATTTCTGATTTAGGGGTTAGGCACCCTCCTTAAGGCTTTGTAAATTCTCCTGGTGAATGTGTGATTGCTCTGCTCCAGCCTGTTGCTGCTTTCGCATCCAGTCCCCTGCAAAGGGGTTGTGGAGGCTACCTCTTGCTTTGTAGGGAATGGTGTGATGGCACATTGATGAGCTAAAGAGTGAGCAACCAGAAAGAAAAAAGTGTCAAATATTTAGTCTTAATTTTAAAGTAGTTTTGATGGCAGGAAGTAGATGGTTATATGTATACTGTTGAGTTCTGGTTTGATTTTCCCTCTGTGTTCTTTGCTCTTCTATCCGTAAGGAGAGGCAAACAACTTTTGAAGACCCCATGCACGTTTTGTCTGATTTCATTCTTTCCAAAAGTAAGCAATAGGCTTGAGGTGGGGTACAATCAGATTGTGTGTTTTGTGTTCTATGTGTGGCTTTCACAGTGGGTGAAAATGGGAGTTCCAAACTCAGGTCCTATTATTGTAAACACCAGGAAGGGCAAAAGAAGGAAAGACCCAAAGTAGTGTCATCATTGCTCTTTCCTTTCCACCTTTGGTCTTGAAGGTTCTCCTCCCCAAGATGCTCTCTGGGGCACAGTGAATCACAACTGTCTCCATCATATTCTTTAAAATAACAAACTAAAGGAAAGGGGCAAAGAACAGGTTAGCACAACAGAACTGATTGTGAGTGATTGGCTCTTGTTGCTCCGCCCACAGTATCTTACTCCTCTTCACCCAGGACAGCCTGCATGAGTCCTGGGCATGGAGAGCATGGGATGAATTGAAGCTTTTATGTTAAAAAGCTTATTTTGTCCTTTGAAAGTGGTTTCAAAAGAAATCATCATTTTTTGTCAGTATCAGACTGGAGAGCTTGGAGAGTTTGCAACCTTAACAGAACTTTAGATTTTCAGAGTCGAATGGATTTATCCAATTTTATTTTTCAAAGGAGGAAGAGGAGGCCCACAGAGATTCAGCATCTTCCTGCATGTCCCAAAGCACTTCCCTTATGTTAAATCTGGCTTTGAGGGAGTGAGGCTATAGTAAGGATCTGAAGTGTGAGCTGTAAAGAAGTAAAAACAGGCAGACCAGAACCAGAACTCTTTGTTGCTTTTATAAGGAACTATTTCACTTATACATCATCTCATATGTGGAAAAAAGATTTAAAAACCAAATTTGATAATACATTGCTGAATATTCATTACCTACTTAGGAGAGAAGATCATTTCAGTATGCTAAAGAAAGTTCTGGGACTGGGAATTGGGTGAGGACAGGTTGGAAATCCTAGGTCAAATCCTAAATGTGTGATAAGGCTGTCACTTCTCTCTTCTAGGTCTCTAAATCCTCATTTGTATTATGAAGGGTTGGAATGGATAATTTCTAAGTTATGTTATAACACTAAAATTATGGAACTTTAAGATTGTATAGGCAGTATCAGATAGGACTTAGTTACTGTGGTGTATGTATTTCTCATGTAAAAGGTCAAAGTTATATGATGGCTCTGGTGTCTAGGTATCTTCCGTGTTGTTGCTCTGCCAATTATAGAATATTCCCCACATCTTCACAGCCCAAGATGTCTGGCCACCATGTTCATGTTCTAAGCAGCAGTATGGAGGAAGGTGGAAGAAAAAAGGGAGAACCCCTTTCCTCTATGAGCATGAAAGTTGCACTTACCACTTCTACTCAAACCTTGTTGGCCAGAACTTGGTCAAATAGCCATAGCTAGATGCAAGAGAGGCTAAGAAATGTAATCTTATTCTGGATGGCCATCTGCCTAACTACAGGGTCTAATTGAGAAGATGAAATAAGTATGGGGGATAACTATCAGTCTTTGTCATGTGAGTCGTGCTTGAGCCAATATAGAATACAGGATTGTCTATTGTCTCTACCACAACTTAGTGATGTATGCAGGGGTAGGGGAGTTCAGATGCGGGTGATGTACCTGATAGCTATGACAAAAACTCAACTTGGGGGAATAATGGTGGGTCTTAGAGAACCTGCTGCGGAAACTGTATTTTTCAAGTATTGGGGTAACTGTGGTAAACTTCCTTTGGAGGATCTGCTCAGTTCCTGATGCTCCCCTTCCTCTGACCTTTACTTTCTTGGGCTCCAACAGACGATGGCATCATATCCTCTCTCCTGGAAATTCAGGCTGTGACTGAGAGAGTCATTTTGTTTTGGGGTATTTGCTTAGAGTTGAGTGTTATAAAGTCAAAAGTGGTGGGGCACCATCTGTCATGAGTATGGGGAATCAAAGAAAGCTGGTGTCTGGACAGAGAAGGAGGAAGCAGGTGTTCAGAGAGAGCAGCTCCCAAACACCATGGGGCCTGAGAGAGAAACTGGAAGGGGCTGCTGATTCCTGATGGCTCTACATACTGAGATTTAGTTCCCCATAAGGTTGAGATGCGTTCATTACTATTAATTTTATTAAAACCCTCTTTAAAACATAACACGTGTATATATGTAGAGAGCTCTCTCTTTTTCACATAAAAACTCTTGATATCACCAGTCAAATTTTTCTTTTTTAAACAAATCTTAAAATCTCATGTAGCATCTTAACAGCTAATGGCTTGCAAATTTCAATTTTCTGCTTGTCACTAAGAGTGACAACTCAGAGGAGACTATACAAATTGATTCACCTAGCCAAAGTTATCCAAAGTGGGAAAGCTAAATAGGTCAGCCAATGGAAACCTAAACCATAGTGTTTTTTCCCTCCCAAATAACACAGCAAGAAATCTACATAGGAAGGGATGAAATGCAATGCAGTGGTTCAAAATGGAGATTGAAAACAGCTCATCTTTATTTTAAAATATTTTCCTGTAACTTCAATGAACATAAGGATTTGGAAAAGATCACAAGATCGTAGTAGAGGACAGAACTCCCTATATATTTATAACTTGACTTCAAAGGAAAGAAAATAGCTAGGCAAGTCATCAGCTTGCTTAAATAAAATTTATGCGGGGAGATTCTGTTGAGAAATAGAGTTCATGCTGTAAAACTTCCTGTATGAAATATGAAATCCACTAAAAGAAATATATTAGAGTAAGGCTTCAATTAACTGGAACCTAATTAATCAGAGCTTTCAATGACTATTATTCTTAAAACTACCAAAATCAGAAATATAATAAAACAAGTCAAGTCCTTGGAGTGACCGAGCTTTAGGTTTAAACATACTTTAATTTAAATTTTTAATTCCTAATACTTACCTAGAGCCATAGAATTGCCCAAAGAACGGGGTTTTAAGTCTAGTAAGATCTTAAAGGCCATCAAGTGCACTGATTTTCAACCTTAGTTGCACATTATAATCCCCTGGAGAGCTTTAAAAAACCCTGATGTCCAAGCTACACTCCATACTAATTATATCCAAATCTCAGTGGGTGGGACTTGGGCTGATTTTCCAGATGATTCCAATGTGCAGTCCAGTTGGAAAATCAGGGATCTTCCACAGTTTTCCCAAGAAATGAAGTGACTGACCCAGGGTGCCAGCTAGTATAGAACCAGGACTATAATCAAAGACTTTCCAAACCAGCCAGGCCTCTGAATATTATGCCATATAGGCTCTCCACTACACAGCACTGACATGTGACTGCTAAGCCAGTGCTCTTTGAGCTTTGCCATGCCTCCCAGTCACCAGCAGATCTTATTTTTAAAAATATGTTTTTATTGATTTCATAGAGGAAGGAAGAGGGAGAATATATATATATATATATATATATATATATATATATATATATATTCAACAATGAGAGAGAATCATTGATTAGTTGCCTCCTGCATGCTCCATACGGGGGATTGAGCCCCCAAGCTGGGTATATGCTCTGACTGGGAATTGAACCGTGACCTCCTGTCAGAGGTTGATACTCAACCACTGAGCAACATTGGCTGGACACCAGGAGATCTTATTAAATGCAGCTTCTGATGAATAGTTCTGGGGTGGGACCAAGAATTTGCATTTCTAACATGGTCTCAGGGGATACCTTTTCTGTGGGTCTGTGTACCACACTTGGAGAACCACTCTATAAGCTATTGTAGGGCTCACCCTTGACCCATAAGCACACCAGCCCAGCACACAGGTGGTAAATTTGGACTCTTGTCATCTTGTTCAAGGGTACAATTGCTGTGTATTTCGGTATCTCTCTATTTCTCCAAAAGTGTGTGAAGCTATTCTGTCCACTCAGAACTTATATCCACAGATGGATGTTCTTCATGTCAGGGCATGCTACAGCCTTTGCTTTTTTGAATTGCAACGTTTGGCTGCATCATTCCTGAGCAGAGTTTTTTGTTAGCTTATCCCTGAGAGAGTAAAAGATGTGCTTCATAATAGGCAACACCAAGGAGGTTAGAGGTCACTGACAAGGACTATCTGTTAGGCAGGATGAGTGTCTGAGTTCCACTTATCAGCAGACACATGTGGCCAGAGATGAAAAAATTGACAGGCGCTAGAATGAAACCCGGGCATCTGTGGAAATCCAGGCCTAATACCTGCCCATAAAACAAAGTGGAAGATAGTGAAATCAGTGGAAACCTGAAAGCAGATGGCTGAGTTCCTCCACACTGGGCTATAAAGGGGGACCTTCATGACAGAATATTTATGGGTTTGGGGAAACCTGACAAAGTGTTGCTGTAAATGCCAAGAAATACACAGAATAGTGATTTTGTTATTTGAACACATCTCATGATGACTGTAGCTTCACAAGGATGGGGGAAGATAGCTGGTGTGTGTGTGTGTTCGCATTGGTTTAGCTCACATTGCTATGAACAAGGCTAATTTGGTGTTTGAAGAAAAAGGCTGCCAAGGGAAATCCCTGCAAATGCTTAAGCTGGGACAAGCTGACCATTCGGTCACAGAGGGGGCTCTCTATGGGGGATGGGAATGGGGGGGGGGAATTTGGGCTCATCACTTTAGTTTTCTCCTTAAAGAGCTGTCCCAAAACAAAATCGGGTTCAAAGAGCCGTCAACTGAAGCAGGTGCATTTTTGTTCATTTCACTATATGTGGCACGATCTTTTGCACTATGCCTTTTAGCATCAGCACCTAGAGCAGCCGTTCTCAACCTGTGGTTCGCGACCCCTTTGGGGATCGAATGACCCTTTCACAGGGGTCGCCTAAGACCATCGGAAAACACATATATAATTACATATGGTTTTTGTGATTAATCACTATGCTTTAATTATGTTCAATTTGTAACAATGAAATTGGGGGTCACCACAACATGAGGAGCTGTATTAAAGGGTCGCGGCATTAGGAAGGTTGAGAACCATTGACTTAGAGCAAGGACACCTTTGTGTAGGTGTAGAGCTGTGATTAATAGCTTTCACTGGGCAGCTGATTATTCCTGATTCTTTAAGTTTCTTTCCTTGCTCCTAGCCTGACCCATAGAATCCTTCCAATAGATAAAAAAAATTCCTTAATATGCAAAGGAGTAGCTACCTGGACCTTTGAAAGCCATTCTCTCTCTAAAAATAAGTACTACCTATATTATTTAAAAACACATTTTAAAAATCCAAAGCACCCTTCCTAATTGTGGTCCTGCAACTGTCCTGCAGACCTGTGTGGCTGGGGGGAAGGGGTGGCCCTTTTGTCCCTTATTCTGAAGAATGCATGCTCTCAATTTCAAAGTGGGTGAATCAATTAGGAAGATTTTCAATTTTTAAATTGAGTGGACCCTTCGGATTTTCCTGGAGCTTGTCAGAATTCTACTGGGAAACTGCAATGTGATTGAGAAAGATGAAGCAGGGAGAGAGGAATCAGAATGAGAAACATGCAAAGGGAAAGCATGTGTGTTGAAGTCACATGCAGAACCCCTCGTTTTCAATGTTTGGGTAACCAGGGCTGAGTCTGGAGGAAGGGCTTTGGGCGTGAACAGTGAATGTGAAGGGGAAGGAGCCAGTGGCCTTGGAGCCTCTCCATGGGCTACTTCAGACCCGCCAGGTTGAGACTTCAGACAGCAACCCTAGGCTGCCCTTCCATTTGGGAGGGGGCTAGCAGTGTGCCCCTCTGAGGGAAAGGAGTGAAGGCCCCTCATTTCCCATATGATTCTCCACCACATTCTGCCAGCCCTGCCCACTCCTCTTGGATTTGCAGGTGCAGGCTGGTGCTCTCCAGTGGGGCTGAGTTTACTGCTGGGGTCACCCCCAGGCTACCTTTCCTGCCTTCCACTGTCAGAATTTACAACTCTGATGTCCTATCCCTTTGGTCACTGCTCCTTGCCAAGTGACAGATGCCAGCCAGTTCCGTGAAACCAGTAGCATCCCTCAATGCAGGCCTGAGGTTTTCAACCAACGGTTCTGGACCAGCAGCATCACCTGGGAACTTGTAGAAATATAAAGTCTTGGGCTCCACCCCTGATCTACTCTGGGGGTAGGGCCAGCACCTCCTGATTTCGTAAGCCCTTCAGGCGATTCATGCTGAAGCTTGAAAACCACGAGATATTTGCATTGGAACAGAGGAAATCACCTGTGGACAGAGGTGAATTTCATCGTGGAAATTTGGGAATATTGGGGCAAATCAGTAGAGAAGATAAATTTTAGGGGAGCAACTGGGCCCCCTTTTAGGCCTCTAGATGACTTCCTGTTTTGCCCATATGTTAGATCTGCCTCATGGCCACCTTTAGTGGAGTTGGCTTTAGTGGAGATGTTGCTGCCGGTAACAGGTTTGTTACATCCTTGTCAGGGTTCCTGAAGAGCAGGATGCACAGCTCACTCCCCTGCCAACACCCTGTCCCTCTCATTCCTCTTTACTCTCCAACATGGTTTGGATACGTCTTCTCTTGGGGCTGTCTTTGGAGCAGCTCTCACTCCTCCCCCAAACATACGTACAGGAACGAACGAACACACACACACACACACACACACACACGCACACGCACACGCACACGCACTCATGCGCGCACATATACACATCCCTGCCTGTTTTTCCTTTCTTCTCTCCTGGGAAATGAACCTCAGAGAGGCAGGCAGCAGAGTTTCTTTGATGAAAACTGTAAAATATTGCTTGCAGTGCTGCTTTCCACATGGTTTGGCTGTAGAATTTCCAATTGCAGATTAAATAGTGCATGTGTCTACTTAAATTAACTCCTCCTAGCCCTCAATCCTGAGTCAACTATACCATGTTACTGACCCCAGGCTTGATGCCTGGATGCTGATGCTGATTAAAGAGGACATACTTAGCTGAGTCTTTGGCTGGACCCCGTCAGCCCACAGTGATCTCTCCTTCCTTGGGACTTGGGGTTAGCTTGGCTTTTGGTTGCAAGGGCCAAACTTCTCCTGGGTCACCTATGCATTCTGAACTTTCTTATACCGTGTAACTAGAGGAGGCTGGCTATACCCTTTACACTCCATACCTCTCTCCCTGGCAGGAGAACAACAAAACTGAATCCTGACCTTTCTAGAATGATCTAGCATGGCAACCAGGGCCAATCATTAAAAGATAAGAAAGCTCATTTTTTTCTTGATTTGGTTCTCCAAGTGGAACTGAGAAACTGTACTGCATCTAAAAAAAATTATGCTGGGGAGGGTGATGCCAACTAAAGATCAAAGTAACACTCCTGATAGGCACGAATCTAGCTGGTTTAAACAAGTCCCTTGTTCATTGGTGAGTAAGGAGACTGGAATAAGGGTCCAGTAAAGGCCTGGTCTCCCCAAGTCACTCAAAGTTCATGATCAGTGAACAATTCCAGAACTAGCTGCGACACCATGCACATCAGTTTTGATATCTTTGGGGGCAACGTGTGTGGCAAGGAGGACACTTTTCCTCTACACCTAAATGGATGGCCCACTGGCTCTGGTTTCATTTGACCCGTGGAGGCAGTTCCAGAGACTAGGGGGCAAGAGGAGGGGGAAGCTCTTTTCCTCCTGGGTGGCTGTTTGTTGGCCTCATCTTCTGCCCAAGGCAGCCTTCTCCATTCAGCTCCCCTCTCCTGGTCTGATGACATCGGCCTAGGGGTGTAACGGTCCGGTTGTTGCCAGCCTTCAGGTATGCATCATTCTTTGTCAGTTTCCTTAAACCCCGCTTTCACTTTTGAACATCATCTCTTTATCCAACCTTTCTCACATTACTCAGAGTGTGCAGTCCTTTTCCTGCCAGGCCCTTGACAGGTAGGTTAACAGATACAACCGACATTGCCTATTTTTTCCCCTGTCTTCTTACTCATACATTTGACATCCTCCCAACTTTAGCTTGCACATGGTCCATCTCGGCACTGTTCTCGGCATTACAACGTTTCAGCTTCAGCTCCCACTGCTAAGGGCTGCCATCAGTTAACATTTCTGAGCTACTGTCAGATGGGTTCAGAGTCTGTTCTTATATTTGGGCCACATCAGCATGTGGAGTAGAGGCTGGGTGGGGGTGATCCCTTTAGATGGGGAGTGGCCATGCAGATGGTATAACTGACATAAAACTTTTAATCCACTTTTGTCTCCTTTCTCTGATTTACTTGTAAGCTCCTTGGAGTCCAAGACCATATCTTGACTGCCTTTTTCATTGGATCCACCCGTGTCCAGCCTGTTTTTTTTTTTTTCTGTGTGTACTTTGTGAATCAGGGTGAGTGAGGGGCTCCTTCCAGAACTCTTCCCCTGGAAGAACAGCAGGTCACCTAGTTCAAATGGCTTTGAAAATTGTCTATTTACATTAACTTTTCAATTTCTGAAATGCCTCAATCATCTTTCCTAGGTTGGATCCAATTTCTCCCCACTCCAAGGGGATTCTTTTTCTACCCAGCCCTACAGCTCTATGCAGGTGAGCTGCAGGGCCAGAGTGGGCTGGGGAGTTGACATTCCTTGCTGTGCCCAGGTGCTCTCCTACCAGATATGAGGGGCTGGTGTGGAGGATAGAGTTTACATTGCCCTGCCTCATTGTGAAAGAAGGGGAAGTTGCTGACATTTAGTCAGCACCTACTTAGTTTTAGGCATTTTCTTAGCAGTTTTTACATATGTTACCTTGTTTATCCTTCCAGATGGTATAGGTCCCCCCCCCCCCCCCCCCGTTTTACAGATGGGGAAACTGAAGCTCAGATAAATTAAATTTTTTGTTCAAATTCCGTGGCACAGCCAGGACTTGAACCCTTGTCTGTGACTGCAAGCTTTTGCCATTTCCACTAGCCACATTTACAAATACCTAAGGTGTGAGTGGTAACATCTCTCTGCTGGCTGACTCTCCACTTCCCATCTACAAGGGAGTTACCAGCTGCCTCTCCTTCACCCAGATGCTGGACAGTTTGGAGCAACCTGTGGGAGGACTAGTCTCAGGCATTTTTCCCCTTATATATACCCTACAATGCTTAACACACAATAGGCTCTCAGAAATCCACAATAAATTGAGCAAATGAAATGATTGGAAGTCATTTTGATTAAGTAATTTCTTTCCCAGAGGGTCAGGGCAGAGAAGAAATGGCTATAAAATAATTCACTGAGGCTATCTTTCTGGCATTGTTTCTGACTTTTCATTTCTTTGGACTTTATATGAGTAGACATTTGGTGGTTCCGATAAGTTAGAATCCAATCAAAGCGCACAAAACTCAGCCCTTTGATATCCTCTCTGGCTCAGCCTACTGTAATTTTGAGAATTGCTTTCTTGATTGGCTATTGTGCATAGGTAAGAAGAGCCCAGTGCTCAGGTTAGGGTGGCAGAAATGCTTCTGGAATTCCAATGGAGGCCTGCTTGGGATGCTTGGTTCTTATTCATGAGAACTCTTTTACACAGAATCACACTTCCCTCACAAATGAAAATATTTATAAGATGCTATTCATGCAATTTAAAAAAAAATTTGCACCCGCATTGCTTCCCTCTCCTCTGCACCCTGCCATCTCACAGTATTTTCTTCCCTCCCCCAATATTAATGGAAAAGAAATCAAACTTTTGCAGGCTTCACTTAGTTCCTGACTTTCAATCAGATAAATTTGTGACCTGAATATTTCCTTCTCCTCTTTCAGTATTCATGAAGGATTGTTTGTGGCCAGGCTGGTGGATTTAAGCATTTGTCTAGTTCAGGAAAGATAGATTCGTTCCTTGGGAGTTGTGTGTAACTTATAGCCTACATATTTCGTGCCCCTCCCCTGCTTTCCCCATCCTTTTTCTGTTTTTAAATTTAGAGAGCATCATTTTTTCCTTCTGTTTTGTTGTTAGTACAAAGTTAAGGAGTTAGGGCTTAACATATTGATCTAGCTTCTTCCACAGAGACCTTGGTCTCTCAGCTTGGTATGGCTGATTCAAAGTGGTCTGGACTGAATTTGCTTAATAAGATGTTACACTCCTCTCCTGGGTCAATTTTTATCCACTTTATCAAGTTACTTATTGATTACAGCTCTTGTCACATGCACATTAGTTCGCTGAGAAACTTAAAGATATGTTTTTTATTTTTGGTTAGAGTAGGCTAGGAATATTGTGGACTCTAGTTCACGAGGGACCCCAGATGTTCTGATTTCTAAAGCTCACTCCATTCTCTCTTAGGCACTCGGCTCAGAATTATGAGCATGATGTTGGTTGTCTAGAATAGAAAAACAAAACCGATAAGAAGTCCCCAACCCCCATTTATTTTCTTCTCTGGGAGTCCATGGAGGCAGCCCCATCTTGAATAAATGGAATAAAAGAAAGTACTGAGATGGAAAATTAAGACTGGAGGGGAGGAATAGAACAGATGCAAGTCAAGCTAACTGCTCAAGTCTGAGGCAGGATGGACTCAATATTTTCAAGCCAAAGAAAAAGAGATCCGGGAAAAGGAAGGAGAATACGCTTTATGCTTCTATAACTTGGTCCTGGCCAGCTTTTCAAGATATTTGCTTCCTTTAATTTGCAATCAGATATAGAAAAGTCTGTCATGAAAGCAAAACTCTTAATGAGCTTGGTTCTGAAGATTTGGAACCCCCAGAAGGTCATGGATTACCCCAATTACCGGGATTACTGCTGCCAGGGAAACAAAGAGCACTAGGAACACACTCAAAATGGAAACACTTATTTTTCTATTGAATCTCAGCTCAGTAAGTGCAAATGGTTATTTCTAGGGCTAAGTCCAAGTAAAACTGAAATGTTCTTTAGTGCCACCCTACCTCCATTTTTAAATAACCTCACTCAAAATAGTGAATGATGTCACCAAGAGAAGAGGTAATTGGATACTTACTTATATATTAAAGTGAAATAGCATTATTTTGTTATCAGTATTTTATTCTATCAAAGTGCAAACAACCTAGAAGGCAGGCTCTGTGCCTCGGAGGTGCTGGCAGTAGACATGAACTGTAATGGGCTTCCCCATCTCTTAACATTTGTTCTTGTTTTGGGGAAACCCAAGTGTACAAACCAAGTGTACTAGCCAGCCTCCAAGATAGTCAGTAATGATCCCTGTTGTCTATCGTTATGACCTATGTTGTCCCCTCCCACATTGAATTAGGGTTGGTCTGTGTGACCAACAGCAATGGCAGAAATGACTGCATATGGTTATGAGGCTAGATCATAAACTACATCGTGGCTTCTTCTTTGGTTATCCTTGGATCCTTTGTTCTGAGGGGAAGCCAGCTGCCATGTGATGAGCGCACTCAGGCAGCTTGGTGGAGAGGTCTAAGTGGTGAGGAACTGAGGCCTCCTGCCAGGAACTGGATGGTGATGTGAGCTAGCCACCTTGGAAGTTCACCCTTCAACCTCTGTCAAGCTTTCAGACCAAAGCTGTTGCTGACACCTTCTCTGAAACTTCATGAGAAACTCTGAGCTAGAACTACCCAGCTGCTTCCAGGTAGATGCCCAACTCTCAGAAACCATGTCAGATAATACATGTTTATTGTTTTAAGCTGCTAAGTTTTGGGATCATTTGTTACATGGCAAAGATCACTAATACACAAAGAGAGAAATGTTCCACTTCACACAATGAAAGCCGGGCGTGGGTGGATAATTTCTTCTCCCAGATTCCTGGCAGTTAGAGGTTGGGCATGTGACCTCCACAGAGCCAATCAGATGCTTGTGTCTAAGACCTTGAATCTGAAGAGTCATAACAGAGCAGAGTCCAGTTTAGAATTAACTCCTTTAGCAGCAGCAGCAATAGCAGCAAATGGTATCTTTTAAAAAATATATATATTTTATTGTTTTTTTTGTTTGTTTACAGAGAGGAAGGGAGAGGGATAGAGAGTTAGAAACATCAGTGAGAGAGAAACATCAATCAGCTGCCTCCTGCACACCTCCCACTGGGGATGTGCCCGCAACCAAGGTACATGCCCTTGACCAGAATCGAACTTAGGACCCTTCAGTCCGCAGGCCAACGCTCTATCCACTGAGCCAAACCTGTTAGGGCCAAGTGGTATCTTTTGTTATAACAATGAGAATAAGCAGTATGCTTCTATACTGTGGGCCTGGACAGCTTGGTGGGCCACATTTAAGGGTGAGTTGGCTACCCTTAGGTGGTTTGTGGTATCTGTAGCCTGACTTTTTCCGTGATTTTGGCTGTTGTTCTGCCTGTTTATCCTCCATTGCTTCCTCCCTGTTTTCAAAGTGGCAATCTCTAGTCTTCCTAGTAATTCCTCCAATCTGATATTCTTCCAATGAATTCTTTTTCTACTGAAGTTAAACTAAATTAATTTACAGTTTGTGCAACTAGGACAGCACTCAGGTACATTTTTGTAAAGCTGGTGGTATCTTTATTTTAAACTAGTGACCCGGTGTGCAGATTTGTGCACATTGAAAGGAAATTAATTAGAAGGTGGTTGGTGGGACAGGACTGGGCTAGACAGCCAGACACGCCCTGGAATCAACCTCCCACAGTCCCTCCCCAGCCAGCTGGCTGCACCTGTGGTGGCGCCGTGGCTCAAAGGGTGTCTGAAGAGTGAGCAGGGTCCCCCCGGCAGGTGGAATCCCTCAGCCTGGGCCATGGGGATCAGGCTGAAACTAGCTCTCCGACATCCCCTAAAGCAGCCGTTCTCAACCTGTGGGTCACGAACAATGAAAATACATCCTGTATATCAGATATTTACATTATGATTCATAACACTAGCAAAATTACAGTTATGAAGTAGCAACGAAAATAATTTTATGGTTGGGGGTCACCACAACATGACGAACTGTATTAAAGGGTCACGGCATTAGGAAGGTTGAGAACCACTGCCTAAGGGGTCTCAGAGTGCGAGAGGACACTCTACAAGGTTGCTGTTGTACAGGATGTAGAACACAAAAGCAAGTGTGCAGTAAATGAGATTTGGGACTGACAGTGCCCCAGCAACAACATAACCCACTGCCGAAGGTGGAATCATGTGGCCCCACGAGGAATCAGGATCCCTCTCTGGTTTCAGAGTGCATCACCTAAGAACCACCACTGCCAAGTCACTGCAGCTCCACAGCTCCTGCGTTGAGCATCAGCTCCCTGGTGGTCAGTGCACATCATAGCTACCGGTTGGACAGACACTTAGCATATTAGCCTTTTATAAATATAGATATGTCCATTGCCCCAGTTCAGGTTAGATACGAAGCAGGGGATGAGTAAATCTTAATGGATTGGGGAGCTAATTAGTGAGCATCTTTTCTCACATGACCCTGAGTTCTATTAGCAGCTTTGTGGAAATGGCAACGTTACTGGTAGTACCTGCCATCAAGGAGTTTATAATCTGCTCTAGAGACAAGCCACCCCACCTTCCCCATTTCCTGTAGCCATCTGACCCAGTGATGTTGTGAGGAGAGGTCTCTCTTTGGGGGAAACTGAGCCACTCTATCTGTTAGCTGTATGATTTAGGGAAAGTTGTTTGAAATGCCAGAGCCTGATTTATCTTACTAACAAAATCACATCCCTTTTCTACTGCATTGCTGTGAGACTGGGCTAGATCACATGTGTGAAAAGAACTTGGAACTTGGGGTTTAGGAAGGTCATTACAGTGCACTTACTGGCTCAGGGCAGGCTGGGCTGCTCCAACCAGTGAACTGTGGGATCTTGGGCAGTCACCTTACTTCTGCTCAGTTTCCTCATCTGAAAAATGAGCAGGTCAGATGGGAACTATGGTTTTCAAACCTTTGTTTTTTTCTTCTTGAAATCTAAAAAATAAAATTATATATATACCTCAACATAAAATAACAAAATAGTATTTTATGATTGAAAAGATATTTTATAGATCTGCCTATTATAACAATAACTCAGTTACTGAGAGCAGTGTGTCTATTCTGATGAATATAAACATTTGAAATCAGGTTTATGAGTAACATTTGCCATCCAGGCTTAAGTATCAAATTTCATTGTGCATATTATTTTGGATGTACATCAATGAGAAAGTCCTGTTTCATATACATAAGTAGTTGTAAATGGTAATTATTTTTGAGAGGGTCTCTTGAAATCTCAGAGGATTTTTAGTTAAACAGAGATGCTTTGGTGTGAGCACTACACTAACATGAGCTCCTAAAAGCACAAGTTAATGTGCAATGGGTGTAAATGTGGCTCTGCCACCTTCGGGTGTGTCTGTGGAACCCCAGAGAAACCAATTTACAAACTTCCAGAGCAGATGATGCTCAGGTTCCTTTTAGTTCACATGTGCAATGGTTCTAGGGAATTGACACAGGGCTGATATCTGCATAACACTTTTTTAGTCATCTTTTTTACTTGCAAAAGAAGTATGTGTACATATGCTCAGTGTAAATAGTTCCAACAACATAGAAGCATGCAGAATGCAAGGTAAGGGTTCCCATTCAAACATCCCCTATGGCTCTGTTCCTGTTCCCTTTCCCTTGGGTCATCCCTGTCAGCACTTGAGTCCTTCCTATTGTTCTGTATTTACATACATGCACATAGGCTCTTTCTTTTTTACAGAAATAAAATCATGCTTTACATATTGTTCTATGACTTCGTTCTCTTTCTTTCTCTCTCTCTCCCTGTCTCTTTCCCCAACATATTTTGGGAGGCTTTCTATCAACAGAGAGCTCTATATTACCCTTTTAAACTCTTTTTTAATACTAGTGGCCCAGTGCACGAAATTTGTGCACTAAGGGTGGTGGTGGGGGGGGGGGGGCTCCCCAGCCAGTCCTGTGCCCTGTCACAGTGTGGGAACCCTGCAATCCCTTGCCCCAAAGAGGTAGGCCCTGCCCATCCATCTGGAGCTCCTCGATGGATTGACCTTAAGAGGTAGGCCGGAGCTGGGGGAGGCCTGCGGACTCCCGGGCTGGGCCATGGTGGTGGCCTGCGGATCTCCGATGCAGGCACATGGAGAGGCCTTCGCTGCAGCACCGCCCCGTCCCTGACGCTGCAAGTCCCCGCCCACCTGCACCTGCTGCGCATGCAGCCTTTAGCTGATTGGTCATTATGCATGATGGCATTCCGACCATTTGCATATTAACCTTTTATTAATATAGATTTTATGATATCAATATCCATAATTCATGAACTGTTCCTCTATTTAACAAATATTTTAAAAATTCCATGTTTTTCATTATTATAAACAGTGTTGTAATCATAGCCCTTACCCATGTACCCTTTCTGGCCTTCCAGCAGGGCAGGTCCTTTCAAAAGTCTATGCCAATTTATACCTTATCAATATTTATATTAATTTACACTTCTTGGTTACTAGTGAAGTTGAGCATCTTTTCATGATTATTGGCCATTCCTGTTTATATTTTGATGTAGTGCCTCTGTCTTTTCCCATTGGGTTATAATAATTTTTCTCTCCTTGCTGGTATCTCACATCTTTCAAGCAGTGTTTGACATGAAACTGTTCCAGAGTACCAACAAATCCAGATGAATTTCCTAGAACTTGTTGCAATAGTAGTTGGGTTATATAAGTAAATGTTTTATCCATTTATTTACTCAAAAAAACATTAAAGAAGTATTATTATGTGTTAGGTATTTGAAATACAATAAAAGTATAAGCCATGCTCCTTACATTCAAGGTGCCCACAGTTTACTTGGGAAGACAGATATGTAAAAAATTACAGTTCTCAGTGAAAAGTGCTCTAACAGGTGTGTCTGGGGAGCTCTGGGAGCAGCAGGTCTACCAGGTATGTAGCAGTAGAGGATGTGCTGTCTGGAGTGTCATACCCTATTAACGCTGACATCGAGTAGTGGAAGTAATCGGACACCACCTATACCATTTGAGGAATGCATTTTAGAAATCTGGAATTTTAAGAGATGTTTGAAAAGCTGGAGAGAGAAGCTTCTCTAGTTTAGGGAAAAATAGAAAATGGCATCATAGAAAGCTTTGAATCTGTGATGGGGAAAGTACTTATGTAAGGGAGTGATAGGAGAGATTGAGATCAGCAGAAGGAGAGGTGAGGAGTAAAGAAAAGGGAGAGAAATGATGAGTAAGGCTTGAAGTTAAGAGTATTTTAATATAGACATCCATGGAGTTTGGGGACAAGGAATTATAATATCAAACAAGTCAGGAAAGAAGACTTCGTAACTCCCACTTAAGATTTATTAATGTAGCTACTGTAGAAGGAGGATGAGACCCTGAGAGGAATTATATCAGCTTTCAAGGGAGGCAGTCAGAAGCTTGGCCAAAGAATTGGGTTTCAGAGTCAGGAAGAATTAAGTACATACACATGTATATTTCTTTTGAGGGAGAAAAGGCACCATTTGGTGTTGGAAGGTGGTAGAAAAAGCATTAAAGCTAGAAGCCAAGAAATGGCTGTTTTAGGCCAGCATTCTTTCGAGTTTTTTTTTGGAAAGCAGAGCCTGAGGTAAGGGTTAAAGTGCTGACATTTTATGTGTGAGATGCAAGCTTAGGGCAGTGAAGGTGAGGAGAAGTGGAAGGGAAGCAAGGAAAGATGTGAAACACGGATGCAATGTGTGGTTACGCTGGTCATCACTTCCCAGTGAACCTCAGGGAAGCACAGCAGGTCACACAGCAGGTGTGTTTGCTTCACATGGGGGACTTTCTAGGAAGGACTGGAAAGAAAACCACACTTGAAGGGAAAACCACACCTTGGAGTTGTCCACAAAAGAGACACAAGATGGGGAGCTTAATGGCCAGCCCCCTCCTTCTCCCATTTTCCATTGGCCAGATTTCTCTCCTTGGGAAGCTGATTGCCCAGCACTCCTTTCTGCTTAGAGAGGCAGCTTCTGTTGCTTGCAGTGCAGGAGCCTGAGAGACCTCCACTGTAATGACCTGCATGGATCCCCAGCTCTATGGCTTGCCTCTCTCTGCACTTGACTCGACCTGTAATTTCTGGGACTGATGGTATTCTTAGGAAATTCAATCAGCTCCGGTGATTCACCATGAAATCAGTCATTCTTTCAGCTACTCCCCTTCTTACAACAGGCTCTACTTCTAGTGACTTCATTTTTATCTCTTGTATAATCAAGTCTCCATCCTGTATCCCAGGTCCATAATTGGTTCTATGTCTTCATCTCTAAATCTCGTTCCTTCTAACCTGGATGGGATTTACAAGGAAGTAGATTTGAAATGAATATAATTGTAATTCAACCCCAAACTAGGCCTCATGTGGTCTAACCTAGGCAGAATTGCACTCTGAGGAACACAGTCCAGCAACCAAAGCAATTAAATTAAATTAAAACTTTACTGGCATTTCTGGGAAGAGTGTCAAGGGAAATGAATATATTTTTAATGTATAACAAGACTTGTTAAACTTTTTCCCATCTCTGGTATTCTCTATATCTTTCACTCCCCACCCCACAAACTCCTCCATACTTCATTTTGATTTTAAACCAAGAATTTCTCCCATCACCTTGGCGTGGTGAATTCCTTAGTTTTTTCCCTTTCCCTTTTTTCTATTGTTTCTTTGCCAACTTCTGATACATATATCCTATTTTTGTATTTCTGGTTCTTTCTTCCTTTTTCTCCCTATTGCTCCATGAGCTGGCAAAGACAGAATTTTTTTTTTTTTTAAAAAGGTAATAAATACTCTGAGGAGGCAGGGCACTCACACATTAATAATTATATATATATATGTATATATATGCATATATAATTATTATATATGATTTTAGAGAGAGGAAGGGAGAGGGAGAGAGAGAAACATTAATGATGAGAGAGAATGATTGATTGGCGGCTTCTTGCAGGCCCCCTACTAGGGACTGAGCCCACAACCCAGGATGTGCCCTGACTGGAATTGAACCATGACCTCCTGGTTTATGGGTTGATGCCCAACTACTGCTGGGCACACATTAAGCATTTTTTTCATAATTTGAGAAAGAATTGGCTAATACTCTGAGCTATTCAGTGAGGAAATAGATAGCCTTATTAGGTAGTGATTCTCCTGTGATGAGGATAATTCAAACAAAGGCTGGGTAATCAATGCTTAGGAAATTGGGGAGGAGTTTAGTTCTGGGTGATTTTGAGGCAGATGACTTATAAATTCCAACCATGTCTAAGATCCTAGGTTTAGATTAGTGTCCCCTAAACCTTGCCATAGTATCGGGGTTGAATCCTATTAGCTTTGCCCTCTTTAGAAATCTCTATGCCAAGGATGGGAGCCTCAGACCCTGAGCTTGATCCAACTCTTGTATTGGTTCTAATTTTTTGAGGCAAGTTGTCTAAATTATCTTTTTAGTATCTCAGTCTTTCCTGCTACAATGAACAAACACAATTAGTGTACTCTCAAATGGCTGGGATTTTCTACTAATATGTTAATTACACAGTCTAACTGTGCTAGGCCCTTGTCTGATGACTCTTCATTTTCCAGGGGACAAGAGGGCATGACAGATGTGGGATTGGTGGGAGGCAGCAGCCAGGAGTGTGGATTTTCCAGGTGAGGGAATGGGGCAGGGTGACCAGCTTGCCAGACCTACCATGCTCTAGGGAGGCAGGGCAGTGGGAGAGGGAGAGCTGCACTTTGGGGATGGAGGGGCCTTTTCTGAATCAGCTGCTCACACAAGGAATGTTAGTCAGGACTCTTTGAGTTGCAAGTGATAGAATTTAAACTGGCTTGAAAAAATTTAAAAGGTGGTGGTTGTGGGGATTAACTGGCTTCCAAAACTGGAAGTGCAACCACAGCTGTGTTGAAGAGCTCAAGGGACTTGTAAGACTTGCCTCTTACTATTTTCCTTGTTGTCTCCACCCTTACCTCCCTTTTGTCTGTGTTACTTCATTTTCTACTGCAGTGGAAAGAAATTGGATTTTTGGAACATTCTCAGAGCTGAATTTCGTTGGCCTGGATGGGATCATCTGTGTGCCCCTGACTCAGCCTTGGTGGCCAGGGGATAATGTGTGCTGTTTGGCTAAGAGAATGTTTTCCTAAAGTGAGAGTGAGGCTCAGTTATCAAAGAAGAGGCTATGGATGTGGGACAGAAAAAAAGCTCAACGTCCTCTACAACATGACCTTAGCAATGACATTATTTCTCTGAGCCCAGTTTCTTCAAGTGTCCAATTCCTACTTCACAGAGCTATTGTGAGGACTGGAAATAGTGGAGGAAATAGTGGAGGAAATATTGAAGCACCTGCCACATAGCAGGCCTTCAATAACTAGTAGCAATTCTTTTTTTTCTTTCTTTATTATAAGAAAAAGTTTATTTAAAAAGCTACAGGGGTAATAGAAGTGAGCCAGCTGGGCTGTGTAGGCTCAGGAAACACAGAAGCAAAAGAAGGGCCCTTCGAGCTTAGGAAAGAGAAAGGCAAAGGCAATGTACCCGGGAGGGTGGGGGGGTGGGGGAGAAGAGAGGAAGGAAAAGGTGCAGGCATGCTCCTGAGATGGTGAAACCACTAGTAGTAGTTATATTGTTAGGTCCAGAGAACCAACTGGTAAGAGGGAGAGCTCTGCTTGAAGAGAAGCTGAGTGTGTGTGTTTGTGTGTGTATACATGCATTTCCGTGCTATCAGGGAGGCACAGGCTATTGAGACTTTTTTTGCTTCCTTCTTTGCTCTCCCACTCACTCTTTATTTTTCCATCTCTTCTCCTATCCTCTCTTTCCCCACTTATCCCCTTTCCGCCTCTCCTTTCCTTTTCCTATCACTGGCCATATTCATACATATTTTATAAAATTTCAGTATTTTCTCATTATTTGTGACATGAATGTATTTATGGTTTCTTTTACAGCCTCATGTAAAAAATAATTTGAGATATCTCACCCAAGAACAAACCACAGAATAATGTAAATAACTGAGGAAATTGGCATGGAGGGAATACATAAAGAGAAACAAAGTCAAATCAGGAAACAAATTGAATGCTGCTATGATTGCTGGAGGTGGGCTCTTTTTACTGACAATAAAGTGTCACCTTCTCTATTCTTAATTTAAAAACTGAGTAAATTGAAAATGTTCTCTTTTTCCCCCAACTAGCCAAGTAATAACATCAGCCAAAAGTAATGTGTGCGGTCCCTGATCTTATCCATGGTTGTTCTTGTTAGTAAAAAGATTCTACCCATTTATAGGGACCAGAGAGGGTGTTAAAGACAAATTGGGGTGGATGGCTGACAGGCCATGAGGCAAACAGGATAAGGGAAACAGCATATCTCTCCTCCACAGAACTTTCAAGAGTAAAGAGAGTAGTACAATGGTGATACACACATTTTGGAACAAAAGTATAAATAAAGATGAAATGAAAAATCTGCTTTGTTAAAACCCAGCTCCCCAAAGAAATAGACACATAGGTTTGTCTTTGTGCTGGAGCCATGCATAGCCACCAGGCTGGCTCTTTCCTGGTGGGTCCCTTTGGGAATGATTGTTACTAAGAAGGTGGTTCCCTGTCAGAGCAGTGAATAGAATGTGGCCATTGGGACAACTATGCACAAACCAACTTATTGCTTCTTTATTGCCTCCTACAGACACACCACGTGCCATATCTTGTTCAAAGAGGCACCAGCAATATTTGGGAAAATGGGAAGACGAAGGAACATGAGTGGGAGATGAGGAGCTCTGCCCTACTTCACACATTAAGTAGAAAAGGGGCAGATAATATTAGGTAGGAAGGCTGTTGTGCTTGAGATGGGAGATTGTTCCATGGGGAGAGGATGTACATGGATGTGAGATATGGATACGGTAGAGCCTTAAAGTTGTAAGATTACAGGGGACCTAAGCCTGAGTCTAGAGATGGTGCCGAGCTAATGAGAGTCCGAGAGGATACATGTATTTTATGGACTCAAAGGAGCCTGTCCTGACGCCTCCCCTCCTGGCTGACTATGGGGGAACTTCTGGGGGCTCTGCCCTCCTTCTCCGGAAGTGGGAACACTAAACCTTGCCTCATGTCCTTCCTGGGCCTGTCGTGGGGATTCTCTCATTTGGAAAGAATTTACTGAGCTCGGACCACACATCCAGCACTGAGTCAGACACTTTGGGAAATAAGGAACAAGGCTAATTCTCAGCCTTTATCCTTAAAGAGCTAACAGATGTGGAAGGACTTTATAGAGCCATTTGAGGTGTTTGTAGATGAGTTATGCATCCTAGAAGGCTAACCTGCCTGGCCAGGCCTCAGGTTTAGTCCTGCTCTGCCCTCACTTACTGGGGTGGCGCACCCCCTCTTTGGGCCTCATCTCCAAAACCAGGGGTGGGAATAGTTGCTCTAGGGGATCTTGTCCAGATCTGGCCTACAATCTCTCGACTGTGCAAATCCTTTGCTTGTGAGGCCCACAATAGGAGCCAAGGTCGATGGCCAGGATGTGCTGGGTTTTTAGCCATGGCAAGGCCAGCTCTGCAAAGTGCCATGGCCTTCCAAGTTTGAGCTGTACGAAAGCAGCTCTATTGTTTTGAACATGGGGCATCTGTCTGGGAGGGCACTCGGTCAGGGGGGCCTGTCTTGATAGGTGAGTGGTGTGAGCCAGGCCTGCTAGCTGCCTAACAAGGGTGTATGGATATCTGTTCAAGTCCTGCTTTCCATATTTTTGAGTTTATGCCTTTGTGTCCTCCCTGGTATCAGGGTGTGTGTGTGTGTGTGTGTGTGTGTGTGTGTGTGTGTGTGTGTGTGCCCTGGTGGGTACCTCTGCCCTCAGTACATGCACAGCCTTTGTTGTTTTTCTCCATAAGGATCTGATCAAGGTAGCTTCTGATTAAGGTAGCTTTAGACTTTTAGAGCCTTCCCAGGGCCAAATGTTTTCATTTTCCTCTTGGCTAGCCTCCTGCTGCTATCATTCTCAGTTGCTATGGGCAGGCTTGTGTTTCAGGAGTGTTCTGCTAACTGTGGGTCTTCTCCAAAAGCCACCTAAGTGGAGAGTCGAGGCCATTCCCCAAACTGGAATCCACATTGCCACTGATCCCCAAGCCAGAGGCGAATTCCTGCACCTAGCCTTTTGACAGCTTTTGCAGGCTGGTGAAGGCATGAGCTCCCCATGCCTCCCAGTTTAAGACAGTGTAAAGAAAAACAGGTGCCTGCTGGTCTAGTCACATCCCCTATAAAACGGTTGGAGTCTCTACTTTTTGTGGGAAAACAGCAGAGGGGGGCTGGACTAATTACTTTCCTACCAGGAATCTGATTAAGGGAAGGTTGAGCCATGTGGGAAAGCAAGGTGAACTGCCATGGAGAATTGTCACCAAGGAGAGCTGAGCCATTTGAAAGTTGAATAGGCTGCTTAGAGGCAGAGTGAGCTTTCTGGTTTAGGCAGTGTTCAAGCAGGGGCTGGGTGGCTCTGGGAAAGAAAGTACACCAAGGTGACTGAGGAACTTGGCAGAGGTTGAGCTTGATGCTGAAATTGCATTAAGTGCATCTAATCTTTTAAAATTTTTATTTTTTAACATTTTTATTGTGCTAAAATACACGCAACAGAAAATTTACCATTTTAATCAATTTTAAGGGTACAGCTCAGCAGCACTGAGTATATTTCCATCACCCATCTCCAGGACTTTACGTCCACACACTGAAACTCCACACCCATTATACAATAATTCCCTATTTTCCCTCTCCCCCAGCCCACCATTCTACCAATTCATTGCTATGAATTGGACTACTCTAGGCACCTCATATAAATGGAATCATACAATATTTGTCCTTTGGTGACTTAGCATTACATCTTCAATATTTGTCCAGGTTGTAGCATGGGTCAGAATTTCTCATTTTAAGGCTAAGATTTCACTGTGTATCTATAGCACACTTTATTTATTTACTAGAGGCCCTGTGCATGAAATTTGTGCACTGGGAGGGTGAGTCTCTCAGCCCAGCCTGTGCCCTCTCACAGTCCGGGACCCCTCACTCCTTACCGCCCGCCTGCTCACTGCTTCTTACTGCTCAGCTCGAGGCTCCTTAGCGCTGCCAGTAGAGACAGGAAAGGCTCCCACCACCGCTGCTGAGTTCGCTAGCCATGAGCCCTGCTTCTGGCTGAGCGGTGCTCCCACTGTGGGAGTGCACTGACCACCAGGGGGCAGCTCCTGCATTGAGCATCTGCCCCCTGGTGGTCAGTGCACATCATAGCTACCAGTTGTTCCAGTTGTTCTGCCATAAGGGTCATTTAGGCTTTTATTATATAGACTAGAGGCCCAATGCACAAAATTTGTGCACAGGGGCAGGGCGGTCCCTTAGCCCGGCCTGCAATGATGCCTGCGTCCCTCGCCCTGGCCGCTATGGGCACCGCCATCTTTGTTGCAGAATGATGGTTAATTTGCATATCACTCTTTTATTAGATAGGATTTTTTCAGAAAAATGTGGAGTTTTATTTTGTTTGTTTTAAGTGGCATGGAAACCCAGAGTTCAGTGGTTCTGGTTCCATTATGTCCACCATCTGGGTAGGATCAAACGATTATAGCACTCTTTATTTATTCATCCCTCCATTGATGGACATTCGGGAGGTTTCCTCCTTTTGTCGACTGTGAGTAATGCTGCTATGAACAAGGGAGCACAAATATCTGTTCAAGTCCTGCTTCCCATTATTTTGAGTTTATGCCTAGAACTGAAATTGCTGGGTCATGCAGTAACTCTATGTTTAATTTTTTGAGGAACCTTCATGCTGTTGTCCATGGTGGCTGCATCATTTTACATTCCCACCAGCAATGCATGAGTGGCTCTTAATGAACCACTTCAGTTTAGTCTCTTAGCACTCAAAGGACGTATGGGCAAGAGATGTGCCATTGTGTTTGCCTTGCCTGGACCACCAAAAGAGAGAAGACTGGGTGGGGTGTGCAGATCTGTCTGGTCTCAAATGCTAGGAAGCTGGAAATGTAAATAACCCCTGGGAGATGACAATTCTGATTAGTAGCTGAAACGAATTAAGCATTTAACAGGAAGTGTCCAGACATCCTTATAAAGGTAGGGAAGTAGAGACATGGTCTTTGTTCTGTTGTAAAAGTCAGGGCTGCAGCAATTTAAGGTGAGATTTGTTGATTTCATGAGTCTCTTTCAGAGCAGGTACCAGGACTGTGTTTCTCTTTCATCTTTCTGAAGCCCTAACAGCCAAATGCATCTTTAGGACTCAACACTTATTGAGCACTCACTACGTGCCAGGCATTTTGCAGGTACTTTCTGTTCATTTGCCCACTATCCTCTTTAACATCTAGGAGGCTTATTCCTGAGAATCACCAAAATAAAAAAAATACCACTGCAGCCTAACCCGACCCCAAGTAAGTGCAGTAGACCATGACTAAAACTCTAAGCGCTAAGGCCTTAATGGGAGTTGGCCAGAATGTGACAACAAGGGGACAATAAACTTCCATGAAGATTTGGAGACTGAGCCTGGGCTCTGTCTGATCCTAGACCCTGTGCTGTTCATTTTGCTGCTTAATGAATCTTCACTGATAAACTTGCTTGTGCAGTTACTCAAGGTTATGTCAATTAACCCTTTCCTAGCTGGGTCTTCTGCCTAATTGTGTGTGTGTGTGTAATTTTTTTTTAAAATCCTCGCTGAGTATATTTTTCAATGGATTTTAGAGAGAGTGAAAGAGAGAGGAAAAGACAGACAGAAATATCAATGTGAAAGAAACACATTGATTGGTTGCTTCCTGCATGCATTCCTACCATGGCCTGGGCTGGGAAGGAGCCTACAACCAAGGTACATGCCCTTGACCAGAATCAAACCCAGGACCCTTCAGATGATGCTCTATCCAAACTGGCTAGGGCTTCTGCCTAATTGTTGACCATCTTGTAACAAAGATGTAAGTAGTGAGTTTATTTTGATTCCTCTCTTAGTTAGGAAGAGGAGATGGAGCTGCCTTTCCAGGCCCAGAAGAGAGAAGGTTTCTCTCTGGTTTCTGGACAGATGGCCCAATACCTGGCACACACGGCTTAGTGGATTTGGCTCATGTTCTCGCTTCCTCTCCAGCCCTGACCTTCACTCTCTCTGTTTGGATCACCCAAGGAGACCTGGACTTTTAAACATTCAACCTTGAAGTCACCTTTGACTATTTCCTCTCTGGGTCTGTCCCTCTCAGAGTGGGCAGGCAGTTCTATCTCTGGGATTTGACCTTCTCAAGCATTGACACAGCCAAGCCTCCCTTGGTGTCCAGGCTCTGATGGCCTCCCACGCTGATTTCTGCAGTAGCCTTCTTTCTAGTGGGCCTTTCCACCTGCAGCCTCACCCCTCCTGGTACATTCTATACCCAACAGCTAGCCTAATTTTCTTCAAGTGCTATTTTGATTTTGTCACTTGTCCATTCGGAAATCGGCAGGAGCTCCCATTTGCCTCCCACCTTTAATCTAAACTCCCCAGCATGTGTTTTAAGACCTTTGCAAACTCTCATTTAACTGCCTTCATCTCCTACAACCTCCTGGTTTCTCATCTTTGCTCTGGCTTGACACAACCCACATAAGCTGCCAGCTTTGGGGCATGGCTCTGTCCTTGCCCCTCAGATTCATGTGTATCCCTATTAAGACACAACAAAGATGTGTGAGTAGGATTGATTGACAATATACCCTTACCTTCTATACAGTGCCTGTCATACAGTAAGTGCTCAATAAATATTTGTTGAATTTTAAATTCAAATTTAAATGAATGAATGTTAAAGACACATCCCTCCTTGGGTTAATCAGCATACATATAAAAGACTTTGTGCTAAGTGTTTAGGACATAAAATGAGTAAGCTCCTGCTCAAGGAGCTCTAGGACTTAGCCTAGATCTATGCAAATACCACATTTCCTTGATTATATGATACAATGGTTGTAAGATGCAGTAATTTAAAAATAGCTTTTGGTGATAAAAGAAACACTGTCACTTTAGTCATACACAGTGTAATAGAACCTACCAAGTCACCTGTGTCTACTGTTTACTAAGCATTGACTATGTACCCAAGTGATTAAAATACATAATTTAATCTTCAGCTGTAGGTATTGCTAGTCCAATCATGATAGCACAGTAAACACTCAGCAAATGAATTTATGTAGTGGGCATCAATTTTGATGGTGGTTGATTGTACTGTCATTGCTCATCATTCATTCACCTTTTTCCTGGTAGCATCACTCAGAATTCTCCTTGAGGAAATGCCTCTCCCCCTTTTAGTCCATATCATGGTGTGTCTGCTTCCCTTGCCCCTCCTTGTGGAATCCAGGGGTGGGCATATGACCAAAGCTTTGCAAATGAGATCATTGAATACCCTGGTGGCAGTGGCTGGCTCAGGATGGTGCCTGAGCCCAGCTGGAACCGTAAAGAGGACCTCTCTCTCTGCTAGGGCTGCTGGACTGGTGGGATGTGAGCATCCTGCACACCTGTCTGGGAGTGGGGCCGGCAGGGAGGAGATAGATCCTGCTCGAGCATTTGGATCCAACTGTACCTGTTTACTCCTAGGCTTTCCAGCCCCCTGAACATGTCAGTTCTTGGAGCCAACACATTCCTTTTAAAAGAAATTTTGGCTTAAACTAGTTTTGGTTGGAATTCTATATTCTACAATGAAAAGTCTTCTTTGATCCCAAGATAAATTGTGATTATAATAATGCTTACTGTGTTCTAGGAGGGCGAGAAACTCAGTGTATCTGGAGCACAGGGCGTGTGGGGAGTTGAGCCCATGTTAGGCCCTTGGATATCTGACAGCACAAGACTGAAAACATACATTAAAAGTATGTTAAAAGAAGGTGCGTGTGATAGGTGCTGGAGGACTTCAGAGGAGCTAAGGAGCTCACTGGGTGCATTCAATGAGAATGCATTGGGAAAGGTCAAGGTGTGAACCTATTGGGGGGACTGTGGTGGGAAAGGAGGAGGCGGATGGTGCTGTAGGCAGGAGGTGAGCAACAGCATTGACAGAAGGCAGAGCAAAGTGTAGTCATGACAAAGGGGGTAGATGTCTGGCTGCTTCTGGTAGGCGGGGAGGACACGGAGCAGCCAAACCAGCCTGGGAGCTGCCACCCAGAGCTTTGGGTTTCAGACCTGGGGGGTGGGGCCAGTACCTCCTTCCCAGCAGCCCCATTACCTAAGTGCCACATTTTACCCTGGGGAGCAGAATTCCTAAGCAGTTGTGTATATGTTTTCTTCTGTCTTCTAATGTCTTTACCTTTTCTACATTAGAGCTCACCAGAGCTCCCTCCTGGCAGGAAGCAGTTCTGTCCCAATTGCAGCATGGGGGTTACACACTCTACCTTGGGACCATCTGCCTGGGTTTGAATCCTGGCCCAGCACATACCATCCATGACTCCCTGGGCAAATCACTCCTCTCTATGCCTCAGTTTCCTCACCTGTACAATGGAAATAATAGTATCTATCTCAGACGGTTGCTAGGAAGATGAATTCAGTTAGGGAGTGTCCAACTTTGAGAATAGTGCCTGACAGGGAGTATGGCTATATAGGTGTAAGTTGTTTATTATTGTTTATGTTATTATTCATTCCACAAAGCTCAGTGTAGACTGATACATAAAGGAATGCTCAGTGATCTAGTTTTCCAAATGAGGAGACCCAGGCCAAGAGTGGTGTCTTGCCTAAGGCATGAACTGATTGGGGGAGAATGACTGTCTCAGGGATAACCTCAATATCTAACCAAAACCTGACTGTGGGTGTGTGCGGGGCCGGGGCGGTGGGGGGGGGGGGGATTTGGTTAATTTTTCTTGACACCCCTGCCCCCTGTGGGTTTTAGCCTCATGGCTCTCGGGTCCTGATCACACCCCACACTGCCACGGTCTTGCCTTGCAAGTTTTTTTTTGCTCAGGCTTCTTTCATTTAGATTCCAGGAGCATCTGCTTGCAGGATTTCCGACACTCCTGGGCCCTCAGAGCTATGGGGTCTCGCTAACGTATGGTCCCTCCGTTACTACATCGAAAGACGATTTACCTAACAGATGGGATCTTTTGAATATTTATGCCTGGACACATCTGTTCTGGACTTGAAAGTGTAATAAAGCTTTTCATTTTCTGAAGCGCTGGAGAAGCCTGTCTGTGGTGAGCTGACAACCCGCAGGGGTCAGCTCCTCAGTGGCGACTCTGGGGCAGGGGGTGGACACTCCATTTGGCAGGCAGCCTCACTCTCTACACCCTTCTTCCTCTTTCTCGTGGCACAGGAGAGAATGGCCAAGGGGCCAGAGGCAGGCAGTGGGGCTAACTCAATGGACCCATGAACTGTATTTACAGAGAGGAAAGTAGCTACAATTATTTCAAAGGGGTAAATGTTCTCCTGGACTCTGTGCTTCTCTGGGGAAGATGGATGCCCTGGTTTGGGTGCAGGATGGAGCAGGGTGGCCTTGTCTGGGTCTTTGTCCCCACAGCACACTGGGGCTTTTGGGGGAGCCTAATGGATATGCAGCAGGGGGCTTTTGCAATAATACTCTTAACATTGGGATGTTGGGAGTTTGTCTTGAGTACCTTCAGCGTTTTAGTTCTTGATGCCCGTTCCCTCCGCTCCTGACCTTGTTGGCATTCTCTAAAGTCCCCACCCACTTAGGCTCTCCTCCAGTCCAGACAGGCTCTCAAGATAGGATAGTAACAACAGGAATTACACTAGCACGCAGTGTGAATATGCACTGAGTCCTCACATGTGCCAAGCATGTGCTACAATTGTTATCTTTATTATTATGACTAATTATCCCCACAACACAAACATAGGAACTGTCTCCCCTCCATTTTATAGGTGAGGAGACTGAAGCACTGAGAGTTTAATGGACTTGCCCCAGGCCACACAATTACTAAGTGCGGAGCCAGGGTTTTAACCCAGGCCATCTAATACCAGAGCCCAAACTCTCAATGCTTTATTGCCTGATTGGAATCCGTCAGCCAGCATTTTCCAAAAGGTGTTTTTTGGAACATATGGGGTGATGATCAAATAACCCCAATTGCAATTTCCCCTCAGGCCAAGTTAAAATACCTATCAACTTCTTGAAGGTTCAGAGGAATCCTGCAGTAAAGAAAGTTTGTGTAACTCAGTGTTTTCCAAAATTCTTTAACAAAACAATAATCTCCTTTGCCTTAATACCAAAGGAACAGAAATCTCATAGATCTAATACACTGCATGCCACTTTGGGAAACATGATTGAAGATGAGTGTTGGCTTAAATATTACCTCTCCAGGGATACTTCCATTTTAACAAAGTTCCAAGAGTTAAATTTTACTAAGAAGAGGGTGGGAGTGGGTAGAAACCATATTGATAGAATTTTAGGAATCATTCTCTAGGGAGGGTTTTCTTAAAAAAACTTCAAAAAGCACTGGATTACTGTCTATATGAACTAAAAAATCTTTTCTTTTAAAACTGTTTCACACTTACAGAAATTTGCAGAAATAATACAAAGAACTCCTGGATACCTTTCACCCCGAGACTCACTCAAGCCTTGCCCAGTAGCACCCACTAAAACCCAGTTCTGGATCACATGCAACGCTATGCTGTCATGTCCCTTTGGCTCTTTCCATTTGGAGCAGTTCTTTCCTTTTCTTTGATTTTTATGACTTTGAACATTTTAAAGATTCAAGCCTATTATTTTGTGGAATGTCCCTTGATATGTGTTTGTTCATTGTTTCCTCTCCATTAGACCCAGATGATGCATTTTTAGCCAGAATATCATAACTGCTGTGTTCTTTTCATGGAAACCTTTTGGGTGGTAGGTGCATGATGTCTATTGTCCTGTTACTGGTGGTGGTAACTTTGATCACTTCATTAAGATAGTGTCTTCAGGTCTCTCCATCTAAAGCAATCCTTCCCTTCTCTTTGTAATGAATACTTTGTGAGGAGGGACTTTAATATGGTGTAAAATCCCATTCCTCATCCGCCTTCACCCACTAGTTGAAGCATCTCTAGACATTTCCTGCCTGAATTGTTAATTTGGTGGTTGTCAAATGGTAAATTTCTAATAGCATGACTCCTTTTCTATTTCCTTTTCTACAAAGAAAATATTTCCTTCCCCTCACTTATTCATTTAAAATTTTATATCTGTGTTTGGATTTATGGGTTCCTATAGTATTCAAGGGCTCTAATCTCTTACTATCATAGTTTATTTTGATGTTCTAAATTTTCCAGTTCGGCCAGTGGGAACCCATTCAAACTGCCTCCTGTTTCCTTTGGACACATTTCTGTCTGTCCTTCTTTGAGCACTTCTTTACTGTTGGCAGCACAAGATGTCCCAGGTGCATGCACTTCCCTGTCCCATCCCTAGAATCAGCCATTTCTCAAAGGAGTTTTGGTTCCTTTTAGCAGAGAATAGTATTTCTAAACCAAGATTTGGGCAATAGGTGTGCTTATTGCTAGTGGGATGTCACTGCTCTTAGGCCCCATGAATGGATAGAGCTAGGAAATCACACATTTTATAACATATAACATCTATATTGAAAGCCATGAGTTCACATCAATGTTTCTAATTCCAACCCAACACCAGAGTACATTCTAGTTTTCTTCCTTTCCATATTTGTTCCTCCTTTCAATTGTAAGAAACCTGGCTCCCCTTATCTCTGTCCCTCCCTATAGTGAATCCTCCTTGTGTGTGGATCCTGACACCACCTTGGCCTTGCCTCCCCCAGCCCTCCTGTCTCATTTGGGCTTGCCTAATGGTGTTTGGATGAAGGAAGGAAAACAGGAAGTTGGACGTAAAGGAGGGAGGAGGGGAGAGAGACAGAATGAAGGAAGGAAGCTTATTAATATTTTTTAAAGCAGGGAGAAGAAGGGAAGGGGATAGGAAAAGCCATATGGATTATGAATTTTGCAACTATTTTTTATATTCAAAATAAAAAATATTTGGGTTTGTGGTAAACTCAATCTCATTTGATCCTCTGGAATAGCAATTTATTTTATTCATAATATTCGAAGGGCAGAACTAAGACCAGTAAGTAGGAATTCTATGGTGGCAGATTTCAGCTCACAATAAAAAATATTTCTCCAGTCAGAGCTGCTCAACATAGAATTGCCTTGGTTGCAGACGAGTGAGCTCCTTGTCAATAGAGGAGTTTATTTAGAGACTGCAAAACCATCAGTTGGAGTGACAGTGAAAAGGTGTCTTACATTGGGAGAGAAATTGGATTAAATGCTTGTAGAGTTCAATGCTGACTTGATCATGGTAGCATGGCTGGAGGCCAGAATTTGATCAGCTTCTCAAGGAGCAGTGACACCAAACTCCCCCATGGTGGCTGAGGAGGTGGGCAGGGCTCCAGGAGACTTCCCTTTCTTTCTTGCTGGAGTCTGCAGCCCTGTGAGGATGCAACCCTGGAACAGTGCAGCCTGGAGCTGCAACGTGCGAAAACTAAATGTGGGCTTGCCTGACGAATTTGCATCTCGAGATAAAACATAGCTCCAGATTGAGGCAGCCTTTAGTTCAGTGCCAACAATCTAACGTTGGCTTCAAAGGAGAAGCTAAAAATGTTCTTCTTGGAGCTGGTTCTGGGCTCTGTAGTTCTTTTATTGTTCCCAAATGAACCACATACAGGGAAGCTTTGGTGATTGCCCTGATAGCAGCAACCTGTCAAACCCAACAAGCAAAATCTAAAAGGGTATCTTCTCAGAAGCAAATTCGAACATCAGATGTTTCTGTATTCTTGCTTCTTCATTTTTGCAGCCTCCTGCCCAAGCAATCTACCTGCAACTCTACTATAAAGAAGCCAGAGTTTTAATATTTTTGCAAATGTTGAAACAAACCTAAGACTTAAAATTGCAAGTAATACCAGCAAACATGCCTTCAGTTGTCTTGGAATCAGCAATTCAAAAAACATTCCTTTTTAAGCTATCAACTGTATTAGCTTTGAACTATATAACAACCAAGCAAGGTGCTTTTTGTCCTATTTTACAGGTGAGAAACTGAGTCAGAGTAGGACAAAAACTTTATCATGAGCAATAACAACCTTCAGTCTAAAGCTCTACCTTCCCTTCCTGCCTCCCAGAGCAGCTTGGTTGCCTTGTTACTGGGGAGTAATGGAGTGGGGATTTCCCACCTTTCCCTAAGTAAATGCAATATTTATGACTGTGTTTTGTTTTCCTGATGAAGGTGCTATAAATCAGAACCATTTTGGACCGGGGACAAATCCTGATGGGATTCTGCATCTGGACATTTTTTACCATTCTCACAAAAACCTGTTGCTTGCTAGCTCATTTGCGTTGTGTGTAAATATTTATGTATGTCTATATTTTTCAGCATGATGTATTTGTGCTTTGGGTGCATCTTTTGTAGGTAGGCACCCACCTTAGTCACTGTGAATCCTAAGAACAAGCTGTTCCACAGACTATTGCAGTAACAGTGACTGTTCAGTGAGCTAGCAGATTGCTGTGTGCCTGGCCTGCACGCACATTATCTCCTTAAACCTTTCCAACAGCACAGGGAGGAATCTTAATTTATAGGGAAGGAAACCGAGGCTAAGAGAGGTTGCTCCATATTCCATCCAAAGCCCCACAGCTAGAAAGTGGCAGAGTCAAATTTCAAACTCATATTTGTTCAAGTCCTAAGGGTGACATCCACCATGCAACACTGCCCCTCACAGGGCACTCACTTCACTGAAGCCCGGTGGGCAAACACAGGTGTCAGTTATGATGAGGGCACTGAGCCACTAGGGGCCTGAAGAACTTGGTTATGTAAGAGTTAAAAAAAATTCTACCAGGGCGGTTTTCATGTGTCTTTTCCAAAGGCCAGAGTTCAGATTTATGATGTTGGAATATTCATGAGTTGCTGCAGTGTTCTGTACAAGGGAGAAAAGTTTCTTGTGATAGAAATTAACCTTAAGGCAAGGGCTCTTCTGAATCAAGTTTCAGATATGGCAGATGTGATCAAAGCAGTCATACAACCCACTTGGGAGGGTGTGGATTTACATCTTAAAATGGTACTTAATGATTTGGAACACGGTAGTGTCTATTTTTATCTTTTCATCCATTCATCCATCCATGCATCAATCCATCCATGTATTTATGCATGCATGCATCCATCCATTATATGCTATTTGTATAACCCCTATTGAAACCTAAAGAGGTGTACCAAAACCAAACCAAACCCTTGTAACTGGCTTTCAACAAAGTTGTGAGAGTGATAGATGCCTATAAGAATGAGGTGTCTAATTAAGTATCAAAATGGGTGGTCAAGATAGTGGTCGTTTGCCAAGGACCTAGAAGAAGGAGGTCTTTGAGGATGTGGTGCAGCTGGTCTGGCCATTTTTATTGCCTTCAAAGACCGTTGTGGCACCCATAAGACTGCCAGGAGTCCAATTAGTTCCAGCCTTAATAGAGGCGGAGCTGAAAAATTGGATATATGGTCTACCCACTGCTGAGATACAGTTTGGGTTTCTTTAGCTCTCTGTTTGAAAATGAGATGCCACCTTTAATCTTAAATACCAGTGTGATGGTCCCACAGGATTGAAAGAAGATGAAACAAGCAGGGATTCATTTGAGGAAAGACTATTTCTCTTCGTTCCCCAGTTTCACTGCTAAAATATAAATGAGCGTTTGTTTGTATGTCCAAAGCCAGAAAAACCAGCTATGAAACCAGCTCTCCAGCAACGGACTCCTCTGGCTTTTATGACCTCAAAGGCTGCAAGGTTGACAGTAGGGGACCCAGACACTAAGGGGGCCTTGAATGTGAGGTGCAGACGTATGTGACATAATTAGGCAGCCTTTATGAGGGAAGCAGAGAGAAGTCATTAGGTCTGCTGTTTAACAAAGAGAAACTTCCTGCTCCCACCCCCTATTAAAGAGCTACTTTTCAACTGTGTTGCACTTCTTTGATCCCTGAAGGCCCCTGATGTTTTGCTCACATCCTGTCATGAGATTTAATGATACCTCACATGTGCACCAGGAGCGCAGCCCAACTGAGCATCATTCCAGGGAAGGGATTGTAACATGACAAGTTTTTGATGTGGTTCCTCGCACAGTAAGGTTAGTGCAGCAGCTATGCGGACACTAGCGAGAACTCTGGTTCCAACCTCTAACAGTGATCCTAGCTGGGCCTTGGCAACTACACAGAACTTTCTTTGTGAGAGTTCTTCAACTCTCAGGTGCCCCCTGAGATCTCCCATTTCCAGGCCCAGCGCCCCCTTTCTGCTACTGTTCCTCTTATATGCCCTGGTTTCCACACTCTCATGTCTGATGATCCTTCTTGGGATATCCTAGCAGGAAAGCATTACCTCCTTTGCTCTCTGAATGCTGAAAAGTTTGCCTTGGTCTCTTTGATATCTGTTGAAATGGAGCCGTAATCTCAATATAGAAAGGCAGTAATTGGGGTTCCTCTGAGATTTACAAATGGATCCAAATTCATATTCAAAATGTTGGCTTGTGTGAACATTTTTTGACCCTCTCTGGCTATTTGTCCCTCTCTGGGTTGAAAGCATGTCACAGGCGACAGCTTGGACCTCTCTTTTTGGTGATTTCACCCAGAACACAGTCCGAATGTTCCACAAATGACTGCCAGTGGGATTGAAGTAAATAATTCCTAGCTGCCTCTTAATGGAGATGCCTCCCGATCTATCTACTTCTCTCCCTCTACAATGTCTAAACCCTGTCATTTCTCTCTGGATTATAGCTAGAGCCTCTTGGTGATCTCCCTACATTTATTTCTGCCCCTTCCTTTAAACACAAATTGCTAAAAAAAATTTTCAGCAGCTTCCCATTGCACATTTAATAAAACCCAGACATGTTATCATGGCTTTTGAGGCCCTGCAAGATCTGACCCCTGCCTGCTTCTCCAGGGTCATCTCGTACCTCTCTTTCCCCTGACCCTACACTTTATTCACACTGCCCTCTTTCAATTCTTTGTCACACTGGCTTCTTTCTCCCACCCAGGGCTTTTGCATTTGGTTCCCTCTGCCTAGAATGCTCCCTCTGACTTACTCTTTGCCTGGCTGGCCCTTTTCATCTTCAGACCTTAAGTATTATAGATTGCTTACTACATCCATGGAGAGGCCCTTTGATATCTCTGAGTCCCTATTATTTTTCTGACCTTATACCATTTGCTTTTAGAACTGATCACAATTTGTAATTATATATTTGTATATTTGCTTATTTTCTGTCACCCCTTGCTGCTCCTATCTCCTCCATCTTCTCTTGCCTCCTCCTACTTCCTAGTCCTCTCTCAGGCCAGGATCTTGTCTTCTCTGGTCCCCAATATACCTCATCCCTGAGCTCAGCTCCTGGTGTATGATGACGAGTCAACATATACATGTTGAATGAATGAGTAACTGAATGGATGAAGGAATGCAGTGGCATATTTATCTCCAGCTGTTCATCAACTTGAATACATATAAGATTCATTCTTGAGCTATAAACTTTAAGTTTTAGGAGAAACTTTAAAGATAGAATAGTCTTGCTGAAATAAGCAATTCTTTTGCTTTCTTTACTCTTCATCTCCCAAGAAGATGGAGTTTTACTAGAATCTCATCACAATGTAAATGCAGGCCCAGCCTGTCCTAGTTGAATTATAGATCTTCCACTGAGATTTATATTGCTTTTATTTTGAACGGGTTGAGAATATTTTTAAAGTAGCCCTTTCTTGACTGTTTTAGTGCCTTATTTAGATGAAAAAAGGAAAAAGAAATTGAAGTTTTGGGCACCATTCCTCACTTTAACCTCAAAACAAAGGATTTGATGTCCTTTTTTTTGTGTGTGTGTATGTGGTATATTTATTAATTTTTTTAATTTCAGAGAGGAAGAGAGAGGAAGAGAGATAGAAACATTAGTGATGAGAGAGAATCATTGATCACCTGCCTCCTGCATGCCCCCCTCCCCCACCCCACACACACTGGGGATCAAACCTGCATGTACCCTGACCAGGAATCAAACCATGACCTCCTGGTTCATAGATTGACACTCAACCACTGAGCCATGCCAGCCAGCTATGTGTGTGGTATATTTAATTTCCCTGTAACCCCACCCAAAATCACAGAGTGGAGAGAGCTGTTGCTAATCAAACTGATGCTTTCAACTATAATTTCTGAACTGAAAAATTTGCATTAGTTTCCTGTGGCTGCTGTAACAAATCACCACAAACTGGTGGCTTAAAACAACAGAAATGTATTCTCTCATAGTTCTGGAGGATGGAAGTCTGAAATCAAGCTGTCAGCAGCATTGGTTCCTTCTGGAGGCTCTGAGGCAGGCTCTGTTCCATGCCTTCCTCCCAGCTTCTGGAATCCTTGGCGTTCCTTGCCTTGCAGTTGTATCACTCTAGTCTCTGCCTGTCTTCACATGGCCTTCTTTGATCTGTGCCTCTGTGTCCATGACTCAAATATTTTCTTTCTCTTCGAAGGACACCAGTGATTGAATTTAGGTCCCATCCTAATTCCAGGATGATTTATTTTATCCTGAGATCTTCATTCAGTTACATCCAAAAAGACCTATTTCCATGTGTCACATTTGGTACCAGGACTTAGGACTTGGTCATATCTTTTGGGGGACAAGACTGGGAAGTGAGATCCAGAAAGCCAAAGTGGCTTGCTAAAGAAATACAGCTACTTTCTGATGAAATTAGAAGATCTTTTGGTTGTAATCAAATGCTCTTTCACTTGATTGTAATGTTTCTCAAAAAAATGAACTCCTGACTCCTAAGGTATTTGTTACATATACCTTTTACTCTGCATTAGAGACCATTTTGTGGCTTCAAAATAGATTTTGTAAGCTTTTCTAGCTCAAACCAAATCAATCAATCTAGTCCAAATAATAATCACACTGGTTTGTGCAGGTAATATTTCTCTCGGTTTGGAAGATAAAGGTTTGGAAGATAAAGGATCACAAACCATATTTTTTTTGCTGAGCTGGTTATAGCTATCTGATATACTCGTATTTGTTGATGTTCAATGGCAGCCATTCATGTATTTGCAAATTAAAATGATACTTTCTGCCCTGGCCGGTTTGACTCAGTGGATGGAGCGTTGGCCTGTGGACTGGAAGGTCCCAGGTTCGATTCTGGTTGGGGGCGTGTGCCTTGGTTGCGGGCACATCCCTGGGGGGAGGGGTGGGTGTGCGGGAGGCAGCTGATCGATGTTTCTCTCTCATCGGTGTTTTAAACTCTCTATTCCTTTCCCTTCCTCTGTGTGGAAGATCTATAAAGTGTATTTTTTAAAAAAGTGATACTTTCCCCAACTTTGTCTTTGACTGCATGGGCTAGAAACATTTGGGGCTTTTAGCTAGAGCCCAATGAGTGGCAGTCAAGTTAAAAACAGTTGACTGACCACAGGCCAGGGCTGTGGTCCTCTGTCATGTTCTGTCCCAGCATACACCTTAGATGGTGGTCATATGCCAGATACATGCAAATGAGTCCACCCAGATTTTCCCAGAATCCAAATCATTTTATAGGAAATAGAGTGAATTATAACACCACCATTTTCTTTCTTTTGTTTTTCGTGTGTGTGGGAGGAGTAAGAGGGAACTTGATATTCACGAAAGCATTTTACAAGAATCCTATATAATAAAAGGCTAATATGCAAATTGTCCCTCGACCGGGAGTTCGACCAGGGGGCGGGGCTGGCTGGCCAACCACCTGCAGCCCCTCCCCTGGCTGGCCCCACCCCTGATCTGCCTCCCCCACCACGATTGGGGTGGGCAGGCAAGACTCCCCCCCCCCCCCATGCATGAATTCATGCACTGGGCCTCTAGTGTGAGTAATAAAACCCATCCTTTAAAGATGTAATACACTCTATAGGCTTTCTTAACCTATTCTTTTTTTAAAAAATATATATTTTATTGATTTTTTACAGAGAGGAAGGGAGAGGGATAGAGAGTTAGAAACATCGATGAGAGAGAAACATCGATCAGGTGCCTCCTGCACACTCCCTACTGGGTATGTGCCTGCAACCAAGGTACATGCCCTTGGCCAGAATCGAACCTGGGACCTTTGAGTCCACAGGCCGATGCTCTATCCACTGAACCAAACTGGTTAGGGCCTTAACCTATTCTTACCGTCCTTCTGCCTTATAAAAAACTTAGCAATGATTAAATTAAAAAGAAAATTGAGGTCATAACAAAACAAAACCTCACAAGCACCACAGTAATTCACAATTGCCAAAATTATTAACAGTACACCCGTAAATGGCATTCCCCACCCCTGCAGCCTAGATAGACAGGATATGAAATAAAATACCTTTTATCTAGAGACTACATCATCCCTTCCTCTCCACTCAAGAGAGCACTTGGAAGGCAAATAAATAGATAAGTACAAGTAATTCATTCTTAAATTGTAAAGCTAAAGCTTATCATTACATGGCCATATAACAGAAACCCTAACTTGAAATTTCTTTAATTTCAAGGCTTTTCCAAACCTCAGCACAACAACATTCTCCAAAGAGTGTCCCTCCTGGTTGCAAGATGGCTGCCATAGCTCTATTCATGGGACATCCAAGCACGATGATATCCAGCAGGGAGAGAAAAATCTCTCTTTCTTGTGCCTTTTTCCCTCCTAAAGCAAGAACTCTTTCCTCGAAGCCCCTGCTGGACCTCCCCTCCCACTTAATTGGTAGATTTGGGTCACATTTGTACACTAGATCAATCCCTAGTAAGGAAACAGGGCTGTCGCCAATAATTTAGCTAATCACATAGCCTATGTAGTCTATATAGGTTATCTGAACAAAATTGGGATTCTGTTCCAAAGGAAAAGGAATATATCAGGAAAATTTTGTTTATATATGTCAGGACATCCAAATAAAAATAGCCTAAGCAATAATAAACATTTCATTATCTCACATAACAAGACCAGCAGTAGGTGGTTCCAAAGTTGGTGGATTCAGAAGCTCAGAGCTGTCAGACTCCTATTGGCCTCTCCATGATTCTCTTGGCTTTATTGATATGATTGGTTTCCACTCAAAGCACTGTCCACATTCAAATGAAGAAAGGGGGCAAAATCCCTTGTGTGTGTCCTTTTGTTAGAACACCAGAAAGTTTCCCAATGACCCACAAGAGTTTTGTTTTTATATCCTACTAGAGGCCCGGTGCACAAAATTTGTGCACTCAAGAGGGTGGTCCCTCAGCCTGGCCTATGCCCTCTCACAGTCCGGGAGCCCTCAGTCAGATATCCTTAGTGCTCTCGCGGAGGTGGGAGATGCTCCCGGCACCACTGCTATGCTTGCCAGCCATGAGCCCGGCTTCTGGCTGAGCGGTGCTCCCCATGTGGGAGCGCACTGACCACCAGGGGGCAGCTCCTGCGTTGAGCATCTTCTTCCTGGGGTCAGTGTGAGTTATAGCAACTGGTCGTTCTGCTGTTTGGTCAATTTGCATATTAGCCTTTTATTATATAGGATGGGCCAGGGTTGTACCCTATGTCTGGACTTAAATCTATCACTGGAATGTGAGTGGGATCAACACTATTGGCCTAAATAAATCAACATTTAGCATTTAGCTCTGGGTGGGAGGGAGTGTTCTTGGCTGAAGA
Organism: Myotis nattereri; assembly: GCF_964212035.1. Classification (NCBI taxonomy): domain Eukaryota; kingdom Metazoa; phylum Chordata; class Mammalia; order Chiroptera; family Vespertilionidae; genus Myotis; species Myotis nattereri. The sequence continues at coordinate 23,071,118 of NC_138082.1, forward strand.
CACAGGGGTGGAAAAGAGGGTTGGCTACCAACATCTGGAGAATATGCAGGCATTTGCCAGCAAGAATAAAAGGAGTTGGGAAGACTCTTGAATATCCCACCACACATGAGAATCTTTATTTTCCAAGTTAGAAGAATTAAATGGTGTAATGAGGTATGTTCATCTTTGATTAGAAATATTTAAGAAAGAAATGGGATATTGTGGTCATGTCTAACTCATGGGAGCAGCAGCAGCAATGATGTTTTCAGGAGTTCTTCTTTGGGCTGGAAGTAGAGAGGAGTGGGAATCCTTTAGGGCAGTGGTTCTCAACCTTCCTAATGCCGTGACCCTTTAATACAGTTCCTCATGTTGTGGTGACCCCCAACCATAAAATTATTTTCATTGCTACTTCATAACTGTAATTTTTCTACTGTTATGAATCGTAATGTAAATGTCTGATATGCAGGATGTATTTAGGCGACCCCTGTGAAAGGGTCATTCGACCCCCAAAGGGGTTTCGACCCACAGGTTGAGAACTGCTGCTTTAGGGCATCTGAGTTAGCGAGATGTCTGCTCATGAGAGTGTTCCTGGTGAAAGTCTGGCATATAGGGACCAGGAGTGACTCTGGCTTCCTTCTCTTGCCCAGCTCCCTGACTTATAGCCAGGAAGAAAGGGAAATTCATCTCCCACACCCTGAAGCTGCCAGTACAGGGGACTTTCCTTTCTCATTCCCTCCGCGTTGTCCAGCAATGCCTCTGGGACTTACAGGTCTTCTTTCTCCTTCACTTTTCCATAAGACACCACTGATAAATGGCTAAAGCAAGCAGTAGGGTTGTAGATTATATATTTCCATCAGGATACAAGAGAGATGTGTACTTTTTCACTTCCTGAGGCTCACATCTTGAAGGCATCCAATTTCCCTCAAGTCTTAGCTCTGTCACCTCACTTAGCTCCCCAGGTTTGTCACTGGCTGGCCTGCATGCAGAAGGGGGAAAAGCCTTGTTACTGAGCAGTGGTAAGGCCCTGAAGGAGTCTTCTGATAAGTATGAGGCCCACGTTCTTCATCTGTAAAATCAGGATAATTATGCTCACCGTAAAAGAGCAATGCACACTGTACAATGGAAGACACTTGTGCTGTACTAGCTTCCTTTCTTTTTTCCTCCTCTGCAGCTTTGCTCTCTCATGTTGTGTTTTATAATCTGCTCGTTTGGTTGTTTACTTCTTTATGTATTTATGGCAGTGAAAGCTGGGCCCCTTTACCTGACTGGGGAGGTGGGTTCAAAAACAACTCCTCCAGACTCATCCTTCATTAATATTCACTCAGTGTCATGCAAATGACTCTGGAAGCCTTTCCTTGTGGGATGCTTTAATGTGGCAGCTATGAAAGCAGCTCAGACCAAGCTCGATTAGCATAACAATGAAGCTTTGACTGCAGTGTTATCCTCCTCAAAGGAAATAGCTGGAGTGGTCACAGAGCCTTTAACAAGTACTGCTTTAGGATGAGAAAGGACAGGGTGAGAAATGAAGGATGGCAAATGTGGACTGTTGGAGGGGGCATCAGAAGGGGTGGGAACCAGCAAGAGAAGTAGAGAGGGAGCTTGTTTGGTGTCCTGCCTTGTTCTCTAGAGCTGTTCTCTGCAATTACAAAACTTCTTTGGTCGTGGCCCTTTAGAAATGCATCAGTAACTGCATTTCCATAAAAATTTAACATTAGTGTCTCTTCTGGCTATAGAAAAAGCACACAAAACCAGTCCACAATAGTAGTGAGCTCTTTCAAGTGTTCAATAACCCCTGAAAATAGGGTGGGTGGGCATTATTATCTCCCTTTCACAGATCAAAGCCCATCTGTCCATCAGTCTTCTATTCGTCTGTCCATCCGTCTATCTTCTATCTCACTCTAGAAATGATTTAAGGCAGTTTCCAGATGAAGTAGCCAGTCTCAATGCTAGAAAGAGGCAGTGTGCAGAACTGAACTCAGATCTGCTGCCGCTCTTCCCTGCTCCGACCATGATTCTCTGTAATCACTTAAAAATCTAAACCAAGGACCAAAAGTCCTAACTCCTGCCATTAACTGTCAAGAAACAGGTTTGATTGGATGCCTATGGCTGATCCATCCCTACTCTTTCCCGTTTTTTGTTTTTTTTTTTCTCAGCAGAGGAATCCTAACATTGGAGTATGCCTCTGCACAGCCATTTAATTGGCCATTGGTCCAATTTGGGCCAGTGTAATAACTTTAATTTGCACCTATAAGTGATTGACTATTCTGCTGGATTTTTGGAAACCTGCAATCAGCTGTTCTCTCATTACGCAGACATGGAAAACATCAGGAAAGCTGAGGCACACCAAGGCTTTCTCTAGCCATGTAAAATCAAGTACTAAGTAAGAGGAATAGTCTGGATAATTCAAGAAAATATCAAGCCTCCCCTCTCCTTCACCTGCACGTGCATATAGAGCAGGAAGAAAGAAAATCTCCATTGAAAATGAGAACCCACTGCAGCTGGTTTGCCATACTAGGGCCAGGGGGATATTTCACATTAGGGGAGATGACTCTTTGTTTAGAAAACTATCCAAATGGCCTGTTTGGTGTGAAAGATGAAGCCTCTCCCCTTCCCCAAAAAGATGCTTTGAAAAAGTGGTGAGACAAAGATCAGAATGACTCTGCCTAATGAAGGTGAGAGAACACAGAAAAGTGAGGGGGAGGATGGGAAGAGATGCAGAGACAGAAGCCATTTGGTGGGGGAGAGAGGTGCTGAGGAAGACAGCTGTACAGTGAGGAAGATTCCAGGGTGGAAATGGCCTAGGACAGGGGTGGGCAACCTTTTCGTGAGTGCGTGCCAAAACCAGCAAGATCTCTGACTCAAAACTCTTCTGCGTGCCAACCCTAAGTTTTTGAGAACATGTTATGCCTACTTGATATCTCTTAAGGTGTATGTATGTGAAGAACCTTGAAGAAATAATAAAATTCATTCGAGCGACAAAGCACAGTATATGATGATGAAAAATACATTTATTTTTTAATGTATACATGTACACTGATAATCCGACAGAAAACTTTATGACTCCGTTTGATATTATCAGTGGGACTTTTGCTGCTGCATCACTGATGACAGAGATTTTACATCAGGTTTATATTTCGTGACCTTCAGAGATATGCACGAGCTACTACTTTCATCCGTCAGGCTACTCCTATTATGAGACTTAACAAAATTCATCACTGAGAACAAAGATTCACAAGCGTATGTGGATGAAACCAAAACACTGGTCGGATCTAGGAAGGCAGGGAGAGTTAAGGCAGAGGCATAGAAACTGCTCTTCCCCTCTCTCGTCAATCCATGTCTATGGTCTTTAAGATAACTTGTTATGTAAAATTATTTATTTATCTAAGATGCACCTACACTGAATTTATCTGAAAAATAAAAAAGTTGATAGTAAGAAAAAAATTGTAAATGGAAGATTATAAGAGAGGGTTTCGCGTGCCAGCAAAAGTTACTGGCGTGCCATATTTGGCACGCATGCCAGGGGTTGCCCACCCCTGGCTTAGGAGCTCTAGTTTTGAGTTGTTTGTGATGCTGTGATACCGTTTCCTCTGGAATCCCCAACTTTTAGTAAAACATTATGCAACGGCTTTAGTGCGTTGGGTGCTTTGGAGATTTGACAAGAAAAGGGCTGTACCTCACATTCAGGTTGGTACAGGACAGAAAGAAAAAAGGTGGAGGGGAGATATGACAATTTGAGAGATCATCAGGAATAGCAAATCCGAGTGAGGGTTTCAATATGTGGGATGGAGCTTGAGTCCAATTTCCTCTCAGATTTAAAAGAAATGGGACCCCAGAGATATACCTGGACAGAATATATTTGCTTCCATTTTCTTGAAGTTTTTTTAAAAAAATATATTTTATTGATTTTTTACAGAGAGGAAGGGAGAGGGATAGAGAGTTAGAAACATTGATGAGAGAGAAAATTGATCAGCTGCCTCCTTCACACCCCCTATTGGGGATGTGCCTGCAACCAAGGTACATGCCCTTGACTGGAATCGAACCTGGGACCCTTCAGTCCACAGGCCGACACTCTATCCACTAAGCCAAACCGGTCAGGGCCATTTTCTTGAAGTTTTAATAGAAGTCTGAATGACCAATTCAGCAATTATGATTGTTGCTTCATCCAATACATCTTTTTGTAGTTTACTGTGCATGATCGATTTCCAAAGATGTCATATTCATATAGTTATTTACAAGCACTTTGTATCATTTCACTTAATCTTCATTGAAATCACCCTGTGGGCATTGATATATTGCCATTAACTTATAGTTTGTGTTCATGAAATGACTTAAATAGTTGTACATACAAAATAATACTCAACCCAATGTCTATATAGGGAAGAACATCCTAGCATGGCAAGACTCTTGGTTGATGGAGATTAAGTGGTAGAGTTTCCAGCTAGAGAGCAGTTTCTCTTCCAGATGCTTTTAAAGTTTTAAGTACAAGTTAAGAAGGATTACCACATGCAACCCTATTGAAGCTGTGACCATACATGGTCCAGTCTCAAAGCTATAGTCAAGAAATAGCCCAGGAACTAAAAGGCAACTCTATAATATCTCCAGTTCTTGCAATTTTTCAAACATCATGAATTGGATATGAAGTTTACAGCACTACTTCTAAAACTTTGCTTTTCTATTTGATTAATTCTCTCTCATTCCCTTGATTATCCAGGGTGGTTCTCCTCTAAAGTTTCTGAAAAAACATTCCCTTGAGGTCTAGCCTGGGTGCCTGGGTAGTGTCTTTGTCCTTCTGTCCCTTGTTATGCTCCTCCCCACCCCAAACTCTGCAAAACTGAGTCAGGGAAGTTAGAATATGCTTTTGTAGTAGGGGGAAGAGAAAGACTAAGAATACATTTACATAAACTTTCAGGGTTGTAATAAATAAATGTTAAAAGTTAATCTGGCAATATGCATGATTATTGTTTTGTTGTATATAAATTATGCTGTAAATGGTAATGGTTTATGCAAACGATAGGGCTTATTATTTATTTTAGGGGAGAAACTATATTTTTATAGTTGCTCTTTTCTGGCTTTGCAAGTTCTTTAATGTTTTTAAATTATGGCCATCCTTTGACTCTTTGCCTGACACTACAACATAATTTAATTCTCATTGGAGGGACCTAAAACCAGACATTACTCACTGACACAGACTTGTCAAAAGACAAATACTTAAATCGGATTCCTTAGAAACATTGGTTCCAATAATTCTTCTACTAGTGCTTTATAACTTAGGTCTATAGTTTTTTGAGAAAACATTTTTTTTCTCACAGATTTTAAATTAAAGCTGGCTTGCCTTCAAGACAAACCTTATGGCAACTCACAAGTGATGTTATTTTGGGGGCAAAAAGAAGGTCCTCCTGTCCCCTGAGTTGCCACCCCATATTTGCTAAAATTCACTATTAGCTAAAATTATTTCAGTAGTCTAAGCATTCCATTTTCTGAGCTCAAGGAGCGATAACACTTTAACTGAATTCATTCTCACATCTCCAAGGAAAAACTGAGTGGGGAGGCATTATAGGTGCAAAAAGGGTTAGGAGGGACACTCATGCCTGGCTTTCTAGGAACTGAGAATCCAAGCTTTTGCTGGTTTCATAGACATAAAAGGACCTGCCTGCCACATTGGATTGTGTAGGTGGTGGGGTCAAAGTAGTGGGAAGTGAAGGGGAGCACAATTTGCCACCCCAACACATGCCTCTGTGGCATAAGGATGATCTTGAGCTGGTTATTTTTAAGAAAGAGCAGACTCCAAAGAAGCTCTGAAAACCCTTTTGTAAAAGATATTTACATTTATCAGGGAAGTCTCCATTTGTAAGGATGTCTCACTCTCTGCACCCAGAAGAGGAGAATAACTAAGTCTCCAGAAACTCTCATCAATGGAGAAGGCAAGGACTTAAACCTGCCTCACAACCATACCCTTGTATACTGTGCCGGATAACCTCCCATCTGAACATCTTCTTTTGCCTTTAGTCAGAGATGGTATTTAAGGTGGTGGCTTGGGCTACCTGTGTACAGTAGGTATACATGTTATTAAACTTCTGTTTGTTTTTCTCCTGTTAATCTGTTTTATTATAAGGGTGTGTGTGTGTGGGGGGGGGGGGGTAGGGTGGGGTGGGGTTCTCAGCCAAGAACCTAGAAGGGTAGAGAAAAAATTGTTTTTCTTCTCCTATAAGTAAGGTGAGGAAATTTTGGTGTTGCTTTCTACAGCTTGTAAGAGAGACTTCTGTCAAGGCCCTCAGAAGCTGATGTGGGTGTCTTGAGGCCTCGGTGACTGCTCTTTTCCTGAGCTGTAGCTAGGGGACCTTGTGGTCCCCCTTCCAGGTAAGAGGTGTTACCATGACATTGTGGGACTTTGAGTCCCATAATTTTCTATCGCCTGAAGATAAAGGAGAAGGAAAAACAGTTGAAAGTCTTACCAGTGGCCCAGTCTGGCTGTGGCTTTCTTCTTTTCTTTCTATCTTTAGTTCTTCTTTCTTCTTTGTAGGTGATCCAAGGCTGACTTCTCCCCCAACCTCTTCCTCTCACAAGTTTCTGTCTAAAGTCCAAGGACTTCTGGACAGCTCTTCTCTGCCTCTGAGCTGCAGGGGTTATAGGGGCAAGTGCTCACTGTTGTTCTTCCTGACAAGGTGAGGCAGGTTCTCTTCTCCAAAACCTCAGACTTGGGGCGGAGAAGCTGCTACACCAACTGCTTTCTGCCAGAATGGCCCCTCATTCTCTCTGGAGTAAAACACCTGCATCTTGGTGGGCAGTAAGCAGAAGGGGTGAGGGAGGGGAAAACTGCTAGAGTTTGCACTAGTCTATTAATTAACCAAGAGAGGAGGGGTTCTTGAATTTGCTATGCAAAGTTGTGCAAAATCATATGTAGATTATCCCGGGTTCAGAATTAAGAGTTCTAGAGGTCTGGCATTTTCACTAAACCACATAGAGGGCAAAAAAGTAGAAATGTTCTGAGTTAAACAGTTACGTCTTTCATATTTTGCATCCACAATAATAACCACCATTTACAATTTGGTGACTATAGGTAAGGCTCACCCCATCTACCTGTTCAACTGCAACACACTGTTCTCCAAAAGAATTGATTTTGAGGACTCCAACTGACCTCTCACCTGTGCTGGATCAATATATTCCATGTGGTCTGGCCACTATGCATTTCCATCTGAGTTTTGCTTAAACTTTTACAAGGTATCAAGCAGCCATGCAATGTGTTATGAGGGTGTAGGTTCCAAAGGTAGACTTGAATTTGAATCCTAATCCTGAGCAAAGTTATATAATCTTAATGAGCATTAAGTTTTCCCTTTTGCAAAATGGGAACAATAATATCAACTTTATTGTGGCTTTTGGGGACTGTTAAATGAGATATTTGAACCACATAGCCTATTGCACACAGTAAGCTCTGATTATTATCCAAAAGTGATGCAAATTGGAAGGCTCAGCTTAAGTCTTACCTCCTTTAGGAAAGTTTTTATTTCTACTACAGCTAGAAGTAATCTCTGGGTACTCTTGAAGTATTTCTTAGCTGGGAAATTCACATGGAAATTAAAAATGCATTGCTTCAAGACTTGTCCTTTGCTGTTATCTTATTAATTAACCCATCCTGTTATTTAATTAATTCTTTACATCTTTATTTCTTGTCTTTCCAACTTGACTTTAAGCTCTTTGAGGAAAAAAATGATGTCTTATGTGATAGCCTTCCCAGAAGTCAGGATAGCACGTTGCAACAAATACTTGGTCAAGTACTTCTCCATAGGTTAGGATCCAGGAACAGACATACTACTAAGCATTCCTAAAGGGTCACCTAGACCAGAGGATCTGTTTCTCTTCACAAGGAGCTTATATTCCTAAAAAGAGGATCCCTCTTATATTCATACAAGTGTTTTTCATCTTGCATACTCTATTTTGATGAAGACAAGAAAGCCCCCACAGCTTTTAGCAGAAGTTAATAGCAGTAGGAACAAAACCCCTGGAAAAACAGGTACAGGGTGAGTCTCCTTAATTAGATACTGCTTATTGAAAAGAGTGGCATTGGAACAGGACTCTACACCTCTCCCCCTGATCCTAACAAGCTTGTGAACCAGGTGTGACTTTACCCACTGCAGCCGCATTCTGAGCTCCAGGTCCCCAGGTTTCAAGGTTGGAACACTGATGCTGAAGAATTCCTACTTTCCCCCAGACTAAACCAGATGATTTTAGTTGTAAGGATCAGGAAATAGTTTATCCAGTGAAGTAACCTGATGTGCTGCTTAGAGCTCCTAAGAAACATTAAGGGGTAGATGAGAAAGTTTATGCAAAATCGCTCAGTGTTTTTTTTTAAATATATTTTATTGATTTTTTTATGGAGAGAAAGGGGGAGGGATAGAGAGTTAGAAACATCGATGAGAGAGAAACATCAATCAGCTGCCTTCTGCACACCCCGCACTGGGGTTGTGCCCACAACCAAGGTACATGCCCCTGACTGGAATCAAACCTAGGACCCTTCAGTCCTCAGGCCGACGCTCTATCCACTAAGCCAAACCAGTCAGGGCAAAATCGCTCAGTGTTTTAAAACACACAGTCACAGACACACACACACAAATTTTCCCTCTAACCACAAAGTGATTAAACCCATACACTCTACATTTGGGGTCATGTTTACTGGACAAGGCCTCTTATTTTCCATACAAGTTCCAGTGTGAGACCAGAAAATATAAACAATTGTAAGGGTTTCATATTTCTCCAAAGGTCATTATGAGGATGAATGAAATCTTCCAGAACCTTGGTTTTATTGCCTTGGTTAAAAAGCAAAACAAAACAAAACACTGAATGCAAAAACTTGTTCAGAAAACCCTGAATTTTCTTTTTGGATGGTGTTATTAGCACTGAATACTCCATGTGCATTTGTCACATTTGTATGTAAATATGGGTTTGTCTGAAGATGTGGGTGTTCACAAGAATTCAAATCAAATCACAAATTCATGTTGATAAACCTGGTTTCTTCACTGCCTTGTCCCTGGAAGGGCGAACTTTCCTCTCCTGGATGGTGGTTGGCATTAACTCTCAGGCTGCTGCCCAAGGGGTTCCTTCGTCTTCCCTCTTTGCTCTCCTTCTTCAACTCTTTCTCTTTTGCTTCTATTTTTTTTTCTATTTCACCTTTCTCCTTCCACCTGTCCCAACCCCACCTATTTTTATGCCTTTTCCTTCCTTTACCTTGACTTTTTTTTATTTTTCAGTAAAACATCATTAAGTTATGCATTAAGTAAGTGAAACCTGCCAGGCTCCTTATTATAAGAAGTACTCTCTGGGTATAAATAAACAGGATTCAAAAAAAAACAAAACAAAAAACAGGGTTCAAACAAAACAGCGTTCTCGTAAAAGAATAAAAAGCAAAATCAGCCATGACATGTAGAAACAAATTGCACACCCATTTCCCTCCAGTGCAGTTACGGAACGAAGGGGTTTTTGATGATTAAATAAAAAAATAGTGGGCACTGTCAGACTCATACAGGGGCTGGTGGAGAAGGACCTGATTTAGTTTCTCACCCTTTTCTGATGGCTCACCTCCAGGGGAGCTGGGAAAAGGAGACTTTGAGTCTCTGTCCAGGAGGAGACCTCAAAGGCCCATGAGATCTTTTTTTCTGCTGTAAAAAGGAATTGTTCAGTTTTTCTGATTAATCTTAGTGGGAATGTTGCTTTGAAATAATCCAGTTTGTCATTGGCAGGAATGAAACTCTATTAGGCATACATTATTATCTCAGTTATTCCCCACAACTCTAACCTGCTAAGTCCCAAGACTCCCTCACTTAATTGCTTCCCCCTTTACCTTTTTTTCCTTTTCATGTTCCCCAAATCTCTTCCTTCAGTTATCAGTAAGCAGCCACCAGTAAACTCCCCAATGCCTGTTCCTTACCCAACCAGAATAATTTACCGTCTCCTTGTCTAAATCTTTTCTAGGGCCCTGCCTTCCATAACCAAATATTTTGACACTTTTTTTTTAAACTAAAAGAAAAGTTTTCTCTGTAAGAGAAATTTTATCTCCCTCCTAAGTTTTCTGGCTCCAAATACACCCCACTTATAAAAGTAATAGTTTTCTCCTTTCTTCTTCCATCATCTGTATGAGTCCCATATCCATGCTTTATTTTTATTTCATTTTCTGTTGGCCTCTAGAAATCAAGTGACTTGATGGCATAAACTTCCCATATTTATTCATTGGTATTTAACCCTCATTTTTGTATTATTGTATTTTTCTATTAAAAATCAAGACTGTTCTACCTTTAACAGGATAAGGGCATACAGTCCCCTTCCCCTTAATATTAGGTTGAAATTCACACAATTCACCTTAAGATAACTCCGAGATGAAACTATGGATGGAAATAATCAGGTTTCATACCCTTTTAATTCATCTTCAGCCCTATATTATGGTCCCCCAAGTGTGCAAGAGATTGCAGGGGAAATAAATCAATGTTTTCTGATTATGAGCCCACATGGTGTCCAGGCATGGGGCACAACTTCTTTATACTTTCCCCATCAGCTCATATGAATTTATTTTGGATGAGCATATGGAGTCTCTTCTCTCTCTGATCTCCTTGCCTTTTCTCCCTGTTTCCTATACACCCCCCCATTCCCCCCCCCCCCCAATTCTCTCTCACTCAAGGGTCTTGGTGTCATCCTCGTTTACCAGGCAAGGTCAAGGCCCCTGGGATGATGTTCCTGGCTCCATCCTGGTGGCTGTGGCTAGAGTCTACCAGACTGAGGAAGGGAAAGAACCAAGTCAGTGAAAGGGGTAGAAAACCTCCTCGAGGCATGCATACATTCATGAATGATGTGACTTTATAGGTGGGTTGCAGTGGCCTCAGGGAACAGGTAATGATCTTGTGCATTTATTAGGGTCTTTGCGTTCATCAAACTCTCCAATTATTGTAATATCCTAACACATTTCCACTCTCCACTGGTAATTACTGTGTAGGATCCTAATTTTGCTTGGTGTCCAGGCTGTCTTCTCCCCTTGGACAGTGTCTATGTTTGCTGTAATTGGATGATGCCATACAACCCACTGCCGTTGCCAGATTTCATTATGACTTGGCTTCTTCTGTATTAATTTCCCCACTTTGGGGCTGTTTCGAAGCAAGTGAGGCCAATTTCCTTTTCAATAGCACAAATCTGGAGGCCCAGTTTGAGCGTGAGCTAAGTGGGTGCATTTGTGAAGCTCTGATTGACTGACAGTGCACTCTTTGTTTGATTTGATTTTTTTTCTTTTAAATGAGAGCTTGATCCTGAGAGGCAGCTGGCATTCACTGGAAGCCAGAGGACCCATCCTTGGAAAGCCAAGGAATACATTTGGGCAGCTGGTTTTATCCAGCATTCTTTCTTGTTGGGAAGCGAGACCACAGGCTTACAGCACTCAGGGTTGGTGCTGTTCCTCTGCACCCTTGCTGACCCAGGAGACCCTCACAGTCTGGTCACAAGAAGAATTTGGAGTCAGAGGATACAGGGAGATAGAAACAGATTTTCCAGATAGAAAAAGGAGCCCAGTTGAATTTGAATTCTAAATGGACAAATAATTTCTAATAAAAGAATGTTCCTGCTATTGCATGGAACACACTTATACTAAAACATCATTCATTTTTAATCTGAAATGTAAATTTAACTGGGTGTCCTGTATTTTTATTGGGTAAATCTACCACCCTAGGTATACATGAAAAGGTAAGTATGGTTATGATTCCTATAAAATCAAGAAGATGAAGAAATGAAATCCAAAGACAACGGGGAAAGAAGGGTAAAATGGATCATTTGAAAAAAAAAGTGTTCATCTATGGAAAACTTGTTTAATTGGCACAAAAAAGAAAATGAAGAAACATCAATCATGGGAACCAAATTTGCTACTTGAGGCTCCCTAACAACAGGAAAACAGGGAGCCTTAGGTTCTTAAAGATACACATCCTCCACTAGACATTGGTGGTTGTGTGAATGAAGGGCTGATGAAGCATTTCTGATATGGCAGCATGTAAACCAATGGCTCTTGAACTTGAGTGTGTATCAGACCTACCTGGAGGGCTTGTTAAAATACAACAACTAGGCTACACTCTGAGTTTCTGACTCAGAAGGTCTGCGGTGGGACCTGAAATTGTTCATTGACAACAAGTTCCCGGGTGACGCTGACACTTCAGGTCTGGGGACCATACTTGGGCAACCGATAGTATAAATCCCTGCTATCTAGTATGGTGGCCACTAGTACTTGAACTATGGCTAGTCTGACTTGAGCTATATTTTAAGTGTAAATGCACACCAGATTTTGAAGACGTGGTATGAAAAAAGAATGTGCAATAGCTCATTAGTAATTTTAAAATATCGATTACATGTCAAAAATGAAAGTACCTTGGGCCTATTAGGCTAAATAAAATATATTATTAAAATCAATTTCACCTGTTTCTCCTTTTTTCAAATGATGGCTACTAGAAAATATAAAATTACGTTTGTGACTCATGTTTATGGCTTGTGTTATATTTCTGCAGGACAGCACTGCTTTAGCCATCATTTGGGTCTGAATTATGAGTGAGAGGGAGACAGGTCAAAATTCCTTAGATTGCCCTAGCTGGTTTGGCTCAGTGGATAGAGTGTTGGCCTTTGGACTGAAGGGTCCCAGGTTCGATTCTGTTCAAGGGCACATACCTGGGTTGTGGGCTTGATCCCCAGCAGGGGGTGTGCAGGAGGCAGCCAATCAATGATTCTCTCTCATCATTGATGTTTCTATCTCTCTCTCCCTCTCCTTTCCTCTCTGAAATAAAAAAAATATATACATTTTTAAAAAATTCGTTAGATTTTTGTGACCTGTTCTGGAGTTTTGTATCCCTTCCAAGATTTACTAAATTCTCTCACTTGGGTGTGCCTTTTGGAATTTTAAAAACATTCCGGTGTTCTGGTGCTTGATGCAAGCAGGATTTGGAGTGTGCCCTCCTGGTTGTAGGGCAGGCTGTAAAGCAAGGATTTCTGCTGGGGAAGTAAGAAATGACCAGGATGTCACTCCTGACCAGGAGGCCTCCTGCTCCATCTGAAAATTGACCACTTCTGTTCTTACAATTGTCTCCTTGCCCTGTTTTGGCTATTTTCTGAGTTGGAAATAAAACCCACGATGGTGGAATCTATAAATAACCATGGGAATTCTACAGCTAATAAGGCCACGTAGAATTTGGACAAGGTTAGATAGAAAGCCCCAGAGAAGGCTAAAGCTTCCAAAAATTGAATTTCCCACAAAAAGCCAACCCAACTTGGACTGTTTCCCCTGGAGAACAAAAGCCTTCAGGTATCTGCAAGGTTACTTTACTGAAAGCTGTGGATAGTTGTCTGTCTCTACTAAGAATAAAACGGGTGGAAAACCATTTAAACTGTTACATGGGGGATTTGATTTTCAGGGAAAGAAGGATTTCCTGATGTTGAAAATAGTTTATCACTGCAGGAGTTTCGGTTTATGTCTGCCCAGGCCCTTCCCTTAAATTTCTTACCTAGAGGGCAATAACGTTCCCAGTTAGGGCATTAGAAATTATGTCCTGAGGTGGTGAAAAGGTTTAGCTTCATTCTGACCAGAGAAAAGAGGCCACAATGCAAGCCTATGATGCCAGGCTGCTGGTTTTTGCCCAAATCCTGATTCCTAACCTGTGCAATCCTTCCTCTTGCCATTGATTTTAGTCGCTCAGGTTTTTACCTGCCCCATCTTTCCCCTGAAGAGACAGTGGTTAAATATTTAGCAGCATCTGGCTGGGTGTTAGGTATCACAGCAGATACTTTCTGTGCTCATGTCTCATCTCCTTGGACCACTTCTGCTTTCAGCTATCAGAAGTGCAAATCTGAACAAAAGGGACGGGAAGCCAGAGGATAAATGCCTGATACTCATCCTTTGGAGAGAGAGACGATTCTGCATCACATTCTGCATGACTCCTCAGTGGGTCCCCCATAGGAATGAGCCCCAGTTGCTCATACTTACTGACTTTTCCTACTCTTCTGTTTTACTCTCCCCTCTCCTTCACTACCAAATCTGGAATCATTTCCCAAATAAACTACTTGTGCCCATATCCTTGCCTTAGGCTTTGCTTCTGAGGTGACTCGAACTAAGACAGGTAGCTCAGAGAGTCCCTAGGACAGCCAGGAGGCCACAGAGCCAGAAACAGTGCTCTGAGTCATCCACAGGACTGCTTCATTGGCCATGCCACTGCTGCCTCCACGGGGCCACACACATGTTCTGGGCACTGGCTGTTCCCACTAGAAGCTTTGCCACTGCCCCATAGGAACCAGACATAGTTACCTTTACTCTTGAAAGAATATTTCTTCAAGCGACTAACCTCTGATAAAAGTCTAGAGTGAGTTGTGTCTCATTGGTGGAAACTAGAACCCATGTGTTCTTTCTAGCTATAGAAATGTTTACAAGTATTTCAGTTACTTATTGCTCTGTAACAAGCTACCCCAAAATTTAGTGGCTTAAAAAATGATTTTATTTGCTCATGGTTATATATAACTAGCAGACTGCACTGGGCTGAGCTAGATACTGTTCTCACCTGTGGTCATGCAGGGGGCTATACCCTCTGGCCACTCGACTAGGCCTGGGTGGTCTCTGGTGGCCTCACTTACATTACTGGTGGTGGGTCCTGTGGGCTGGGCATCTCTGTCCTCTGCATGGTCTTTCATCCCTGAGGTCACTAGCCCAGGGTACCTCACATGGCAGCAAAAGTCAGAGAAGAAAGAAGAGAGGGTGATAGCAGAAGTCTTAACTTGAGGTATAGGCTCCAAAGTACCAAAACATCACTTATGTCCAGGCTCAGGGGGTAGGGACATAGATTCCAATTCTTTTTAAAAAAATATATATTTTATTGATTTTTCACAGAGAGGAATAGAGAGGAATAGAGAGTTAGAAACATCGATCAGCTGCCTCCTGCACACCCCCTGCTGGGGATGTGCCCGAAACCAAGGTACATGCCCTTGACCGGAATTGAACCTGGGACCCTTGAGTCCGCAGGCTGACGCTCTATCCACTGAGCCAAACCGGTCAGGGCTAGATTCCAATTCATGATGGGAGGAACAGCAAAGTCATGTTGCAAAGGGATGGGCAAGCGGAGGTAAGAGAATTATTGTGGCCATTTTGCTCACAATGTGACTCAGGAAGTGTTTGATTTCTATAGTGGGAGATGGGATTCATAAGGTGGGGAATTGCTCAGATCCAAAGAGGTGTTCCAAGGTGTTGGATGACTCAAAAGATAAACGTTCACTGTAATTGGCTTGTTCCTGAGTTGGGTGATTACACCTCCTGCTCTTATTCCCCAATCCCCTCCTGGGCCACCGACATCCTAGGAAGACTCCTTCCTGGTTCTAGGCTCACAGGTTTTTGTTCAGGAGGGGACTGGGCCTGGCTTTGTGGCCAGTGAAACCCTGAGTGGAGGCAACACAGATCTTGGACAGGACTGAAGTCTGCGGCTTGGTTTAATTATTGAATATGAGAATTAAACAAAAAGAGGAATGGAAATAAGGGAAAGGGAAGCTACTACTTATTGAGGGCTAATATTGTGCTGGGCATTAGAACATTCTAGTATCTTTGCACTTGATCTATACTTGCCTCAGCCTCTGTGATGGGGAACGCAAGGCTCAGAAAGCCTATAGAACTCAATCAAGGTCACACAACTAACAAAGACTAAATGACAAAGTACATACAGACTCAAGTTGGACTCCAAAACCTATGATTTCTGCTCCTACTGTGCTTTCTATCTACACATAAAATAGCAGAACCTATTGAAGGTTTCTCTACCAAGGTAGTACCACACATTGGTGTGCTTGCTATTCAAGGGCTCATGCTCTGGAATCAGAACAGATTTGGATTTTCAAATCCTGATTCTGCTACTAAGGAAATCTGGTCATAACTGAGTCATTTGACTTCTTAGATCCTCAGTTTCCTCATCTGTAAAATGGGGATAATACTAACTCTCTATACTATTATTCAGCATTTAGCATGGATCCTATAGCTAGTAAATGAAATAATGTCAATGGTTATTATTAATAACTATCAGCAATTGGTTTCTATGATAGAATATGTTTATGCTCTGTCTATATTATTCAATCAAACTGAAAAAATACTGTGGATTTACTTTTTGGGGTAATTGTAAGTGCTGACTGTGGTACAGTGCATGAGGTTACTGTATAGATAATCTGATTTGGTTACTAGGTACTTAGAGTCTTGTAAAAATAAATTGTGGGAAAACCCAGAAAGCACTGTTTCAGCTATTTAATGATATGTTTAGTAACTGAATTGGATTAATTATGGGGTCCTTCAATGGATTTTTTAGTGATACATTTGCAGATATCTCTTCAGTTAAGCCCACATGTGAAATGAATGGTTTGAATTTCAAGTTTACCTGTAAGCACCATGAGGGATGAAGCAGGTCATTTCTGAAAAAGGACTTGTAAACAAATACCATGGGTCTTCCAGGGAATGGAAGTTGATATTATTAAAACTGCAAAGAAAGGAGAAGGGGGGGGAGGTTGTGCATTACCGATTTACATTTATTTCTGTGTTTGCCAAACTCATGCAGTGCCTGTGTGAAACTTTTCTCCATGGTCATAAAAGCCAACATCTATTTAATGCTTACTAGTTTTTAGGCACCATGCTAAGTACTTTCCTTGTTTTTTAGAAAATTCACTTCTTATATTAAACTTATGCCAATAGATTCTATTAGTTTACCCATTTCTACACACAGGGAAACTGAGGCTCAGAGAGGCTAAGTGACTTGTTCAGGGACGAATAAAGTGACGGGACGGATGTTGACCCAGGCAGGCTGGCTGCACACTCTCACTCTCAGCCTAGTCAGAATTTGTGAATGAAAGCCCTTGTTGGCAAGGAGATCCCTGTTGGCTCTGGAACTGGGAAAGGTAGTCACTGTGTATCAATCATAGTTTAATGTCTGTGCTTAAAAGTGGCCCCTTGCTTCCTTGCTCTTAAGAGGCCAGACTCTCCTGCTGGCTATGGACAAGGAGGCGTGGAGCCTGATTGCTGTTGGCAGCCATCCCACAAAGTGGAGGAGAGCTGGCCTTAGACTGAAGCCAGTGCTATGAATAGCAGAGCAGAGAGATGGGAAATTCCTGGGTCATTGACGCCATCACTGGATTGACCCAGCAGTCTGCTCTGCTTCTGCACTTTGGCTAATGTAATGGATTTCCTTATTGACTGTGGCAGAAACAGCTAGTTGCTTCTCCAATATGCTTCCCTCTTTCCTTACTGACCAAACCTCAGTTTTGCTCTGCCAGTTTAACTGGCTGGAGCCAGTTAAAAAGCTATGCTTCTCGGTCTCCCTTGCAGGGGGTGGCCAAGCAACATAATTGTCGCCAGTGAGATCACACACGCACACACACACACACACACACACACGCACACGCGCGTGCACCAGAAATCCTTGCTGGGGAGTTCTAGGAAAGTTCAGCTTTCTGATAAAGGAGCCACCCCTTTCCCTTCCCATTGCCTGGAATGCTAGTAACTGGTATGCTGGTGGCTGGAGCTGGAACAGACATCCTGGTTGCATGAGGGAAAGACCTTGGGTTTGCAGAGACCTGGCTCTGAGCTGCCAAAGTAACGCTTAGAGGCCTTACCTTCTTGTTATGTGAGAGAAAATAAGGCCCTATCATGCTTAAACCAGTGTCTCCCAGTCTTTGTTATTTGCATACAAATGAAATTCCTAACTCAGAAATTGAAATCTTTCATGGACGTGGGTCCTTTCTTGGTGTTCTGGTTATATTTTGCTGCATAACAAACGATCTCAAAACTTAGTGACTTATAACAATTGTTTTATTATTTTTAATGAGTCTGTGGGTCAGAAATTCAGACAGGGTATATTTAGAGCTGCCATGCCAATCACTCAGCTACAAGGGATACTCTGTGCTTCTAAGAGATGGGTCCTGCCGCCAGCCCCCAAATTCTTTGGTTGATCATGTATTTTGGTCATATTGAGGCCTGAGGCAGGCAGACAGCTTCAAACCAAGATGGAAGAGATGGCCGCTGATGTCTGTGGCATGTAAAGATGACCCCGAGGCAGTCTGTGCCAGCGCTTGCTTTGGTACCAGGCCACAGAGGGGCTCAGGGAGTGTCGGAAGACGGTCTAGGGCAGGGCTCCTTGCTTCCCCTGCATGACGAAGGGCAACTCATTGCTTACCTCTGAGCTTAAACAAAGGAAATAGATTCAAATTTAGAAAGATAGCCTAGGACCAGGGTTGGCCCAGGAGCCACATCATTGTGGGAGGTGGAGAGGAGTGGACAAGGGAAATCTTCTCTCCAAAAGTATCAACCCAACTGCCTGTCTTTTTACCATTAGCGATGCATTCTTTCAACGCTTTCAGTTCTTCCAGCTTGAAGAATCTTCTACTGAAATGCAACAACCTTAGAAAAAGTTGGTATTTGAAACCTGTGCCTCTCCCTTTGCCATGTGCTGTGATAGCATCAGGAATAAAGAAGCCCACAGGGTAAACAGAGTGCACAGAACCTGCCCCAGAAAAGATCGCCATTTACTGGGGAAGGAATGCCCAGTATTCTTTTCATATTAAAATTAATGCAGGTGTAGGATGACATAGTGCACAAAATGTGCAAGTTCCTAAGATCCATCTTCGAAGAAATCAGAATGTCAGGGACCAGAGTCATCCCCCTGTGTGGTGAGGGGTGTGCATTGTTAGGCTTATGTCAGTATGAACTACCACATGTGAAATTAGTGCTTTATTGAGAGCAAGGCTTGTGGAACCTTCCAGAGACCACATTGGCAGTGGGGGTGTCAGACTGAGAGTTGCTGAAGAGAGAGGAGACGAGGGAATCTGCCTTCCTCTTCCTTTCTTTTGTCATCTCTGATAAATGTCAATGGCTTTCTCAGTGCCAGTCCAGACTAGGAACACGTATTGATTTTCAAAAACTCAGTTGCCTGGTATTAACTATTTGAATACATGTATGTACCATTTGCCTTTTCGTTGGCTCATTCATTACCTTGCTGCCTGTCTTCCCCCTTAAGAATTTTAGAACCCATTGTCTGACCACGGGTCTCCCCTTTGTGAGTTCCTTGGACTAGGTGGCCATTAGTAGGGTGGCTGACCTGTGCTCATTAATTCTGATATTTTGACACCTCGTTGATGCTGATAATGCTAATTGTAGGTACTGCTGCAGCCTTGGTTCTGTTTGTTCCATTTTGCTTTTTAGCTGAATCCTCAGGGGGACTTGTTTTGTCATGTTGCTCATTTCCATTTTTCATTGCTTTTTATTATTTTTGTGGCAGATACTGTGGCAGGCTGAAAAAAAGTGTATTGCTATTTTTAGCACAATGTAGGAGAATTCAAAAGAGAAGAAGTAAGCATAATTTTTACTGAAACTTCTATTGTTCTTCACTTTCCCTATGTATTTATTTGTTTTTTTTTAAGGCCTTTGGAGAATCTTAAACAATTTAAAAGCAAAACATAACAACACCAAATAAAAATGCCACACCTGCTCAGATATGCTCAAGCAAATGGTGTGAAAACAAAGTGAAAAAAACAACCAAAAACAAAGTCACTCACTCCAACATCTGTATCTATACCTTCCTAGATACTGTAACTTCTTGCCTACAAATATGACTGTAGGGGAGAGAGGGGACTGGGGGGTCTTGGATTAAAAAACAACAGCAATAAATAATCTGGAACAACTTGGCTGGTTGACAAGATGAAGGATGACTCTAGAATGGAGTTGGGGGATATGAAAGAATAGGGCAGAGCCAGAATGGGCAGTGACTCCAACTTTTGTGAGTTTTCAAGTTACTCTTCTGTTCCTGTTAAGTAATGTCGGTGTGACGGTGCTGAGGTGTGGACAGCAGGGGGCATGGCAGAAATGCTGAGTATTTTGGGCGTGAAGCCTCATGTCTTTTGGAGTGAATGGGCATGGTGGAAAATGATGAGAAAGAAAGGGAGATTGGGGTCCAACAAAGGAAGGTTGTGAGTGCCATACAAGATTTGCAATAGCTCCCACATTCTGGCGACACTGTGTCAGTCAGGGTCCCAGCACGCTCATATTAGAGATACATTTCCAGGGGAAATGCACAGAAGGACTTAAACTACCCCAAGAGAGATTTACTAGTAAGTTAGCTCCCATAAGTGTTACTAAAGTTGTGAAATACCAGGAGTTTCTCTGTTGGTTCTTGTGAATTTTGGACTTTATTAAAAAGTAAATGCACCAGGGTCAGATTTACGTCACAACAACATATGTAAAATGGAGACAATGAATTATGTAGCTATTCAAGTCAAAATGGATTTTTCAAACCCGATACATAATTGACTCAATTGTTCATTTCCTTTTATGTGATATGGCATGTCTGTTGAGTTCCGAAATGATGTTCTGCAGGAAGTGACAAGAATTTGAAAACTGTTATCACAAATAAACAGGAGACACAGTGCTCTGTTGGAGACACCGTCCGATCTAAATTCAGATGTCTTTAGGGATGGCTTCTAGAAGCAGAGGAGCAATGCCCACAGGTACAGCCTGGGTAGGGGGTGCCAGCGCAGTTCTGGTTAGGGGAAAGCAACTGGTTAGGGGAAAGCTTTACTTGGGTAAGTCTCCTTCCCTTTCTGGGGTCTTTTTCCATAGAACGAGAGGCCAGCCATCTCTCAGGACTGGAGTGGCAGCTGTGGTCACACATCACCTCTATTAGACAGCACCACACAGACCACTTCTTTCCTGCTTCTGATGTATAGCTCAGGTCATGGGTCTGAGGGAAACCAATTTTTATTCTGGCTACAGGTGATTAGCCGGGCAGACATGCCGAGCCAGAGGCAGCCATTGGACAAAAGGCATGTTGAAGGACTCAGAGATGCCTGGTGCAGAGTCTGCTTAATCAAGGTTTTCAGTTGCCTGGTGGAAATCTGACTGAATCAAATTGTCTTCTCCTCCAAGGAATGCTAAGAAATCTGGCAGGTCACTTGAGCTTGATACCACCCTAAGATGTTGAGTGATGGATCTGTGTCTCCATGAGGTTGCCGTATGTCTCAGAACTCCGATGCAAAGTTGATGAGGCAACTTCCTGTGACCCCAATTTCCCACATAGCCTTTCAATAAATCTCCATCACCCCAATTGATCTGAGTGTCTCTTCCTTGTCTGTTTAACTATTTTGACTGGCCTACCCAGTACAATCCCATCTAACTTTAATAGTATCAGATTTCACTTCTATTTTGATGCCATTTATTGCTAGGGAGGCAGGGTGGTGCAAGGGCTAAGTGAATGGGCTCTGGGTCAGATGCCTGGGTTCAGTTTGAGCTCTGCCACTATTAGGTAAGGTATGGTTTCAGTCCCTGAAACACAGACACAAAATAACAGCCTTCAGCAAATAAGGTGGAAGTATATTTCACATTCCCACAGTAGTTCAGGACTGGTGAGGCAACCCTGTAATTTCAGGGATCCAGACTCCTCTTATCTTGTTGCTCTCGGCCAAGAATAAGCAATATAGCTCTGATTTCTTCAACTAGAGAAGAATGAGAAAAAAGATACTGTGGTTAACTAGTTGTCTCTGCCACAGTAAGTTACTAACCATGCTGTCTTGTTAAGTAATTTAATTTCTTTGTGCTTTGGTTTCTCTTCTAAAACAGGGGTAATAATAATATCTCACTTCTAGGATTGTTGTGAAGCTTAAATTAGATTGCATGTAGAACAGTGCCCAGCACATATTAAAATGCTCATTAATGGTTAGCAATTTTGTTTCTTTTTATTATTAATATTTCTTATTCAAAATCAGGGATGAAACACAGAAAAAAAGCATGGGAAAAACTCAAGATCTGTCAAAAAATGTAGCCATATCTTTAATGACTAATGAGTACAAAAAGGGCTCATTGAAGTCTTTCCAATTTTGACCTTTTTTAGGCAACAGCTAGGACAAAGGAAAACCTGCAGAATATTCTCAGCACCTCATGCTCACTGTTGCAAAAAGAATGACATCACGAGGTACAGATGCCCTTAGGTGACATCACCTCCTGCAAGGAGGGGCTGTGATGGCAAAACCTTGGAACCTCTGTGCTTTTCCCAGGTGAACTCGAGTTGTGTGATTTCAATGAACTTGAAAGTTAACTGTGCCCAGTACGGATATGGAGTGTGTGTGTGTGCGTTTGTGTGTGGTGTGCCTGGGTGTGAAATTAGCCACATCTTGATTAAACTTTGCTCTATGCTGAAGGGATGGGATGGTTTTGAGAGCCACGGGAGGAAACAAAACAATGAACTTATCATGTTGCTAGACTCAGAGAGCTCTGGGATTTAGAAATGAACTCTGAGCCATTAGTGTGGGGCTTTACTCTTTTAATAGGAAAACGTTCCCCATAGGTCGAGCAATGTTTGTGTTAGGGTGCATTAACGCTTTCATATGCTGCAGAGATACCTAACGTGCAGTGTTCCTTGAGTAACACACAATGCAAACAATTATTTCAGATATTTCAAAAATGAAGTGCTACCAGCTTCATTGTGTTCCTCTGCTCTGGCGAGTAATGAAAGACATATTCTTAATGTGAAACAAAAGAGGATTGTGAATATTAAAAAAGCAGCCCAGCCAGCTAGAGTTAAACCGTCGGGATAAGATATTAACTTAAACCACATGTGAAGTGCAGCTGTTTCTGTTGAAGCTTTCATCAGGCTCAAGTGGAAAGATTGGTGGGTTTTAATATGTGGTTTTCAGCCAAGCCAATAGGAATCTGGGGAAAATGTGTGTGAAATCAGGGCTCTGCCAGGGGGGTCCTCGGGTCTGGGCTGGCTTTTCTTTCTGTTAACATAAACAAGGGTAACCTGACACTGAGGGCAAGCCTGCTCCATCCGTAGGGTTAGCTGGAATGCTCTTGGGTGACCAGCGTCTCTGGAGCTTGGGGAATCTTTCTACTCCCTTTCAAGAGACAAGCATAGGTCCTGTGATATCAGGAGAAGGGACAAAGGAGCTGTCTTCTAATATCTATTTGCTGTTTCTTCCTCTCAGAAGCATCTAGAATTCATTCAGCTTCTAGTAACTGATAGCATTGAGAGGTGCCAACTCTATCTAAATTCCTGATATGCCCTACTGAGTTCAACCTCGTTGAACTTAGCACTTGCTAAGAAAAGTGGTGATATGCAGGATAAGAGGCTTACTGGTTACATGAACATAAAAACATTAGAAATTAATAAAAGAATATCAAAGGCATGAGATGAGTGCAAAAATAAGGATTGATTGCACACTATTTCTTTACAAGGCCCGAGTTAACTGGCTTCAAGGTTGTTTGGGGTGCTGCCTGATTTTGTCCAGCCTGCTCTTGAGGTCTCAGATTATTGCAGGGATCTTAGGTGATTGCTTCTGGACTGACTACTGGGTGACGTCGGCCTTCCACCATGTGCCTCCAGCGTCACAATATTGCTTTCAGCTTCAGAGACATGTAACAGAAATCATCTTTATGGGCCCACAAGTTCAGGAGCTGAGGGACGAAAATAAAAATATCCAAATTGTACTCAGTGATCTTATTTGAAATACTACCATTTATATGCATTGATTCATGTGTTCAACAAACATTTATTAGGCAGCTACAAGATTCAAAGGATTTTGCAAGGTGCTCTGGGACATACAAAGGGGAAAACGAATTGACATTTATTGAGAACATACTGTGTGCTAGGATGTAGGCCCTTTAATTACATTTTCTCATTTGAATCCCAAAACTTTGAAAGGGAGAAATTGTAAGACATAATCTTTGCTCTCAAGAGCCTTCAAGTCTGGGTTTAAGTAGTAAATAAAAGAAATATTCAAATGCCCACAAAAAAAGGTAATTATAATCATATGCTAAAAGAGAGGTTTCAATAGGAGCTAAGAGACTGGAGTGATTACTTGGAGGAGTGGAAGAAAGTTTATGAGAAGAGGCCACATTCAAATTGAATATTGAAGGCTCAGTAGGTCTTAGATTTACTGAGAGGTGGGACAGGGATGATCCAGGCAAAGAAGAGGGGGAAGAGAGAAAGCAATACTTATGAGTCATACAATACTCGGGGGTTAAGCCAAAGTCACTTATAATCAAATTTCCCTTATTATTGCCTCTTGGGTCTGGCCCAAGGTACACCAGAGGCTTGACTTTAGGGCCATGTTACATGAAGAATCTTTAAATGCACATCCAGTGTGGTGAGATGCTTGAACTGTCAGAGGCCTGCTCAAATTAAGACCTGGTGAGGCAAGTATAGGTTCTCCTTTCTAATCTCATGCCCAAGTGCATAGATTGGGGCGGCTGGTAAAGTGGCCAGCACTTTTAGCTGTGGTCATCTCTCTGCCTAGTTATGCTGAGGCTGTGCCATTGGATTTCAAAGGCTAACAACATATAACATTTGACTAAGAGTCAAGTTCAATTTAATTACACTGTAAGGGTGTGTGTGTGTGTGTGTTAGTGGTGGAAGGTAAGGGTAGGAGGCCAGTCTGGCAGAGACAGAGAGCCAGGGGAAAGGGTTTGGATTGTATTTGGTATAGGTTTGGTGGCAGTAGGGTGTAAGGAAAGGATTTGGGTAAGCATGTTTCATTATGTTGAAGCTATTGAATTGCTGGTTTGTAGTTTCTGAAACATAGTCACCCAAGTTCAACTTTGCCACCTTACTAGAATTTATTGAATTAAGTAGAAAGCAAGTGCCCTTTCTAATGCAGCCCCTGTTCCCGACGGGATGTTGAGTCACCATGTTTGAGGTTAAATCAATTGAGCACCTAGGCACAAGGTGCTAGGGAGACTAGAGAGATGTTTGGGAGATACTTCCTATCCTCAGGCAGTTCACAGGCTCATGGTATGTTCATGAGAAAGTGACAAGTAGTTCATGGTGAGGCAGGAATGTTCAAGCCCAGTGAATAGCCTGAGAAGTTGCATTAGTTTCCTAGGGCTGTTAACAAAATACCACAAACTGGGTGGCTTAAAACAACAGAAATTTATTCTTCCACAGTTCTGGATGTTAGAAGTTCAAAATCAAGGTGTCAGCAGGTCGTGCTCCCATTAAAAGTTCTAGGGAAGTCTCCTTCCTTGCCTCTTCTATATTCTGGTATTTGCTGGCAGTCCTTGACATTCCTTGGCTTGTGCCAGCACAACTCCAGTCTCTGCCTCTGTCCTCACATGGACTTTTCCCTTGTATTTCCTCTGTGTCTTTAAATCTCTCTCCACATAAGGACACCTGTGATCAAATTTAGATTCCCACCCTAATCCAATATGACCTAATCTTAACCTGATTATATCTGCAAAATCCTTATTCCCCAATAAGGCCACCTTCACAGGTATCAGGGGTTAGGACTTCAGCATATCTTTTTGGTGGGGGTACACAATTTAGCTCACAACAGATATCAGGGTGAGGCTGGCTGGAGGAAGGAGAGAAAGACTGTGTGTTGGGGCAGTCAGGGATGACATCTTGGAAATGATGGGACTGGAGCTCTTTCTCAAGGATGTATGTTATTTTGATAAAGAAGTGGAGGGCAGGGCTTCAAGGTTGGTGGAGGGATAATAGGGAAGAATGATGTGACTGGAGTCGCAGAGGTTGGCATGTATGAAGCATATCAGGA
Source organism: Myotis nattereri (assembly GCF_964212035.1). Classification (NCBI taxonomy): domain Eukaryota; kingdom Metazoa; phylum Chordata; class Mammalia; order Chiroptera; family Vespertilionidae; genus Myotis; species Myotis nattereri. The sequence goes on from NC_138082.1 coordinate 23,096,648, forward strand.
ATTCAAGGAGACCAGCGTGACAGAAACAGAGAAGCCCCTTGGGGAGTAGTAGAGATTGAAACTGGAGTGATAAACTGGGGCCAGATTGTGGAGCCACCCATGCATCATAGAACTGATGGCTAGGCTTGGACCATATTTTCCTATTCTGAAAAACTTCGCAACAGCCACAAATATCTTCAGAAGACAGAGATAGCCTTGCAGGAGGGATATTATGCTCAAAATCTTCTTCTGAAGTGTATATCATTTCAGAAAAGCTTGTGTCCTCTCCATGAAGTGAGTGCTATAGGTTTAGACTGAAGACCATCTTCTGACTCTGGCAAAGGCCCCATGAAGTTAGCCAATAACTCATCAACAAGGCATAGCAGGAAGTGTCTACTGGGCAATGCTCTTGGGTCATCCTCCCCCCCCCCCCCCCCCCGCCACTTGATAAACATGGAGCTGTTATTGAAGGCACATCTGATTTCGTGTGTAGTTTAGTCAGTATGTATTGTCAGCAACACAATATTAAATAGAGGATCATCAAAAGAGAAGCTGTACTATGAAATAGTGCCCATTACAAAAAACCAAATAAACAAAAAAACACCAACAACCAAAACCCAAAAAACCCTTTCAGACCATGACCCTATGGATTGCATTGCATTCCATTTCTCAGTGATAAAGCCTTTAGTATGTGATTGGTACTTTGCCAGGTGTCACAATCTGAAGAAGCATCTACTTTAGGTTTAAGGTGGACCTTAGACCTTACTCTTCCAAGCAAGTGACCTTCACAATTGCTCAGCACAGCTAAACTTCTGTTTCATTTGCAAAATAAGGAGGGTTGATAAAAGCACCAACTTCACAGAGTTTCTGTGTGAGAAGATATGTATGAGGTGCCTGGAGTTCAGTAGGACCTCAGGAAATGTATACTCTTTCCCTTATCTCATTGAAGCAACCCAGAGCCCATGGCTGGCAAGCTTTACTGTGCATGTGTTTTAGACCCTATGCTGGCCTATAAGAGAAGAAGACATGGGTTTTTGGACTCCCAGCTCTTCTAATATTTTCACATCTTCCTTGTAGTAGCCATAAGGTGGTTAAATTACTGAGGTGTAACTTGTGAGACTTCTGAAGGATTCTACTACTTTTAGTTGAGTTTACTAGTAATTTGGTCAAATTAGTGTCGGAATACATAAAGTGGTATGCCCAAGGTCATGGTCACTGATCTTGTGACTTCAAATCCAGACATCTTCTCATTAAGTGGTCATTCCAAGCTACAGCCCCCGCTCAAAGGTGGGGATATCCTCAATGCATACTAGAAAGGAGATTGATGGGTACATAGATTCAGATGCTACCTTTTTGCAAAGGTCAGCCTGGGGGCCTGAAAAGAAATACTCTGCTTTACTGTTAATATTTTAAGTTTATTTATTCTGTTCAGCTTATTTGGATTTCAGGTTGCTGATGAATAAGGATGATGGTTCACAGGCTAGTCCCACCTACCGGTGACAAAAATGACACAGAAATATGTGGAAACCCTGGGAACATTTACTAGAATAATAGAATCTTAAAATAAGATTCTCCGCCACTGACTTGCTAGGGTTGGAGGATCCTGAACATAAAAATAAAATTTAGGGCCACAAACAATTAAAGTCTAAGAAATTGTAAGTAACAGAAGCAGAAATTATTTGTTCTCACCAATTCTGGCACTGCGTCCAGTGTTTGCTCACCATCTCATACATCTCTTCAGAAAAGAAACAACTAGAACTTGCCACTGGGACACAGGCATTCTTGCGTGCATTGGAGCCAATGGAGCTGTTGGAAACACTCTATAAATCTCCCCTCCTGCACTGTGACCTTCAGCTCCTTGGGGACAGCACATACTTGCTGTTCATCCTGCAAAACACTGTAGGTGAAACGTGCAGCAAGAGCCAAGGGCTCTGTATCTGGCATCTTTGCCAGGTGAGCAAAGGGGAAGTATCTGCCGAGGGCCGAGCTGTTGTTAGGAGTTGGGCTCGGTTTTCCCAGCCAGAGATCAAGTTCCCATTCCAGCCGCCAAAGAACAGCAAAGTTCTGACCGAGGTCACCGTGCTTGGAAGGGAGAAACAAGTAAGTGCCTTTCCTCCTGCACTTACTAGTCTCAGTGCCTCATAGGGATGTGGTAGCATCCCTTTTGCCTGCCCTGTTAAGAAGCTTTGTCCATGACACAATAAAACTGGGTGCAGAAAGAAGCTGGGTTTGGAAGAGGGAGGCTCACATTTTATTGGCTATCAGGTAAATACCTTTTGATTTTATTTCAATTTAATACAAGGTGTGTTTTGAGAAATGCTAATGTTAATTTAAAACAGGACTAGAAACAGTGCCAGGCCCTTGTGTGGCAAGGCCCAGCGTGTCTGATTACAGCAGGCACCTGGCCTATAAATCCACGCCAGGGCTTAGACCTGATACTGGCTCTGAGCGAGAGGAACCAGATTGATGCTGGGAGTTGTCTGCGTTCAAGGGACCAGCCTCCCCAATTCCCCACCAGCCAGTGTCTGAAAAGCTGGGGCAGAAGATGTGAAGGGAGACATTGCATAGAGATCTGTGGCAGAAACAACAGTTGTCCTGTCATCAGATGAGGAGCCGTGTTGAAGGAGCTCAGAGGGGGCTCTGTTTAAAATTCTGGACTGCATTACACAGTTCTGGGCACAGCTCAATCCCCACCTTGTTCATGATAGCTTCCCAGCAGTCACTGTGGGGCCTCCTCTAATCTCAGAATGTTTGACAGGCTCAGGGTCACTCATTTTCTCACTCCACTATCTTCTGCCATTGCCTGTTAGCTTTCTTATTTCCTCAGTGAGACTGCAGATTCCTGTGGGCCCGTTGGAAGTTTCTTGCTCATCCTTCTTTCTTTTTAAAAATTTTTTTATTTTATTTTATTGTTTAAGGTATTACAAATAGTAGTACATATGTCTTTTTTCCCCCACTGACCCTCCCTTCTCCCTTCCCCCCTGCACTTGCCCTCCCTCTCCCCCTCCCCACCAGTGTCTTGCATCTGTTGGTTGTGCTTATATGCTTATATGCATGCATACAAGTCCTTTGGTTGATCTCTTACCCCCCCCCCCCCAATCCACCCCTACCTTCCTGTTGTAGTTTGACAGACTGTTTGATGCTTCTTTGCTTCTGTCTATTTTTGTTCAACAGTTTATAATGTTCTTTATTATCCACAAATGAGTGAGATCATGTGGCATTTATCTTTCGCTGACTGGCTTATTTCACTTAGCATAATGCTCTCCAGTTCCATCCATGCTGTTGCAAATGGTAAGAATTCCTTCTTTTTTACAGCAGCATAGTATTCCATTGTGTAGATGTACTCGCTCATCTTTCTGACTTTGAGCAGACCCAGACAGAACAGTTAGGTCCCCCGCCTCACCCTTCCATAGCTGTTTATGCTGGCCCTTGCTGATGTCTCCTAGTCCTAAAGCCTAAGAGGACACCACCCCAGTGTGGTCCGAGGCACAGAGAGGAAGCGCATCCTCTCTGAGCACTGTGCCCTCTGGCAGGAGAGGGGAATGGCTGCAACAGACAAGCTTTGCACCTTTGACTTCACAAGGGCTTGGCTGGGCTCCCAGGGGAGAGTGTGTCAGCAGTGGCTGCCCACCTTTCTCAGGGGGGTTCTTTACAAGACTGCCAGCTCTCTCCTTGCCTGCAGGGGTTACCTTCCTGCCACAGGGCACCATTGTCTGGGGGGGGAGACCCAGGCTGTAGTGCTTGGTATGCAAACACGCTTTCTGCTCTTGAGCTTGACTCAGTGGCTTATCTATCCAAATCAAGTGATATCCTCCAAGCCTCTCATGGTTGATAAGAGGATCAGGAGATAGGAAGATGTGGAACAAGACAGAGTATTGCACATATGGGAGCTGGTATGGCATTATGGTTAGGGTACCACATGCATAGGGCCAGGTCACTTAGTCAGGAGTCCTGGCTCTACCATTTATTGACTGTGTAACCCCAGCAAGTGATTTTCTGATGCATCAGACGAGCCTAATCCTGGTGCCTTCCTCATGAAGCTGTGATGGGAAGAAAGGGCGGCACGGCCAGGAGTGCTTGATGTACTGTAAGAGCACCAGTGTTAGGTCCTTGGTAAGGAAGGTATAGGGTCCTGGATGGAGCATTGTTTTGCTTCCCAGCATTGCTGTATAGCACATATCACATTTTATCAAAGCACCTTCCTACTTCACTCTTTCCTTTGCTAAGCTCTGACACCCTCTGGGGAAGAAACTGTGTCTTGCTCATCTTTGTGTCCCTCAGAGTCCTGAGAATGGTACCTATATTGAGACGATGCCTCATGTGGAAAATGTTGGTGGGGAGGATGGATATCGATGGTAAGAGTGGTGCAGATAAAGCTTGGCAGCAGCCATATCTGTATCCCGGTTAGTGAGAACACGGCCCTGGAGCCAGACTGCCTGGCTGGCCATATCCCCCAGTTACTTAGCTGCCTTTCCCCTCAATCTTCTTATCTTTAAATGGGGCAAATAATGGAATCAAGGCATGGGGCTGTTGTAAGTTTTACTAAATGAAATGGCACATATAAAGCATTTAGTGCATAGCCGGGCTTATTGTAAGTTTTGAATAAATCTTAGCTATTATTATCATTATAATTACAGGTCCTGTGCTAAGCATAATGTATTTTAATACATTAAAAATACATTATGTCTAATTCTCATGACAGCTCCAGTGGTAGATATTATTAGCCCATTTCACAGATGAAGAAGCTGGGCATGTGGAATAGAGCTGCACATCTAGTACATGGCTGAGCCAAGATTCAGTGTCAGATCTGCTGGTTCTGAGGCTGAGTTCTCCCACTGCCCTGAACCAGGAGGGGCCAGAGTGCAGCTTCTAGGGTGCAGAGTGAGAGTGTCAGGTGTTACCCCTGAAATCTACTACAGATCCACTCACTGGCTTATCCGGATGTCTTTGTTCCAGCTCACTGGGGAGTAGCCAGTGTGAGGCAGGACAGAAGCTGGCACCAGTGAGGACAGATGGACAGACCTTAAGGCTTACTTCCCCTCAGTGTCCAGCTCTCAAGCCTGACCCAGCCTCTGAGGAGCCTCAGTTTGGCTTCCAAAAGCCTTCACTGGGGACATACTATTCTGTGATGCTGTGTGTGAGCGAAAGTTTTCCCAGAGCTTCCTAGGTGTACCAAGCAGGCTCACTTCCCTGCAATTTGTAAGGTCCATGTATGTGTGCACATGTGGAAATACATGCACACATACAACCCTCCTAACCCCCAAACAAACCAAAAATCAAAAACAAACTCAGGTCCTGTGCTGGCTTCTTTCTTACCACTGCCCTGATTCTTGAGCCAGTGACTCTTTTAGTATTCTAGAAGCTTCTGAAACATCATAGGGTGCAGCTTTAGCAGACGGTAGGTCTGTCTAACTTCTACTCCAGCTTGACTTCCCTCCTCCCTTATTCCTGTTGGCTCTTCTGATTTCTCATTTAATGATTTTGGGGTGCAATGGGGGTGGCTAGAGGCTAGTGAGTGAAAGGTTCGGAGTGGGCCGGGGTTGCGCACCTATGACATGAGGCCATAATGTATCAAAAAGATTTTGTTCCAGGCACCTGAATGAAGGTGGGCTGAAACCGAGAAAGGCATCATCCAAGAGAGCAGGGAGAGACAGTTTTTTATTAATTTTTTCTGGCTGTAAGCCACTCTGCTGGCGTAAGGGTCCTGCCCGTCCTTGCTTCCTCCCTGCGTCAGATGGCTTGTGGTTATCTGGGCTATGCGGTGCTCAAGGAAGGTTGCAAGCTTTCTTCAAGATATCTGATAAGCACAATACGTTTTTCTCTGCCCCGTTTTATTCTCTTTAACCCTTTCAGTGAGTTTACATAAAACATGATTTAAATATGTGTTCTTGGGGTCACCTGATACTTGGTCTTTCTAGGTCATCAAGAGCAACAATTTTCTTTGGTTAGTTTCCTCTCTCCGGTGTGTTGGTGAGGGAGGGTATGGTGGAAGGGATGGATTTGGGAGTCAGTGAGATTTGGGTTTGAATCCCTCCTCCGCTTATAGGCTATTGACTCTTGGACAAGTTCTTCATGGTTTGAGTCTGCCTGTGTCATCTTAAGATGGGGCTTCAGTGCCAATCTCTCATGGTTGTAAGTAAGGACAGAGAGGCCCTTCAGAGACATGCAGTAAATGTAAGTTCCCCTGACTGTAAGGCTTTGGCAAGGTGAATCCAGATTTCCCTCTTAGCTTTTCTAAACTTACCAATATATCATTACTGGTTTTCAGAATGTAACCTTCATTTCCTGTAGGTTTTCTAATAACTAGAGATTCTGTAAGAGAAGAAACGGACTTTTCATGACAAAGGTGGGCTGTAGGACTTGTTGGGCTGCTCATTGTACTAAGAAGAATAAATTGTTCAATAATAATAATAATAAAAATTCTAGTGATTCAGCCAGTAATAAAATACCATTTAGTGCTTATTAGGTGCTTCAAACCATCTATTCATTGCTTTGATCCTCACAGACTGTGAAGGAAGTACTATTATCTCAATTTTATAGAGAAGAAAATTAAGGCTCAGAGAAGTTAAGTAACTTGCCCAAGGTAACCTGGCCCATAATAGTGAAGCCAGGATTTGAATCCTGGCGGACTTACTTCTTATTTTTGGAGTCTTTCCTTTGAACTCTTCCATTGTTTTAACTCTTTTACTATTAAATTCTATTTTTACCCATGGAAAGGATAGTGTTAACAGTGGAGAAATGGGTACCCACTGATTAGAAAAAAATTAAGTAAAACCCAAGAAAGAGAAACTCACCATCCCCCTCTGCCCCTTAAGAAAAGTAGCATGGCATGAATGTTCCTGGAATGGGTCTCAGCAGTGGCAGGAGGGAAAGTAGGACAGAGTTGGAGGGATCAAAGATTGTTCTCTATGGCAGCCCACTGAGTCTCATCCTGAGCATTACAATGAATTAAGAGACTCCTCTGAGTCTTAGGACTTTGTCTTTGTGAGCTCTGCCTTAGGCCACTGGAGAGGATTTGAATTCTCTCTCTTTGTCATTCATCATGGAAACCAATTCAGACTTGGTTGAGTTCCTTCATCTACTGATCCAGAAAAACATAACCAAAGTTGATTCCCTGTTCAGTGGCTGCATAATAAGCAATGGAGGACTTGTTCCCAAGTCCTGGTGATAGTACCGCGTGAACCTCAGTTGGGAAATTTGTATATGAAGCCTCTTTGTAAGCTACACATGAATAAGTGAATATAAGGGCTTATTATTACATGCGTAGTGGGTGTTGGAGACTGGAGTGTTGGGCGATTTAAAATGAAGGGGAACTGTTTGTATTCTCCATTAGAAAGAAATATCAGGGAACTGGATAGAAATCATTGGAAGTAGCAATGTTTAGAGGCATTGCTCCAAACTGGAAATGATACACGTATAAGGCCAACTCTAGGTGGGTGTGATGCTTGGGAAAAGACATAAAGGCCTGAAATGTTGGAGGAATTTAGGAAAAGGAGAGTAGAAAAGCACCTGAACATTGTGCTAAAATAGAAATATAGTGAAGAAGCATGGGGCGAGATCAAGGAGAAGAGAGTTCTTGGCAGAGATCACACCTGTAATTTATCCCAGACCCTTTAATTCCTGACCACGACCCGGGGGAGGAGATTATCACCTTCCCCAGCCAGCACAATTGGCTGGTATGGAGGTTGTTAACTTGAGAAAAATCACCAAAGATAGTATTGGGCAACTTCAAAAGTCCACTGTCTTTTTCAATGAGCTTGTTGTGAAAGGGCTTAAACAGAATACTAATAACAGCTAAAGATCTAGCTGCAGGTGGCTGTCTAATCCCACCCCCATCTTCATGGATAAAGGAGGGCAGAATTAAAAAGGGAACGGAGAGTGATTTTTGGCACAGGCACCAAGTCTGTTGTGGAGGAAGACTATTGGTGTTGGCAGTGTGCACTGCAGTCTTTCCCCAGCAACAAATTTCCCTCTCCCCTTGATGGCTTGGAAGGTCTGTACACAGATGCCTGGTGTCAGACATACACAGCTGCACACGCCATGTGGTATTTGCTTTCGTTAACAGCACGGTGGAGGGACGGTTGGCTGTTGGTTTTAGAGGAATCGGAATTCTTACAAATACATGGCCCCCTTCCCGAGGAGCTTCCATGCTGACTTAAAAACATTCCGTTTGAAGACTACAGACTGGAGGTCGTCAGAACTTCTCTGTGGAAGTTTGTGTTTAACCAGAGCCCCTAAGATTGAGTTCCTTAAGAATGAATGTGACTTGAATAGAGGTTTTGGAAGTTAAGATTGACAAATGCCAGGTTCAACCCAATTTAACAAGTATCTTTACTGTAGAAATTTCCAGAACCTTTAATATGTAAATTTGTTTTGAATCACCTAGAACGGGATAGACATGTACTCTGCAAATGATCTGACCCTTTGCATCTTGGGCAATAGGTACTGCCTTCTCTAAAACGGCAGGGTGGCTCCCATCAGAAGCAGGTTGAGCAGGCATTTCCCTAGTCATCCCTGGAGAGGAGGTCTCAGTCAGGTGTCACGTGCAGCACATGGCAGCAGATGGCTTTGGTATGTGTGTCTAGATGGCGGGTGGAATGGGGGCAGTAGAAAAGAGAAGGTGGGAGAAAAGAGGAGAACCGCTCTCTTCCTCTGGGATCACCCAGGCAGACGGGTTTCCTTAAGAACTCTTTCTTCCTAAGTGCCACAGTCATGGGAGAAATTAGAAAAGCTATTCCCAGTGGCTCGATATTTATAGCTTGTCATTGTCGTAAGCAGATTTCTGAGGCTGAAAATAGTGACATCTAGTCATTTGGGCCAATTTCCTCAGGGATGTGTGTTCAGGGAAGTGATTTTATGGCAAGTCGCTGGAAATGGTGTTTCCCTGAGAAGTTCTGTCCTCTTATTTGCCCTTAAAAAAGGAGGCAGGTCCTTTGAGATGGCTCCATGCAGGCGTCTCTCATACGCTGGGTGAAGGATCCTCCCTGGCTTCGTGGATTCTTGGGAGGTTGATCATTTGGCCAGTCCTCTTTTTTTGTTGTCTAAAAGGATTTGAACTCGAGGGGGTTCAGGGTCTGTGAAGGCTTCCACAGTTTCCATCTAAATCATTTTCGCCTCATTGGACTGCAGGGGAAAACCACAGCAAAAGGCCTCTCCATTTCTCTCAGACGGTGTGGGCAAACCCGAGAATGTGAAGAACGGCAGAGCCAGAAAAGCCCCGTGGATACATATTTTGAAAAACAATCTGGAAACAGGGCTCAAAAGGGTTTTTTTTCCCTAAGCCCTGGCCATACCAACTGGATTGTCTTTTAGTAATTTAGTAACTAAAGAAGGAATCTCCTACCACCCACCCACCCCCATCCCCAAGAACTGAAGTCAGCCCCTATATCAAGTCAAAGGACCGTAAAGAGAACAAGCTTGTTTATTAATCGTACAGTATCTCTTTCCCAGTGAAACCCCAATTGTCTGCCTTGTACATTTGAACCAGGTCTGTTGGTTATTTATTTATTTAATATGTTTGGCCTGTTTGGAAATTAAACACTTTCTTGGATTTCATTTCCTTGGGCCAATGGCAGACCTGCTGGGGGTGATCCTGAGAGGATACATTGATAAAAGCCTTAATAGGGTAGCGCAATGGGAAAATGCCAGAATGAATTAGCTTGCTGTGACATGGCTAACATCATTGCGTTTATATATGTTTCATTAAGCGGAGGCTTGACAGCTTTATGAGGAAACAGTGGGCTTTGCGATGGAGGAAGGCCCTGTAACCCTGCCATAGCTGATCCCGGCCTGTGCCATGCATGCTCTTTAATAGAATAATATTTGCACAGTGAAAATGTCATTTTAAATGACTGGTTTGATAATCCTTTAAGCTTTTAAATGATCTGCAAAGTCTGGCAACTCTACCCCAGTGTTTAAAATTGACGGGAACATTAATGAATGCAAACATTAAAGGATGGTCCCCAGCTTTGTTTCCTGAGTCAGACATTGCTTACTGGGGTTTCTTTCCCTTTGTCTCTTGCACCCTTTCTGCAGCTCAAGTGTGTTCACCGAGCAGCTGCAGCAGGCCTTCCCGGCAGGAATGTTTTTAGGGAGGAGGAGCTCAGCTTGTGGTGGGAACTGGAGTTACCAGGTTTGATACTAACAGAAGTTCCTTCATGCAGAGAAGAAAAGGCACCCCCTTTGGGAGGGAGCTTGTAGAAAGGGACCCTCCGGGCAGAGCAATTAGCAAAGGGCTTGCATCTCACCAGCTGGTGCCTCCTGGACAAAAGTCTTAGCTGGTAAGCAGAGTGTAGGAGGGATTTAGGCCCCTGGAGCCCTCTCAGGGAATGCCTTGCACAACCACATGCAGCATCCCTGGTGAGGGCTACCTTGTTTTATTCAAACCCGCTTTGGACCAGGATAAAAGTGTTCTGTGCTCTATGAGATTTTAGGAGGAGCTTTCCTGGGGAGAGAAAGTCCCACTCATTCATTCCTCTTTTCAAAGACTCTGGGATAGCATAGGAAGGCTGATGGAGAGATTGCCTTCTCAAGGACTGAGGAAGAGGATGCAAAGCTTGGCAAACTACAGCCATGGGGGTCAAACCTGGCCTGCTGCCTGTTTTTATACATTTGTATTAGAAAACAGTCATGCCCATTTGTGTGTTGTCCATTATTGATTTTCTCCTCCAATGGCAGAGTTGCATAGTGGTCATGGAGACTGTATGGTCTACAAAGCTTAAACTATCTGCTACCTGGCCCTGTACAGAACAACTCTGTGGACCCCTGCCTCAGAACACTGGGTCAGACGAGGTAGAATTCCTGGCTTGAATCCTGGCTGTGCCAATTCCTGTGTGTCCTTGGATAAATTACTCAATATCTCCTCAGTTTCCTCATAAGTAAGATGGTGATGACAGTTCTGGTCTGTCCACTTCATGTAGCTATTGTGAGGATTCAATGATTGAGCCGAAGGGAAAATTCAGTAGATGTGTGAGACATTATCCATCTTTGGTCTGCCTGGATCAAGCTATGGGACCTAGGGGAAAGCCCTTTGGCCTTGTTAGAACTGTTCCTGCATCCGTAAAACAAGAGGTGTGTTCTAGATCAGCACTTCTCAAACTCCAATGTACATATCACCTGGGGAGTCTGGTAAAATGCAGATTCCGATTCTGTGGGCCTGGGGAGGGCGCTGAGAGCTTGCATTGCCAGCTAGCTCCCAGGAGCTGCTGCCTTGGCTGCACTGGGACCGCACACTGAGTAGCAAGGGGCCAGGGATGTTCTGACCTTCCCTGGTTGTGTGATCAATCAATGAGCTGTCTTGAAAATGCTTCTGTAACTGTACCAGGGAGGCACTTTCCAGGCACCCCCTTCCACCATCTGCCTTGGTGGAGGGTCCTGCACTTGCTTCAGCTTGTGGCCTAAGTGCATGAGTTGCAGGGTACTGGTGACATGAGATGGGTACTTTCCCACTTCCTGAGAGCTCTGGCCAAACCCTTCTTCAGGCAGCCAGGTGGCTTGACAGAAGTAGCTGGTGACAGGTTGAAGTGCAACAGCAAAACTATCACAAATTTCTTTTCTTTTTTTTTCACAATATAATGGATAGAACAGTGGTTCTCAACCTGTGGGTCGTGACCCCTTTGACTCTCCTGCTGGGCCTGAGTGAAGCTGAAGCCTGGAAAGATGGAGTTGCTGGAGTGTACCCTGTCTCCCTGCTTGCTGCCCCAGACAAGAAATCTATAGTAGTCCTTGTCATGTGTGGTTTCACTTTCCATGGTTTTAGTTATCCTTGGTCAACCATGGTTCAAAAGTATTTAATGGAAAATTCCAGAAATAACCAATTCATAAGTTTTAAATTAAAGCCACTCTGAATAGTGTGATGACATCTTGCTCTGTCTCGCCCTGGATGTGAATCATCCCTTTGTCCAGTGTCTCTACACTGTATACACTCCCCGACCATGAGTCACTTAGCGGCCGTCGTGGTTATCAGATTCACTGTCTCAGTATGGCAGTGCTTGTGTTCAAGTCACCCTTATTTTACTTAATGGCCCCAAGCGCCTGAGTAGTGATGCTAGCAAAGAGGCTGTAAAGTGCTTCCTTAAGAAGGAACAAAAAAATGTATGCTGAGGTTGCCAAGAATAAGAATGAATCTTCTATCCCAGTGGTTCTCAACTTTCCTAATGCCGCGACCCTTTAATACAGTTCCTCATGTTGTGGTGACCCCCAATTTCATTGTTACAAATTGAACATAATTAAAGCATAGTGATGAATCACAAAAACAATCTGTAATTATATATGTGTTTTCCAGTGGTCTTAGGCGATCCCTGTGAAAGGGTCATTCGACCCCCAAAGGGGTCGCGACCCACAGGTTGAGAACCACTGTTCTATCCATTATATTGTGAAAAAAAGAGAAAAATTTGTGATAGTTTTGCTGTTGCACTTCAGACTGCAAAATTAATGGCCACAATGTGTTGTAAGTGCTCAGTTAAGATCGAAAAAGCATTATTTCGTGGGTGGAAGACATGAGCAGCAAACGTGTTCTGATTGACAACAGCATGTTGCACCAGAAAGCACTGAGCCTAAATGAAGACTTCAGCAAGGGATCCCCTGGACTGAGTGCCAAACCACTTACTGCAAGTAAAGCATGGTTACACAGATTCAGGAATAGGTTTGGACTGAAAAATATAAAAACGACTAGAGAGGCTGCGTCTGATGATGAAGAAGTTGCCACCACATTTCCAGTGGAGTAGAAGTTGCTTAGGGTTTGGAACTATCTGCGGTTTCAGGCATCCGCTGGGGGTCTAGGAACATATCCTGCTGGTCAGGGGGGACTACAGTAGTCAGTTCTGCCCTGGCACCTGGATGTTCAGCAGGCTGATCCTTCTTTAAAGAAGTGAAATGCCTGCTGTGCTCTAAGAGGCTGCCAGCTCCGTGGAGGAATTCTCTTGGGTTTTTGTTCCTGACCACGTTTTCCACAGGCCTAGGGAGGCCTCATGCTGTTCACCCCAATTGCCACCTGAAGCCACTTACTGGCCTTTTTAAGAGGGGGACTGTCCTGAAGCTGGAGCCAGAGCCAGAGCCAGGGGTCCCACTCTTAGAAGGTAGGGCAGGTGGAAGAGGAAGGAGTAGGGGGTATGTGTCTTCACATCAGAAGGATTGCTTGTCGGCAATTGCCCATCAGGTCAGGGTGCTCGGTTAGAACCAGGTACACTGGGGTAGTAGCAGGCTATTATGGAAAAGCATGTGTTTTTAGGTTCAGACAACCCCAGATTCAAATCCCACCTTCACCTCTTTTTCCAGAGTGCTTGGGCAAGGCTCTTAACCTCTCTGACTTTGTTTTCTCAGAGACTTGTAAAAATTAAATAAAATTATATGTTTCCCTGCTCAGATCCTCTGGGGCTTCCCTGATAGCTTCTCAGCAGCTCTGAATGCCCTCAGACAGGATCTTGGATCCTACTCAGCTCAATTTCTGGCACTTATAGAAATTCAGCAAAAATTTAGTCAACAAAAATTGGTACATGAACACTCTATGCATAGTATAAGTTTTACAAAGGGAAATAGACTAAACAGTAATTTGATCAATTCTTAACAATTTAGTTCTTCTACTCATCAGAACGGTGAGTTCCTCATCTGTGACAAGAGGATAACATTGGACATTGTGGTGGGATTGCAAGGAGGGGGCAATAATAGAGCCCAAGTTCTAGTACAGCCCTGGCACACAGCAAACACTCACTAGCTCTTAGCCCTTCTTGCAGCTATGATTTAAAAAAAAAATGGCTGTAGAGCAGTGGCTGTGGGTTCCTGGTACAAAATGGCCTTTATGGTGCTTTAAAAACTAGCTGGGGCATCAGGACGAATGCTCTGGAGTATGCTACGTCTTAAAATGTAGAGAAAGACTTAAGGTAACCCGACTCATGCTGATCAACTCTAATGGGCTCTGGATCTTCTTTTTAACTCTTCTCTTCTTGCCCATGACAACCTAAGGCTTGCTGGCTTGTGTATTCAAATCAACTTTGATGCTCTCTTTTTCACCCCATGCATCTGATCTCTCGTTGGGGACCTTTGATTCTTCCTCCATCAAGGTCTCAGGTCCAGCCAATCCTCCCTGTTTCTATCGACTCCAGCCTGCCTTGGCCTTCTCCCCCACCCCCACTCCCATCTGGCCAGCTGAAAAGCTTGAGGCCAGCAGCTTTCCCAAACTGACCATACCAAAGTCACCTGGAGAAGCTTTAAAAAGAAAAATATGACCCTAAAGCTCTAAGCCCCATGATTCTGATTCAGCTAGTCAGGGATGGAACCTCAGACATCTGTGTTTTAAAATCTCCCCAGGTGATTCCAATTTGCAGTCTGGGTTAAGAACGCTGTTAGAGGCTTTCCTGCATTCAGCTGCAAAATCAGAAGCCCAACAGCTTTTATAACTTCACTTTGCTCACCTGCAGAGAGGAAAGCCCTTCTATCCAGCCAGGCCCAATGCAGTTCGGTCAGATACTTCAACTACAGCCCAAATGCCTTCTACCTCCATTAAAAATTAAATGATGATTTCCTTTTGTTGTTTATGTTGCCTTTCATTGTATTTATTTGAGCTATATTCTTCATTCAACAGGGAACTTCTTGGGAAAGGATCAACAGCTTGTTTAACTTTGTACTTCCCGTAATATTTACTACAGGGCTTCTCACATGGTAAATATTCAATATATAATCATCGGATTGATTTATAGTTGTTTTGTGTCCCCCATAGGGTCTAGAATAGTTCTGAGAGCATAATAAACACTCAATAAATATTTATTAATTGATTGATAAATGTATATACTCAAAAACTATAGAGGAGAGGAGAAACCAAGATGGTGGCATAGGTAAACACCTGAAATTTTTGCCTCGCACAACCACTTCAAAAAATACAACTAAAAGACAAAACGGACATCATCCAGAACCATAGGAAGGCTGGCTGAGTGGAAATTCTACAACTAGAAGGAAAGAGAAAAGCACACTGAGACTCAGAGGAGGTGTGGAAGTAAAGAGCAGAGGTATGGAGGCGCATGCGGAAAGGGCTGGAAACTGAGGACACGGTTATCTTTTTCAATCGGGAGGGAGTCATAAGCTCCCAACTGCTCTGAACTCCAGTTCTGGGCAAGTCTCTGGGGACCCAGACTCATAGGGGAGAAACTGGACTGTCTGGCATCAGGCAGAACTCAAGGGTGGCTTTCTCTTAGAGGTGCTTGCAGCGATTACCGTGGGACACTGAGACCCAGGGTCTCTTAGGGCAGGACTGAGGATCAGCCATAGCTGTTTGCTCTGCCCTGTTGATTCCCTGAGACCTGCCCCACCCAAGCTGTGTGCAGAGGCTTTTGTATATGAAAGGCCTGGCCCTTGCAATCTAAAATTACCTAACAAACTGCACCTGGGTCAGAGAGACCCAGAACATCCAAAAGAAGGCCCAAGGCCCCACAGAAGCTTGCATTGCTTCACAGCTGGGCCTCATCTGGGCACCTCCAAACCCCAAACAGAGAAGAGGAATCTGCAGATCTCTCTGTAGCTCCTGCTGGATAGCCTCAGGCAGAGGCTAAATTAGCACCATCCAAGAGCCAGTGTACCCAGTGGTCAGAGTGGGACCATCCAGATTACAATGCCTCAGATCCATAAGTGACACACTCAGGGGGCAGACTCAGAGAGCACCAAAGCCCCACTGAAGCAAGTCTTTCCCCATAAGGGTGTCTCCAGCACAGAAGTTATCCCACCATAGACACAGCTGAATCTCACAACCAATTGGCCTGGAGGTCAATTCCTCCCAGTGATACCAACAATAATCAAGGCTTAACTAAAACAAGACTGTGCACAAAGCCCACAAAGGGGTGCATCAAGAGTGTCCACCTCAGGTAATTGGAGAGGCTGAGCCACTGGGCCCTATAGGACACATAGCACAGAAAGCCACTCTGTCAACACAGGGAAGCAGCCAAAATATGGAGACAAAGAAATGGGTCACAAATGACAGAAATGGAGGAAAGCAAACTACTGGATATAGAGTTCAAAACCACGGTTATAAGGTTTTTCAAGAATTTTCTAGAAACCGCCGATAAATTTAGTGAGACCCTCGATAAATCTAGTGAGACCCTCGAGGATATGAAAAAGGACCAACTAGAAATTAAGCATACACTGACTGAAATAAAGAATATTATACAGAGATCCAAAAGCAGACTAGAGGATCACAAGAATCAAGTCCAGGAAGCGCAGAGAACCCCAAACAAAAGGAATCCAAAGAGGACCACACCAAGACACATCATAATTAAAATGCCAAGAGCAAAAGACAAAGAGAGAATCTTAAAGGCAGCAAGAGAAAGAAACACAGTTACCTACAAGGGAGTACCCATACGACTGTCAGCTGATTTCTCAACAGAAACCATGCAGGCCAGAAGAGAGTGGCAAGAAATATTCAAAGTGATGAATAGCATGAACCTGCAACCAAGATTACTTTATCCAGCAAAGCTATCATTCAGAATTGAAGGTCAGATAAAGAGCTTCACAGATAAGAAAAAGCTAAGGAGTTCATCACCACCAAACCAGTATAATATGAAATGCTGAAAGGTATTCTTTAAGAAGAGGAAGAAGAAGAAAAAGGTAAAGATAAAAATTATGAACAACAAATGCATATCTATCAACAAGTGAATCTAAAAATCAAGTGAATAAAAAATCTGATGAACAGAATAAACTGGCAAATATAATAGAATCAGGGGCATACAAAGGGAGTGGACTGACAATTCTCAGGGGGAAAGGGGTCTGAGGGGTGCGGGAAGAGACTGGACAAAAATCGTACACCTATGGATGAGGACGGTGGGCGGGGGCGGGTAAGGGCAGAGGGTGAGGTGGGAACCGGGTGGAGAGGAGCTATGGGGGAAAAAAAGAGGTACAACTGTAATAATCTGAAGAATAAATATTTAATTTAAAAAAACCTATAGAGGAAAGAGAGGACTCAGAAAAGTTCCTCATTCTATATTGGCTGAATAGCCATGGGCAAGTAATGTACTCTGAATGCCTTTGCCTCTGGGGTGGGTGCATGCAAGACCTGTGGACACCCCCCACAACCTCCCCTCCACCCCCCAGTTCTTAGAAATGCAGGAACTGATCATCTGCCTAGATGATCCTATCATTGACACTATCACCTGGTGAAAACTGAAATGTTAAATAAGAACAATGTTCGGTTTAGTTTTGTAATAAGATAATTTCATATAAAATTCCTTTGAAAAATACCACTCACAGGTAAGTTAGAACAAACTGATTGGGAGTGTGGATACCCACGTCTTGATCTCAAAGTTGCCACTGACTTGTTAGACAACTTGGTCATGTCCCTTAACTTCCCAAAACCTCGGTTACTTCTTCTTCTAGAAAAATCAAGCTTTAGATTAAATCAGTGATTCTTATTTCCAGAAGAGCATTCCAAAGAACATTGCTTTCTTAGAGTATGAAAGATGTTAAGAGGTGTTCAAAACCAAGCAACCAACAAGCAAACAGTTTGAGGAAGAAACAAAAGTTTTTGAGGAAGTCTGGTCAAGCCAAATGAAATACTATCTTTCAAGACTTCTTATTGCCTTTATCTGTTGTTTACTCTGATTCACTGACAGGACAGGGACAGGTTTCCCCCAAGCCATTTGGCTCAGAAACACATTTCTCCCCCACAGAATACTTATTAATGAGCTGAGAAATTTGCAAACTGATCCTCAGTAGTGGTGACTGAGTGTGCCCTGGTGTCTTGTCAGGACAGCCATTCCACAGGTTCCTTTTGGGCACCAACTCACTGTGAAGAACACTTGCCCATGAGGCTTTTACCTTGGTTTCCCTGGCATCTAAATCTTACTTATTGTTCATTAAGTCTCCCCTCTTACAGGAAGACTTCCCACCTTGCTCCATCCCATAGTTATATCCCCTGGCTTTGAAACTATTAAGGCAACAGAATAAGAAGAGAGCACTTTGCTGTCAGATGTAGAGTTGATTCCTGGCTCCACAGTTGTGCAGGTACCTGGGCAGGTAACTTAGCCACTCAGAGTCTCATTGCGCTTCTCTGAAATACCTGGATAATATCCTGTGGACATTTGTGGTTTGTCCTGCACAGCACCCATTTATCCTTTCCTAGGAAAACATTAAACAAAATATCCCTCTGGGGTTTATGCCAGCCACACTCTGCTCATGGCTGGATAGGTGTCCAGACCCAAGGCAATCAGAATATCACATTCCCCTGGTCACAACAATGGGTATGTGACTCAATCAGGATTGATGGGATACAAGTATAACTTCTTTGGTATTTCTAGAAAAGAGGTTCTTTCTCTTTTCTACTAGTTTTGAAGCTTAGGGAAGATAAGGCCTGAGGATACTGAAGACATCTTACAGTTGTGAGGTAAGAGCCTTTCTGAGTATAGACTTAATGAACAAAGTGGAACATAGACTTAATGGTTGGAATTTCAGCAACTATCTCACTCCATGAGGTGACCTAGGGAATAGAAACTATAGAAGATATGAGGGTCCCTGCCACCATGAAAATCCATTCCAATTTTGAAATATTTATCTTTTTGAAAGTGAGAAATAAACTTTTATTACATTTAAGCCACTGCTATTTTTTTCTGTTATTCACAAGTGAACTTAAACCTAACTCATAGTTTGAGTCATATTTTGTTTTCTTTGATGTTTGCTTTTTAAACAGATAGAGTTTTCTCTGACCTATTCTCTCACCCTCACGGTAGAATTATGTTATAGACCAAATTGTGCACTCCCATTCATTTATTGAAGTCCTAACCATATTTAGAGATAGGTCTTTTCAATCAAAATGAGGTCTTTAGCCCTAGCCAGTCTTGCTCAGTGGATAGAGTGTTGGCCTGAGGACTGAAGGGTCCCAGGTTTGATTCCAGTCAAGCGCATATACCTGGGTTGTGGGCTCAATCCCCAGTGGGGGCAGGGGGGGGAGCGTGCAGGAGGCAGCTGATCAATGATTCTCTCTCTCCCTCTCCCTTCCTCTCTAAAATCAATATATTAAAGGTCTTTAGCACAGGCTGGTATCCTTATAAGAAGAGGACATTTGGACACAGGTGTGAGTGTACACACAGAGGAAAGACCATATGAAAACAGGGAAAAGATGGCCACCTCTAAGCCAAGAAGAGAAGCCTCAGAATAAAACCAATTGCCAGCATCTTGATCTTGGACTTCTAGCCTCTGGAACTGTGAGAGAATAAGTTTCTCTTGTTTAAGCCACCTAGTTTATGGTACTTTGTTATGGCAGTCCTAGCAAACAAATATAGATGAACTGAAATAATACTGTACATAGAGCATCTAGCACAGTATATGCACCCAGGAGGCCTTCAGCAGTGTTGCATCCTTTTCCCCATGTGCAAACTCACATGGTCAGGAAAGGCTCTAGTAGGAGGAAATGTGCTCCATTTTCCTAACTAGATCTGCAAAGGCTCCACAGCACCTGACTCAGGACCATTATGCATATTGGAACACTCCACAAATGCTTATTGATTAATTAGGACTCCCTAGGCCATGCTTGGCAGGCAGAGATGGATTAAGTTGTTTAATAAAGCCTGTCTTAATGCACCCAAATCCTCAGGCAGGCTTTTCCTAGAGGGAGAAAAGGAGAAGCAGGTTTTACAGCTGGTGGAAATATACTGGAAGAAGCTGTCAGGGGAAATAGTGGTGGAGATGAAACTGACAGAGTGATGGTCAGGCAGCCCTTTGCTATTAGTTTCAAACTACCAGTTATGTCTGTTTTAATCTGGAGGATGCGTTGGTAATGACTAGAGTGTGTGAATCGCAACAATGCAAAGTTAATGTTGTTATTAGCATTTATGGCCATTATTACTTCACTTTTGTCTAACAGGGAGGTTGTTTTCTGCTTCTTCAGTAATAGGATGGAAATATTCTTGCTCACTGTTATTTCTGAGAACTGCAAGTGAATGTTGGCCCTTCTGCCCCTTAAATCCATAGCAACAAACCTATTCCTTTAAAGACCTAATTTCAAAACGGTGGCTAGACCTAGAAATCTATCCTTTTAAGCTCAGATGTGGCATGGCAAAGGTTATAGCTCCACTCCTGTAATTTTCCTCTGGGGAATGACTAGACCTTTGCTAACAAAGTATTGGTTAAATTTCACCTACTGGGAAAAAGAAAACTGACAAAATGTGTCACATTGCGTGGGCACAGGGCTGCAGAGTGTTTTTTCCCAGCAGCTGGTAAAGATATGAAGATGTTACTTGATCCTTTGCCCTTAATAAAGTGGTAGATAATATATTTGCCTGAATAAGCAAATGTGAATAACAAAAGCAAAATCAAACAAAGAAACATATTTTTTTAGGGCTCTCTGAAGCTTTTTTTGAGATAAGGAGAAAAGTGAAATGGAATTACTGAGATAATTTTCTCAATTCTCTAGTTCACTTTGTGCAGGGAGATGGTCTCAAGCCCAGAGGTCTAGCCTTTCTTTGAGATTGGCTCTTTTCATACTATAATCAGAATAAGATATTTGAGAGTATCACCTATAAAACCATGCAATTGTCTCCCATGTGATGCCATGGAAGTTTCATTAGATGAGTAAATTCTAGTAAGTACATTATAGGAATAATCTTGCATCATCGAGAGTCCTGGCTGACCTGATACTTTAAAAAATATTCTTATATCTGATTCTATCAAAAGAACATTATTTTAAAAATACAAGGGTAGACAAAAGTAGGTTTACAGTTGTGAGTACATGAAACACAGAGTTTATTCTTCTATGATTATTTTTTAATTATTGTGTTATTTGTTTGACTCTTATTGCTATTATTTTGTACCTTTACTTATGATTTATCTTTTAGGTAATAATGTCTGGTAATTTAACCTACATTTGTCTGTCCCTGTATGTTGATTGTGAAGCACTCCATGAAATGTTTTATGGTTGAATGATTTTTCCTTACCAATTAGGCATCAAAGGTCCTATTTCAAAAGAAACTTTTGGAAAAGTTACCACCTTTTTTTTTTTACATTTTGAGCTTGAGTGTTGTTTTCAGATGTTTAGCTTACTTTTTTTGTTTGTAGTTTACAAAGAGGGTCTGCATACAGGTGTGTGTGTGTGCGCGCGCGCATGCATGTGTGTGCATATGTGTGTAGAAATAGGAGAGGAAAAGTCCACTTTTGACTCTTAGAGATGCTTGTAGGTCCATTGATTTACCTGTTGTCAGCAAACCCTGATGGTCAGAGAGAAGTAGAGATTCCTGTCCTCTCTGCCTAGATACACAGGCATCCTTGGGGCTGGTGTCAGGTCTCTGCTGTCAGCTCTCAGGCTCAGGGTCTGCCCAGTGCCTTCTACAGTAAGAATTCCCCTTTCTCCTTGCATTGCCAGTGTCTGAAAAATCAGATTTGGTAATGCAGGTGGGGAAGGGATTAGCATGGAGGTGGCAACCAGGGGTGGGTGATGGGGGTCTTTTCCAAGAGAGAGGATGAGCACCACCATACTGAGTAGATAAGTTTATGTTATATAAATGGGCCCAAAATACCTCTATATATTGGCCCCTAGGTTGTTTATTTGTTCATTGCAGAATGAGACCCATTAGCTCAAAAGCCTGCTTGTGCCAAACTCAAAATTTTATATATCCAATTATTTAAAAAATAACAAGGATATTTGTAGTCAGTTAGGGCCTGCCTGCTTTGAATACCATGCAAAACCTTCCCTAGCATCTGCTGGCCATTGATAAGATAGAGCCCAGCCTGCCAGGGCCCTTTGCAGATCTCTGACCAAGAGACTCTCTGCCACCTGCCGAGCACAGACATCACCTAGACACAGAAGCCCCTCTCTCCCAGGAGTTCCCTGCTCTCCTTTCCTTCTGAGTAGCAGCCCCCTTTGGACAGTCTTATGCTGAGGGATGTCCCTTCTCATGCAACCCTGTCCAAGTGGCCATCAATAAAGCTGTTATTGCCTCTCATGGTCATTTCTTTTGCCTTGATCAGCTCCAAAATTTCTTGAATTCTCTGTAGTATGTTTCAGTCAAGGCTCTGTAACTCTGGGCTATCAGACCATACTCTGTCTCTGAACCAAAGCACTGCCCATAGAAAGCATATGTTTGCATTGTCCCTCCCCCTCAAACTCTTTTTCTCTAACTGAAAAG
This sequence comes from Myotis nattereri, assembly GCF_964212035.1. Taxonomy (NCBI): domain Eukaryota; kingdom Metazoa; phylum Chordata; class Mammalia; order Chiroptera; family Vespertilionidae; genus Myotis; species Myotis nattereri. Next base: position 23,118,718 of record NC_138082.1, read on the forward strand.
ATGCTAAGTTTTATAAAGCTTGTCCATTCTGAAACACCCACAGAAATAAATGATCCTATCAAGAGGCAACCACTAACTGGTAATGTTTTTATTGCTTAAGTAAAATGGAATGTACATAGATGTTTATTTTATTACTGCTCTGCAGTTACAGCTCAGCCTTTGTGTATGATGTATATAATAATGAAATGTTTAAAAAAAGAGACAAGAGGAAGAGTGGGGTTTGTGGTAGAGAAAAAATGAGAAATAGAAATAAAATTAGTATCAATGGTTTTATGTCTTGTGCCAATATTCTTTCTATAACTAGATTACAAACTTTTTGAGAGCATAGGTAAATGTCTTATTCTTATATTATTACTATCCTAGTATAACATTAGATTAATATTTGTTCTCAATGAATATTGTTGATGAGTAAAAAGATAGAGAAGGAGAAGATGACTTGGGTAGAGAAGGAATGGAGGGAAATAAGAAGATAAAGGCTTAGACAGGAAGAGAGAAAATGATTAAAGGAAGCATTGCCATGTGACCTCAGGCAAGTCACATTCCTAACCTATAGGAGGGGGATAAGATCGTAGTGTGACAGGATATGGAAAGTGCTGTGGAAATGGAAGGACTGTCATTGGGGCAGAGGCACATTTGTGTGTTTTATCTTCTCCTCTGCCAAAAAAAAACATGAAAGTAGCCTTTAGAAGAGTGGGTGGTACATGGGCATCTGGAATCACTGGGAAAGTCTCAGAGATTTAGGAGGAAGGTCCCTGGAGCCCATTTTAGAAGACAAAAGAGCAGCCTCTGTGTTGGGGGGTAGATTTTGTCTAGTTAGGTTCTTTGTGTTTTCAGGGTGCAGAAGGCCAAGTCCAGACCTCTGGGCAATGGATCCTAAGAGAGGAAAGGGGCCTCAGCACTCTGTGTTGGCAGATCCTGGTCCAATCTTTACCTGCTCTCTGGGTCCAAATGGTAGCTGGGTGTGACCACATTAAGTGAAGCAAAGCATGGAGAGCTAAATCTTGGTGGCCCAACATGGATACTCCCTCAGAGGAGTTGCAGTGAGGGACCAGTTGATGTTTCTAGAAAGCGTTGTGGTGATCTACATAGGAATCTCCATCTTGGAAGAACATTGTCAGCCAGTTTGGATTGTCAAAGGGTGAGCAGAGTCTCAAAAAAGAGACATTAGACTTCCTACTAAAAAGGAATGTGTGGATTTGAGGGATTGGTTAGAAAAACAACAAATATTGGAATTTGCACTTGATATTTGTAGAGCAGTTCTGATCAGTTCTTTTATGATTGAACATAATGGATGCAGAACCAAATACATGTTCCAGGGCAAGATGAGAACAACCATAAGAAGGTTTAGGAAGATGCTAAGGTTGATTGGAAACATTCATTGTTCTGAATTATGTGGCATTGCTTGGATGTTTTTCCCCTGGTGAAATCATACCACAGACTATCCCTTTCAAGCTGGTTTCTACAGCATGTGGGCAAAAACAGAGGGTTAAAAAAGTCTTCAGACTTGCAGATTCTGGATGGCACGCCATGCAACTGGTTTAAAAAAGTCAGGGGGAAAACTTCTCACAACTGTTCTAGATTTCAGTGCTCCCCACCATTTGCTGCACATGTAAGAGGCGGGAGATTCTAGAACATCATCGGGATACTACCAAGGTAATTATGCCACCTTGGCCTTAATGAAGGGTACATCTACCTAAGGACCGCCTTCAGCCATATTTAATCAGAACTCTTTTCCCTAGGTACCAACATACATTATATTTTTTTCTAAGTCCCTTTCCTCAAAAAAGGAGAAGCCTGGACAAACTACTACTCTTTTTTAAACAAAGCTCGTCCCCCTTCCCTTCCGCTGTTATAGAAAATTGAAGAAAGTGGTAAAAAGTAGAAAGAATAAAAAAGTCTCCTATAACTCTACCATTCTGAGACAATCAAGCTACATTTGGCATAGGCACATATCTATATATTCATATATGTGTATATATTTGTTAAATTATTTATATAATTAAGATGATGTGGAACTGAACAGATGAATACTTATTTTTTCTTTTTTTTCAGATGAATACTTTTTGCTTTTTGGCTTACTATTTGACATAAGCATTTCCCCATATTACCAAAAACTCTTCATAAATATTTAAAATAAATGAATAACATTTTCTTTTGAATGCACCATAATTTGCTTATCCAATTCCCCATCCTGAAACATTTCAGTTCTTTCCAACTTATTTGTTATTATAAATTGTACTTCATTTAGCAACTATGTGCGGGATTCTTTTTTCCCTGTTTTGGATGGCTTGACTGATATGAATATTTTTGAGGTGTTCACAGGCATTGCCAAAACACTTTCAAGAAGATTGTACCACTGACAGTCCACCAGCAGTGAATTTCCCTTCACTCTACCTCATCAGTATTGGGTAATCAATCCTATTTTTAAGAAAATGACAAATTTTAGAGCTAAAAAGCTGCATCTTATTACTCAAATTGTTGCCAATTTTTTCCCCTTGCTTGCCCTTTTATTTTTGTCTGTGATTTTTCCATGCACTTTCCCCACTTGTCTATTGACCTATTTATCAAAGCCATATATGTGATATTCATAATTTTTACATAGTATTTACTATAATTATTTTTTGCTTATTGTCCTGTTTATTTTTGAATGCATATATTGTAGATTCATTGATTATTTTCTTTTATGCTTTTCATTCCTTTTAGATAGAAATTAGACACTATTCACCTATATGTTCTTATAGTTTTGTTTTAATCATTTAACTTCTTATATTTAACTTTTTAATCTACCTAGAATTTACTGAGATGCAGTTTTTTCAAATAAGAGATAACTCAACTTATTTATATACTCAAGAGTGTTTTGAATTTACTTCTTATGGTTCATTTATGTTGCTTTTTAAAGCTATTTTTAGATATTGTGTAGTTCTTTTAGCTTTTGTGCATGGGCTATTTAATTGTTCTGTATTTCAAGTTACTGATAAATGGCACAAAGTAAAGCTAATTACTTCTTAAAATATTTTCCTGATATTCAGATAGTTTTCCAAACTCTTTTTTCTCTTTTTTTTTCTTTTAATTAAATCTTTATTGTTCAGATTATTACATTTGTTCCTCTTTTTTCCCCCCCCCATAACTCCCCTCCTCCCAGTTCCCGCCCCACCCTCCGCCCTCACTCCCCACCCACTGTCCTCATCCATAGGTGCACGATTTTTGTCCAGTCTCTTCCCGCATCTCCCACACCCCTTTCCCCCCCAAGAATAGTCAGTCCATTCCCTTTCTATGTCACTGATTCTATTATAATCACCAGTTCATTCTGTTCATCAGATTATTTATTCACTTGATTCTTAGATTCACTTGTTGATAGATGCATATTTGTTGTTCATAATTTCTATCTTTACCTTTTTCTTCCTCTTCCTCTTCTTAAAGGATACCTTTCAGCATTTCATATAATCCTGGTTTGGTGGTGATGAACTCCTTTAGCTTTTCCTTATCTGTGAAGCTCTTTATCTGACCTTCAATTCTGAATGATAGCTTTGCTGGATAAAGTAATCTTGGTTGTACGTTCTTGGTATTCATCACTTTGAATATTTCTTGCCACTCCCTTCTGGCCTGCAAAGTTTCTGTTGAGAAACCAGCTGACAGTCGTATGGGTACTCCCTTGTAGGTAACTGACTTTCTTTCTCTTGCTGTTTTTAAGATTCTCTCTTTATCTTTTGCTCTTGGAATTTTAATTATGATGTGTCTTGGTGTGGTCCTCTTTGGATTCCTTTTGTTTGGGGTTCTCCGTGCTTCTTGGACCTGTAAGTCCATTTCTTTCACCAGGTGGGGGAAGTTTTCTGTCATTATTTCTTCAAATAGGTTTTCAATATCTTGCTCTCTCTCATCTTCTGGCACCCCTATAATTCTGATGTTGGTACGCTTGAAGCTGTCCCAGAGGCTCCTTACACTATCCTTGCATTTTTGGATTCTTTTTTCATTTTGCTTTTCCGGTTGGGTGTTTTTTGCTTCCTCGCATTTCAAATCATTGACTTGATTCTTGCGCTCCTCTGGTCTGCTGTCGGGAGTCTGTATAATATTCGTTATTTCAGTCCGTGTATGCTTAATTTCTAGGTGGTTCCCCAATATAAGATCGAGTGTCTCATTAGTTTTCTTGTAGATCTCATTAAGTTTATTGGCGGCTTCTAAACAGTTCTTGAGAGACCTTAAAAGTGTGGTTCTGAACTCTATATCTTCCATTGACAATTTTGTCCTGTTTCTTTGTCTCCGCATTTTGTTATGCTTCCTTGGTGCACCCCCTAGTGGTCTTTGTGCGCAGTCTTATAAACCTTGATTGTTGTAGCTAATACCAGGGAGGGTTTGACCTCCAGGCCAAGTGGCTATGAGAATCAGCTGTGTCTGCAGTGAGAGAACTTCTGTCCTCTAGGGAGGTGCTAATCTAGCCTTTGCCTGAGGCTATCCAGCAAATGCCTCTGTGCAGGGCTTGGGCGGGGCGGGTCGCACAGGATCAATAGGGTGGGCCAGAGAGAGCAGTTATGGCGGCTCTCAGTCCTGTCCCCAGGGGCTCTGCCTCTCTGAGTCCCAGCACCCGCTGCAAACCTCGGAGAGAAAGCTGCACTCGCTCTGACCGAAGCCAGACAGTCCCGCTTCTCCCGTTTGAGTCTGGGTCCCTAAAGACTCTCCTGTATCTGGAGCTCAGAGTCTGCGACTCCCTCCCGATTGAAAACGCCAACCGCGCCCTCCGCCGCCAGCCCGCTACACGCACTCCTCACCTCAGAATTTGACTTCAGCACTGCGCCTCCTCTGAGTGTCCGTATGCGTTTCTCTTTCCTCCTAGTTGTAGGACTTCCACTCAGCCAGTGTTCCTGTGGTTCTGGGTGATGTCCCTTCCGTTTTTTGGTTTCACTTTTGAAGTAGTTGTTCAAAGCAGCAAACTCCTGCGTTAACCTATGCCGCCATCTTGGTTCTCTCCCCAAACTCTTTAAATTTGCATTTTAAAATTGCTATCATCTCTTATTTTTGTTTCAGATTTTATTGCATCATGAGGAGTTTCCAGACAATGTTAATTACCAGTAGTGGTTATGGTGAGAATTCTTATTTTGGTCTCAATTTTAAATAGGGCCAATTTTCGGAGCTACATTTTACTATTTAGCATGATAATGAAGGTTTGAGGATAATCATCATATTTAGGATAAAGAAAGCTCTAAATAAAGTATCCTTTTATTTTTAGTCTTAATCTTTTGGATTCAATATTAATTTTATTGAATGTCTTTTAGCCTCTGAATAAAAACATTTGTGAGCTATATTATCGATTTTTTTTCTATTGGTAGATATTGCATACTTATATTACTAACCTAAAACTTGGCTTTGGGAAATTACTACTTTAATGTTGACTAGTATCTTAGAATTTTAACATGTATATGTAGGAGCTATTGCTTATTGTGCCCAGCATGTGCCCCTGACCAGAACCGAACCCCGAACCCTTCAGTCCACAGGCCAATGCTCTATCCACTGAGCCAAACTGGCCAGAGCAGTTTCTGGGGTTTTTATTGGAGGCTGCTCATGCAGGCAGCCTCTGCTAGGTGTGTACCAAAATGCCAGTCTGCCAGAGGGAAAGCTGGTGTTCAGTACAAAACATATTGTTTGTGTAAACAAGTTAGGCACAGTAGGCCACTCATCAATTAGGTGGTTGGGAACCCTTCTGAATTTTCAGTCCTCAGATGCCAGACATGGGCCAATCTTATAAGTATGTGTTGCTAAGAGTCAGCAGTCAGTCTAGTGTGTGAACACTTCTCTGCACACCTGTTTTTGTATGTTTGTGTGCATGTTCCATTTTGTCAGTGTTTGGTATCACAGAATGATTTTATGAAATAAGTTGGGAACAGTCCTCTTTTATTTTTTAAATAATAAAACAGTTTATACAGAATGAGATTTTCTGCTCTTTGACAATTTAGAAGAACTTACCTATAAAATTACATGGCTCCAAAATTTTTGTGGGGGATAACTAAAAATTAACTTACTGCTTCTTGAGTCAATTTGTTATGCCTCACCCATTGCTGCCCCTGCCAAAGTTATCCATTTTATTGAGATTTGCTAATCTATTTACACACCTGGTGAATTTTTCACTTATAATTTTAAAATCTCTGCATCCATTCCTCTATCATCTTTCATTTCTAAATGTACTTATTTATGATTTTACTTTCTGTTTTTATTGATCAGCTTATCCAGAGATTTGTTTGTTTTATTGAATTTTCAAAGAACCAGTCCTTGGGATCATCTATCAATTTTGCTTTTCTATTTTTTAATTCATTTATGCATTTATTTATCTTCATTATCTTTTTCCCTTGCCTGAGTTCCCTTTTGTCATTTTCTTCTTAGTTTCTTGAGTTTAAAAAACTTTATCTTACTTTCTTTTAAAATAGTACCAATTATTTGAAGCTACATATTACAAAAAAGTACAGCTTTAGCCACATCCTGTACATATGTATATGTATATTATTAGCTGCTATTGTACCTTTAATTTCTACTTGACTTTATCATTACTTAGAAGAGACATTTCTCCTTTTAATACCCAAGGGTTTAGAAAGGTTTCTTTTTAGTTTGTTTATTTAAGCATTTGTTATTAACTTCTGTTTTATGTTGTTGTGTTCAGAGAATATGGCCTAAATAATTTATAATTTTTAGAATGTATTAAGGGTATTTTAGTACATGCTTAAAAAGAAGATGTGTTGTGTGTAAGGCAGAATACTAGTATATATACATACACATATGTGTATGACAATTTAACCTTATAAATTCCAAAAATCCCTTTTCTCTGTTTTGTTTTTTGATAACTTGATCTGTCATAGATTGATAATGATGTGATAAAATCTTCCACTCTAAGTCTGTGTTGGAGGCAGAATGATGTACTGAGAATTTGAAGTCAGAAAGACCTGTTTTCAAATCTCAGATCCATTACTCACAAGCAATGTGCCTTATATTGTGTTTCTCAAAAGCACAGCCTGAGACAAGGATTTGAGTGTATGTAGATTGTTTGGGAGGTGTTGGGAATTCCGGTGAGGGAGTAAATAAACGAACCATGGGAGGGAAGACCATAATAATTTACTAAAAATAGGTTCTTGTAGTACTTGCTATTTATCTTTTTGTTGGTTTATTTATTTATTTCCCCCATTTTAAATTGAAGTGTAATATATACTATGGAAACTATCTCCATTATAAAAACTCCATGGCCGTGACGCTGTTGTGACCAAACGCAAGAAGGCACATCCTATGATTTCTTCATGGGAACAAGAAAGTGTTGCTCTGTTCAATTCTCATCTTCCAACAAAGGTCAATTTAAGTGCTCCTGAGAAGGAAAGGTTAGGGCAGGAAACTATTCTTATCTCCACCCACAGCTGTCTTCAAGGTGGGCGGGGACTTGACACTGGGTCCCAGGGGGCACCCGGTCTGGGTCTCGCGCAATTTCGCATGGTGGGCCTCTAGTATGTACTATAAAAAGTACATACATTATCTAATGTACAGAAGATAATCTATCTTAAATGTACAGTTTGATGAATTTTTCAAAATGTATACATCCATGTAATCTGTACCCCTATTGAGATGTAGAACATTTCTGTCACCCAGAAATCCCCTCCCAGTTAGTGCCACCTCCCTTCAGAAGCAGTTTTTGTTCCGACTTCCATCTCCAATGATTAGTATTAGCCCTTCTACAACTTTGTATGAATGGAATCCTACAGGGTGAACTCCGTGTCCAACTTCTTTCACTCAGCATGGTGTCAGTGAAATTCAGCCATAGTTTTGCATGTATCAATAGTTCCTTTTTATTTCTGAGAAGAATTCCATTGACTCAGGAATGATCTCAGCTCATTCACTCACTCAGCTTCTCCCTCTGGGTCTGTGTCCCCCCATCTGTACAATGAGGGAGTCTACCAGGTGGCAGCTTGCGGAAGCCCCTTTTGGGTTTGAGGTAGCGAATTTGGTATTATCATCTGCACTAAGATTCTCCAACTTGGAAGGCTGAAGACAAGTTGGCATGTATGGCAGCCAAGCCACACATGCTTCCCCACGTACCACAGCGGATAATCAAGTGGAGGCAAGTGAACCGAAAACAGAGACTGCAGCTCCAGCTGGGAGCAGTCTCTGAAGGGCCTGATGGAACCACCCTTGGCTGGAAGTTGTCGAGGAGCAGCTGGTGAGTCTATGAGCTTCCTGCAGCTGTTTGTGATATGTCAAACGAATTTTTGTTTTTATGTGTTAATGTACTCTGAGCTATTTTACAGTGTGTTTGACATTTTACAGTATAGTAAAGTGTGTACATGCCTAATTAAAACAGATGTGCATTTTATAAAATAATTACTGGATACGCTGAAGAAAAATGGCTAATTATATATACAGCATAAACACCTAAACATACGCTATAAATATGTGCTTGAAAAGTACTGGAAAGTAGGTATAATTGGCTGCCTTCTTTTTTGTGTGCCCATATTCAGAGTCATTCCTTAGATTTTCCTGGATTTGGGTTCCACTGGCATTAGAATTTGCTGCCTAAATTTTTATCCCCCCTTTCCCACCCACCACTGTTCATCTCATCTTTCTTTCCTATCTTGGAATGAAGATGAGAAGGAATTCCCTCTTCTCTGAAAAGAGGTGGTGTTAATATAACAAAAACATAACAAATGACAATTTTATTATGATATGCTAACCACTTACAACATATTATTTAATTTAATCTTCACACTAGTTCCATGAGGCACTTGCTATTGTTCTTTCCCTTTTACAAATAGGGAAACTGAGGCTCAGAGAGGTTAGCAATTTGTCCATGATCTACAAGCTTGGAAATGCAAAATCCTAGATTCAAAATGAGGTCTGACTATAGAACTCACTATCTCTAACCAATGTCCTAAAAGGCCTCTATAAGAATGCCTTTCTATCCAGCCATGTGTATGCTCCCAGATGGGGAATATTGCCGATATGAGGAACTCATGTTAAATGCTTCTGCCACTTCTCTATATATTTCAGAACAGCTCAGAAGAGACTTCTTCAACAGAAAGCCTTTCTGGACTTTTTTTTCTAGGTATATGGGGTAGGGTTGATGTACGAGTGAGTGGTAAGTCTGCTCTGGGATCCCCTGGTGTGTGTGTGTGTGTTGTGGGGGGGGGGGGTTGTGGTGTGTGTGTGTGCACACGCACACACACACACCACACACACTCCAGGCTATGGGATGCTGACAGCTGGGTGAATTTGTTAGTGTTAGAATTTCAAAGGCAGAGTTGGATGTCCATGCTTGCTAGAAGATGGTAGGGTAAAAAGTATTTTAGAGACCATGTAAAAGTATACAGAAAATATTGAGAAGTCATTTAAATATCAAACAAGGGTTGTTTTTTTCAAGGCTATGTCAAGCAGACTTGGCCTTTCTATAGACAACCCAGCTTGCTTGGAGTATGGAGAAAACTGAAACACTTAGTCAATCATCCTACTCATGGGAAGGCAGACACAGTCTTTTAGCTGATCTTCTGATCTTTTGGAGAAACCGGTTATCCTGGTTCTCTGTGACCATGTAAGATCTACAAGGTTCCTGAAAGTAATGATGATTCAGGAAGTGCCTGGGTTCTCAACAGGAGTATCAAATGCCAGTGACTATGGAGTCCATGACCAAAGACATGGGCTCTTCCATCCACTTGCTGTGAGACCTCCAGCCAGTGGTCAGTTTCTTTATCTCTAACATGGGAATAATAAGGTACATACTTCATAGGATTGTTGTGAGATTTAAATGAAATCTATGAAGGGCAGCCAGCACAGTACTTGGCAACAGTAAGCACACAACAAATATTACATTATTATTATCATTACTAGAGGCCCAGTGTATGAAATTCATACATGGGTAGGGTTCCTAGGCCTGACTGGCAATCAGGGATGACTGGCAGAGTGATGGGGGGGAAGGGGGCACCTGCCTTGGCCAGCCTGGTGCTGTCTGCTTGCTGGCCCCACCCCCTGCCACCGCCACTGGTTGCCTTCCTCTGTGGGGCTACTGGCAACCTGGGGCCTGTGGGCTGGGGGCAGCTCCTGCATTGAGTGTCTGCCCCCTGGTGGTCAGTGTGTGTCATGGTGACCAGTTGTTCCACCATTTGGTCGATTTACATATTAGGCTTTTATTATATAGGATTATCATCATAATCATCTCTAGTTTGGTAATTAACTATTTTGGAAGGTAAAGGGAGGAGGGTGCATTAAATCAGTTTTAGATCACTAAATTATAACCTTAGGTAAGCTACACCTACTCTCTCTCGACTGTAGTGTTTTCATCTGTAAAAGAAAATGGTTATATCAGAGAACCTTTTAGGTCACTCCACTCTCAGAATCTGTGACTCGAGGTTACACATCCCTAACCTTCTGCGTTCTCACTTCATTTCTAAGCTTATGGGAACCATGTGTACTTAGAAAAAGCCCAGGTGGAGGGAAAGATGAATTTTGTGCAATAGCGAATGCTGCAAAGAACTGCAATGAAGCAGACTTACTGGAAATGTCATATTCTGAACTGTTTTTCTTTCTCTCCTTTAAATTATTTCTACTTGATAGTTGTACTTGGCAGTCAGAGAGAGTGGAGCTGGGTGACCCCAGAAATTTCCCCAGAGCTCTGAGGTGAGCTAAGTCTGGCCAAGCAGGAGAAGGCCTGAGCTTTGTAAGCCTCCCGGCCTGGAGGGCTTTGCTGGTTCAATCAATGGGCACATGAGCGAGTGCTCATTGGAAGCAACTTGATGAAAGAGCTGTTCTAATGTGGCACGGTCGCAGCCCTGCTCTAGTGATTGGGGGAGGAGGTGAGGAGGAAGGTAGCCATTGCCATCTGTGGGCTGGAGAATCTAAGATGCTGGCTCACCCTCAGAGGGTCCCTGGCTGTGGCCCTTCTTGACTTCTGCATCTGCCTCCCTCCATGGTGGCATGAGCCTCAGTGCATGGAGAAGGGGTGGAGGGGCGCTGCTTCCCACCATTTTATACCCATAGGTGGACTTCCTGTTAAAGGGAATAACATTTGGGCATATTTTTAAAAACAAATAATAATATTGCAAAAACATCATTAATGACATGGTGTAAATAATTACCAGGTATGGTGAATTTTTAAAAAAAGGCAAAATCAGTGTTTCTGCTTATTAAGAAGATGCTATGAACTGGATGAACATGATTTTCAGATCTCTCAATCCCTCTGCTGCTCATTGCAGTGTGAATTTGCCTTCTACAGACCACACCTTTTAGTCACAACAGGGCATACCTACAGAAATGGAATGGACTGTGTTCCTCTTCCTCCCCTGACTAGAGAGATGAAGGGAGAAAATGTTGGCTCATAAGTAGAGTCAGGGCTGGGATCTTGGAGTATATTGAGGGTGGTATTTGGGCCACTTAAAGAATCTTGGGGATGGATGTGAAAATAGATTATGGCAAATGACTTCCATGCAAAAATAGAGGAGGGGACAAGTCATAATGTGTTTATTACTCTTTCTGAGTTTTGCAACTGATTATATGACTTTGATTTGCACAAAAGAGCTAACTGGTAGATGTCAGGCAAAGTGTCTTTGGGGGAATCAATTCCACTTTGAGTAATTAACACATAAGTTAGTATCACGATATGCTTTTTTTTTTTTTTTTAAATATATTTTATTGATTTTTTTACAGAGAAGAAGGGAGAGAGATAGAGAGTTAGAAACATCGATGAGAGAGAAACATCGATCAGCTGCCTCCCGCACATCCCCCACTGGGGATATGCCCGCAACCCAGGTACATGCCCTTGACCGGAATCGAACCCGGGACCCCTCAGTCCGCAGGCCGACGCTCTATCCACTGAGCCAAACCGGTTTCGGCACGATATGCTTTTTTGATACCTAGTCTGTTTCTTGGCTGAATCTCAGGCATTTATATTTATATTTGGATTTCGAATGGCATATTTTACATTGAAAAATATGCTTGTCGAAGAAATAAATCAAGTATTGGATATCTATGAAAATTAAATATTCTATTTATCCTAAAGATGGAAACTAAAATCTACTTTGATACAGATGTAATTAGCATCACCCAGAGATCCATCCAGTGTCCCTAAAAGAAAGACTCATTCATTTCAACATGATCATACATCTATACCCGCAGAGTCAAAATGTGGGCTGAATAAAGAAATTCCTAATCCCAACCACATACAAGTACAGATTAAGGTTACAGAAGGATGATACAAAATAATGGATCTCAACTGTAAATAAGTTTTTGCCTCATGTTTTTTTTTCTTTTGTTCTTTTCTGATGAAACAGAAGGTTATTATTTAAATTACTTCTATAGAGACTTTTGCTTTTGAAAAAAATAATTCAATTTATTGAGCTTGATTCTCCAACGTAAGGGCTGGAGAGAAGATGTCTGAGTAGACCAAACAATGAAGATGGGAAACTGGGAGGAGAGACTCTTAGGGTTCACATCAGTTTCTAGCAGAATATTTGGAAGGGTTAAAGAGAGAAGTTCCCCAAGATTTTTTTTAGAATGGTTAGTGATGGAGAAGATAATTGTGTAGACTGATTTTATTCTTTCCCTAACTAAAGGGTTGACATTTTTTGATGTCCTGAATATGAGTAACTAACTGTATTTTAAGTAAATGAAAAGCTACATCTCATATGAACAAAAAAATACCAATCTTTACAAATGATTGGGGAGTAAACACATTTTCTACCAAAACAATGTTCTCTCTCATAACAAATATATCCCTGGTGGCTGCTTGGAATCCCTAAAAATATTAAGATGAAGAGAAAATTGAATGCCATGAGAGACTAACAACATGTGTGGCATAGTTTAACATTTGGTTCTTTTAGAGGCAGATTTAGCGTTTTAAAGTCTGCAGATCTTATATGGCCATCTGATAGTGAGTGATACACTGTGTGGGGGTGTCTATTAGAGAAGGAACTGCTGTGTCATTTCCACATCTTTCTAAGAAAGAAAAGAAAGAAAGATGATTAATCTGGCCTTTAACTATTTAACTTTAGTTTTGAAAGTTTTTTTCTAAAGTGTGTATCTTTTTAAGGTGTGTGTCTTTTCTAGGTGTGGTCTTTTCTTGAGACAATCATTTCAGAATCTGCAGAGCTCTGGATTTACAAGTGGCTGTGTCCAGGGAGAAAATGTTTGAGTACTCCTGAGTATTAACTTGGGGAGGTATTGAGAGTACAGTTCAGCAAGTGAGGTAGAGAAATATCAAACATAAATGTTTATTATTTCAGAATTTTGTTTTAGGCAACACCACATCTCTCTCTTCACCTCTACCTCCTACTCCTTCTCTGTGTCTACCCTCTTCACTTCCTCCTTCTCTTGCCCCAGGATCACTTACCACCTTCATCATTCTTGGTCCCAGACCTTAGCAAAGCTACTATCTGTACTCCTCTTCAAAGACATGAAGGATTAAATAAGCACTTGTATTTTGTCAAGGGAACATAACCATCTGGGTTCTGAACATTTAGAAGTCAGACTCTTAATGAGAACTGCCCAGCCCTGGCCAGTATGACTCAGCTGGTTGTGTGAGAATCCCTTACACCGAAATGTTGACAGTTTGATTCTCAGGCAGGGCACATGCCCAGGTTTCGGATTAAATCCCTCCTTGTTGGGGCATGGTACAGGAGGCAACTGACATCACATCAATGTCTCTCTCTCTCTCTCTCTCTCTCTCTCTCTCTCTCTCTCTCTTCCTTTCTCTCTCTCTAAAAGTCAATTTTAAAAAAATCTTAAAACTGCCCATAATTTAGAATTCAACTCCTCATAAGTTTTATTCTGTATTCCATCCTCTTCTTTTACCAGTAGGGCCTGAGAGGTTATCTCTTTTAGGACCTGAGGCATTAACAACTGTAGTGGGTTTTTAACTTGTAGGAAAAAAATACTTTTCAGTTCTTTTTATAAAAGGGACATTCTGTCCCAAAGTTCTGTGTCTCTATCTATTTCTCTGCCTATGGTACAACCAACTAGACCATTTTCAACTCAGTCAGGTTTTTCTTGTGTTATTAACAGTGGAACACAGAACAGTCAGTTGAGTTCAGGATGGTCCATGCTGTTATTTTAGCTGACAAATTCCCTCAGCCTCTCAGCAAACAGTCAGTCCATCTGCCACAATGACAGAAAATTGATTACAGAAAGGCCATTTAGGTAGGATGGAGAGATGTGGGCTTAAGTTCTAGTAGATTCAGACATTCCTCCTAGGGGAAAAATGACTCAGATTTTGCGATTGGGAAATTGGGAGAAGAAAGAAACTTAAAACTTCTTTATCATTATTATTATTATGTTAGAGGGCTGAGTTTGGAAGCTTATTACTTCTACTCAGGACACATTTTCTTAAACCTTCTTTGATTTACACCCACGCTCTTTGGAATATGCATTGGAAACAGATTCAGTATACTGTAAGAAAACCAGTGCTGCAATGGCAACACCTAGCTCACAAAACAGCTACATTAAGAGCTCCGTGTTCATAGTACCAAAGGGTTATCTGTTTTACAAAAGGGGTCTCTGAAGCATTCCCTAAAAATACCCGATTCCCTCAGTGCCTCTAAAATGAGAATCACATTACAAAAATCCTATTTAACAGAACATTTTGGGAACATACAAGGTGTGAGTGTAAAAGATTATGGCTGATTTTAAGAAAAATTCCAGAACTTAGAAATTCAAAGGAGTGGTGTTTCCTTCAAAGTAGTCACTGAGTAGGTCCTTACACTTACTTCATCTGAAGTGGGGATGGCAGTATCTCCCTCGCAGTGTTGCTGGGAGGATGGAATGAGATAACTCAGAAATGTGCATGAGTGTTGTAATGAGTGCTCAAGAAATAGCTTTGTATCTAACTCCAGTGAGGAATCACCCAACTGATTCATTGCTAAACTCCAATGTGAACACTGTTCTCTAGGCCTCAGTGATGGTTTATCTTTGGTGAATTTGGTGTCTACCATGGATAGTAAAATGGCTGGTAGAGTGTGTCTGTGTGCACCACAACTTTTTACTTATTTTTATGAGCCCCTTAAATTATCAATCTTCCAGACCTCATTATAGGTGTGTGTAGATACATATATATGTATATATATGTATATATGTATATGTATGTATATATGTATATGTATGTAAATATATATGTAAAGATATACATATAATCTATTTATATAAAAGCCTAACATATCTATATAGAGCCTGTGTGTGTGTATGTGTGTGTGTGTGTGTATATATATATATATATATATATATATATATATATATATATATGCCGTCTGGCTGGTAACTATGATGCACACTGACCACCAGGGGGCGAACACTCAATGCAGGAGTGGAAACCACAGGCATGGAAACATGGAACAGACTGATGAATCTCAGAGGGAAGGGGGGAGGGGAGAGGGCGGGAAGAGATTAACCAAAGATCTTATATGCATACTAGAGACCTGGTGCATGGATTCATGCTCCGGTGGGGTCCCTTGGCCTGGCCTGCACCCTCTTGCAATCCGGGACCTCTCAGGGGATGTTGGAGAGCTGGTTTCGGCCCAATCCCCACAGGCCAGACCGAGGGACCCCACTGGTGCATGAATCCATGCATTGGGCTTCTAGTATATAATATAAAAGAATAATATATAGAGTATTTATGTATTAACCTGTGAAGGTAGAGGGGTAAAGGTAAGCAAGTACTGTGTTTCTATACCTGGGGATATAAACTCAAATGCCTACAGCAGTGATTCTTAATTTTTGCTGTATATCCAATCACCTAGTGAATATTTTAAAAATCCTGATATTCAGCCACATTGCCTAACAATTAAGTCAGAACCTACAGGGAGAGCTATCAGTTGTTTTTGAAGCCCCCCACTCAGGCCAAGCCTGCAAACCAGAATCTGGACAGGGGGTCCTCAGTTCTGGATGCACATTAGATTCACCCAGGCAGCTCTTACAAATGACAAATGCCCGGGTCCTACCCTTCAGAGACCCTGACTCAGTTACCTGGGGTGGAGCCTGGACATGGAGTATTTTTTGAAAGCTCTGTAGTTGATTCCAGTGTGCAGCCAGGTTTGGGAACCAGTAGCCTCAGGAGCCCAGCTGTCAGGTAGATGGGTGAAGGGGGAGAGAAGGTAGCCACTCAAACCTGGAGAGTGTGTGCTCTGTCTGACAGGGGCAGCTGCTGTGTGGATTCCTAGTGTTACCAAATCTCCTATGTTTAAAAGACACTGGAGTTTGGATGTTTATGTGGAAATTAAATTTTTTAAAAATTGGGAAAATATACATTACAAAATTTATTATTTTAACCATGTTTATGTATATGGTTTAGTGGCATTAAGTACATTCACATTGTTGTGCAGCCATCACCACCACCCATCCACAGAACTTTTTAAATCTTCCCAAACTGAAACTCTATGCCAATTAAACAATAACTTCCCATTTCTCTCTTCCTTCCCCCTGGCAACCACCATTCTGACTCTAACTACCTCTTATAAGTGAAATCACAATATTTGTTCTCTTGTGACTGGCTTATTTGACTTAGCATAATGTCTTCAAGGTTTGTCCTTGTTGTAGCATGTGTCAGAATTTTCTTCCTTTTTAAGGCTGAATAATATTTCACTGCATGTACCATTGGCCCTCTGTATCCATGGGTTCTGCACCTGCAGAGTCAACCAACTGCAAATAAAAAATATTACATTGTTGCTGATGTGTATTTTGTAGTTAGGATTATGATGATTGCATCTGTACTGAACATGTACAGACTTTTTTCCTTATCATTACATAATAATAATAATACATAATAACAACAATTTACATAGCATTTACATTGTTTTAGGTATTATAAGTAATCTAAAGATGATTTAAAGTATATGTGAGGGTGTGTGTAGGTTATATGCAAATACTATGCCATTTTATATAAGGGACTGAACAACCACAGATTTTGACATCAGTAAGGGCCCTGGAGCCAGCCCCGCTGAGGATACCAAAAGGTGACTGTATAGAGGACATTTGTGTCTATCCATTCATCTGCTGAGGGACATTTGAATTGCTTCCACATTTTGGCTAATGTGAACAATAGTTCTATGAAGATGTGTGTACAAATTTCTGAATGCCCTGTTTTCAATCCTTTTAGGTAACATTTAGGAAAAAGGTGCTATTACTTTCCTTTATTTCCACTACCACATGCATAATACTTGACCTGATTTCTGACATCAGTCGTGTGGTTTTTTCCCCCATGCTAAGTTAACTCTCTGGGTGTCTCTCACCAGCTAGGTGTCCTACAATTCAATTCAACTCTGACACTAATTGGAGTTAGCGCAGATCCCAAAAGGTTAAGGGCTCAGTCCCACAGGCCTGTCCCCCTCACCTCAGAAGCAGTCACAGGACTCATATTGTTACCTATACTTCTGATCAACCAACTATATCTTAGGGGTACTCACGAACCCCTCCTTGGGTTCAGTCATTTATTAGGTAGAAGAGCTAACAGACCTCAGGAAAAGACTGGTGTTTATTAGTTTGTTATATGATAAAGGATATGGGTAAGGATGCAGAGGAACAGCTAAATGAAGAGGTACATAGGGCAACGTCCAGAAGGGTCTTGAGCACAGGAACTTCTGTCCCATGGAGATAGGGTACACCACACTTTGGGCACATAGATGTGTTCACCAACCCAGAAGCTCTCTAAATCTCACACTTCTTGGATTTTTGGAGGCTTCATTATGTATTCATGAATGAGCATTAACTCAATCTCCAGCTCCTCTCTTCTTCCCAGAGAATGGGAGTGGAGTGGGGCTGAAATTGCCCAGTTTCTAATCATATTTTGTCTTTGTGGTGACCAGCCCCATCCTGAAACTATCAAGAGTCATCTCATTTGAACAATAGACACTCCAAGGGATTTAGGAGCTTTGTATCAGAACCTGGGCCGAAGGACAAATATTAGAACAAAAAGAAAATGTGCCTTGTGCTCTGATAACTTAGGAAATTATGAGTTTTATGAGCTCTGTGCCAGGAAACAGGGGCAGAAACCAATGTGCATATTTTCTAGTTCATAGCTATATACCCAGAAATAAAATTGCTGGGTCACATGGTAATTCTTTGCTTAGGAGCTGCCATACTGAATCCCTTAAATTTTTTAAAAATATATTTTTATTGATTTCAGAGAGGAAAGAAAAGAGAGAGAGAGAGAGGAGAGAGAGAAACATTAATGATGAGAGAGGATCATTGATTGGCTGCCTCCTGCATGCCCCGCACTGGGGATTGAGCTTTCAACCCAGGCATGTGCCTTTGACTGGAATCAGACCTGGGACTCTCCATTCCACAGGCTGACGCTCTATCTACTGAGCCAAACTGGCTAGGGCTGAACCTCTTAATTTTTAATGTTTGCAACTAATTCCAATTTAAAACAACAACAACAAACAACATAGCACTTCTGCTGGATTGGTGCCTTGTGGACTCAAGACAATGGTGTAATGCAACACCATTTCTTTGGAAAGGCTCATAAGGCTACCAGTCACTTCTCTCTGGTTCTCAGTTTCCTTGTCTCTAAAGTGAGGAGATTGGGCTGAAACGTCCCAGGTTCTGTTTTGCTCATACAGTCCACGATGTTAGAGTCAGTATGATTCCAATTTGATTTTGGCTTTTTTGCTTGCTTGAGGATCTTGAACTTCAAGGCCAGCATTTGGCATTCTGGTGCCCAAATCACAAAAGTCCACACGATCTGGCTGTCTAGAAATGGTGGGAAAATCAGAGCAGACATGTTGTTTGTTCCAATCCGACACAAGTAGAGTCTCAGCCAAGATAAAACCTGTTTGTGCTAGGCACAAAGCAGTGTGCCTTTTTAAGGGAAGCATAATCTATTTTCCAGTCCCAACAAAATTCAACCACATTTGAACAGAAAAGATCACATTTCCAAGCTGTAGGTAAAAGACTCCTGTGGTAGTAACATGATTCTTTCTATGTTTGTGACAGTCTCTTAGCAGGAGCTCCTTGTTGGCTTTTGAGAGAGAGATGTAGGTCCGGCCTTTTGAAAATTTGTTTACTTATTTTTATGAGCTTCTTAAATGACTAATAATCTTGGAGGAGTAGGCACATCACAGACAGCTGCACCCTGAATCCTTTGGGTCCTGCCAACTCGTGGGCCGTGTTTACTTCTCCCTGTTTGTGTCCCTAAAGGACTTCAGTTTGTGCCTTAGTTCTATTTGAACAGGTGTACAGCGTCTCCAAACTCCTCTTTTTCTCTCCCTTCCTACTTTTTTAAAAAAAATCCTCACCTGAGGAAATGTTTATTGAATTTTTTTTTTTGAGAGAGAGATAGAGAGAGAGAGAGAGAGAGAGAGAGAGAGAGAGAGAGATAGGTGAGAAACATTGATCAGTTGCCTCTTGTAGGCACCACGACCAGGGTTTGAACTCCAGCAACCCGCGTATGTGCTCTGACTGGGAATTGAGCCCGCAACCTTTTGGTGTACAGGATTATGCTCCAACAAACTGGTTACCCAGCTAGGGCATCTCCCTTCCTACTTTTAACTTGATTCTGATTTTTTTCCATAAAATTCTCACCAAAAAGGAAACAGATTTTCAAAACTTCAAAAAAAAATGCATCAACAATTTTCCTTTGTCATGGGAAGCCTATACCATTCAGGATTCATGCAGGCAAATGTGTTTGGTTTCTGTTCATTAGGGAGGAAGCGATCCTGGGACAGGAAAAGCATGAGATGTGGGACCAGGCTGGTCTAGGTCCATTGACCAACTCTGCTATTTCCTCGCTCTATGACTTGGGACAGATGGGGCCTTTGGGTTGACATTTGTAAAATGGGCACTACCTATCTTCTAGGGTTGTAACGAAGATTAAATTAACAATGTATGCACTATAGGGGGATCGGGAGGGGTGGGGACATGATGCATAAAAAGTCCTCAATAGATGGAAACCATTATTAATCATCTTTAGCCCCTTTTGAGGCATTGAGAAGGAAACACAGGGGCCTGGGTGCTGAGAGATTTGAATTAATTCTGCAACTAATTAGCTGTGTGACCTTGGGCAAGTGACAAGCCCCCTTGGTGTGAAATTCTACATCATTTATTTAATAAACACACCTTAGTTGCTTACCAATAGGCAGGCCTTATAGTAGGAGGTGAGAATAGAAAGATGAATGTGATATGCCCAGTTCTTAGGAGCTGGCCAGCTAGTTGAAGAAAATAGATACCCCAGGTTGTGGAGGTGAGTTAGAAGGGCTCCATGAACTGTTAGTGGGAGCATCAGGGACCAGTGGTTAGAAGTTCCATTACCATTTGCCTGAGTTATGACAGTTCTAGGTAGACACAGTTATGGGGCTCTGATGAGTTTTAGGTTTGGTTACCTTTTTATAATTGGCATCACCTTTGTGTGTAGGGGATGCTCTCCCAACCCCTACAGTGAGGCAGAGGCCCCCTTCTCTCTTGGCATCAAGGGGGAAAATAAGATTCTGTCCACACTGTTCCATATAAACTTATTATTTTTTAAAAATATATATTTTATTGATTTTTTTTTTTTACAGAGAGGAAGGGAGAGGGATAGAGAGTTAGAAACATCGATCAGCTGCCTCCTGCACACCCCCGACTGGGGATGTGCCCGCAACCAAGGTACATGCCCCTGACCGGAATTGAACCCGGGACCCTTCAGTCCACAGGCCGACACTCTATCCACTGAGCCAAACTGGTCTCGGCCATATAAACTTATTGTTGGCTGGCTCTGACAAGAAAACCATAGTCGCCCCCCAGTGCTTTGTTATTTGCTTTGTACCAACTTTGACACCAAAAGTAACCCTCAGGTGTCTGTGTTACATTTCTACTCCTAGTTGAAAGGAAATCATTCTTTGTTCATCTGTGTGTTGTAATTGCGAAACACCATGTTCAAGGAAGAGTTTAAAGGCAGAAATGGCATTGAGGTCTACTTCTCTTGTGTGTTTTTTAATTTGGAACAAGGAAATTCTCTCACAAGAATTCCCCTGTAGCCTGCAGGCATTGGCATTCTAAACAGCTTGCACACAAGGAAACAGATCATATTTAAAAAGGGGCTTCTTTCTCTCACTTCATTTACCTCTGTGCCATGCGAGGGAATGTGAAAAAATGGAAATCTTCTATTTTTGGTACTGCCTTTAAAACAATAACATCAAAACGTCAGTCTTTGTCATTTCCCATTGCCGGGGGGATTGGCACATGCCTGCAATGCTGAACGAGTGTGCTCTTTGTGTTGCTTTGTACTGCAAATGAGCTTCGCTCATGGAAGAGCTGAAGCAGAGCTGGGGTGGCACCTTCACCATGTAGTTTCCTGCTGCCCAAAACAACATGGCAGTTCACTGAGTCCAGAATGGCTGCTACACAGGATGCTTGGGGAAAGAAAGTGGTGGCTGGGGCTCTCTGGTCAGTCCTGATGCACCACAAAACCACTCACTGTGCTCAGACATGCCAGGAACAGGATCCAGGACCAGCTGTGGGACAGGGACCACCCTTTGGAGGTGTAGGCATAGAAACCAAAAGGCAAGCAAATGTCACTAGAGAGAAAGAGAGAAATAAAACCATTTGAAATCATCTATAGCAATTGAAACAGCAAAGAAATATATTTGTTTCTTGAATCATTTTGAGTTATTTAGTTCCCAATGCCACCCCTCCACAATCTCTTCTGACTATTCACAGCTCATTCTTCCCTACTCTCTTGAAAGAACTTCCTCCTTCCAAGCCCTACAGCTCTTGCTCTTCCTTTGAGCGCCTGACCTTCACCTTGGGAGGAGCAGTCAGGCCCTGGGGTGCTTGTGGGGAGCTGGGCTGGGCAGAGGACGGCCGGGTGGTCGGGTTACTGAAGCTGGTGGGCAGCCTCCAGTCTTCCTCTGCCTGCACACATCTCCAGGTTTTGCTTTCACATTACTTTCTTTAACATTTCCCCCTTAGAGTCCTAGCAACTGTCATGTCTACATATTAACTTAAGAAAAATGTTGAAAAGGCACCACTTTTGGAAGCACTGCTTCAGCTCCCCTGCTTCCTCCCAGTCTTGCTTCTGCTTCCTCTGCCTTATGTTACAGTCATTAGTTGCGGGTCCAATTCCCCACCCGGCTGGCTCAGCTGCCTCTCAACATGCCCCCAATCCTATCTTTCCCCACCCTGTGTTCTGTCGTCCTATCTGTCTCCCCACATGCATCTTGAGCCAAGGGGCTGTGCCTCCCAGCAATGTAGCTTTGGCACCCTCACACAGTCAAGTGCACCTAGTAGACATTCAGCAAACGCTTGCGGGGGTTGCACATATGGTTTACATTTTCTAGGAATGTCTGTTTGTTCTGATTATCTGCCAGCCAAGTGTACTCTTGGGTAGAGAAAGGGAAATGGACTAAAAGATGTGGTTCAAGGAGTAGTCAATAGCCTGCTCATAATTACTAGTGGGAATGAAATAAGCATAAACTTTCTTGCATAACTAATCAATATTTTAATATATCTCCATTAAGGAGGGTATATTTTATGTTATTGATATTAAATATCTACCTATTGTGTCAGAAAGGTTTCGGGGTAATTATTATTGATGGTTAAAATCTTGTCGGCTGCTGAATGTAGATTTTTTTTTTAATGGATGATGATTGGCTGAGATTTATTTTTCCTGTATTGCTATTAGCCAGATTCTCCATTAAGCTATAAAATATTATGATACACTCGAAGCAATGTAATATGATCCAAACACACAGTTATAACTCATTTCATTATTAGTCACGTGTGCGAGACATTAACATAGTTGTTAACTACTACTGGGATAAGTGTGATGCACAGAAATATTTTTTACAATGCAATTGCATTAGTGCTGGTTATAGTTTAATTATCCGATGGTATAATCACACGCTTAATGATAATTGGGCAATGGAATGACTGCTGACATGGAGTTTTGAGGCAGCCTCTCTGTTTTAGTTCTAAACACAGAAATCCAATCTAGAGAACAGTGTGATATCTGCCATATTTGGTAGGTAGACTTCAGCTTGTTAGATGTGGCTTCAGTTCACTAACTGTCACTCCATGGTAGGTAGTATCTGAGTTGTAGTTATTTAGAGATCAATTTCTGGGAAGTCCCAATCTTCTGTGCTGCTCTCATATTTTCCTGAACTGCCTTAGAGGTATAAAACCACAGCATGCATGCTGCTGTTCATACTCAAATGGCATTCAGTAATTCAGTTCATCTGATCCATCTGTTGCCTGGATTTTTGCTTTCGGCACTTATTACTACTTCCATGGAATGCTGCTGGGGTAGATTGCATGAATGGCCCCCATTCTTCACCCTCCCAATGGCCACATCCTTTACAATGTGACTGCTGAGGTCCTGATACTAAATAGGAGTGATGTTTCCCTGTTCTTGACTTTGGGTTTGGCCATGTGACTTAGAAGGTGTCAAGTGACTGCCCTTCGTTTCCCAACCTTCCCCATCTTGTGCTGCTAAATTCTATGAGTTCCCAAATTGCATCACACACTCTTGCATTAATTATTCCCTAGGTTTAAAATATTTTCTCTTGCATATACCCCATCATCACGGCTCCTTTTCTTTCTCAGAAACACTGACTCATTCTTTGATCAACCATCAGTCAAAAATTATTTTCTCCAATAAGTTTCCTGGCCCCTCACCTCCCATTTTCCCCACTGTCTCTCAGGGCAATTCATTCTGATGCACTTGTTACCTTGTATTCTAATTACTGCAGTGGTTCTCAACCTTCCTAATGCCGCGACCCTTTAATACAGTTCCTCATGTTGCGGTGACCCCCAACCATAAAATTATTTTCGTTGCTAATTCATAACTGTAATTCTGCTACTGTTATGAATCGTAATGTAAATATCTGATATGCAGGATGTATTTTCATTGTTACAAATTGAACATAATTAAAGCATAGTGGTTAATCACAAAACCAATATGTAATTATATATTCAATATGTGTTTTCCGATGGTCTTAGGCGACCCCTGTGAAAGGGTCATTTGACCCCCAAAGGGGTAGGACCTACAGGTTGAGAACCGCTGAATTACTGGCTTTCCCCACCATGAGTTCCTGGAGGACAGGGACATATCCTCTCTGTATTCCTGGTGTCAGCACAGTTCTTGGCACATAAGAGGCAAGCCAACCTCTGCCATCCTTTTCCCCTTCGGTTGTCACTTCTCTCACTTTAAAATAGGATTTGAGTTATGCTAAAAAATCGAGAAACACAGGATAAAAATTCAGTAGATGAAGAAACTGTGAAAAAAAGGGAAATAAAGATGATAAAACTGAGATTAAGATTGGAGCCGAAAATGACAGGAGGTCCTGTAAAGTTGTTATATTTTGGCCTCTCATTGAGAGCTAAGCTTCCAAGTAGTCAAAGCAAATAAAAAAATAAGAATAGTTATTAATGTTCACAGGTTTAGACATTTCACAAAGGAAAATGTATGAATGGCTAATAAGCACATTGAAAGAAGTGAGCATCATTCGTCATCAGGGAAATGCAAATAAAAACCACAGTAAGATACCACTAGATTGGTTTAAATGGAAAAGACTGACAATACCAAGTGCTAGTGGGGATGTAATGAAACAGGAACTCTGATATATTACTACTAAGAGAGTCGAAAAGTTTGGCAGATTCTTATGAAGCTAAGCATGCATCTATTATATGACCCAGTAATTCTGCTAAGAGACTTGTCTCTAATCTACACAGAAAAGACTTCTATACAAATGATAGCAGGAGCTTTATTTATAAGAGCTAAGAACTGGAAACAATTGTCTGTCAGTGGATGAATGGATAAACAAATTGAGGTATTTCACACAATAAAATACTACTCAGCAATAAAAATGAACAAATTGCTGATTCCACAACAATGTCACGGACTTATATTGAGAGATAGAAGCAAGACAAAATGGATATATTTATTATATGACTTCATTTATACAAAGTTCTCCAGAACAGGTTAATTTAATCTATCATGACATAAATCAGATCAGTAGTTGCCCAGAATGAGTGTAGGGTGTGGAGAATTACTGAAAAGGGGCATGAGAGAATTTTCTGGTGTGCTGGTAACATTCTAAATATGGGGTCAGCAAACTTCTGCTCAGAATCAGACAGTGCCTATTTTAGGCTTTCCCATCATAGGGTCTGGGTTACAACTATTCAGCTCTGCCATTGTAGCACTAAAGCAGCCATAGACATTATGTAAATGAATGAGCATGGCTGCATTCCAATGAAATTTTATTTGTGGACACTGAAATTTGAATTTCATATGTATTTCACATGTCAAGAAATACTATTCTTTAATACATTTTTTTCAACCATATGAAAATATAAAAGCCATTCTTAGCCTTGTTGGTCATACAAGAACAGACAGCAGGCTAGATGTGGTACACTGGCCAACTCCTGTTCTTTTTTTCTTTTTTTCTTTATTGATTAAGGTATTACATATGTGTCCTTCTCCCCCCATTCCCCCTACCCCACTCATGCCCTCACCCCCCTGATGTCTGTGTCCATTGGTTAAGCTTATATGCATGCATATAAGGCCTTTGATTGATCTCTCCCCCTTACCCCCACCCTCCTCTACCTTCCCTCTGAGCCAACTCCTGTTCTAAATCACAATTAGGGTGGTGGTTACCTGGGTATAGCCAATTGTAAAACTCATCAAATTACACTCTTTCAATCTTTCTATTTATTTTTTACTTAATTTTACATTTAAGAAAAGATTCACAGATTCCATAAAAAATATATATATATATATCTGTCAATCAGTTGAAAGATAGAAATTTCTCCTCTGGGTTCCAAATAAGTTGACAGTTAGGTGGCTACTCCGTGGCCACTGGTGGGCTGGCTCTTGCCTGCAGATAGGTTTTGCTTGGCCAACAGAGTGTTAAAAATATGTATTTGACTTTGACCAGCCCTTGCCAGGGAACACTCTCTAATTTCACAGAATTCCATCTTCTCCTGTGGTGTTAATTGGGCTCCTTTTTCACTTTTTTATTTTCAACCTCTTACTGTTCTTATCTTTAAGTGGTTTCCCCCATAAGCAATATATATTTGGATCTCCTTACTCAATTTCATTTATTTGTATTATAATATATATATATATGTATATATAGATAGATAGATAGATAGATAGGTAGATATATATATATATATATTTAACATCTTTAAATCATTTGTAGAATAAAATGTAAGGATAGAAATCTTGTCTGTTTCATTCACTATTGTATGGCCAGAGACTGGCATAGTATCTGTACATATTAGGAGCTGAGTGAATACTCTTGAATATATAAGTCTGTAGATAAATAAGTGTCCTTCAGACAATACTCATGATGCTCAATCCTTACAAGGGATTTTTGCTAAGAATTGAGAAGCAATGAATCTGAGATTATATTGTCTGGCAGGAAATTAGAGTGACAAAACAAATACTTGTGCCCTTACTAGGCATGAATGATGGAAAATGTAGATAATAGCATATGCTATATAACTGTGCCATCCAGTATGCTTCGCACGTGGCTATTTAAGTTTGAGTAACTTAAAATAAAATAAAATTTAAGTAATAAAAATTTAAAAATCTAGTTCCTCAGTTGTACTAGCCACATTTCAAGTTCTCAACACCACATGTGGCTAGTGGCTATAGTATGAAAACATTTCCATTATCACAGAAACTTCTATTGGACAGTACTGATTTAGACACATGCCATTTGTCCTACACAATTACAGAAAACAAACAAGCAAAAAATGGTACACGTAAATAATTTCTAAATCTTCAATGTCAAATAGTGGCATATAACAGGGATTGGAAAATTATGGTCGCCAATCCAGCATGGTTTTGTAAATAAAGTTTTATTGGAACACAGCCATGCTCATATTATCTGGCTTATTTCACAATACAATATTGGAGTTGAGTTGCTGTGACAGATGGTATAATCTTCAAAGCCTAAAATATTTACTATTTAGCTCTTTACAGAAAATACTTGCTGTTTCCTGATATATAGTGTGATTTATATTTATGTGTTTACTAGAGGCCCGGTGCATGAAATTCATGTTGGGGGGGGGGGTTGTCCCTCAGCCCAGCCTGCACCCTCTCCAATCTGGGACCCCTTGAGGGATGTCTAGTGGGATCGGGCCTAAACGGGCAGTCGGACATCCCTCTCACAGTCCAGGACTGCTGGCTCCCAACTGCTCACCTGCCTACCTACCTGATTACCCCTAACCACTTCTGCCTGCCAGCCTGATCATCCCCTAACCACTACCCTGCCAGCCTGATCGATGCCTAACTGCTCCCCTGCCGGCCCGATTGCCCCTAACTACCCTCCCCTGCCAGCCTGATCATCCCCAACTGCCCTCCCCTGCTGGCCTGGTCACCCCTAACTGCCCTCCCTTTCAGGCCTGATTGCCCACAACTGCCCTCCCTTGCCGGCCATCTTGTGGTAGCCATCTTTGACCACATAGGGGTGACCATCTTGTGTGTTAGATTGATGGTCAATTTGCACATTATTTTTTTATTAGATAGGATATTAGTGTTAAGTGTCTTTTGGCATAAATTCTACTTATATATTGAAAAGCAAATGGAAGAAAATAAAAATCTTATTTTATACTCAGAGATAATCACTAATCACTTTTAAAAGGTGAAAGATTTATACGATCTGAAGAGAAACCAGAGTATAACACTAATCACTTTTAACCTAATGGTGTATTATGGCTTGGTCCTTTTTTCTATTATTGTATTTTTTATGCTCTAAAATACCCAATGTACGAAATATGTTTTTTTCAAAATTGAGAACACAGGACACAAACTTTTTTATTTTAAATATATTTTTATTGATTTCAGAGAGGAAGGGAGAGAAGAGAGAGATTGAAACATCAATGAGGAGACGGAATCATTGATTGGCTGCCTCCATGCACATTGGACCAAGCCCAAAACTCAGGCATGTGCCCTTGACTGGAATCAAACCTGGGATCCTTCGATCTGCAGACCAATACTCTATCCACTGAGCCAAACCAGCCAGGGCAGACATAAACTTTCTTAAAAGAAAATTTTATGTTTGTATTGATTTCAAAAGAGGAAGGGAGAGGGAGAGAGAGAGAGATAGAAACATCAATGATGAGAATGGCAATTGGCTGACTCCTGCATGCCCCCTACTGGGGATTGAACCCTCAACCAGGACATGCACCCTGACCAGGAACTGAACTACGGACCTGCTGGTTCATAAGTCAACACTCAACCACTGAGCCACTTCGGCCAGACTATGAGGTGATTTTCAATGGTTGTATTGTATTCCCTTATATGGTTCTATAATAATTATTTAATCAATATCCTATGAAAAGGTATTCTAATTACTTTCAGTAATTTCTGAATACTAAGTTTTCTTTGTTTGTCTTTACCAGGTATGTATCTTTCACATTCTGTTAGTGAGTAATTTTAAGATCTTTAAAAATATTTTAACCTTATTTCTCTAATTGTAAAAATCCAGCCAAACCAGTGTCTTTTTTTTTTTTTTTTGCCTTCCAGTATATACTTTTTCAAATACCTTTTTCAAATTCCTTTTTTAAAAAGTCTGTATTGTTGAAAGTATTTCATATGTCTCCTATTTCCCCCCATTGACCCACGTGTGACTCTTCTAGCCCTCCTCCATCCCCCAAGCCCAGGCCTTCACCACCTTATTGTCTGTGTCCATGGATTATGCTTATATGTATGCAAGTTCTCTGGTTAATCTCTTCCTACCCACCCACCGTCCCCCATCTTCCCTCTGCAGTTCCACAGTCTGTTTCATGCTTCTATGTCTCTGGATCTATTTTGCTCAACAGTTTATTTTGTTCATTAGATTCCAGATATGAGTGAGATCATGTGATACTTATCTTTCTCTGACTGGTTTATTTTGCTTAGCATAATACTCTCCAAGTCCATCCATGCTGTTGCAAATGGTAAGAGTTCTTTCTTTTTTAAAGTTGCATAGCATTCCATTGTGTAAATGTACCACAGCTTTTTTATCCACTCATCTGCTGATGGGCACTTGGGCTGTTTCCAAATCTTAGCTATTGTAAATTGTGCTGCTATGAACATAGGGGTGCATATATTCTTTCTGATTGGCACACCAGTATCTTTGAATCACTTCTAAATATAGAAATTGAGCACAATTTCTTCTCTAACTTTGTTGGTATGATCTGGGTTTTAATCCATTGTTTTTTACATGATATAATTTTGCATTCAAGAATAAATTTTAACATTTGTACTTGGCTTATAACCAGATTTATAATTATTTAGATTTCTTTTTATGCTTAACCTGTTTTGTGTGTATCACCAGTTCTTTTGTAGCCTAACTTCTAAATTTTTAAAATTTTAATTGTTTTCATCTTGGTTGATTGAATTATATGATGTAACTTATAAAAAGGATAGATGAGTTATGTATATATGTACATATCTATTTAGATTGTGTATCTATGAATAAATGTATGTTGAATTTACATATAAAAGGCAAATGGGTCTTTCCCCTTAGAATTTTGCATATCCTACTTAATTATTTTTGGCAATTGCAGACTGACTCAATTATTTTTTCTTTCATAGGTAACCTATTGTTTCCTATTTGAATGTTTAAAGGATGTTTTCTTCATTCATATGCTTTTTTAAAATTGCAGAAATTAATCTAGGTGAAAGGTCCCTTTTCATTTATTTGTTTATTTATTTTGGTTCATGATGAATCCTTTCAAATGGAATCCAGCATGTCTATATTTCTTCAGCCTGAGATAGTTTCCCTTTATCTTTTATCATTGTTTTTGTTTTAGTTATTCTTGTATTTTCTTCAGAAATACTATTCCTATCTTTACTTTTCATTCTTTATTTTTCATCTCCCATTTTTTCTTTTATATTAACTCTCATTGTTTTCATCTCTGCCCCACTGAATTCTGAGAAAACATCTCAAGTTACTCCTGTGATTCATTGGCTTGAGCTTTTATATTTTATTATTCCTGCTCTTTATCACTGTCACTGTGAATATGTTATTGTTTTGGTTTCCTGCAATCTTCCCTTATCTTACTGGTCTTTCTCTTCGCATTATTCTGCTGTCTCCTTTGCCTGTTTCCTTTCTAATGGAGGCCTTGCCTTGTATTCTTTTGAGATTCATCTTTTCTTCAATTCCCTTGGCAAAATCTGTTTAGAAGTACCTTTTACCTCTCAGTCTTCAAGATTCCACCCTCTTTCTATTGTCTGGTTGCATTGTCTCATAGACCCTATGATATTTATTGTCTTTCCCCTTTGAATGAGGTAATAATCTATGCAGACTCAGAATCTGCTAGGTGACAGTGTTAGTTGTTGGCTATTTTCTCTGTCCATCTAGTAGATGGTGAAAGCCCCTCCTTTCTCTGTCCATCTAGTAGATGGTGAAAGCATGCTAAAGGGCACAACTGTAGCACAAATCCCCATATCCAGCAGGTAACTCAGGCCCAGAGATTCTCTGAGTTCACTGCTTATTTCATTGGTACTTCTAATGAATGGAGGGCACAAAGAAACGACAATTCCCAGAATGCTCCACCAAGGTTCCTCTGGTCTCTGCTCTCCCCTCCCACAAAGCACCGTTTACCTGTAGAGATTACACTTCCCAGGAGGCAATGCTCCCCAGGTAACTTCTATGTTGTTTTGAGGAAGATATAAGAAGGCGCTATTTTTGAAGGGGATATAGATTCCCGGAAAGAATAGTGTCTACACAGTTTTCTGGTTGATACACACCCCCTGATTTCTGGATGGTGGAGGGTGAGGGGTACAGAGTATAGTCCTAAACCTTTCCCGCAGTCTCTCCCTTCTGATCTCTAAAGTCCCTTGTTTCATAGAGTGGATCCTGTGTGTTGCAAGAGTGAGATTTGAGTGTATAGTTTAGTTTAGTTTAATATATAGTAGAGCTTCTTCTGGATTTTGAGATCAGGTAGACCTCTAAGCTGGTTTTTGCTGTTGGGAATTTTGTTTATTTTTCCCCCCAGTGCCCATAGCCTTGTGTGTGTGTGTGTGTGTGGAAGTTAGGAGAAGCTGCACCTGCAGATGATTACTAGCTCAATAATATTTCCTGCTGAATGCTTGGCTTATTTGAAGTTCGGATTCTCAGGCAGCTACTTGTTTATCACTTGATCACTCCTCCTTCCAAGGTCAGCAGTGCTATTGCTGAGACGCTCCAGGATTTCAGCTTTCCTTTTAACGGGCTTCTGTAAGATTTGCCTCTAAAGGGGCCACCCCTTCTCTCCTCTCTGAACAATTTAAACCACATTTGAAAGGAACACTTGAAAACAGGGTTATACAGTGATTTCCTCAAATCTACAGTCGTTGGTGAGGAAGCATAAAAGAAACCTCTGATAGGAAGTAAAAAAGTGAACCCTTCTTTCCTCGTCTGCTTTGGCTTGACAAAGGGATTACAGAGCTATTGTTGATCCAATGGGCAACTCAAAACTAAGAATTTTCTATTTGTCCTGTTGAAATTTTGAAGGACTTTCTGAATCAAAAGGTCAGTTTTGTATCAAGGCCTTGCTATTTACTTTAGAATTTAATTACACAGTATAGTGATGTCTTGGCTCAAGAGATCTGGGTGGGTATAACCAATTTTGAACATAGTGGGAGATCAGCAAAGGAAAAACAATGATGTGTAAGCAGAATTTAAGCTGCAGCCTTTATTTCATCACTATAGAGTACTTACTAGGAAACACTTTTCTTATCAAAGAATTAATGGTGGGAGATGTTAACATTCAAATGCCAGGGAGTCCAGTGAGGCTTAATATTTATGGAACGATATATTATTAATGAGAAGTTTGCAGTTATTCACAGATATGTACACACAGCACCACTTACTGAAAAGCCTGAATGGTGACATGATACTGCAGTTCTAATCAGTGCACGTGCTTCTGTTTTTACTTTACCCACAGGTTTTATTTTGTGGTTATGACAGAACAGTGAAGGATTACGTTTGAGTCTCTAACCCCAACTCCTGTCATCCCTCTGGGCCTTTTTTCCTGTGGAAAAAGGATGTCTCAAAGGCTCTTTCCAGTCGACATTGTCTGATTCCTTGTTAAATGCACTTTGCACACACAAGGTGGTTTTTCCAAGAGGTGGAAAGGTTTGCTGTTGTGTGGTCAGTCCACATTAACTAGCTCACGAGCAGCAGGGATCTGGAATTATTTGTCATGCTGGTTCTCTAGGGCATCCTAATGAGCTATGGCAAATTTGTGCTGTTCAGTCTTCCAGGCGAGTCCTGCTCCCCTAGTGCTGTGCTCTGAGATAGCACATTACAGAAATGAAGATGTGTTTTTACGGACTCTATGCTATAAAATATTAATGCCCTGCCTTTGGTTACATAAAGTATTTTGCAGTGTAGGCCATCTTCTCAGCAAAATCTTTCACTGTGAGAACAGTTTCCTGAAGCTCCCGTGGGTCCTTAGGACAGGTAGTAAGATGGCCTTACAGAACAAGACACTGTCAGGGCTAAGGCCTGAATAGGAATGGATCAAGCATGACTTAACCCTAAACAAAGATTTGGCATGAGTAGAATTTCCAAGATGTATAATTCATTCTTTTACATTAATGAGAAATATAACCTCCAAAGATGTTAGGTGTCTCAGGAACAAGCTACTAAAATTTAACCCTTTCCTTCCTTCATGTGAATGACCCATTGTTCAAATTTGTCTAGGTGCACAGGGGAAGGAAAAGTTAGACTTGCTGTTCCCTTTGTCTTGTCCTCCCTTCCCCTCTTCAAGGTACTTATTTTGGAATAATTTGATGTCATAACTATTTATTGGGTCTCTATGCTCTACCTGCCAATGTGCTGGGAGGTCTGCAGAAATGTATAACATGATTTCTGCCTGAAAAAGGCTGGCTATTTAGTTGGGGAGTTAAGACACATCCTAAAGAAGCAAGTTAAAACAGCACACCATGAGCTATAATGTGTTATGTGCTATATGGTTGGGTTTAATTTATATGATGTTGATAGAACAATTATGATTACAAAGAGTAAGGATTAATGATAGCTGGGGGAGTTAAAGAAGGCTTTTGGGGCAGGTGGGAAACCTGGCCTGTGAAAAATGGCACAGTTTGGGGCAAGTAGGAAAAGGGAAGAACTTGTGGGGCTCACTGGGCAAGGAGATTTACAAGGTACTAAAAGTAGAGGAAAGGCCCTTGATTGCTGTGTCAGCCACAGCTGCAGACTGTGCCACAGTAACAAACAAGCCCAAACCTTACTGGCTTAATTTAGCCAAATCTGACCTTTTACTAGAATTACAAGCACATTGCAGAGTGGCTGAGGATGCTGTACCAAATTGTCTTTTTTCAGGGATGCAGGCCGACAGAGCCACCACTACCTAGAATGTCTCAGGTCACTGTGGTGGGGAGAAGAAAGGGCAAATCACACACTGTTCTTACAGGCTTCCCACTGGAAGTGACACATGTCATTTCTTAGGTTTCATTGGCCAAAGCAAATCAGTGCGTGCTTCACTTCAAAGGGAAGTGCATGTCTCCTATGTGCCTGGCAGGAAGAGAACAGGAGATGTCAGTGAGTAGCTCTAAGAACACCAACCACATGCTGAGGGTGAGAAAAGTGTGTGAAGTAGTGGATGGCACAAGGACATTGCAGACAGATGCACCTAGATTTGAAAATTCTGTCACTTAGCAGCTGGGTAACCTTTGGCAAGAGACTTCATCTATAGAGCAGCATTTATTTTTCTGATCTAGTAAGGTTGTTGTGAGGACTATATGTGCAGAAAAATATTGATTTATTTAGTTACTGCCTCCCTCTCATGACAGCTTTCTATTTTTCATTCTCATCCCATATAATATCTACTGTACCTCTTGCTCTTGGGTGCCAAGAAATAGACCTATAACCTTGCAATAATTTTTCTTGCATAATCTAGCCCAAATGGATTTCAGCCAAGGTCTCTGCTGGTCCATTAGGTGCCTTTGCAAAGTGGAAGACATCCCTCTCAAGTGCGGCTGCATGGGTTTGGCCAGGTTGAATGGTTTGGTAGATCCTCTTATGCAGTGAGTGAAAACTTGTATAAGCATATGTGGTGGCCCTGGCTTTAGTTCCTTTTAATGGATTCCTGAGAAAAATAATAATCCACTTATTGCCCAACTTCTCTTCACTAGAGAAGTTTTAAATGGTATATCAACTATTCGTGGGAAAGTATGCTACACATAGAATCCCAATATATGAATTCCCAAGAAAATAACTAAGAAGCATTATGCCTTCATACTCTCAGAACATCTCACTTTTCTGCTATGTTTCAAATCAGTGGTATAGTTATTTATAAGCAATTCCCACAGATCTTAATGAGTTTAATGAATAAAGAATGAACATAATAAGCGAGCTTAACTTCACCAAGAAATAATTTCTTATACAAAAGAAGTTTGATATTAAGCCACCACCACATATTATATAATTAAATCACATTAATTTTCTTAGGTATAATGCAATTGTCTGTGCTGTGCATAGATAAGAAGCTGAAAGAAAATTTCTGGTATGCCTTTGAGAAGAATTTGTATAACTTTAAAAATAACTCAGAGGGAAAACAGGGCCAATATGGAGAGGATTTTCTAAGACATAGGAGTTATTTTCTTTCTTTTTTTTTTTGAAATATATTTTAATGACCTTTTACAGAGAGGAAGGGAGAGAGATAGAGAGTTAGAAACATCGATGAGAGAGAAACATCAATCAGCTGCCTCCTGCACATCTCCTACGTGGGATATGCCTGCAACCCAGGTACATGCCCTTGACCGGAATCGAACCTGGGACCTTTCAGTCCTCAGGCCGACGCTCTATCCACTGAGCCAAACCGGTTTCGGCAGGAGTTATTTTCATTTACATTACTTATTGGGATCAGTGTCTAATGGAATGGTAATGACTCAAAGGATGAGTTGAGAGGAGTGAAGGTGGGAAAACATATTGACCTCGGCTTTCTCCTTGCTCTGTGGGGGAGGAGAGGGAAGGGAAAGCACACTCTTTGTGTGAACACAAGGTCTACCTGTAAATGCTGGCACCTTCTCTTTTGTGCACTAACACTGTGAAAGCCTGAATGAGGGTATGGTGGGCTGAACATGAGCCCTCCAAGAAGTCTCTATCCTAACCCCAGAATCTGTGAATAAGTTACTTTGAATAGCAATGTGATTAAGTTGTGGATTTCGAGCTGGAGAGGTTATCTTGGATTATCCAGTGGTCCCGATGTAATCGCAAGGGTCTTCATAAGAGGGAGGCAGGCAAGTCAGAGGCAGAGGGAGGAGGATATGTGACAATAGAAGCAGAAATTGGAGTTATGTGGCCACCGGTATCAGCAGTGTTTGAATAGTGAAAGAATCGAGGAAAAGATTTTCCTCTGGATCATCCAGAAGAAACCATATGTTCTGATACCTTGCGTTAGTTATCCTGGTGAGATTCATGTTTGACTTCTGACTGCCAGAACTAGAAGGGACACATTTGTGTTGTTTTAAGCCACTAAGCTTGTGGTAATTTGTTATAGCAGCTATAGGAAACTATTATAGAGAACAAGGATGGGGCTTTTTGAGGATTCAACTAGGGAGGGTGAGTGTGCAGACATAGAGTCCTTGGATCAGTTCACTAGCATGGGAGTTATCAAACTATAGCCATCACACGATTGCTACCTGCTTTTGTACAACCCATGAGCTAAGAATGGAATAGTTAATATTTTACATATTCTTAAGTGGAATATTCTTTGTTCTATTATTCTTCTAAAATTATAAGAAGGATATTTTGTGACATGTAAACGTGATATTTAATGTAAACATTTTGAAAAGATTTGCTGATCCATGTGCTAGAGTCAGGACATCAGCTTTGATCTTGAGGGCCTAGTGCTTTTCTGTCTTTCATGGGACTGAGTTTACCCTTATCTCACACTGCCCACTATGTTCATGTGATCAAATCCTACGTATCACTTAATGCTTCTTAGATTCAAATGCTACCTTCTCTATGAGGCCCGCTTGCCACGTTGAGAGCTTACCATGTTCTATACACTATGATTAATATTGGAGATACAAAGATGAGTAAGATATGATGTGTTCC
Organism: Myotis nattereri; assembly: GCF_964212035.1. Classification (NCBI taxonomy): domain Eukaryota; kingdom Metazoa; phylum Chordata; class Mammalia; order Chiroptera; family Vespertilionidae; genus Myotis; species Myotis nattereri. Next base: position 23,154,687 of record NC_138082.1, read on the forward strand.
CTCAGAGACTACACACCAAAACAACAACAAACAACAACAAAAAAGCCTATTTATAGCAAATGCCTTCAATCACTATTCATACTCTTGAGTCACCCAAGGTAAATATTTCTAGATCAGTTTTTCAGATGACAAAACTGAGGCTCACAGATGCTAAATAAATTTGCCATAGTCTGTTAAAAATTCTGTTCAATGCCTAAACCCTATATCTTTCTATAATATCACTTGGGGTTCCCCAAGTCGCCTGGTCCTGCCCCCATTTCTCTGGTTTCCTCCCATAAGCTGGAAGCTATTGTGACCTCTGCTCTCAACAACCAGCTCAAAATCAAGACCTCTTTATGGAATTAATATTTTTCAGGCTTGAGTAGAGTTTGGGATGGCCCTCCAGATTTTTCTTATCAAAATGTCATAAGGGCCAATAAATTAGATGAAATATTGGATTAAAAATGGAAACAAAATTGTGGTCCAGGTGGCTCTAAAACTTTTCTGGGTAAGACAATAAGCTATGGGGCAGATTCATGTTAGCCAATGTGTCTTGAGTTCTTTAAAGCAGGGGTGTGCCTATAATCTTGACTCATTTCTTCTGTCTTCTTTGGTACTAGTCAATTGAATGGAAATCTGTATATTTACTGTAGAGAGGACAGTAAACTCTGTATTGGTCATTTTGGTTTTATCTCCAGATGTAGGTGGTAACAAAATATGCATGCCACCTTCCAGTGCCCAAGTATGGAGCCAGATGAAAAAACAAAGGAATAAGGGTCATTTTAGGTACCATGAAAAAAAAAATCAGTTTTTTTACTTATGTTTGACCCAAGTATTTCACCGACCCTCCTGCATTGGGTTGTGGTGAGCATCTAATGAAAGTGTGCATGTGAAATATTTTATAAATCAGAAAGTACTATACCAATGTAAAACTTGGTATTATATATATCAGATAGGGTGTGTTCTTATCTTCAACAAAATTTATTTTGTACTTTCTGTGTTCTTAGCCCTATTCTGTGCATTCCTAAGGACCATTAAGAAGCATTAGCTGGTACTACAAATTCTATTTCTTATTATTACTGTTTTGTTCTTCTTGTATGGCAGAGAAATATTTTATGTCACTTTGAGCTGATTTCACTGCTGCTGACTGTGGTTCATACATTTATGGAATATAATTTAGTAAGGGGAAGAGCATATGTTTTGCTTCCTGGAAAGTCCTATAGGTTTGTCACATTGTTCTGAGCATAGCAGTAGAATTTCCAAATTCCTATTAGTGAGGGAACAACTCATTTTGGGTGGAAGAAGGCAGACCAAAAGGAGGAAATCTTGGTCAAGAATATATAAGAAAAGAGACTAGAAAAGAATACAAATTCTGGAGGTCTTTCACTACAACCCTGCTAATTTGTGCCTGTGTGGAGTATTAGAAGGACTGTATGTAGGGAGATTGCTTTAGTAACTCAGCTTTGAATCTCTACAAATAAGATCATCCATCCAAAGCAGCAACATCTGTCTTGACCCAGGAATTGAGGCATATAAAAATAGTTAAGGGAAAGTTTTAAAGAAGAAAACAGATGTAGTTTTAAAATTGGGATGGGTTCTATTTGGTCAATAAATGTTTATATGGGTATGGTCAAATCAGACACGCTTGAAAGATTTGCTTTTTATAATTCACACAGCCTATTACATATGACAGGGTTGTACTAGTATTGGCATGGCTTGCTTTAAGAAAATCCAATATTTATAACCCTTTAAATTTACAAACAGATGAACTAGGGGATGAGTAGTTTTCATTATGATAGGATTCACTTAGGGTGATCTCTTCCAGAATATTTAAAATACTAGAGGCCCAGTGCATGAAATTCGTGCACTGGTAGGGTCCCTAGGCCTGGCCTATGATCAGGGTCAATCAGGTTCCCCGCCTCCCTGCCTCCTCCTTCCCTTGCTCACTCAGGACCTCGCTGCCACTGGTCGCCCGCCATGTTTCGTGCCGCCACCTGGTGGTCAGCGCACATCATAGCGAGCAATCGAACTCCTAGTCTCCTGGTCGAACTCCTGAGGGGACAATTTGCATGTTAACCTTTTATTATATAGGATGACAATTTACAAATATGGTTTGTCCATGAGGTTTCAGAAACACATCTGAGAAAAATATGAATACATACACACATGCTCTACTGGGCTTAGATTCTTCATTAAGGTAGGTAGATGGCACATTATGTCTCAGGTTGACTATACCTGCTACAGGCTTGTCCTTATTGCAAATAACCTGCATGGCTAACCAAGAGCTGAGCATGTATAGATGGTAGAAGTGCAGCCTGGTCTTGGGTTTCTTTCTATCAACAAAAAGGAGGCAAAAGGGCCACCATATTACTACCTCTGCTCTTTCAGCAGTCAGAGCAACACTTCCTTTTCTTGCTTGTGTTAGTCATCATCCATTTACATTCATTTGCATTTTGACATCTTTATCCTGCTACATCAAAGTATTGCCTGGGTGCAGGCTGCACCAAGGCAATTTGCTTGGCTTCTGAAAAATCACTCTAGATAATCCAGAAAAATCTGCCACTATGGGGACCCCAATTTGTCTGATTCCCTTTCAGATGCAAGGGTCATAGCCTTAGACTTTTATTTTTGTTGCTTTCATTTGGTAAATTCTATTACTGGCTTACTCCGAACATGAAAGTCATTTGCTATTAAAAACAAATGTCATCTCAAAAGGAAAATTCCAAGGCTGTCTTTCCTTCTGATCTCCCTGTCAACAGAGTCCGGATGTTCAAATCCAAGGTGCTGCTTTGCATTAATTGTCTTCTATCCACTTGTACCTCTTTAGTATTTAGGAAATAATGCCTCAGAGTAAAGGAAAAAAAGAAGTCATAATTAACACTGGGAACTGGAGGAATCTGAAGTTGTCCCTTGGCCTGGATCTAAATGGCACAACCAAGTCTGATGCCAACTCTGAAAATTTGTTTGGTGAGTTTGTCATTTTACTCCCAGATGCCTAAGAACAACCTTTAACCTCTTGTCTCAAGTGCTAACTTGTTGAAGCCACCAATGTGCTCATCTACAAAATCATTTTTCCCAGCTTCCCCACGGCGAGGTGGCCATGTGACATAGTTCTGGCCAATAACATGTATGCAGAAGTCTGTTATGGATTTCTGGGAAAATTTTCTTACTTAATATAGGCATTGTCCCTCCCTCTTTTTGGATCCATTCTCTTCCTTCCTACTTGGAATACTTATGAAATGTCTTGAGCTGGAACAGCCATCTCATGACCTTGTGGGAAAGGTCATTTGCAGAGACTTTGCCCTGATACACTTAGCTACTGAACCAATGCCAGGAACCTTCTACCTCTGGGCTGCTTCTTTCATGAAGAAAAATAATCTCTATTTTACCTCGATCACTCTTAAGTGGGCTTTTTGTTATGTGCAGCCAGATTTGACCCATGGGTGATACAGTGGGATTTCTAAGAGTCAGTGTGCTGCTATATCTCAGGTTAGGGTTGTCTGGAGCTGGAAGGAAATATGAGCCTGGGCAGGGAGGGCACAGCAGAGCTGAGAGCCCTAGTGTTCACCGTGTGTGCACCAGACTGGGCCTCTTCTCATATTCTCAGTTCTCTCTGTGGCTTAGGGCTTTATTGATGTTCTAGATTAACTTGTCAAAGGGATTCCCTGGGTTTCCTGTGTTTGGGGGGAATTGCATCTAATGAACAACTGCTTTGTTCATTTCCTTACTAATTTTCCATTTCTCGAGAGAAAAAGGAAACTTTGCCTGAGATAATTATGTCCTAGTACCCATTAGAAGAGAACAGTGCGCCTCTAAGTGAATTGGGAGGGGATAGGATGCATTTTTGTGGATTGAAAATGCCATTTTGTACATGAGAAGTCATTCTGAGTCAGGACAAACAGACTCACAAAAAAACAGAAATGTGGCTGGACTAGATCATTTCTTTTCCTGACATACTTAAAAATCACTTTTTCAGAATGTTCAAGTCATTATTTACCACTGCCATCTGAAGATTGGGAGTCTACTGAGGTTTCTTGATACAGTGCTGCCTCTATGGGAGTGGTCAGACTGTCAGTTGGATGGGGGCTAGTTGTACAACTACATGGTGGCACCTCTGAGCTTTCCCCTGGCTTTGGGAGCCTCTGTGAAATCTTCTCATGGCCTTGGGCCCAGGTGTAAGGAAAGATAGCTGGAAAGGGTGGGACTCCTGGGGTGCAGAGGGCCAAGCCTCCTCCTCATGAAGGAGAGCAGGGCACACCTCTCTGGATTTGCTGTCACAATTCTCCAGAGACTTCTTGTTTATTTCTTGTTCCTCTGACTAGTCTATTCACACAGCTTGACACAAAATGTACCTCCTTGGAGAGCAAGTAGGAAGCAGGGACAGTGTCATGACCCAGAACATAGTTTTGATTGGTCTGAAAATTCTGGGTTCTGCCCTAGTTCTGCTGTTTATATGCTGGCTGACCTCAGGTAAATTACTTAGCCTCTCTAAGCTTTGGCTTTCCCATCTATAAAATTAATTATTCACTGTGTCTATTCCTGCTGCATAGTAAATGACCCCAAAATCTCAGTGACATCCAATAACAGAATTCATTTCTCACTCATGTACTGCTGGTCAACTGGGGCAGTGCATCTTCAGATTGCTGAAGTGTGAGCCTTGGAGCCAGGTTGTGAGTCTGCTCCATGTGGGTTAGTCTGGGGCCCTGGATGGAGGACAGTGGCTATCTGGAAAATATTCTTCACAGGGTGGAGTTCTGAAGCTTGCAGATCAGTGAGCAGGAGCCTTTAATCCTCCTTAAGCTTGCATCTCATGCACTATTACTTTTGCCATTATTCCATTGGCCAAAGCAAGTTACATGGCCAAGCTCATGCTTATAGAGTGGGAAATAATATTCCTTCTGTGGAGGGAGATGGGAAGTGAAAATTTACTGAACAATGCTCTAAATACCATTCCCAGCTTAAACAGATGTTTTGAAGACTTAATGAGATCATGACGAGAGGCATTTAGCATGGAGCCATGCACATAGTAGTACTCATTAAATATTAGCTGCTCTTTCTGCTGCTGCTGTTGTTGCTGTTATGTCTGCTATAACATACTCCTATTCTCCACATGGAGAGATGGGGTCCAGAGAGGAATGCATTGAACAGGCTGTTCACTGTTCAAGACCTTGTTGGTATGAGATCAAAACTTCATCTCTTCCTCTCCAGCTTGCAATGCTCCCTGCTTTGACATCAAATGGGCTATGGAAACTTCTGAAAACTTCGGGTCAATGTGATGTTTGGTTAATTTTGTTCATCGTATTACATTTAAAGCACATTCATGCTTGTTATCACTTTGACCTTCTGTATTATCCTATGAAGTAAACTGAGAAGCCATTGCCACTATCATTTTATGGAGAAGATAACAGATTGGGTTAATCCAAGGTGACACTCATAGTTGAGGTTTGTAGGAATCAACCATAAGGATTTGAAACTTTAACATTACTTCTTCATTTGTTCATTTATTCATTCTCTCATTTAACAAACAGAAGTTTATGCACCCCTGTTATATGTTCCATAAGCACTGTGAGTCTAAGCAGTGGATGGTGGTAATTCCTGACACTTCTGGATCAGAGATTGGCAGGGAGTTGGTGGCGAGGGCAAGAGTCAGGAAGTCTGAACTCATTACTCTTGTATCACTCATCACTGTCATATGCAGTCTCCTCCCACATCTCCTTAGAGCACCCACTAGTCCAACCTACACCTTTCAGGTTGTATCAGAGCACCTCAGGGTGCCCGGGGGGGGGGGGGGTGTCTCAGAGACATCTTCTGTTCCCCAGGACTCTACACACTGATTTAGTTGGAAGCACACATAGCCTGTCACTCTAATAAGTACCCTGAGATAATGGACAGTAGGTCCAATGCATAGAATTGAGAGTCAGGAGTCTGAAAGTGACTGTATCAACTCTGTGGCCAATTGGGAGCTTGAGAGGCTATCTCACTACACTCCTTCCCACTCCCTTTTTATTTTCCTTCTCTGAGATGGAACTTGTGATAAATACATTAGATAGTCTGGACTAATTAATTCTTTCTTCTCAAACTTTAGCTAATCTCACAACAATTTAAGCCCATGAGATTAATAGAGACCATTTATTCCTATTTTGCAGATGAAGAAACAGTCTCAGAGAGGGTAAGAGACTTGTTCACTGTTCTCTAGAATTCCAGATGACCTCACAGATCCTTTCTAGTCTTCAGACTCCATAACATTTTTCAGTTCACAAACACTAGGTTATTCTTTGCAGTGTCCCAAGCTTGCCAGTTCTAACCTTTCAGTGATATTGTGAAGAGCCTTGGGGTAAAGAAGGAATAAGTGTCTCCCCTTCTCCCTCTCAGGGAATCCTTACCACCCTCTCACATCATGGAAGAGCCAAACCAGGGCCTAAGGCCATTGAAGTCAGTCATATCCTGGGTTGATCTTGATTCAACAGGGTATGGCTGCTCTGTGCTGGGTGAGCACCCTTACCATTCCACGAGTCCTGGCCCTTTGGCCTTTTGTCATCTTTGGTCTTGGCCTGCTGTATCTTAAATGGTTTGTTGGTCTCCTTCCTACCCTCTTGTTGAAAGTCTCAACTTCAGAGCTTCAGGACTTTTCACAAATAGTAAAGGTGTCTGGGCCAAGTTGGTATTGTTCAGTGGTTGGGCTTTGACCTATGAACCAGGAGATCATGGTTCGATTCCAGGTCAGGGCATATACCTGGGTTGTGGGCTTGATCCCCAGGAGGCAGCCGACCGATGATTCTCTCACCATTAATGTTTCTATCTCTTTCTCTCCCCTCCCTTCCTCTCTGAAATCAATAAAAATATATTAAAGTACATGTATATATTTTTTGGTATAGAGTATACCCTTTCTGAAGTGTGTACTCTATACCAAAAGTCTACTAAGTGCTTTCTATCTGTTATTTGTTGAAATGAATTCAATCCCTACTCCCGTGATATAGGTGACATTCTTTTCACTTTACAGACAAGGAAAATGGTGAAGTTCAGAAAGGTTATTTATCTTTTTCAGGATTATACACCTGGTAAACAAAGCTTACTCTTGCCATAATTTTGTCTTGTCGGTAATAGCTGCTGATATGGGTCAGAGGTTTCTTATTTGCAATCCTCAAAACAACTCTGCCTTCGTATCCCCTTTATTTCTGAAGCGATGGAATTGAGACAAAGAGAGGTTAAGTAACTGGCCCTGGGTCACACAGCTAATAAGTTATATTTATGGGGCTATCAGACTCCCAAACTCCTCTTTTCCCGCCTTTCTTGCTGAGAAGTTCTCTCGGACTTGCCATGATCTCACTAAGTCCCTCTCAGACACCCATATGTGACAGAAGACTAATTAAAAGAGCATCAAGAATAGAAGTAAATGGGGAAAACATTTCTCATTTAAAGGGCAGCCTTTGTGGGTGGTGTGAGGAGGGAGATGGTGGGAAGAGAAATCCCATCCCCAGGCTTGGGGGTTGGTGGGCTCATGGAAAGACCCTCACACCTTCTTTTTCAGCATTTCCTGTGGGCACCACTTCCTTTTCTAGCCTTTGACTTTCTGAGACTTTGGTTAACACCATTGCTCTAAGGATTGGCTCCTTTCTGTCTCGGCCCTTATGACTTATAATCCCCATCCCCCCAAACCATTTGAAGTCTGCCTTAGCAAGCAAGGTAAGCTAGACACACCCAATGAGAAAAGAGCCCCAGCAAAAGCAGCTTCCTCCACCAGGAAATGAAGCAGGATCTTGCCTGGATCCCAGCCCAAGCCCAGAATATGCAGCCAAAGGAGATTGCTGGGAAAGGGTATTAGCTCATTGCAACCTTTAGCATCATTACTGTGGTTTCTCTCCTGCCTTGGAAAAAACTACCTAGTTTTTCTGTCTACTTCTCAACTCCCACACATAAAACCAAAATTGATCAGGACAAAACATACCTAGCTCATTCTGTGCTGCAAGAACTGCTAAACGTTGTGCATCTTCTAATCTGATTACATTCCCAGTCCAAATCACCTTCATTTCTCACCTCCTAATTGGTTTCCCTGCTTCCACGTCTACAATTTATTCTTTACGCAGCAGTCACCCTGATCCTTCTAAATTGTGACTCTCGTTGTGTCATTTCTCTGCTCCAAGTCCTCCAGCGGCTTCTCCGGCTCCTCAGAGAAAAGCCAAAATCCTTATAGTGGCCTTGTGACTGAGGGCAGTGCCTGGCACACTTTTTTCTGCAAAGGGCCAGATAGTAAATATTTTTTGTCTTTGTTGGCCAGTGGTCTCTGGCAATTACTCAACTTTGCTGTAGCACGAAAGCAACCACAGTCAGTACGTAAACGACTGGGCATGGTTGTGTTATTTACAAAAACAGGTCATTGGTTGGATTTGGCCCAGGGATGCAGTTTCCTGACCTCTGTTCCAGCTAATTTGGCCTGTGGACCTCTTGGGCATTATTACTTCTTCTCTGTCCTCTGCTTCAGCCCCACTGATCTTCACAGACTTTGGCGTGGGTCCTTGCATTGGCTGTGCTATCCAGAACATTCTTTCCCTATATATGTGAGTGGCTCATTTTCTCATTTCCTAAAGGTTCCCGCTTAAATGTCATTATGGGAGCCCTGCCTGACCACACTATCTGAAATAGCAGCCCTTCTCATTTTCTTGGCACTCCCACTCTCTTTACTCTGCTTTGTTTTCTTCACTAGCCCTTGCCACCACCAGGCATATTTATTTATTGAATGAATACATGATTTCTTCAGCAAATATTAGTGAGTACCTCCTTAATGCCAGGCAATACTCGAGGTGCTGGAATTCCATAAAAAACAAAATGGACAAAGGCCTTACTATCTTGGACTTAAAGTCTAGCTAAGGAAGACAGACAATAAAAGTAGTAAAAATAAATCTAAGTGTGGCAGGTGGAGATAAGTGCTCTGGAGGAAATTAGGCTGGGCAAGGGGACAGGTTGTGGGAGACTCATCCTTTTGTCTCTCTCACAGCATTTGTCTTCTGCCTGGAGTCATTGCTAAGGTTTTCCCAGTTATAGCAACTGTGACATTAGCTGCCTCGGCTTAGATGTTGCAGAGCTGGTGTATTTGACAAAATCCAAGTACCAATAGGGGGCGCCACAGACTGTGCAGAACTGGCTGTGAAAAGAGGTTTGATCAAGACCCAGGCAGCCAAGCTTGTGAACAGAATGGAAAGGGATGTAAAGATTGCGGTGGAGGGATGGGGAAGTTGGAAGTAGTGGGATGTAACAGGATCTGAACACAACTGCATGCACCACAAGTGTTTTTCATGGAGCGCTGCCTAAACTACAAGGCATTATGGAACAATGCACTTCTGAGTCGGATGCTTAATAAATCAGCCAGGCATGCATTATTATGCCGCAACTGAGCCCTTGTGTCTTAATGCTCAATTATACAGCACAGAATCTGGGTCGGGTTTTCTATCATCTTGGACATGTGGTAGGAATGGCCTCACTAATTGCTCTACGTGGGAATGGATTTATTTGGTTTTGGCAGAGGCATTCACTCTGACTGACATTTAGATAGAAGGGGACTTACCTAGAATCAGATAACTCTAGACCTTGAAAGATACCTTAGAGGTGATCCTAGTCCAATCTGCTCATGCTGTAGATGGGAAAATTGAGGCTCACAGAGAGGAAGTTAGTTGCTCAAGGTCATAAGATAAGTGGCAACTGGGGCCTCAAGTCAGGTTACTGATTCTGATTCAAATACATGCTTCAGTCACCACCTCCCTTCCAGTGTCTGCAGCAGATGCCATGGACAGTGACATCCTCCTGCTATCTGGCTCTCTGAAGCTAAAGACCCACCGGAAGAAGCTTTGCCTCATTTACTTGAATAAAAGTGGACAACCAGTTAAAAAAACAACAGGCTTCCATATTTTATGGATCTCTAGGGATGCAGTGAACTCATGCTCCCAGATTAAAGGAAAGAGGAAAACCATACCCTTCTTTCTGAACTATGCTGCCTGCTGGCTCCCAGGAGTCCCAGTGGTCTCCAGAATGGAGATCATCATACATGACAGCTGGAGAGCATTATCACTTGAAGGTTTGCATTCTGGCTTTTATATATAATTTACATAGATCTGCATACTGTATGCTCTGGGCATTGTTTTCTGTTTCAGTCCATCTTCACAGCCTCCCTTCTCCAAGCTCAGTTGGTGTCTTGGCTTCCTCAGCTCTGCTGGGTGAGATGAGTGCTTGGCTAGCATTTGATCTGGAGAAACATCTGGAAGTTCCTCCTTCTGAGAGAGACTCTGGGGAAGAGAGTGGCTGCTGAGTCAGTGACATGTTGGAGTCCTGAGGCCATCAGTTCCCTATGGGTCCCTGGTAAAGGTCTGCTTATCGCAGTCCTTATCTTTCTCTCATATTTAGGGCTGCCTATAGGGGATGAAGGCAAACAAGGGGGCCATCTCAGGCACAAGTCCCCCAGAGGTGGCTTTACTCTGATTGATAAGGACCTTCTGGAGTATAAGTTATTCTAGGAGTTATCCAAGGGAGCTAGGCTTGTACACCTTTGTACTTGTCCACCATTGGTCAAGAGTCCTCCAAGAGAGGTAAATTCCCAGGTACTCCTGGCTGTTTGTGTTGGGGGAGTGCTCCAGTGGCCCAAGGTCAGTCCTCCAAAGATGAATCTCAAGTGTGGGTGTGGAAAGTAAAGGTGCACCCACACTGGGCACACAGAAATAGTAAAACACAAACACTCCCACTAAAGGCGACTCAAAGACAAAACCAACAACAACAACAACAACAACAAAAGACTTGTGCTTAGCAGCATGGTCTTTGATCCTGCCTTCTTCTGGGGAGGAGTGAATTGGGAGGAAGGTGATTGAGTTTCTGATGGTCAATGCCAACCTGACCCCCCACTATAGTTGTCCCTTATGGATGGACAAAGGGAGAAGGAGCAGGGACACTGTCTATAGATGCAGCCATTACAAAGGCACAAAGAGATGTGCTCAGGGGAGGCTGCGTGCTGCTAACCCTTATGCAAAATCCACTTGAATCATGATCGCTTCCGTTTTCACAGTCCCGTATATTTCAGAGCTCTTTCCCATGCATGACTATATTTTCATACCCTGTGAGGTAGGTGGGGACTTTTACTCTCATCAGTTGATGCTCTTTCCAGTACATGTCTTTGTGCTGCTTCTCCAATTAGTTTGTATTTTGTACGTACCGACAGCTGAGCTGGGAGGTTAAGCTGCCTGTGTTAATTCCAGCCTTTAAACAATCCTCTCCTTAGGCTAAGTAATAGAATTTTTTTTCTGTTTGTGCAAAAAGATCAGGACTCTGGACACCTGGCCCAAGTGTCGGCTCAGCCCACCTGCTAGCTGTTAAAATTCTTTAACCTCTCTGGGCCTCAGTTTCCTCATTTGTAGTATAAAGAGGTTTGTCTAGATTACATTGCCAGCCCTTGTTCTGAAACTGTGCACACATGGCTCCAGGTTATGGGAATTGTGTTTCTTTGTTCATTAGGAACAAAGAGCTTGACTCTGATTTTAAAGGTTACTACTATATTTTTGCTCCAATACTTTAATTTTTAGGTAACATTTTTCTTTAAGAGGAGGGAGCTGGCTGTAAGGGGATCTGGTTTTTTTCTTTTCTTTCTTTCTTTTAAAACATTAAAGCCCCTGTCTTCAGGGAAGAAGAGGCTGTTGGATGTGCTTTGAATGTTTCGAATCAAAGCCTGCCAAGGGATGAGAGCTATAGGTTTCAATAAGCACCTTCTTTCAGTAATTTTAAGAATTTCACTTATGAGGATAATGAAATCTTTAGAAACCCTAGGGGACATACCAGGAAAAAAATATGATTCATCAGTGGAATTTTCCTAAATACTCTCTCTCCCTACTCCATTAGCCCATCAGGATTGGCTCCTCTATAGATTTTGAAGTCCTTGGAACCCTAATTAGATCTTTGGGAGCTTGAACACCCCCGAAAGCCCCCCCTAACATCCAGGCTCATCATTGCCTCTCTGGCTCCTGAAGCCTGAGTTGTCATGTTTCCACCAAGAGCCTAGGCCACCCATAATAAATACTTGTTCCTTTGCATCGCGCTCCTCACAGTGTTGTTTTAATAAAAACAAAGGTGTGATGCATTGTTTCTGTGACAAGATGTGTGCAGACTTCTTTCAGATGTGGAGTCTGCACCCACCCTTGGGTTTAAGGGCCTCAGATGGGTGCTAAGTGCCCTGAGGTCTGTCTGCGTATGCAGGCCTTGGCATGTGGCACGTGCCATGCTTCTAGTTTGGAGAGAAATGGGTAGAACTGACTTCCCTTTTATAGATTTTTATTTTGCCAAAATTCATTTCTAGCTATTTAAAGACTAGGAAAATGTAGTTTTGAAACTTAATTTGGTATAACTTCAGGGGGAAAAAAGGATATGTTTAGAAAAGGCAGTGTAAAACCCTAATGACCTGGTTGAAAAGACGAGTTGATGTTTAATTAAAAGCAGTGGGAAGGGATGGATTCTGTACATTTTCAAGGATCAAGTTACCTGGAGAGAAAGAAAAATTGTGGGATGGGTATAATATAAACAAAAAGCTGAGTTCAAATGAGGACTCTAAGAAATTAAAATCAAAAGGAACTCTTCAAAAAGAGTGCCCATCTTGGGTATTAACCTCCAACATTGAAATGAAAACAAATTTGAAAGGCTTTAAAAGGAAGGCAACCCACATTTGGGCCTGCTTCAGATCCCCTGGCCTCCAGCTTTCTGTGGGTGGCTACGGCTCCCAGCCCTTGTGTGCTGGGCCTAGCATTTCTTCTCTACGGTGTGCACCCAGGATTTCTTACCAGCTCCTCAAAGCCATGCTCAGTTGAAAGAGAAGGACATTTAGTGGCTTTTGTATGCGAGGCCCCTAGTGTGTGAATCCAGTGTAATGGTTGGAAAACCGCAGAAACCAGGTTTCTTGGTCCTGTTTCTGTTTCTCACTCATTGAGTGACTCTGGGGAAATCACTTTCTCTGAGGCTCGGTTCTCTTGCCATCAAACAAGACCCTCCTCAGTGCTGTCCAAGAGGACTTGCTGCGATGGTGGAAATGTTCTGTGTCTGCACTGTCATTACAGTAGCCCCATGTGCTACTGAGTCCCAGTAAAGGTGTTAGCTTGTCTGAGGAGGGCACACTTTAATTTTCTTTCATTTCCATTAACTCAAATTGTCTCACATAGCTAGGGGCTGCCATATTGGACAGAGTAGTTTTAGAGGTTGCTGAAATGCCTTCTAGTTCTCCACTTCCATACTCTGGTGCTCAGGCTTGCATCACTAACCAATCACAACCATTCCTCCAACCATTCTTCAGGGCCTTGCCTGATCGAGGTGCCCTTTTAAATCCTAGGGAAACAAAGATGAGTAAGACGGAATCCTTGTTCCTTAAGAGCTCACAGTCTCCTGGGAAAGAATCATAAACTTGAAACTGTGGGCTGTTCAGGCTTGGGACCCCTGGGAAAATGGAAAAGTAGAGCCAGCCTTTGTCAGTATTTGTTACATGTGGGTCCTCAGCATTTGCTAAGCAAGGAGGCACTGCTTGGCTGTTTGTTCCATTTAGGTCTGGCCCACTTTTACTCCCTAACATTAGAAGATAAAAGTAACCTGGACATTTGCCAGCTGCTGATTCAAAGCATGGGAATTCTTTAGCTTTGGGAGCCTTGAAACCTAGTTAGGGTACACAACCTAAAAGAATGGGACCAGGAGATTCATTCTTTTATTCAACAAATAAGTATTGTGTGCATTTTGAGTGTCAGACACTAGACTAGGCATCAGGGATACTGTCATGAAGAAGACAAACACATGCCTTCCTCTTGGGGGGCTGGCCCCCGGCATTTCTAGAGGAGGAGGCAGACTTTGTACAAGCAAATAGAGACACTGATTTTAGATAGTTCTAGAAGGAAGGCTGTTGGAAATAATAAAGAAATGAATAAATAAAATCATTTCGGACACCCCAACCCAATCTGTTGGTCTCTAGTTTATGGTCTCTGGGTAGCTATTGGTGTGGGGTTAGTGGTTTTGGAGTAAAAAACAAAAGGAATTTCAGGTCTGACTGTGTTGTTCACTTTGATATGAACTTGGGGAGCACAAGCTTGTTCTGGGTATAGAATAATATAGTATGTATGAGAGGACTTCATAATCAGTTAAGCACTCTACAAAGGTAAGGTTTTAAAATTTCCTCTTAGATACTAGTTGACTAGTTGAGGCCCCCTGGTTCAGCACACAGGACGGGGACTGAGACCATCAGGAGGAATATCTGAGGGATGCTTTGAGATCTGCCCCTCATTAGCCCCTCCTGTCTATCAGCCCAGCCAGTGCTATTAAGACTTAATTAAGTGGTCTCTGGAGCCCTTGGCTTCCACTGAGGGGCTTTTGCTGTTATGTCAAGCTGAGAGCTCAGCCCAGTAGGTTTGACTCTACTTTAGCTAGACCTACAGTATGTATATGCTCCATGTATGTGTAAAGTGTTACTAAAAATATCTGTTGTCTCTCCCCCACCAAATTTTGAAACTGGTTAGGTGGGTGCTGAGAATAGATGAGGTCACCAGAGGCTTGTGGAGCATTGGAGGAGCTCAGGCCAACTTCTCCCCACTTTGGGATTTTGCTTCCTCTTAGGACCAAGTAGTTGTGTAGCTGCGTGACCAGTAGGATCCTGGAAGAATCATTGGGACAGGATGTGAAAGAAACAATGGCTTCACTGACATCTGAACCTTATTGACAGCACCTGCAATTAGCACCCTGTAGCCCAATTTATGTCAAATAATTAGTAACCTGTAGTAAGCTGTTCTAATATATTGAATGTGTATTCTAGTGCTGTGCTACATTGCCTCATCGCCTTCTTGGTGCTCTGTAGTGTCCCTTTGCTCCATGCAGATTCACTCTCCACTCTTTCTACCCTACTCGGTGCCCATGTGAATGTATTAAGGAGCTCCCTTGCCCTCTTATTTCTTTTGGTTTCAGCCAATGGGAAGAATGGAGACCTTAAGGAAGAGGTCCATGTATTCATTCATGCAGCAAGTTGGCTGTGAGTTGCTACCAGCTGGCTTTGTCCCTGCACTGAAGGTCATACTCACATCAGACATCCATCTTCACAGAGCCCCCACTTTCTTGGGGTATAGATGCCTACATTTCTGGTGTGATAATGACCTAGATGTGACAGTGACTGTTGCCAGCTTTGGGGCACTGCACCCTCACTTGTGGCTTTGGTATATCTACTACACTCCATTGTAAATGGTTCTTTTATTAAATCCTTGGGTTTCCAAATTTGAGTGCACTGTGTCCTCCTGACATTCTAATGGATGCCTGGCACAATAATCCCATGAGGTATGTACAATTATTCCTATCTTGAAGATGAGGAAACTGAGAAAAAGAAAGGTTTAGATATGAGCCCAAAGGGTTAAAAATCAGGAAAAAAAGTGATTCTATGCAAGGGAGGTGGGTCAGGGGTAGAGTGAATGATCCAGAGATTGACTTCCATCGGAGAAAGCTTCTTGCTCTCTCCCCAAAGTCCCTTTGAGATCTGCCTTCCTCATTAGCCTCTGTTGTCTATCAGCCCAGCCAGGGCCAGTAACTGCCCAGCAGGCAGCCTATAGGAGGTGACAGTATAGTGAGGTCCAGGGAACGGTGGACAACAAAATTTGTTTCTGTGATTGAAAAAATAAAACCAAAACCAAAACAAGACAACCCCTAATTAATTAAACGAGAAAAAAATAGCCATCTGGATGGGGCAGGGGCCGCCAGCTTCCTCTCCATGGTTTCATGCGGTGCTGATGTTTTTGTCAATACGACATGCTGCCTGGAACCACACACAGTGTCGTTTTCTGTCTCAGAACATTTTCCTCCCCTCTGGGTTGCATGGTTCTGGCGGGGAGTGACAGAAGCCAGCCTATAACTTCGCTGACCTACTTCCCGGCTGGCTCTCCAGCCAGCAGCCCACGCAGCATCCATTTTAACCAGCTTTTCAAGGTCAGGACTTTTCAATGCAGAAGCTGGCTTTTGCTTGACACAAAGCCAGGGACCATCAATTGTCCTGTTTACTAAATTTTCAGTGTTCCCTTTCTTTAGCGGAGGAGAAAGTATGGGTTGGGCTCCTGTTTCGGACAGATAACAAATGCAGCGGCGTGGAGCCTAAATTGGCCACTTGGTCTATACTTCAGGTGCTTCAAAAGCAGGTTTGCCACTGTCATGGAGAACCTGGGCCAGACCAAGTGCAAACAGTGGAGGATTCAGGCTGTCCCAGTGGACGGTCAGACTCTTCTTTTCTGTGACACAGACAGATGTGTGCTCCACATACACACAATGTCTTATTTTTCACTTTTCTGAAAGGATCATGTGAAACCAGCTCTTCCCAGATGAAAAGCCAGCGCTTTGTGTGTCTATATTACTGCACTTTCATCTCCCAGCGCTTTGTGAGAAACTTCCAGCCGGAGCTGCGTTCCTTTCTGGTTTGATAAAGATAAATTGTGTTCAGTGAGAGAGAAAGGGGAAACATATTCTTGCTTATTCTCTAAATAAAAAGTCAGGCAATGTGATTTTCCCCCCTTCCTCCCGCCCTGAATTTGGAGAAGTTAGTCCCCCTTCAAAATGACCCCAAATTTTCCGTGCTGCTCAGTATATGAAAACTGTTTGATCTGAAGAGAAACTTGTTATCTTTTGGGTCCTAGGAGCTCATTAGAGAATAAAGAAGGCGCACAGTTTTCTCTGCTAATGTCTGTTCATCTCACCACTCAGCTCCAGACAGTATGGTCGAATGGTTTATGGCACAGGCTCTGGCGTCTGAGTTTGGTATTTCCCTTGCTAACTGTGTGAGTTTTGGTAAGTTACCTAAGCTGTCTGTGCCTCAGTTCCCCCCTCTGTGGCATTAGAGACAATAATAGCCCTCTCATAAGATACTGTGAGAGGCAAATGAAATAAACCATGAAGGGTATTCAAAATAGTGCTTGGCATATGGTTAGCTTTTAATAAATATTAAAAAAAATTATTCACCACAAGAAGGATGGAAAGGTGGAAGAAATGAATCAACTGTGCGTCTGTGTGTGGGTGTCTGTGTGCACAAGAGTGAGTATGCAATTGAGTTGCTGGGAGAAGGGACCCCGGGCAAACAGGGAGCAAAGGAAGAAGCAGGTGGTGAGTTTTCTATAAAGGGCGGAGTGAGAGCCAAGTATCCCCAGGACTGATTCTCTGTTGGTTTGCAACACAAGAAAGAAAACAAGAAGAGACCAACAATTTGCTGGGTTGCGGTCCCTGCCTGGCAGTGCCTTCTAGAGCTCTGTGCTGAGTGCTTTGCTTGTAGCAGAGCTTAATCAGGGGTGGGCAAACTTCTTGACTCGAGGGCCACAATGGGTTCTTAAACTGGACTCAGAAGAAGGAGCTGCGGCCGTGTTTCCCGACGTTGCCATGTTAACACTGCTGCTGGTGAAGGAGCGGAGGGGAGAGCAAGAGAACCCTCCGCTCTTTCGGCTCCGCGGGCCGGATAGAACAGCCGAACGGGCAGATCCGGCCTGCGGGCCATAGTTTGCCCACTGGCTGGCTTAGGTGTTAGGACTTGCAGTCTCCTGAGGCTCCTCAGAAAGGGGCGTGGCGAGTGTCTCCTGATGCTCGGTGTGCCACAATGACCTTTGTCCCTGGGAAGTCCTCTTTCACTGTACATGGTGTCAGTCATAGTCCAGGGAGCTGCTGGAATGGACCAAGCAGGCTGCAGGTGCCCAGAGCCTCATAGTTTTGGGGTCCAGATTATTTTTAGCTTGACATTTCACTTTAAGGACATTGTGAATACAAGCATTTTAATAGAATCATACCAATATTAATTGTTTTCTGTTGAAAATGTATTTTTCTTAAGCAATTCCATTAATTCAGTTTAATTTCTTGATTAATACTCTAGCTAGCACAGCAAATACATTTTATATTTTTTCCATTTTTAATCAAATTATTTTCATTTGGATTAGATTCAAAGAGAGACAGAAAGGAGGAAAAGGAAAAAGATTAAAAAAAGGAGACAGTACAAGGCAGAGTGAGCGAGCAGTGAAACAGAGAGGAATACATAAAAATACAAAAATGCAAAGGCAGAAAGTGCTATGACAGAAAAGTCATACTATATGACCGCCTCTGTAAGTATCCCAATTCCTCTAAGACAAAGATACAGATGGAGAGGAATTGAAGGATTTACAGAGGCAGCCATACATAGAGAGAGAGACAGAGAACCACAGAGCAAGAAACATAGAGAAGGCATTCAGGCATATGCACATGCGTTTGTATATGTGCACATACAGGCTATCACAGAGCAGGGGAATCAGAGTGTATGTGCACACACACACGCATACACCATAACCAAGTAGACTATAGCTGTTTCAGTGTATTGATGGCCAAATTTTTGGATGCAGCAGGATCAAAACACTGTTGGGGTAAAACAGTAAGATTGGGCTATTTTTCATGATCAAAATGGCAGAATTAAGATCTATCTATCTATATCTATCTATATCTATATCTATATCTATATCTATATCTATATAATTTTTTACAGAGTGCTTGATAAATAGAAGTGATTGATTTGAACAGAAATAACCCAGATACTTGCAGAAGAGACTCTTTTCCTGGTTGGGAGGACACTTGTATGTGACTTCTCAGATTTTTTTCCTCTCAAGGGTGGGAGTATCCTGGTTCCAGAACCTCCTCACCCAATGACATATCCTCACCTCTTTCTGTTGTGCTCCTGAGAGTCAGGCTGGACAGACAAGATATAACTATCATTCTCTCCTCCTTAGGAAGCTGGCTAACCTTGCCAGGACTGGAGGCATGGCAGCTGGTGGACAACAGAGTTTGGTAGAAGAACAGACTGAAATAAAATGTGACTGGGGGTACCAGGTACTGTGAGATTTATACCAAGCAGTGTTTTATATGGCTGTTTTAAGATTTCAAAATCCGTATGGTTTCTTAAATCCCAAAGAAATGGTCCCACAGACACAGAGAATGTAAACTAGATCTTTGAAATTCCCTTTGGTTATTTTTGAGAAACTTATTTCTGCAGATGTGCCCTTTGATTGACAAGAGCTCAGTTTTATATTCACAATCTCACCCTGTCAAGATCTGATCTAAAATCACTCTCAGAGGATTTTGTGCAGTAACTTCTAAAAATCTCCAATCCTCTCAATGTATGCATTTAATTTATTGTTTTTCTCTTTCAGAGCTTTCTTTTGTACATAACTAAGTCTCAATTTTGAGTGCTTATCGTGCATCGCTAAGCCATGTTGGAAAGCATGTAAAAAATGTAGAGCTTAAAAGGTCCCTAAGTTTACATTCAAGTCCCTGTCATTTGGAAATTTATATAAAATTTCCCATCACCCCCAGCCTCCTACTTTCTGCTTCGTTTGGAAACAATTAATCTCATTTCTCAAAGATATGTTGTTGCCTAATCTGGTCAGTCTTCCATTGGGTATTACTTTTTGCCAGCACTTTACACAAACTCATTTAGAAATAGCTCATTGTGGGACAGTTGTCTGGGTTTGAAGGGACAATTGCTTATGAAGTCAAGGTCTGCATGCATCACTCAGTTATTCAGCAATCATTGATGAGTCCCTGCTATGGGCCTTGTACTGAGGATAGAAGACCTGACCTTTGTGAATTCCTGCCCCCTTTCCCCATATAGCCCCCAGTGAATGAACTGGGTCATATCCTCACAGGCACTTTGGGGGATATTATACTGAAAGTAGAAAACATGAGAGCTGGTGAGCAAGACCAATCCAGTGCCTTTGGTCGAGAGCTGAGAGACCAGGAGAATACACATGTCTGTCAAGCTACCAGGACTAGAAATGGGAGAAAGAACCGAGAGTCAATAACCAGACAAACAGCAGATTAGGAAGGAATTACAGTGAGTTGGTTCCAGGATGACAACTGTGAGCTCTGTTGGGGTGTCCATCGCTCAGACTTATGGTCCCAAAGGTCCATAGTGTGTGGATGTTTCTGACTGGGTTAAAGGTATAGGATCTGGATGGGTCTGTCTCCCATCCCCCATCCCTCAGGCCTTCTATGCAATATGGGCTGGAACAGGGAAGCCCTCATTTCCCTCAGTGAAAGAACAGAGGTATATTTTGGGATATTACTGTGACTTCTCTTCTCGATCACCTCCTTTGCATGGTTTCAGGTTTTGGAGCTGGAAAAGGTGTCTGTCATAATCTGGTATTTCTTTTATAGCCCTTTTTGGCTACCTGTCTCTGGTTAGAGTCTGGGATAAGGAGGTGTGGGAGAGAGCACAGCTGGATGCAGGTCAGGATAGCAGGGAGTGGTGGTAGATAAGGTGTATGTGCATAGATGGTGGAGCTTGGAGCAAAAGTCAGCATGGTCATTTCATATGACTTACGATAAATCTAAGGAATGTCTGTGCATTCTGGGGAGGGGCAGATGGCAAAGACTTCGAGATGTAGAGAATGAATGCATTGATGGAAGCAGACAGAGGCCAGTGTACAAGAAGTTTATCATGTTGATGAGTTCACCCACTATGATCAGAATCACATTTTGGGAGTTGCATTATAAAATCTAAAATTATTTTTCAAGTTTTCAGGATGGAGAGTGAGGAAACTTATTCCTAGGAGGTGCTATTTTGGTGAGAATTGTATTGGATTCAACATTTTTTATGGGCTTCAGAGAGCTCTTTGCTTTTGCTCACTCCTCCCTCCCCTTGCCACTGCCAAGCTCTGTTGTGTCAGGCTACACACATGGCACATGGAGCCAGATGTTTGGGATAGAGTTGGGTTTTTTGGAAGAAGAGACCCTCTTATACTCAGTCTATATTAGAGGATATTCAAACTGTCTCAAGCCATGTCAGAGATGTCCGGGCTTGGGAAACCTGTCTTTCAAACTAAATGACCTTAATTAATTCCCCCTGCAGTTGGACTGAGGTACAGCTTTCTGGGAGAGAAGTCCTTGGAGCAGATGTCTTGCTGTTGCCTTATAGGATGAGAAATCTGCTCAGTAGTTTAAATGTAAAGCATGAAAAATAACTCCATCTCATCTGAAGGTTCAGAAGTAAAAAAAAGTTTACATTCTGACATAGGTCAATATGGGGCACAGATGAGACGGTCATAAATGATAGATGAAGGATGAGGTGCTTTATAAGTAGAATGTGGCAGAAATGACAGTCTGGGCCCAAGCTTTGAAAAGGTGAAGTAATTTCCCCTTTTGTACTTTGGGGAGTCCTGAGTTGCCATGTAATAACAGAGAGGAAAAGCACAGCAACTGGGACTTAGATTTCTGCATGTTCCAGGTGAATCCTTCTGGTCAACCCTGCCAAGGTGCCTGACAGGTGAGTGAACCGCCTTGAATGTTCCAGCACAGTTGATACCTCATATGCCTACAGATGCAGCCAACATCACATGAAGCAGAAGAAACACCCATCTGAACCAAATCAATGCACAGAATCATGAAAGCTAACAAAATAATTGCTGTTTTAAGCCACTAAGATTCGGGTGTTTGTTGTGCAGCCATAGTTAATCAAAATAAGAGACATATTCTTTACAGTTTTATTTATTACAGAAATCAGAAGATTATAACTCATTGACCAAATCTGGCCCATGGCCTATTTTTGTAAATACATTTTTTATTGGAATAGAGCCATGTCCTTTAGTCTAAGTATTTATTGCCCATGGTTGATTTTGCACTATTAGTGGCAGAGTTGAATAGTTGCATCAGAGACCATAGAGCCTGCAAAGCCCAAAATATTTACTTTTAGATTCTTTATAGACAGTGCTTGGTTTGCTGGCCCATGATCTGTTACACTAATCTACAGAAAGGTGAAAGTTAAGGAGACCGACCTCTTTTAAAACAATGTGCAGAAACCAGTGGTGTATGGGAAATGGCTGACACCCATGGTGTTTGGGAAATGGCTTGTCTCAGTAAAGAAATAGTTTCTAATATTCCCTGAGCTGTAATAGTGATGGGCTTTTTCTACAACACATCTTTCTACTACTGTGAAGTGCCATTAGTAGGTCTGTCTATGGCAGGTTATGTTATGGTTAGCAAAATTTCGCTTTCCCCTCCCCTGCTCCATGGGAGGAATGTATACTTCCTACCCCTCTGATGTACTTGGCTATGAAGCTTGCTTTGGTCAACGGAAGGTGAGTGAATGTGACAAGATCAGAGGTTTTAAATTTACTTCTTTGGTTTGGCTTAACTCTTGAGCACATGCTGTCTGCCACGAGAAAAAGCATGCCCTAGGTAGCTGTAGCTGATTTTGCCTGAGCCTCAGAATGAATGACACATAGATCAGAACTAAACCTGACCTGCAGCCTTGATAGTAAACTGGTCCAAATACAGCTGAGTCCAGCAGAGCACAGCAAACCTTGCAGAGCCATGAAAAAATAAATAAATGCTTTTCTTTTCTTTTTCTCTGTGATCTACAATAGCAGCTCTATTGTTGTCCAGTCACTGAAATTTTTTGAGTTGTTTGTTACATAGCATCTTTAGGTATGGCTCATACCAAGCCCAAGAAGCATAGAAGGAAAGGAAATTTTCTTTACATTGGGAAGCTGCTAACCCATACAATGCCTTTCTCAAGATACTTTATTCTCCACTTGTCAGAAAATTGCCATATAATGATTGTTATAACCAGACACCTGGTTGATAACATCAGACATAGTTATACTAGATAAATGAAGCTACAAGGACTGCAATGAGGTCACCCAACCAGATGTGTCACCTGTGTGCAGTGCACAACATACACAGCCAAGAATGACAACTACGTTGTGACATATCTCAGTGAATTGGGTCCTCCTGAATTAACCCTGGTCACGTGAGAGGCAGATCTAAAGATGGGTATCATTCAAGATATTAGCATGCTACATAATATTATTTCTCAGTGTCAGGAGTTATAAATTATTTTGCATATATCTTTGTATTCCTTCATGGATAAATGCTAATCTCCCTCCTTGCAGATGGTTATAAATGTGGACCAGATCAAATGTAGTATACTCAGAAAGGGAGAAAAGCTCACTAAAAATCTGAAAATATTACCATGATTACACTTGCTGGTTCTTCCTTCTGGGCAAATGCAAGAACAAAGCTTTCCCTTTATCCTCTTTCTTTCCTCCCCACCTGCCCCTTCCCCCCTGCCCTCCCCACCCCGCCCCGCCCCGCCCCCCACCTTTAGGGCAAGGAGGGATAAGTTGACCTACTTTACTGGAGAGCCAGAGCTGAACTGGGTATGATTGGATTAATTTTTCCAAGTGATTTGTCTAAGTTAGTTCAGTCTGAGGTGTGTGTAACTTTCTACACTGCTTTTCTTATCTAACTTGAGTCTGTTCATGCTAAAGCCCTGGTGGCCACACATATACTGTAATGAAAACCTCAAGTTATATGATTTAAAAAAAAGAAAAAAAGATGTGCTTTGAATTCTGGCCCCTCAATTTATTAGTGACCTGAGTTTCAGTTTTCTCATTTATAAGATGGTGAATTATGAGGTGGTTATGAGGATTAGATGAGGTAATATAAGTGAAAGTGCAACTATCCCGGTGTGATAATTTTTCATCTCTTCCTTTAATACATATTTTTTGATTGTTCCATGTCTGTGTGTCTGAATTTTGTAACCATGAGTAGAAATGGTGATATTGTTGGAGATTTTAGTTGGACAGCAAGTGATTCCAAATGTTACTCTTCAAGCTTCTGGACCAGTTGAAGATATCCTGGAAAAAGATAAAGAGAAGTATAACTTGTACACTAGTGCTGGTAGGAGGCTGTAGCGAAGCTCTAAAAACGTCTTATTTTAAAATTTTATGTCACTCAAAACTAACTTTCAAAAGTCTTATTGAGTGAATTTCCAATAAATAAATGTTATATAAATTTGAATTTATAAAATGCAGTACTAACAATATTTGGCTTTTATTTGTTTTGTATGTATATTGCAGGTCCTGGGAAGATTTAATTTGAGAAAACAGCACAACAACTGAGAAAATTACTCTAGAAAATTATTGTGTGCTGCATGTGACATTGCACTCAATCCACTGGACCTGGGAAAAGAAGTGAGAGGTTTTGTTTTTTTGCTTCCTCTTAATTCCTTTTCTTTCTTTCTTTCTTTTTTTAAATTATTTTACTTTTTTAAAAAGTATTTTTATTGATTTTACAGAGGAAGGGAGAAGGATAGAGAGAAACATCAATGATGAGAGAGAATCATTGATCGGCTGCCTCCTGCATGCCCTCTGTTGGGGATTGAGCCCCCAAATTGGACCTGGGACCCTTCAGTCTGCATGCTGATGCTCTATCCACTGAGCCAAACCAGCTAGGGGTCTTAATTCCTTTTCTGAAAGGAAGTGCTTTTGTCTCTACCCCTTACTGTAAAGAAAACTAACTTCAGAGAACACAATAGCTCTTTTTTTTATAGTGTAGTTGAGTTCTTCCATTCTTAATGGTTTGCTTCTTTATAAAGTAACAACAAAAAAAGCAATAATGAATTTCTTAACGTGCAGCAGTTTGTAGCTCTATTTGAAAAACAACCCCAGTTGAAAAATTTGCCAGGATTGTATAAATAAAAATGCTTTTAATTTGATATAACAGACTAATTTTAAGGGCAAGCTAATTTACGAAAAGTGTGCTTTTATGTCTCTAAATCAAATGGTTCTAGATTTGTAAAAAGTCTGAATAACAACTATTACATATATAATTTTCTTAAACATTTAAAATTTTCTGTTTATTTAAAACAAACAAACATACAAAACAAACAGAAAACAAGCCCTTTCAAACCCAATAATCAATTATTATTCTACTCATGGCAACTTATGATAATTCTTTCTTTCTTCCTTCCTCTCTCTCTCTCTCTCTCTCTCTCTCTCTCTCTCTCTCTCTCTCTCTCTCTCTTTCTTCCCCTAACATAATCCATCTCTTTCATTTGTGTGGATTGAGAACAAAATCAATTTCTGAGGTTCATGGTAAAATTGAAAGTAGCAGGCTGGAATCAGATTCATGGATTTGATTTTTCCCTCTATCATTCATACCAGCTGTGTGATAAGATTTTGAGCAAATTTGAAGCTCTATGAAACTTATTTTGTCCTTTTGCAGCATGTGAATGATCAGGCTTGTTATGACAACTAAATGAGGTACTAGCACTCCAAATAGGGCCTGGCAGATGGGCATAACAATCATATAATAAGAGCTAACCTTTATCGAGAGATTATCACCATGTACTAGTGTGTATTGATCTAAACACACTGTATATCAGAGGTTCTCAACCTATGGGTCGTGACCCCTTTGGCGGTCGAACGACCCTTTCACAGGGGTTGCCTAAGACCATCCTGCATATCAGATATTTACATTACGATTCATAACAGTAGCAACATTACAGTTATGAAGTAACAACAAAAATAATTTTATGGTTGGGTCACAACATGAGGAACTGTATTTAAAGGGCCAGAAGGTTGAGAACCACTGCTGTATCTGAATTAACTAAATACGATGGCTTCATCAGAGGGGTGCTATAATTATTCCCAGAAGTTCAGTAATGTACCCAAGATTACACAGCTAGGAGAAGCCAGGATTTGAACCTTGGCAGTAGCAGCTTAATAAATTCTCCCTTCCTCCTTTTCTTCTGCCTCTCCGCTTTAGACACGCCCATTGTAAATACTGGGTCTGCGATGCATACAAGCAACAAAGGAAAGAGAGCTGGTGGGCGGAGCGCATTGTGAAGAGCACCTCGGGTTGGAGGGCGGGAAGCTACATTCACTCATATCAGACTCAAACTCCCTTATGATGACCACTTTGGATTTCATAAACCTTTAAAAATCAATTTTCAGGCACTCACTAACAAAACTTGCTCAAAGCTGAATAGTTATTTAGAATAAGAGAAGACATCATCTTTCAAAAGCTGATGAATTTCACAAGCACTACAAAATCCAGGAAAAAATGTCTTCATATGAAAATGGTTTTATAGTATCATTTTCCATAATGCGAATATAAAGATAATTCAGTTTGTTGGCATTTAAATAAATTATAAATAGTTTCGGAAAGTTCTTTTGAACTTCATAATTTGTTCTCGGTAATGTCATTGACATTCAGGGTGGCTGACAGATCTCAGAAAACCACTAGTGAGTTTCACTTATCATTGAGCTGTTACAGATGATATACTCAGTTTGTGGTAGTGCCATGGGTTTTTCCCAGCAGATCCAGGAATTCTGATAAATTTATATCACATGTTTCTCATAAAAAAATAACCCCCAATAGTGCATTTATTAATGGTATATCCTGCATTATTGAGTATATTTCCTCAATAAGAAAGAACTTCTGTTCTTATTAAGCCTTAATGTGAACCAAATCTTTTACTTACAATTTTAAATCTCTGATGATTGAAAGAATTTTCCACAGACTGGCTTCTGGTTCAACACAGCTCAAATTGTGTTTCTCCTCCAGTATCCACATACTTCCGCTCTGGGTGCCTGCCATAAGACCTGTGAACATTTCTTTCTTTCTTTTTTAAAAATATATATTTTTTATTGATTTCAGAGAGGAAGGGAGAGGGAGAGATAGAAACCTCAGTGATGAGAGAGAATCATTGATTGGCTGCCTCCTGCACGCCCTCTACTGGGGATTGAGCCCACAGCTCAGGTTTGAATGTCAGACCCTTCAGTCTGCAGGCTGATACTCTATCCACTGAGCCAAACTGGCTGGTGTAAACATTTCTATATGACCTCTGGCCCTGGTCCTGGTGCCAGGTGAGTTGGCACAGTGGGTGGTAGGGACGTTCCTAAAAGCTGTTTCTACACTGGGACAGCTAACAACAATATTACTATGTACAGAAGTGACTGTGAGCCACCAAAATGTATCCCACTGAACTCATACTCAGTGTGCCCCAACTCAGCTCTTCCTTAGCTAGATCTCTAAAATGCCTATGGCCACTCCAGAAACACCTGGAATATGGAAAAGGCTTATGGAGAATAAGTTAGAACAGTTAAAATACCTTACTTTACAAATTTTGCAAAAATGTTTGCTCTTATGAACCGTTGGTAAGAATCCTCAACTGAGCTTTGTGGTAACCTCACCAGATAATTAGGAAAAGCTCACATCACTGACTGGTAGAGAACAGCTTGAGAAAGATACATTATCTTAAAATGACTCTGATTAGTGCTAGCTAATTACCTAATTCAATAGGTTAAAAAAAAAGGAGGCAAAAATTTTAACACGGTATAATAATTAATCCTGAGGTTATGGTCTCATAATTACAAGCATTGAATGTCACTATAGGCCAGATTTGTAAAGACAATTTGAAAAAGCAATAGAGAATTTATATGAAGATAATTGCAATGAATGAAAACAAAACAAAACAAAACCCATTCTACTAGTATGAGCCTGGGTACTTGTGTACATTGTTAGTGCAAAATTGAACAGTTTAATTTCTTACACAGCTTAGGATGGAAATGAAGGTGGTGTGCTCTGGAAAACTGTGCACACAATGATATTGCTGTGTGAGTCATTTGTGAATGTTGTTTGTAAACATTTAACACATGCTTCAAGGAGTCTGAAAATGGAAGAGGCACCATGTTTCTATATTATTTTATGTAATATAAGTCTTAAAGTATATACGCATAACTGAATAATATGTTAAATATTATAACTAGACCTGATGTAAAAATCTCAGTGGAATACACAGTGAGCATGTATTTATCACTTCATATGTGCAGGCCACCCGAGGTTGGGCTGAACTAGTCCAGGCTCTGTGGGCTGAGCTTCAGGGTTTGACCTTTGTTCAGGTTAGCACCCAGGGCTCTAATTTTTCTGAGACAAGCAGACTAGCAGACTGCCCAGAGCATGTTTTTCACTAATAATGGAAGAAACAAAAGCAAAAGAAGACAAGGCCAACTATGCAAGCATTTCTCAAGTCTCTGATTACATCATATCCACTTATGTGCCATTGGCCAAAACAAGTCACATGACTAAACCCAAAGTCAAGGGGCATAAGTGCACTTTCCATTCACCTTGAGGTGCCAGCAAGTCTCATGGCCAAGCCCTGCATCAATGAGCAGTGCCATATTCCCATCTCATTGAAGTGAAGGGGAAGAGGTGAATATGTATTGAATTAGTTTCCTGTGCCTGCTGTAACAAATGGCCATAACCTTGGTGGCTTAAAACAATAGGAACTTATACTCTCATAATTATGGAGGCCAGAAGCTCAAAATCAGTACCACTGAGAGGAGCTGCTAGGGCTGTACTCTATCCGGGGGCTCTAAGGAGAATCCATTCTTCCAGCTGCTGGCATTCCTTGGCTTATGGCTACATCACTCCAATCTTCAAGGCCAGCATCTTCAAATCTTTCTGGGCTCCTTCATCAAGGGTCCCTCTCCGCTGCGTGTGTGTCAGATCTCCCTCAGACTCTCTCTTATAAGACACTTTTGAGGGCATTTAAGGTTCACCCAGATAATTCAGATAATCACCCCTATTTCAAGATTCTTAATTTAACCACAGCTCTAAAATCTTCACAGAATAAAGTAATATTTACAGTTTTTAGGTATTTGAACCTCATATCATTGGTGGCCATGATTCTGCGTATTATAACCACAATTCTTAAAAATGTCTATATTTGTGTTGACCAAAATTTAAAGACATCTTTTATTGGGAGTGAATTGTTATATATTTCAAGTGACTTTATATTTGGTAATTTAATTGGTTATGTAGGACTAGAAAGATGGGGAATTAGGGTTAACACTTTTATTTAGTTCCTAAGTCTAAAATCTGGTGTTTTAGTCAGCTCAGGCTGTTATAACAAAATACCATAGACTGGGTGCCTTAAACAACAGAAATTAATTTCTCACAATTTTGGAGGCTGGGAAGTCCAAGATCAAGATGCCGGCCAATTTGGTTCTTGATGAGAAAGTGCATTCTGGTCTCTTTATTTATAAATTCTTCACTCATGACCTCATCTAAATCGAATTACCTCCCAAAGACCCCACCGCTAAACACTATCACATTGGGAATAAGGGCTTTACATGAATTTGGGGGGGACATTCAGTCCATTGTACCTGGACAGCCTCACTAACAGACACCCCCCAGTTGCATTTAAGTCCCTGCTCCCTTTACCTTTAACATTCCCTTTCTGAAAAGATATAGAAAAAGGGTAACAAGAGACCGATTTTAAAATAGTTTCTCGGGGCTACCAGGTATAGACAGAGAGGCAATATAATCTGTATTGTATTGGTGTTCAGGCCAGAATCCTCCTAGGGCATCTCTATCTGGGAGGAGGAGACCGACTGACACACTGGGCATGGCAAACACACTGGTAGTTTTCTAAGAGGAGACTCTAGAGCTAGAGTCCAGGCACCTCTCTTCTGGCTTCAATGCTACATGAAGAAGGCATGGGGATGTCCCCAAAGGAAATAGGCTTTTGTGGCTGATTTCATAAAGATTTTAGAGTACTGCTTTGGAGGAGAGGAAATTGTGTAGCTTGGAGATTGTGGTTCATGGCAGCTGAAGGAGTGCTGTGTGATGGTGAGCCTTCTGAGCTCGGCGTGTCAGCATTTTGAAAAACCCTAACTTAACTCTGGTGCCGTGTCACATACAGAAATTTTTTGATATTTGCAACCATAGTAAAACAAAGACTTATATTTTTTGATATTTATTTTATATATTTAAATGCCATTTAACAAAGAAAAATCAGCCAAAAAAATGAGTTCGCGTGTCACTTCTGACACGCGTGTCATAGGTTCGCCATTACTGGGAGGATGAAACTATACTTCTTTAAATATACAGTAATCTTAAGGGTGTAAAGAATAGGGAAATATAATCTAGTTGCTTAATTTTATAAATGAAGTAACTGAAGCCCCAATTGATTAAGTTTTACCAAGTTATATAAATAGCATCAGAGCAGGGACTAGAACCCAGGTCTTTTAAGGCCAGGTTCAGTGGTTTTCTCACTAAAATAACACAGTAGATGCTCCTTAGTTGGGCTTCTGGACATACAAAGATTTGCCTTTGTCTCCAGCCAGCTTGGGATTCATGGGCATTGTCCTCCTATGGGCTATGATTGTATAGCGTGGCCCTGCCTCCCTGACCATGAGTGTTGGGAACAGTCTCCCTCCCATGAATGTGAAATCTGAATGAGTGACACATGGAGAATGGCAGTTCACAGAGCTAAGTCACCTTGAGACCTTGCTCTAGAAAAAATCCAGCACATTGGAGTAGTGTGGAGTCTTGGCTCTAACACTTACTAGTTCTGTGACTTTAGGCAAATTATTTAATTTCTCTTTCCCCAGTTTCCTCATCTTTAAAATGGAGATAGCCCAGTCAGTGTGGCTCAGTGGTTAAGCATCGACCTATGAAACAGGAAGTCATGGTTTGATTCCGGTCAGAGCACATGCCTGGGTTGCAGGCTCCATCCCCAGTGTGGGGTGTGCAGGAGGCAGCTGATCAATGATTCTCTCTCATCATTGATGTTTCTATCTCTCCCTTTCTTTCTGAAATCAATAATAGAAACATGTTTAAAAAATGGAGATAGTACATTGATAGCCTCATGACATTGTTTGGAGGAATAAATAAGAAAACAACGTTAAAATGCATAGATCAGTGCCAGACACAAATAAATATTTAAATACATCCGTTATTTATCTCCTCCTGAGGGTCAGGACGTACCCGGGCTCCTTTGCTCTCTGAGTCCTGGTCATTCAAGTTGATTCTGGTCATAACCTGAGATCCTTTCAATGAGGATTCTACTCTCCTTTACTTAAGTCAAATTCAGCTTCTGTTTCTTGGAACAAAATTAATTTAAAAAATATTCACATTATGCATAACGGCTCCTACATATTAGGGAAATTGCATATAGTGTGATGGCTTTCAGATGCGTGTGCATGCTTGTGTGTGTGTGTGTGTGTGTGTGTGTGTGTTTTGGTAGCATAAAATGAGAGCACATGTTTTCTTTGATATAAAAATTAAAAATCAATATTTGAGGGAAGCAGTACTAAAATGTAATGTGTACTGACAGTACTTTACATCTGTGAATGGAGGTTGAGCCAGTTAGTTCTATGTAAAGAGAGGATACACAAATTGATCCAGACCATGATGTACAGTGAAATGGATCATCATTAATATATTCAAGAGCTGATTATCAATGTTTAAATTACCAAAATATTGAATTATGTAACTTTATCTGCCAATACTTGTGAATAAATTGTTGTATTCCACCATATTTATTGGCTTAGACAGATCTTAATATATATATTATACAACTATAAACAAAATCCAACTATTACATTTAGGAGAGAAAGATCATTTTAATAGCCTATATTCTATAACATTAAGAGGAGTCATTCCTTATATTATGCACTAAATACACTTTTGTTTAACAACTTGCAGTCTTTGAACTTTACATAAATTAGATATATGGCAGCAGGTTCAATTAACTCTAAAAATAGCAATTTCTAAAAGCAAGTTCAGGACATTTCTGTGTGATTCTATAAGATGCTTTATGCCATTCAATGAATATAATAAAGATGCTGGTAAAAATAGCATTTGCATTGAATTTGGAGTGGAAAATAGAATCAGTGGGGAAATTAATAAGTACTAAATCTCTAAATGAATTGCTAAGTCCATTAAAAGTTTTAATGCTGCATTTGAAGCTCATAACTCCAGGCGATTCCTTGTCTAACTTACAATGGAAAGTGTTTATTTTGAGAAACGCTCAGTCATCTGTTTTACAAGCTGATTCTCTTTACACCTGAAACTTTCCACAAGTTGGCATGAAAATCAACTCCATTTTTAGGAAGGGTTAGGAATTTACCAGTGAAGAATTTTGACTATTTGTACTACAGGGAACCTTAGAGGTCATAATTTCTGGTCTTTCATTTAAAGATCATAAATTGAGGTCCAGAGTGGTGAGGTACTTGTGTAAGATCACACAGGAATTTGGCAGGGGCAGGGTCATGCCCAGTCCCAGTGTAAGACTCTACCACATCCACATTTACACTCATTTTACACAGGAAGAGGCTAAACCTGGAATAGGTTAAGTGACTTACTAAGAAGGTGAAATGGCTAGTTAATAGCTGATGGTGACCAGCAGGCCTCTTGATGCTTGTCTGCTGGCTAAGGGGAGAGAGGGACTATACACCAAAAGGCTGCAGGACCTAGTCAACATGTACCAGCAGGAGCTGAGAGAGGGTGCCTGGAACTGGATCCTGAGGGATGGGTGGAATGTGATTTTACCAATATGCAACTCAGTGATACATAATTTAACATACTGGCAAGGATTCCAGGCAATGGTACTAATATGTAGCTCAGCTCTCTGAAGCTTTGCAAAAGTAAAGTTCCATCTGCTAAGTGAAGTAGATGATATTGAAAGGAATTCTAGGGACAAAATAGGCAGGTTTAAGGAATAAAGAGAGTTTATGGGGGAGGGATGCATATATGAAGAACAAGGAATCTCTGGTCTGAGCAATTCAAGCAATTATAAGTTAGATCAAAAGAAGCCCTGACTTGAGCAGCTTGGAGACGCCAAAATGCTTATCTTATACAAAGGATAGAAAAAGGCCACAGGATAAGGAGGGAAGAAGACATACATTCACAGAGGCTAAAGGAAAGTCACAGGATAATGGAAAGAAGGAGACATATTTTCACAGAGAATAGAGGAATGTTTTAAGATAAGGAGAAAGAGGGGGCACCATGTGGGGTTTGGCCTTTGAAACTGATGCTATGTAGCAAAATAACCAATGAGGGGATCATGGGGTTCCTAAATTAATGAAAGGTCCAATTAGAAAGGGTCAGGTTCAAACAAAGAACTGCAGCATATATAAACCCGAGGCAAAGGGACACGAGAGAGGATTTTTTTAAAAAAATTTTCCATTAGAGAGAGAGAGAGAGAGAGAGCGAGCGCAGGCTTTTCCCATTTGGGGGCCTCTCTTCAGGGGGTTCCCTTTGGGGATGCCTCTGCCCAGGTGGAGTTTGTATATGCTTCCAATAAACATTTTTATTAAAGAAATATGTTAGTCTGTGAATTTATTCTTCATCTCCATTGGACAAGAACCTACGAGAAGATGTCTGTACCCCGAACTCCACATTTCAATATGATGATGGAAGAATAAATAAAAAGGGTCAGAGAAGTGGACACATTATAGTGGATATTCTATATAAGACTGGAAAACTCATCAGCTAACTAGGTTCCAGAGGAGATCCCAGAGGGGCAGCAGAATTGATAAGAATCCCAGTGGGTACTGGCTCTTGTAGGTAAGGAATGATGGTAGAAAATGCTTTTGTAGAACAAGGCTTGGTCAGAGGCTTGGAAGAAGGAAGATAGATCAGGGACCAGGAGTTCTAGATGGATATATAGGAATGAGCATGAATTTTGATTGCATGTAAATGATTATAGGAGTATCTACCATAGAAGAGGCACAAAACAAAGTAAAATGACTCAGCCAGATAACATCAGCTCATCTCTGTCCTGGATCATATT
Organism: Myotis nattereri; assembly: GCF_964212035.1. Lineage (NCBI taxonomy): Eukaryota > Metazoa > Chordata > Mammalia > Chiroptera > Vespertilionidae > Myotis > Myotis nattereri. The sequence goes on from NC_138082.1 coordinate 23,188,060, forward strand.
AGTACTGGCAAAATGGGTGAATAACAGAGTAATCACAGTGTCAGGATCAAAGTGATTCATGGACCCAACAGCATGGGCGCCCCATCATCAAGGTTGATCTTACTACTTCCACTGCCAAACGTCCAAGAGGCTAGCAACAGAGACCACTGCTGAGACCTTATATGGTACTAACTGTTAAGGTGACCAACCATTCCCTTTGTGACAAGTTGACTACACTGGACGCTTTCACCTGAATGAGGCAATAAATCATCTTGTCTAAAGTTGACACCTACTCCAGTTATGAGTTTGTCTTTCCTGCTTGCAGACCTGCAGCAAGCATCAGTACAGTACCTGATCATTTATGGAAAATTTAATCTACTGACATGTGACCTTATATAGCATCGCGGACAAAGGGACCCACTTTACAGCAAAAGGAGATGTGGCAGTGGGCTCATGGCCATTGGTCTTATGATTTACTGTATGAGCCAGAAGATACAAAAATAATATAGTAGTGGAATGGTCTATTGTAGAAATCACTTAGATGTCAGCTTAAAGATGATATACTACAAAGATGGGACAGCATCCTCCATTTAAGGCGTGTGCCTTAAGTCAATGGTATTCTTTGCTCTTCTTTAATAGGTAGAACACATGGATTTGTAGAGCTAGAAGTAGGAGTGGCCCCTGACCATCTTTTTCAGTAACTCACTTGGTGAATTGTTACTTCCCTTCCCTACAACTCTGGGTTCTGTGGGAACAGTTTAAAGGTCTTTGTTCCCATAGGAAGAATGCATCTGCAATGGGGCACAGTAAGTGTCCCATTGAATTAGGGCTGCCACCTGGTCACACTTTGTGTTTCTTGTTCCAAGACCAACAGCCAAGGAAAGGAGTTACATATTGCTATGAATAATTGACCTTCATTATTAGGAAGATGTACTAGTAAGGCTACTGCTACACAAAGACTCCTAGGTGATTACTGGGACAACTTACCTAGTTTTAATGGAAAATAGGAAAGTGCAACAGCCCCTTCCTGAAACTGTTATAGTCTCAGGAGCTCAGAGCCCTCAGAGATGGTCTGGGTTATCCTATTAGATGTGCCATTTAGACCAGCAGATGTTCTAGACAAGAGTGATGGTGTAACCCAGGGGTCCTCAAACTTTTTAAATAGGGGGCCAGTTCATTGTCCCTCAGACCATTGGAGGGCCGGTCTATAGTTTAAAAAAAACCTATGAACAAATTCCTATGCACACTGCACATATCTTATTTTGAAGCAAAAAAACAAAATGGGAACAAATACACTATTTGTATTTGCACGTGGCCCGCGGGCCGTAGTTTGAGGACCCCTGGTGTAACTGGACAATCAATGAGTCCAGGCTGCCTATCACTACTTGAGCCAATTTTTAAAAATGTATTTTTATTAATTACAGAGAGGAAAGGAGAGAGGAGAGAGAATAGAAACATCAATGATGGGCACTTAGGCTGTTTCCAAATCTTAGCTATGGTGAATTGTGCTGCTATGAACATAGGGGTGCATATATCCTTTCTGATTGGCATTTCTGATTTCTTGGGATATATTCCTAGTAGTGGGATCACTGGGTCAAATGGGAGTTCCATTTTTAGTCTTCTGAGGTAGCTCCATACTGTTCTCCACAGTGGCTGCCCATCAGCAGATGAGTGGATTAGAAAACTGTGGTACATATACACAATGGAATACTATGCTGCGGTAAAAAAAGGGGAACTCTTGCCTTTTGCAACAGCATGGATGGAACTGGAGAGCATTATGCTAAGTGGAATAAGCCAGTAAGAGAAAGATAAATGCCACATGATCTCACTCATTTGTGTATTATAGAGAACAACATAGACTGATGAAAAGGGACAGACCCAAAGACTGAGAAACAGCGATCAGGCTATCAATCCCCAGAAGGAAAGTAGGGGAGGGCAGGGGTAAGGGGAAGAGATCAACCAAAGGACTTGTATGCATGTATATAAGCCAAACCAATGGACATGGACAACAGGGGGATGGGAGCATGAGTGTGTGTGTGTGTGTGTGTGGGGGGGGGGGAGGTTGGGGGTTAATGGGGGGGGATGAGGACACATTTGTAATACCTTAACTAATAATAATAAATAAATTTAAAAAAAAGAGACAAAAAAAAAGAAAAAAAAAAAAGAAACATCAATGATGAGTGAATATCATTGATTGGCTGCCTCCTGCATGCCCCCTAGTGGGGATCAAGCCAGCAACCCTGCCATGTGCCCTTGACTGGAATCAAACCTGGGACCCTTCAGTCTACAGGCTGATGCTCTGCCCATTGAGTCAAAGCAGCTAGGGCAAGCTAATTAAACAGAAAGGATGAATCATATATGGGTGTTTATTCCAATAATGTCAGGATTATGGGAGAGCAGCAGGTCATCCAGGAAAATCTGCTCTGTACCCCACCATAAACCAGCTGCTTATATAGGGTAGAAGGACAAAGATTATATGGGGAAGGAGGCAAAAGGATAAGAATGGATATGCAAAATGGGCAATTTACAGACAATGTGGGCTGGGATATGCAAAGTCCTGGGGGTATATAAATGGCTGGGGTCTCTGGTTTCTGCAACAAGGTTGTTAATCTTTCTGTGATTAGGCAGCTCCTGGATGTGGAGGATGGGCCGAATTTCCAAGTGCACTCTCAGGTCCTGCATGCAACTCCCAGCCAGTTGGAATGTGCTTTCTTTAATCAGAACAAAACAATCATGGTTAATAGAGCATGATTAATCTATAATAATAAAAGTGTAATATGCTAATTAGACTGGATGTCCTTTTGGATGACCTTCCGGATGAAGCCGTGGTGGGTGGGGGCAAGGCAACCTCCGCAGTGGTGGGGGCCGAGCCCGTTACATGCATTTCGTGCATCGGGCCTCTAGTTTCTAAATAAAATGCCATCCTAATATATAAAACGCCAGGGGCCCTCATGATATAAACGACCAGACAGATGACCAAACAGCAGGCTGCATGGGGCAACCAGGCCGGCAAGGGGTGCAGTGAGGGGCGACCAGGCTGGTGGGGGGGAGGGGAAATTGGGGACGACCAGGCTGGCAGGGGGGCAGTGAGGGGCGACCAGGCTGGTGGGGGGCAATTGGGGATGACCAGGCCGGCAGGGGGGCAGTTAGGATAAATTTGATGGGTCTCGGCATGGTGGAGAGAGCTCGGGGCCCCGGCTGGGGTGCAGCGACTGGAGGGAGCTCTGGGCCCAGCTGGGGTGTAGCAGAACTCTGGGTCTCATGCGATCGGAGGCATGGCTGGCCTTCAAACCGGACCCTGACAGGAGGGAGGAGGTACCCCCATTCCTCACAGAATCGGCCATTGGTCAGCTTGCTGTCAGCGGCCTGCCAACCAGGAATCCCATTCCCCTGCACCCCAGACCCTAAAATATTTCCTCTAATTCCCTTTTAATGTGCACGAGTTTCGTGCACCAGGCCACTAGTATTTCTTATAATTATAGCTAGTCCCCAACATTCTGTGTTTTCTCCTAAGAATGGAAACTTAGAATAAATGTGGTAGAAGGGTTATTATCAGCTTCAGCCTTGAGATCAACTGTAGCAGCAAGAATTATTCTTTGTACAAGTCTTTGTCTTGTTTCTCCTGGAAACAATGTTAACCAGAATCATGGGAAAGCTGTTCCTTTGATGGGGCAGACTTATTATAAAAAACAAGTGCCTAATGTATATTGCTGTGCTGCAACCAGATACTTCTTCCAAATCGATGCAACCATCTCTAGCCCCTGGGAATATTAGTTGCTAATGGCTCACACCTCTTTCCCTCAACGGATATTGCTCTCAGCCACAGAGAACTGCCTCACCTAAGGCATGCACCCCCTCCTAGAGGACAACCTAAGGCCAATAACTGCCTGATAAATGAATGGATTAAAAGTCCTGGCCTCTTGCTGAGACCGGTTTGGCTCAGTGGATAGAGCGTCGACCTGCGGACTGAAAGGTCCCAGGTTCGATTCCGGTCTAAGGCATGTAGCTGGGTTTCGGGCACATCTCCGGTAGGAGATGTGCAGGAGGCAGCTGATCGATGTTTCTCTTTCATCGATGTTTCTAACTCTCTATCTCTCTCCCTTCCTCTCTGTAAAAAATCAATAAAATATATTTTTTAAAAAAAGTCCTGTCCTCTTGTCTCAATTTGGGGCAAATCTTACAAGTATAGGCCATTCTAGCCCCTTCAGATTGCCTGGAGTCTCCTTGCAACCACTTTGTGTGTCTGCCCAATCTTGCTTGCCCCAGTAAACCTTCAGCAGGCAACTTCCCATCTTAGAGTCTGTTTCCAAGAATCTCAATTTAAGATACATAGAAGTGAAAACATACACTCAAACCAGTTCTTTGGTGCTTGTACCAGTTTATGTAGCCAAGGCTTATAACATTAATTGGATGGAATGCATCTGTCCTCCTGGACCATTTTAACCATTTTGCTCTGAGCTCTTTGCATCTGGAGCACAGGCCTCTGTTGGGGGTTTAAATTTGTGATCAATCATTATTATATGCCTAAGGGAGGTAGGGTTGGGGGGGATGTGAAGAGAACTTGTGCCTTCTTGTATGGGAAGTACAATTTGTAACACATGGGACATGGTGTAAAGAACTCAGAATAAAAGAGAGGGAGAAAGAAGAAGAGGGGTAGCTCTGTCAAAGATATCTTTGAAAATGATAAATAGACTGCCTCTATTTTAGGTCTTATCTTTAACAAGAATTTCACCCTATTATGGAGGTAGCTGAACTGTCGTTGCCAAAATACAACTGGGGGCAAGGAGGCTTTCTGAATCTGAGAAATCATATTCCTTTCCTTCTGAGCTATAAGGTGTGGCTGCTCCACTTTCTGCCAGTTCTGATGGGAGGGTAACCTTTCTCACCTCATTCACCAGACTCTCCTGACTGCGGTCAAGTAGGATAAACAAAGACCTCTGGGGATGGGAAGTACGGGAGCTCAGGGAAACCTTATTAAGCTCACTTCTGAGCTCTTGGTAGGGGAAGGGGAGTTGTGGGTGTGGAGGGGCCTTCCACTGGCTCCACTTCTTGGCAGGCTATTGGTGGCCAGATGCCATGGCCCAGGGCTGTTGCTGGGTACTCTTATGTGCTTCCTTGCAGCCCTCCTGGGTGATATAATCTGCCCCTAAGGCCATTGGGACCAGTCTGTCTTGTGCAAAAATGGGTTCTTTGCTCAGGTCTGTAGATGGATTGCTGGGCAGAAAAATGTGATCAGCAGGCTCTGCCAGCTGCAGCTTGTGGTTAGGGGTGGGGTGGAAGGGAGGCTTGTTAGATAGGCAGAGGCTGTCATTTTTAGACCATTACTAATAAGAAATATGGATTTTCTCAGCTGTAAAAACTCTTTCCACTCTTCCTTTTCCCTCTCCACAAGGTAATTGCAAAAACCTAGAGCTCTGGAGTTATTTTATGCCCTTTTTTGATGGCCTAAAATGAATTAGAAGCTGGAAGATGTTGGACTTGGGAACCACTTTATGTGTATTGTGTACTACAGCTTAAGCTAAATGTTATATGAGAACAAATGATTTAAAGGAGTTTGAGCACACAAAAGAAGTTGGCAATCATTTTGAACCCAACATTTGGCCCAAATTAGCAATTTTTAAATATTCATATTCATGTTTATATTCGAATATGAAGATTTCTTATTTCAAACAAATTGCTGCTGATCTGTAGCAGAATCTCAATGTGTTATAGGAATGGGGTGAAGGGAGCTCCAGTGTAAAATGGGAACTTTGAACTTGAAATTAGAAGACCTTAGTTCTCAACTCTTTCATTTACTACCTGGGTGACCTTGGGTAACTTATTTAACTTCTCTTTCCCTCAGTTTTCTCATCAATACAATGAGAATAATAAATTTTACCTCATAGGGATATGGGAGAATCAAGAGAGATAATAAAAGTTAAAGTGTTTTGAAAACCATAAATTCTACACAAATGTTTATTATTAATGGGAATGGGAGGTGAATCCAGAGCTTACTAGGATTCAGGTGGCTTTCAAAAAGGGTCAGATATAAGTCACAAACAAAAATATAAATAGTTCTAAGGAACATTGCTGTTATTAAATCCAATTCCTAGTTCCACTGAGTATTTTTCCATGAGTCCTACATCCCAAGAAAATGACATTCTCCCCTCCCCCTGACACCCATTCTATAATTTTTCTGTAGTTAGTCCTAGCTTTAAATAAAATATACTTTGGTCTACTTCCCTTGGAATTATTACTGTAGCTTCTTGGTTTTATCTCTTAAGACTTTTTCAGCTTCTGAGTCTTCAAGCTATGCCAATAAAAAAAAAAATCACACAGTGAGTGGTGGAGGTGGGGAACGAACCCAGATCTGTGATTCTCCAAAGCATTAAGCAATCCAGGCACCATGCCACTCTTCCTGAGCCAGGAGGTAAAGCGAGCAATCACGTGATTCTTTACAACCTTATTCTATGGTGATTTCAAGGATAGTGGATGATGGTTACATAAATTAGTCTCACACAATTTAAGGATTCTCACATAACCCCACAAATGGCTCATAATTTGATATATTTTCATAGAAGACTATAATGTTTCTACCACTTTAAGACATAAGCATTTCTGCATGGGAAATATTGTTTCTCTCCATGCCTTGTGGCTGAGGGGAAGTCAATCAACATATCCTAAATTCTATTTTAAAGTAGTGATTAGATTCGACCCCATACAGAACAAAAGGAAGTGAATTTAGAATTAGGATTGATGGGTACCATATGGCCTGAAAAAAAAAGTAACTTTCAGCAGGAGAAAGTTAAACTTGAGTATCATTCCAAGTTGTACAAACCAAAATTTTAGTCTTGACCACTGCTCTCATGTAGATTTCTCTCTTCCTCCTACCCTGTAATTAATTAGGGTTTGGGCTTATAGAACAAGGAGGGAAATATCCAGAGAGCAGAATGGATGAAAAGTTGAGTGGAGGCCTCGCGGAGGTTTGAGTGAAAATTTGGCTCCATGATTCTCTACATCATTTGTGTTTTGTTTCAGACTTCATGGTCCTGCGTTAAAAATACGTATGTGTGTGGTGTTAATGTGTTTAACAGCATGATTGATTTAACAGACACTCAGTGAGACCGACCAGAGGACCACACTCTCAATAGCACAACGTCACACTTGAGAAGCTCCTTTTATTTCTAGCAGTGTGAGTAAGACAAGTTCTGAGGCCCTGTTCCTGCCCGAGCCCTGGCTTTGCTGATGAGCTGTGCCTGATGCCTGGTGATGGCGCCATTACTTACAAGAGAGGTGGCTAGGGAAACAGCAGTGCCATTACATGTATCACTCTAAACTGAAGTATTGGAAATATAAATAAAAGACTGTCATGGCTTTCTGGGTTTTGGAAGAAAAAAGCTTTTCAACAGCAATGTTATTCAATTCAGCTCCTGCTTTCTTTGCCAGCAGCTCCTTGAGGAGACTGGAACTTGAAAAGGGGGAGGGGTGGAAGTGGGCAGACAATGAAGTCTAATTAGTCAGCAACTTGAGTCATCTGGGGTCAATATGTGAGGTCCCTGTACCACGTCTCCATTGCGACAGAAATACGTGAGTCCCCCAAGCACATACCAAACCCTCAGCTATATCTAGAAGTAGAATCAATATTCAAAGCACAGAAAAAGCCTCTTCTCTTCTAAGTTATTGGGAAGGTGTTGGGGGCAAGTTCCTCAGCCAGGGACTTGACCCCTTTGGGTACAGGAAATTGGAAGGACACAGGAGTGACAGTTGGTAGGTAGGACATACTTTATTACGAACAAAGCTGCCGAAAACTGGCTGGTCAATGGCACCTTATATATACGCTCAAACAAAAGAGGCCTTGCGCCAATTAGTGCCGCTCGTGCTACATTAACACAAACAGGTTATGTAAGAGTGCGCTTGCGCAGTAGGTATAGTGCTACTGCTGAGTCATTGCCCTGGCGCATGCTAGGGCAAAGGGGCCTTTACCTTAGTAATACTACTGTGTGCTTGCCTGCAACATGCGTATGGCGAGTGGGCCTTGAACCTCCGGTGGACTCTGGTGAGGACCTCCACAGAAGGTAATGTTCCTTTGGCTCAGGAGGAGTCACAGCTATAGCTTCCCATTTTGGAAGTGAGATGATCAGAATCATTCAGCTAAATCTCCTGAAATCTAAAATATATTTCATGAGGCAGAGGCTGGGAGGATCAATCCCCGATCCTGTAGTGCAGTGGTTCTCAACCTTGGCTGCATGTTAGAATCACCTGGGAATCTTTTTAAAATCCTGATTTCTGGGCCTCACCCTCCGGAAATTCTGTTTCTTTGTTATGGGGTGAGGCCACAACATTAGTAACAAAGAAACTGAATTTCCGGAGGATGAGGCCCAGAAATCAGGATTTTAAAAAGATTCCCAGGTGATTCTAACATGCAGCCAAGGTTGAGAACCACTGCAGTGTAGTGCACTCAAGGAGCACTTGGCTTCCTCTCCACCTGTGGCTGAAGTGTCTGGGCAGTGTGGTGGGGAGCTGGGCTGGGAGGGAGTTTAGCATCGGATTAGGTGTTGCAGGAAGAGCTTATGCTCCCAGGGGCGTGAGTCGGTCTCTGGATCACCAGCTGGTGGGGAACCTGCATCATCATCATCATCATCTGTGCTATTAGCAGAGCTCACTAGTAAATCTTGGGATGTGAAAGCTCGAGAGGACTTTGGAGATTAGATCATTCTTGTCATTTTATAGTCAGGGAAGCAGTCCCAGGGAGAAGAGTGACAGGTCTAAGACCACAGAGCCCTTGGTACATAAGGGACTGGCATCTGCTCTCCTGGCCTCAGTCTCTTGGCCTGGTCCATGGCTCCACCCCTTCTGGTCTCCTGTGGGCTTCTCTAGGAGTGCTGACTGGGACCACTCCCCAGGGCATGGGGAGTCCTGGTTGTGCCCCAACCGGAACTGATGGAGTGCAGGGGGTCTTCAGGAAGCAGCTGCCTTCGAAGGACCTCCCTTTGAGTAGTGGACAAACTTGTTTAGCACCTTCCAGGAGGTAAAAGAATGGAGCCAATTACTTGTCCAGAATACTGGAACCTTCTTTTTCACACTCAATTCTCTGGTCCCCCATGGTGTATGAGTTGCTTGTTAAATTAATGTTTGCCTGTCTGGAGTGCCAGAGGAATAGACATTATAGGCCAATTAGAGATAAAAATCAAACCGACCAGAGTTGTCCTTTTAAAAATTAAAAGTCCGTTTTATGTGCTGTGGAGGTGTCAGCATTATCATAAAGACTAATTAGGACATTTTACAACATCCTGGTAACGAAGGAAACAATATTGTTGGTAACGTTAAAGATTATTAAACATCTTTAGCACTTCAGGTCAGATATTTAAGACACTTTCTGTGCTCACCTGCTGTTGCTGCAGGAAGCATTTTATTGTCTCATAAGAAGAAATGAGCATTTTGAAGGCATACATGCCTGGCTGTAAAGGACAGTCCTTCACTTTGCAAAGCCCTAACACAGGGTCTCCAGGAAGATCTGGCTGTGACTCAAGATGAGATTTGTCACATCGTGTTCATCAGCCTGCATGAAAGGCAGTTTTCATCTTGGCCACCTGCAAAAAAGAAATCTTGAAGGCAGACATTACTAGAAGGGTTTGTTCTCACATTAGCAGCGGGAACAAGGAAGCCAGACAGTTCATGTTCCTATTAAAAAAGCTTTCCACCTACGGGCAGATGTTCCTCCGACATTCTAGCCTACAGGTTAGGAAGCACTGAAGGAAACAAGATGGGGTCTGTGGAGCATTGTGGAGAGGGGGAGGAGAGATCTTGTGTTTGATTTGCCAGTTCCTCATAGAAATCACTGTGAATTGGGACACATTCTTTGGAACTTGATTGAATACAAAAGGCTTGTGGCAGTTGCAAGTTCGGATGCTTAACTTTAAAGAATTGCCTATTGTCTTGAAAGTCACATGTCCTTTAACAAAAAGGGAGATTGTATCAAGTTCAGACAAAGCAGAAGGGTAAATTTAAGTGTCATGAAAGTATGCAAAGCTCTGAAGATCTATGTGCAGCAATAACCAGAAAGGTAAGGTAAGGAAATCTTAAAGAGTTCAAAGGCTGTGTGTTTAAAGTGTTATTTATCTGTGAGAGTGTTAGGAAGGCCTTCGCATTTTCAGTAATTTTAATTGAGATTAACACTACACAATTAGGCTTCACTTAGTTGTCAGTAAGAACAGTAGCTATTTACTTTATAGTCGTACTGATATAACAAGCGTAAAGAAAACCCGGGACAGAATTAAAACTCAATTCTCAGGTTTGTTCCTCTACCAATTTTGCCACATGAATTACTTGCGTTAATCAGGATTTTTATAGTAAAATTTCAGAATATGGTTCTTCACCATTTCCTGCTGACTGCTCTGCCAACTGTTTTCTCTTTCAAAAGATTATTTCTCACTGTAAATGTATTGCAATTTTGGAGAATGGAATCTGACAAAAATCACCGACATATACTACCCACACAAACATGGTTAATGTCTTCTTGTATTTCTTTTCACCTTTCCCCCCTTATGAATTGGTGTATTTAAGATTTATGGAATTGTAACCACCGTATTTACACAATTTTATATCCTGCCCTTTTCACCTAATGTATCGTAATCTCTATCCATGTTATTTTATGGTATTTGTAAACATAATGTTTAATGGCCTCATAATCTGTTATTAAGTGAATATGTTATAGTTTGCTTAACCAGTTCCGTCTTTTAGACCTAGAGGTTGTTTGCAGTTTTTTGGAGAGGTTAATTACACAGCTCGCAAGAGGAGAAATTTGGTTTGAAACTCTTATCAAATTTGTGTTTCTCTGCAATTCCAGACTATACATATGCAGTATATGAAAGTGTTTTATATGCTCTAGCCAGCCCGGGTCTTGTTTTATATTTGAAAACCCTTGGCTAATTTTATAGATCAGAATAATATTTTGCATTCATCTTACATATCTTTTGATTACTACTCAGACTCTTTTTTCCATAGTTTGCTAACTAGTTGCACTTCCTTAATTGTGCAAATTTATTTTTCAGTTTATCTCTTAACTCAGTTATTTTATCTTACTATGTACAGAGGCTTACTATTTTTGGGCAGTGAAATCTATGTTGCTTCTCTTTCTGGCTTTTTCTAAGCATTTAAGCTTTGAAATTTCTCTTTGCTCCAGAGGATTGACAAATATTCAATTCAGTTGCCTTTCAGTTTCTCTGTGTGGCTTATTCCTTTATATTTTACTCTTTATGCATTTGGCATTTATTTTGGTGTATGGTGTGAGACATGGATATACATTTTTCTTGTTTCCAAATTGTGAACCTATTTGGTTGTCTGAATTCCTCTCTTTTTATTTTTATTTGCGATGTCTTATCACATCAAATTTTTTATTGCAGATTTTTAGGTAATTTTCACAGGAAATACGTCAAAAACCATTGAGCCATTCTCCTTTATGTATTTACTTTTGCATTGTTGCAGTTTATTTTGATTAGACAGTTATGTGACTTGCTTTGGAGTCAAAGAAATGGGGTAAATGTACACAATAGACTGTTAGGTGGGGAGCATCGTAAAGGTCCAGAAAGAGCTAGCGCACCTGTAAGAACTAGGGGTGCTTATCAGAAAAACCTATGGAACTTAAAAGTGTATACTACCTTGGCTCCACCACCAGATATTTTCATTTTGTAGGTCTGAGGTGGGAGCTGAGCACCTGTTTTTAAAAAGCTGCACAGGTGATTCCGATGTGCACTCCCAGTGGAGAACCATGGCCTAGAGCAGGGGGTCAGCAAATTGGAGGTCACACACCAAATCCAGTGGACCACCGATTTTTGTATGGATTATGAGCTAGGAATAGTTTTTACATTTTAAATTGTTCAAAAATAGTTTTAATAATGTTTTGTGGCATGTGAAAATAATACAAAATTCCAATTACAGTATTCAAGGATAAAGTTTTATTGGAATCCACCTGTGCTCATGCATTTATGTATTGTCTATGGCTGTTTTCCTGCTGCAGTGGTGGAGTTGAATAGTTGTGACAGATACTGTGTGGCCTGCAAAGCCAAAAATATTTAACATCTGGCAGGTTACGGGGAAAGTTTGTGACCCCTGACCTAGAGTACTGAAATAAGAATTAGAGATACTTGGTACTAGGATATTACAGAAATGCTGTCCCAGAATGTTTAATTGTTGTTCATCACAGAAACAAAATTACTGTAGTTATATCAAGGTCCTTAGGGGAAGAAACAGTGCAAAAGAGATGATAACTGGCAGATCTCCCATTTCTTGCAATAAATCTGGCCTCCTGAAACCCTGCTGCAACAAGGCCAAAATGCTGCCGGAAGTAGAAATAAACCACTCTTTAAATGCGTGGCAGAACTGGAAAGAAAGGGAAGGTAACTTTCAGAGGCATCAAACAAGGTAGGAAAACAAACCTAGAGAGCTAAGGGTGTGCTGAAACTGGCAGATGCCCTCAGCAATCTTCTGATCTCTGGTGACTACTTGGGGAAAGTGGCTAAAGTATGGAATTGAATTGTACCTTCTCCTGAGCTCCCTCCCCAAGCACTGGGACTCAGAGTACAGGAAACTTCCGTAGGAAGGAAAAGGCTCACAAAGGGAGAAAGAAACGTGATGTCTCAGTCTGTTTCAGGGTAAGGACAAAGTTCTCCCTGAGAATTCGTAACCCAGATGTAGCTCTCGTGTGGATTTGGGGCCTGGACGCACAATGTACAAGGTGTGAAGATGCTGAGAATTTAATTTCAAGCAGTTTCAAGTTGGTGGTGACCCCAGATACCTGGCAGCCGCAAATCTATATCCTCTCTGGAGGAATAAGCTATTCAACACATGCTTCATATAATTCCCACATATAAAGTTCCAATGGACATGCACTCGCACACTTACAGTGGGGCCTTGACTTACGAGTTTAATTTGATCGAAGACCGAGCTCGTTAAGGAGCTCATTAAGGAGCTCTTAACTCAAATTACTCTATCAACTCAATGCACAAAATTAGTCGAGAGACAGCTGGTATCTCAAAAAACTCGTTAGTCGGGACACTTGTAAGTCAAGGCCCCACTGTATTGATATACAAGTAACAAAACATACGAGGAGCTAAAGTACCATGAGTGAGAATCAGAATAAACAATAAACAGCAGAAGCACTCCCACAAAGACTTCAGGTAAAAGAACCACTGGAAACAGAATCTAACGTAGCCAGGTTTTATCAGTTTAAAGAAATAGAAGAGTAAAACAAACAAGCAACTGTTAAATGACAGGGAGAAGGATAGAACTTCTAGATACAAAAAAATAATAAAAACAATATATAATGTCAATTAAATCCATTGTCTGACCTTATAGGAGTACAATTGACCACCCTAGATGGGTGGTGTAGGTAGAGATATATTTTGGAATGAACTATAGGGAGCTCTGAAAGATAGGGTGAAGAGTTTAGAACATTCTGTGTGCCATAAGGAACCATTGTTATCTTTTGAGAAGGAATGGTCATTGGATTCAGAGTCCAATCATATTTAACCCCAAATCTATTATCCTTTACAGCACACAGCTTTGTACCTTCTGAAAGGACTCAAGAACCTTAAATATCACAACTAAGTTCCAGGGTGAAAATAAGGGCAATGTGGGACAAGTGGCAAGTACAGTTTTATCTCCAAAATGACAAAGAAACAAATTAATGTATATATTATTGGTGCAAGCATGGCCACTGAGAGGCAGGAAAAGAAAAAGCAAAAACCCAAGAGACGGGATGGATGGACTAAGATAGTAGAGAAGTTTTGTAGGCAAATGGGAATTGGGGCAGAGTGAATAGCTCCCTGGATGAAGGTGAAGGTGGGAGGGAAAATAGGAGTGAACACATAGAAAGGTAAGTGATTGCTGATTGGACTTCAAGACACTTAATATCAGCACCAGGGAGTTACCAGTAAACCAGATCCCAGCACATACATGGCTGGGAGAGGGAATTTTCTCTCATTTACTCTCTTCCTTCTGACTATCAAAGCCTTGATTTTATGATCATTCCTAAATTCCTTTGTTAGTATTATTTCTCTGGCATTTTGTCATTTTGTCCCTCATGAATTGCTTTTACACCTTAACTAGAGGCCCGGTGCACGAATTCATGCACAGGTGGGGTCCCTTGGCCTGGCTGGCAATCAGGGCCGATTGGGGCCATCTCGCCCAGTCCAAATTGGGGCAGATGGGGACCAGCCAGCCAGCGAGGGGGAGGGGCCATGGGAGGTTGGCTGACCATGGGAGGTTGGCTGTGGGAGCGCACTCCCGCATTGAGCAACTGCCCCTCCTGGTCAGCACGTGTGATAGCTTCCGGCTGGTCATCCAATTGTAACAGTTGCTTAGGCTTTTATATATATAGATTGCTCTAATTGTTGTTACTATTTTGGCACTGCAGTTACCCTAACCCAACACCCCGTCTCTACCTTCTGAAGCCTAATTTTTTTGAAAATTTGTATAGCCTGCTCCAAAGAGATTCTCTGATTCTGCTTACCTTATAGGTTTGGTGCCTAATCTTCATAAGGTTAATTTCATTGTGAAGCATGCCATTAATGCAATTTCTTATGTTAATGAGCATACAAGTTATTATTTAATAATTATGTTAGTGATGAAAACAGTTATAGGTTAATTGTTAGAATTACTATTAAAATAAAGAGTTGAAGGTTCAATTTATATAGTTCAATTAAAAAGAAATTTAAACATAGAATTGTGAGCAAATGTCTGGTATATAGGAGACAAAGAATGTGTTTATACATGTAAAAGTTAACAGCTATCAACCTCATGAGTAAGTGTGGTGCAGTAAAGACTAACACAAAAAGACCTTGAGCAGAGTAATCTGAGGCATCTTTAAAAAAAAGCAAGACTGCAAGAAAAACACCCCAGTTTGAAGGGACACCAATGGGTAAGATATTGGGACATTATAATTGAATCAGATGTCAAGCTCAAGGAAGTATCAACATAGAACAAAAGCAACAACCAATCAGGTGACTTGCTTTTCTTGCTCACTAAATATCCATTGACTTTTGGCAATTCATTTTAGCCTTTTAGTATTTCAATTTCCTCAGACTTTAACATTCTATGGAAATGAAGATTTATAGGGTATTGACTCCCACACATCGAAGCAACCAAGGCAACCCTCACTAGGGTTGGTCTTTCCAAGTGTCAGTGAATGTGTATGTGTGTATTTGCACATAGACACACGCAGACATGAAACTGTCAATGCATTGAAAGAAGCATTTGTTGTTAATGGCAAATCAGACGATGAGGGCATGTCTGACTTGGGGGAAGGAGTGTCATGATCAACAAGCCATGTCTGCCTTGATCAGTCCTTTACAGTCGCTGACTTTTTTCATTTTCTTTATTATTATTAAATTTTGTCTTTTTTTTTTTTTTTTACATACCCATTTTACTTTTTTTAGTTTTTTGTTGATGTTGTTTGGCGTAGATTCATAGACTCTTGAGCTGGAAGAGAGTCTCGAGCTCATCTCTTCCAATCCTCTTGGTTTACAGACGGGAAAACTGGGGCCCAGAGAGGGGAAGTCATTTGTCCAAATATACGGGTCGATTTGTAGCAGATCTGAAACGAGAATTCCAATCTGACTCCTTGCTGGATGCTTCCTCTGCTTTATGCTTCCTAGGACTTGCCGTATGTCATAAATAATGCATGATTTTATATTAGTGAACATTCTGCAATCATCAAAACCCTTTCATATATATTGTCTCACTGGACCCTATAACACCCAATAAAATAGACTTAGGCATTTTTGTCTATACTTTAGTTAAATGCAAATCCTGAAATTCATTTGTCCAAGGTTACATGATTAACAAGTGATAGAAATTTATGAGAAGCCAGTCTTTCCAGTTCTGGCTAACTGCTCTTGCATTGCTCTATGACTATGGGAAATATGGGATGAGATAATAGTGATATATTTAAAAAACTCAAAAGCAACTTTAAATTTACCTTGTAAATATTTTTTTTAGAATATAAATCCATCACAGCTGAAGAATTTCCTTTTGGCATATTTTGCACTGACCCTTACAAACTCTATGGCAGCCAGGGGAAGCAGACTAATACTTGGACTGTGAGCAGCATGCCTCTCTAAGACTGGTTTCATGCACTGTTTAGGGATCAGAAATCTCAGCCTTATGATGCTAAGCAGTGCCACTAATGAAGCTCTAAGCCCTAAGCCCTACACCCTATACAGGTATTAAAAGAAGAGTACAAAAACGCTAAGAACTTAGAGAATCAGAATGGAGAAAGTGACCTAGGAGACAGAGGTAAAAGTAGAGGACTCAAGGTAGGGGTAGGTGTTGTGACACTAGACATTACCTTAGGGCTCAGGGTGGGTGGGAACCAGTGCTGGTGCCAGAGGCTTAAAGTTGGCATTTTAGAATTACCCCTTTCCCCAGCTCTTTATTGACCTCCTAGAGGCCCGGTGCACAAAAATTTGTGCTCTCAGGGGGGGTCCCTCAGCCTGGCCTGTGCCCTCTCGCAGTCTGGGACCCCTTGGGGGATGTCCACCTGTTGGCTTAGGCCCAGTCCCCGGGGGATTGGGCCTGAGCTGGCAGACATCCCTCTGGCAGCCTGGAGCCCTCAGGGGATGTCCACTTGCCAGTGGGGAGCAGGCCTAAGCTGCAGTCGGACATCCTTAGTGCTGCTGAGGAGGTGGGAGAGGCTCCTGCAAGCACCGCTGTGCTGGTAGCCATCAGCCTGGCTTGTGGCTGAGCAGAGTTCCCCTTGTGGGAGCGCACTAACCGCCAGGGGGCATCTCCTGCATTGAGCGTCTGCCCCTGGTGGTCAGTGTGTGTCGTAGTGACCAATCATTCTCAGTTGTTCTGCTGTTAGGGTCAATTTGCATATTACCCTTTTATTATATAGGATAGAGGCCTGGTGCACAGGTGGGGCCTGGCTGGTTTGCCCTGAAGCATGTTCCAAATCAGGGTGGGGGACCTGCTAGGGTGCCTGGCCAGCCTGGGTGAGGGGCTGAGGGCTGTTTTCAGGCTGGTCAAGCCCCACAGTGGGGACCCTCACCCCTTGGGAGTGTGGCCAGCCTGGGTGAGGGGCTGAGGGCTCTTTTCAGACTGGCCAAGGCCACGGGCTGGAAGCAGGTATCTGGGATTTATTTAACTTCTATAATTGAAACTTTGTAGCCTAGGTTCCGCTCGCTCAAAGCCTTGGTTTCCCCTGGAAACCCATGTTCCCAGCCCCTCCTTGAGCAGAGGCCAGGCCAGCTGGAAGCAGGTATCTGGGATTTATTTATCTCCTATAATTGAAACTTTGTAGCCTTGAGTGGACCTCAGGGCCGGCCAGGGCAGGCAGGAAGCTTGGCTTCCTCCATCACCGTCCATCGCCAGGGGCAACCTAAGCCTCCTGCTCACTCCAGCTCTGTGGCCACGGCCATCTTTGTGACAGAGTGAGGGTGTGACGGTTAATTTGCATACCGTTCTTTTATTAGATAGGATGTTCTTGCTCCATTTAGGATGGCCCAGGCAGGTAGCCAAAATGAGTGAACCTTCATTCAGGTTCTTCCTGGTCCTGGTAGACATGGCCAAAATTAGTAAAAAGAGATGATAGTTATTAAAATTAGCTTTTAATGACAAAGCAAATATTTATTGAGACTTTAATAAGTGCCAATTGCTGTTCTAAATACTCTACAGGTATTAACTTACTGAATTCTCACATCTCTATGAAGTAGTTTGCTTTTATGGATGAGAAAATTAATGTGTAAAAAAGTGAAGTATCTTGCTCAAGGTCACACAGCTAGTTAAGTGGCAGAGTTGGGATTCAAACCAGAGTTCTTGGATTAATCACCAGGCTACACAGATAAATGTCCAGTAAGTATTGAATGATACAAGCACGGATTGATTACTTGGCCCTTGTAATGATATTGTAGCTTTCTAGCCTGCTCACGATGCAAACTGTGTGCCCAAGTGCAAAGTCATCCCTCTATGAATGGCAGGCTGGCCTTTCCACAACCAGTGTATCAGTTTCCCAGGCAGCTATGAAAACCACTTAGCTGAAGGCTGTGCGAGTGGTTCTCTGTGTGACTTAGAATATGCCAGTTTCAATATAAGTGTTCTGAAGAGTGTGGGTGTGGCATTTCCAATTCCCCTTTCTACTCTGTTCTGGGGATGTACTGTATTATGTTCTTTCAAAGGCAGAGAGAGAATTCGTCTTGATCGGTGTTAGAATCAGGCCAAGGTTATTGGCAGTTCTGTGAGGGAGGAAAAACGGATTAGGAAGAAGAATAATTCTCTGTCTTCATTGATTTCAGAGGCTGTTTACTTGCAAGTGTTTCTGCAACTTTCCTTCTCCTTTTCAAGAAATTTACAGTGAGGGAAAGGGATTTGCTCTGTGGTGACTTCAAGAGAGTCCTGCAAAGCTTAGCGCTGCCAAGGTCAGGAATTGGAACACGTGCCTTTCACCAAAGCAATTTTTTTCCCCTCATCAGATCAGCGGTCATGCAGGGAAAAGGGCCATCGACAGGCCCAGATGCGAGTTCAATGGTGAGGAAATAGCCATAGCATCAAATGTGTTGTAGCTTATGACCAGAGCAGCTTGAAATAGCCCGTTTCATTAAAAGAGGGGCCTGCCTTGAAGTGTTGGCTTCTGAGTGCCTGGCTGGAGGAAGGTCAAGTAGAATCTATGTCATTGCTTTTACTGCAGCTGTTATAAACCATTATAGGGATCATGAATTCAATTAAAGCAGAGCGATAGGATTAAAATCAAGCCAAAATCATCCACTTAGAACATGTAGGATTTCCTTTGTTGTCCCAAGATTATTTGCCACTTTGCAGATTACAAATCTCTGATGATGCTGACTACTGTTTGAACCTATCTAGCTGCCTGGTTCTGTAGGGGGTCAACCAAAGACGAAATATTCTTATTCAATCCCATAAAGCATTTCCTGATAAAAAACCAACTAAACCAAACCTCACAGTAATCCAACATTTAAAGAATCTGTGCATCTCTATCAGTAAAATCCCAAATTGTGGGGAGCATGTGTTTGGAACTAGGTGTTTTTTAAATCTCAAAGGAGGAGAAGGTGTGAATGTTATCTGAAAAATCCAGGGCATTATTAGCTGCGAATATTAAAAACATTTAATAGGTTTACTTCCCCCTTTGAGTACAGCAAGGCGTAAAGGACAAGGAGGCCCCCTTCCCCAGGGCCCTGTTTATGAGTGATTTCAGCAAAGGAGGTGCTCCTGGCTGCCAGTGCCTAATGGGCTGCTGGGGAGGGGGGTTGCTTGCTGCTTTCAAGTCAGCCCGACACAGCTGGAGGTGGCTCACACTTGGGGCAGGGTCTCCACTCACTCCTGGCTCTTCCTTTGATGTGCCCCCTTTGGGAAGTGCTAATAAGAGCTGTTACAACCACTGAGGTGAGATGAGGGGCATGGAGGGGGATGTGACATTTTAGGAACTATGTGGCAGCTCGGTGCTTAAAATGAAAGGGAAACATCACTGACCCTGGACAAGGACCAGTAGTTGTGACAGTTGGGACTGCAGACTTGAATATGTTTGTTTGAATGAAGTTCTCTGCCCATGCTCAAGGTGGATGTCACCATCAGGGGGAGGGAAAGAGTCAGCAGGCTAGACTGCTTGTCACTTGGTACATTTTCCCAGGAGGACTGTGGAACCAAGTGTCTTAGGGCGATTACAGTTTGGAGAGTGTGCATGGAGGGATGGGCACTGAAATGGCTCTGTCTGCTCTGACAAGGATAAAGCATAAGGCCTTGGCTGGTGCTGTGTTTGGTTTAACCTGGGAGTACTTGAGGTTTCTAGGCATTCCCCAAACGGAAGCTCATGGATGGTGAGTGTCTTGGTGATGGAAGCTTGAATGAGTCTGGCAGAGGGAGAAACTGAGACAGCGCCTCTGCATCTGGTCCTGGGCCAGGCAGCCTCCTTGCTGCCTCCTCTGGACCCCTGCCTGTGTAGTACAGAAACTCAAATCTGTACATGGATGTGGCCTCTTCTCACCATTTGTAATGTTGCAAATAGTTTCTCCATTTTAGCTCTGCTGATTTCAGTGTGGGGGTGGGGGAGTCTTAAGCAAATAGAGTAACTAAATCTACTAAATTTTTTGAAATTTCACCTCAACCAAGGTGTTATATAATGGCTAAACTGTAAACAAATCACTTTAAAAAAATCTAATGAATTAATTTGAGTCAGAACTAAAGTAGTACTGATTTTAACTTTTTATTTTTGACATAATTGAACACATTGCAAAGTTGTATGAATAGTTCAAAGTCTTCTCAGGCACCTATTATCTAGATTTCACAAATATTAATATTTTACTACTTTTGTTTTATCTCTTCTGCTCTCTTTCCCTCCCTCTCTCATATTCTCTATCTATCTGACTGTTTAAGAAAAAATTGCAGGCATATGTCTCATCCTGTGAATTCTTCAGTGTGTTGCCTAAGAATAAGGATATTCCCTTATGTAACCAAAGTAGAGTTATCAAAATCAGAAAGTTAACATAATACCATTATGTATTTGATCTATAAACCTTACTCAGATTTCACCAATTGCCTTAATAATGTCCTTTATAGCAAAATAAAATTCCAAGTCATGCACTGCACTCAGTTGCCATGTCTTCTTAGCCTCCTTTACTCTGGAATAGTTTTCTAGTTTTTCTTTAAAGTGGTCCATATTTAAGAGCATCTAGAGTAGATTAAAGGCGAGAATCTAAATATTGTGGAGAGCGCCAAATTCCCTTTAATCTTTGTAATATAATTATATAGTAATAGAAAGACGGCATTTCCCAGATGACCTTTAAATGTAACCATGTGACTGCAATATGGGCAATGGGAGGTGAATGGAAGTAATGTGTACAATTTCTCGACCAAACCTTTATAGGGAAAGAATGTGTTTTTCTCCCTCCTCCCCCCCCTTTTTTTTTGCAATGTGGGACAAAGATATGACAGATATGACAGTGATAGCAGAAGTGCTCTCATAGACCATGAGACTGATCAACAAGATAGCTCTGATAATTGTGAAGCAGCCATACCAGCCCTTGGCTAGCTACCTGATCACTCCCACTCCCCTCAGTCCTCTAAAAAATGGAAGGATGTAAAAATACCCACATACTGTTATTATACCTAAGAAAATTAACAATAATTACTTAATATTATCAAATATCTGTACTGTGGTATTTTACTTGAGAAAAAAATTTCTAACTTATATGAATCCTTATTATTTTGGATTTCTTTCTTACAGCAGCTGTACCAGTAACCTGACCAATGCAATTGTCTCAGTCACTATTTAAGGAATTGTTCAAATCTCTGGAAATATCTCTGCCAAAGGAGAAAAAAGGCACAAAATCTTACACTGTAACAGTATAGCAATGAGGTGAACTTCTGCAGAAATATTTTATTGGTTATTTCATCAAGACTGAAAAACTTTGTCTCCTTTATGCTTTTATTTAGTTTTTCTTTTCTTTTAAGTTATTACATTTTCTCCTTTGCATCAATGTCAATCAAAGCTGCATTCTTTGTGAAAGTACAAAGCTTTCTTTGTTATGTAAATTTAAAATCTTCAAAAATTTTTGGGTTGAAAGATCTGTGCCTGCAATTTCCAGATATTGGCATCAGGTGGCAGTAGAGTTATTTCTATAAGTTCTGAGCAGCCTGGAGTAACAGGCTTTCACTGATGATGACAGCATGAGTACCTGAGCTAAAACATTGGACAAAAATATTGATCTGTTTAAACAAACAAACAAAAAACTATGCAAGATGAAGAAAATTAACTTTATAGGAAATACAAACAGAAATCTCACATACATTTTTCATGTGTTCTTTAGCATAACCAAGCTAAAAACATAGTCTTGATATTGAACCTACAAAAGACTTATTTCCCACTTTCTATTTCTCACAGGACCATTCTTACTAACACCCCTTCCTCTTAATTGCTTTCTTCAAGGAACAGAGCTCTCTCCCTCTCATAATCTAGATAAGAGGGTCGCCTTTCTGATCAACTAAAATAACCTAAGATGAAACTTTTCTTTTTAACTTCTTGCTAAAATTCCTCTTATTCCTAAGTATTTAGGAAGAAGAAGTTGTAAGTGGTAGCTCTTTATGCCTATTAAAATCTTGTGTTTATCATGCTTTAAACTATATACGGTATTTTGCCACTTAGAATATTTTTCCAAATTTTCCCCTTCCAAGTTAATACAGTATGGGAACTTACTTGACCTAATCTGCACAAAGTAGTTTTAAAACCTAATTAAGTCTTGTTTAGTACCTGGGTTATCAAGGATAGCACCCAGAAGAAAGACAGAAAATTGAACCAAAGTGAGCAAGATTTGAATTAGTTTTTGTTTCCAGGCGAAGATGTGAAGAAGCCAGGAGTGTATTGGTTGTAAGGGGAGGATGCCATGTGTCTTTTGTTTCTTGATTTCTGCTTGTGGACATTAGGTCATTGTAGATGGGATTAGGGACATTTGTTCCCTGATGCATTTTATTTGAAACTAGAGTCCTGATGCACGAAATTTGTGCAAGGAGCTCAGCCCTTGCAGCCCCGGCTTCATCCAGAACATCCAGAAGGACCTCCAGAAGGTTATTCATCTGTTTGGTCATCCAATTAGCATACTAGTTCTTTATTATATAGGACTAGAGGCCCAGTGCACGAAATTCCCTCAGCCTGGCCTGTACCCTCCCACAGTCCATGAGCCCTCAGGGGATGTCCAACTGCAGAGGTGGGAGAGGCTCCCGCCACCACCCCTGTTCTCGCCAGCCATGACCCCACCGATGCACTGTTAGGGCCAGGGAGGGATGTGGGAGGTTGGCCAGCTGGGGAGGTACCCTGGGAGAGCTCCAGGGCATTTCCGGCCCATCTCACTCAGTCCCTGTTTGGCCAGACACCAGCAGGAAGCTAACCTACTGGTCGGAGTGCCTGCCCCCTTGTGGTCAGTGCACGTCATAGTGAGCAGTTGAGCATCCTTAGCATATCATTAGCATATTATGCTTTGATTGGTTGAATGGCCAACTGGACGACTGTACACTTAGCACATTAGGCTTTAATTATATAGGATTACCAGTGTTAATTGGACTAGAAATAGTTGTAAATGCTAGTTCCACAATTCCACAATTAAGTTTGGGTTCTGATATCTTGCAGGAAATTAGAAAATAAAGTGTGCAGCTCTTTGTCCTACCCAGGGACAAAAATGTCCCTGGAAAGCTGCCTCCAGTTATAGGTGGATTTGGGCCCACTGCTCTGTCCATAGCCTCCATTATGGTTCCTTTTGAGCCTTTTTTTCCCTTTCTATACAGACTTCACTAAAATGGAGAGGAATTACACACACATGCATGCACACACGTGTATAGATGAATTAATGTTATTCATGATTTTATTTATGTCAAGGAAATATATAAACGATGTGACCAAAAATAAGATGAGCTATTCAATTCATGAAACATTCATTGGGAACCTACAATGTGTCTGATACTATATTAGGTGATGTGTCATCAAAGATAAAGCAGATATAGTTTCTGCCTTGGCCGATGTGGCTCATCCCATAAACTTAAAAAGGTTATGGGTTCGATTCCCAGTCAGGGCACAGATAGGGTGAGGATTTAAAAATATCAAGATATGGTTTCTACTTCCATAGGCCTCACAGTGTCCTCCTGCAATACCTATTTAAAAGTATAGAAAAAAGCCTAATGAGAGACTCAAAATATTATGGAGGCTGTCAGTTTTCCCTGTAATTCTGATTTTTGAAAGGTATGAATCACTGAGCTATGTAACGCCTGCCTAGTCTTTGTTGGACTTTCTCTAACACAGAAAAGGTAACGGGAAAACTTTTAAAGCATGGGACTAAGACTCGGCTACAATGTGTCTCAGACCCTCAAATGGGCAGCTTTCTGGAGATAGCAAATCCACTTTTTTTAGGAAGCAATTTTCCTGGGACATTTTTGCAAGACAAATTTGACAGAATTTCCTCATTCTCAGCCCCCCAACCCTGATTTTACCCATATATTAATACATTTAGATCTCACAACAATGCTAACGAGTGTTTCTATCCTCGTTTTATAGATGAGACAACTGGTGCACAGTGTGGATTAGTAGCTTGTCGCAAGGTTACACAGCCAGTAAGTGCCAGCCAGGATCCAAACACAGACAGCGGGGCTCCAGGATCTGCCCTTTTAACCACTTCTCTATACATTTATGGTCTTAAATGAGAGAAGGGGGATGGGGACACATGACAAGAAATATCCTCCATTTTGGAATTTTACTTCAATTCAACTAACAATTGAGAAATCAGCACAGCCAGGCAGTGGTTTAGGCACCAGACTTAGAATTCTCATGGATTTCTATGGAGCAAGGGACACGGACATCTGCAGAGAGCTATGTTGAGAGACAGAAAGTAGCCAGTGCTGTGAGAAGCTGAGACAATGCTCGGTCAAAACAAAGGACGAAGCAAGAGAGATTTTGTCCTGATTTTAGTGACTGAAAATCTTACTGAAGATAATTGTTGGTTCTGTGTTAAGTAGAACTTTTCTTGTCCCTATTATTTAGGATGGGCAATTCTTGGTTCCATCTTTTTTTTTGTGTGTGTGTGCCTGTATTTTTGGGGGCCAATGTTAATCAATAATCAGCAAATTCATAGATTTGTGTTTAGGTTGACATTTTCAACCTAATGGCTACTACTTTATACAACTAGCTTCATTTGACTCAGAGAGATACAGGGCACTCATCTCATTGTTGGGTAGCCAGTGGACTGCCTTATATGACTTGCCCCCTGAGCTTGAGCTCTTTTTGGGTAGAGGGAGAGCCTTTCAGAAGGAGGCCCCAGACCAAGCCTGAGCCCAGGCACTCGCATAGTGGGTAATAAAAAAAGAATGTTTATGGAATGAATGAAATGCAAAAAATTAACTCTGGGAATGAGGAAGTAACCCCTCCACTTGTTTATCATGTTGCCCAGTTCAAGTCACTTTTGACATCCTGCCCTATTAGTGAGGATGGAAGCTGTTCATTAAATAAATTAACCATTACGTTGAGAACACGAATGTCAATATAGATTCAGGCTGTTATTTTGCCAGTCACTGATGCATCCAGTGCCTGGAGGACCCCAGACACCAGGCAGCAGGTGATTGGAACATGTCTGGGAGAGACTAGGCTCACAAATTGATAAAATTGTCCAAAATGTGATACTCCGCCCCTTAAAAAAAGTATGCTCCTTGGCATCAAAATGTGAAACGATCTAAGTGGTTAGGCCTATCTGCTCCCCTCTGACTGCTTTATTTCCATTATAAAATAGATGGTAGTATTTTTTACTTGTAATTTGGCCTAATGTTGTCTTGAAATAAGAGGGTGATAAAGAAAGGGAGTAGAAATCTTTGATCATTTGTCATAGTGTGGAAAATCTGACAGTGGCTTTAATTAACAGATGGAACCCCAGAGAATTTCTCAGCTTGATCTTCCCCAGTGCTCTGTCTAATTGAATGGAGGAAAACAGCCTTAGCAGGGACCTGGACAGCTGCCGAATGAAGCCATCGCCATTTCAGTGAGGCTAAAATCTCTGCCACGTTCTGGCTTTTTTTCTGCATGCTGCTCTTGCAGGCTGCTGAAGAACAGCACTCGGAGGACGATGGCATCAGTGAGATGCAGTGGAAAAAGTACTGGCATGGAACCCGGAGACTCAAGGTCCAGCTGGTTCCGCCGCCACCAGCCTTGAGACCTTGAAGAGCTCCGCCCCCTCTCTGGGCCTCAGTTTCCATGTTTGTAACATGAATGGGTCGCAGAGGATGATCTCTTGGGTCTTGCTCAATTCTGACATTTAGTAAGTCCTTTTGCCACAGAAAAGGGAGAAAAGGAGTGAGAGGGTAGACTTAGAAAATGCTTGCTTGGGACATGCCCAGCTGTTATCCTAGAAATGAAATTTTTAAATGTGTCTTTGGCAAATATGAAGGCAAGGTGAGATCGATGGGGCTGGGGATAGAATATGAGGATGTCTTTGGAAATGCGTTCGGGAAACTCTTCATCTTCCTTCCCTCCTCCAATGACTATCCATTCCCCACACAATTGTTAAAGGGATCCACCTAAGACACCAATTCATTAATGCACTCTTTTCTACTGAACCATAAGCAGAGCAAGGGCAGGGATATGTTTCTAGCTCCATTCCAGCACAATACTTTCCAGCATAGATGCTCCATTAATATCATGGAATGATTGAATGTATGTATCTATGCTTAAGATTTTTCAATTGTTAATCATAGATTTCAGTTTCTAAGAAGTGCCTAGCAGTAGATGAGTGGATAAAAAAATCTGTGGTACATTTACACCATGGAATACTATGCAGCAGTAAAAAAGAAGGATCTCTTACCCTTTGAGACAGCATGGAGGGACCTGGAGAGTATTATGCTAAGTGAAATAAGCCAGTCAGAGAAAGACAAGTATCACATGATCTCACTCATGTGGAATCTAATGAATAAAATAAACTGTTGAACAAAATAGATTCAGAGACATGGAAGCATGGAACAGACTGTCGAATCTCAGAGGGAAGGTGGGGGTGGGTGGGTAGAAAGTGATCAACCCAAGAACTTGTATGCATATGTATATGACCCATGGACACAGACAATAGGGTGGTGAAGGCCTGGAGTAGGAGGGGGAGGTGGGCTATAAGGGGTCAATGGGAGAAAAAAAGGGACACGTAATACTTTCAACAATAAAGATTTTAAAAAGGTTAATACTTTCATCTACAAATTACTTAATGGTTTTGCCCACAGTTACCTCTTTATTTTATACAACCCTCCTGGATATAGTTTTCCTTCCAAGTAGACTGTATTATCTGCATTTTTCCCAGGACCCTTAATGATGAACATTTGTGTGGCTTTTTCCATGTTACATTTGCCACAGATAAGCTTTTCTCCTAGTGTTCATCTCGTTAACTAGTTCATCAAATCTCACATCAAATCCCAATTACTCTGGAAAGCCTTTCTGGTCTCCCTTCCCCATTATGATTTAAATGTCTCTTTACTAGGTTCCCATGGTTTTAAGTGCATACCTCTCCCTGACTATTTATCATACTATTTTGGAGTTATTACCATCCCTAGCACACTATCTAGATAGAATATAGTAGATGCTCATTTAATGCGTGCTTAGTGATTGATTCAGAGTTAACTCTCAGCCCCCATTTCAGGCTCATTTTGCTTCTATACTTTCTCCTTTTCTTTCTTGCATGAGGTCCCAGAGCCTCAGCCTGCTTTCTTGTCTTAGGATTCTGCCACTGATCAAAAGTTGGCTCTGGAGTAGAACTCTCTTTCCCTCAGTTCAGTTTTTTTGTTGTCTCAGCAAAGAGTCTATAGGCCCTTTTTGTTTTATGTTTTGACCACTTCATAGAAATAGAAGAAGAAGAAAAAAAATGCTAGTGGTAGAAACTTACAGAGGTCTCACGTGACCTTCTCCCATCACCTTCTCCATCCTTTTCTGTGAAACTGGAATCTCAACCAGACTTTTGCCCTCTGGTTTACACTCAGAGTTGGAGCTCCCCAATCTTTTTCATTCCTTTGTCCTTAACCTTTAGATATCCTATGAATCCCATTCTTTATAATTGGTTCCTCTTGGATTTGAGATAATGGTTAAGGCAATTTTTTGCGGCCTAGTGAATTAACCCAAAGCTTAGCCGCCTAAAATAACAACCATTTATTATCTCATACAGTTTCTAAGGGGGATGAATTCAGAAGTGCATTTGTTATGTGGTTTTGGCTCAGGTGTCTCATGAGCTATCAGGCTGTTGGCTGGGGATGTGGTCTCAGCTGAAGGGTCCTCTTCAAACTTGCTCACGCAGTTGTCGGTCCTCGTTTCCTCACTGGCTGTTTGCTGGAGACCTTCCTCAGCACTCGCCAAGTGGGGCTCTCCACAGGGCAGCTCACCACACAGCAGCTAGCTCCCTCAGAAGGGACACATTATCACTTCTGCCATATGCTGTTGGCTATACAGACCCAGCCCTGGTACAGTGGGGAGGGGATTACACTAGGGTGTGAATACCAGGGGGTGGGGGGCCTTGGGAACCGTCTCCGAGGCTTGCTGCCACAGGCAGAATTGGAGCATTTTGTCTCAGTGGAAAATAGCATTTTTGAGAACTTCCCAGATGGGTGTTGCTCAGTTCATATGGCCTCTGGTGTATTTGAGAATTATTTTCTCTATGTATTTCTTTATTGATGTTATGGAATTTAAATCCAAACACTTTTTACAATTTTACATACATCATTTCAGCGGATGCAGCTCTTGACTGTTTGGAAGAAAGATGAGCATTCCATACAATTAGAAGTATCGAATGCACTCTTGGCTTTATGCCATCATCTCTCCTAGACTCCAAATGGCAAATTAGAATCAAAGTTGCTAATTCTTGCCTTATCGGCATGGCATGACTTTCAGCACACTAACAGGCAGGTGCCAGGAGGGCAGAGAGGTGCCTAAGGATGCCACAATGATAGATTTAGAAAAAATCACCTGCTGTGTGGTTACTTCCACTGCTTAAATGATACCTGTGTATTATTCACATAAGTGACTCTCTAATTAGTTAGAATTCATCAAGGAAGGACAGTCAATGCTGTTGCTCCTCGGAACCTAGCAGATTAATCAACATGACAGAAACATTTCCAAGAGAATATATTTTGGGGTCAGAGGGTCAGAATACACTGTCAGGAGGCAGATCAGCGTACGAGCAGGAGAGGTCTTCTGGTTCATGTAGTTCTCTTTTCTCAGCTCAGCTCCTGGATGGTGGTTTTAAGGTAACACTTGTAAGAGTCCTAGGTGGAGGCTGGGGTAGAGAGATATGGTGATGGTTAAGGCTGCTCTGCCTCTGCCTGAGGGAGCTTCCAGCCCTCCTACCCTTTCTGCAAGCAGAGTACAACTACAATTTTTAACATATTGGATGCCCTATAATTATAGTTTCATTTTGAGAAAAGACTTAGCAGTTTCAAAGAGAAAGGAAGCTGAAAACCTCCATTCTGGGAGCCTGTAATTGAAGCATCTCGGGAGGCCATATCTGAGCACATGAGACTTTTCTGGGAACCAAGAGAGATGAAATGGGTGGTTTCTCTTCAAAATTCTCCTTTAGGGAAACCAAATATATTTTTAAATGATGTTGCATTTGTTCAAAATGCTGTTAACAGTTACAATTAAAACCAAAAGGCTTAGGATAGTCTTCCTAGTAACTCTTCAGTCTTCTAAGGGAAGCGTCAGCCTTCTGAAGTCACTTGCAGTGTGATTCGGTGCAGGTTTCTCAATCATGGCACTATTGAGATTTTGGGTTGCATAACTGTTTGTTGTGGGGAATTGCCACATGCATAGTGGGGTGCCTAGCAACCCTGGCCTCTACCCACAAGATTCCAGTGGAACTCTACCCCCTTACCCCCAGTTGTGACAATCAATTATGTCTTCAGACATTGGCTAAGGTTCCCCAGGGACAAAATGACACCTGGTTGAGAACCACTGGCCTAGTGAATCCAATAATGATCAAGGTGACAATGCTATTTTGGGGCCCCCAAATTGTGGTTGAGCATGAAGCCCTGTATGCTTCTTTGCACGTGCCTGGCTCAGAAGCTGACTCTGAGGGCATTATCCTTCTCCAAAAAGAAGTGCCAGGATTTCTTGAAGAAAGTCCTGACATTGTTGGGATGACTGTTTCATTTCCCAACAGAGATTCCTAGGAGGTAGCAGACGTATGTAGTTGTACCGGTTCTAGCATGCTTGCTATCAGGCTCAGTTCGTTGCAGACGCGTGTGTCTTGTTCCCCACCACAGTGTCTCCCTCACCCAAGCGGAGACTGAAGTGGGAAAAAGGGGCTATCTGCCCGGTAGTTCTTTTAGTAAAATTTGGGAGGGATAAGTGGGGGAGAAACTCCATGTGAAGTCTGGCATTCAAGACCACGTTTGTGATTAGCATAGATTTCTACCTCAGCTTCCTCCTGGAAGTTCCCTAGCTGTCTCATACTTCCTAGATCTAAATGCAATCTCCTATTGTCATTTAATTGTAAAACATACTTTGTCTGCCTACCTGACACTTTTAATAAGCTTGCATTTCGCCCTCTGTATGTCTCCAGGCATAATAAAAGCAACAGCAGCAACAGCAGAAGAAAAGCTTTCTTTGAAAAGAATTTGTCCCTAATTGTTTGCAGCTGCAACAGACGACACCACCAATTAAAATGCCCCGGCCCTGGCTCTGCTCAAATGAAGAGGCCACGTGCTGACCTTATGATCAGTCACCTTAGGGGCACAGAGGGTCGAGGGGCATCTGTTTGAAATTTCCTGTCGCAACAGTGCCATTTGCAGAGACGGCCAGGGAGCAAAGCGGGATGGTGCGAGTTTCCTTCATCAGGAGTCTCCTTGGGAAGAGTTTTGGAGAGGGATCCTGGAACAGAGGTGGTTGGTTGGTGCTGAACACGGGGATTCTACTGGGAATGAAGACCCCAAATAGCAAGTGGTCCTGGAGCTGGGCTGTTCTTGGAGGAGAGGCCTGTGTTTCCTCAGTGGGCACCAGAGGCAGAACAGAAACCCCATCAGCAGAAAAATACTGGTCAAGACACCTACTGGGAGCCCCCACTTGTCAATGGCAGCAAAGGAGAATATGTATAGGTTAGATCAGCTGTGGGCAAACTACGGCCCGCGGGCCAGATCCGCCCGTTTGAAATGAATAAAACTAAAAAAAAAAAGACCGTACCCTTTTATGTAATGATGTTTACTTTGAATTTATATTAGTTCACACAAACACTCCATCCATGCTTTTGTTCCGGCCCTCCGGTCCAGTTTAAGAACCCATTGTGGCCCTGGAGTCAAAAAGTTTGCCCACCCCTGGGTTAGATGCTTCCAGTGGAAAAGGCTGTGTAAATGTCCAGAGGAATAAACTGAATGTATTTTCAGGTTATTTTGTTATGGGCTAAGATCCTCAGGGAGGGGGTTGAAAATGATACTTGCTTGGTAGAAAACAGAAGGACATAACCTATGGGATTAACCGAACTTGGCACCTGATAAATGGTGGGTATAATTATAAAAATAATGATCATCATTATCATTAATTGCACGGAGGCTATTCCATATCCCTGTATGTATACCCTAAGTTAAGGTAAATAAGGAGATGATTTAGGGCTTCAAGCTAATTGTGGCCTCAGTTACATATTTTAGAAAAGCTTTTAATTATTTGAATAATTCCCTCTGCCCTTGTCAATTCCTTTCTTTCTTTCCTTCTTTCTTTTTCTTTCTTTCTTTCTTTCTTTCTTTCTTTCTTTCTTTCTTTCTTTCTTTCTTTCTTTCTTTTCTTTCCTTCTCTCTCTCTTTCTTTCTTTTCTTTCTTTCTTTCCTTCTCTCTCTCTTTCTTTCTTTTCTTTCTTTCTTTCTTTCTTTCTTTCTTTCTTTCTTTCTTTCTTTCTTCCTTTCTCTTTCCTCCCTCCCTCCCTCCCTCCCTCCCTCCCTCCTTTCTTTCTTTCTTTCTTTCTTTCTTTCTTTCTTTCTTTCTTTCTTTCTTTCTTTCTTTTCTTTCACTGCTGTAGCAAAGTACATCAAACTAGCTGGCTTAAAACAACAGAAATTTATTCTCTCACAGTTCTGGAGGCTAGAAGTCCAATGTTTTGGCAGGGACTGGCTCCCTTCCCCCCACCCCCCCCCCTCACCCCCTGAGCAAATCCTGTTGAAATGTCCTATGTCCTCAAGGACAGACAGAAGTGTGCTGGGAGGTAGTGAAGGCTGGAGCTAGGGTGACAATACAGGGCAAGATATTCCAACCACAGCGTTACCTTGTACTTACGAGGCTTATAAAACCTTTCCCTGTGGAAGAGAGGGGCGAATTGAGAGGCTGTGAGTGGAGATGACAGGCTTGGTCATAGGTTGCAAATAGAGACTGGCGGCCAGAGAGGGGCTGATGATGACGGATTTCTTGCTTGAGACACCAGTGGTGTTATTGACAGATGTGGGGAAACTAGGAAGGTGACCCTGCTGGGAAGACAGCTGGTGAATTTGCTTTGCTTATAAAGGTGGATTCTGGACTCATTAAAGTGTAGAAAGCCCTTCCCTTATCCATAGAGTCACCATGACTTACCACCGTCAAGACCAATCTTCCATTCTGGCTTTGCTATTACCTCAGTTGTGTGTTTGAAGGGAGGCCGGGTCATGTGCCAGAGTCTCACGTCTCTAGGATGTCAGCAGTTGGAAAATAAAAGCCCCTCGAAGCCTCTGGTTTTGGTAGGTCTGCAGAGCAATTTCTACCAACTATTTAGAATGAGGTGTGGAGCTTTGGAATGATTTATTATTTTCAAAGCTAGGAAAATATACAACTTCTTATGCTTAGTCAATAATGACTGAATAACAAACTCCACCAAAGAACTTCTGTAATTTTTCAAGTACCAAATGTTTTAGTTCTCAGATGTCTGTTTTTCTCAGTCACTGACTGCTAGTCAACCATTTAACTGGTTAATATGAGCACCCAAGGTAAATAAGTGGAGACCTTTTAACCTGGAGGCTCTGAGTGACAGCTTCGACTAAACCATCAGTCTTCTTCCAAAGGAAAACACAAAAGCAACCCTTAACGAAGTTAGACGCAGGCATGTTTTGAAGGTCAGGTAATTTATTTTTTGAGGGAAAGGAAGGCTAAAGAATTAAATTTTATTAATTACATGTATATTTTCAGTTCCACTTAGTTTTTCAATGCTGAAGGACTGCATAGTATGACCCAAATTATTATAAATTACCGAAGAAGTTTAGACATTGTGAGTTTTCTAAATTAAAGGTGTTTCTCTCCACCTCTGGGGTCTTTGTGTTTTGTGACAAAAATGCTTTTTTTCTACGATGATTCTATACAATTTGAGAATTCCCAATCATATGTAAATACCTGAAAAAATATATTATTCTTTTTCATTCTATCAACATAATTTAGCCTTGATATAGAAACCCTGGCATAAGAATTCATAGTTTGTACAGTCCAGGAAAATTGAAATTGAAATATCCTAGTTGAAGATCAGTTTTGCAAGCTACAATTCAGATGCACAGATGAATACATGTACACATGCAATATACACATGGCACATATATGCTATCTGAGAAAAAGAAAGTCCAGCAGGAAGGCTGAAGAGTAGAAATAGAATAAAAACAACAGACATACTGAAGAAAGCTCCCTGAGGCAGGTTGCCTCATCTGTAAAACACTTGTCATTTTCTCAGTTCAATATTGAATTGCTTTAGTGTTCTCATGAGATTGTGTATTAATTTAATAGACACTTCTTGTTGGAAATATTTGTTGCCCAATCATGCAGTTTCTTTCTTTCTGCCTTATCATTCTTCCTTTTCCAAAGTGAGTCATTAGAAACATGGAATGTGATTCCAGGTAGGAGAAAGGAGGGAGGGAGGGATTTAAATGAGGGGGAGTTTCTGGCTTGCCAGTTTGCTCCCTGGCATTACCTCAAAAGAGGACATCACTCAGAAGAGCCCAATTAAGGGGCAGGCCTGCTGGGCAATAGCTCAGAGGCATTAAGACATCACTGGAAAAGTTGGAAATAGCATTCCAGTTAATTCAGGTTATTACAAGTAACCAGAGAAGTATCTAGCAGCCCCAAGTGGAACTTTGAAAATAAAACCTATCTTTCCAATACCTCTTCTACCCTCTCGAATATCAGTTTGCAGGGATGTCAGACTCTTGGGCTGCCTGGTATACCCACATGTCTAGATGCCACCTTGACCAGGGCCACTCAGTATATTCACGTGCTTCTCTGATCACTTCCTGTTACAGACCACGGCAGCCCAAGTGTGCCCAGGGCAGGAGACATGGCAGGGAAGCACTTCTCAGTTGTGTCCATATTGAGCTTCTGGCCTTCCCCCCACTTCCCAGAAATGCCAGTCCAATCTATTTTAAATTATTTTCCCATTAATTAGCAATGGCTAATATCATTATTTTCTTCAAATTGGTTTCATTGTTACTGCCTGGTAAAACTGACCATAATTTCCTGCTTTACCCATCATGTTCTGTGTTCATGATGCTGGCCTTACCCCTAGCTTCTCTCCATTCATCTCTATTAACTCAGCCTCCCATCCTGGGCCCAGACTTCCTACTGCTAAAATAAAAGTGGTAGTTGTAAAATTTTGTCTCTAGTGCTGTTGAACTCTATGGGATTTTACATAAAGTACAGACAAATATTTCATAAATGATACTTAAAAAAGAAATAGCCCCAAATTGGTCCTAGTAAGAAAAAAAAAGATGTATTTATATGATGATGAAGCCCATAGTAAATTACAGGGAAGTGTGACCTGCTCTGGAAACTTGAAAGGTCCTGCTGTCCACTGAGTGGGGAGGTGTCTCTGTTCCAGGATCTCTACCTCTCTCAGCTTCAAGTTAATTTTCAAAGCAAGCATCATATCCGAGATCAGAGTGATTTAAAGTTGTAAATGGTCTGATCTCCCTCCATAATGTTGCCAGATAAGCTTATGGAGTTAGTCCCATCTGTATATTTAACTATTCCTTGCAGGTGTGTAGCAGACCCATGAATGGAAAGGAATGAACCATTATTGAGCTATTGTGAATCAGGAGTTTTATAGGTATACTAGAGGCCTGGTGCACTAAGCAGGCAGGGGGACCCCCAAGGGGTGCTTAGTGCTGCTGTGGAGGCAGGAGAGGCCCCTGCCATCCCTGCTGTGCTCACCAGCCACGAGCCCGGCTTCAGGCTAAGTGATGCTCCGCCTATGGGGGTGCACTAACCACCTGGGAGCAGCTTCTGCATTGAGCGTCAGCCCCCTGGTGGTCAGTGCACATCATAGGACCGATCATTCAGTCGTTCGGTCAATTTGCATACTGGCCTTATATTTTATAGGAGGATTACTTCATCTTTATCAAAAGCCTATACAGATGCTCCTTGACTTAAGATGGGGTTACATCCTAATAAGTCTATCATAAGTTTTGAGAATATCTTAAGTTGAAAATGCATTTAATGCACCTAATCAACCAAAGATCATGGCTTAGCCTAGCCTACCTTAAATGTGCTCAGAACCATTGCAGTAGCCTACGATGGCCATAATAATCTCACTGCTACTTCCCAGAAGCTCAAGGGAGTATCATATTGCATATTGTTATCCTAGGAAAAGGTCAAAATTCATGTATGGTTTTTACTGAATGTGTATATTTTCACATCATCATAAAGTCGAAAAATTGTAAGTCAACCATTGTTGAATCAGGGACAGTCTGCATATATGGACAAGTATTAGTCAGGATTAGTGTTAAACAACTATAACAAACCCACAAATTTAAGTGACTTAGTGCAGTAGATTATTTTTTCCTTTACAAAAACAGCCCAGTTTTGTTTCAGGACAGTAGTGTCAAGGCTGGGGGTGAACAGAAGGGATGGACCTCTGCTCCACGCAGAGATTCAGGGATCCAGGCTGGTGGAAGCTCTGCCTTTTACAACATGTGGCTTTCCAGTTTAACCCCAAGCCCCCAAGTTTGCCTTTAATGCCAACTTCTAGAAGGAGGGATTGAGAAGGACATGAAGAAATCAGTGTGGGAGGTTTTATGATTCTGGCTTAAAAGTTACACATGATCATTTCTCTACCCACTTCATTGACTAGAACTGAGTCTCATGGACATCCTTGACTTCAAGGATGGCTGGCAAATGTAGCTTAGTAGAGGATTCAGATAGAAAAGGAATGGAATGTTTGATGAATAGCTAGTAGACTTTGTTGCAGGCACAAAGCTAGAAATCATTATTCCCATTTTACAGGTAAGGAAGCTACAACTTATCCCAGATAACTCAGCTAGTAAATTACTGAGAAAAAAAATTCTGATAAAAGTATTACAGTAATTGTAATTGACATTTATTGTGCCTTTAATTTCACAATGATACTAAAACATAGTTTTTATTATCCTTCAAGTGCCTGGCAGGGGAATTGAAGCTCAGGGTTGTTCTGTAACACGTCCAACTGCAACGAGGTAGGACTTGGATGCAAATTCCTTTCTTTCAGACTCCATACATACCTCTGGCTATACCTCTACAATGCTTCCTACCCCAACCCCTTAGAGATTCAGCCCTGTATTCATAATGGCAGCTGGATGGAAGCTGGGAGAGGTTTGGGTCAAGTAAGTTAGCTATAACTTTCCTTGAGTAGATTGTGTCCTTTATTAAGCACAACTTTGTTCTACTCCTGCTGTTTTAAAATTTAATCATCCCATCTATTTATGCAGTTTTGATTAGAAATCTCAATGGCAAAACAGGCCTTTACATTGAAGAATATTATAGTACTACTTTCTCCCACATAGTCACAGACATTATTCTGCAAAAAGAGAAGGGATGGGGATTATCACCATAAACAAATGCTTATTGAGTACCTTATTACAGAAGATCTCATGATGCCAGGAAATGAGGAAGTATACCACAGGGTCCCTGTCCTCCTTGGGCTTACAGCTGGGTTAGGGAGATGGAACATGGCTATAAAAGAAGATAAATGACAACACAAGGTGGAGACTGCTGGGAGCCAAAGGACCAGTGCCAATAATAAGTGTTACAGGATGGCTAGGTGATGGTTTCTGAGCAGTCACTAATGTGCTGGCCTCAGTCCTAGGTGATTTCATATGTTATCGCGTTAATCCTACAGGAATTCAATGGTGGGAGTAATTTCTGGGGACTGGATGGTCAGAAGTCTTGAGAGAGGAGGTGAGACTTGAGCTGGATTGAATTATATGGTGATATTTCTCAACAGTAATGAAAGCTGGCTGAGCTGAAACCCAGAGCATAATTTCTCATTGGCTGGCTGCTCTAGGTAGTAATAGCTTCGGTACCCTTCAGAATGGAATTTTTCTGAGCCTGGGAAGATGTGTGAGGTGTGCCCAGCAGGTAAGCGTTCTTCCATTTGCCTTCTACCCATTGCCTTAATTAAATACACTTTTCTTTTCTTGGTTAGTTCTTCCAAGTCTCCAGAAGTTCTGGAACATTGCCGCAGCAAATGGCAGTTTACAGAATGGAAATTATGCAGAGAGGGGAAAATATATTCTAAGCCCTTTTTCACATTGGTTGGGGGTTGGAGGCAAGGGGAGAGTGGGGTCTGACTGAAGGCAAAGGGAAAGAATGATTCTAGAGAAGATTCCTCTTATATCTGAGTCACTTTTCTGATGTGATTTCTTCCACTTACATAGAATTCAGTTGGGTTCATGGAGGAGGCTCCCAGATGTACACTTTTCCTTTAGGGATTTGGAAATAATAGTTAACACAGCTAACATATATTGAGGGCTTATTTTGGTCACTTGTTGGCACTAAGAATATCCATGCAACTGAGCAAAACTGGTAAAACCATTTAGAAACTATTTTCTTAATGAGAAAACTGAAGTCTGAGTTTGAAAGTGTTGGTGTAATCCCTCCATATGTATTACCTTATTGAATCCTTACAATAATGCACGTCCATTTCACAGATGAGGAAACTGGGGCTTAGGGACTTAAACAAATTGTTCAAGATTACACCATTAGTAAGTGGCAGACAGATGACCTGGGACCCTTGATCTCTTTTTGTAAAACTATTTTTATGTAACAGCTTTATTAAGATAAATTATATACCTTTTAATTCATTCATTTAAAGGGTACAGTTCAGTGGTTTTTATTCAGATGTGCAACCATCACTACAATCAATTTGAAAACATTTTCATCTCTTAAAAAAGAAGTCCCATATTCATTAGCAGTCACTTCCTACTTCTCCCCAATGCCTCTGTGCTAAAGGCCCTTTAGCAGTAGGCAACCACTAATCTACTTTCTGCCTTGTCTATTTCAGATTAACTAAATCATACAACATGTAATCTTTTGTGACTGGCTTCTTTCACTCAGCATAATGTATTCAAGGTTCATCTCTGTTGTAGCATGTATCAGTACTTCATTCATTTTTATGGCTGAACTAGTGACCCAGTACATGGATTCATGCACATTGAAAGGAAATTAATTAAAAGGTGGCCAGTGGGGCAAGACTGGGTGAGAGGGGCTGGACACACCCTGGAGCCAACCTCCCATGGTCCCTCCCCGACTGACTGCACCTGGGGTGGCACTGTGGCTCAAACGGTGTCTGTGGAGTGAGCAGGGTCCCAGAGAGCAAGAGGGTACTCTGCAAAGTTGTTGTCATACAGGGTTTGGAATGCAAATGCAAGTGTGCAGTAAACCAGATTCAGGACTGAGTGCCCCAGCAACAACATAACCCACGGCCGAAGGTGGAATCGCATGGCCTCACGAGGAATCTGGCTCTCTCCTCTATGGTTTCGGGGTGTGTCACCCGAGAACCACCACTGCCAAGTCACTGCAGCTCGGCAGCTCCTGCATTGAGTGTCTGCCCCTTGGTGGTCAGTGCACGTCATAGCTACCAGGCAGATGGACACTTAGCATATTAGTCTTATATATATATATAGATAATGTTCTATTGTAAGGATATACCACATTTTATTTATTGATTTATCAGTTGATGGACATTTGCGTTGTTTCTACTTTTTAGCTGTTATGAATAATGCTGCTGTGAATACTTAAGTATACATTTTTGTGTGGGCACGTGTTTTCATTTCTCTTGGGTGTAGACCTGTGAAAGGAATTGCTGGGTCACATGGTAACTCTCTGGTTAACCTTTTGAGGAACTGCTAGACTGTTTTCTGAAGCATTTCCATGAGAGCTAATCACTAACAAGATAATTTATACCTTGGCCACTTGTTTGCACTAAAAATATGTGTGCAACTTAGTAAAACCAATTAGCAACTGAGAATTTCCTTAATGAGAAACCTTAAGGTGAACTTTGAGTTTGAAAGTGTTGGCGTTTTTAGAGTTAAGGCCGTTGCTTGAGTGGAAGAGGCAAATGATGAGAACTACCACATTTGTATTTCCCTTTATTCCCTGGGGCATTAGGGGGTTTTCTGTTTATTTCTAAGACTGAGTGGTTTCTAGTAGTGCCCGTTCAGGTGCTGCTATAGTCCAGGATCATCTATTATTCTGAAAAGCCACTGCCATTTGCTGAAAGACAGTACAGCAAAGGAGACATGCACAATATCTATGCATATGCCATTCTGGTCTCTCGAAAAGTTAAGTATTCCAGGCATCACATTCATTATCCCTTGATTGCAAGTGACGTAAACCTCAAGGCCATTAAAAAAATGACATAAAAAAGAAAAAGAAACATGGCAATTTCTTTTTTCTCCTTGCAACATGATTTTAAAATGGGCCCAAAAGGTGATTTTCAACAGGTCTACTTGAATGAGCCTTGAGGCTTGCTGTCTGGGTGAGCTTTCGGAGTGCACTCTGTGGGCACTGGGCGGGCATGAGAAGAGCATAAGCCATAGTCTATGATCTCTGGGAGTTTCTCTCCTGCATTATTAGGGAATAACTCAATGCTAAACCGTGACCGTAAGTGCTACAGGGGTGGAGAGCGGGAGAGGTGGAGTGGCAGCTAAGAAAGCATATGCAGGAATTGGCAATGGCCTTAAAGCCAAGGACTTAAATGAAATGAATGGCATAGCTATTCCAAGTGGCAGCACTAACATGACAAAAGCCAGAATATTTTGGTATCATTGGGCAGAGGGATCCGGCTGGAGAAAAAGGTATCTATGAAAGTTGGAGTGAGGAAGCAGCAGAGCATCATGGGAAGAGCATTGGGTATCTGCTCATATGAAATCTGTATTTAGTTCTGCCATGGACTAGATTTTCATGTATGCTCTGTGATCTAGATACTCAGGGCTTCTGTTTCTTAATAGTGACGATTAAAGTTAGACTAGTCCTAGCTTCACATTACTATCCCTTGAATGTTTATTTAAAATACGGATTCCTGGATCCCACCCCTGGAGATCATGTTTCTGTAGGTGTGAGGTGTGGCCCAAGCATAGTGGTTCTCTTGGCTGTGTGTTGGATTCACTGGGGAGCTTTTAAAACTGGCGATGCCTTGGTTCCCATCTCTAGAGATTCTGATTCAGTTAGTCTTGGGTGTAGATAGGCATTGGGAGTTTTCAAGGCTCCCCAGGTGGTTGTAATGGGCAGCCAAGAGAGCCACAGCCTCTGGTGGATTCTGACATAATGGAGGGCTGGCTAGAGACTCCATTGGAGTGAGAGAACAGTGCCTCTCCTTATCTAAAACCACAGGGTCTCTCTTTCCTAACTCTGAGGGACTTTGATTCTGTAAAAGTATGTTAGGATCAGGTGGAAGAGGCCTTAAGTGCTGGACTAAGAGGTTTGCACTGTGTTTTATAGGTGGCAGGAGTCATGTAAGGTGTCTGAGCAGAGGAATGATTTAAGACCTCTGGCCCGTGTACATTTCATTGCTTTGGAGCGTGATAGCCATCACCAGGGAAAGAACGGACAAGGATAACCTACCTCTATATTCATGCTTCTGGCTGGAAAGGGGTGACCACTGGCAATTCCATTGTGTGACAGGCTTTAGTGTGTCTCTGCACAGCACAAGCAGGAATAACCAAGGGGGAGACATGAAATCGTGGCCTGGGGCAGGAGGGCAGTGGAATCTGCTCAACCACAGTGTAGGTATCCGTAACCAAAGAATGGGCCCCACTGGTGGGCGGAAGACAGTAGCAGGTGGGATGGCCTTTAAATTACATTTTAAATTATACTTCCTTTTCAATTTTCCCTTAAATCCTCAGATGAATCAGGACAAGTCTCAGTTGACCAGTGGTATGGCTCTATCATCTCCCTGACACTTGCCAGTCTCACCTTTCCACAAGCAGAGAGCAGGCCCCAGGCTGAGAGCCCCAGGCAGTGGGTGGTTTAGCAGTTCTCTCCTGATCTAAAACCACAGGATCTCTCAGTTTCATGAAATTCAGTTGGGGAGGTTTGAGATCTTTTTCTAGCAATTCATCTTTCACTTACAGTACTGACTCAAATTTGCTTCTTGAATAAATTTGAGTAAAAACATGAGTTGATTTAAAGAGAAGTGTTAATATAGTAATAGCACAGAGAGAAAGGTGAGGCAGAAAGGAAATACTATTTTGAAGGAGTAGACAAATAAATGACCTTTAGGAAACACTGGTAGGTTCTTTCCAGAACCTGGACTAGGAGTCAGGGTTCTCAGTTCTGGCAGGTCTCCCCATGTCTCTAGTCTATAACAGTTGTGGTTTCCACTGAATAATCTTTACATTTTTTCCAGGTCTGAAATTCTATGTTTCCACAGTTTGAAAATATAGTCCCTTCCCCAGGAGACTAATTATACCTGTTTACTCACCAGGGGTCATGGCACCAACCTATCTCCCATTGGATGCTGGGGGCTTGTGGGCGGCTCCCTGGACAAACCCACCAGTCTTCAGGTAGGAAATTTCAGGGCAAAAACATTTTAAGGACTATGAGTCCTGCTGGCTAAAACATCAAAATCTTTCAAGGGGAAAAACCCAAAACAGAATGAACAAACAAAACACAAAGCACACGGAAACCAGAATAAACTAAGTAGTCTTATAGCTACCAACTGAATTTCCCCCACTTTCAAATGTTTTGGGGGGAACAGATGAAGCCTTTTTCAAATGTGACTGTTGCCACTACATCTGTGGTTCATTGGACCAACCTGGAAAAGTTCGTCTTCAATCTTTTCCTAACCTCCTCCCAAAATTAGTGCCACTCTGTACTCCCCCCTTTATTTTTACTCAGGCTTTAAATGAATATTAAGGGCACCCCTGATGTGATCAATATCTCAACAATGGGGAAAGATAATGTAATGGTTTGTGGGTGCAAGTTGGGTAGTTCAAAAGTTTGCCTTCAAATCTTTTTTATTTTTTTATTTCATTTTTTTACATTTGTGAGCTTGGGCGGGCTGCTAACTCGCTAGTCTCAATTTCCTCATCATTAAAATGGGGATCATGACAGGATTAATTGAGTTAACCCACCTAAAGCCCCTGTATGAGGTGAGCATTCAGTGAAGGTTAGCTGTTATTCATATGGTAGGAATTGGGAGAAAATAAAAGAAAATGGACCAGAAGGGAAGGATATGGAAGGTGTTATGAAAGTGGGGCTTGGATCCTAAGGGTTGCGTGTGACCAGAGAGAAAGGTGGAGTTCCTTCTAATTAAGGACATACATGCATGTGAACGTCTCATCCTGTCCCATGCAAACTTCTGTGGCTCCTGGGTGTGCTGAGCAGCAGCAAAAGTCAAATATAACATGGGAATGAAGTCCAAAGCAGGAGAGAGAGCCATGCTCTCTCCATAAATCCACACAGTGGGTCTCAGCTTGGCATTCACACCAGAGAGATCACTCAGTGTCAAGTTTTTGGGCATAGAGAGGACTTGGTGACATCATGGAGCTCACAGCCAAATGCCCAGCTACAAGTGTCTCCTGCTGTTCTCAATACAGCATCCCCTGGGCAGCCTCCAGCACTGGGGTGTTGGCTAATGCCCTCCTAGAACTGGGATGACTCAACAAACAAGGGGTAGTTGCTTCCAGAAAGCCAGCAGGGCTTTGTCAGCACATTGCACAGGGTTCTGACACATACTTTCTTGTTGTTTTTTAGATGCCTGCCAGTTATGCACAAATAGTTCAGGCATGCAGTAAGTGAAACAGATTCTCCTTACCCCGTTGCTGTGTGCAAAAGTACTGTACCTTGACTTTGACAGAGAAGCCAAACTTTCCTCTCCAGGGTGTGCCCGAGTTTTAAAGTGTGAATTGAGCCTGCTTGAGTTCTTACAATGTCTTGTTTGAGTGGTAGAGTCTGCTGACTATGAAATATGGCTAAATCTAAAGAGGAAAATGGGGGGGGGGTGTTCATATACAGAAAACAGAAATTTCAAGTCAGCCAGTGTAGATGCTGCCAACTCTTGGGTGACCGAGAGGGGGAAGAAAGCTGGCTTTTCAAACTTGCTACCCCTCCCTCTTGCTGCATCCTTTTTCTTTTTCTCCCCCCACCCCCAACTACTCAGTATCAGGAAAGAAGGAGGAGGAAGGGAACAAATGCATAAACCTCTGATCTTCATCACATTTGGTATTTCTAAAGTCACCTTTTAGTCTTGGAATCTGACTGTATGAATCTCCCAAACAGTAGGGAAATAATTATTCTGACTTCCTAAGTGGGATGTTAAACACCAATAATGATGACTTTTATGTTGTTAAAATGTATGGAAAGTCATCACCTTACAAAGCCGTGAGCCACACCTCCCTCTGCTGCATTCTTTCCCGACCACCAGGATACACTCTTTGCTTGCCTGGTACCAACTCCAGCCACTTTCTCTCCCACGGTCGCCCAATATGAATCCAATAAGAGCCTCCTTCTGTGTAGCCAAACAAACCTGGACTCCTGATGTGGGGGAAGGATGCGGAGCCCTGACCCCAGCCAATAATAACAATGTTATAACATGTTCTAGATTTGCCTCGTAGGCGCTCAGCTTGCTTTCCCCACCTGCCTTTAATTTTTGCTCTTACCACAAGCCAGTAGAGATATGTATCAAAGACTTATCAGATGAGTGTACTCAATAGAACTGAAATGGCCAGTCTATCTAATTTAGCAAATTCTAAATAGCTACCTTCAACTAAGTTCAAAGAATAGTAT
This sequence comes from Myotis nattereri, assembly GCF_964212035.1. Lineage (NCBI taxonomy): Eukaryota > Metazoa > Chordata > Mammalia > Chiroptera > Vespertilionidae > Myotis > Myotis nattereri. The sequence continues at coordinate 23,231,486 of NC_138082.1, forward strand.
TGTTCTTATATTCCTTCTTTAACAAACAAACAAAAAAAGAAAGAAAGAAAGAAAAGAAATAAAATAAAAGCTCCTTTGGCTAACTGAATCAAGACAAGCCACTAAGAGAATGTTGCAAGGTATATAAGAAAATAGAAAACACAAAAATTGAAAGTTGACAGAACATTTTCAAGTAGTAATTTAAGTTTTCACAAAGGCCTGGGGGGTTTGGTCCATAGTCTGATGTCACTGAAATATCCTTGATTTAAACATAAGTACTTTAATAACTAGTTAGGGAAAGAAAAACTTTCTTTCCCAGGCAAGCAGCAATAGAAGCCCGTCTGTTAGATTCCTTTGATTACAATAGTTCTTTGTTAACAGATTGTAACTTTGCCCCGGACTGGTGATAAGCTCTTAAAATGACAAGACCTGTCCTTCCCATAATGAGAAGCATTCACCTTGAAGATGGATTGAAAAGAAAATAAATGTCTAGCATTTAAAATTTACTCTTATTTGTCTTTAGGTGTCTCTTTGCCTGAGAAGTCTGACAAAATCAACATTAGTGTGGAAATAATGTACAGCCAAAGCACACCGAGGGGAAAAGATCATTTGCACTGTTGCCTGGAAACCTTTCTCAGATTCGAAAGGAGCCTCAGCTTTAGGTGTGTTGCCGCCGCTCAAAGCAGAAGTTGGGCAACTATTGGATTCATTTGATTAAGTGAGTTATTTAGAGAAAAATATCTACTTTGGAAGGTCTCGATTATCCGGCCTGATTTTACAATGAGCAGTAAACAAGTCACCAATCAGAAATTCACTTGGAGTGCAGCTAAGAGGCTTTGAGTCTCACCTAGGAGTCACTTCATCAGCGAGTAGATGAATTATTTTGCAATACTATTATTATTGTCATTATTTTGTAATACTGTTATTTTGTAATACCATTATTTTGTGGTGCTATTTCCAGCTACAGAAATTCTAGGGTTTCAAATTGAGAAGGAACTTGGGAGAGAGTTCTGTTTCTTCCCCTGTTATAGTCAAACATATAGAGACTCAAGGTCACACACTTAGCTGGTCAGGATTAGAATCCAGAGCTACTAACTCCTAGGCCAGTGGATTGTCTCCTCCTATTGCCGTTTTTGAGGAGGAAAGGAACGGAAAAGTACCATAACTTGACTTTGTGCATTCTACTCTTCCTCTTCTGGGTACCCTCCTATCTGTGTGTCCTTCCAATTCATTGACTATATTGGTCAAGAGGAAAAGAGCACAGATGAAAGAACACAGAATGAATTGACACAGAAAGAGATGGATTTAGAAAGGTTTAGACACAAAAGCTAGAGAAGGAGCTCAGGGAAATGGCCAAGTCAGATGGGTGGGTTCTACTCTACCTAAACCAGGGAAGGAGGAGCCCAGCTTCCCCTCCCCCACCCCCCACCTGCACACCAGCACTGCTTGCTAAGCATTTCTTCCACACTTCATCTCCATTTCCCCTTACAGTGGATGTGTTTTCATTCCTGTTATGCCTGAGAAAGTTCCAAAAATACACAGAGAAAGTCTGGTTATATGGTATTTAGAATTGGCCCTAGAACAGAAACTACTCTGAAAAGGGGCTTGTTTTCGGTGTCTGTTTGTTTGCCAGGATCCAGCATCATGGTGTTGGGTGGGTGTTGGAAATAAGCACTTGTATATTTGTGCTTTGTTGCAGCCACTCTGAAGCATTGGAGTTTTTCTCAGTGCCCAGACCCGTGTTAATGATCAAAACTAGTTAGGAGCTCAGGACTGCTAATTGAATCCTGGCTGGACCTGTACTTAACCATGGGCACATTTCTTATTCAGTGTAGACCCCAGTTTTCTCACCTGAAATAGGAATAATAACATATTCCTCCCAGGGTTAATGAGAACTGAAGAAAATAATATTACTAAAGGGACAACCATAGGGTGTGACATGGAGACAAAGCTCAGGAAGGGGTGATTGGCACCATCATTATCATCATTGAGTTGTAACCATGCCCCAGGGCTTGACATGTATCTGTGCTTAACAAAATGTTAACTAGAATCAGAGGTTTTCATAGAATAATCTAGAATGTTTTCTCCATTTTGCTGAGGGTATAGCTCTAAGTATTGGGTGAAGTTTAATTTCCCTTATATGCATATTGTTGAAGATTTGAGCAGAAACAGAGTTAGGGGCATGCCAGGGCTGTACCTGCTGGCTATGAATCTGAGAGGCAGGGTAGTAGGTATGGGAAGAGAGGTGTCAGTTACTCGGTTCATGTTGAGGCTCTAAGATAGATTCTGGATAAATCCAGAACCTAGAGGTCTACATGGAATCTGCTATGATTGGAAAGGGTGCCCTTTTCACCTGTGATAGGAACACTCCAAGTGCAAAATGACTTCTGTCTGGGGAATCTTTAAAGGTGTGTTTCCTGACTCCCATCTAATATGATACATGCAGAGAATGTAATTTCCCAAGTGGTGTCATGAGGCATTTCTGGGAATGTCTACTTCACTATGCCTAGTAAGACCTGGGATTAAACTCTGTTTTGGGTTCAAATCCTAGTGCTACCACTAACTAGTTGTGGACCTTGTCCACAAGTTAAGCTCTTTGAGCTTAATTAGGAGTTGATTTATCAGGTTACTTGCCCATATGAGGGCTGGCTGAAGAGGTGAGTGGAGAAGCATAATCAGGTAGGTATCGATAGTATTGGTGTTGGCATTGGGCAGGCAAGGGATCCAAAGACAGGAGAGGGACACAGCCAGGAGATTTGGCATAACCAGAGTTCCTAGAACCTCCAATTTTGCAAGAAGGCCAGAGCCAGGCAGTCTAGTCTTTCAAAAAAGTGACAGTTGGGACTCACATACAGGTTGGACTATGTGTGTCTGTCAGTCATCATGACATGGGACAAATTCCTTGACTTCTCTGATCCTCAATTTTCTGTGTGTAAAATGGAGACAATGACTACTTCCCTGCTTACTCTGTGTGTGTCCTGAGACTCAATATCATTTGCATAATAGTGCTTTGTAAAGTTGATATGCAATTAAAACTTCCATAATTTTCTTAACTAAAGGAGATGATTGAGTAATGCATATCTCACTTTCTTCTACCACCCTTTCCAATATTCTCTCTTCCATTCTCCTTATCTCCACTGCTTGAGGAGGGGTATTGTGCTCCTTAATTTGATATAAGAGAACCAGTTGAAATGATGTAATATTTAGGACTCATCAGCATGCAGGGACAAGTGGTTCCTGTTTTAATTACATTAGACAAAAGGTAAATAAATGATCGAATTGAGTTTGACATTTGCAGTCAGAAGAAGGTTTTGCTTTTTCCTAATAACCTTAAAACAAAAGGCTTGAAAAATTAGCTGATTTCATGGGTGAAAGGACAGATTTGTGGTTAGGGAGGGGGTTGATGGTGGAGACTTTGAGTTGAAAAATCAAGCAGAGAGATTAAAGTCTGGAAAATGCCTACAGAACCTATTCACTTCTACAAAGGAAATTTCCATATCAGAATAGCTCACTTTGCCATATGCACTATAGCTCTGCCTGAGCTGGTTTTAACTTTTATTAGGTTATTCCATCTGGCTCCTGGTCAGCATTAGAAAGTATTTTATGTGAGGAACCTGTGCAGTCTGAGGTTTTAGTTCACAGAGAATTTTGATATTTCCACTTATCTTTATTGGGCTGCTTGTAAAGAGATTGAAGGTCTTTACCCAAACACTGTCTCTAAGTCCATTTAGAAAAAAAGATGATGGGTAAGTGATTAAGCTTAATGGAGAAAATATAGGACCCATTAATGGTCAGAAGGAAGGCATCAGGGGGTACACTGAGCTAGTTGGCTGCTTGTCCGAGCTACTTAATAAGTGTGGGGTCTGCATGTGTGCACGCATGGGTGTGTTGGTGCACACACATGCACCACATCCGCTTGGGTAGAATTGCGATGAAAGCTAAGATAGTATTTCCTGTCATTCCTCCTCCTGCTTTTTTGGTGTTTGTTCTCACTGTTTATCCCTCTTGGTCCAATACTCTATTCCTCTCCCTTTCCGCTTTAACCTTTCTCTTCAAAGTCTGCTGTAGGCTCTCTGCTTTCCTACATACCCAGGGTAATTGATCATTAACAGCTTAGAGTGGTATTAGTGGGGTTGTAGGAGGCATTTGCTATTTCAAGTTTTTGCTTCAAAGAAACTCCTGGGCTAAAGAGGATGGAAATGTTGACCAGGATATTGGGCAGGGTCTAGTGTTTGGAAAAGTCACTTCACCAAAGGACCAGATGTTTCACCTGGAAGAGAGTTTGAGAAGGAAGTGAGAGCTGTCCTGGAAAGCAGTTGCAGCAACAGGGGGACCAGTGCTGGTTTAGGGCCTCTGCAGGGCCAGGGGTCAGAGAGAATCTCATCTCAGCTCCTGGGTTCTCGGGGGAGGGATGCGGCATGTGACAGCGTATGTTGAGCTCTGAGGCTCTGGCAGGGCTGAGGGCATTGCAGTGAGCAGGAAGCAGGGAGGGGACACACCAAGGCCCTCCAAACTGCAAGTACTATGATTCAGCCAGACTGGGCTCTGGGGGGAAGTTAGCCCTGCAGTCACAGTCACCAGAAAATGCGATTTTCCTGCTGCTGTGTCGTGGTGTGAAAGCAATATCAAGCTTTTTAAGAAATTAAGCCTGTGCTCCCTTTTCCTGCCAAATGTTAGTTTTTGCTTCTTCCTCAGGGTTTTTATTTTATTTTATATTTTTCAAGGGTGCTTGTGTAGTTTGACTTAGCTAATTTCAACTTCCACAATTTCCTGGAGACTGAATAAATTCCTGCCTTGCTGTTTTCAAGTGCAAGGTCATTCAGATGACACGCGATACAGTGGAAAAATGGCATCATTCTCGTTTTCAATCAACATCTCTGATTAGTATTCATTTGAGATATTAACAGCACCGAGAGCAAACACCAGGGTTTTATCCCTCCATCTAAATGGCCATTTGCTCAAGGTACGTTCCTTCTGTTTTGTCATGATTCATAAATCACCTGACTGTAAAAATCAAAGGCTGAGCATATTTGGTTACCCATGGCAATGATGGACTTTCTATCAATGACATTTGCCTTCCTGCCCTGGGTTCTTCTTAAGTACTGGAGCCTTTCTTCCCTCCACCTTTGACCTGATTTCCTGTCCCAGCATAAACGTCTCCTCTCTTTCTTTCTGACAGATGCCTGTAGAAGAGCAATGAAACATTACGAGATGTGGGTTTGTTTGTGTTTGTTTGGTTTCTCTGCAAAGTGGTCTGGCTGGATGTAATCAATGCTGCTTTGTTCAATGGGCTTCGAGCAATGATGTGCAGATGCCAAAACATGACGTGTGTGGGCACCAGGTAGTTTAATTCTAGTCTTATTTGCACCGCTGACTTGCTGTTAGTAGGGCCTTCTCTCCAAGAAGCCAGCTCACAGAGAGAACCAGCCCCTGCTCAGCCTACTGCCCATGTGAATGTACACTCTAACCCAATGAACACAGACACTAGGGCAGTGATGGTGAACCTTCTGAGCTCGGCTTGTCAGCATTTTGAAAAACCCTAACTTAACTCTGGTGCCGTGTCACATATAGAAATTTTTTAATATTTGCAACCATAGTAAAACAAAGATTTATATTTTTGATATTTATTTTATATATTTAAATGCCATTTAACAAACAAAAATCAACCAAAAAAAATGAGCTCGCGTGTCAGAGGTGACATAGGTTCGCTGTCACTGCACTAGGGGGATGAGGGCATGTGCCAGGGGAGTGGGGGAGGCCAATGGGGGAAAAAGGAGACACGTGGACTATTATTTGTAATACTTTAAACAATAAAAAAAAAATAAAAAGGATTAGCTATTGGTTCCAAGGAGGAGCATTTAAGAACTGAGCTAAATTGTAGCCTTTCTGCCCTTTATTTGTTTTTTATTTTCTTAAATGACAGTTATGAGTCTGTCCCTCATTCACACCATTGAACGTTGAGAGTTTAGAAGGTAGGGTCATTTAAGGAGATCATTTCACGGGGTCTTAGAGTTGGGAGCTTGGACTGAAGCACATCCTGTAAATACCCTGTGAGCATTCCCATTATGGAGCCTGATGGGTGGGAGGTTGACAGGTTACTCCCTCAGGGACGGCCTGGCATTAGGAGCAGTTACTCCAGAAAAGAGTCTTCCCTTGTCTTCAGACGAACCACAATGGAAACAAATCTGGTGGGACTGTTTGTATTCACACATTTAAAAGTTGTGCTATCATTTGCATAATATAAAAATCACTATTTTAACCATTTTTTAAGTACACAGTCTGTGGCATTAAGTATATTCTCATTGTTTGGTGACCATCACCATCTTCTGTCTCTAGAACATTTTCATCTTCCCAAACAAAACCTCTGTACCCATTAAACATTAACTCCCCATGTGCTCCTCCCTGCAGCCCTGGTGATCACTGTTTGGCCTCTATGAATTTGACTGTTCTAGGAACCTCATATAGTCAGGAGACCATGAACGCTTTCCTCTCACCCCCACATGATCACCACTTCTGTCCATTGTCCTTAGTTGATGATCCTCCCAGTTTCCTTTCTATGTATTCACATGTTTACACACCTTTTATAGACATGTTTCTTTTAAAAAATGTCAAGGAATACACAGTATTCTAACTGTCCTGCAATTCGCTCCTTTTCATGTGCCAATATGTCTTGGAAATCATTTGTGGTTTAATTCTTTTTTTTTTTTAAATTGACTTCATAGTGTACCATAAAGTGTATACGTTATAATTTATACAAACTGCTCCCCAACTGGTGGGCATTTAAGTTGTTTCAGGTTTTTCACTCTCATCCATGAGAAGTTGTGATAGAGATCTTTTCACATCCTCCTTCTGTGCATATGAGCAAGGATTTTTAAATTTTTATTTATTTATTTTTAAATATATTTTTATTGAGTTCAGAGAGGAAGGGAGAGGGAGACAGAAACACCAATAATGAGAATCATTGATCAGCTGCCTCCTACATGCTCCCTACCGGGGATCGAGCCCACAACCTGGGCATATGCCCTCGACTGGAATTGAACCCGGGATCCTTCAGTCTGCAGGCTGACACTCTGTCAACTGAGCCAAACCAGCTAGGGCAGCAAGGATTTTTTTTTAAAAGCATAATTCCTGAAAGTGGAATTGCTCAGTCAAAATGCATGTCCACTTAAAATTTTGAAAACAATTTTGATTCTTTTCAAAAAAGGCATCACTAAGATACACATTCCCCAAATGAATGATGATGTTACATTTTGGCATCTATTCCAGCATTTGATATTATTCGTCTTTTAAACTTCTGCCAAAAACATCATAAAATTTGCTATTCACACTTATCTACTATGGTAATAGGAGGGAGCAGAGGGTCACAGGGGAACAGGGGAGGGAAGGTGAGAGGAATTGTTCTGGAATGTGCAGGGGCTGGATTCAGTCCACCAAGAGCAGCTGCTCCCAAAGACACTTGGCTGGCTCACTTCTGCTGCATTCACAAGCCATGGGGCCTTCTGCTGGGTGGCCCAAGGCTGTCTACCCACCACGAGTTGGCTACAGTTGCCTCTATCCACAGCAGAGGCCAGCACATTCTTTGTTTCAGAAGCATGAGTGCTTTTAGCTGTCCTGAGGCTTATCTTGAAGCTGCTTCACCCAGCACTCCCTCTGCCTGGAGTGTTCTTTCTCCAACTCATCTGTCCAACCTGTTCACCTTTAAGTCAATTTGAATGTCACTTCCTCAGAAAGAACCCCCTGGAGGTCTCACTGGTCCAGTACTTGTCCTTCATTGCACTTGTAACATTTGTAGTTAAATGTTTGTGTGATATTGTCACTGAGAGTTGATAAAGTCTGTCTCTCCCTCTAGCTTAAGATCAATGAATGTTGGAAACCTGTATATTATAGTCAGCAGTGTATCCTTGTGGCTGTCACAGAGGAGGCACTCAATAAATATTTGTTGGATGAATTAAGGTACTGACAATGTAGAGCATTAACAATTTATAAATAAGAAAATTAAGGTCTAGAGAGGTTCAGACTCACACATAATGAATGATTCCTGTATGGCCGGCAGGGGTTCAGGCCTCTGCCTTCTGCTCAGAATAATGTCTGGTGCTGTTCAAGTCATTTTACCTTAAAGCAACCCTATGATGTAGTTGTTATCTTTACCCCCATTTTACAGATGGCAACATCAAAACATAGCTCTTCATAGGAGTAAAATGAGGACGATCTACTGTACTGTAGCTAAGGTTGGCCCCTGACGACCTTGCAAGGAAGGGAAGGCCAGTTACACTTCTCCCTTCTCTTGGAAGAGTTTCCACACCCTGAACTTTCTTGCTCTGGTCTGCTTCCTTAAGGACTGGTAGGTGATCAGTTAACTGCTCTCAAACAAACCAAATGAGCCAAGGTATTAATTGTCTAATTATTCTACCAGGCTCCTATGCATTTTAAACGAGGATTCCTAGGGTAGCAACTTAACCAAATTGAAGAGCTCCCCTGTGGTGGGGATTCCAGGGTCTGTTGCAGGCTGGGAAAGACCTTACCCTTCTGGACACGCATCAGAGACGGTTCAGTCCCCAGCTCTCTTAGGTGACGGTTCGCCTTGCAAGCAGCTCTATTTGTATCACTCCTCGTCTGAACTGAACATGCTTAAGGGGAAATTGCTTCATGGAGACGGATGGAAGACCTTAAGATTTCTGTTTTCTCTCTCCTGAGCTCCGGAAGGCATTTAAGAATCACATTTCCAGTCTCAAAATAGAGGCAAAACCTACTTTAATTCATTTAACTTACCTCTTTATATCCCAGAGTTTCCACAAAGGGAATCAGCCAGAACCCATTTCTTGACGGCTTTGAGGCAGCATGGATAATGCAAAGAGCATGGGCTGTGAGCGCCAACGGGTGGGAGTGTGAACCTCGGCTTTGCTGCTTTTTAATTATTTAAGCTTTTTAAGCTGAAATGCTCCCTTTTGTAAAATGGGAGTGATGATACCTACTCCATGATAATTGGGAGGATTAGAATAATATTTGTCAAGCACCTATCAGCGAGCCTGGCAGATGTCAGGCAAACATCACATGGTAGCTACAATTTTCAGATTTAAAGGAATTTACAAAGTCAAGTTTTGGGGCCAGTAAATGTCTTAACCTCCACCTTTTTAAAATGTATTAGGTGTTGCAGGACTTTTAGAAGCACTGGTATGTGTAATATGATAAATGTACTTTATTCTACTTCCTCTTAATTTAGTTTATATTACAATGTTATGAAAATATGTGTGACTCTTTAATAGTCACATTAGTCCTGGGAATGATTTTTAAAATTAGTATGTATCTTTCAATTATTTATATATCCTAAAATCCTTACCTGTCTTTTCTTTCTTTAGCTACCCATGAAACCATAAAAGATTTAGTGAGAGATGTTTTCCTGGGACCATAATCAGAATATATTTCTCAAAGCATGACAATTGCCTTTTCAACTTTTTTTTTTTTCCAAAAGATTTTTTTTTTAATATATTTTATTGATTTTTTACAGAGAGGAAGGGAGAGAGATAGAGAGTTAGAAACATCGATGGGAGAGAAACATCGATCAGCTGCCTCCTGCACATCTCCTACTGGGGATGTGCCCGCAACCCAGGTACATACCCTTGACCGGAATCGAACCTGGGACCTTTCAGTCCGCAGGCCGACACTCTATCCACTGAGCCAAACCGGTTTTGGCAGCCTTTTCAACTTTTAATGCTGTAGAAGGATTTTTATTTCTAACATTAAGATGATCAAATCATATATGTGTAATGAATATAAATAACAATGCTAAATAAATACCACATGGTTTGTAAAATCTCAGTGGTTGTTTATAGCCAGGCCAAAGTGGAATGTAGGTTGAATATAATGGGAACAGAAACTATGATTCACTAAGAGAACTCAACCTGCAGACAAATTGGTATGACACCGACCTATCTTATTTATCTTTGTGTTCTCAGGATCTAGTGCACACTAGGTGCTGAATAAGTGTTTATTGCATGAATAAACATTTATGTACATGAATAGATAGGAATCATGTCCATAACTGCAAGTCACATAACTGGTGTGGTTACCATGAATGTTAAGGCCTTTGCTAGACTTCATTCATTCTGTAAACTTTTATTTAGTATCTACTTAATTCTAAGCAGTAGGCTTGGGATAAACTGATGAGCAAAAACCAATTCTTCCTGACCTGAAAGTGTCCTGTAGGAAGACAACAGACACTGGTGGGCATGTGGCTCATTTGCTGTGTTCTTGTTTGGCGTGGCCTTGTTTTTTCTACTCTAAGGGTATTTTTGGTTGAAATCACAGACAAATGATAGAAGGCCAGAGGGTAGGGGGGTGGGGGGTGGGGGTGGGGGCGGGGATGAATAAATGGACTTCAAAGTGAAATGCTGCAAGATACCTTCCTTGTCCAGCCCTCCTAATCTCTTCCAAATTATGTGTTTGTTTCAGCCCTGAAACAATATTAATGGGACCCTAAGAGCAGTTTTGATGAAGAAAATCCCTAGAAAGTTTGGGAAACTGTTATAATCACTAGGCAGAATAAATAGACAACTGATGAGAACATTTAAGTAACAGTTTTAGACACCAACCTTTTTTTTAAGCTTGCAATTCTGTGTGTTGGCAATTTGGGCTGGGCTCAGCTGGGTGGTTCTATTGATCTACACATGGGGATTGGCTAGCTTGGCCTGAGGCTCAAATGTATTTGCAGTCAGCAGCTGGGTCAGCTTAGGGCCTGCTGGTTGCCTTGGTTCTACTTTATGTGGTCTCTCATATTTCAGCAGGATAGCCCAGGCCAGAGGGCAAGCCCAGTGATCGTGCACTTCTCAAGTCTCTGCTTATGGCTTACCGGTGAATGGCCCATTGGCCAAAGCAAACCCCATGGCAAGCCAGAATCAAGGGGTCAGAAATAGACTCTACACCTATGGGAATTACTGTGAGGACATGCTGTAAAGGGGTGTGGAAACAGGGAGGAGAAGAATTTGTGGCCAGTTTTATAGTAACCTCTTCCTCTAATTTTAGTCATTCTCTGTGTAATGCTTACAACGTTTGCCATAGTCACATACCTTCCTTGTTACCTTTTAAAAATTCAACTTCAACTTAAAAAAAAACAAAAAAAAACAGCCCTAGCTGGTTTGGCTCAGTGGATAGAGCATTGGCCTATGGACTGAAGGGTTTGATTCTGGTCAAAGACACATGCCCGGGTTGTGGGCTTGATCCCCAGTTGGAGGCGTGCAGGAGGCACTGATAATGATTCTCTCTCATCATTGATGTTTCTATCTCTCCCTCTCCCTTCCTCTCTGAAATCAATATATATATATATCCTATCTAATAATAGACAAACATGGTAATTGACCATACCTTTGCTACGCCTCCCATTGGCTAATCAGTGAGATATGCAAATTAACCCAACCAAGATGGCAGCCGGCAGCCACTCAGCTGAAGCGAGCAGGAGGATTGCTTGCTCCAGTGATGGAGGAAGCCAAGGTTCCCCACCTGCCGCGGCCCGGCTCGGAGCTCTGAAAGCAACAAAGTTTCAATTATAGAAGCTAAACAAACCCCAGATACCTGCTTTCAGCAGGCTGTAGCCTCAGAGCTGGAGCGAGCAGGAGCCCAGCTCTCAGCTCCAGTGACGGCAACAAAGTTTTGATTATAGAAGGTAAATAAATCTCAGAATAAAAAAAAAAGAAAAAAAGGAGAGGCTAGGAGCTTCAGTTGCCGGCCAGCTGAAAATGGCCCTCAGTCCCTCACCCAGACTGGCCAGGCACCCCAGTGGGGACCCCCACCCTGAAGGGGGTGTGGGCAGCCTGAAAACAGCCATCAGCCCCTCACCCAGGCTGGCCAGGCACTCCAGAGGGACCCCCATCCTGATCTGGGACACCCTTCAGGGCAAACCAGCTGGCCCCCACCCGTGCACCAGGCCTCTATCCTATATAGTAAAAGGGTAATATGCAAACTGACCCTAACAGCAGAAAGACTGGGAATGACTGGTCACTATGACACACACTGACCACCAGGGGGAAGACGCTCAATGCAGGAGCTTCCCTCTGGTGGTCAGTGTGCTCCCACATGGGGAAACTCTGCTCAGCCACAAGCCAGGCTGATGGCTTCCAGTACAGCGGTGGGGTGGGAGCCTCTCCTGCCTCCTCAGCAGTGCTAAGGATGTCCGACTGCAGCTTAGGTCTGCTCCCTGCTGGCAAGTGGACATCCCCCAAGGGCTGCCGGGCTGCCAGAGGGATGTCTGATTGCCAGCTTAGGCCCAATCCCCCGGGGAGCAGGCCTAAGCCAGCAGGTGGTCATCCTCCGAGGGGTCCCAGACTGTGAGAGGGCACAGGCCGGGCTGAGGGACCCCCTCCCCCACTGAGTGCACAAATTTTTGTGCACCAGGCCTCTAGTGTGTGTGTGTGTTTTAGCTTCCTATTTTAGCTTCCTCTTAAGCAATCTTATCTTTGAAATCACAGTTATTGTTGTGGATTTAATGGTGTCCCTCCAACATCCACATATTAAATTTCCAGCCCTCAGTATCTCACGGCTTATTTGGAAGTAGATGTTTTGTGGGTGTAATTAGTTAAGAAGAGGCCATGCTGGAGTAGGGTGGGCCTCCAATCCATTATGACTGCTTCTTTATAAGAAGATGGCCATGTGAAGACAGAGACAGTGGAGGAATAGCATGTTATGACAAGGAATGCCAGAGATTGCCAGCAAATGTCAGGATTTAGGAGGAAGTAGTCTTCTCCTGCAGGTTTCAGAGGGAGCCTGGCTCTCCTGAAACCTTAATGTCAAACTTCTAGCATCCAGAACTGTGAGACAATACATTTTTCGTTGTTTGAAGCTAACCTGTTTGTGGTATTTTGCTATGGCTGGGAAACTAATACTGTTATTTTTTAAAAAAAATACTAGCTTAAACCATATGAAATGATCACCTTTGTATCTTTAAGATTCAAAATAGTCAAATAACAGCAATTTCACATTAAAATGAATACCTGGCTATTGCAAGAAGTGTGGACTACCTAAAATTATCTTGTATACTATCCTTGGTAAATTGCTACATTTTTGAAGTCATTAGTGTAAAATGTTCTTTTCCAAAATAAGGCACTTAGATTTACTGGGAAGTTCAGGCTCTGGGTAATGTTTCTCCCCATAATGTTTTTGTTCCTTGCTTTATATACTTGAGGAAGTATTAGAATAAAAAGCTGTATAATTGATTTGAAAATGCTCTAAACCTGACTAAAAAGTTTCTTAGTATCAAGCTTGATTTTTTTTTTTAAAAAAAACAGGAATTTGACTCTGGCCTTGGGATATTAAAAAAGTCAAGAAGTGCATTTTCTAGAACAAAATGTGTTATTTGGCTTCTAAATAAGATGTGTGAATTGAATCAAGCTTTCATCATTAAGACAGTCCACAGTAACTTGCAACAAACTGCTCATTAAAATTAAATTGCAGTTATTTTTGCATGGAAATAATAATAAAAAAGTAATGAAATCTAAAATTTCTGAATCTTGCAACTACTAGCTAATTAAGAGACTGTCATGATTATTTTGAGCAACTGATCGTTTCCATCAATCAACCAAGCAACCCTGATAAGCCAGTCATTTTTTAATCGATGTTGAGCCACTGAAAAGTTGCCATAGATACCAAATTCTACAGCCATCACAACAGCAAGTCAGGTTAGAATTGGAAGTGACAGGTGTATTCATCACATAGTTAACAAGCCTTTGAAGGGAAAGAGAGAGTTTGTCAGAGTCCTTAGGCTGGGTATAAAAGATTGCAAAGAACACTCAAATTCCCAAAGAGCACTTCAAAAGCAGGGGGAAGGATCCGTTTTTCATTAGAAATGCAGGAAGATGTTTGCTTGAAATTCAAGCTTTAAGTAACAAGTTCCTTGAAGTTCTGCTTGGCTGTCATTTAGCAGGGGTCACCAGTAAGTTATCTTAAGAGCAGAGAGTTTCCGTTTTAAAATCTCCCTCCCCCTTTCCGCATCAGAAGTAATAAGGATGGTGGGAAGCATGGGGCAATGATTACTGTAAAAAGCAGTCCTGATTGCATTGTTTATAAATGGAAATTTGAAGGTTTACACATTTACTTATGTGTGTATGCTTATTGACCAGTTGTCAATACTGTCAGAATAAAAGAGTAGAACCAAGAAATATGTTTTGAAAGTCATTGCACATAACCAGTATCTATCAGTAAAAGTATTGGATGTTCAGAACTTTTGAGACTAGGTGATAAGACCAGAGGGTTTCAAGTAAAAGAAAACAAACACACCCAAAACCCAAAATGAATATATTCCAAAGGTATATCACACAACTCCCAGTCTCTTGTTTTACCTCTTGATGAGCTGGTCCTCTCGCCCACATTAGTAGGTAGACTGTGTGGAAACACAGTCACATCCTCAAGCCCCAGGCATGAGCACTGGAAAGGGAGTCAGGATAAAAGGAGAACGAAGTCTGACCCCGGCTCTGCCATTTACTCTGTGTGATACAAGGCTCTCCAGGACTGTACAGCCCAGGAGGGAGGAGGGCCTGCCTGCATTGCTAGAAGTTTCACCTGGCTCTAAGGTTCTTGGAGTCTCGGGGGTTACTTGTGTCTGTACCATGCAGCCAGCTGTGGCTAATGGGGACTTGTGTCTGACTTGTCCACCCTGGCTAATTGTCAGCTGTCCTCTGCTTCTGGTGTGTGTCACAGGAGTCTGGGGCACCACTTTGGTATTATGCTCCTAAATTGCTAGCTTTGGGAGTCATATAAACTAGCAGGTGAGGTAGTTTGATAAGTAAAGGAAAGGATGTGTGTGGAAGCTCCTAAAAGCTCAGAACCAAGGGAGGGAATTGTGTGTAACCACACAGGAGAGATGCAGTTCGTTCCCTGGACTGTTCTCTCTGGGCAGCAGGGTCTTGATTTCAAAGTCCAATTAGTCCAACTGTTTTCATCTCTCTCTCCTTTATAGGACCTGAAGGTGAGCTTTATCACAACAACCTAAAGGTCAGTGAAGAAAAACTGAATCCCCATCAGGGAATAAACAGTTTATGAAACAGTTCATTGATATGGATATTTATTTATATACTAAACATGTATATCCATATCAATAAAAATAATAACCCACTGTGGCTCTAGTAGCAGGTACCTTTAATTTCTCCTGTTCTTTTTTTCCTGTATCTTAATCAATGGCTGATTGTAATTGTCTTTTGGTGGCTTCTTGCTCGTTTGCTTACTTGAATGTATGCAGTTCCTTCTATTCTATGTTGTTTCTCTGCTTGGAATGCCTTTCCCCTCCTTGTCTACTTGGACAATTCCTTCCCCATTTTTCAGGATTTAGATTAAGAGTTCTCTCCTCTCTGATTGCTCTCTTCCCACTCCTGAGAGCCATCTGTCCCTCTTCTGTAATGTGATATTACATTGTTTTATAATTATTTATTTACATGTTTCTCTCACTGGATGCCCAGCTCCTTGTGGTCAGGGACTCTGTCTTATTTATTTGTATCTCTAGGACGTGGCACAACAAAGTGGTCCACTACTATTTATAGATAAAATAGTTTACGTATAACCATGAGGCTGAGGTAGGAAATTAGGCCTGGAAATAGGGTTCCCCACACTCATCTCAGGAATAAAGACGCGAGGTGAGCTCTGGGATAAAGAGTATGGTGATGGCTCAGGATGGGCTGGGCTCTGACTGGTCAGGCATATGTTTATTAATTCTTATTGGGTGAACCATAGGGTTTGTGTAGGGTAGTTAAGAGAAAAAAGCCTGGAAAATCAGGCTAAGGTTTTAAATGCCAGATTAGCACTTTTACTACTCTCTCTGCAATAGGGAATGTTATTTGAACTTGGAAATTACATAATTCAAAAGGCACTTGGAAATGCCGCTGTCCAAAAGGTGCTTTGGAACACTAATTGGCCTGTTGTGGTTGGGCTGCTGTGGAGAGAGTACAGCCAGAGAGACCAATCTAAGAATAACTGGCATAGACTGGTACAAGCTGGTAGGAAAGTGTAGAAGTGTCAGGTGGAATGGAAGACAAGACCCCACAAAGCTTGTCCTGGCTATTAGGCTATATTTAATATTGAATCTGTGAAATGTTTGACATGCTTTGAAATATTTTATCAGTGGCCCCTGTACTTGGTTGGGCTGCTTTAGAGCTTCACTGGGGTGAATCTGTGATTGCTGGCTCACTGGGCAAGTCAGGAGTGAGGAGCATTGAACTAAAGCTTGCATCAGAAACTATAATGACCCACCTCAGGATGGGTGACCTGTTCCCCTGCCTTGAGTCTGTTTTTTCTATTGTGGCTAATAAGAATTTCATGGGTATCGCTGACCTTCTGAGAGAGTCCATGCCTGACCTCATATCATTAGTTGTGAGACCTGCTACATCCCCCATGCCCCTCTCCACATCATTAGCACCCATTTTTTTATGGTCTATCACTCCCTTCTTGCTCCTCTGTCCCGAGAATCCTCTACTCCCCACCACCTTGAGTCTCTAGTGGTAGAGATAAGACAGATACAAAGATCTTTATGCCCTCTACTACTCTCCTTAAGAAAAATTCCCCAGACAGTTCCAAGCAGAAAGTGAAAAGGAATATGGATCCACATATGCTAGAGCTAAGATGCAATCTTTGTGGACATGTCTCCGAAGAAGTCTAACTCCTATGTATACCAGTCTGGCACCTTTCACAGTCCCTCCTCCCCACCCCACCTCCCCCCTGCCAATTCCCCACCTGATAGATAAGCATCCAGGAATGGTTAATCTCATTAGCTCAGAGAAGAACTCCAGTTCTGACCTTCCATCCTCTGCTACAAACCCAGATCCATCCTGCCAACTTATGCCTGGAGTTAATTCCCTTCCCAGTCCAGCCTGTCTTAATGGTGACTCATTCAATGAGTGATACTCTCACTGGCAGAAATTTAGTTTGGAGCCTCACTCCATAGCTACTTGGTTAGAAACTCTGGGGTGAGATCTAGCAATCATGGTCTCCTCCAGGTGGTCCTGATGCAAGGTCACGTTTGAGAACCCACGGTTGAGGGACTAGAGCAGTGATTCTCATGTTTAGGAATCTAAATACCCAGAACTATTAGATCAAAATCTCTGAAGTTGGGATCGAGGCATCAGTATTTCTTTACAGCTTTGTACGTGATTCCAGTGTGCAGCAAGGTTGAGAATCACTGGTCTAGGCCTGAGGGAAAAGGCACGTTAATAAGCTGAAAGTGTCTACACCTGAGCATGTTCTTCCCTCTTCCTCTCCCATCTCTCCAGACTCAAGGACTACTTAAAGAACTTTAAAAATGCCCCACTGTTGAATAATGTATTTCTTATGTATCTGTTTTATCACAGCCTGAATAAGCATATGTTAATCACATGTCATAATTTCTCCTTTTTGAAAGTGTGTTCCCTGCTGGTAGACACAGTCTGGCTGGGGCCTTTCTCGGCCAGCGTTGGCCTGGCTCTTAGCAGCTGAGCCCCTCACAGGGGACCCTGGATCAGGTGCCTCCGTCCGGCAAACTAAGGAATTCCTAAAATCCTCTCCAAGGCAGCTGGGAAGTTTTCTGAAAAATATCTTTGGACTTCATCTGAGTTGGTCTTGGGAGTTACTTTATAAAATGGGGTTTTGCTCGAGAGCATGTTAGGTGGCTGTCTTTTTGATCCCTCACAATTCTGTAACGGCGTATACAAAGAAATGGAGAATTTAAAATGGTTTTTGTTTCTAAATTTGAAAATGACTAGATCATAAGTACATATTCTAAAGAGGTGTTCCCCTGAGGAAGCTTTTAAAATCATAACCTGTCAGCGCACGAAGGGGCCTTGAAAACATCCTTTCAAATTCCTTCATTTCAGGGCAACCAAGGCCCACGGAGGGTTAATATTAGTCCCAAATCACAGAGCAAATTAGTGGCAGAATTAATACCAGAAACCAGATCTGTTAACTCCCAGTTGGGTATCCCCACCCTGCTACACCATTCCGCCTATTATATTTAAATTTCTTTTTGCCAACACAAGCTTCCTTCCATGCCCCCCTCACCCCAAGGATTTTATTAAGGAAATATCTGCTTTATTTTTAAGTGGCTGATGGAACTCACCAATTAGGTCATTGAGATGGTTCTGAGGATGCATTAAGTCATTTTTATATAAGCTGGAAAATGAATCTGTAAGAGTATAATGCAGGCTAATGAGATGTCAAAAGTCATTGAGATGAGAGGATCTGAGTACAATTGTAGAAACTCTGAAATAGGCTTTGGAATTTTCCAGGTTTCCCTTTCATTGTTTATATTTTATTGGTTATAAGGTAATTGATGTGAAAAACCCAAATAGCCACATTTTTCCATTTGGGCCTATGACTCAGAACACCGAAGATCTTTTTAGAGCATTTCAACCATTTACCACACCTTTAATGGGGGGAAAAAGGTTCAAAAATTCCTTTATTTACTTTTTCACATGTTTTATATTTTCTGGATTTCTTAGTGGCAGCTGTAAAAAGGGCTTTTCATGTGATCATTTCATTCAGTAATTTGTCTAAAGCGAGGCCTTTTCCCTTTTTTCTAATGCCTTCCCAGCTGTCACTGTTGCCTGCTAAAGTGATTTTTCTCTATTATGTTGTCACTTTACACTCCCACAGGGTCCAATCCTGCAGGCCTTACATGCATGGAACTCACATTAAAGTCATTGGAAGCCTTAACATGTAAGAATGTGGGTTTGGGGCCCAGAGGAAGGGCCTATTTTGAGACCTCGGGCTCTGGAGTGCCAATCCACACTGCAGTAAAAATGCCCGGATTCTGCAGAATCTCCTATCGCACTAGATGGTTAATACAGCAGGTCCTTGATTAACATCGTTTTGTTATAACATGGATGAGATGCCTGAGGCACTTAAGTCTTATTTATATTCATTAGCACATGGGAAAATTGGTTTTGTGATGCATTCTTTTGCTTATAGTCACAGGACCTGTACTCAATTGGCTGATAAGGCCAGTTGTTAGGGTGGAATCTGCATCCATTTAAAAAGTGAGCTTTCTAGCTTTGGCCAGGTCACTCTGTTGGTTAGAGTGTCATCCTGACATGCCAAGTGTGCGGGTTCGGTCCCCCATCAGGGCACATACAGGTATCAACCACTGAATGCATAAATAAGTTGAACAGCAAATTGATGTTTCTTCCTCTCTCTCAAATCAATAAATTAAAACACACACACACACAAAAGAGTGGGCTTTCTAGAGTTTTATATTCTGAGGCACCTTTCCTCCACCCTAACTCTACCATTCAAGCTTGGTATCAAAAGCAGGGAACTGGGTACACAGGAGATATGAGAACATCTGATATCAGAATTAGTATTTAATTTGGTGTTTTCTGAGTGGGGGTGGTCTTGGATTCAACAACTATGAGGGGAAATGGAATTGTACTTAGAGAAAATTGCCATGGATGAGGTAAGCTGGTCAGTCTGGGGAGGGTCCAGTTCTTCTGAATTAGATGTCTTAGTTCCACCTGCTCACATGTGAGATGGCCTTAGGGTATGAGTTGAATTGATCTCCTGTGAACAGATCAGGATCAAGTGAGTCTTGGGTCTGAAATGTTCTATTTTATCTTTTTGTCTGAGTCTTACATTTTTTTTAAGTATCAAAAGTACTACCTCCACCAGGAAGCCCTCTAGGAATGCTCCAGGCTTCCCTGTCTTGTCTTTCTCTCAGAGAATCATGATGAGGAGTAGCTTCACCTGACCCACTTCTGGCTATAGATCTAGTGGCCAGTGAGCCTTGCACGTGTCCATTGATGTTATTACTAGGGGCCCAGTGTACGAATCCGTGCACCTTGAAAGGAACTGTAGGCCGTAAGGCTGTGGTGGGCACAGGGAGGGGAGGGTCTTGGCCCATCCTCCATGCCCCTACCCAGCCCCTCCTTCCGCGGCACCCAGTCCCCTGTCTGCTGGCAGCCCCACTCCTGCCGCCACTGCTCCCATGCACTGACAGCGCCGGCCCAGCTCGCACCCGCTGATGCAGCGGATGTGAGCAGGGCCTGTGCTGTCAGGGGGTGTGAGTGGTGGCTGCTGCCCCGATTGCCCCTCAGGAGCAGGGGGAGGTGGAGAAGTCCTGAGGGGCTATTGGGGCTGGCAGCCGCCACTGGCACCTGCTGACAGCGCCAGTGATCCAGGCTGGTGCCGTGCACGGGCAGCTGGTGCAAGCGGTGGCTCTGGCGCTGGCAGCAGGTACAAGCAGGTGCAAGCAATGGGTGGGACACGGTGCGTGGGAGCAAAGAATTTTCAGTAACCACCAGAGGCTCACCCTCATGACAGTGACAGGCACCCTGCCTTGGTCTGGCACCCCCCCCCCCCCCACCTACTCCACCATCCTACCATGGCTGATGCCCGACATGTTCTGCGTGTGCCCCCTGGTGGTCAGTGCACGTCATAGTAACTGGTTGTTGGGTTGTTCTGCCGTTTGGTCTACTTGCATATTAGGGTTTTACTAGTATATAGATAGATTAGGACATGCAGACATTAGTCTGAAAGGGGAGGGAGGAATTTTCTCATAGAGAGGTGGTTTTTTGAGAGATGAGAACACTGACTATCTCTCTGAGTTTAGGGCTGAAAGAGCTGGGGTCATGAAGACTTTGTAAGATTCAGGGCACACACAGGGTCAATTTATGGCCCAGGTGAGAGAGGAACACAGAATTGGGGAGAGGGGCTCATTTCTCCCAACTCCTCACAGGTCTCCATGGAGCTCTGGCACTGAGGGTCCCCATGTGGGTCCCTGGAGAGGTCGATGAGCCAAGCAGAACCTCACTGGGGGTGCTGAGCCACAGGCTGTGGTCTGGATCCTGCCTGGGGGGCTGGGAAAAAAGAAACTCTGCAGACTTGTTCTGGAGCATGGGGGGCACTCCAGGGGTCTCCCTGACATACTGACGGAGGTTTTGAGGGGAGGCTGCAGTGCTCTGAGAGCAGATGTGGGCTCAGAGCCACACTCATTGCACATTAATGCTAACGTAGACAACGTTTGTATTCACACTCCCTTAGAGAGAGGGCCCAGGGACTCGACTTCTTTAAAATAAAAAAAACAGTTCTGGGTGTAGTAAGTGGGAGGACTGAGCCTGTATGAGGGGCCCCAAAATACGCCCATCAAACACATTTATCTCCTCTCATATACTCCTTCACACTTCTAACCACTCCTGATGCTAAGCACCTTCCCATAGGGAAAATTCCTTGTTGTTTTAAATATTTATCCATGTTTCCAGGGCTATTGACCCTGAACTTCCTGCTCCTGAGGGATCTATACCAATTCAGGGTTTGCTTCCATGCTATTTTATTATAGACATTTGCCCCATTGACACCATGGGACAAGCACCACCCACGCACTTAGGCACACATGCCTTATTTGGAGGAGTCACAGAGTTATTGTTTTGATGCCTCTTAATATGTCTTGGGCTAGTGCATGAAAACATACAGAATCATGGGAGTGAGCGCTGGTCTTGAAATCACAAAACTAAGATGAGAGGCTCTGCCATTCTGGCTGGCAAGCCACTTGAACTAAATCTCAGTTTCATCCATCTGTGTGTGAAAGTCAAGTATTTTGCAAATGTATTTTACATGGAAACCTATAGTATAAATGCATATTATATGTATTACATGTTACTTTATATCTATGTGAATAGTTACATATTATATGGTAAATCTTATATGTATACACTTTGGGAAACTCTAAAGCACTGAACCACATGTGTATTTGGATTATAATTGCTGAAATGATGTGGTGCTCATAGTCCCTGTTATGTTTAGTGCTGCTGGAGTATCATTCAGTGACATTTGAATTATGAACAGGAAGCCCGGTGATATAACAGCTCCGTTGTTTTCAATGGACTGTCCCTCCCCCCCCCACCCCTCCCCCCCCGGGGAAAACAAAAGTAACCAAGAGAATCATCTAGTATGCTGCTCTGTCTCCACCGTCAATTTACTATGTAGGCCCAGGAACAGAGAGCAAGGGAAGTCGATCAGCTGTAAAGGGAATGGTGACCTTCATTCATTTTTATTCTCTCTCTCTCTCTCTTTCTTGTGACTGAGGAACAATAATAATAAATTCTCTTCCCTTGCCTATTTCAAGACAGAGAGATTTTAAGGGTGTTTTATGACCTCAGCTTGTCTCAGGCCAATCCGCTCTACCAGCGATGATGAAATAACCCTTGACGTCCATTAGCATAAGTGAATGTTACTTTGTTAACTCCAATGGGGTCCAATTCAGTGCTGATTCTCCCTTTGGCACTGCCTTTTGGAGGATGCGGCCAGGTGTTCTCCCAGATGTGAATGGGAGAGAGTCCTGTCTCCCTCCCTCCCAGCCCCCAGCCCAGAGCCTTCAGCTGCACACGTTCATGCCTGACTGGGAACTGCTCAAGTGTTCCTTGAGCCATGCACCCTGCTGCATCTAATAAAACCTCCCCCCCTCCCCCTAGCCTGCTCTAGGTAAATAGACACAACAGTGACTGGGAGAGCCTGACTGTGGCCCCGGGTGTGCAGAGATGCTGGCGAATGTGCCTCTGGTATTTCCACTGAGAGGGAGAACCGAGCCTGCAGCCTGGGTCTGTCACCATTGACCAAGCTCCAGCATGCATTCTCGGTGGTTCAGGCCTCTTCTTTTTCCACAGAGGGGGTCCTTGCACTGTGTAGCTCAGCTGTTTTCCTGGCAGGGTGTGGGCTAGGGAACCAGTGTGCCAGCATGACTGTGTATGTTGAGTGGGGAGAGGAAGAAGGAGAAACAAAGCCATAAGATGCTAAGCCACAGAGAGATAAAAACTATCCTGGTCTGGCCCTGGCCGGTGTGGCTCAGTTGGTTGAGCATCATCCCATACACTAAGAGGTTACTGGTTTGATTCCTGTCAGGGAACATGCCCGAGTTGAGGGCTCCATCCCCAGTAGGAGGCATGCAGGAGGTAGATGATAGATGGTTCTCCCTCAACATTGATGTTTTTCTCTCTCCCTCTTCCTTTCTCTCTCTCTAAAATCAACAAAAACATGTTTTAAAACAAAACAAACAAATAAACAAAACTACCCTGGTTTGGCACTCAACTCCGCAGTGGGCACTGGGGCAGAAAGGCGGTATCCAGGAGTCAGAAGACCTGAGATTCAGCTCTAACTGGAGTGTCCCCTAGAAATTACTAACCTTCCTATCTCTCAGAGCCTTGACTTGCAGAATGTAAAGCAATGCTTGTCCTACATCTTTACCAGAGTTGTTGGAAGTTTTCAATGGCAGCTCGCCTTTGTACGGAATTGCTTCATTGTTTACAAAATGCACATAAAAGTAACAAGGTGAGCTGTAGTCTCTTTCAAAGCTTGTGCCGCGGATCCCCTCAATCAGAATTCACCAGGAGGCTCCTCTCATGGACACTCAGGCTTGGGCACATGGCCCATAGTAAGACAAGAAGATGCTCTGTCCTGGGGATTTACACTGGTTCATGAGCCATGTGCGGGCAGATTGCAGGAGAGCTCGGTCACCCGTAGACCTTCCCCGAAGAGCCTGTCTCTGAGCTCCTATTCTTCCTGAGGCCTGGGGTTCCATCTTCCTCTGTTTCTGTAAGTCTCTCAGTGTTATTTGAATGAATGTCCTTTTTAGCATAAGTGAGCCCCAGATCTTGACTGAGGGAACTTCCAAGCTTTCTCAGCTAGAAACATTTTACCCTTGTGACTTAGCCTGCGTGGGGGAAGTTTTTCCTGTGACCCCAGGTTTGGTCTCAGTTTGGGCTTAATAGGAATGATATCTTCCACCTTGAGCAAAGGAGATGATACCTAGTTGGGGCCTCTAGAGAAGTCCCTGGTATCAGCTTGTAACGCTTCTGGGATGTTGAGCAAATAACCACTGTGTGGCTCAGCCATGTTGGAGCTTCCGGGCCTGCAGGACAGACACGGTTGAGATTGCAGGTTCCGGAACCAGTTGACCTGGTTTCCTGGCTTCCCATGCTCTGCGACTTACAACCTGTGTGACCTCTCGGTCTCAGGCCACAGTGTCTTCGTTTCTTTGTAAAACGGGGACAATCATGGTCCTATGTCACAGGCTGTTAGAAAGATGGACGAGTGAAGACGCATGCTCAGAGTGGTGCTTGGCACAAAGCACGTGCTCAGTAAATGTTAGCTGCTATTGTTATTATCCTGATACTGTTCACTCCTCCGTTACTCCTGCGGAAGCAAACCCAGAGGAGAAAACCCAAAGCTGGGCTTACAGAAACACAGAGACCTTTTCAAAAACCAAAGCATGAGAAGAAGAAACTGCTACGTGCAGGTGCCTAGGGAGATGTGCTCACGGCAGAGTGCTCTTCGCTGGAGGAAAGATTTCTTCATAATGTGGACTCCAACCCGGGCTGTTCCGTCCACCAGTGGAGAAGTTTCTAGTCAAGCTTTCCCTCACTGTCAGGGAGACAGCCACACTAGTGCTGATATGCTGCATGCAGAGATTGTGTCCTGAGAATTTTGCTCCCCTGGGTTCTGCGGAGCAGGCTGTGAGCACACAGGGCTCTCCTGTTTGTGAGAGCACCAGGCTACGCTAAGGGCTTCTGGATACCTTAGAGGGCATGGGGATCGGTGACAGATGGCATGCGTGCCCCACAACACCCATGTACAACATGTCTGCTTGCCCAACAATGACAAACTGCTCACCTTGGCAAAACAAGCATGATATTCATTGGGAGCCTTGCTTCTAAGAAAGATAAATCCCGCTGTCACTGCACACAGAGATAAGAGAGACCGGATGACAGGTTTTCATTGATAAAAGATTCTCTCTGTATTTTAAAAGAATTTACTCTCTTCCCCTCTACTGATCCTCGCATGAGTTAAGGCGGAGATACACTATCTTTCAAGTTTGTGTCAGAATGTGTTATTACTGCGGGTGGCAGTGACTCAATTGCTTCATTTAATGATTTGACTCAAGCGGAATGTCGCCTGCACACGAGCTGCAGGACCCAAACGAAGTACGACCCCGGAATTGAGAATCAAGACCGGAAGCATTCCTGGTTGGAAGGGAAGCGTTAACCTAAAATGGGAGAGATGAGCTCTTATGTGAAAATCTTCCTAGAAATTCATCTTTCCTAAGAGAGGTTTTAAAATTTGCTGCTGGCCAGAGTTTTTCTGAAAATCTCACTAGGGAGACACCATTGTACAATAATTAATATAAGATAAACAGTAATCTACTTAATTACCACATGAGGTGAATTGCAACAACAAAGTTGAAAAAAAAAAGGAGGGAAAAGATAAAGAATGAGAGACTAGTCATTTGTCAATGTCCTGTCTACAGCGCAGTGGCAAAGATAAAAGTTCTGTTCCTCTTGGTGGGTCTACATCTGAGTGAGCAGGTGCAGTCCTTACAGATTATCCTATGCAGAGAAACTTCTGATCTTAATTTGGGTTTCCAGTCGACTGTTATATTGGGGAGAAACTGTATTGACCAGCTGAGATGAATGTTTCAGTCTGCGTATCGCTTTTAATTATTAACGATATGTTAATCCTCCTAACAACCCAAAGAGATAGGGACTTTTATCAACCCCATTTTGAAGTTTAGGAAACTAAGGCCCCGGTATGTTAACTTATCTTTACAGCCTTCTGGAGCGGAAGACTTTATTGTTTCTGTTCGATAGATGAGACACTGCAGCTCAGCACACGGTAGATAAGAACTGGGCTCTGGCCTCACAGTCTCGAATCCCAAGCTCCTTCGCCGTCTGCTGAGGTGGCTGCAAGAAGGTCCTGGTGGCAGATTGTATTGTTCCAAAATAGCCACAGCAGCATTTCTGGTCCCATGTGCTCTGGTAGAATCCCGCCGTTTCCTCCTCTTGAATCTGGGAAAGACTTTAGGTCTGACTCTAGGGATCCCATGTGCCGAAAGTGAGGCTGGGTGACTTCTAAGGGTAGGCTGTGAAGATGATACAACTCTCACCAGGTCCTCCCTCCCTGGGGCTCTTCCCCCCCAGGGAACCCAGCCACCACGCTGTGTAGAAGCCTTCACAGAGCAACCACATGGAGAGGCCCCGTGGAGGGGGACAGAGGCTCCCAGCTGACTGCCAGCACCAAATGCCAGACGTGGGCGTGAATGAGGTTTCAGATGATCCCAGCCCACAGCCTTTGAGTCATCCAGGGGAGACCCAGCCGTTGTGGAGCAGAGATGGATGGTCCTTGCTGTGCTCTGTCTGCATCCCTGAGCAAAGCATCTACAGGCTTCTTTCCAGTGCACATCTGGGGGAATTTCCCATAGAGCCAGAGTCATTGGAAAAGCACTGTAACCCTGCAAATGTCATTTTTCTTATCTACAAAATGGGAATAATAGCAGTGCCTATCTCATGGGTGGCTGTGAATTGCTCAGCACACTTCCTGGGGCATAATAACTAAAGCTCACAAGGCACTTACTGGGGGCCAGCATGGTCCTCGGAACTTACATATGTTAACTTTAAATCCTTACCACAACCTTATGATGTGGGTGGTACTTAATTTCTTTTAATTGTGGTGAAATGGACACGGCATGAAATGAACCATTTCAAAGTGAACAAGTCAGTGGCATTTAGTACGCTTGCAATGTTGTCCGTCCACCACCTCCATCTAATTCCAAGGCATTTTCAACACCCCGAATGGAAACATGGGTACTACTTTTAAGTCCATTTTGCATATAGGGAAACTCAGGTGGTCAGACGGAGAGTAATGGCAGGTTTGGGACTCGGACGCACTTGGACTTCTGGTGTCTGTGGTCTTTGCCACCACTCGACACTGACACCACTCATAAATGTTAACTGCTTGAAGGAAGTGACTTGCCCATCCTGGCACAGCTATCACGTGGTTCATCCCAGATCGCTCTGTTCCCTAAGCTTGTGCTCTTTTTGCTGAGATAAAACTCAACATCAAGTTTATTAATCCAGTTTCACAAATCGCTGCCATACAGACACATCGAGTCAAAGTTCAGGGCCTGAGCACCCGAGGAACTCATCCTGCTGAGGGTCAGACCCGGAGCCCGAACAACACCCACCCTCCCCCAAAGGGGCAGACACCCATTGAGGCCGCACTTGAAATGGCCCGCTCTGCTAAGCATCCTAATTGCAACACTGATCTATCTGGAGTGGAAAGTGTGTGCTACCACCCTGCGGTGAGACGGCTGTTTGGCAGAGAAAAGAACCTCCGGTCCTAAACTCATAATTCTTTTATTCTGTGGTCTACCAAAATATTTGGATAATCACTCTAGCGAGGGCCATCCAATCGGAGGCGTCCCAACCCACGGTGGTTTTTCTGTAGCTGCATAGGCTCTGCATGCATATAGAGAGATTTACAGTCCTTGGCCCAGGAAACTGAAATGTGTGCTGCCCTCGTAAGAATAGTCTTCAGGCTCGGTGTATATTTGATTGCCTTTCCTTGCTTTCGCTGTGTCAACACTCGTTAGCAGCACAGGATTCTATGTGCTATTGCCACATGAGATGAAGCCCAGGTATTAGGCAGATTCAAGGAGCTGTGAAATGTGATGGGTATAGCAGGCAGGCCCAGTGAGGAGACAGAAAGCGCACCAGCTATGGAACACAGATTAAAGCCAGTTCTGACTGGCACTGGGGTGGAAGCTACTTACACAGGTCTGGGAGCCCCCCTACAGCCAACCAAGAATTGAGGGGATTGCATACAAATGGGACCAGCCTGTGAAGTGTTAAGGTTTGTGCAAGTCAATGGATGCTGCTGACGTCTGGGCTGACAGGGCAGTGGAGTGGAAGCTTTGCTACTTTGTAACCTTGGGTCTTGTACATGGACCATCTATACCACACGTGACAGGGAATAGGACGTCTGGGGTCCTAAGGGCAGGCACTCAGTGTGCTAAGAATAAGCATGATGCATGTTCTGCAGGGAGATGCCACTATTAATCCATCAGCAGCAAGGCCTGTGCTCTCGGTGGCTTTGCTGTTTCCAGCGGTTGTGGGTCTGCCCTGTGCCGTCCAGCACCAGCTGGGCAGAGAGGCAGGGGCAGAGATGTGGGAGTAAGTCGGGTCCTGGTTTGAGTCCTGGCCATGCCACTTGTTAATTGTGTCACTCGGCCACAGTCTTCCTGAGCCTGGATGGGGGGCTCATAATGCTGACGATGACTGTTTTGGAAAAGGGACATGTAGAAGGTCTGTGAAGTGTACTGTGTGCAGTGGGTACTCCACACGTGTCAACCGGCACATGTGAGACAGTGGAGACTCCTTGGCCGTGAGCGAGCAAATTAACCAGGCCACACTTTGTTAGCACACCCTGCTCTAACCATCGGGCCAGGCAGAGACTTACCGACGATGCTGAGTTTATAGGAACTTTTAATTCAAAGATGTGAATCAACACCAGTGTTTTGGTGTCAATTAGCCGCTGCTCAGTCACTCTGTCCATCCAGCTTGCATTTGCCATTTTGAGGCCGGGCTGGTGTCATCTGGCTTAATTCTGGCAGGTAACCATCACAGTCGCCCATTGGAGCTGCAGTTTAGTGATGGAAAAGTATTTCATTTTAGCTATGAAATTAACACAGAGAATACAGCTGCTCACCCAGGCAGTGGCAGTGTATGTTAATTTGATTTATATCCATACGATGTACCGTGCCTAATGTTGAATGCTGGAAGACCCAGTGAGGCTGATACCAGCATCATAAATGAGAAGCACCACTATGAGCAGGCTTCACATGTATCAGCACACCTTGGAGCAAATAAAGCTACGGGAGCCAGGTCTGTGCCAGAGAAACGGGAGGGAGTTTCTATACGGCATGGACGAGGCCTGCGCTTTCCCAAACAAAGGATGTGGCAGTCCAGGAGGCCTCCATCAGGTTTCTCACCACTTGTCTGTCTGTTGGCACATCCAGGGATTGCTCTCAAGATTCTGCAGATGGAGACTGGTTTGGGGCTCCCATTTGGCTCATGGCGTGCTCTGCTTGGAGAGCAAGCTTCAGTTTGCCCTGAGGGCGAAAGAGAGAGGTATCCCTGCTCCCCGGCTAAGCAGGCTCCCTGACAAAAGACTCTTACATCAATTGATACCCATGTGAAATGCACATGGAAATGAAGGCACATGAGTGTGCCTCTGTGGTGTGTGTGTGTGTGTGTGTGTGTGTTGTACTAGTATAGTGTTTATTGTGTGTGTGGTATACATTTGTGGGTGTGTGTGTACAGGGTATGTGGTATATGGGTGCATGGTGTGTATTATATGTGCATGATGTATGTGTTTGGGGTGTGTGTGTGGGGGGGTAGGTGGGTCTGGTTCTCCTACTCACTTTGAAACAATACTGTGTAGTGACATAGATTCATCATAGGCACCTCCATTTTCAGTCAGACCCCTTTCCTTTCTCACCTTTTTTACATGATCATAAAACTATCAACAGGTAGAAAATGTAGAAAGTAGAGGGGAAAATCATTCATAATTCTATCCCCCCACAACTGTTGCTATTTTGCGATCTCTTTATTCGCCTATCCACATGAAGAAAGAGCTTCTTTGGAATCACCAGTGGCGGTTCTACATTATAATAACTTTCTATGCTGCTACATAGTCTTAATAGCTATCGTGTTTAATGGCTGTATAATATTCCACCCACCCAATGCTGTGCCATCACTTAGATGCACGAGGTTCTATTTATGTGGCTTTCAAGCTTTCAGTACAATAAATAGCACCATCTGAATGCTCCTCATTCCATCAGGCCTGGCTGGCCCCATCATGTCTTTTACTCTGAGTTTGCACAGTGTCATTAGTTGTAGATGGAGTGGCTCATCTCTCAGTATCCACAGATTCTACAGGGACGCACACACAGAACATCTTTGTCAGATCTCTGGTGGGGACAGCCACAGGATGGACATCTGGTGGGGACAGCAACAGGATGGACATCCAGTTAAAATTGGCACCAGCCACCTTCATCGCCACCTCCCCAAAAGTGTGCAGCTGTGCTCACCCCACCCCATGCCAGCCTGGTACACTCCTACAAAGTTTTCCTTCTTTTCCCTTAATCACTGATTTCCAGAGGCATCTTTCCTTTTCATCTCAAGTTGAGCAGGACTTCCCAGAGTGGTTACAACTCGCTGAAAGGAATGATTTTTCAGGCCTCCTAACAAGGGTAGACTTCTTAAAGGATTGTGGCAGGATCTGTGTTTGGGGCTGGGCCCCCTTGGGATTGTGGTTCTGAGGACTTTGTACAGGCTCTGCTCAACAGGAAACTGACTCTCTCCCAGCCCCCATCACACCGTCCTCTGTTGGGTCTGCACGTGCATGCTGCACTGTCCCTGAGACTTCCTAATGCATCCTTTGTCCTTCCTCAAAAAGCCTGTCTGCCTTGTCCCTTTTCTAGCACCAGTCTCTCTGACCATCCCACAGTCTGCCGTGACCCGACCCCAAGCGGGTACCTCCTCACCCGTCATCTCTGTGCCCCTTTCCTATCTGTAATGTCACTGATCTCTGACATCAGCAAGTTGTGTGGGATTATTTTCCAGTAGGGAAATAATCCGTCACAGGGTAGGCCCATGTACGCTGGAGTCATAGAAACTTCAGGAGAAGGGAGACTGTAGAAATGATGCCTTTCCACCACTTCCAGTGTCTGCCTTGCTCTTAACACAGGATCTGGGGGAGCTGCCCCGACTGGGAAAGCTGACCCTCCATACCTCTTTGAGAGAATCTAGCTCTGCTTCTTTTCATTGGCCCAGCAAGTTGATGATTTGGGGCTTTATACCTTCTACCTCTGCTTTTCCCAATCTTCTCTCTTTCTCTTATTGGTCTTTTCTCACACCTGATGCCATTTCCTTTAGGAAATGCTGCTCTCAGGACAGTATAGCTGAAGTGCACACCTTACTGTGAATGAAGGGGTGTCCTTAAGTTTCATGAGCAGGCAGGGTGGTGGCTACAGGTTGTCTGGTCGCATAGAAATGAGTTCAAATTCTTACCCTGCAACTCACTAGTTGTTTGACTTCATTTTTCTGAACTTTAGTTTCCTCATCTGTAAAATGGGAGTAATACCTACCTCGGATGACATAAGACATGTACAATATTTAACAAAGTTCCTCGCACATAATTATATTTATTGATATGGATTATTTTATTAGAAATAAAATAATGTTTTATTTTATTTCTAATTTCTTAGTTCTGTTTGGGGAAAGAAAATATGTAAAGGGATTTTAAGCTTGAACAGAAGACTTTGAAGCATGAGTGTGTGTGTGTGTGTCTGTGTGTGCACTCGTGCGTGGGTGCATGTGTATCTATGGATGCGTTCATGTGTAGTGATTTGGAAAATCACTGACTCAAACCCAGGACCACACAGGGAAGAAGATTCTGGGACTTAGGGTTTCTAGAGTAACTGAATTGACAATAGGTTAATCTAGTCCAAGCTTTGAGGCTGGGGGCTATAGCCAGAAGGTCAAAGCCTTCTTGCATGCTGTGCTCTGTACATAAGCATACTGTCCTAAACTCTTCACAACAAAAATGTGCACATGGAGTGCTTGTGTATGAGAACAAAGTAAAACAAAAAAGAATAAAATAAAAAGGAAGCCAGAGGCTCTTAACTTTTTTTGGTAAACCCTTAATAGGCTCCTTCATCCTTTCCTATAATTTCTTCCTGCTGCCCTCATGGTGTAATTCCCCTCACCAACTCACCCTCATGAGATCGCCAATGATTTCACTAGTAGCAAATAGAAACTGAAAAGGTGCATGCTTGTGCAAAATGTGTGTGTGTGCTTGTGTTTATGGTGCATATATACATACATGTGTCTGCGTGTGTATATAAGCATGTGTGTGTTGGGTGTGTGTGAGCCTCCTGGCCTGATTTACCCTGGTCTCCTCCTCTTTAATGATGGCTTTTGACCTGTGTCAAAGACCTGCAGGGGACAAGAGAGCCAGGAGGAGGCTTGGTGAGAGAAGATGGAGAGTAAGCTCCCTGGGAGATGAAACTCATGCAGCACACAGGGGGCTTTTGTTCCATTAATTTTTATTGGAAGAGGCACATCCCCTGCTGCTGTAGACTGCCTCTCCCTCAGGCACAGAGCCAACTGTGTGTGTTCCTGCAAGTGCCTCTTTTGCAAATAACTTGGGGAAGAAGAGGCACGGCTGAGATAGCTGCGTATAACATGGAACTGATAGTCTAAGACTCCAACTTACTCCTGGAAGGGGAGGGCTGAAGGGAGTGAGGAGAAATGAGGGGGCCAGGGGGCAAACTGCTGGCACTCCATTAGTCAGAAGCACAGTTCTGCCTGGGGGGGGGGACGGGGGAGAAGACGTAGGAGTGAGTTGATCGACATCATGAAGGCGAACTTGGTCTTATGGCTCCACATTTTCCTTGAACCAGACCCTTTGGCATTTGTTTTTTTTGTGTGTGTGTGTGTTTTTGTTTGTTTGTTTGTTTGTTTTTTACCAGGCTGAGCATCTACAAAGAACAGGGGCAATGACCTTTCTTAGTGGGTCCCAGGTGTCCCATGTACAGGAGGGTTCACTCACCATTTTCTGGTGGCGGTGGTGGTGGGTGTTGGGCCAGAGAACATCTGAGATGCCTGAGCAATCTTTATGCGACAAAGGGCTGTCCTGGACTGCTGACCCCCTCACTCCTAAATTAGTCCTTAATAAAGCCATGAATTCAGTTCACCTCTCTCAGCCCCCTTGCCCCTCTCCTCTGGTAGCACGCCTGTGTTGTGGGTTTCCAGCTCCTGGCAGCACTTTAGCTGGCATGGAGCAGAATTCCTTCCACATTCATCAAATGCTTCCATCCCATTGGCCCTCATTTCCTACTCCTTTTCTCTTGTTTACCTTGCTCCCATCATGATAGTCTGTACCGTTGATGTTTGAAGGTATCAGGTTTACTCCAGCCTGTGGGTCTTTGCATTGGCTGTTCCCTGTGTCTGGAATGCTCTTCCCCTGCCCACATCTCACTTTGCAGCCAGGCTGCCCTGTTTAAACAGAAAACCACCCTACCCCAACACACACATTCACACCATGCCTTTTACTTTACTTGCCTTTTCCTTCATAGCATTTATCAGCTTCTAACATATTATGGCATTTACTTTTATTTGTCTTTTTGTCTGTTTATTGTTTACATCTCCTCCCTCCTTAAAAAATTAAGCCGTTGAGGGGCAGGAATCTTAATTCATTTAGTTAGCTGATGTATCCTAAAGGTACAGAGTTGTAAATTTCTTGGAGATATTTCACATTTTGGTGAAATTAAGCAGAGAGGACTTCTAAAATGAGAGAAAACTGCTTACAGCATTTCCCCAGATTCCGGCAGTGGAGTGTGTTATGACGGAGATGGACTACTGTAACAGCAACAATAATACTCATATGTAACAATAGGCATGTGATGCCTAACCATTGTGTAGTGCTCTACAGATGTTACACAGCTTGTAGTGGAGCTTCACAATGATCCATTGAGAATGACAAGGTAGATAGCTTACTCTCAATTATAAATGAGCAAACAGCCTCAGAAAGCTTAAGTGGTGCACTCCAGGTCATACAGCTAGTGAATGATATAGGTAGAGGCCCAAGCCTGTTTGTCTGATTGCTAGACACTCTTTTTTCCCCCCTCATTCACAAGGACTAACTTCCACATATAGCCTATTCTTGGCAGCCCCTTAGAGCCACTTGGGTATTTCCAGCCTGAGTGGCTGGGGTGAGGAGCAGAGGCTGGGAACAGAAGGATGACCTTGTACCATGGGTTTGCTGGAGCTTTTAATACCTACATGCAGGATTTGAGAATGGAGCAGGGTGGAATTGTCTGTAGAGGTTCTGTTAGTTTTTTAATTGCATAAACGACACAATTCATGCAGGGAGCGTTGACTGAAGCTTCATTGTGGAAGGTGGGCAATATTGCCTTCAACCAGCTGGGTTTGTCAGGAACCTTTTGTGTGTGTGAGAGAGCATTCTTTGAGTAGTAGTTCTCAATGGGGGTAATTTTGGGGACATTTGGGAATGCCTGGAAATAGTTTGGTTGTCCCAGCTATGGAGGGGGTGCTACTGGTATCTTGTGGTAGAGGCCAGGCATGCTGTTAAACATCTGACAATGTCCAAGGCAGCCCTACAGCAGAGAATTATCCAGCCCCAAATGTTAATGGTGCCAAGGTTGAGAACTCTTGCTTTAGAGAATAAGGTGGGAATGACAGTCTCTGGTCCCCCTTATGCTGTTGTTTTCCTGATTCTGTAGTCTTCAGACACCCTTCCGGCACCAGGATGAGCTGGTGAGCAATTGGAGGGGAGGGTAAGCACTCTATGCTGTCAGTTGCCTAGAAACTCAGGGCATTGCAAAACCCAAATGAACTTCTGGGCCTAATCTGGTACTCTGGTACTGCTGGAATGCCCTGGGATATTTGTTCTAACTCATCCAATTGGTATTGAAATACTTTCCAAGTGAAAGATAGCACTGTCAACTACTACTCTGGAAATTAGCATATGCCTGCCAGTGTTTACTTCCTTTACCAATAAAGTCAAGTTAGAATTTCTTCCCTATACACAATGCTCTTCATTTCTTGGAGAACCATACTGGATCATTGATTGTTACATGTACACACCTGTTTACATATATAATTTTAACAGAACATTAGGATAGAAAAAGAAGAAAATAACTTAAAAGATTACTTATTCCTATACTGTAACTTAATAGCTGAGGAAACAGAGAAACTTATGCAATTGAAATGATTTTCTGAGACTCCAGGACCAGGACGGGAACCATGGTCTGGAAACTAGCTAGCTGAAGATTAAATAAGCTATTAGAGTTACTAGGATAGAGGTATTCCATGTTTGGGTGAAAGATTTTGTAGATTGTTAAGTTTATAGATCTGAGCATGTCGGGCACCATTCCTGTCATAGAGATGTAGGACTTAGGCCAGGCCTCTTGCTTAAGAATGCTATATCTTCTAATTAAGGTCTTTATACTGTCTGGCTTTCCTCCTAGCTCTCGGGAACCTGTGCTTTAATCTCCTTCACAGGCTCATCTCCTTCCAGTGGTACTCACATTCTGGGGTTCCTTGGGGTTAGCTCTTCTCCTTTGCATTTTGCATGTTCCCTTTAGATGACCTCACCCCCTCTCTTGCAGTCAGTTGCCCATAGAGCCCATATCTTTTTTGGTGATGCATGCCCAATCTATCTCCAGCCCAAGGTGTGTGTATGTGGGCAAGTTCTACTGAGGATAGGACTTTAATGACAAACTTTCTGGCATTGACATCTCAGCTGGGTGAGTGTCTGATCTTAACTGGAGCCTGAGCTTCACCAGGCTCTTCATTTTTCCAGACTTTAACACAATGTCCAACAACTTAATACATAATGAATGAATGAATGAATGAATGAATGAATGTATAAGGGGTATTCAGAGTTGCTGAATTTATATGAAAAGCTTCCAATACTAGTAGACTGTGGATAATCTAGAGGTCTTTTGTTTGTTAGTTTTTGCAGTTTATATACAGTTTTGCTCTGTTTGGGCTGCTGTAACAAAAGCACCATGGACTGGGTGGCTTATAAACACCAGAAATTTGTTTCCCATAGTTTTGGGGGTTAGAAAATTCAAGATCAAGGTGCTGGCAGATTCATTGCCTAGTGAGGAACAATGCCCTATTCCTAGATGGCTGTCTTCTTGCTGTGCTCTCACATGGTGGAAGGAACAAGGGAACTCTCTGGTATCTCTTTTATAAGGACACTAATCCCATTCACGAGGACTCTACCCTCATGAGCTCATGACTTCCCATAGGCCTTTCCCTCAAATACCACCACATGGTGATATGTTTGAACATAGGAATTTTGGAGGGGCACAAACATTCAGTCTATAGCAGATGCCAAGGCCTCACTACAGATCTTCTGAATCAGGATTTTAGGATGTGGATTCTGGACATTTGTGGTTGTAGGAAGCTCAGCTGAGGATTTTGCCTGTTCAGGTAAAGAACTAACAACTAGCAAATTATCTACTGGGTGCTTTGTTTTTCTGTGAGAACACAGCTTCAGTATTTAGTAAGAAAATAGGAGCCTCTTTGTATTAATTATATATTATTTCTGCAACACATCTATGGTAGGTGTCGCTTTATGACCAAGAGTTATCAGCCTTTACTCAAGTGATAGGAATTTTTGCTTTCACTGTAAATATATGTCTGAGTCTTGCATATTTTTTAAGTCTAGGTTCTTTATTGTTTAATGTATTACATAAGTCTCCTTCCTCCCCCCCCCCCATTGACTTCTCCCTGGCCACCCCCAACTCCCAACACATGCCTTCAACACCCCCTTCCCCCCCACCCTGCTCTTGAGTCTTGCATTTTTGCTGACCCACTA
This sequence comes from Myotis nattereri, assembly GCF_964212035.1. Taxonomy (NCBI): domain Eukaryota; kingdom Metazoa; phylum Chordata; class Mammalia; order Chiroptera; family Vespertilionidae; genus Myotis; species Myotis nattereri. The sequence continues at coordinate 23,267,645 of NC_138082.1, forward strand.
ATGTATGAGAGTCTTGGATACCCACTTAATTATTATTAAAAATAAAATATTGATTCATTTAATTGTTTTAGATGCAGGATTACAGTAATGAAGATAATAGACAAATATCTCTGCTTTCACATAACTTAACATTCCTTGCGGAAGACAGCCAATAAACAATGATACAAAAGTATCTATATATATAAAAGCCTAAGTGACCGTTACAACAGAATGACCAGAATGACCGATCACTATAATGCGCACTGACCACCAAAGAGCAGATGCTCAATGCAGGAGCTGCCCCCTGGTTGTCAGTGTGCTCCCACAGCTGGAGCGCTGCTCAGCCAGAAGCCAGGTTCACGGCTGGCAAGTACAGTGATGGTGGTGGGAGACTCTCCTGCCTCTGCAGCAGCAATAAGGAGCAGGGAGCTGAGCATTAAGGAGCAGTGAGCTGAACAGTGAGGAGTGAGCAAGCGGGTGGTAAGGAATGAGCAGGCAGGTGGGTAAGGAGTGAGCAGGCAGGTGGGTAAGGAGTGAGCAGGCGGGCAGTTAGGAGCGAGCAGGCGGGCAGTTAGGAGGGGTCCCAGATTGCGAGAGGGACGTCCGACTGCCAGATGTCTGACTGCAGGGCTCGGGCCTAAACTGGCAGTCAGACATTCCCTGAGGGGTTCTGGATTGTGAGAGGTTGCAGGCTGGGCTGAGAACCCCCTCAGCCCCCGCCCCATGCACAAATTTCATGCACTAGACCTCTAGTGATACATAATAAGGTTAGATGGTGATAAAGGCTATATTAATTATCTATTGCTATGTAATAAATTACCCCAAAACTTTGAGGCTTAAAACAACAACAACAAAATTTTTTTATAGTTACTACTAGGCCTTCCCTTCCCCTGGCTGCCGGCACCGATTTTCCTCTGGCACCCAGGACCCAGGCCTTCGCTCCGGCCGGAGCCGCCTTCAAGCCTTCGCTGCTCTGGCTGGAGCCGCCTTCAAGCCTTCGCTGCCCCGGCCAGAGCTGCCTTCAGTCTTTGCTCCGCCGCTTCATGCCTACGTATGCAAATTAACCGCCATCTTTGTTGGTGGTTAATTTGCATGTCTCGCTGATTAGCCAATGGGAGGCTTAGCAAAGGTACGGTCAATTACCATGTTTGTCTATTATTAGATAGGATTGGTCAGGAATCTGGGAGTGGCCTAGCTGGTTGTTTTTGGATCGAAATCTCTCATGAGATTATAGTCAGATATTCACTGGGGCTGTAATAACTTGAAGGCTTGACTAGGGCTGGTGGATCCACTTTCATGATGGTTCAGTCCTATGCCTGTTGCAGGAGGCCATGTGGGCCTCTCCATTGAGTTGCTTGAGTTTCCTCATGACATGGCTGCTGACTTCCAACCCAGGGCAAGTGTGTTAGGAGAAAGCCACAATACCTTTTAAAGACCTATTCTTAGAAGCAATACAACATCATTTCCACCGCATTCTATGTGTCAAAAGTGAGTCACTAAGTAAAGCCCATACTCAAGGGGAGAGAAATGAGACTCCCCTTTTTGAAGGGAAGAATACCAAAGAATTTTCCATGTATTTAAAACCACTACAGAGACTAACGGAAAAAGATCGAGTGGAGAAGGGAGAATGGAGTGCTGATGGAGGGTAGGTTGTCATCTTAGATGGCTGCCTGGGGAATGCATCACTGAGAAGGTGAAACTTGAGTAAATATCTGGAGGAGGCTAGTGTGATTGGAGGCTAGAGTGTCAGGAGGGTGAGTAGCAGGAGATAAAACCAGAGGGATAGTGGGTTGTGTGGAGCAGATGGGAAAGGGCTTTTTAGAATGGTGTTAAGATGTTGGCTTTTACTTTGAGTGAAATGGGGATTAATGGAAGCTTTTGAGAGTGATGATTTTTTCTGTTCTGTGGAAAATAGAGTGTAGGAAAGCAAGAACAGAAATAGGGAGACCAGTTAGAATGTCTTAAAATAATCTAGGTGAGAGAGGATCATGGCTTGGCTTTAGAGGGAATTTGTGTGGGGATGAATAGCAGATGTGGTGAGGGGTGGTTGCATTTTGGATATATTTGCAGGTAGTGCTACAAGATTTGCTGATAGATTGGATATGGGGTGTGAGCAAAATAAAAAGTGAAAGGGGTCACTGCAAGGGTTTTGGCTTGTAGAACTGAAAGAATTGAATTGGCATATAGTAAGATGTTAAGTAATTATCATCCATCTCAACAAGTTTGATGTACAAAACTCATTAAAACTTCTTTAATGATAATGAGCATTTTTTACTTTGTCATTTTAAAACCAGCAAAAATACTCAAAAGTAAACAATGATTATTGAATCCTCTGGCATCTATCTTTCCAATTAATATCCAAAGAGTTTAGCAAAGAACATGGACTTGATGAATTTTTATAACCATCATTGTTGGTAATCTAAAAGAGTAAGGAAAATGGTTATTAACAATGTCTATAATTGTTCAGAGTTCCTGAAAATAGTGATCATAACTTCAACTATGAACTACAAGGAGATATCTCTGATAGAAAAGTAATCAATGTAAATGAGAAAAAGAAATTTACACAAAAGACTGCCCCATATGTAAAACAAACTAGAGAACTCTTGCTCATTCAGATGAACACTCTCATTTTAAATATTTGAAAATTCATTTTTCATTCAATAAATATTTATAGATCACCTAATATGTAGTAGGTGCTGTTCAAGGTTCTGATCTAAGGCAGAAATATTAGGTTGAACCATGCCGGGAGCCGGTCCATCCTTGCTGTTTCAAAGGACCTGGCATATATGGCATACTGTTCTTAATATGTTTGCTCCCCTTAGCACTGTGTGTTTTAACCAAGGTCACCTCTCCAAGAAAGGTTGTTTCCCCAGGTAGGAATTTTTCCCTGAAGTCAGGGAGGGGATGCCTCTCCTAGAAAGGTTGTTTCCCCAGGTAGGAATTTTTCCCTGAAGTTAGGGAGGGAATAAAACCCCTCAACTAAGTGCCAGGCGGGTAATTAATCACTTTAACTATGAACAATCATGCTTAAGCTACATAATCTTTACTCCCTGGAATGGAGATAAGAAACGCCCTAACCTTTGTAATAGAGATTGATAGGATTGAATCAACTGGTATAAATACAGATGTAATAAGACAGCAAGAGACAGAACTTAGGAGACAGAAAGAAGACAGCACCTACACAGAACCTACAGACAGAAGAACTTCGCTGGAGAGAACATGGCAAAAGATCCTGGACTGAACCTGACTACAGAAATTGGCAAGAGAACCTGACTAGAACCTGGTGACTGAACTTGGCTGGAGAACCTGGACAGAACCTGGCTGGAGAACCTAGCGAGGGAACATGGCTACAGAACCTGGCTGGAGAATCTGGAGAACCTGGCTGGAGAACCTAGCAAGAGACCATGGACACAGAACCTGGCTGGAGATCCTAGCCAGAACTTCGCTGGAGATCCAGACCAGAACTTGGCAGGAGACCCTGACAAGAGAACCCGGCTATGCTGATCAACTGAACGCTGTCTCCGTGTCATTCCTTCTTCGCCGACTCCGTCCACACCTTTGGGGACCCCTGGACCTGCTGGGTTTGGACCCCGGCAGAACCACATGAAGCTGGTCTACCGAATGGCAATTTCGTGTTGTGCAAGATAATATTTTATGAAAAAAAATTTTGTGTACAGATTGATTGCTCTAATTAACATGTCATTTTACCATGTATATGTATGTTGATAATCAATATTTTAATGTCTATTTCTCCTGCACTCTCTTTGGGCCACTTATTATGTTTTACTTCTTTTAATAACCTAGTCATCCTTATTTCTGTCTTTTTATACCAGTCACACCTGCCTGTTGTAATTTAAACTTTATTCCTTCTTTTCCTGTCCTCTTTGTAAATGGAGCACAGCTGTTTCCTGTCACCTGTGTGTCCAGTGTCCTTTCATGTACTTGAACCCATCTGTAAGGTTGTATTATGAGCTATTACCTGGCCTGAGGATATACTTTATAACTAAGTACATCACCTCCCAGCCATTTTTGCTATCAGTTTAGTGTTTTAAAGACCCGTCTCAACGAGTTATAGCCAGGCTCTGAGCCCCAGCTGTGTGGATCTTGCCTAGTTATGCTGTCTTGCATGTAACATTTGCGACAAGCTTAAGCTGGGGTAATTGTGTCCCCGCCTTGAGGGCGGGTTCAGCCAAGGCTAGTTTATGGTGATGACCATCGTTTGAAAATGTTCTTCAATTTCTTATTTCAGAGCTGAATGTGTGTGATCCAAACCAGAACTCTCGCTAGGTATGCAGGCAATTTTATTTTATATTGCAGTGAGAAGTGGTTGAGTTTCTCACTCCCCTTGGATTCACCTGCATTTTTTATTCCAATATAACATATGCTCTGCTTTGCACATCTCAGACACACAACATCTTATCACTCAGTTGGGAAGTTTCTCTCTTCCTATTATTTGCTTTCTCTGGTGCTCTACAACTTTATTTTGTGTCGTCTCAGAGGCTTTCCTGAGCTGAGTGATACAATTACATTGGAATAGCTGCAGGATGTGTCCATACTGGAGCGTGATGAGTATGCTATGTGAAGCAGGATGCCATTATTTTTGTCTGTCTTCCTTAATTAGTATTACACACAGCATGACTTGGGTCTGATCCATCCCCAGTTTATTGGGGAGTAACACCATGAGGTGGAAAGAATGTCTGTCGATATTAAGAAAAGGAATTTCTTTTGTGGTACATAAACTGCTAGATGGGTGGAGAGAGCATTACCCAGCACCTGCATTCTCAGAGATTGCTTTGAAACCCATTATATTGTTTCTCTCCCCTTTCTTTATCACATTTGGCTACAGGCAGAGCGGCTGTCATTTACAATGTCTATTGTTTGATTGCAGCCATTGCCTTTAAAAATCCAGGTCTGGAATGGGTGCAAAGGGGTAGAGAATGGAGACAGCAGACCCTCACCGGGCACAGGATGATGACTCCATTCCAATCACATTTCCTTCTAATGGGGGTCCTGATGGGGCTTTCACTTCTCCACAAGTGCCATGCTGCATCTGGTATAATGGCTGCACTTGATGGATAATTTATGCAAACAGAACCCAAACAAGAAGTCATTAAGCCACCGAACGAGGGTCCTTGACTTTTGCAAAACCAAACAGTTATTCTGATCCTGATGAGTTTAATTTTACTTTGGGTTGAGTACTGATGAATACATTATATTTAAAATAAATATTATATTATCAATATTCATAATCAAACTGTCACTTGGTATTTAATTTTTTAAAAATAGTGTTATACAAAGCTTGCTTTTCATAAAGTCACAAAGTATTCATATTTAGACCTTTAGTCTTATCTTGAGTCTGTTTCTAATGGATTCCAACATGGCTAGATGTAAAAAGGAGGAGGGGAACCTATTATTTGGATATTCATAAATACCTTTACTTTTCATTTGTTTAGTCCTTCTCTTATATTTGTAGTTTTAGAATGCATGTAAATGTGAACTTGAGAATTGGATGCACAGGAACTGTAAATCACTAGGCAACATAAAGGATATTGATATTGAATGTGATTTGGCTTCCTAGTGATTAAAATCCACTTACAAAGATATTAAAATGGAAAAAATATAAGGCTTTAGCATGCATCACGTCGTTGTTGTAACTCAAGCACTATGTAGGCATACAGTGTTTGGATGTCAGTTTATATACCGTGTGGTGTTCTTGGTGCTTTCCAGATGCCCAGCAGTTTATTTTAGTAATTTTAATTTTATTAGAACAGCGTCCTGTGACTTGGTTGCTGTACGGTATCTCTGGGAATGCTCATGTGAAAATCATTAAAGCCTAAATGTTCCTGGCAGGTAATCTCACCGTCTTTTCATCTTTCATCTCCAGGAAGGTGGCCCCTGTAGATTGTTTAAAGGGAAAGAAACACTGTTCTACCAGAACAAATGACAATGCTGCACCCAGACCATCGCCTCCCACTTGATGAAAAAAAAAGAGAGGCTGTGAATCCATGGAGTGCAATCCTTCAGGCTTTACCTGTGGGGAGAATGTTCCTCTCCCAGGATCAGGTGCAGCATGGCACAGTCCTCAGGGTTTTTAAGCCCCATTCACCCCCAGAGGGGACAGAGCCCCCAGCACCTGTGACAGGCAAGCCTCCCAGACCCACAGCTAGGGCAGCTGTATCTTTGACATTGCCATTTCAGGGTGACATGGGAAACAAGAGGAGCTGGCAGCTTGGGGGCCCCCAGCTTCAGGATAGGAGTTCAGTGTGGGACCAAAATAAGAGAGAACGGGGGTGGGAGCAAGGGGGGGAGATTGAAGTAGAGAGTGGAAGCAAGCTTTCTGAATTGTCAGGCCTCTGATTTTTTCTCTGTGGAGGAGTAAAGGGAAGAGAGAACTATAACACACAGTCCAGAGGTGGAACAGATTCCAAGGAACATGTCAGAGCAGTCAGAAGGCCTTTAGTGGATTATCAAACAGAGAGCGACACTCTTGCAGCTATAGATGACGTGGCATGCATCATTAAAGAGTATCACTAGCTCACTTGGGAAGGAATACTGGCAGCCACATCCTAAACTGCTTGTTGATACCAAGGATTTCCTTGTCCAGAAACCCTTATTCCCCAAATATCTTAGAGACTCTTCCAAAAATCTGATAGATTTCTGTCTCTAGATTTGCTAATTCCATGGGTCACCTGCAGGGTCTTGAGCTTAGGTCTTTAACAGGAGCCTCAAAGCCGTTTTGTTGTGGACAGCCAGAACCATAGTTTACAGATTGTTGTGTTAGATCCTGAAGTCAGGGATCCTGCATCTACAGAACCATCTCCAGCCTATAGCTTAAAGATATCTTTATTTAACTTGTGGGTCTCTGAGGAGAGCTAATTTTCCTGGGCCTCCCTTTCTGGTAATTTCCTTTTCCTCTCAAGGTCTTAAAATTTCACACAAGAGTTGGAGTGATTTGAATAGGAGATTGTTTTTACTTTGGCTTCAGTGCAAAAATCCATCAAGACTGCTCTATACTAATCTCTGCCCCTTGACCATGAGTCTAGAGTCAAAAGACTCAGGTATAAAGAAATGACCTTTTCCCACTCCATTTCTGAGAGGGGAGATGCTATGTAGGAATAAGTTAAATAGATTAGGTAGAAATAATTGGGCATATCTTTAGGTTGTCTCCTTATTGTTCTACATATTATTTCATCTGTGCCTGTCATTTCTTACAACTGTGTTTCTTAGGCTTTCCTAGGCTTCTAAGTAGGTTTGGTCCATGGAGGCACTAGCGGAAGGCTGGAGGTGGAGGAAGAGAAGACAGGACATTTTTCTCTCTCTTTGCCCTCATGTTCAATCACTGGCTACATCTCTTCCATGGTTCTAGCTCCCACCATTTCTTCCTCCATTGTTCCAGCTCTTTCCAGGTAGCCTCTGGAAAGTTTCTGGGAGCAACATATCTGTTCTTTCATCCAACATTGATAACAACTTTCTGTTATGAATCCTGCTTTGCTTTACTTCTTTTACTTCTTAGCTCTTTAACTATCTGTGTAACTTATCCCCTAAATAAGTGTTACTCTGTTGAGAATGTCTGGAGAGGAGAGGTTCCTACTTCCTGCTGGACCCTGATGATTCACTGACCACAGGTAAGATACTTCCTTGCATAGAGCCTGATGGAATTTAAGGAAGGTCATGTGGTATAGTATAATGGATCTGGACTTAGAATTCTGGGGTTCAAATTTTGACCACAGGCAAATAATTTCATCTCTTTGGACCTCTGTTTATTTGGCTGTGAAATCCTAATGGGTAGACTCCAAACTTTCCTTTTATCTTCACACCAACTCTTCCAAAAAGGGAATAGGGTTTAGATTTAATAGGCTTATTGAGAGCTATGGAAATCTCATGTATAATCTGCCTTGTGTTATAACTTATTATAATTACTCATTATAAGTGCTCACTATATATAAATACTCATTATAAATACTCATTATAAATATAAGCACTCTTTTATGCTGAGTCCAGGCATAACTTCACCAGTGCTTTCCAACATAATGATTCTGGCAAAGGATAAGATTTGGCAAGCAAGTTGAAACCCAGTTTCCACCCATGATTCCAGGTCTTTACTTTTTTTTTTTTTTATCCAGATTCAGAGACTGAGGCTGAGAGAGGCTAAATGCATGTCAGATGCATGGAAAAATACATTTTTATTTTAAAATTATCCTGACATGTCAGCATATTACACACACACAAACACACACACACACGTACATACATATATTTATATATTGTATGTGTGTGTGTGTGTGTGTGTATTTAATATCATAGAATTTGTTTGAAATGGGAAGGCAGCTGGGAGATCATCCATTCCACATTTTCATGTTATGGATGAGGAACATGAAGCTCATGCTCTGAAAACAGGGATGTGTGTTTAAATTCTGTGGGGAAATTAAAGGAAAACAATGAAGGGGGTGTTTGTTTTTCATTTCAAGCAGTGAGCAGATCCTTTTTTGGTTGATAAGTGACCCTCTATCACTAGAAGTGCTACAATTTTTGTATTTTTGTTTTGATGATTAACACATGTTAACTCTGTATTTTTCACTTTTGGAATCTGGGGAATGGAAAAGTTCATTGGCCAACTGTCACAGAAAATAGAGGGAATGAGATACCCACAAATGGCTTTTAATTTCTCATAAAATTGCCGTATCTCGAGTGTGGTGGAGTCAGCTTGTGTTAAGGCCCACTGGAATTCTGTCCTTATAAGGGTAAGAAAACAAAAGGTGGCAGACAAAAATATAAAACTTCTGGGGTTTATTTTAGCAGCTCATTTTTGATGGAGACGATAAGTTTGCAGAATATATGAAACTCTGTTTTATTTTCTATAATCTGTCTACCTGCTGATTTTTTAATCGTAAATGATCTAACAGTGATTGCCATAGATTTCCCATTCATTGTAAAAATGCAAGTGTCTGAAATAAGGAGCAGAGCAGTTGATTTGTTTGGTTACATTTCACAGGAGCAGCCCATTCCCAGTGTATGTGCTCCAGATGTGGGCGAGCAGTAAGGTAGAGCTTTCCAGAAACCTGAGGTCGAGATTTTTCCTTGCAGCGCTGTCCAGTTTGTTATTTATATGCCATATGTTCTCTCAAACTCACCCCTCTGCTATATCAATTAAAACCTTGACTTGTGTTGTTGTTATGATTGAATTGTGATGGTCTCTATCTTGAAGCATTTTCACAGAAATGTTTATTGTTCACACCGCGCAGGTCCTGAGCCATACCCACTGCGGGGAGGCAGGAGAACCAGGACATCAATCTCACCAGCTGGGTTTATGGCTTCATTGTCTGGTCTGATTTTATGAGGCGAAAGCACATGGTGGTGTAGGAGAAAAATTGCTGGGGGGTAAACGTGTCCTTGGAAATGCCACTCTTGGCCTTCTGACAGGGTGAAAAGAAAGCCTATGGTGGGTTCGTTAAAGTGCAGCGATGGAAAAGAAGCCAGGGTGGACTTTTTGGCAGGGAGCTGAATTTTCCCTTCTCACGTAGATGTTAACTTTCTGGGGGAATACACTCTTCTACAGGAGCAGTAAGGAGCATCATTATGTATCCTCTTAGCTAAAAAGAGGGTTTGATTGTGAGAGATGCCACCTCAGAGAGGATTGGCCAGACCACCTGGAAAGCCAGAGATGTTCAGGAGCCCACAGGGATCTCACTGACCCAGGGGCATCATTCATCATGAACTCTAAATCTTGAATATCAGCCCTAATTCCAAGTGCCCAGTTGGCTCTCTATTTGATAGTGGTCCCAACCATCAAGCCACATAGTGCTCACCTACCTTAGGAAGGAAGGAGAGGAAGGATGTGTGGGTAAGAAGACGGTTAAAGAGGATACACTCTGAATTCAGACTGGCCATGTTCAAATATTACATCTGCCATCTACCAGCTCAGTGAGTGGAACAGTTTTCTAAACTTCAGTTTCCTCATCTGTAAAATGGGTACAAAATAGTGCTTCAGGAAGATCATTTATGCACAGAGATTTGCACAATGCTAAGTACTCAATCAATGCTGGCTTTTCTTATTTTTAAGAGATCTTGACAAGCATTCGGGATATCATATATACACTGAAGACATCACCAGGCAACCCAGACTACCCCCTGATCTCCAGGCCTGAAGGAGGTTACACGTGAAGACAGAGGGGGGTCTCTGGTGGGATGTTGGAAGTTTGCTCTTCATGGGTGTTCTGTCTCCTTCCTGAAACAGGACGCAGGCATTTCCTATTTACAGTGGTGAGATGGAGCTTGGGGTCTTCTGCTTGAGTGGCACCTCTGGCTCAGGAAGGCTGAACAAGCCCAGGGTGGGACTCACACTTTAGTCTGCTTAGGGCTGGCTCTGACTGGATCCTGAGGGGTGAGAGGGATGAAGGGAACCCTATTCCTGTGCCACCCAGTTCATCTCAGCAGGAGTGGAGCATAAGCCCTGTCAGGACTATTGTGAAATCAACGGAAATAGCACTTTTGTTTTATATCTTAGGGATTGTGTTGTAGTGCTAGAATTTAGATGATTGTCAAGGTCATGTCTAACCACATGATGTGGAATTTTGATTATTTTCTAATAAATAAATAATCAAACTAGAGAATTGAGGCCAGTTTTTCTACCCCAATTTCCTTTGTGTTCCTTAAAGTTACATCTCTCTGAGGGCACACACATGTTTTGCTGAGGGATACTTTTGGGTTGGAGTCTTGTTGGACACATTTTCTTCGCTAATCTGATAAATATTTATTGTGTGTATTATGTGTCAAGAAATATAACAGTCACTGGGGTGTGTGGCAGGAAACTAGCCAGATGGGGCCTTGACCTCATAGAACTCCCAGACTAATCATGGCCTCACTGGCAGGCTCCGTGTGGTCAGATAACTGCCATCAATTCCTTCCTGCCTCACTCAGATGTCATATGGTGGAAGTGATGCTCTATCCTTTTAGGATCTGGTCTTCAAGAGGACTGACAGGTGGTGCTTTCTCTGTCTCTCTATTCCCCTGTATCCATGGCTGGTCATAGAAGAAGCCTAACTGCCCGGAGACCACCTGAAGGAGAACCAGGAGTGTGCTACAGGCACACAGCCCTAGTCAGGCTGTCGCAGTCCTCTTCAGCTGTTAGAGCTGCTCCTCGGAGCTCTCACTGAACTCTTGCCTCCCAGAATCATGAGCATAAGAGAATGGTGGTGGTTGTGAGCCACACGTGGTGGGGCGGTTTGTGAGACGGCCGTGGGTGGTTGGACACACAGTGTCTGGTCCAGCTTTGATTCCTAGAGTCAAGCTGTGACTAGCACATAGTGAATGCTCAATTAAGTGTGCACGGGACATTCATAAACCATGCCTCACTCTTACACTGAATTTACATTTCTGCATTTGTGGATGCCAATATTTGTCATGAGAAAAGTGATACAGAGGCAGAAGCCAGGATCTAAGCTATATAAGGTTTGGACTGACTTCACAGGATTTGATTTTCCAGGACACTCAAAGACAAACTCCCTCTCCCTTCACCTTCCTGTCCACTGCACACACCTTTCAGAGAAAATCAGCTCACTCTTATACATGGATTCTTGAAGGCTTAGAGCATGAGCTTCAGGATACCTTCCCTCTGAACTTTGAAGCTCTGGGTCCTGTGTTAGAGCATTGGTTCCTGTAGAGACATGCTTGATTCTTCAAACCACCCTCACAATGCACTTTTGGCCTATTCCTGGGCATTGAACTTGGCTGACTCTCCAACACTGACTCTTAACTAATCTGTTGCAAGGAAGGACCTTTACAAAAACCATGCTGAGCCAACTGATTACCTTACTTCTTCCAATTCCTCTAAGTCAGTGGTTCTCAACCTTGGCTGCACATTAGAATCACCTGGGAATCTTTTTAAAATCCTGATTTATGGGCCTCATCCTCCAGAAAGTCTGTTTCTTTGGTATGGGGTTGGGCCACACATTAGTAACAAAGAAACAGAATTTCTGAAGAATGAGGCCCAGAAATCAGGATTTTAAAAAGATTCCCAGGTGATTCTAATGTGCAGCCAAGGTTGAGAACCACTGCTCTAAGTCAACCCTCCTCAGTTCTTGAGTGATTAGCTCTTAGTCTTTCTCATGTTTTGTACAGTCCTGATGCTCCCATGAATGCCACTGTAGTTTCTCAAAGGAATTTTTCTATATTTAGAAGGACTTGATTCAGTAGAATCTTGCCTTATTCTCCCACCCTACTCTTCCACTCCACAAATGGAATGTTCTTCACCCCCTTTTGCATAGAATCAGGCATACGTCTGTGGTGCTGCTCACTTGGACATCCTATGAGCCTCTCAAACCCAATGTGAATGGACAAATTATGTCCTTATTCCTAGTTACCTAATCTTTAGGATTTACTTGTACACATTTCCCCCTTCTCACATGGTGTTTAATCAGTCCTCTGGCCTTATAGAATCTTCTTTCCAGATGTTGCTCACACCTGCCTCCTGTATTTCATTATAGCTGCCATTGCCTGTTCTATTATAGTATGTCTCTCCTCTCCATACCTTTCCACTCCATGTTAGATTTACCCCCCAAATGTCCAGCTGCCCACACTTCCACTCCCCTGGGGAAGACCCGTGACTGACTCTCCATTCTTTACTCAGTTAAGACAAACATGTCACCTGGCATTCTCAGACGTTTTCAATTTGTTCACCTTTATGTCTCATTCTTGTCTTCACTACAGCAAAACTGGGCTATTTTGTTTTCAGAGAAGCACAAGTCTGTTTTGCAATTGACACTAGGTTTGTGAGATTCTTTTTTTCTAGAGCTCTTCTCCCTTTTCTAAGAGCCCACTTGTTTCCAAAGACCATCCAAAGCTGGCCTCCTCAATCCCACCTCACCTGATGTAAGTTCCCTTCCTCAGCCCATCCAGGGGAAGCCTTTCCTTTGGCTGAGTTCATAAACCATATGGTTGCTCTCTGACAGCTATCATTGGCTCTGCATTGTAGATATCTGAGCAAAGCTCTGAGACGTGCTAGCAGACTCTCACCTCACTGAGCACTGGGGCTGGGCACACAGGAGGAGCTGTCTCAGTATTGGAGAGACTGAACTGACTTGGTTCAGCTGAAGCTCAGACCATCCATTGGTTAAGTTGGGTCAAATCTTTCCTACCGATATTTTCTCCTCTGCTGACTTTCTTTCTTCTCTTTCCTTTCTATCTCCCTGAGAGTTCGTGGCTCCTAAGCTTTCTTTTCCTCCTTTGCTTCCTTGAAACTTTCCCGCCCTGGGCTTTCCCCCCTCACGTCTCACTCCATGCAGGAACTAATTTTATGAACTAGTGTGAGCAGAGGTGAAAATCAGTAAAAATAGAACCAGAAAATATTTGCCATTGGTTGAGTGCTCATTGCCTCCGCCCACTGACCCATCCCAGTTCAGGCTCTCACCATGATATGCCATTTGTGTTGCTACAGCAGGTCCCAGCGGATTGTCTCCCCTTGCTCACTCTCTCAGCTCTGGAATTCTACTTATTGCTTCCCGACAAGTGTCAACACAAGGCTATGGTTATTTTTGCTGCGTTTCAAACTTCTTGATTATCTCAAGTCTTTCATATTCAGACTCCCAGGTACCCTTGCTTCCCCCTCTCTAAGGATATGGCACAGCCCTTGCTGGTTCCCTTTGCTTTGGTCAGGCTCACTCCCACACTCATTGTTTCCATCCTCATGTCATTCTCAAATGTGCTCAAGAGTTTCTTGTTTTCATCACTTGGATCATGTTGCGCCCTCTTCCTGGCATGCTCCTCTGCTCATCAGAAGCCATCCCTCCTTGGTGCAGATTCCTTTTCTTTTGGAAACAGTCCTGGATCACCCCCACAGCCATCTCTCTGGGCTTTGGATGGCTCTAATGCTTCTCTGTATCGCTGTTTGCTAATTCATCATACACTGGCTTGTGACACTTCTTGTACAGCTTTGAGCTGTTACTTATCTTTCATATATTTGTTCACTTTCCTTGCAAATTTTATGTCTTATGTCTTTGAGGTCCCTGAGACACAGGGCACATCTTTGGCATTCTTTTTTTGTCCCCCTCAATGCCTTGCTCACTTGTCATAGCTGCCCTATAAATATTTCTGGACTATCAAGGTTTAACCTTCCTCAGGTGAGCCCTACATTTCTTGTATAACTGATCTTTGAGGCCTTAAGCCAGACAGTAATTATCAAGGGACTTTCTTTGATTACCAGAGAGGCCATTGGAGGTGTGTTTTGGCACCTAGGGACCTATGGATGTCCTTTACATCATCCTGTATTAATAATGACTGACTCATCCTGAGACTCACCATGTGGCAACCTCTGTGCTAAACTCTTGAACATTATTTTATTTAATCCTTGCAATAATCCTATGGGAGTAATTATTAGTGTGATTCTACTTTATAGGTTGGGAAACTGAAGTACAGAGAAATTAGCTCATATGTGTGGTATGCCACGTTTTCAAACACTGTGGTATGAAATTTTAACCACTATTCATAGCACACTCTGACCAAAAATGCAAAAATAAAAAAAAAAGTCAGCCCTTATATTTGTACACTATTACCCCTACATTCTATAACTTTTACACATAGAATCTTTTTTATTTTATTAATATTTATTGTTGAGATTATTACAAATGTCCCTCTCCCCCCTCCTCACCCTGCCCATAGCTCTCCTCCACCTGATTCCCACCCCACCCCAGGCCCTCACCACCCTGTTGTCTGTATCCATAGGTAATGCATACATGTATATAAGATCTTTGTCTAATTTCTTCCTGCACCCCCCACACCCCCTGCCTTCTGAGAATCATCAGTGTGTTTCATTTCCATGCCCCTGATTTTATTCCATTCACCAGTTTATTCTGTTCATCTGATTTTTTATTTGTTTGATTTTTAGATTCAATTGTTGATTGAATTTGGTGCCACTTTGTTGTTCACATTTTTTTATCTTTACCTTTTTCTTCTTCTTTCTCTTCCTAAAGAATACCTTTCAGCATTTCATATAATACTGGTTTGGTGGTGATTAAGTCCTTTAGCTTTTTCTTGTCTGTGAAGCTCTTTATGACTTTCAATTCTTAATGATAGCTTTCCTGGGTAGAGTAATATTGGTTGTAGGTTCTTGCTATTCACCACTGAATATTTCTTGCCACTCCCTCCCTTTGGGCCTGCATAGTTTCTGTTGAGAAATCAGCTGACAGTCATATGGGCATTCCCTTGTAGGTAACTAACTGCTTTTCTCTTGCTGCTTTTAAGATTCACTCTTTGTCTTTTCTCTTGGCATTTTAATTATGATGTGTCTTGGTGTGGTCCTCTTTGGGTTCCTCTTGTTTGGGGTTCTCTGTGCTTCCTGGACTTGTAAGTCTATTTCTTTCACCAGGTAGGGGAAGTTTTCTGTCATTATTTCTTCAAATAGGTTTTCAGTATTTTGTTTTCTCTCTTATTCTGGCAGCCTCATAATGCAAATGTTGGTATGCTTGAAGTTGTTCCAGAGGCTCCTTACACTCCATATTTTTGGATTCTAATTCTTTTTGCTCTTCTGGTTGGGTATTTTTTGCTTCCTCATATTTCAAATGATTGATTTGATTCTTGGGATCCTCTAGTCTACTGTTGAATCCCTATATATTACTCTTTATTTCAGTCAGTATATGCTTAATTTCTGACTGGTCCTTTTCCATTTTTCCTTTTTCTTTTTTGCATTCTCACTAAGATCCTTGAAAGTCTCACTAAGTCCCTTGGAGGTTTCTAGAAGATTCTTGAGTAACCTTATAACTGTGGTTTTGAACTCTATATCCAGTAATTTGCTTTCTTCCATTTCTTTCATTTGTGAGAAGTTTCTTTGTCTGCATTTTGGCTGCTTCCCTGTGATTATTTCTATATACTGTGTAGAGCTGCTATGTCTCCTTGAGTAGATAGAGTGCCCTTGTGTAGTAGGTGTTCTATAGGGCCCACTAGCTCAGCCCCCTAGTCACCTGACCTGGGAACTCTATGTGTACTCCTTTGTGGGCTGTGTGCACAGTCTTATTGTAGTTGAGCCTTAATTGCTGTTGGTGTCACTGGGAGTAATTGACCTCCAGGCCAATTGGTTGTGGGGACCAGCTGCAACTGCTGAGGGAGAATTGCTGTGCAGGAGACACCCTTATGAAGCAGGACTTGCTTCAGTGGGGCTTTGGTGCTCACTGAGTCTGCCCCTTGAGTATGTTGCTTATGGTTGTGAAGAGTTGTAATCAGGTATGGTCTGATACTGACTACTGGGTACACTGGCTCTTGGGTCTCCGAGGAGGTGCAAAGTCAGCCACTGCCTGGGGCCACACAGCAGGAGATACAAAGAGATCTGCAGATTCCTCCTCTTTGTATCAGGTTTGGAAGTGCCCAGATGAGGCCCAGCTGGAAGCAAGGCTGGCTAGTGCTGATGCCAGGTCTGGGGTCTTTTATTGATAGGTTTGCGGCTCCCTGACCCAGCTGCAGCTCATTCGACAGGTTTTTTGCCGGAGCAAGGACAGCCCATTCATATGCAAAATCCACTGCATACTTGGGTGAGGTTGTAAATTGGGTGGGGCAGGATCTCAGGGAATCACCAGGGCTGAGCAAACAGAAATGGCTGCCAGTCAACCCTGCAACCCAGGAGGTCCCAGCAAGGGAACACTGACCACTGCGAGTACCTCCCTCCCTTGAGTTCCTGTCTCGATGCCAGACAGTCCAGTTTCTCCTTGTATGTGTCTGGGTCCACCAGAGCCTCATCCGGTACTGGAGCTCAGAGGAAGCAGGACCTTGCAAGTTCAGTTCATGGTGTTGGCCTTTTAAGAAGAGCAGATATGTCTCCAACAACCTGTGTGTCACTCAGCCCCAATCCGCACTGGTTTATACAACCCTTAGTTTTTACAGCCCATAGGGACTTCTTGTCCCAGCTCTGGGACCCTGGGCTGGGGTCTGGTTTGGTGCTGGGACCCCTTGCTCCTCCTGACAGCTTCTGCAGAGGTAATCTCCCTCCTGATTAAAAAAGTGGCCCATGTGGGTGCCAGACCAGCCTGTTCCTCACCTCTGTCCCTCCTACCTGTCTCTGTGTGCTTTCTTCTTTACTCTTCTAGTTATAGGACTTCCATTCAGCCAGCTTTCTGGTGGTTCTGGATGATGGTTGTTCTGTATTTTAGTTGTAATTTTGATGTGGTTGTGGGAGGCAGCGAGTACAGGCATTTGCCTATGCCACCATCTTGGTTCTCCTCCATAGAATCTTATTTAATTGACTCCACACCCCTATGCAGAAATTAGCACACTCCTAATTTATTTCTGTTCTTCTTATTTATATTTTAGATTTCATCCTCTCACATAATCTCAGATGCTTTATGCTGCTGATAATGCTTCTTCTCTCTTGTAAAATCAACATCTCTAACTTAATTTTGTTCCGTGTATCATAGATACTTGTTTTGATTAGGAAACACCAGGCCGCTCTGCATTTCTCTTAGCCTTTGCCTCTTTCTTGACACCTCATGTTGCCAATAAAGCTGTTGTAATTCCAGACATCCTGTCCCTTTAGGGCAGGGAGAAGAGGTATCACCTCCTACCTCCCCCTGGCACTTCCATTCATGTGCCATTGTCCAGAATGCATCTCCTGGCTATTTGGAGCTGGAGGGAAGGTGGAGAAAGCAAATGTTCAGCTTGGAACAATGTAGGGTCATGTTATCAAGGAGGAAGAGAGGAATGAATAGTAGAGAGGTAACTTTCTGCCATAGCACTTGTTCAGTCTTCGGTGAATAAACAAATGATATATCATCTTAAGCTTATTCAATTTTAAGTCATGAAAGTAATACGTGAATGCATTCTTACTGTAAAACAAAATCTAGTATGTCTAAGTTCACAGGATAAAGATAAAACTCCGCTCTTTAATCAATTCCAATCATACCCCCCTCCTTGGAAATAATAATGTTTATCAATACAGTGAACATCCTTTTAGACACTCTAAGCATGGGCAGGTATGTCACACATTCATATATCATTCTCTGTCTCTATCTATCTCTATCTCTATATCTATCTGTATAAGTGTATTTATGTAGTCATATATATTTATACGTAAACATGTGATGAATTCATAGTTTAGTTTTCTACTTTTTCTATAAAATATGCTTTTTCTATAAAATGAGAATATCTTGTAGGTTTTGGTTCTATGCTTTGCTCTTTATTTACAGTACCTTAGTGTATCTTGGAACTATTTCCATACCAACACCAATAGAGCTCCCTCATTCTT
Source organism: Myotis nattereri (assembly GCF_964212035.1). NCBI lineage: Eukaryota > Metazoa > Chordata > Mammalia > Chiroptera > Vespertilionidae > Myotis > Myotis nattereri. The sequence goes on from NC_138082.1 coordinate 23,285,844, forward strand.
CATCTTGACTCCAAAGTAATCCATGTATTGGATGTGTTGTGGCTTGCTTAATCTCTCCCTTGTTTTAGAATATCGGGATTGTCTGACCGGGTCTAATAGCCCCCTTTAGAATAAAGACAGTGCAGTTTGATAGAGGATCAGTGGCTCTGTTGGTCACATACTGGTCAGGTGGAGCGCTTCAGAACCAGGTGTTAGGATTCGCCCATCCTGTGCATTTCCCAAAGCTGCCATTTGGCTGAAATGCTGCCACATGGCTGAGGAAGGCCGTGGTTGAAGCCTCTTTGTGGGACTCTGTTAGAAACCTGAAGTCTACTGAAATGATTCCTCTGGCAATACTGATTGGTGTCAAAATCCCACATCAAAAGACTTCTAACTAAATAGCTGCCAGAGACATAGACATAGTTTTCTTTAAAAAACTACCTCAGAAATTTTTCTTCCTGAAATGATGTATTACAAGCATCCTTGATTTCTCAGAAGGAAGTGATTTTGGTTCTGTCCCGGAGCCTGTTTCCTGGGTAAAAGGGTGACAACAGAGCTGAATTCTCCGAGCTTTGTGCTTTTCTGAGGCTCACAGTGGGAACACTCATGCCACATTAGGGCAGTGCCAGAGACCCTTCAGAGTCTTTTTTTCCCCTTGGTCTTGGAGGGCGGGGGTAGGTTTGCCAACGTGCTCATATTTGAAGATGTAACACATACGCTAACACGTGTAAAAGGGCAATGAAATCACACAATGGTGCATTAAAGCCTCCAGAAGTTCAAATAAAAGCTCAGCATATCTGTATTTTCTGGGGGTTGGCAGGGAAAGAGCCATCTGCTGGAGCACACTTCGTGGCAGTTCTCATTGTGTATTCACTTAAAATGATTGCAAAGACGCATTGCCTTGTGCATAAATGCTCTCTGGTTTCCTTTAGGTATGAGTAAGACCTGGATGGCCAAACATGATTTGTTAGCTATTCCAGATATTAATCAAGGTCAAGGGAAGGTGAGTGTTGGAAGGCAGAAGATTTTCCCTTGGTGTCAGCTGGTGCATACAAACCAGAAGGAAGAAGTTCTGTTGCAGGAAAGGAAAAAAAAACAAAAAACCACACGCACATAATTTTCCCTTCTGTTTCTTTCAAAGGCACAGCTTATTTACATAAACCAAAATGTTAATTTTCCCAGAAATCAAAGCCACTGGCAGACTATTAAGTAAAATTCATGTGTGTATGATTAACATTGGGTACCCTCTTGCTCTAGTAGAACCTTATTTTTTTTGAAAAACATATGGAACTCATTCATGCTTGTATTACCCGTATCTGTGTGTTCATATAGATGTTTGACTGTGTTCAGTGAAATGTCATCATATCTTTTACAACAGATTCGGAAGAGAAAATGCTGCTTAGCGCACAGCGTTATAAATGGGAGAGGAAATGAAACTGTGTGTGTGAGTGAAGTGAGGATCAGGAAAGTGACCTGTGTATCAAGGAAGCAATTTTCCTACGGGATAGAAAACTTTCAATAAAACCTGGAAGGCAAGGAGCAAATTTTAGAAATGGAATTTTGCTATTGATTATATGTTTTTTTTCTGGGTTGTGGGGGCTGCCATTGAAGTCTCTTTGATGAATGTTTGCTTTTGTGTCAATATTTAATAGGGGAGTTTCACACGTGTTGAGGAGCTTCCGGCCTTGTTAAGGCACTGGCTTGCAGATGTAATCAAAGATGGTAAGATTGACTTGGGAAGGTGCAAATACCAGTTCTGGAATTTCCAGCAGCAAAACATAAGTGCTGTTGTTTTTTGTTTTTTGTTTTCAAATTCTCACCCGAGGATATGTTTTAATTGATTTTTAGAGAGAGAGAGGAAGGGGGAGAGAGAGGGAGGGAGGGAGGGAGAGAGAGAGAGAGAGAGAGAGAGAGAGAGAGAGAGAGAGAGAAAGAAACACTGATCGTTGCCTCCTGTACCAAACCCGCAACCTGTATGTGCCCTGATAGGGAATCGAACCTGCAACCTTTTGGTGTGTGATGATGCTCCAGCCAACTGAGCCACACAGCCAGAGCTAAATATTAGGTTTTTGTGCATAATTCTAAATAGGTAATTTTAGAAATTACATGAAAAGTACCAGAATTTTCAGAAATTTAATTATTTTCACAGTAACTACCCTGAACTAAAAAACAAAACAAAACAAAACCATGAAATTATTCCCACTCTTAAGGGATTTTCTGATTACAGAGAGTGTGTAGTCTCATAATTCAGCCAATGATGCTTTCTTATTAACTGAATAAAAACATTCTGATGTTGGAATAGTTCAGGATGACTGCCCTGGTAGTTCAGACACTTACATCTGCACTGAGGTCTATGGGACCAGCAGCACTGGGCAGATGGGAACCTGAAGCAGTGGAAACAAGGAAGTAGTCTGGGGAGTTAGAGTAAGTTCTCACCTTCATGATCTCTATGCTCAAACCAGCGGCTGCCTCTGATTCTCACATCTCTGATCACTCCCCTCAGTCCCCTTTGCTGATTGCTTCTCAGGTTTCTGAGCTCTAAATCCTGGAGTGTCACATGGACTGTTCCCGGACCATTTCTCTTTTCTATTCACACTCCCTCCCTGGGTGATCTTCACCAGTCACATGGTTTTCACACCACTTGTCTGCTAATAGCTCACAAATTTATCCTCCTGTTTGGACCTCTCCCCCAAACTAGACACATATATCCAACTGACTACCTGATAATTCTAGTTGGTCCAATGAGCATTTGACCTTTCCACACATGACCTTCTGATAATCTCCTGCAGCCAACTCTACCAGCAACCTCCTCATCTTGGTTAATGTAAACTCATTCTTCTGAAATCTTGGCACTATCATTGCCTTCTCTCTTTTTCTCACATTTTCCATCCAGACGATCAACACATCCAATGAGTCCCCCCATTCAACTGCTACCACCTTGAGCCAAATCACCATCATCTTTTACCTCCTAACTGACCTTCTTTCTTTTACCTTTGCTCCTCTGTAGTCTATTCTCAACTGGCAGCCAAAATGATCTTGTTAAAATATGCCAATTGTTTTTTCATCTCAATCAGAATAAAAGCCCAAATCCTTACTGAACTATAAATCCTGACACAATCTTGCTCCAGGTTATCTCTCGGACTTCGTATCCTACACGTTCTTCCTTGCCCTTCTCTTTACTCCTGCTACACTGGCCTCCTTGGGTTCCTAGAACATACCAGGAATATTCTTGCATCAGGGAATTTGCATTTTCTGCACCTCCTCTCAGAATGCTCTGTGTGTAACCACACAGTTCACTGTCACTCCCTTGCAGTGTTTTAGTCCCTTACCTAAAAATGTATTCCTCATCTGATACTACTTGTTAGACTGACTGAGTTTGATTCTTTCTCCTTCTACTTAGTAGCCATGTGACCTGGGAAAGAAAGTAAGATGCTTCAATTTCTACATTTTTTAAATGGTGATAATAATAACAGTATTAGGTTGAACCATGAGGTTTCCACATCCATAGGGCAACTGGTGCAGTATTAGTTATGTTTTTTATTGTTCAACCTAATACCTACCTCTCTGGGATCTGATACGGACTAGATGATGTCATACACATGAAGTGCATTGTGCAGGGCTTTGTCTACTGTAAACCTTACAGACTGTAGGCTGTTAATATTGCTAAATTAAGTCCCCAGTGGATCGCTCAAGGCCTTCCAAAATCTGGCCCCTGCTGTTTGTCTATCCTCACCTTCTTGTGGGCTTCATAACATACTTACCACACTTTGACAGTGAGGAACTTACTGGATTTCCTAAGCCCAGATGGCTCTTTCTCATACTTTTGTTTCTGATTATGCTAGTTCTCCTACTGGAATTCCCCTCTAGATTTTAGTGTCTAGCACATTTATCCCCTTCTCCTCCACCTCTGTGTAGATATCTCTGCTCCTCCCAATGTCACCTTCTGTGCTATTTCTGAGATTTGAATAAACCTCATTGCATGCATTGCAATGATTGATTTACATAGTTATTTCTATCATTTGAACCTGACTTCCATAAATACAAGGCTGGTATCTTATTCATTTGTATCTTCAAAATCTTGCACAACCTGACATCTAATAGCTCCCAATAAGTATTTGGTGACTGAATGAATGGACAAATTCAGAACATGGAGACCCTGTTTTAAGAAAGTTCTCTTTTACCATTGGTCAAGGTTAAGCTAACAGTTAAGAAGACATGCAAACCATGGAGGCATGATGAAATGAACCCATTTCAGAAATCCAGGTAAATAGGCTTAGGAATATAACAGGACAGGGAGAGAGAGCAGAGTAGGGGAGCAGAAATACTGAAGTAAATTAGATCTGAGAGGATGGCTGCTTGCCTTTTGGCCTCTTCGTGGTTCCTGATGGTGGGGCTGGATTTTGTCCCATAGATAACTATAGGAAGCAACTTCCTGCCAGAGGGTGAGCTGGAGACCTGTAGGTCTTGCACCCTCATTCTGAGCGATGTGCTGGAGAAGCCCCAGGAGGTGAGTATGTTCCTACAGCTGCCCCTTTAAAGGCCCCACGCTACACTGATTTAGGAACAGACTCTCAGATGATTTTTAATTCAAAGGAGAACATTCTGGGCTGGGCATCAATGCCTTTAGATCTTTATGCACACCTGGGTTATCAGATAAATAGAAGCGGGTGGCTTAGGGATGATGGTGAGCTGAAGACCCTGCTATGGCTGTTGAAATGAGACAACCTGGGTCCTTTCTCTGTGGACCATTGACCTTCTTTCTGGATATCAAAAGCACTGGTCTGGAGAAAACCAGCATGCATGATAGCTGCACTTCCCCCGCAGTCCCTGGGAATGAAATGAAGTTATAATTATAAGAAAGATAAAGCTGAATGATGCTAGTGTCTTGCTCAGTTAGATTCTTTACCTTGTTAGGATATTTCATAACCATGGCACATGGGTTTAGATTACAACAAGACTTTCTTTTGTGTCTGTGCTTCTTTTGGTGCCTAGTACAGCACTTTACAAATGGACAGCATTCAAGTGAATTATGCTATGAAGGCTGGATATTTCCAACTACAGGAAAACTGGCCAAGGAGTGAGACATTTAGCTGGTCCAGTGTTCAGGGATTCATTTAGGAAAACAAAATTAAAGGCAGGATCTATTTTAATTTTGTTTTATAGCTTGTCTGTGGAAGATGAGACCACTCAAGATTTTAAAGTCTTGTCTGATTTGGTGGCCCTTAAAAAAAGTGTATTCACTAACAAGGGGATGAGAGTGACTGTATAGCATATTGGCAGTTAAGGGAAATAGTTAAGAGCATGGATTTTTGGTCAGACTCTCTGCCTTCAAATTTTGTCTCTGGTATATGCTGGCCAAATAATAGAATTCTCCTTTGTGCCTCAGTTTCTTATTTGTTAGGTGGGAATAATAGTGGCACCTGTTATTCAAGACAAAAATTATGTTGATCCTTGTTAAAATGGTAAAAAAGACTTTATTCAGGACTATTACAATAAGGGTATTATAATAGGGGAGAGGATTGGGGCTAAGCTCTTAATACAGCAAAGACAGCTGGGGATTCATTGCCAAAGTGCAAGGTGAGATGGCCAGTGGGTGAAAAATTATGAAGGGGAGGCACAAGGGCAGGGGGAGGCTTGATAAACCCACTTAACAGGATTCCTGTTGAAGGCAAATCAGGGTGACCAGATGTCAAGGGTGGGGAATTCTCTCTAAATGAACTTAGCAGGAGTCTTACTAAAACTGGACTCAGCAAGGATGGATATGGAACTCCAGGGCTGACACCTGGTCCAGCAGAGTGTTGAGAGGAGCCTGATGTGTTTGGTCAAGGAGAGAGTCTCTGCCATTATATCTTTGGATTAAATAGCTAACATCTGTAAAGTGTTTGGCACAATACTAGGTAATGAATAAACATTAACTAATAAAGCTGGGTTTGCTTTCTATGGAATATAAAATATGGACTGACAGTGTGAGACCACTTTCCTTTTGTTTAGGCACTTGTGAGGACTCAAATGAGCCAAACTCTAGGAAAAAAATCCTCGCGTAGTCCTCCAAGAATGGAGGCTCCCGACGGGGAAGGATGAGCCTGTAGTTAGTGGTCCATGGTCTGAGTCCAACCTTCAGGACAACTTATGTTGGGCAGTTTTCTGTTGGAAAGACAGAAGGGGGCAGAAGGAGCGGCAGGACTTCTTCTCTAGAGACTCTGCCAGGCTATGTGGAGATCTTTGTTGAGTGCCTTTTAACAAGATTTCCTAATATACACAATTTTTAAAGAACCCTGTGTGATGAGCATCCCAGATTGACTTTGGCTTCCCATTGCTCAGGGAGGAAGGGGGCCTTCATCCCAACAGAAAAGAGAAGGTGGTGAGTGCTCTAGGAACCCAGGAGATACCAAGGGCGATGCTCTTGGGGTTTCAGTCTGGGTTCCGGCTGTGCTGTGGAATCCGTAAGCCCTGATTACTGCAGGGACTGTCCCTGTGCCCATGTAACATGCCTGCTGCTAAGGTCATTATCTCCCAGGGGAAAATGCTGAGAAAAAATTCTTTAGGAAGAAAAACTTTGAGGTCTCCCATATCATTGGTGATGTTCAATCCTTGGCTTCTAATATAAAAGATTCCCCCCCTAACCGGTTTGGCTCAGTGGATAGAGTGTCGGCCTGTGGATTGAAAGGTCCCAGGTTCTATTCCGGTCAAGGGCATGTACCTTGGTTGCGGGCACATCCCCAGTAGGAGGTGTGCAGGAGGCAGCTGATCGATGTTTCTCTCTCATCGATGTTTCTGACTCTCTATCCCTCTCCCTTCCTCTCTGTAAAAAATCAATAAAATATATTTTAAAAAAAAGATTCCTGGAACTTTAGCTTGATATTTCTAAATCCAGTTATCCTTTGGATGTGTACATAAACCAGGTTTTCTGTTGTAGCCCCCATGTGGGAGGGAGACTGGAGATTAGGGATGGGAAGAGTGGAGCTCACCAGGCCCACCCTGTCACTACCTACAAGGGATGGAAGTGGGGAGAAAGATGACTTGAAGCACAGGGGGCTGAGCTAGATTGAAAAAACTGCCAGTAGTAGACACTCATCAATAGTTCAGATATTAACAGTTACTGGGAAAGGTCTCACCACTAACTCTCAATCCCCATGAAAAAGAATCAAGGCTATCAATAGGCTCTCAAGGTATTATTTATTGGAGTGACCTTTGTTGCTAAGTAACAGCATGATTTTTCAGACTGTATTAAAAATTATAATTGGCATGAGCTTAAAATAATGTGCACCAGCATTGGAGACATTAAAATGTGTGGCAGGGATGTAAATTAGCCAGAAAGGTTCATGGGGGGAGGGGGGAGAAAGAGAGGTGGTCAGTGCAATTGTCAGATAATGCTGAACCAAGTCAAATTAATTTCTAATAATTTGTAGAAGGTAGGCAGCAGAGAATCACCAAGCCCCTGGAAGCTGTAGGAACCACAAAGCTTGGGTGTCAGGCTAGAAATATGGGACCTCACCCATGCCAAAAAGCATTTAAAGGCAGCTGTTGGAATTCAAGGAATGACATTTTCCAAGTTCAGACTTAATCTCATTACGACTCCATTTTTTTTTTACTTTACTGGGCAGAAAATTCAGTAATGACAGAGGGCCAGAGAATATCTCTGACCCTCAGGCTGCCAGCCTGAATGTTGTCCCTGAATTTTAACCAGAATTAGAACACTCTCAAGTGTCAGCAACAGGTTAAATGCTGAGCTGATCATTAAGCCTGGTGCAATTTTTTTCTCAGCAGGCCAAAAATCTAAATAAGCCAGGTAGGCAGAACACCAGGTAAATTAAAATACATCTTATCCTTTTACCCCACCGTGAAATGGAAGCTTAATACACAGAGGCCCTTGTGGGAAGAAAAGTAAATAAACTCTGGTTATGGAGCTGGAGTGGAGGAGTGAGCATGGGAAGCAAGGAGAGGTTGGTTTAGTGGGCATCACTGTCATTCCCCAGGACACAGACACTGTGTGGGCAGAGAACATTTGTACGGGTTAATTATTATGAACTCCTGAAATGATGAGAGACAAGTTTGAGGGAATTGTGCGATTCAGGCTCTTTGAGAAGTTTTAATGTCTTGTTTTGTAATATGCTGTCCATGGCAACTGGAGCCCAGTGTTATGTGGGGCTGTTCTGTAATGGTGCTGGGGATAGAATAAGAGAATTAAATGGAGGCTAAGACTGGTCCATCACTGTACCATTCTACAAACCTCTGCTCCTTCTAGCACTCAGAATGAGGTCTGGCGCTGATGACTCAGAGGAAGAGCCACTTGGCTGTCTGTGGCAGAATCTGCTAATGCCCACCTATAATCTGTGTCCTCCTCTTCCTGGGCATATAGGCAGGCCACATTTTCCATCATCGAGGAGTGACATCTCACATGGTGGGGGAGAGAAATACACAATAGGATGATGTCCGATGATGTCCTTGGGGTGGGATTTTGAGCAACATAAAAGCCCAGTGGGAGACATTATTATTAAGTACTAATAAGAACTGCTGATCTATTATTCTGTGATTTCTCAAATAAGCCTGGCATACCTCCCCCAATTAATAAGCTCTGAGAGACTGGGTTTTGTGGTCAGACAAATCTGTGTTCACATCCTACTCTGTTACTTACTTAGCTCTTTGGTCTTGGGCAAGTTAATTGAAATTCTCTGAGACTCAGTGTCTTCCTGTATAACAGAGGAGTAGTAATAGACTTGGTCAGAAGGGGATACAATGTGATGAGTATCAAAGCACACTGTCCAGTGATTGGCATATAATCAGTGCTCAATAAATCTTGTCCTGTATACAATGGTCCATTAATATCCATGAGGATATTGGTTCCAGAATTCCCTTGGATACCAAAACCTGAGGATGCTCAAGTCCCTTATGTAAAATGGCATAGTATTTGATATAACCTACACAATCCTCCCATATACTTCAAATCTCCAGATTACTTATAGTACCTAAAATAATATAAATGTTATATAAGTAGTTGTTATACTGTATTGTTGCAGGAATAATGACAAGGAAGTAAGTCTGTATATATTCGGTATAGACACAACCAACAATCATGGCAATCATCCTGGCCTCGTTACATAGTGTGTCAGCAACAATGTAACTTTGTTCAAATATTTTTGATTTGTGGTTGGTTGATGCCACAGATGCAAAACCCATGGGTATAGAGGGTTGATGGTAATTTTTATTATTCATATTGAGGTAATCTTTGAGAGGACCTTGAGATCAGCAAATACCTCATTCTGTAAGTGAGGACTTGATGCAGGGGTGGGCAAACTTTTTGACTCGAGGGCCACAATGGGTTCTTAAACTGGACAGGAGGTCCGGAACAAAGGCATGGATGGAGTGTTTGTGTGAACTAATATAAATTCAAAGTAAACATCATTACATAAAAGGGTATGGTCTTTTCTTTCTTTTTTTTAGTTTTATTCATTTCAAACGGGCCGTCGGGCCGTAGTTTGCCCACGGCTGACTTGATGAATAGAACACCAGGCTAGGACTTGTTCTTTTGTGTATCCTGGACTTTCTCAGTCTTTACTGTTAGCTCAAGATGCCCCCAAAATGCTTGAGAAATGTTGCTAGAGTACAGTTCATTGGAGTCAGGATGGCCAAAGAGAGGCTTCTGTGTAGGACAGGACTCCTGGGAGTACAGCAGCTCCTCTTAAAGTCATGGCTCAGTTCCTTGGAATAACATCCACTTTGGAATTGGGAAATTTGGTTCAAGTCCTAGCTCTGTCACTTACCAGCAGCGTGACCCTGTGTAGGGGATATGATTTCTCTAAACCTAGGTCATCTCGTCTGTAGAAGAAGATGACCTTTTTCTCAAAGGATTGTTATGGAGAAACATCAGTGGTTCTCAACCTTCTGCCTTTAAATGCAGTTCCTCATGTTGTGACCCAACCATAAAATTATTTTCGTTGCTACTTCATAACTGTAATGTTGCTACTGTTATGAATCATAATGTAAATATCTGATATGCAGGATGGTCTTAGGTGACCCCTGTGAAAGGGTCGTTCGACCGCCAAAGGGGTCGCGACCCACAGGTTGAGAACCTCTGAGATACATTATGAGACCCACAAACACCTGATTTGATATCCTGAGAATCCCCAACATCTATCCTGATATCAACAGAGAAATGGATGATTATTTTTCTCCTGTTTTTTTTTTTTTTTTTTTTTTTTTTTTTTTTTTTTATATTGAATGCTAGCTAGAGCAAAGGAATTTTAAGATTTTATTCTTCAGAATTTCTAAGGATTTAAATAATCTGCTTTAAGTTTATAAAAATATTTTCCAGGTTGTAGTGATAATTTGTATTCATTATACAACATTTGGAAAAATAGAGAAACATCCAATGAAATAAATGGGAACAACAATGACAAAAATCTAATTCTAGAGATAACTCAGATGTTTACATTTTTGTGTCTTTCCTTCTAGTCATCCTTTATTTCAAGCATCTTTAGATCCATACTACATATGTAGTTCTTTATGTAAAAAAAATCTGGCTTCTTTTAGTATTGATTATATGATGCGCATACTCTCTGCTATCATTCTTTGAGAATGAAAATGATTTTTAATGGCTGTATAAATATTGTTTCTATAAACTCTAATATATTCAACTATTCCCCAAATGTTGGGCATGTAGATTGGTTTTTAATTATAAATAACACTTGACAATATCTTGAATTTGATCTATTCCTTACCTTTCCCAACCTACTTTCTGCTCTAGGAGACACTGATGTATGGTTAACTCAATTGTCTTTTTGTCCTCTGACTTGTGGTTGGTTTTGGTTAATTTGGGACCCAGACAGACAATTGGGTTATCTCTTTTCCTAGCTCACTTCTTGCTTTCACTGAAGGTCACAGCACCTTTCAAGGTGTGCTCTGTCCAGGTTCTTCCTCTTTCCCATAACCCTTCAGCCTAGGAATGTAATCACCTCCCTGTTACTAGTCCTGGAGTACTAATCATTCCTTCCTGTACTTTCCATACCTGTCTTTTACTTCTGTAAAATAATCCATTGTTAAACTTCTTAAAATGATTCCATTTTGAGTTTTCTAATTCCTGCTGGAACCCTGACTGATAGAACCATTTTATCTGTTGTACCAGCAGTTGTATCTTAGAGCAGTCTTTAGACCTGTCTGATCATTCTTTCTAGAAAATTCCTATGAGCCAGTATATAATTCCTAATCCTTATTTTCTTCACCTGTAAAGTGAGATTAATAATAATACCCAACTCACAAGGTTGTTGGAAGGACAAATGTGCTAATGTATGAAAATTCTGTATAGCCTATGAATTGCTTTACACATATAAGACACAGGTTATTATCACCACCTACTTAACCCCAAGGGAGCCCTAAAGAGTATTGGTTTGGTTCCAGGCTGAGGTTTTGCAATATTAATTTTTGAAATGTTTTGAAAACTCCAAAGTAGCTGTGGCTAGCAGGTTCCTTTGCCTTACCCCCATAAAATTCACATCTTTGGTTTCTCCACTCCAAGAAGAAGTGACCTTAGGAACTGCTTTGTTTGGTCCACATCCTTGGCAGGCCATTATTTCTTCATGGAATTTAACAAGGGCACGGAGGCTGTGGGCTCCCTTGGGTGGCATATTCAATACGTGGTGTGAAGTATGGCTGACCCAGGAGAACTCACTCACCTTCCCGAAGTGAGCAGCCTCTTTTGAGCTCCTGGGCTGACCCAGTCCATTGCATTCAATATGGATCTGTTTTAAAAAATCCATTCAAGCACATAAGGTAAAAATTGCCTTATTGGCTTTTTGTCTGAAATTTTGGCAGAGCATAGACAGATTTCAGCATTTATTGCCCTTTGAGTGATTTCCAGCTTTGTTCCAGGAAAAATACAATTAATCTTGTGGCAGCCGCTCTATCAATCCGGATGAGGGGCAAGTTGTTTCAGTTATCACGTGGCGTCTCTGACTCCGTTGGCTGTGCTCATCTTTTTGGCTGAGGTTGAGTGTAATGCACACCAGGGGAAGCCTCTTGCCTCCATTTGTTCAGTTGTCTGCAAAGTCCCAAGCCTTGCATGGGCCAGAGGCTTTGTGCATCCAGCTGTGCTCCATCAGACTAGGGAACACATCTGGGAAAGTAAATGCAAGGGGCCCCAAATTGGACGGGGAGAGGCAGAGGTGCAGTGTGTGTCACGAGGAGGGTGACCAAGACCTAGGTGACTTGCCTTTGTCCTGAACATGATGCTGTTTGAGCGTGTGGCTGGAGGAATGGAGGACGGCTGCAGCTCTAACATCCTGAATCAGGACTCTTAGCTCCCTTCTTTGTGTGCTCTTTGTTCTCACAGTGGTTGCTGTAGCATGAAGCTCTATTAGGTCCAGGCCAGCCTAGAGTCCCAGGGCTACAGAACACATTTCCTTACTTTCCAACAGCTTTGCAGAGCCTGGTATTGGCTTGACTCTGAACCTGGCCTCAGCTGGTTAATTTCTCTGCCTTTATTATCACGCTATCCTGATGCAGGGAATATTCTAGCCGTCTCCCTGTTACCACACTAATGAGTGATGTTAAACAAGTTGCTCTCTATCTCCGGGTCAAGACTTCTTTTACTCTATGGGAGTTAGATTAGATCACAATTTCTCAAACTTCATATTGCAAGGACACTTCTGATTATTCCTTCCACCCATTGCCCTGCTCTCTTGCCAAACTGAATAAATAGGGAACTTATTTTTGTTTCACAATTAAAAGACCTAATTCATCACTTGTAAATTTTATCCATTGAAATGTCAATTTTTCCCCATTTTCACAGCCACCACCAAGGCCAGACTACATGGGCCCCCTCAACAATAGCCTCCTAGTGGTTGCTCTCACCGCAGTGGAAGCGTTCTGATCAAGTCCCCTCCCTGCATGGCTCACAACCCTTCAGTGCCTCCCCAGGGCTCAAGTGATAAATTCCAAAATGTTAAATAGGTGATCCTCAGTGTCATCTCATTCCACCCATTCTCCTCTCATTCTCTGGGATGGCCACTTTGGTCTTAGATCAGTAGGACCTCTGTTTAAGCTGTTTTCTCTTCCTCTTCTTTATATTTCATGGGGTTTTCCAGATGGGGTCCTGTTCTGTTATGGGTTCTACAGAGGGGTTCCCTTCTTTGTAGCATCATCTCAGGGAATCATCATATTGCACTTTCCCACAGACTGTGAGCTGCACCAGGCTTGGCCTGGCACCCTAGCATTTAGCAGAGGGCCTGGCTTATAGCAGGTATGCCATAAACAGTAAAGGAAGAAAGGAGAAAGGGAGGGAAGAATAAGTTTAGTTATTCTGGATAGATGTCCAGTTTCCATTTCAACTTTTGAAATAGTGGCCATAACACAAAATGCCCCACTTCCAGGGTCGTCATGGTCAGGTTGGAACCAGCATTAGCCACTCATTGGGTCCAGGCAGAGGGAGGGGGTGTTTTTCTTTGCTTCCACTGATCCTTCCCTTTTATCCCTGTTGTGGGTGAAGGGAGGTGATGCTGGTGCCAGTGGCAGCCTGTAATCTGTCCCTCTGATTGATGGGCACTGAGAGAGGTCAGATAGAGCAATACACAGGTAGAATTTGACACTGGAATCATTACTTCTGGCAGCAGACAATAACGAATAAGGTAACAGGTTTTCTTTTCCCTGCTGCCCAGAAGCTTAGACATCGTCCAGCCCAGCATTTCCCCAACCTCCCCATTTGTCAGCATCTCCTGGGCAGTGTGCTAAAATACAGATTCCCAGGTCTATTGCATAAATCCTAATTCCCCAGGCCTATGAATAGTCTGATTCAGTAGGTCTAGGGTGGGATTTACACTTCTGTTTTAATAACTCAGGATCCTCAGTGGTTCAGATGCTCAGCCAGATTTGGGAACCACTGACCTAGAGCCCAACCCCTTATTTTATTGTATCTTCATTACAACAGCTTTGACTATCATATCAACAAAAAACTATTCATGCAGGTTTTTCTTTTGTTTTCTCTTAAGAAGGGTGTCATCTTTTGTTTTCATACCACGTTTAATATTTCAAAGTGTTTTCACTGCTCTTGTCTCATTTGATTCTCATACAAAGCCCTTTTAAGATCAGCGGGCCCTCCGCCGTCTTCCTTTGTAGTCGATGTGGGCACTGAGGGGCCAGGTAGCCAAGGGAGGATTTGCCAAAGGTCCTGCAACCTGTTAGTGGCACCGCTGCTTCTATAATCTGGACACTTGCATCCATTTCTGGGAGGTGCCCGTGTTTGATTCTAGAATGCCACACAGCTTATTTCATACTTTTTGATATATAATTTCTGTATTAAACATTTGAAATTAGCCTTAAAAGAAATGATTGATGGCCTTTCCTCATTTTTAAAAAGGGTGCTTTACAGATACATAAAGGTAAGGAGCTGTTAGGGGAGGTTTTATGGCAGATGGCTCTTGGCAGCAATTGCTTTACTTTATGGCAGTCTGGAAATTTTCCTGGGTAATAACTTTCTTTTCTTTTAACAGGCATAAAATAAAGAGGTTCTAGATAGTTGGATCATTATCAAATGATTTTCCAAAGACAACCATAAATTGTCAACACCATTTAGGCAAAAACAAGAGTTGCTCACATCTGGAAATCGAATACATCAATTATTGAGTTTTCCCCTTTTCTTGGGAATGTTATTTGGTTACCCAAACTATTGTTCCTTAAATGGCAATTAGACTTGGGATCTGGGAGAAGGAAATTTGTGAGAATTTCATGCAACTTCCCCAAACGGTAATATTTCTCTTATGAACAGAGAAGTGAACATTTGATCTTGATCGCCCCAAAGATTGAGAACAAAGCAAACTTCAGTTTAAGCTGAATTGGCAGAAATTTGACTGTGAAAATTAGCCTTGAGAAAAATTGATGGGACTGGAAACATAGCAAGCTGCTTGTGTTTCATTAATTCACTCAACCAAAATTTTGAATCTTGATTATGTGATTAAATGCCAGGCTTTGTGGGAGGCACCGGAGATTCAGGTGGTAGAGAAACAAATGTGAGTTCCAGCCTAGCAGGAGAAGGCCATTGGATACATGTCTTGTCTTGCATGATGTAAATAACTCATCATGAATATCATCATTGCTACTTTATTGAGTGCTGACTTTATGTCACTCATGGTGCTTCATAAACTCTTGAATTCATTTAACCCTTACAACATCCCTGAGATGTAGACACAGTTTTTAATTTCTTTTGATCACTGAGGAAAGTGGATCATTCAAAGTCACACAGACAGGAAGCAGTGGCCCTGGGATATAAACCCACCTGTCCAGATCTTAAACTCATGCTCTCAACAAGGTAGAACCTCTCTCAGCAAATACTTACTGTGTGCATGAATGGATGGATGAATGAAATAATTGCAAGTAGGATGAGACTTTTCAAAGGGAAAGCACAATATTGCAAAGGAGTTTAAACTTGTCTATGTCTGAGTGGGTCTCTGTGAGTGGCACTTCAGCTGAGTCCTGGGATGGTTCAAGTGGATGGGCAATGAATGGGAGAGGTAGAATGTGAAAGTCAGGAAGTCAGCGGGATCTTGAGCCAGATAAAACCTTAAAGACCATCTAGTACAGTCTCTAATTTTATAGATGAGAAAATGGGCAGGGGGATTGATGGGAATGCAGAGAGCTGGGATGACAAACCAGATTTCTTGGCTTCAGGAAACATCAGGAACTGATTAATTACAGTAAAAGTAGAAAATTTTTAAAAAGAAATACCACTTACTCTGTTACACCATGAGGCTAGACCAGGGCTTCCTAACCTTTTTTACATCATGGCACACATAGAAAATACAGTTGAGTACATCTGTGACCATTCCAGCAGTTAGCATTTGGGAGGAGACCTGGGTTCCAAGACCCACCATGGAGGCATTGTGAATGGCTCCCCCCTGGTGTCCCTTCCATGCTTCTCTCTCTCAGACTTTACTGTCCCCTAGACACCCAGTCTCATTCCTGCACCTGCAGTGTACAGGGACCAACCTTACAGATGCCTCTAAAAGTCCATACTTGGCAATCCCTTCCCATCCCCTGCATTGCCTAGAACTCCAAACTGACCTTTTTCTCCCACCCAAGCAAATGGCTTTCCTTTCACCATCAACCCTTTTCTATTGGACAGAAGTAATCCAATCGCACTCATATCAAGTTGTGAAAGACTACTCTGCTATCCACTCTCCTAAGAAGAGAAGAGGGTTTATTTACCTTGTAAAAGAAGAGTTAACTACAGGAAGTGAATCCTAGAGACCCAGGAGCAACAGTGATGTTTCCTGGAAGGAGCCAGTCTCCTTGCACTCATGACATGAGAATAGCTGGGGGACTGAGGCCCTTTCTCCAGCAGTGTCAGCAACACACTGCCTCTTTTTTTTTCAGCTCCAATGTGTGATACATTTCCATCAACCCAGCTAGGTAAACTTCTCATGATGATGGCCTGGCCAGGTGTTTTTCTTTCTGGGCAACTGGGTTTTTCTTTCTGTGCTATTAGTGGCAATAAGATTCTCTTAGTTGCTGGACTGTTGCATACGAAATGCTTAATGGGACAAAGGAAAAGATGTTGACCATGTGAAATAGATCTGGACACCCTAGCTTCATTTGCAATTGGGTGTCTGATTGAAGGTATAGACTGTTTATTTTTCCAAATCAGTTCCAGGCTGTGTGGGAGGGAGAGAGAAACTGTGTCTGAGAGTCAAGGAAACCAAACAGAACTCAGAAGTAGGTAGTGAATGCAGTGGTGGACAGGTGGAGATTTCCTTCTGCTTACAGGTTGCCCTTTGTGTGTGTCCATGTGCCTGTGCTGCATCCTGAGCCAGGTGCCCCTCAGCATCCCACCCCCCTCTTATTACCTCTCAAAAATACCACCCTGATATGGTGGTGCCAGTTTCTGGTTGACAAAGACACAGCCGACCTTGTCTCTGCCTGTGCTTGGATTTGTCAAATGGTGTACATACAACTCTTCCTGATGGAGCTTTCTCTAGCAATTAAGTATTCAGATGATGGCAGCTTAGCAGAAGTACCATTTCTCTTAGGAGCATGGACCTGGCCAACAGTTATCTCATTGGAAATTTGGGTGGTAAGGCCGTAGGTGGAGGGCAGGGCAGATTAATAAATTGTCAATGATTCAGCTGTACTTGCATAACGTGAAGTGTGCAGTATCTCTCCTGTGCAGTTTTCCCCTAACAAGGAGGGCACTGCAACCTCAGTAACTCACCGCACTGCAGTCTGAGGCTGTTACTCACATTCTGGAAGAGTAATCCTATGAAGGTTTCTCAGCTGTTGTCCCTTCAGGCAGAACTCCATGAAAGCCTGGAAGAGAAGAAGAAATTTGGGCTTCATTTAATGCCACTTTTCTAGTTTCTAGGTACCACTTCATTGGGACATTCAGACGTATCTTTATGTCTTCTTATGCAAAGGAGTTATCTGCATTATTTAAAATGAGATGTTATCTCCATCAATTTTAACAAATGTTTCAATTATTCACTTGGGTGTTTCAAGTCAGACAATGATCTGTAGAGAGGAGGGTTTTCTTTCTCTCTCTCTCTTCTCCCCTCTCTTCCTGTTTATCAGTTCTAGGCTGAACAAAATATTAGAGGTTACCTTCTGTGTGGGAAGTACCCTTGTACCCCTTCCTTATACCCTTGATTTTTATCTTTCAATGTATGGTAGCATAATCCTTTGTGTTCAATCATGTGAATTTTCTAGAGTTAGAGGTTTATGGCCATTTAATTCTAGTAATGCCTTGGAAGAAGGTAACAGCTAGTATTAGCTTTTGTCTACAAATGGGAAAAGTAGCGCATTGGCAGGGAAATGTTTTCCCTATCATTCAAAATATGTTAGGATGAAACCTCTTGTTGAATTTCTGAGCAAATCTGGTATATCTTTTGTCTATTGCTTTGTAATAAGCCATCCTAAAACTCTGGGGATAAAACAACAACTGTTCTTATGTTATTATCATAGTTATGTATTATAGTAGTTATTATTGCTATAGAATTATTATTGCTCAAAGCCCTGTGGTTTAGCTGTGGGTCAGAAGGTCTTGGCTGGGCAGCTTTGCTGAAATTGGCTGGCTGACTTGGTTGCCCTAAGATGGACTTAGACAGATTTGTTCTGCCTCATGTACTCCTCATTCTCCTCTTGGACCAGCACGTTAGCCTGGGCAGGCTCTTTACATGGTGGAAGCAGAGATGTAAGAGGTCAAGCAGAAACTTGCAAGGCACCTTAAGACTCATCTGGGAACAGGCACACTTTCATGTCTACTTGACTCAATTGGCCAAGTGGTCACATGGCTGGACATGAATCAAGGGTACAAGGAGAAGTGAAGAACTGAGCTGATAGCCATACCTATGAGCAACAAATTCACAGACTGAAGCATATTGTTTTCTTGGCGGAAGTGTTAGGGAATGAATAGGTTGGTTCAGGAACACAGGCACAAGAGAGGTGATTCCAAGACCTACATTACACCTTTGTGTGTGTGTGTGTGTGTGTGTGTGTGTAACACACACACACACACACACTTAAAAGAAAAGGAGATACAAAAAGTTTAAAAAGCAAATAAACCTTCCTACTCTTTTACTGAACACTACTATCCTTCATTCTCCCACATATTGTTTTTATTTTTATACTTTATTTCTCACCTTCACTTTTTCATTCAATTTACAAAGAGATTCAACCATGGAAAACTCTATCACTCATCATTTAGTAAGATTTGCTCTGGGCAGGGGTGCATATAATTTGGTAGGCTCATTAGCCATTCATTTTCTTTTAAATTGCATACTCTGGATGCTGTTGTTTTATGTAAATGTTTCTTTGGTGTTAAAAGTGACCTTGTTTATCTCCTCCTAGTCTAAAAGAAAATACTGATTATTAAAAAACAGAAGACAGGTCACCTGTGGCTTAAGAGGTTCTCAGAAAGGGTTGTCACTAAATGAACTAGAAAGATAAGATTCAATACTAACTGTTCCTTTTAGGTTGTGGAAGGAATGTTTATTTAAATAAGTGTTTGCAGGGATAGGCTCTTACTCTAAACGCAATGATATAAGACTTAACCAACAGGCAAATTTGGAAAAAAAAAACACCAGTCTACTGAAGGGCAGGATTAAGTAAAATTCCTTAAAAAAATTTTTAAGAGTGCTGTGAATTCCTTTTGTCTGTCTTGAGTAAGTGTGTTGCTCTTTAATGAGATTATTTTGATGTTTTCACCAGGTCTGAGTGCAATATATAACAAAGCTTTCTTTCTATTCCCCTTTCCTCCCAAGGAAATGTCTTCTGTTGGGCTAACAGTTGATAGCCGACTTATTATACCCAATTTTTCTGATTTATACATTCCAGGTCTGCCTGTAGGTTTTATATTCTTCCTGCCTCTGGGCTATGTCAACACTAGGTGACCAGATCAACTGCCTTTCTTCTTTTGCCATCTTTAGCCATTTATTTGCATGGACTTTACTGTAATTGTGCATCTTTACCTCACACATGCTGCTCACTCACACTTATCACCGAGATGTGGTTCAATGCTCTTGTGCTCCAAAGAAATTGTTCCTAGTTTTGCCTCCCTGAGAAATAGCCCACGATCTTGGAAGAAGTGTTTAATTCACACAGTCTCAGTTTTCTTACTGCAAAACATGAGAGTTAGATGAAAGAATCTCTTTTCCAGCTCTAATATGCTTGGGTATTAAGTGTTCTCCAGTCTCTGCTCTGACCCTGTAATGCCAGTTGAGCATTACAGGATGTTAGGAGACTTGCTGAGTACCCAGAACAGGTTGGAAGCAAGAAGGATCACTTTCTTCTGTGTCTTTGAATTTGGAGGCCCTAGTTTAATGTTTTGAATATAAGTGCGTAGTAAATGTTGGTTGAATTAATGAATGAACACAGAGATCATCTGACATCATTCAGCTCACCACGGTCATGTAGTCATGGCGTGACTCACCACGGTCATGTAGTCATGACGTGACTCACCACGGTCATGTAGTCATGGCTTAGAACTGGTGCCAAATCAGTTGGTAAGGCAGCATCTTCAAGCCTTCATGCCAATCATTTTAATCCAGCCTAATCCAGCCAAGAATACTTCCTGTTATGCAAGTAAAACAAGGCACATCTTCATTTTTACAGCAGCCACACGTCTCCTGTGAGAAATGGGCTTATTGTAATTCCAGCTTAGTTGAAATATGTAAGGCTTACTCATCCTGTGCATAAAATTGATAACTTGTGCATCTGGGACTGTCTATTTCTTTCCTATTAATTCATTTTAGACTTTATAAGTCAACTGAGCATTCAGCTTTTGAAAAGTGATTCTGGAAAGTTATTTTGTGTAAGTACTAGTAAATACTGGCATATGTTCTTGGCAAGGGATGGAACTATTCCATTTAGTCTCTGGTGGCCCCATAAGTAGAAATAGCGGCTGGAGAATTGGCTGGTTTTGTTGGTAGCAAAACTTGTGCTGGTCAGTTGTTCTTTCAGAGTTTCTTTCTACCAAGGGAGAATGATTTGTTTTAAAACTTTACAAAGTGTGTGTGGGGGGGTGGGTGGGGGTGGGGGTGGGTCAGACAGATTAGATAAATGCACACAAAATAACCAGAATGACTAGTAGTGGGAAAATTGTTGGTTTTCTTCTTTGGGTTCATGTATATAGCTAATTGGAAGATTCTAATGTTGTCATTAAGTTTATGTTTATAGACCGAAAGTATGGCCAAGCTGTTAATCTTTTTATAAATTGTAAGCAACAGGCTTTTTACAGTTATAAGATGACATGGCTGTTGGCAACTTCAGCCTGCTTAATTCTACTATTGGCCATCTCTCTGAGTTGAAGGAATGGAAATTGTAGCTTTTTGAAAGTGCCTGACTTTTTATAGACTTGTGAGATATTCAAACCTTTCTAAGTTAGCCAAGCATTGTTGTTTAGAAAGAGGGCACTGAGCTAATGGACTAGTTGGGTTTGCTCCTCTAAGTGGATCTGGCTTTAATCCATGTCTATATTAACATGGTAAATGGGAGATTAATGCAATCAATCTAATAATTAAGTTAAAGATACTTTGTGGCTAAGACTTATTTTAAGATCCCAAACTTTAAAAAATTGTTCCAGCTTTCCATTTATTTTTTGCTAGTATAAATCTGGACTAATTTACTTATTTGACTTTTGAATAAATTAATTTATTTATAATTGGCCACTGCACTGGTCTAAATTATTTTATTTACTGCCATGCTATAATTTTTTCTACTTCTCAAGGCTAGTTTGAGAAGATATGGCATATCTATCTATCTATCTATCTATCTATCTATCTATCTATCTATTTATCTATCTATCTATCTATCTATCATCTATCTATCTATCTATCTATCTATCTATCTATCTATCTATCATCTATCTATCTTGAATTGTGCTGGGCCTATCAGGTGGTAGAAGCCAGGTTTGATGGTGGAAACCTTAAAGGAGGTCTAAGGAGCTTCTAGAGGTGGTGGGCCAAGGAAGTGCTGGACCCTGGGGAGGACTTATACAGTGGCCATTACAGAACTGGGGCCCTGGTGCTGAGGCCAGGTCTGGATATTCCCTGAAACTACAAGTTGTAGCCTTAACGTCTGGATAGTCAGACAAATGTAAAAAATTTTCAGGTTGGGGCCAGTGAATAGAAGTCTGATTTGTCAGTCAGAAACAGAACCACAGAAAGGAAGGACTGGGTAACTGAGGCTGGAATCTTGGAGAGGAGTTTTGGAATCAGCAAGCCAGAATCAAGACAAGACGGCTTGGCTCCAGATGAAGCAAGAACTTGAGGTTAGAGTCTTGTTATGGGCTGGATTATGTCCCAAAAAGATATGTTGAAGTCATAGTTTTTAGTACCTGTGAATGTGACTTTATTTGAAAACAGAATCTTTGCAGATGTAACCAAATCAAGTCATTAGGGTGCACTCCCATCCAGTATGACTGTCCCTTTAAGAAGAGAAAAATGCTACATGAAGACAGAGACACATGAAGGAAACCATGTGACCACAGAGGCAGAGGCTGGAATTATATAGCTGCAAGCCAAAGAATGGCAAGTGTCAGCAGCCACCACTAGAAGCTGGAAGAGGCAGGGGGGGATTCTATATAGAGTCTCAGAGGGAGCATGGCCCTCTGACACCCTGATTTCAGACTTGCAGCTTTCAGAACTGTGAGGAAGGAAAGTTCTCTTGTTTTAGGGCACCCAATTTATGGCAGCCCTAGGAAATTAGTGCAGTCTTCTCATCTATTTCCTATCTTACTAGTCTTTAACCACAGGTAGGCCCAATTCCCCAGATGGTGGCATGTTGGGACTCCTGACAGAAGTGGGAAATGGAGAGGGGTGAGGAGCAAGAAGTTCTTGTCTACATTAACTGATAAAAACAAAACAAAACAAACCTGAGATCTGACCAAACTTTCCTTTGCTCATGTAGTGATTATCTTGCGTGAGCAAAGAACTCCTCTCTCAAAGGATAAATAGGAGCAGCATGGCATAATAACCGACTATATAAACCAGCTCTATTTTCTCCTCATTACCTTATCCATATGGCAAAGGAGAGAGGCAGAGAGCTCAATATTTGAGTATAGAAACACAATAGGACATTCCTAGAAATTAATCCCAAGACTTCAGGGAGTTCCCACAGCACAAGAGAAATCCACAGAATCCATCCTTGACTTTCTAGTTGAGAAAGCAAATGCAAGGTTGAAGCCAACTGGGCACCATGTGGTAGAAGTATTAGAAAT
The DNA here is from genome assembly GCF_964212035.1 of Myotis nattereri. Taxonomy (NCBI): domain Eukaryota; kingdom Metazoa; phylum Chordata; class Mammalia; order Chiroptera; family Vespertilionidae; genus Myotis; species Myotis nattereri. The sequence continues at coordinate 23,308,516 of NC_138082.1, forward strand.
GGCAATAAATTGGAGAGCACTCGAATAGGATTTTTTTCTTTAAACATGACCTCTTTCTCCTGTTGCTTATTTATTCCCTCTCTCCCAGTCTGTGGGTTGAATTCTGTGACCCCACAAGTGTCCTGAAGCAGATATTCTGAAAGGATGCTAGACCGGGGCCACCTCCCAGTTCCTTCACTGGCGTCCATCATGGGAGGCACTGTGGGAAGCTTTAGTGTTCTCACTCCTCCCAAGGCTTTCAGCCTGTGTGGCTGTGTGATCAGAATACCAGAACTGTCCCTGACCTGACCAGGGACTGACCCAGGCACCCGCCAGGGCACCCCAAGGGGCGATTTCCTCCTGGAAACCTCCTTCCTCAGAGGTCTCAGATGCTGCCTGCTTGCCTCTCCTTTCTCGACTTGATCTTCTGGGGTTCTCATTTCCCCAGAAAGCTTCAGTGAGGAGCGGATACCTCGGCTCCCTCCTTCCTTGCTGCTTCCTGAGCCCTCCTTCAAGTCTTACCTGTACCCCCTACATACACAGTAAGTTTCTTGCCCTCTACCCGCCCCCCCCCCCCCGCCTCTCCCCTCCCCCCACTCACCATCATTAGAAAGGCAGGCTACAAAGATAAAAATTATGAACAAAGTTACAGAACTTCACAAAAGGCTGTAGGACTGAGAATTATTATTCCTTTTGGTCCCTTTCCATCGGGACGCTGTGATGGCATTTTCTGACTTTCTAGGCTATTCCGAAAAATGACTTGTGCCAATTAATATGATTCCTTGAGAATGGGGCTTATTAATTCCCTCTACATTTTTTAATAAAAGAAATAGCAAATTATATAATCTTGATAATTGGTTTGACAAAATGTTGCAGCCTCATTAGCACTATTACCACTGAGTGCGTAAATCCAGTATTAAAAAAAAATAATAATAACATTTTCAAAATGTCCCCTGTGAGTCATGTGGCAGGACTGCATAACCATGTCACTGTGGACACCAGAGAATGTCCTTAATTTTGAAGGAAATGATGGTCCAGTGTACAAGAATCTGAAATGACAAAAGCACAAATATTATATGATTCCACTTTTATGAGGTACCTAGAGCAGTCAGATCACAGAGACAGAAGGGACTGGGGGGAGAGGGAATGGGGGGTTCTTGTTTAATGGGTACACAGTTGCATTTGAGATGATGAAAATGTTCTGGAGATGGATGGTGGTGATCTTTGCACAACAATGTGAATGTACTTAAAGTCACTAAACTATACACTTAAAAATACTTAAAATGGTAAATTTTATATTATGCATATTTTCTCTCTCTCTCTCTTTCTCTCTCTCTCTCTTTCTCTCTCTCTCTCTCTCTCTCTCTCTCTTTCTCTCTCTCTCTCTCACACACACACACACACACACACACGATGTGGAATGCATGGCCTAAGGTAAGACAAAGAGAGTGTAAGGTGCTCAGGGCAGGTCCTGCAAGGAGCCATTCCTGAACCTACGTATGGAAGCCATCGGTTCTCACTGAAGTCATCTGAAAAACAGACGACTCTGAGATAGTGTGGCTCGGTGAAAGCGATATTCCACAGACCTCATAACAAGTGTTCTGTAGCTGAAAATCTGCATCATGTAATCTGTAGGCTTCTCATATTAAAAGGGAAAAATGGTAACACAATACCACTCACCAAATAACGCAAAATGATCATTCTTGTTTGCTCTGGCTTCTCAAAGCCAGCAAAAAGGTTCTTTATTTGTAATGCTAATGCAAGAAAACAGAGTATGCCTCAGGCACTTCTGAAATTTTCTTTTGAAACTAACATTTTCCTAAAGAGATTTATTAAATTCTTAGAAACTGCCAAGCAGCTACTTCTCATATAATAGAATTTTGCTTCAGTGAAGGTTCTTAAATACTTTGGCTTTCAAGAATTATCTGTGACAAAATATGAATATGTTTTCTTCCATTAACATTGAGTCCCATGTCACATGAGAGTACTTTCTGAGAATATTAACATTATAATATCATCCTGAAATTTTTCATTAAGAAAAAGTCATTCTTCATATACCTATAGCAATTAATTATTAAACACTACAATAAGCTATTCTAATCTTATTCAAATAAGAACAGAAAATACTAACCTAATGTTAACTTATTCTGGAAAGAGTTCCCCAGGATTTCAGAAAATATTCAGACTCTTTCTAATCAAGGTTTAGAGAGTAATTCATGGTTAGAGTCAGACAGAATTGGTTCGTAACCTTGTCCTCTGACTTATTGTCTTATATGACCTTGGACAAGTCACTTAATTTTCCTGAGCCTCAGTTTTATAACCTATAAATGAGACTAATGACAATTCATATCCAATAGAATTGATAAGACAATTAAATGATATTTGAGAGCCCAAAAAGGAAGAAGTGGCTGGCACCCAGAGCTGTTTCCTTTGGCCCTTTTGTTTATGCTTTGATTTCTGGATCATAGAAAGAGCTTCTCATTAGGCTTTGCTGAGACCAAAAAAAAAAAAAAAATGAAGTTTTTGAAAATCACTGTGATAATGTATGAAAAGTACTTAGTACAGTGCTTGGCATATACATATAAAAGAGCTCCAGTAGTAGATTCATTCATTCATTCATTCATTCATTCATTTATTCATTCATATCTAATCATTCACTTACCCGTCCATTTATTCATGTATGAAAGCAAATACTTATTAAAAGCCTTCTCTATGCTAGGGATCATCTAGTGACTATGAATGAGATATAGAAAGATTTTGCCTCATGGAGATTTCTTTTTAATTAGGGGAAATAAATAATAAAGAGGGAAACAAAAATTCAGTGAGTTATCTGTGCTGGAAAGCAAATAATCATGGCCACAATATAGACAATGATGGAGGGAGAAATGAGGCTCATTCTTCATTGGTTATTTAGAATGGTTAGGGAATTCTACTCTGAGGATTTGACATTTATTTGAGAGGAGACCAGAGTAATGAGACGTCAAGCATGTAAAGATGTGGAAGAATGGTGTTCCAGGTTCTTAAAAAAAATCCAACTGTAAATAATTTGGAAATTCGATATTTTAGGGAGAACTTTATGAATTAAAGATGTGGCTAATTCTGCCCTCCTAGTTCTTCAGGCTCTAGGGCCCCAGGCCTGACCCAAAAAGCCTCAGATATCAGGTGTGGGCTGTGTGTTCATGAGCCCACTATCCCTAAAGTTGCCAGGTCCTGGCTCAGCTCTTGCTCCATCAGCAGGCTGTATGTTGCAACTATCTTTTGGGAAGTTAAAATCTATCCTTGAGCTTTGGGAGATATGCAGACATGACTCTTGAAATAAGAACAGCAAAAGATACCGTATTGATATCAGCAGAGAGAACCCTACTTTTTCTCTATTTCCTGTAGCCAGATATAATGGTGAGGCTTTGGTGCACTGGAGACAGCAGTAAAGGACGGAACCAAAATCAATGAATGAGCAGACAGTGTTGGCAAAACCAGGGGCCAAGATGAAATGGGGAAATGCATGCAGCAGGTTAGAAACAGGAAAAATAGGCACCAGTTTGTGATCAAAGCTGGGGTAAGGGGAGCTTTAGGGGCTGCTGAATTATCTGAGCTACAGTAACATACTCAAAATCAGGGGTCCTCAAACTACGGCCCACAGGCCACATGCAAATACAAATATTGTATTTGTTCCCATTTTGTTTTTTTACTTCAAAATAAGATATGTGCAGTGTGCATAGGAATTTGTTCATAGTTTTTTTAAAACTATAGTCCAGCCCTCCAACGGTCTGAGGGACAGTGAACTGGCCCCCTGTTTAAAAAGTTTGAGGACCCCTGCTCTAAATAGTGCACCTGCTGCCTTGATCTTGGGTAGGGAAGATTTTGGTTTAGTCACTGAATGAAGCTGTTTGTGAGGGAAATTTTGGGTCTCTACCAAGTTAGATTCTGAATCATCATAAGAAAAAAGAATGGGGTGAAATTGTTTACTTCTTGAGTGCGTAAAGGATCTTGGGAATAGTCCAAGTAATTCAGAGACTACTGACTGAATGTATACACTATTTGCTCCAGATTATGCTAGACATTGTGGGAGACACATTTTGGGGAACTCTATAGATATAATTGAACCCCATAATTTCAGAGCCTTAAAGGACTTGTGGTCTAACCAGTTCTTGCAATTCCTCTCTAGAAAGATTCTAGGTGAGCTTTTATTACTTACCTGTAATGTAAACCATGAGGATATTACTTAACTCCTCATAAATGATTTCTTCCTTTGAAAATTGTGAATAATCTCTGCCCTGCCTTACAGTGTGTATGTAGGTACCTTATAAACCATCAAAGTCTTTTTAAATGCAAAACTTTGTTTGCTGTAGTTAAAATAGGAGGGAAAAGGCACTGTGGGAGTGATGGGCAGGCTTTTCACTGATAATAAGATAATGAAGAGGTTGAGTTCTCACCCATATTTAGAAAGCTGGAGTCCTCAGATTAGGGGGTGTTCAGATTAAATTTTGCCATCGAATTCAGAATGATCAAGTCCTGAGGAGACTGGTGTAACCAGACTGCCAGTGGCTTATGCCCTTCTGGCATTAACTGTTAAGATGCTTTGATTCTATAATAATCTTCATTCTGTGATCGAATGCATTTTACCTATAGCTTAGTTTTGGATGAAAACATGCAACTCACCTTTTGTATTTTTTAGGCTTGAGAACTTAAGCTAGACACCTCTTTTTGATGATGGAGAAGAGAGACAAACAGGTTAAATAAGTCGCCACAGGTTACATAATGTTGCAGGGATGTGAAGGTGGAGACCTCCCGTATGCTAAGCTTTACCACTTCTTGGGGAGGCCTGGTATAAGAAACTAATTTTAGACCTCTTTTACTAGTCATTGTTCTCCCATTAAGTGGCTTCAAAAAATGCTCTTATACAGCCTTAATTCAGACATTTATAAGGTGTTGGTACATTTTTTTTTAAAGAATACAATTGGAGGAATAAATTCGGCTTTCCTATTATACTAATATTAGACTCTTGGTGTATTAAGTTGTATAAACTCTCTCATCTACCCTAGTTGCCATTTGAATGCCTACCTGCTCACCACACTCCCATTTCTTCATCATTCAAAGGGGAAAAATAAAATCTAAAATATTTACCAGTTACTTTTTACTATAGAAAATGTGCACAGGAATCCCAGGAGTAAAAGAAATGAAATACTTAAATGTTATAAATATGCAGCTAGATTTTCCTCCACTTGCCCCAGAAAACACAAGAGACTCCTTCATGTGCTAATTTAATAATATACCAGAGGTCTGCATCTATGTGCACATCCAGAGACTCATTGCATTTTCCGAGGGAAAGTCTCCAGATGAATGGGTTTTTGATAAGATATTTTAAGAGAATATCAGGGTCAGGAGAGTGACCTTCACAAATCTTATCAAACCGAGAATGCCATTCCTAGTGGGGTTTGAAGGGTCAGGTTGGCAACGAGTCCTCCTACAGTTGCTTTGATGACCACCCAACACTGTTCTCTTTCACACTCTGACCGTAATTATTATTAACAACTGTGTTGTATGGAAAGCACTTACAGTCTATAAAAAAACAACCTTCGTATTTAAGAATCTTAATGAATTCCTTTAGGACTCTGGGAAGTAGAAATGATTCTTATCTGCCTTGATAAATAAGCAAACTGAGGTCCAGAGAGGTTCCGCAGTTGTCCCAAGGTAACCTGGCAGATCAGAAGAATGAGCCAGTCCACGTAAGACCCAGTTCTTTCTTTCCTGTCCCTCCCTCCCTCCCTTCCTTCCTTCCTTCCTTCCTTCCTTCCTTCCTTCCTCCCTCCCTCCCTCCCTCCCTCCCTCCCTTCCTTCCTTCCTTCTTTCCTCCCTCCCTCCCTCCCTCCCTCTCTCCCTCCCTTCCTCTCTCTCTCTTTCTCCCTCCATCTTCCTTTCTTCCTTCCTTCCTTTCTTTCTTTCTTCCTTCCTTCCTTCCTTCCTTCCTTCCTTCCTTCCTTCCTTCCTTCCTTCCTTCCTTCCTTTCTTTCTTTCTTTCTTTCTTTCTTTCTTTCTTTCTTTCTTTCTTTCTTTCTTTCTTTCTTGTTGAGATTATTACAGACATCCCTTTTTTGCCCCCATTGCCCCCCTCCTCTCAGTTCCTGCCCCACCCCACACTTTTGCCACCCTATTGTGTGTGTCCAAAGATAATGCATATATTCATATAAGATCTTTGCTTAATTTCTTCCCAAAGCCCACAAAATTTCCCTCTGAGAATCATCAGTCTGTTACATTTACATACCACTGTTTCTATTTTATTCACCAGTTTATTCTGTTCATTAGATTTCTTATTTATTTTGATATTTAGATTCAATTGTTGATAGGAATATATTTATTGCCATTTTTTTTGTTCATTTTTTTAATCTTTTTCTTCTTCCTCTTCTTAAAGAATACCCTTAAACATTTCATATAATACTGATTTGGTGGTGATGGACTCCTTTAGCTTTTTCTTATCTGTGAATTTCTTTATCTGACCTTCAATTCTAAATGACAGCTTTACTGGGTAGAGTAATCTTGGTTGTAGGTCCTTGCTATTCATCACTTTGAATATTTCTTGCCACTCCTTTCTGGCCTGCATAGTTTCTGTTGAGAAATCAGCTGACAGTCGTATGGGCATTCCCTTGTAGGTAACTAACTGCTTTTCTCTTGTTGCTTTAAGATTCTCTCTTTGTCTTTTCTCTTGGCATTTTAATTATGATGTGTCTTGGTGTGGCCCTCCTTGTGTTCTTCTTGTTTGGGGTTCTCTGTGTTTCCTGGATTTGTAAGTCTACTTCTTTACCAGGTAGGGGAAGTTTTCTGTCATTATTTCTTCAAATGGGTTTTCAATATCTTGCTCTTTCTCTTCTTCTGGCAGCCTCGTAATGCAAATGTTGGTACACTTGAAGTTGTCCCAGAGGTTCCTTACACTATCTTCATATTTTTGGATTCTTATTCTTCTTGCTCTTCTGGTTGGGTATTTTTTGCTTCCTCATATTTCAAATCATTGACTTAATTCTCAGAATCCTCTAGTCTACTGTTGAACCCCTATATATTATTCTTTATTTCAGTCAAGCAATCATTTATTTGATTCTCAGAATTCTCTAATCTACTATTGAATCCCTGTATATTATTCTTAATTTCTGATTGGTCCTTTTCCTTTTTTTTTTTTGGCATTCTCATTAAGATCCTCAAAAGTCTCACAAAGTTCCTTGGAAGTTTCTAGAAGATTCTTGAGTAACTTTATACTGTGGTTTTGAACTCTGTAGCCAGTAGTTTACTTTCTTCCATTTATTTCATTTGTGACATGTTTCTTTGTCTCCGCATTTTGGCTGCTTCCCTGTGTTTGTTTCTATGTACTGGGTAGCTGCTAAGTCTCCTTGAGTTAATAGAGTGGCCTTGTGTAGTAGGTGTCCTATAGGGCCCAGTGGCTCAGCCTTCCCAATTACCTGACCTGGGAACTCTAAGTTCACTCCTTTGTGGGCTATGAGCATAGTCTTATTGTAGTTGAGCCTTGATTGCTGTTGGTGTCACTGGGAGGAATTGACCTCCAGGCCAACTGGCTATGAGGACCAGCTGTGACTATAGTGGGAGAGATGCTATGCAGGGGACACTCCTATGGAGCAGGACTTGCTTCAGTGGGGATTTGGTGCTCACTGAGCCCCTTGAGTATGTCACTTATGGATGTTTAGAGTTGTAATCAGGTGGTCTGACACTGACCACTGGGTACATTGACTCTTGGGTCTCCAGGGAAGTGCAAAGTCAGCTGCTGCCTGGGGCTACCCAGCAGGAGCTACAGAGAGATCTGCAGATTCCTCCTCTTTGTATTGGGTTTGGAAGGGCCCAGTTGAGGCCCAGCTATGAAGAAAGGCAGACTGGTGCTGATGCATAATCTTGGCCCTTTTATTGATAGGTTTGGGGTTCCCTGACCCAGCTGCAGCTTGTTTGAGAGATTTTAGCCTGAGCAAGGATAGGCCATTTATATGCAAAAGCTGTTGCACACAGCTTGGATGGGGTTGTAAATTAGATGAGGCAGGGCAGAGCAAACATATATGGTTGCCAGGTCCAGAATAGGGACAATGATCCCTGTTAGCACCTCTGTCTGGTAGAAAGTCACCCCCAAGTTCTTGCCCTGATGCCAGACAATCCAATTCCTCCTCGTATGTGTCTGTGTCCTCCAAAGCCTCACCCTGGTCCTGGAGCTCAGAAGAAGCAGGACCTTGTAAGTTCAGTTTATGGTGCCAGCCTCTTAAGAGGAACAGCTGGGTCTCCAGCAGCCTTTGTGTCACTGAGACACAATCTGCACTGGTTTTTACAGCCAGTATTTACAGGGACTGCTCTTCCCAGGTATGGACCCTTGGGCTGGGCTTCTATTGTGGGGCTTGGACCCCTTGTTCCTCACAAGTGGCCTCCGCAAAGATGATCTCCTTCCTAATTAAAAAAGTGGCCCATGTGGGTGCCAGACCAGCCCATTCCAGAATTCTGCACTTCTTATTAGTCTCAGTGTGCTTTCTTATTTACTTCTCTAGTTGTAGACTTACATTTAGCCAGCTTTATGGTGGTTCTGGATGATGATTGTTCTGTATTTTAGTTGTAATTTTGATGTGATTGTGGGAGGTGGTGAGTACAGGTGCTTACCTATGCTGTCATCTTGATTCTTCTGGATCTTTCTTTCTTTATCACATTTCATCTTTTGGAGGGTGAAAACACACTTTTTAACGTATATTTACTCTAAGTAAACCTAATCCAAATTCTTCAACAAATTTTCAGAAAAGATAAATTAAGGTATAAGTCACTTTACAAAAAGATTCACAACAAAGTTCTTTAAACTCAGGACCTCCAATGTACTTAAAAACTGATCTAATGTTTAAGCCCCCATTGATATCACTTTAGGAAAGACAACTCTAGCATAAAGATTTGTTCAGACAAGCAGGGGCTGGGGATGAGGGAGGGAAGCCATTTTTGTTTTTGTTTTTCCTTAATGGTAGGGAAAACTGAGCAGATCTCTAAATAACCTTTGGTTGGCACCATCTGATCAGTCCTTTCTTGTGAGGGCGTGGCCTACACTCCAGACAGAAAGTATTTAATTGCCCAGATGCTGAGAACTGAGAACTTCAATACTCCAGGGAGTTGTTTATCTTGTTTCAGGAATGATGGGAAAATTCAGTGAAGGATTTGAGCCTCTGTTTCATCACTGTTGGTAATACTACCTTTTGAATGCTGATGAAAGAAAGCATTTCAATTGCTTAAGTTGGATTGGATCAGAGGAGACATTTAAAATCAGGCAAAATCATTCTATTAACAAGATTAGTGCAGAGGTTGATGACTAAAGAAAACAGAGAGAACCTAAAAGGAAAGATTGAAAGAACTTTCATTAGAGTAAGCCCATCTTATTAAAAGCTCAACCCTGTGGTCTTGCTTACACAGTCACATCAGTGAAATTGGCTGCTTATAGGGTGTGATTAAAGCTATGTCTATACAATAGCAAAATACCAAGTTGAAAAGTGAAAGATTCAATTAATACACTTTTTTTTTTCCCTAAAAGATGCTGAACAACTGGTTCTGTAGCACTTCCCTCATTAAACTGACTGAACCAATCAGTTGGTCTGGTATCATAGGAATATGGTCCATGAAATCTTTTGGGAGGTTTCTTCTCTCTCCTTTTAAATATTCATTTTTAGATTTCTTTTTCCTTCCTGGTCTTTACCTGGAGTTCTACCGCAGTCCCTAGGACTGTTGAGAATATACCATTCAAAGGTTTGCATGATTCAAGGACAGCTTAATTAAATGCACCCCAAGTGTCTCGACATAAATAACTTTATTCAGTGATTATCACAATTTCTTCATTTCCCAATTTTTACTTAAACTGATCCCATCTGTGTATGTGAGGATCAATGTGGGTGGGAAATCCAATTACATCAATATTTTATTTTCAGAAAAATAGCAGGCAGGAGGGTCCACTGAGACCCATTATGTTTTCAGAGTTCAGTACAATTGAGTGCTGTTAAATAAACCATTGGCATGTAACCAGCTGCCATTTATTTTAGTGCAGAATGATCTGTTAGAGTAGATAGAACCATTCAATACCATCGACAAACATATAGTTCATAGCCTTAAATTAGTTAGCCTGTTTTTGTAATGAATGGAGACTTAATTCAAATTTCCTCATCCTGGTAACATGAAACAAATTATATCATACAGTGAGTAACGGTTTGAAAAATTTTAATTTAGTTTGGCACCACGGGCTCTTCTAATTACTGCTGACTCTTCACACAGCAGAGACAGTGACCCCGAGTCTGGGAGCAAAACAGCTGCTTCTCACCTGCAGACTCATTATCGAACTAATTATTCTTGAAATAATTTTATAATATTCACAATGAACCTAATTGTGAACCTATAAATACCAGTTTGAATCATTTATAGTGTGCTCTCCTGCATACTTCTGCACCTCCAACCCTGCACAACACACACTTGCATGTCCCAACTACCTGCGAAGGAAATGTCTTTTGTTTTCTATCTTGGATATGAATGAGCATTCTGAACTCATGTTTCCAAAACCAGTGTGGCCAGTTTTGCTGTGGTCCAAAGAGTGATTATTAAAACTGGTTGGCAATTGGAGATTTTACATAAAAATCAGCATTCCTGACTTTTCTCAAAAAATTGGACTACCAGGCAGTAGTAAATCCCTTTTCCAAGAGACAACAATTAGTTAGAGCTACGAAACCAGCTTCCCTTTCAGAAAGGACGTGTTTGCTACTTCTCAATATTCGACGTGGGGTTGAGGCATCAGCTGCGGATCATCATTCTGTATCTGTCTCCATTCATTTCATTTCCTGTCTGGTTCTAAGGGCTTTAAGCCTTTCGTGGGCTCTAGGCATTCTTACTTTTAGAGGTCCCATTTCACATCATATCAAATATATTTAACCCATATCCCAAATTAAATACAGATATTTTTTTTTTTGTGGGACCTTAAAGGTTTGGCAAGGATTTTATAATGTTTCTTTGGAACATTTTTACATTTGTAGACTTTTAATTGAACTATGCATTAATTTTGGATTTTACACCTTTCTTTTTGTAGTTTGGAGCCAAGTGTTCATTTTCTTCAGCAACCCCAACTCTTCAATTTGTTCTTGACATCCTCTGGGTCCTGAAGTGTGTGCCTGTGCTGACTCACAAAGGATGATATCTCCTCTATTAACAGGCCATGGTGTCTGAAGTCGGTGGAATTCTTGACGGCTGGTTGATGCCTCCCTCTGACTTTCTGTGACTTAGCTCCTCCTCCCAGGTTTTAGCAAAAGATATCCAGAGAGAGAGCTGCTTTTTAATAGGCTCTCTTGAAAAGTCCCTGACCCAAGTCCATATTAGCATGTGGTCTCCTTGATAGAATGAGGGGAAACTTGGCACAAGGGAAATGGTTTCCCAGTATTTCTCATAAAACACTCCTTCATCAGTTTCTTCCAGTGTTGACCATAGAACCATGGTAGGTAGGAGCACTCGGGGAGCTTGTTAAAAAGGCAGATTCCTAGCTCTATCCCTTACTTACTAAAGTTTTAAGCCAGGAAGGAATTCAAGGTGGCTTTATGGTTACAAAAACCAAATACCTTCATTTTTTTTCATCTCTAATTAAAACACAGCATTTTATTCAATTATGATTATAGGCAGCAAACCACAGTAGTATGAGCAATGCCTGTGACTTTAAAAAGGTATATTTTGTGGGATGTAAATTACATCTCAATAAAGCTGTTAAAAAAGAAAAAGAATAGAACCAGAGGGATCCTAAGTTAGAAGTTTCTGCAATAGTCAAGGAGAGAGGAGACAGTGACTTTGATTGAAGTTATGGAGATGGAGAAAAGTAAATGGATTGGGGGCCTCTGTGTTTTAGTGGTAGAGCTGTTAAAACTTGGTGGTGGTGTGGATAGGGATAGTGGGGGAAAGAGATGTCTTCAAGTTAGAGCAGGTGTGGCCTCCTCGTGTGGTTCTATCGCACTCTATGCATCTATCATTCTACAGCTGAGTGGTCTGTGACAATATCCAACTCCATTATTTGGGCTGTAGCAACTGGCTCATGGAATGGGATCAAAGTCCAATTATATGCCTGATGGTTGATATATATTTACTTTGCTATAAAACAAAAGAAAGTGTCCAGGATTCAGTAAGAATGATGTCTCTGAATTTTCTCTTCGATGCTGCAAAAGTTGGCTATTTGCAGGGCTCTTGAAGAATAATAACCACTTTCGTCCACAATGTTCCTATTTAGGTCAAAATCATCTTTCTTTCTCATAAGCATTTCCTCTGAGTGTTGAGGATCACTTTCAAGTTTAAAGCGGCTTTTTAGTGGTACCGTCTCTTTTAGAACTGGATCAGAAGGTGAATGTTCTGGCGAGACTAAAATCACCTGGGTAGCCATTATAAAAGACACATGCTCATTTAAAGACTGCAGTGCTACTGAGATATGAAACTTTTAGTGGAAATTCAGCCCAAGCTGAGAACATTCATTTTTCCCTTCTGGTTTTTCTGATGAGAAATAAGAACAGATATTTGAAGAGGGGGGATTTCATATCCAAAGAAATTTTTTCCCCATCAGAGTCCAGCTCGAACATTATTAGCAAGAGACTTGTGAAATGCATGGCCACCCTGAAAGAAGATGCTGGCTTTGCTAAAAGTGACAAATTGCCACCCAGCATCCTGGTTTTATATAAGAAAACTTATGAGCACTATGTATAGCCAGGGGACCTGGAGACAGCAAACTGCGGGTTCCTACAGAGAAAGTAAAGCTGCCTGGGCTGCTGAAGTCTTTTACTGCCAAGAGAGAGAACCACTGGCAAAGCAAGAGAGCAAAATTCCTTTGAAGTTGACTGTCACCTGGTCAGGATGCAGTATTTGAATCATGCCTTTAACCAGACTCAGATGAGGGTAAGCTAGAAAGGAGGAAGGAAGATAGTATCCCCTGATAGACCAGTCTGCCCAATCACTTGATCAATAAAAGGCAGTATAGCCTAATAGTTATGAGCACTAGCTCTTTGACCAGTCTGCCTGGATTTGAATCCCAAATTCTTTGCTTATAATCTGTATGTCATAAAGAAAATTACATAACTGTTCTGTGCTTTGGACTTTATGTCTTACAAGGCAGACAATACTACCTAACTCATAGGGTTGCTTTGAAGTTTAAATGAGCATAGATGTGTGTAAAATGCTTAGGACAGTGCCATAGCACAGTAAATGTTAGTTATTATCATGTATTGAGTGCTTATTATATGCCAGTTAAGGTACTAGATGCTGGAGACAAATGTAGAAATAGACAAGACAGAAAATGTCCTTGTACTTACAAACTTATAGTCTATTGGAGTCTTATTTGCACAAAATATCCTCATGGCATATGTGGGCCAGAGGCAAGAGATACTGTTTCAGAGCTGTCCCAACTTCCACTTCCCCATGATTAAGGGAAGTTTATTTATGACAAAGATGTGAAGTCTGAATGCATGCACATAAAAGTCAAAAAGTGATTCTCAAATGTGGGCAGAATCGTGGCTGCCTGAATAAATCACTGTTACTGATGGGAATCGCTCGGGGTGGAAGTAAGTCTGTAAATCACTGGCTCTAACCTCAGGAGGTGCTGAGTGTGCCAAGATCTTTGTTCCTGGCTTGGGAGTGGCTATCCCAGGACAGGGAAGGAGTGAGTTGAGAGGCAGGCTTTCCAAAGGGAATTATATTTGTGGCGGGGCATTGGGTTCTTTGTCTCCTCTTAGTCCCATTGCTTCTCTTTTAACCCGTTAGGAATGGGGGTGGGCAGCATCCCACTGCATTATTAGTATTTGTCATGAGAGGGCATCAGTATGTCAAGAGGGAGGTTTAATGATCTAAAAAGCCAGGAAGCCTTAAGCCTGTTCCTCTAAAGGGCCGAGTTACTGCTACTAGTGAAGAATTCCATGATCTTGACCAATACTGTGGTAGAGGGATTGAAAAAAAGTCATTCAATAGAGAAAGTAATTATTTTTTGCTGCCCTCTAGACTCCATATATACTCTTCAACAAATACTTGTACAATTACTTTCTTTAGAATAATATCTTCTGTCTTCACACCCTGTTTTGTTGGAGGAAGGATGAAAGGTTAATTCAAATCTTGATTAAAATTCTGGCTGCAACCAGTCTCAATTTAGAGAGGTTGAGTCAATTACCTATGATTATCCTCAGCACCCTAAGGAACTAGAATCTGCCTTGAGAGGAGTAGTTAAAAACAAACATCAAGTCCATGCCTGGTAGAGTATGCATTAATTCTGAACAGTCTGATGTATGTATACATGGGAGTCCCTACATTGTTTCTCTGGCTACTGAAAATTCAATTTTCTGGGACATCAATTTTTTCTGTCATACAGTGGGGAGCAAAAAACTATCTTATTAAGTTCAGCAGTAAGCAGTCTGCTGGGATCAATTCTTCTTCATTATATGATCTTGGACATATTTTATCACGCCTGAGACTCAGTTTTCTCATCTGAAAAATGGGGATTCTAATACTTAACTCATGGTACTTTTAATTTAGTAAACTATAAAGGAACACACAGATGTATGGGGTTGCTATTTCACACCCCTCTGGCTCCCAGCACTGTGGCTGGCACACAGGGACTCAACACTAGTAGCCTGAATTGAATGATTAGTATGATCTGGTTCAAGTAAATTTTTTCTCTTTCCTCTAGCTTGTCTCTTTTTAAAAAGAATTTAAAATTTGTTTCAATATTATTTTGTGTTAGTTTCAGGTGTACCTCATAGTGGCTAGACAATCATGTACTTTGCAAAGTGTTGCCCCTATATTTCTAGTACCCACTTTGTAATAACTATGTATGCTGCCAGGTGAGTATCTTGCCTCTTTTAGAGCTACCATTTCTTACAGGTGGCCCAGGTGATCTATCTAGATTATGAATTGTAAATGTGACCATGCTGTCACTGATTTAAAGCTCATAAATTTCTCCTAATTGTGCACTGAAGAGAATTCAAACCCCTTATTTGCCTTTTGTCTCTTACCTCTTTACCTATTCTCTGGCCACATACCTGAGGTCTAGTGATACCACTTTGCTCCCATTCTGTACCAGCTCCATCTTTCTCCAAACTGACACGATTCGATTTCATGCTTTGGTACAGTTACACATGCTACTTCTTCTGTCTGAAGGGCCTTCCAGCATCTTTCAGCTGACTATCTCTCATCTCTTAAGTCTCAGTTCAACCAGCATTTCCTCTAGGAAGCTTTCTCTGAGCCCCAGACTCAGCTAAGGATCCAGTCTCAGTGATGCCAGAGTCCCCTGGCCTCAACCCCTTATAATGCTTATCACATAATTTTGAAGTGGTTTGTCCACTAGATTCAGACCTCCTCAGTGGTAGGCACAGCGCCTTATGCATCATAGTCTTTCTGATGTGTAGTTCCATGCTTGGTATACAGTGGATGCTCAATATGAACGTAACTGAATTCTTGAAAACTCTGTATTAGTGTGCAACCCTCTGCCACCCCTCCCCTCAAGAAAGTAGAAACTGCTGATTATTTAAAACGGAGAAAATTTTTTTTTAAATATATTTTATTGATTTTTTACAGAGGATGGGAGAGGGGTAGAGAGTTAGAAGCATCGATGAGAGAGAAACATTGATCATCTGCCTCCTGCACACCTCCTACTGGGGATGTGCCCGCAACCCAGGTACATGCCCTTGACCGGAATCGAACCTGGGACCTTTCAGTCCACAGGCCGACGCTCTATCCACTGAGCCAAACCGGTCAGGGCAGAAAACAGAGGAAATTTAATAGTGTGAATTCCTTGCACAGGTGATCAAAGAGCTGAGAATAGGGGCCAGTGAGGCAAACCAGAAAGGAGCAGCAGCAGAACTTGCTACCCCCCTAGGAAGAGGTGGAGTTGTCAGAACAACAGGTGTGGGACCTCCAGCTAGAAGCTGGAATCCAGGAAGGCCTAATTGGAGGAGCTGGAACCTCTCCTACCAAAGATGATTCCCGAAGCAGAGAGGCAGGGAGAGGGATGCCTGGGTTCTCCCTCCCCTCTGCCCTATGTTCTTTTGCCATTTGCTCTCATTGGCTGAATTAGTTGATTCAGTGGAAGTCAGCCTAGTGATGCCCATGGAGGGCAGCCTCCCTGTGTTACAGAGCTGAGCAGGGAAAGGATGATGAAAAGGTCTGAGGATGAACAGGCCTGTGGGACCACCTCACTCTGGGAAGAAGTGGGAGGCAGAGAGAAAAACTACCTAAAGTATCATATGTGCAATCATTATTCTTTTGATCAGTATTTATTTAGTGCAATTGTTCATGACAGTTTTTTTTTTGTTTGTTTTTGTTTTGGCTTTGACATGCATAAGAGATAATGGTGATTTGCAGATCATGTCTCCATGAATGTCATGAATATGCCCAGGCCATTAGCCATGGCCAGCACACATCTCTTTTCCTTTCCCACTCAAGAAGGACACTGAGATTTACAGGAGTGAGAGTGGCATTGTTATGGGAGACAGGAAAGAGTAAATCAGTGCAGATTAATGACCTATGACAGGGACACACTTCATAACCAACCCAACTGTCCCAGTTTACTGCTACAAAGGGATTCAGCACCACAACACATGGGTTGGAATATTCTTACATCATAAATAAATGGGGCAAGTTGATGTCTAAAATTAGAGTGAATAATTGAAGGAAGATTCCAGTGAATTCATGTGAGAAGGAACTTTTGTCTGAGCTATTTATGTATTTCATCTTAAAGGTTTTGTTTGTGGACAATTATCTTAAATACGAACCTAAATTTATCTGTAGAGACATCATCTATATCATATTACAGAGATAAAAACTTTCAAGAGAATGAAATGTGTGGACCTTATGTTCCATGAATGATTCCATGAATGATATAGCATGTTAGTCATACTGTGATTGTGATGTGACCTGACACTTCTTGTATAATACATTTTTTTAGTATTGGAGAATCTACCTTATTTATTTATATTTTTGTTATCTGGGCTGTTGTGAAGCTACGCAATAATTATTTTAAAAAAGTTAAATCTTTTTAAACGATCAAATCACAAACAATACCCATCCTTCTTCAGAACTGAAAGTATATTTTAAAATTTGAGGAAGAGAAAATATAAAAGTAACAGGATCTTGCTTACATTGTGGATTATTTGATCACATAGATGCTGAATACATAAAATATCTCCTATTCTTGAAATCCCTATTTGCTATTAAAACATACATAGATTCAAGGGCGCTCTATTTTAAATTCAGCATGCTGTCAGAATTTTATTAGTATTTATTTGTTTGTTTACATGCTTGTTGTCATTCTCCACCCCTGGCGTGAGGAAGGGGGTCCTTCTGTGTTGCCCTTTGCTCTAGAACAGTACCTGGCACACAGAAATGGCCCAATACATACTTGTTGGCAACTCACCACTTTCCCTTTTTGCATTCTTCATGAAGAAGTGATTGACCTTTCTGGCAAACACTCTCTTGGGAAGATGTCTAGACCTTGCTCCACTTTACTGAGCTGGACCAAGCTCTCAAAGAAGAGGAAGCCTGTTAATTACAAGCTGTTTTCCAGTGTTGCCAAAAGGTCACACTATTAATTATGACATATATTTGAAGAGAAGGAAGTCCTGTCTAAATGGTCATATATTCCATGATGTCTAATTTGTTTGCTATAATAAGGCCAGGCTCAGTTATTGATGAATCAATCATCCGCATCATGTATGTTGATAACACCACCTAAGTTTCTCTCTCAAGATAATGGTATTGCCTACAGAGATTGGTGCTGGGCCATATATTATTAAGCTCCATAAACATGTTGAACATTAATTGCTACTGCTGTGCAAGAAAACAATTTTTTTTCCTCTTTGTGGTGGAGAGTTTAGTAATTTATACAGGATGACTCAAACCGTGTCTCTAGGCAGCCAGTGAAATGCTGCTAAATCAATCCATATGGCTGGTCTCTGTGAGAGAATCAATTCTATGACCTGCATGGGTGAATGATACAGGGTGTCTCAGCAGTGCTGAATTCTTTCTTACTATAAATGGACTAGCCCTCGAGGTTATGTCTCTACATACCTCATGGGGGAAAAAAAGTGGAAACAATTACAGGGTCAATTTAAACAAAAAATAAATGCTCATCTCAATTAATTCAAATGAATGGAACTTTTCCTAGGTTTTCTTTTCTGCGTGTGTTCCCCCTCCAGTATCCAAATAATGGTTTCAATGCTCCATTTCACTTTTCTGGCTCCAACACAGGCTTGGTTCAGAGGAATAAACAGCCTCTTATAAAGGCAGGGGTGAGGCCTGGGCTGTTAGTTCCCTGGAGAACCAGTATATAAAGTCCATGCCAGCCTTTGATTGCTTTCTTGGTGTCTTTAGGGCCTTGCTTTGACTCTGACTTTATTTTCATCATAGTCTTATAACTCACTTATTACCTTTAAAATTGTTTCAAAGGGCAACTTGTGAAGAATGTGATCAAGGAAAGCAAATACTCTTTGACTCTCTCTGCCCCGCCCCCCCCCCCCCCCCCCCCCCCCCGGCCAAAGCCCCAGCTTTGCTTCTAGCTTAGTTTGTTATCAGCAAATGATAACACTCCTTACTTATAAGGCTCATCTACATTTTCTACACAAAAAGACACATCTTAAATGGTGGATTCAGAGTTCTGCTTTCTCAATGAATCCGCAAATGACTTTTATGAGGACTTATAGACTAAAGAATAATCTGATTTACATAGATTTATCAAAATTTGGTAGCTTTTAGTTTTCAACAGAAGCCTAATTGGAAAATATCTTGGATTTTTTTTAATGGGCAGTGAAAAAAATGGATCATATGAATGCAGTGCAGGCTGAAGCCACATGAGTTTATTGGTCCTTGATTTTCCACTAACAAGCATGAATTGCATAATTAGGATGATCCACAGTTTGTGCCTTGTGGAGGATACTTGTTTTTCTCTGAATTCCTTCATCTAACCCTTATTCTAATATCATTTTCTTTTTTAATGGGAGGGTGGGAGAAGTTCTCTCTCTCTCTCTCTCTCTCTCTCTCTCTCTCTCTCTCTCTCTCAGAAGTTTTCCTTATACTATTTTGTTTGATTTTGGTTGGGTAGACAACTTTAGTAACCACAGTGCACAGAGGTGGTCATGTGACCTAGGCCTGATTAATCATGGTACCACATCCCCCATCCCCTTGGTTATGGTAATACACTTTCTTTTTCCTCTCAGGGATGGTATAAACCTGGAGTTGTCTAACTGTGCCTTCCCCAGGACTCTCTGCGCCCTCACTCATGAAGGACACAGACTGTAAGGAGAGAATGAGAGCAACATGATGAGGAGTAGTGGTGGGGTGGGAGAGAGAGAGTGAGCTAATAAAAATATTTACGTGCCCATTTTCCATCATTCCTTATAGCCAACTCCTCCTCTGGACTCCCCTTTATTGTGTGTGTCCATTACATTTCAGTGGACTTTGAGTTAGTAGTTAGTTTTCTCTCACTTGAATGGTTCAGACTAATATATGATATTAAGCATCAACAATTGCTTTATTTGCATATGGAGTACTGTAAAGTCCCAGATTCTTGGGAGAGCCAGAGCTTCAGAGAAAATAGAGTGACTCTCGGGTTTAGCCTGATTGAACAGAATTCCAGGCAGACAGTGAGGAGGAAATGGCAGGGAGTTGCATTTACACATCAACCTTAGACTCAAGTAACTTGTCATCTCAATTGACACCCTGATATTCTCCTGTCATCCCCTCAAT
Source organism: Myotis nattereri (assembly GCF_964212035.1). Lineage (NCBI taxonomy): Eukaryota > Metazoa > Chordata > Mammalia > Chiroptera > Vespertilionidae > Myotis > Myotis nattereri. The sequence continues at coordinate 23,328,232 of NC_138082.1, forward strand.
ATTTTAGGACATGACTTTTCTTTCCCTCGATTCCTCTTTATATCTTTTGTTCATATGTAGCTGTCAACAGTTGCTTCTTTATTTTTTACTCATATCTCTTATTTCCATGTACCATATTTTGAAAGTTATGTGCATAAATGGTAATAATTACCAAGCCACATTAACCATTACCTTAGAAATTCTGGCTAAAGAGCAGAAGAAAATTCTCTACAAATGTGAGGAGCTAGTCAGCCATGCTCATTGGATAATTTAGTGATCAAAATCTTTGTTCTTTCCCCCTTCATCTCTGACTTGTATAGATTTATGACTGTGCTGGGAAGAAGACTGGCTGTCTCCTTGGCAGGAGGCTCAAGGGCTGACCTTAGGCTTGTAATGTGGCCTTGGAAATATGAATCATAGCTGGGAGGACTTGAGAGGTGAAGGGTAAGTAGCTTTCCTTCATTCCACCTTCGCGACTGTATCAGCATCTTTCAGATGGTTCAAGTTTTTTGTTGTGTGGTGGCTTATTTCTTGGATATGTGGCCCTTTTTGAGAGTGAATGAGAAGGAATTCAGAGGAGAGAGTCCCTGAAGGTGATTTGAAATTTGAAGTTTCCCACTTATTGCTCTTGTCAGAAGCACAGTTTCATCATAATGTTTATTCAGAAGGGGCGAGGCAGAGAGTGGAAGGGGAGCTGGACTCCGAGTCAGAGAGACTGGTATGTGATATTAGCTTTGCTCTCACTAGCTCTGAGCCCTTGGGCATATGCCTTATATTTTTCAACTCTCAGATTAAGGATCTGAGAAGTGAAGTGAAGGAGATGGCAGTACCTGTGTGTTGTGTGAATCAAAATAATAATAAAGTAATAAATATGAAAGTAGTCTGTGAATGGAAGTGATGGCTCAAATACAAGGCATTGTTCTTATTAAGATGCCACACTTTAGAAACAGCCCCTTTTAAGAGTGTAACAAAATAAAAACCACCTCTGTTTGTTGGAGGATGTGTATTTGGGAAAGAAATTATGTATTAGAAAATAGCAATTTGAGAAGGTAAAAAAATGCTGCATTCAAAATCTTTATATAGTCATAAAATGAAAAACCTAGATGGCTATAACAGTGAGACAAGTGAAAAATACTAAAGATGGAGTGAGCATGTGCATTTATTTTAAAAAGTCATCATTCTACTGAAAATTGGTCAGTATGTATTTATTAGTTTGACGCCTTCTGAATTACTGACTCAGATTGTGTAATTTCAGAAAGCTCAATGTTGACATGCAACACGTGCAATTCCACTGGTTATTGGGGCCACGCTTAAAAGTATTTCCCAGGGAGAAACTGGGATATTGGTTTTCCTGTTTGCCATATGTGGATCTTTATACACAAGCATGTGTGCACACACACACACATACACACACTTGACAGATGACTTGAGAATTGAAGTTTCTGTGATATGGATTAGGGTCATGCTGCATCATCTCAGATTCATTGCATGCCCTGCAGGGAGTTTAACTTTGCCTGTCCCATGAAGATTGCCACTGCCCTTGGCCATTCGGTCAGATAATGAAGTCTGTCCCGGGCACTATAACCAGACATCTTCAAACACTCAGGGGCAATGAGGCTAGGAAAGGATTGCAATGTTCAGGTTCAAAACTTCACAGGACAAAGACATGCTGCCTCTCTCACAGCCCTATGGATCTATCACAGAACTGCTCAGATGTCATGGACTCATGATGAAATGGCTATGGTGATATACTAGGATTCTCTGCCTCTTTTCATGGCTGATTTTGAAAAATAGCTCCAGGACAGTTAATTAAAAAAAAAAAAATCTTCATGTCAGTAGAGTTCTGAAAACAAAAGTAATGTTCTTTTTACTCAGCTTCCTTTCCAGATAAGCCAAAGGCCAAGAGATAACTTCAGGTTATAAGGGAAGTCATAAAATTTTTTAGATAGAGAGTCCACCTTTCTTTTTACATGCACAAATGATAATTCTATCAGCACAGGGAGGCTGGATGTTCATTAAGGCAGAAGAATTTTAACTAGCCAATCACTGAGAATTCTGTGGAAATACTTGGCAAAAATCAACAGATAAATACAGGGTAGGCTACACAAATAATTAAGTGTACACAACACAGGATCTCTTAAGTACTTCCCTAAGAAAGGAAAACAGTGGAACAAATGTATAATCTGCTAGCTGAATTTGGTTAAGAAGAAGTAAACAACAGAATTGCATTGCAGGCAGATTATGTTGTTTTCTAAGCATTAATCCTGATCAAAGCCACCGAGGCTTAAAACATAGGCCTATCAGCTCCCTGGGGGAGAAAAGGGAAGCAGGAAGGAAGGACTGGGAAACGAGCTGGAGGGAAAGTTGGTAGAAGAGGAAATAGGGAGAACATGGGAAAAGGGGAAGGAAATACTGAGGAGAAGATGGAAGAGGAAGTGAGGAAGAGAAATGCAAACACTAAGGAAGATGGGGCACCATTAGGAAGGACCCCAGGAAAGCCTGTCTTTCACCTTAGATAAAACCTTCTCTTTGGAGACTGGGGTTGATGTTTTCAATGTGTTTAACATTTTCCCCCTCAGAATATACATACCTCTTAAGCTCCTGAGGGAAGCCCGGGCCGCAGGTGGAACCACATACAGTTCCCTCCAATAGCTGCCCTGCACTCCCTCAAGAAGGTTTTGCTCAGGGGAATCCTCCCCTTCCTAGTGGGTAAAGATGGGGAGACTCTGAGGTCAGGGCTTCATGTGTTTAGTCTCTTGGAAGACTGCCTGCAGAACATTTTCTGTGAGCAAGAAAAACCCAGAGCTCTTGACTGCAGGTCTGAGCTTAGTAGAAATCAAGAGTGGAAGCCAATATTCAGGTTTTATCATGAAGATCTTCTGGCTGTAAAACACATTGGAGATGTAGAGCCCAAAGTGTAGGCTCCAGTTGGTTTCCTCAGCTATCTCACAGAATAAAAGACTAACTGAGATACATGTACTCACAGGTACTTTAAAAGGGCATGGAGCTCTAGAAATATAGTTACTATTAGCACTATTTTATATGGAAGATGTGCTTCTGTTTTCACTTGTTTTAATCCAGTTCATCTGACTTGATTACTGACTTTTAGGCCCATAAACAGGCTCCTATAAACTCTTCCCAGGAAATGTGGAAGCTCCTATTCTTTTCACTCTTCTATTTTTTATCATGGGAGAGCAAGACTCAGAAATGGACATTTGGTTCTATCATGTGGTTCTATCTGAAGAAACTGAGGTTAGAGCTCAGGGACTGAAGTCTAGAGAGGCTAAGTGATGTTCTCAAGCCCAACTTTACACAGGTCTGACTCTTCACTAAGTTCTTGATGTCATACCTTTGTGCTGCTCTAGAGTGATGCTCAGGTTCATAGGACTCTGCATGTTGTGATGCTCACCCCTTGTACCACATCTCTGCTCTGTTGTGGTGGCCAGGATGGGTCACAATAGGTTGGCCATTAGGAAGCACTTAGCATTTTCTGGGAGGACATCTGTCAACCAGAGGTCCTAAAAAATTTGGGAAAATGAGTTAAGCCAAATTTACATGAACCAAAAGAGTTGAGGTCCAGCTTAAAGGCAATCAATGAGGTTAGCAATGATGTCCACAGGCAGGTGGCTGTGGAGGGAAGCTATAAACAGCCCAGAGTTACCACGGACCTGGGTGGCCAATTCTGTCCCTATGGTGTTAGAAGATTCCTAAAAGTCCTGTAACCAGGAATCTGGAGGAATGTTCCATGAAGAAATAGAAAACCTGGAAAAAAGTTTAATCAAGGGCTAAAATGAAGCCTGGGGGAATTTAGAGTAGTGGCAATAACCTTGAGCCCCCACAGTATTCAAATATCCAGGCATAGGGTGTGAGGATGGCTGTGTGGAAACCCCAAACCCTTCTGAGCCTTCATCTGCAATTTTGCAGCAGCTCCCATTGGCACAAAGCTTCTGGAGGTGCTCAAGAATTCACAGGTAATAGCAGCTGGACGAAGAGCAGCAATTCCTCTTCAGCGTGGCCTGGCCAGTGCTCTCCTTTGTTTCAGAGGCAGCTTTTCTAGGTAGAACTGTGCTTTTAGTTGGGTGAGGAAGAATGCACCCTACCAATCTCATTTAAAAAGTCATGGGAAATCAGAGATAGTGATACAAGTTACTTTATGGAAAACATCACAATATTTCCTTGGCAGGTTGCATATGGAGACTAGAATTCTCACACAATTACAGTATTTTGGATATCACCCCAGATAATTCACTGTCAATAGCATGAAGGCAGGAGTTTTTCTTTGACTCCTGCTGAATTCTATGTGCTCTGTTCAGAGGAACGAGTGATTGCTACCAGCCTTCGCAGTCTTACGGAGGATACTAATCTATGGGACATTGGCTGACAGTTCTGTTTCTATGGGCATGGTGTTTGGACCCTTGACAGCTCCTGTGGCCTCAGGACCACAGCTTGGTCCTTCACCAGTATTCTACTTGAGTTTCTTCTGCTTAGTTATTGAGTCTGTGTTGCTCTCTCTTTGGCATAAGCTGGTTCTTAGAGACAATGTTCCTCATTAACCATTTTCTAGCATTTCTGCCATTCCTGTATATTCTCTGCTTCCTTCTTCTTTTTAAAAAATGTATTTATGGTGATTTCAGAGAGGAAGGGAAAGGAAGAGAGAGAGAGAGAAACAGAAAATATGAGAGAGAGAGAATCATTGATTGGCTGCCTCCTGCTTGACCCACACTGGGTATTAAGCCTGCAACACGGGCATGTGCCCTGACCTGAATCGAACCGTGACCTCCTGGTTTATAGGTAAACATTCAACCACTGAGCCACACTGTCTGCACTCTGCTTCCTTCTTAAAGATAAAATTAGTTAGCCTTTGTCCCCAGAAACAAAAATACCTCCTCCATTTTTGCAGGTTCATTCATTTCAGGACATATTCAGATCCAGCTGAAAGTTTAGAATATGAGAAATGTACTTCCTAGAAATCCCCATTCATGACCCCTGAACAGACTGAAGACTGGGATGGGACATCAAGGACACATACTCTTTGGTTTAAAGACTCACCCTGAATGTGGATATTCTGTTTTCTTTCAATTTGAGTGGGTAGTTTTCTTGAAATTGTGCCTTGGGTGATCATTCTCCTCCTTCTTCCTAACCCAGTGAGGCCCTTCCTTGTTCATGTTTCTTGATGAAATAAGAGCAAATCTCTGAAATCTGAGATTGGCTCTTGAGGTGGCCCAGACACCTTCCATGAGCCAATTCCATTTCAAGTTTACTGTCCTCCACAGACTGGTAGTTTGAGGTTAAAAAAGTTCAGGAAGGCTTAGGCTTGTTTAGTAGTAGATTAAATAGAGACCGCCACCATAGGTATTTTAAACAGGAGGGCATTTTATAGAGGGAATAAAGTGCTTATAAAGGCCCCCGAGAAGGTACTACTAGGTTGGATTCTCAGTGATTATGCCCAGAAAAATATGGAATTGACCCACTGGGGAGGGAGCGCTCATCTCTGTAGCTACCACTGTTGATATAGTCAAGAGCACATTACAAATTTATATCCAGGAATCAGAAACCTGGAATCAAGAAGCTGCCATCTCTGCCCCTTGATGATGCCTATAAGCTGGAACAGGGGTCCTCAAACTACTGCCCGTGGGCCACATGCAAATACAAATATTGTATTTGTTCCCGTTTTGTTTTTTTACTTCAAAATAAGATATGTGCAGTGTGCATAGGAATTTGTTCATAGTTTTTTTTTTTAAACTATAGTCCGGCCCTCCAATGGTCTGAGGGACAGTGAACTGGCCCCCTGTTTAAAAAGTTTGAGGTCCCCTGAGCTGGAGGATGGACCCTCAATGCTGCCGTAGAAAAACATCGTGTTTCCTGGACTGTACTTGTCAGGAGGAAGGCAGCCAAGAGGAGCAGGCAGATGGTCACCACCTCCCTCCTGCCTCTAGAATCTTATAGGTGTGCAATCATGCTTCACATAGAACCCTCAGTGTGGGAGAACACAGTTTTCAACCCTTGTAGCCGAAAGCATCGTGGCCTAGAGGTCTAGAGAGCTTAATCACAGCATCCACCTCAACTGCTGTGGGCTTGTATCACCTGTTGCATACATTTTCAAAGTTATGCTCTCATTACAGAGAAATATGCTGTAGACAGAGACTTTGACAATGGCATATGATGATCTTATTTTACAGTTGGACAAACTGAGGTGAAGAGAAGTTAAATGACTCCTCTGAAAGCCACACAGATCATTTCTGGTAGCATTGGGGCAATACTGTCAGTCTCTCAGCTCTAGATTCCTTCTGATTCAGTGCTTTGTACCTAGAGTCTATGGACCTGCAGGGAACACATGGAGTTATGCTAAAGAGTAGAAAAAATCAGGGCAAAATGAGGTTAATTCAGTATTATTTTACTTGAAGATTATGGAAGAAATTGTATGATTTGTATTAAGAGCAAAAGTTGTGTAATTATACGCATTTGTGTTATAAACAGGAATTTACGCTCCGGGTGAGATGGGTCAGGCAGCTTCAGGATTCCTTTCAGTAGGGCCTCCTCATTCCCTGTGCTATTGGGAACCATTCTGGGAAAGGATTTGGGGGAGCTCTGCAGTACCCCATGCTGCCTTTCTTTTCTTTGATATTGTCCTTATGTACTTTGTTGAGTGACATATAAAAACTAGTTTCATTTCCACTCAAATATTACTTCTTCTGTTAAATCTTCTCTTCATCCCTGTTGTAATTAATTGTTCATTGGCACTCCCCAAGCCCCATGTTTGTTGCTGAATTAGAGTACAAATCATAGTGTGGCTTATTTCATAGCAAACTCGGTAATTCATGTCTCCTCTATAAGGATGTGAGCCCTTCATGGGCAGGCATTGGGTCTAACTTATTCTCAAATCCCAGCACCCAGCACAATTCCCTTGCACATGGAATAATATGAACAGTGCTCCCTCTGGATCTCCCCTCCTCCTTGGGGAGCATAAGAGACTTCCCTCACCCTTGTAGTTAGGAAGGGCCATGTGACTTGGTCCTGCCAATGAAAGAAACAGAAGTGACAGGTGTCATTTCTAGTCTGAGGCAATGACAAGGTCTTATGTTATCCTGTATCTTTTTCTTCTTTGCTGCTCTGGTGGGTGTTGAGATGACAGACCCACCAAAACACTACTACTACTACTACTACTACTACTACTACTACTATTAAGACAGCTGACCTGGAGAGATGTTCCAACCAGAAGAGAACTTTGTATAAACAGGAAATAAACATTTTCTGTATTCAGCTACTGAGACTTTAGATGTGTTTGTTTCCCCAACACAGAGTAGACCATTTAATACATATGGCCAATAATCTATGGAATTGCATGGAACATCTAGATATCTACAGATGCATCTCCTACAATGACACAATTTATTTGCACCTTCTATTTTCTTTTTCATATAAACTCACTTTGACCTTGAGAATTCCAAAAGAGAATGTACAAGAAGTTGTTAAACTCTATAGGGACCATGGAAACAACAAGGCAGAAGTCATCACCCAGTTCAGTTGCTATGTCTTTGACACCTTAGGCCTGCAGCGTTTCTCAACCTGTGGGTCGCAGCCCCTTTGGCGGTCGAACAACCCTTTCACAGGGGTCGCCTAAGACCATCCTGCATATCAGATATTTACATTATGATTCATAACAGTAGCAATATTATATTATGAAGTAGCAACGAAAATAATTTTATGGTTGGGTCACAACATGAGGAACTGTATTTAAAGGGCCAGAAGGTTGAGAACCACTGCCTTAGGGTAATTTACAACTCCAGTAGCTCAGATTCACCACTTTGGCACATGTTAATTTTACTTAATTGGGCTGTACAAGCTCTAGGGGCACAGAGAGATGCTAGGTTACTCAATGACTTTTTACTCCCCATGTCAAGTTTTACTTTGCTTATGTGTGATTTATGATTGACAGCTTAATGTATTTATTACAGACGTAGATGTGCATTTCTTTTGTATACACACATTGTGATCACATATATGCAACATTTGCAGATTATTTGTAGAATTTTTTAAAAAGAAAGACAACAAGTGTTTTTACTTGAGTTTACCTTTTGTTGGTATAATCTCTGAGAATTTTTTTCCATAATGAACAGGAATTTTTATTCCAGCCAAATCTCAGGCAAGATATTTCTCCTCTCTGCACATCCATTTAGTTGTCTGGAAAGTGGGGAAGATACTTACTGGTACTCATCAGGGTGTGTGGGAACTGGAGAAAATCTTTGTAAAGATCTAGCTTATGATTTGGCAATTTGTAGGTGTTTCATAAATACTACTTGATAATGATTATGTGCATATTTATGTAGAACTTTATTGTTTAGAATTACTTTATATTTTTTAAAATTTCAATTCACCCTTACAATGGCTTCTTGAGGTAGGTATTATAGTTTCCATTTTGTAGCAGAAGAAAGCGAGGCTCAGGGAGGTGTCACTTGTGCAAAGTCACAGACTAGGAAGTGACAGAGCTAGAACTGAAAACTAAGCTCCTGACTCTAGTCCTCATGCTATAACTGATAGGTACTGGGAGGAAAACAGGCTGGGGTCTGAAGCACAGTACCTGGCGGAAGGTCGGAGTTCAACAAGTGGCCACTATTATTGAAGCAATGTTGTAGTTACCAATGACCATCAATTATGTCTCTATTATCTGTTTCAAGGTAGTTCACCAGGGACTCCTTTACTTTAGCAAGTGACTTCTGTCAAAATAAAGCTGATCTGTTGTTCAGACTACACTATGTAAACCACTATAGATAATCAAATCGTTGGAATAGAAGAGGAACAAGTTATTGAAAACTCTCCGGTTTACTAGTCTATAAACATAGTTTGTGTACATTAAACCTGGACCAAAAGGCCATCCTCTGTATGTAAACATCTTAAAACTAAAATATGACCCTTCTCTTGGATGTAATAGGAGAACCAGAGGTTTGTTTCTTGAAGTTAAGATGCATCCCATCTCACTCACATGCCTCTGTTCCTCCAAATGCCATCGAGCCAAGATGCTGGCTTAGCTCAGGATAGAGAAGAATTGTGCATGTTAGTATTTATCCCATCCCAACACTCAAATTAGCTTCTCTAATAATCAAGCTGAAAAACACACCCTCCTTGTTACCTGCTCTTTCACCGACAGCATTCTTCTGATATAGTTTTTCATTGCAATTAATGCAAAAGCAGAGGGATTTGTGCTGCCCATACATTTGGCAAGGGATTTGGGAGTAGGATCAAAGTTGGTTTTATTTCAATAGGGTCCCTAGTGAGCTGTTAATTACTTGGGTTGCAAATCATATGGCATTTGAAATAGAATATTGAATTACACCCGTGTTTGGGGGTCAGTTTATCTTCTGATATGAAGGTAGATTTGCGGCAGGAAGGAACAGGAGGAAATGAAGTTAGTTTTCTTCCTGTATTTGATGGGGAAGGTCTTTGTTGCTGAACTATTCCTCCAGGCTTTGCATAATGGGTTAAACCAAAAGGGAAAATTATGTTTCAGGAACTTCAAGCAAGAGCAGACCTCCAATTATTCCTCAAAAATGTAATCTTAGACTTACTAATATGAAATATGACTTGGATAACTTACATATTTGGTTTTGAATACTTAAGATGATTTGAATGCCAGTTTAGTGACAAATTAAATAGTGGAATTAATGTTTCTCACCTCAGTATTCCAACATTTATCTCAAACATTTAGATTTTCATCTTATTGAAAAGAAATATTTTGTGTGTTTTCTAATTTATACTCATCAGAGGATGATACCTTATTTTGGAATATTTCGCTTGCTCACTAATCCCTGAACATGCCCACCTCCTTTCTGTTCCATAAGTGCCCTTCCCTGTCTCTCTACCCTGCCTGTCTGTAGTGCTCAATTCCTAGCTCCCTGTGTCTTACCCTTCAGGTTTCAGCTCCAATTTCATTCCTCTTAGAGGCATTACCTCCCATTGATTCTGCCTTATCACCCTCTTACTGCTTCAAACCATTGATCACAGTTGGCATATATCTTACTTATTTGTATATATATATATATATATATATATATATATATATATATATATATCCTATCTAATAAAACAGAAACATGGTAATTGGCGTACGACTGCTACCCTTCCCATTGGCTAATCAGCAGGATATGCAAATTAACTGACAGCCAAGGTGGCGGTAACTGCCAACAAAGATGGCGGTTAATTTGCATACTCACAATAGTGAGAGGTGAAAGGGGAAGGACTGAAGAATGGTGATCGGCACCCCAGGCGGCAGGCAAGAGTTGGGGGGTGGGCAACGGCTGCCTTTCCCCATCCCCCAGTGGGTGATCGCCATGGGAAAGCTGGGGTTGCCGGCTGGCCTTCGGCCCTGATCGCCATGGCAATTGGAGGGCGGGAGTGCTGGGCGCAGGCCAGGCAGCAACCCCTAACCCCCACCATGGTGATCAGAGGGCGGGAGGGTCGAGTTGCAGGCCAGGCAGCAACCACGGACCCCCACCATGGCAATTGAAGGGCGCCAGGGCCTGCGTTCCTCGATCGCCATGGCGATCGGAGGGCGGGAGGGCCGTGTTGCAGGCCAGGCAGCAACCACGGACCCCAACCATGGCAATCGAAGGGCGGGAGGGCGGGGCGCAGGCCAGGCTGCAAGACAGGACCCCCGCCATGGCGATCGGAGGGTGGGAGGGCCGGAGCGCAGGCCAGGCATCAACCACGACCCCCACCATGGCAACTGAAGGGCGGGAGGGCCTGCGCCCCTCGATCGCCATGGTGATCCGAGGGCAGGAGGGCGGAAACTCTCTTAAAGGTTCTCTTAAGGCAGTTGGCGAGGGACCTCGGAGAGCCCCAGGGGGCCCTGGTGCCAGCAAAACTGAGATCTGGGGCGGCTCTCCCCAGAAGGTCCAGAGAACAGCCACTGCAGCCCGCCCCGACCCCAGCGCAAGGCATGGCATGCTGGGCCCGCGGACCCACCCCCTCCCAGAGGCCCCTGGCTTGCTCATGCAGCCCTGGTCACATCACCGGAGCAGCTATAAGGCACAGAAAGCACCATGGACAGCCGCTTGCTCCCACTTGCATTTGCTAAGACAAGGCCGGAGGGTGTGAGGGCCGCTCACATCTCCTTCTCCCTTCTTTTGCTCCTCCTCTGGCTGCTTAGCTCGCCCGGCTTCTTATCCAGGCTCCTCTGCAGCTGGGCCCACTTGGCGGGGTCCAGGGACCAGTCCTTGGCCCCACTGCCAGCGTACAGCACTCCCTCCCAGCTGATTCTCTGCGGGGCGTGGGCACGGGCCCTCTCCCCACAGCCATGGATCTTGGGCAGGCAGTGGCTGAGGCAGTAGCGGTGGCTGCAGTGTGGGCAGAGCAGTCCCGGATTACGAGAGGGATGTCCGACTACTGGTTTAGGCCCAATCCCTGTAAACTGGCAGGACATTTTTCGAGGGGTCCCAAATTGGAGAGGGTGCAGGCCAGGCTGAGGAACACACCCTCCCCCGTGCATGAATTTCGTGCACCGGGATATATATATATATATATATATATATATATATATATATATATATATATTGCCTTGACTCTGAGAACAGGCAGGGGCTCGGGTTGTCCCACATATGCCCATTTCTTCAGTATTTAGCACCATACCTGCACATTGAGAGCTGCATGTCTCATGTTATGTATGGATGAGTGAAGAAATGGATGATTGAACAAATCATAGCCCGATTCTCCTCTTCACAGAGCACTGATCAAACCATTAGGAGACTATAATATTCAGTCTCAGTCCTAACTTAAAAAATAAGTTTATGAAACTGGACAATAACTTAAAAACTGTAACAAAGCTGTGGGTTTATTTTTATTTATTTATTTTTAAATATATTTTTACTGATTTCAGAGAGGAAGAGATAGGGAGAGAGAAACATTAATGATGAGAAAGAATCATTGATTGGCTGTCTCCTACAGGTTCCACACTGGGGACGGAGCCTGCAACAAGGGCATGTACCCTGACCAGGAATTGAACCGTGACCTCCTGGTTCATAGATTGATGCTCAGCCACTGAGCTATGCCAGCCAGGCAGGCTGTGGGTTTAGATTCTGCCATATTGGCTGCAGAACGTTTGACAACACCAAACACTAAGCTGTTAATACACTGCGGTAGCGTCTCGGCTTTGCTCAGTGTGGCTCTTTCTTTCCACCTCCTGTGGTTCTCTCCCCTTTCCTCGTCTATCTCTCTCTCTTTTTTACATCTTGCTTTTTGGCTGTATTTCTGTCTCACAGAAACTGCTGCCAATTTTCTCATGGGTTAGGTAAGAAATAAATACAAGCTATCTTGCTTTTATCAAATTCATAATTGCTATTACTAGAAGATCTGATCACAACAAAATAAAACTGACAATGACTAAAATGGCTTGTGGTAGAATTTGTTATTGCCTAAGAAACTGATGGCAAAATTAAATCTTCTTGACAAAATTTAGACATATAAAATCTGATCTGGGAAAATTGAACTTTGTGGAAATAAAGAAAACTCAAGATGGCAGAAGCCATAACTGTTAAAATTAGATATGGCTAAAAAAAAACCAAACCTGATTTAAAAAATATTTTTATAACATTTCTAAGGAAAAGGATTGATGCTGACCAAATAATATCAGTGAAATTAAAATAATAACAAGGTAAGAGCATTTATATTATTTAATCAAGGGATTATGTAACCGGGGGAACTTAGTTAATATTAAAGTACAGGAAAGGCAATTTATTGTATTGAACAATGGACAACTGTTCTCCTTTTCCACCCATAAAAAAGGAAGGTCTTAGAATACAGCACCTTGATGTGTTTTTTTCTTTCCACATAGTTCTGAGTTTCCTATGATGATTAGTAATGCACGAGTATTTTTATGTTTTATCAAATAAAAGATAGTGATGATAATTTTACATTTAAAGGCATAATAGAGTATATTAGACTTTTTATTTGATAACATTGCTATTTAGACCTCAGGGTCATAACCATGACCTTATTCATCAGGTGGGGATACACTATTTTAGACAAAGTGTCAGTGCTGCAGACCCGGACTAATAAGTTGACAGTGTATGCTGTGGCACCTCTTTTCTTCAGTAGTGTTTGAATAATTAGTGTTTTATCTGGAGGGAAAAAAATGGAGAATTGACCTTAAACAAGATGCTTTAGTACTATACATTCTTATGTTCATTATGTGTCTAGCAGAGGCCTAATTCCTCAAGCTAGCTCTACACAGCATTTGGAAAGTGGCTTTCCAAAAGGTTAGTTTATTTTGGACACCTAAATCAGAAGTGAATTTCCAAGCTATTTATATTGGTCAGATTAAATTGCACTATCTGTAGTTCTTGCTGAATAGATTTTTTTTCTTATCTTCATTTTTAAATTGTTTGAAGATTTTTTTTTTTTTTGGCATAGGAAAAACAATGTTGAGAAGTCAATCTCATATCAATAGGATGATAGCCTGTGAGTATTTTTGAAAACTAGCACCTTTATATGAATTTCCTGTTGTTTCCTGAAACACTCTACTCTCTCAGAAATTTTAATACAGAGGAAAGAAAGTTTTAGCACAAATTTGTGCCCGAAACACAAGAGAAGATGAATAGACGTCTGCTGCATTAAAAAAGGACATAGGCATGCATTAAACCCCTTATGCCTTATTTTTTAATGATGCAATTGTGAATTATGTTCTTGTTGCATTTGTAATTAGAGGCTGAAGCAAATGGTGAAGACTTATTTCAAAGTGATGTGTCTATTAAAATAAGCCACACTGCTAAATGATTGTTCACTGTAACAGCATCTTACGCCCCTAAAACACTCCGACTCTTTGTTGATGTGCAGTTGATTACCACAGCTGATTACATATGTGCACATATTTGCTCGAAAATGTATCAAGAATATTTGATATGTGCAATACAAGTGTGTGTTATCACAATTATAGATAATGAAGCTTTCAATGAATTATTCAGTCACACCATCTACAAAGGGAATGCACTGATTTCCCTTTTCAATAAAATTAGGCATGAATCTTTCTAAACCATTGAGGCTAATTCACCCAGTGGAAAAGCCTAGAATGGAGAGTGGGGAGTTCTTGAGTATTGAAAGATTCTCGTATGCACATTCTAATAAAGAGCAATTTTGTTTAGGGTGAACTCAGTCCATGGGTAGTGGTGGAACCTCGGGGGGATGGAGAGAAATAGGCATTGAGAAAGGGCCAGGTAAACATAAAATCATGTAGTCAAATTAGTAGTATGTATCAGAATATTTTAGGTTGTGATAAAAGCAACACCTAAATCTCACTGGCTTATTGTAACAGAGATTCATTTCTCTCTTTGGCTACATGTCTATTGTGGATCATAAAAGGGACTCTGCTCCATAAGGTCCAGGATGATAGTGGTTGCATCTCAGCACAGGCTTCTACAATCGCCTCACTAATGGGAAGAGAATGGTCACATACATACTAGCTTTTGAAACATTTTTATGAAAGATTTACATGACACTTCCATTCAGTTATTGGCCAGTGCAAGTCACATGACTAACATTAAGAAGTCAAGATGTGCAATCCTATGTGCCTGAACTATTTGGTAAACTACAGTCACGACCACCGCATGATAGAATTTTCTGCAAGGCTGTGTGCCCCTGAGATAGTTTCTCTACCTGACTATATGGACTACTCCATTTCTATCATCCAGACCCTAAAATATCATCAGATCCACTCTTTCATGTTCAATAATGTATGTAAAGACTTTTAGAGAAGGCTGTGTGTTACCTGGAGGGGCAGAGGAATCTTCCAGTTTAACATTTCCTTAAGAGGTATTAACGAGAATGAAGCATTCTGTGATCAGTTTAGTGTGGGAATCTTTGGGTAAGTTTTTCAAATTCCTTTACTTCTCAAAGCCGTCAATACGTTAATAGAATATACATATATATTCTATTATAGCCAGCACAGCATGCAGTCATTTCTCAATTCCACAGAATTTGATTTGTGGGGGAGTTTCCCATGAGATGGTAATCTGTGGAGACACATTTTGGGTAATGCTGCTCAGGTCTCTCCCATGGGTACCTGGTTGTATGTTTGGTCATCATGTGTCTTTTGGGTTGGTGAACACATCTAGGTGCTGGGAGAGTGACACACCCAGGGAGGACATGAAAGCTCTGTGCCGCCCGGATTGCCATACCTTGTTCTGATCATCTCTTCTATTCAACTATTCCTGAATTGTATCCTTCATAAATAAAGCAACTAACACAAGTGAAGTATTTTTCTCAGTTCTGTGAGCTGTTTTAACAAATTACCAAAACTAAGGAAAGGGTTGTGTGAAACCACAATTTATGGCAATTGATTAGGTGTACAGGTAGCTCAGGAGTTGCGACTGACATCTGAAAGAGGATGATTTTGTGAGATGGAGCCCCTTTAACTTGTGGAATCTGATGCTAACTCCTGATAGATAGCATTAGGATTGAACTGAATTGTTGGACATCCAATCAGTGTCTGGAGAATCAGGAAATTAGTTGTTGATGTTGGAAAACACTGCATAATTGGTAGTTATCACCTGGAAGGTGCAGAGAGCTTCCGTAGCTACAACTTCTCCCCTAGCCCTCACCCTCTTCTTAGCCTGGAAAAGGAGCATGATTTTGATGGATGTGGGGGCATAGGAGAAATTTTATGATAGGTAAATACATCTTTCACAGGAAAATGGGCCTGGGGAAATGGAACCTGAGACCACAGAAAAGTGTGAAAAGGATGGGCTGTTGACCTGCATAAACATGGTTCACTGAGTGGAATTTTCATCCCTTTCACCTATGCAGGCCAAATGCTGGTGCATGCTAGAGGGAACAGCATGGCACCGTACAGGAATGACTTCACCACATTCTCCATGTAGATGAAGGGTATCTGGAGTGTAATAGCTTGCAGCTGTTTTTTTTCACTCAAATGGCAACATGAAAGGGAGAAACCTGGAATTTCAGCATTTGCCACCAATGTCTAATGCAGGGTTAACTGACAGCTGCTCCCGGTCCTGGGTCAGGGAAAGTGTGTGAGGAGCAGGGCAGCACCAGTGAGCATAGGAAACCTGAGCGCCTTGCAGCTATTATTCTTCAGAGTTGCACCCTTTTACTTCACTAATGAAGTTGTGCTTTGGTAATAGACTGAATTACCTAAACATTGAAGAATCTGTTTACAAATGCTGTACCTGGGGTCACAGCCATCAGATGATTTTGAAGATGTCTTTTGTTTGAGTTGATCAATGGCTGTAAAAACTAATTTTGAATGCCTGAGTTAGCATGCATGCATTCTCCAAGTAGCTTCTTTGTCCAGGATACACTTGGTGTAAGCCTGTGGCTTTCTAGAAGTTTAAGAGGGTTTTTCTAGCAAGAGTGGGGAGGGGATCCATAGGTGTGTTCTTTCATAATCTTATTCTTCTATAATATTTATTAGAATAATAACAAATCTGCTTATATTCTTGTCAGAAATGACTAACTTTAGATAGTAAAAGACACCTGTGCCTTCATGAACAGCAACAGTCAAATCATTAATCTAGGGCAGTGGTCGGCAAACTGCGGCTCGGCAAACCATGGCTCGCGAGCCACATGCGGCTCTTTGGCCCCTTGAGTGTGGCTCTTCCACAAAATACCGACTTCTGCGCATGGGCCACGAAGTTTCAATCGCACTGTACATACGCGCCCGCATGTGGTATTTTGTGGAAGAGCCACACTCAAGGGGCCAAAGAGCCGCATGTGGCTCGCGAGCCGCGGTTTGCCGACCGCGGATCTAGGGAATATTGGGGTTTGTGCGGTTTTTTGTAAGACTGAGGTAGATTTCAGCCAGCCTGGATTCTTTCACTCCATGGTCATTGTATTTCCCATAGAGATGATATGTTAAAGTGGCTTCTCAGCTAATAGGAAGGAGGCAACAGAATACAGCTAAATATATGAGAGACTTGAGACCTTTATTTTAACTCTGGCTTTGCTTCTAATACTATGTCACCTTGTGAAAATTGCTGAATATCCCTGATTTTGGCTCCTCATCTGGAAAATGTAAAGGTTGGTGAGATAATCTCCAATGCCCCATCTAGCTTTAAAATTCTATGATGCCAGGAATATGGTTTGCCCATCAGTGAAAAGTCACTGAGCTGACCTTGGAAATTGCTTCATGCCAATTAATCTCCTTCCTCCCTTTAATGGAAAGTGATCAGAAATATGGTTTCATATTATAAGTCATAAATATGTTTCCTTGGAATCTCTCCTCCACTGCTTTACAAAAACCATGTGGCCTAAACCCATTTGTGTCTGAGACAAGTGCTAAAAAACAAATACTTCCACAAAGTTAGGTTGAAAGTGAGGTTCCTGTATGAGTAATCTGTTTGATAACTTATTACCAAGAGGTAGGAGAGCAGGAAGAGGAGGTAGGTTTGAGGACCTTGTTCATTTTTGTGATGCTTTTCAAAGCTGCCCTACAGGGAAATCACTTTGGTCAACACAAAAAAGGACCTATTTGGGCTATTCTTTATTGTGAAGCTCCCAGTGGCATTGTAGCATCTTTGAGAATGAGAACTGCTAGCTGCATACAACCTCTGTCTGCATTATTCTTGACTTCTCTCCCCCTTCCCTCCCAGTTCCCCTCCCATTTTCCACTTTTTATCAGCCTGTGGTTAATTCCTATTTACTGAAGCTCTGGACTTGATTCTAGATGTCCCCTGGTCTATTCTCAGACAGCTCAAGCCTCTTTAGCATTTGGTTAATTTTGTCGGGGTGCCAGGAATTTATTCCAAAAGTCTGACATGCTTTCAAAGAGGTTGGGTCAGAGACACAGAATAAACAAATCTATGAGTGTTTCATTCACTAATCTCAGACCCCTATTTACCATTCACAGGCTTATTTTCCAGATGACCATGGCTTCTGGCACTGAAAGAATTACAGATATCAAACAGGATTTCTTTGTGCTTGATGATCACATGTTCTCACTTTTTTCTAAATGCCCCAATTAATATAGTTTTTATTCTTGTGTAGAAAGGTGATTTGCTTAATCTACACTAATAAAAGAGAAAAATGGTAATTGGCGTACGGCAATACCTTTTTCATTGGCTAATCAGGGCTATATGCAAATTAACTGCCAACTAAGATTGGCAGTTAACTGTCAACTGAGATTGGCAGTTAACTGCCAACAAGATGGCGGCTAATTTGCATATGTAGGCACAATGCAGGGAGGCGAAAGGGAAAGCAGGAAGAAGCCCCCTGCCACTGACAGTGATCTGAAACCCAGGGGGGAGCTAAGAGCTGGGGGGCAGGGCAAAGGCGGCCCTGGGGCCGCCTTTGCCCTGCCCCCCAGCCATGATCGGAGAATCAGGCGCCTTTGCCGCCCTGGCCAGTGATAGCAGGAAGTAGGGGTGGAGCCAGTGATGGGAGCTGGGCACGGTCGAAGCTGGCAGTCCCAGGAGCTAGGGGTCCCTTGCCTGGGCCTAAAGCAGAGCCCACGATCGCGGCGCCCCCCGCTGCCACTGCAGGTCCCCACTGCCCAGGCTGGACGCCTCGGCCAGAGGCGTTAGGCCTGGGCAGGGGTGGAGCCTGCAACCACAGGGAGCTGGGGGTCCCCTGCCCAGGCCTGACGCCTCTGCCGGAGGCCTCAGGCCTGGTCAAGGGGCCAATCCGGTGATTGGTGACCGGAGGGTGATGAGGGTCAACTCCTCTGGCCGAGGCATCAGGCCTGGGTGGGGGGCGGAGCCCGGGATTGGGGGGATATGATGGTCCCCTTGCCCAGTCCTGAAGCCTGGGTCAGAGGCGTCAGGCTTGGGCGGGGGGTGGAGCAAGCGATCAGAGGGAGATGGGGGTCCCCTGCCCAGGCATGATTCCTGGGCCAGAGGCCCCAGGCCTGCGCGGGGGCCAGAGCCAGTGATCGGGGGGAGATGGGGGTCCCCTGTCCAAGCCTGACACCTCTGGCGGAGGCGTCAGGCCTGGGCAAGGGGCTGATCAGGCGATCGGAGGGTGATGGGGGTCAACGCCTGAGGGCTCCCAGTATGTGAGAGGGGGCAGGCTGGGCTGAGGGACACTCCCCCCCCCCCCGCCCCCACACCCAGTGCACGAATTTCGTGCACCGGGTCCCTAGTTTAAAATAAAGAGGACTTAATTTTCTATCACTAGGTTACTTCTCACCTTAATTTATCGATAGGAAAATTTCCCTTGTTGGGCTGTGCCACTGCATTGTGATTTTAGAAACTGTGGTGCCTGTGGTTATTGGACTATGTCTCAATAGTACAAAAAAGAAGACTCACATGAAGTTTAAAAAAATCAAGAAGTGATGTGGTATAACATGGTTTACGTATCTCCATCAGACCCACAGCAGGAACAGCACCAGCCAAATCTCAGTCACTTGGTTTTACTCTTCACCTGTGGATTAGTGGCTGAAATTAGATGATGAACTTGATAGTGTGTTGAGCTTGTTATTAATTGGATTAGCTGGTTTCTGTGTGTTCTTGATTTATGCAATTTGGCCTAGAAAGACAGGCAAGGGTTTCTAGGTTTCCAGCACCACCAGTACTAGAGACTGAGGACTTCAGAGCATAGTAAAGAGCCCTTGGTGGTGGTGGTGGCGGGGGCGAGGGGCAGTTGTGTGAGGATACCCCTGAGGAGGCACACAATAATCACTAATAAAGACACAGTGAACAGACACAACCCAACCGGTGTCAGATGAATGGGCAGCCACTCAGGAGAATCGGTTAGAGTTACTGCAGTAGAGGGTGGTAGAAATTTCTGTAAAGGCCTTTTTGTGAAGCTGAACTTGAAGCAGGCTTTAGAAGAAGAAAGGCTGAGTAGCATTCATGGGTGGGGGCTGGTCCAGGGAGAGAAGGGGTAAGTCCAGGCAGGAGCAACCCATCTGGAGTAGAGAATGTGAACTTGGATTCTGAAGGAGGTGAGGGCATTTGGGGAAGGTTGGGAGGGCCGAGGAAGATGATGAAATCCGGAGAAGCCAAAATTTAAGATTAAGAATTGGCTAATTTACATTCTTGGCTGAAAAGATGGGAGAAGAGTGGGGGAGATGGGCAAAATATCTCCTAGCTCTGAGGAAAGTTGGGTAAACCTGATGAAATTGGACTCAAATTAGTCCTTCCCCTTTGCTTGCTTCTGGGTATGGTTTTTATTGTAAGGTCCTGCTCTCCAATACTAAAATCCTAATTCCGCTTTTCTTTCCCCACTTCCTTTATTAAACCCTGCTTAGGGATTATAACTTGTAGCCAGAGGTCGGGCCTCACAAGGTGGGTTTTGTGGCCCATCAGGAGTAGTGCAGTGGGTTCTCCCACACTTTCATCTCTGTGTGAGGACTATCAGACGGATTAGCCAGCCGCCTGTTCCCAGGGGCGCATCCACATGCATTGACTTGCTTGGGAAAATTTCCTCTGGGCTCAACACCCTTGTTCTCAGACCTAACCCAGCGTCTGACCCTCCCCAAAAGGGTGTGTTTCACTTGTACTGACACTGGGAATGTATTCTTGTCCTTTTGAGTAAACAGTTCTGTACAGTAGAGGGTGGGACCATATCTGAAACAAAAGCTTGGGATTATGTTGTTTCTCTAGCACCTGCCTTCCTGGGGTGAGCTCACTGCATTTAATGACACCCTTCCAGTCCAGCCTGGTCCCCTTTTTTGGAATACTGGGTAGTGCTTAATATTCTCTGCTGGGAACTCACCTCTTTCCATGCCAGTTAGAATCAGATGGTATCCCTTTAAGATCCCCAGATAAAACATGTGTAGAGCTGTCAGTTGTTAACCTACATTCAATTGATGTGCGATTTTCATTTCTAATTAGACCTGTTTGCTTAAGAAATACAAACAAAACCAACACATTTCCTCATGCTGTTGCAGCTGGTTGCAAGGTAGTCTGTATTTACTACTTTATGGTTAGTTTTAAAATCCAAACTATAAATGTGAATTACTTTTTGGTCTGACTCCAGGGTGTAGGTTATTGTTATGCTAATTCAGGTGTATGTCTTCCCAGACCTTATAAGTGTATAAATCTTGTGCTCTTTTGAACAAATTGGGTGGTTAATCCTTTAATCAGTTATTGAGAGATTGCTACAAGCACAGAGCAAAGGCCAGCCCTCTCAGCTCAGCCTTTTGAAGGTCATCATTGTTATGCATTTGATGTTTCTCCTTTGTTTTTCCCTTTTTCTTCTATTAAATAAGAAAGTTGGTCTAATCCTAGAGCAAGCACGTTCCTTTAAAGGGGAAAGATGGGACCAGGGGAGGAGAAAGAGATCTAATGCTTCAAATAATAGGCAATGCTGCTGATGGGAGCAGTCTCTTAGCCTCCCTTTCTTTCCCCTCTCCCTGCTTCCTTCTTAGGTATGTTCTGAGAAGGGATATTTGTCTCCAGCAGGCTGGTTGTATTTGTCATTTGGCTTTTCTGTTTTCTTAACTATGTATTTATATATATTCTGTGGGTAACTCTTTTGTTAGCATAAGGAGGCTGTTTTTCCTTCATCTGTCCCTGAAAAAAAAAAAAAATTAGTGGAGACTCCTTCAACTGCTTAGAAATAACAGGTTGAGTTCAAACACATTATCATTCATTGGCAGCTACTTCTGACTGTGATGGGGAGAAGGTTTAAGCTCATATGAATTGTTAATGCTGACAATAGAAGTGCGATGAGATGGTCTGCTATCAACTCCTCTTTGTGTGGAGGGCCTGGCTTAAACCCTGTCCTATCTGGCTGGATATGGACCTACAGCCAGTAATGCCCCTGAACATTTGTGCTACCTCAGTTCCATAGGATGCATTAAGAATTGATTTGTGTTTACAAGGACTTGTTCACTTTTCTGATACTCCAGATGACTAAAGCACATCATTTTACAGCCTTTCTTCTACTCAGGCTTCATTCAATAATGCCTAGGAAGGACCTTCTGGAGGGTGCTCATGCAGTGAAATCCCACATGGAAATGCTCTCAAGGAATGCAATTGCGGGTATCCATCTGGATAAATGAAAACAAGGTAGAAAAATAGGAAAGAGTGTTGGGAATTGTGATCCTGATCTCAAAGCAGAAAACATTCTCTGTAAACCTTCTCCTATGGAGAAGGGTCAGGATCCACATCAGAATCTAAAGTGCCTATGGAAGTCACAGATAGATGATGTTTTAAATCTTTGTGGCCCTGAGGGCTTGTAATTTTTCTTCTTTCTTAAATTTATCTAAAATCTGTTGAAATCTAAATTGCCATGGATGGGGCTCTTGTCACTCCCCTTGGGCCAGTTGGTGTGATAACAGCCCTTCATTTCCAGGACTGATGTTGAACAGATATAGGTGTTTGTAAATGTTGGGCTTCACAATCATATAACTAAGGAAAATTGCTTAGAAAACAAAAATAGCAGTTCCTAATATTGAAAAATTAAGTCACTTCCTTTAGGAGTAAGACTCCTAAAGATGACAGTAAGCTTAGTTACCAATTAATGAGCATTCACTGGCTTTTCTCGTGCAAACTGGGCATTACTGTCTGCCATTCTATACAGGACAACATGGAGTCTCACCCTCAAGCTCATAAAAGCAGGGTGGGGATAAAAGTCTAGATCTGTCAGCCACAGCAATTCCTTCAGAGGTGATCACATGACCCAAAACAGGCCAATGGAAGTTTTTAGGAATAATTGCAGGACTCTGGGAATCCTGGAAAGTTAAGCCTGAACATCCTGGAAAGTTAAGCCTAGAGGGACTGGTGTAAGAATGAAGCCATAGCAGAGGAGAACACACAAAATGGAGAAAATGGGGACATGATTTCAGTACCTGGATACAGCTGTGCCTGAAGCCAATTGCTCCTGGATTATTTAGTGACATAAAACAATAAATTCTTTTTTTTGCTTGTTTAAGCCTCTGTTGGAAAAGGTAGACTCATGCACTCATGTAGACATTCTTTCCATCCCAACGTGGTTATATAAAAATGTGCCTTGGGCCTGGAACATTTCCTTGCCAAGGGTAGAGTTCTAACAGCCTGTACTAGGCTTATCACCTTGTGTGGGATACTTTTCTCTGTTTCAGATTTAATGTTTGCACCTTTGTTCTCTTCAAGCATGGATGCCATATGGCACCTGGCCAACCCTACTACTATATCTGTCCTCTTCAGGGAGGGGACTGGATCCTTCTAGTGCAGCACAAGAGGGCCAAGTACCCTGTATCTAGCAGCCATAGGAGACTGAGGCCCATCATTGGAGCTGATCTTTCCCTTCCCTGTGTGAGTGAAGTGCTATTCCATCCACTGCTTAACTGAGCTGCGTTTTCCTGGAGACTCTGATACCCAGATGCACTAAAGAGAAGTGTTTGGGCTTCTGCTCCTGGTGATAGGCAACAGGTATCACTTGTTTGACACTCTTTGAAATAGTTTTCTGTCTTGAAACTTAAAACTGAAAGGCTCTTGACAATTTTGTCTACATTGCCAAACTTTCTCCGAGTCCCCCAGGTAAACTGGTAATTTCTCTTACCCTTCCCTCACACACTGAATCCACCACTGTGATTGTACCATCATAATGATGGTGGTTACTTTTATTACACATATGCCCTTCACTAGGCTGCAGTATGCTGCAGAGTAGAGATAATGCCTCTGTGTGTATGTGTGTGTTGCATATACACGTGTGTGTGTGTGTGTGTGTGTGTAGGGGTGTGTGTATGCCTATATGTGTTTAACTCTAATCTCTAGACCCAAACTTACTCCAGAAATGCAAAATAATCTTCATGATTTAAACAGTAAATTCTGGGAGAGAAAATGGCGGAGGTTTAGACAGACGTGTCGGTGCCTTGTCCCCGAGCAGATAAGGGCGGGCAGCTGGAAACGGGTAGCATACAGCCCGAATAAGCAGAGGAGATTCAGCTGAGACAGTCTGCAGCCAGGAAAGACAGAGAAATCCTAGATAAAGGGAACGGTTAGAGGCTGAGGCTGAAACCTCTCCAGGTGCGCCGGCACAGCCGCGGAGACCGTGCCATCTTGGGTGACTGTCGCCGGCATCCAGAGACCAGCTACTAACCCGGCAACAACGGCTCTCAAGCAGCGCGACTACGTGAACTCAGAGGAACTCGGCTTCTCCCCACAGAAAGGTTAGACTTTCCCCAAAGGTGCGGTTTGCAGTTTAGGTTGGAGAGTGGAACGCGCGCAGGGGGGTGGGGGCTCTGCGCCCCACAAAGACCGCGGCCGTTGGAGCCAGCGTGACCCACGAGTGTGGAAGGGCACCCCCAGGGCTGCTGGCAGAAGGGAACGCTATAAATAAGCCCACAGTTGGACGGGACACAAACGGGCAGCCTCAGATTACACCAGTTTGCCGGCTACTCGGTGCCAGGAGCCAGAGCGCGCGCAGAGACTTCGCGCAGATTTGGAAGGTGAAGCGTTTCGAGTACGCACAACTTCCCAGGCTCTTAAATCTGTGCGTTTGATTGTTGAACCCAGTGCAAGGGACTACCCAGTTGGGGTCAGTCACAGAGCTTGTAAGGGAAGGCTGTTTTGGGGGAGCCTGGGAAACAGAGCGGGGAGTGACTACTGGAAAACCAGCTCTGGGCGGAGGACATTCCCAGACCAGCTTCCAGTACAATAGAGAACACCTGGTCAGAGAGGTCCTATACCCTCGGAGGTCAATCCCGACGCACTGCCACCCAGAGGCAGAGCCATGAACTGACTCTTCTGTAAATACAGATAAGGGCTGTCTGGGAAACCAATGTAGCCTGCCTTAAAATCAGGACTGTGGCTTACAACACAGAGGAACAGTGTATCAGAGGAAAATTCAACATTCTCCTGAATACCTGGTGTGCCAAAAAGAGGAGCAGAAGATCTGAAGCACCTTCATTACAGCCCATTTTTTTTAATTATTTTTTTAATTATTGTTTCACCTTTTAACTAAGAAACCATTTATTTTCTTTTTTCATCACCTGATATTTCCCTTTTAATTACTACATTTTTATTTTTAACCAGTACTATTACTGCTGCCATTTTACCATTTTTTTTTAAAGTGTCATTTTATTTTCTCTTTATTTTATTTTGGGACTAAGGTTCTCCATTCTATTTTCATCGTTCCTTTAGCATCATTTTCCTCTACCTCAATTGTGCTGCTGTGCTAAAACTTTCTTCCCCACTTTTCCCCTTTTGCTGTCCTGTTTCTCTTTCCCTATTCCTGCTTTAGATTTTTCCTATTCTTCATACACCCTGTCTAAATTTCACCCTACTTATATATCCCTTTTCCAATCACCTGCTCTAAATCCTTATCCACCTCTCCCTTATCTTTCTTCACTATCCAAATTTTTTATTCTCTCCTTTTCTCTATTGTTCTGTTGTTGCTTGCTCGATTGTTGAGTATATTGTGGTTTTTTTTTCTTTTCTTTTCTTTAAGGATTGTATGTGAGGTTGTTCTGCTTTTTCTTTTTCTTTTTCTTTTTCTGTCTCCCATTCCCCCTCCCCACCCCACCCCCGGCCAGTTATTTTTGTGCTTCTGCTTTCCCTTGCCTCACTTGATATTATTGGCTGTTTGTAGTTTGTATTCACTCCAGAGATCCGTTGCTGGAATTTGTTGGGGTTAGTGGCGGTTCTATCGGAGTTTTCTCCGCATATGAATAGTCTCCTCCCCTCTTCTACTTCATTCTATTTTTCTTTTTTTTTCTTTTTCTTCTTTTTTTTTCTCTTTTTTCTGTTTTTCTCTCTATCTTTTTCTCTTCTTTCTTCCTTACCCCCCAACTCTCTTAGCTTGGGTGGCCATCTTTATTTGGGGTTATTAATACCGTAATTCATTTGTGTTCAGTGCCTGGTACGTTGTGCCTTGTTGTGTTGTATTTTGTGCCTTTAAATCAACGCAGCAGATCCAAGCGACAGCGGCCTCCTGATCTCCACACGCTCTGTCTGAGGAACAGCTGCTGTGGGTGAAGCCTCCCTCCACCAGCCAGAAGAGCCACAACAGCTGTGAACAGCACCCATCAGAAGACCCGCTAACAACAGAGGAGCAGCTGCTACCACAACCGCCCAAGGAGCAACCACAGCCTGAGGAGCCACTGCCACCTAGGGAGCAGCCACTGAACGACTCAATATCTATATACGTCAGTGAGATCAAACATGGGTAGACAAAGAAATCCCCAAAGGAAAGAAAAGGAGGACTCACCAGAAAAGCAGCTAAGTGATACAGAGGCATACAACATGACAGAAAAAGAATTCAGAATAAGGGTCCTAGAGTGCATACACCGGATGGAGGAAAAAATCGACAACTTATCCAAGAAGCAAGAAGAAACAGATGAAAAAATCGACAACTTAACTAAGACCCAAGAAGAAATGAAGTGCGATATAGCTGCAATAAAGAACACCATTGAAAGTATCAACAGTAGACTAGGAGAAGCGGAAGACCGAATTAGTGAATTAGAAGACAGGGAAGCAAAACACACCCAAACTGTACTTCAGTTGGAGAAAAAAATTAAAAGACAGGAGGAGAGCCTAAGGGAGCTTTGGGACAACATGAAACGAAACAACATACGAATAATAGGGGTGCCAGAACAACAGAAAGAGGAACAAGGATTAGAAAACCTATTGGAAGAAATAATATCAGAAAACTTCCCTGAGGTGGGGAAGAAAAAAGTCACACAAGCCCAGAGAGTCCCAAGCAAGGTGAACCCGAAAAGACCCACACCAAGACACATCATAATTACCATGGCAAATGTTCAGGACAAAGAGAGAATCTTACAGGCTGCAAGAGAGAGACGGAAAGTTACATACAAGGGATCTCCCATTAGATTATCAAATGATTTCTCAACAGAAACACATCAGGCCAGAAAAGAATGGACGGAAATTTACAAAGTGATGCAAAGCAAAGGACTGAATCCAAGAATACTCTATCCAGCAAGGCTATCATTCAAAATTGAAGGGGAAATAAGAAGCTTCACAGACAAAAAAAGGCTAAGGGAGTTTATCACCACCAAGCCAGCAATGCAAGAAATGCTAAAGGGACTGGTGTAAAAAGAAGAAATAAAAATCCCAGAAAGAAAACAGCCACACACACACAAAAAGAAATGGCTACAAACAAGTACCTTTCAATAATAACTTTAAATGTAAACGGGCTAAATGCTCCAACCAAAAGATATCGAGTGGCTGAATGGATAAAAAATCATGACCCATACATTTGCTGTCTACAAGAGACCCACCTCATTAGAAAGGACTCACACAGACTGAAAGTGAAGGGATGGAAAAATATCTTTCAGGCTAATGGAAAAGAAAAGAAAGCTGGGGTAGCAATACTTATATCGGACAAAATAGACCTCAAAGTGAAGGCCATAACAAGAGATACGGAAGGCCACTTCATAATACTAAAAGGATCAATACAACAAGAAGATATAACCCTGATAAACATATATGCACCCAATGCAGGAGCACCCAAATACATAAAAAATCTTCTGGAAGATATCAAAGGAGAGATCGACAACAATACAATCATAGTAGGGGACTTTAATACACCACTGTCATCACTGGATAAGTCCTCTAGACAAACAATCAGCAAAGATACAGCAATACTAAATGACTCACTAGATCAGATGGACTTAATAGACATCTTCAGAACACTTCACCCCAGTGCCACGGAATATACATTCTACTCAAGTGCTCATGACACATATTCAAAAATAGACCATATATTGGGTCACAAGCAAAGTATCCCCAAATTCAAGAAGATTGAAATCATAAAAAGCGTCTTCGCAGACCACGATGGCATAATATTAGAAATAAACTGCAATAAAAACAACCCAAAATACTCAAACACCTGGAAGCTGAATAGCATGCTATTAAATATTGATTGGGTTACCAATGAAATCAAAGAAGAAATTCAAAACATCCTGGAAACTAATGACAATGAAAACACAACAATCCAAAACCTATGGGACACAATGAAAGCAGTCCTGAGAGGGAAGTTTATAGCTCTACAGGCCTATCTCAAAAAACAAGAAAAAATGGTAGTAAATCAGCTAACTCTACAACTCAAAGAATTAGAAAGAGAGCAACAAGAAAACCCCAGAGTGAGCAGAAGGAAGGAGATAATAAAGATTAGAGCAGAAATAAATAACATAGAGACCAAAAAAATAATACAGAAAATCAATGAAACCAAGAGCTGGTTCTTCGAAAGGATAAACAAGATTGACAAACCTCTAGCCAGACTCACCAAGAAGCAAAGAGAGAGGACCCAAATAAACAAAATCAGAAATGAAAGAGGTGAAATAACAACAGACCCCACAGAAATACAAATGATTGTTAAAAAATACTATGGACAGCTCTACTCCAGCAAACTAGACAACCTGGAGGAAATGGACAAATTCCTAGAAAAATACAACATTCCAAAACTCAATCAGGAAGAATCTAAAAATCTCAACAGGCCAATAACTATGGAAGAAATTGAAGCAGTCATCAAAAAGCTTCCAGCAAACAAAAGCCCAGGACCAGACGGCTTCACAGGGGAGTTTTACCAAACATTCAAGGAAGAACTAAAACCTATCCTCCTCAGACTACTACAAAAAATTCAAGAGGAAGGAACACTTCCAAGCTCATTCTATGAAGCCAGCATCACCCTAATACCAAAACCAGGTAAAGACAACACAATGAAAGAGAATTACAGGCCAATATCCCTCATGAACATAGATGCCAAAATCCTCAACAAAATCTTAGCAAATCGGATCCAGCAGTACATCAGAAAGATCATACATCATGACCAAGTAGGATTTATCCCAGGGATGCAAGGATGGTACAATATCCGCAAATCAATAAACGTGATACATCACATAAACAAATTGAAAGAAAAAAACCACATGGTCATATCAATTGATGCAGAAAAAGCATTTGACAAAATTCAACACCCATTTTTGATAAAAACTCTCAGCAAGGTGGGAGTAGGAGGATCATACCTCAACATAATAAAAGCCATATATGACAGGCCCACAGCCAACATCATTCTCAATGGACAAAAACTTACACCATTTCCCCTAAGAACAGGAACAAGACAGGGATGCCCCCTCTCACCACTCCTGTTCAACATAGTACTGGAAGTGTTAGCCATTGCAATTCGGCAAGAAGAAGAAATAAAAGGCATCCAAATTGGAAAAGAGGAAGTAAAACTGTCCTTATTTGCAGACGACATGATATTATACATACAAAACCCTAGAGACTCCATCAAAAAGCTACTAGACTTAATACATGAATTTGGCAATGTAGCAGGATACAAAATTAACCCCAAGAAATCTGAGGCATTTCTATACACCAATAGTGAACTTTCAGAAAGAGAGATTATAAAAACAATCCCGTTTACCATCGCACCAAAAAAACTAAGCTACCTAGGAATAAACTTAACTAAAGAGGTAAAAGACCTCTACTCAGAAAACTACAGGACGTTGAAAAAAGATATAGAGGAAGACATAAACAGATGGAAGAACATACCGTGTTCATGGATTGGTAGAATCAACATCATTAAAATGTCCATACTACCCAAAGCAATCTATAAATTCAATGCACTTCCCATTAAAATACCAACGGCATACTTCAGAGATCTAGAACGAACTCTCCAAAAATTCATCTGGAATAAAAAAAGACCCCGAATAGCTGCAGCAATCCTGAAAAAGAACAAAGTAGGTGGGATCTCAATACCAGATATCAAGTTGTATTACAAAGCCACTGTTCTCAAAACTGCCTGGTACTGGCACAAGAATAGGCATATAGATCAATGGAATAGAATAGAGAGCCCAGAAATCGGCCCGAACCAATATGCTCAATTAATATTTGACAAAGGAGGCAAGAACATACAATGGAGCCAAGATAGTCTCTTCAATAAATGGTGTTGGGAAAATTGGACAGATATATGCAAGAAAATGAAACTAGACCACCAACTTACACCATACACAAAAATAAACTCAAAATGGATAAAGGACTTAAATGTACGACAGGAAACCATAAAAATTCTAGAAGAATCCAAAGGCAACAAAATCTCAGACATATGCCGAAGCAATTTCTTCACTGATACAGCTCCTAGGGCACTTGAAACTAAAGAGAAAATGAACAAATGGGACTACATCAAAATAAAAAGCTTCTGCACAGCAAAAGAAACCATCAACAAAACAACGAGAAAACCCACTGTGTGGGAAAACATATTTGCCAATGTCATATCTGATAAGGGCCTAATCTCCAAAATCTATAGGGAACTCATACAACTTAACAAAAGGAAG
Source organism: Myotis nattereri (assembly GCF_964212035.1). Classification (NCBI taxonomy): domain Eukaryota; kingdom Metazoa; phylum Chordata; class Mammalia; order Chiroptera; family Vespertilionidae; genus Myotis; species Myotis nattereri. The sequence goes on from NC_138082.1 coordinate 23,358,374, forward strand.
ATAAACAATCCAATCAAAAAATGGGCAAAGGACCTAAATAGACACCTTTCAAAAGAGGACATTCAGAAAGCCAAGAGACATATGAAAACATGCTCAAAGTCACTAATCATCCGAGAGATGCAAATCAAAACAACAATGAGGTACCATCTCACACCTGTCAGACTGGCTATCATCAACAAATCAGCAAACGACAAGTGCTGGAGAGGATGTGGAGAAAAAGGAACACTTGTGCACTGCTGGTGGGAATGCAGACTGGTGCAGCCACTATGGAAGACAGTATGGAGTTTCCTTAAAAAACTGAAAATGGAACTCCCATTTGACCCTGTGATCCCACTTCTAGGAATATATCCCAAGAAACCAGAACCACCAATCAGAAAAGATATATGCACCCCTATGTTCATAGCAGCACAATTCACCATAGCTAAGATCTGGAAACAGCCTAAGTGCCCATCAGTAGATGAATGGATTAGAAAACTGTGGTACATCTACACGATGGAATACTATGCTGCTCTAAAAAGGAAGGAACTCTTACCATTTGCAACGTCATGGATGGAACTGGAGAGCATTATGCTAAGTGAAATAAGCCAGTCAATGAAGGAAAAATACCACATGATCTCACTCATTCATGGATAATAGAGACCATTATAAACTTTTGAACAATAATAGATTCAGAGGCAGAGCTGCCTCAAACAGATTGTCAAACTGCAGTGGGAAGGCCGGGGAGGGTTGGGGGGCAGGAGGTAGGGGGGTAAGAGATCAACTAAAGGACTTGTATGCATGCGTATAAGCATAACCAATGGACATAAGACACTGGGGGATAGGGGAGGCTGGGGGACTGTCTAGGGCGGGGGGATAAAATGGACACATATGTAATACCCTTTGTAATACTTTAAGCAATAAAAAAATTTAAAAAAAAATAAAAAAAAAAAAAATTAAAAAAAGAAAAAAAAAAAAAGAAAAAAAAAAAATAAACAGTAAATTCTTTAGGTAACATTATATGTTAAATTCTCCAACCCCTTCCCAATATATCATAATAACCCCTCCCATGCTTGGTACTTTGAGAAGCAAAATATTGGGTATGTGTCATTAGTTCCCTCCAGGAAGATGTAAGGTCAGAACATGTAGGAACATTCTGATAAATCTCTGACATGTTAGGTGGTGAAGATGTATTTTTCAAGAGCTAAACTAGAATTCTAACTTTATTCCAAAAGAGATTAACTTGATAAATTAAAACTTAAGGCACACAGAGCCATTTTTTCTTAGTCAACCTACTAGAACTTTTTGAACACTGATTTGAGCCTATATTTTGGCTAAATATTATGACAGACAGAAGAAATACGAGACCGGCTTAGTGGAACCAATTTTAGACTTGGAGAGAAATGAGAGCTGCTGATTTTAGGAGTGCTACCCAAGTTTTTCATACTCCCAAATAGCTTTTCTTTCCCCATTGCTTTTACAGGTTTTTTTTCTTAACAATGTAGAACAGTGATGGCGAACCTTTTGAGCTCGGCGTGTCAGCATTTTGAAAAACCCTAACTTAACTCTGGTGCCGTGTCACATACAGAAATTTTTTGATCTTTGCAACCATAGTAACACAAAGATTTATATTTTTGATATTTATTTTATATATTTAAATGCCATTTAACAAAGAAAAATCAACCAAAAAAAATGAGTTCGTGTGTCACCTCTGACATGCATGTCATAGTTTCGCCATCACTGATACAGAACAAGGGAAGTCTCTGAAACTCACCATCCATTCTCTTCTTGACATAAATTAATTTACTATGCTTTTCTTTCTCTTATCTAAAGAGATCCACCAAACAAGGGAATCAGGATTTAGCTCTAGTGGCCCAGCCAATTCTTGAACAAGGGGCTAATTCTAGGGGAAGGCAGTGGGAATCCCTGTAGAGCAAAGTTCTTATGGCTAGATTCCCTTAAGAGGATGCTCTGTACCCAACCATGCTGCTCAGTAAAAATAACACCAAAGATAAGATAAATTCTGCTTATTTTTTAAAAAATATATACTTTATTGATTTTTTACAGAGAGGAAGGGAGAGGGATAAAGAGTTAGAAACATCAATGAGAGAGAAACATCGACCAGCTGCCTCCTGCACACTCCCCACTGGGGATGTGCCTGCAACTAAAGTACATGCCCTTGACTGGAATCGAACCTGGGACCTTTCAGTCTGCAGGCCAACGCCCAATCCACTGAGCCAAACTGGTTAGGGCTGAAGTCTGCTTATTTTGAAGTTTAAGATCGAGACCATAAGAATGATTGAACATTAGTGACTGCAGAGAACTCAGTGATTGCTTTGTGCAACCCTATCACTTTGTAAAGAAGGAAACTATAACCCCAAGTGCAGTTTGACTTGCCCCAAACACATTTCTAGTGCAGTTTGGGCCCGTTTCTCCCAGAATTCTTTTTACAGCTTGAGAAGTATCAAAGCAGGGATACTAAGAGCCCCTGCTCCCCTCTACAGTCAGGGTATATGGGTTTGACTCCTACTTCAGTTGCTAATGGGCTTTGAATGAGTTATTTTTTTTAGTCTCTTGGTGTCTTAGTTTCCTCATTTATAAAATGACTAGTGGCCCGTTGCACAAAGATTCGTGCAATAGGCTTTCCTTCCCCTGGCTGCCAGCACCAGTCTTCCTCCAGCACCCGGGACCCAGGCCTTTGGTCCGGCCGCAGCAGCAAGGCTTGGCTTCTCCCCTGGCGACCCAGGCCCCCAGCCCCTCCTTGAGCGGAGTCCAGGGCTGGTGGGAAGCTTGGCTTCCTCCTTCACCGGGAGCAACCCAAGCCTCCTTCTCACTCCAGCTCTGTGACCACCACCATCTTCAGTTTTTGCTCTGTGCCTGCATATGCAAATTAACCACCATCTTTGTTGGGTTAATTTTCATAGTCACTCTGATTGGCTGGTGGGTGTAGCGGAGTGGAGGAGTGACAGAGTGATGGTTAATTTGCATGTTTCTCTTTGATTATATAGGATAATAGCAGTAATAACTACTTCAACAGGCTGTTCTGAAGATTAAATGAGTTGATATGGATAAAGCAGTTAGAACAGGGCTGATCCATAGCAAGTGCCCAGTTAATATAATGGTTAATCTTGTTTTCATTCTATGTTGCCTTTCAGGATGTGATTTCAAGGCTACCAATAGGAACCTTTTGCTATATTCTAGCCCTAAACCCTAGACATTCCCCTATGTATTTGCCCTTGTTCCATACTCCATTATGTAAGTAACTGTGTCCCCTACCCCAAAGACCTACATTACACAATTAACAATGTGACTTAAAATGCTAATATCACTGAGAGAGGAATCATGGTGACTTACTTCCATCCTACAATTAAGAACCAACATTGGATCTTTTCCTAGGAACAGGTTTGCAAGGAATAGAGACCACAGGCTTTGGGAGCCTGGGAAGTTAGGGTGGTGGGGAAAGGGGTGGCTATTCAGGGGTAAGGGGGTCAAAGGTACAGAAGGCAGTTGGTCTACAGACAAGCTCATCAACATGTTTAGTATTTCTGATTCATTATTTTTCTTGTTCTTCCCTAGTTCTTTGCCTGTGGCCCCTCGTGTAAGGATAGCTGCATATCCAATGAAGCACCGCAGCTCAGGGTGGCTGGGCCCAGAGCATCCCAGGGAGTGATTGGCTTAGGCCAGATTTTCTCAGCGTTGGTGCTACTGAACTTTGGAGTGACCCTTTTTGTTGTGGTGCTGTCTTGTGCATTGTGGGATGGTTAGTAGCACCCTACTGATCAGATACCAATAATACTCCTCCCCAATATGTTATGACAACCAAAATGTCTCCGACACTTGCCAAGTTTTCCTTGGGAGCCAAATTGCTCCCAGTTGAGAATGTTTGGCTTAGGCCTTCTTCTTAAGATCTGTTGATTTTACTCTCTCTTGGGCAGGCCAGACTGGACTAAGGTCAGTGGGATCAAGGACTTTTTGGCTCCCTCTCTCCACATGAAGATTCTCCACTGCCCCCAACTTCCTCTGGAAAAATCTACTTGGGCCTTAATTTACCTATACTAGGAACCTTTTGCTATATTCTAGCCCTAAACCCTAGACATTCCCCTATGTATTTGCCTTGTTCCATACTCCATTATGTAACTAACTGTGTTCCCTACCCCAAAGACCTGCATTACACAGTTAACAATGTGGCTTAAAATGCTAATATGCCACTCCCCTGTGATAGGAGAAGGGCATTATCTCCTGGGTAGAGCTAGCCAGCTGAAGACATAGTAGGCTACCCTAGGTTAGAGGACAGGATGACCCCTTGTTGCCCACTACCCTAGTTGTCTGCTGAGGCCACTCAAAGTTTGACAACCAGATAGGATCACCTCAAACTCCTATTTCCCCAGACAAGGGAAGCCATTTTTTCCCTAGAAATGTGTGCCCTCCTCCTCACTCTGCAAATCTCCAGAACTTTCATCTTTGCTCTGGGGTCCTGTGACCAAGCATGCTTTCTTCAGGCTATGTAGACGAGGACATAAAACATTCTCTCTCTCTCTCTCTCTCTCTCTCTCTCTCTCTCTCTCTCTCTCTCTCTCTCTGTCTCTGTCTCTAACTTACTGCCAAAGAGTTCACTTGTATAACAACATTAGTTTCTGTAACTTTTCAGGGCAGACAGAAAAACCTTAAAAATATTGGGAGGGCATATATGAGCATGGGATGCCTCTTCCCCAAACTCCCTTTCAGCGTTTCTACCACTTGCTGGAGTGAGGGCAGTGGGTATGCTTTCTCTTAGGACCTTCCTTCAGACTCTGTTATTCTTGACTCTCTCCCAGATTTCTATCTGAAACATATTGTTTTTGTTTTCTGTGTTGCTTTAAATGAGCAGTTCTTACCCAAGTCCCTAAGACTCTTTCATGGGGTCTTTGAGGTCAAAATTATATTATCATAATACTAAGTGACTACTTGTCCTTCTCATTTATTCTCTCACAAGTATACAGTGGAGTATTCCAGAAGCTACACGTTGTGTGATGACATTCTATAATGAAATGTGTCGACAGTCATTTGAACCAGTATTTTCCAAATGACCAATGCACGGTGTAACAAAATCATGCATAAATGAAAGATCCATCGAAAGTGCAAGAGACTTCAAAAACTGAATTTATTTATATAGTTTTAGATTCTTCACTGCAACTGGCTTTAAAGAAACTACCAGTTATAGAATTTTGGTGCTCCATCAAAGTTGATCCCAATTATCTGAAAAGACTAATAAAGTACTTGTTCCTTTTCTAGCTACACATCTGTATGAGGTTGGATTTTTCTTCACCCACTTTAATGAAAACAACATATCATGACTGATCATATGCAGAAACAGATATTGAGATTCCAGCTGCTTCTATTAAGGCAGACAAGACAGAGCTTTGCAAAAATGTAAAAAAATGCCACTCTTCTCATTAAAATATTTGTTTTGGAAAATATATTTTTTCATAAAAATATGTTATAAAACATATAATATATTTATTATTGTTATTTATAAATAAGTTAGTTTATAAATATTTAAGTGTGTTTTCAGTTTTAATTTCTTATATGGCTACTACTAACAGATATAATTTACATAAACAAAAACTTGTTGAGGTCCTCGATAATTTTTAAGAATATAAATGGGTCCTGAGACCACATCTTTGATAGCTGCTACTTTCCAGCAGCTTATCTCATTGGTTCCTATCCCAATCTGCCATACAGATGGGAAAAGTTGCTTAAGCATTGCCCAAATTCCAGGCACTGTGTTAAGTGTTTTACGTGAAACTTAATTATTGTTAACCTTAGGAAGTAGGTATAATTATTATTCACACTTATAGTCAAAGAAATTGAGGTTTAGAGGGCTTTTGAAACTTGGCCAGATTCACACAGGAAGTAGTAAAGGAAAACTTTAAATTTAGGTGTCTGACTCCAGAAGTCTCACGCTTAACTTTACAACCAATTCAGCTGGGGGAGAAAAAAAAAAAAAAAGATAACCCAGAAAATACACTCTTTTTCATGAACACATGCAACTTTCCTTAGAGATCAGTGTTTGTTATAGGCTTGCTTTGCAAACTTTGTTGTGGTTAGACTCCTTTCTCTGCTCACTCAGTCCATCTCTGGGAGGTGACACTGACCCCGCTGACATCATGGCTGCAGCCGGGGAATAAAGATTCCAAGTGTGCCCTCCTTGGCACGCATGGGCTTTGTTCTCCAATCGCAGGGGCGGCCTTCCTCTGTGCTTCTTTCTTAGCACTTCTCAGTCTCCAAGTCTCTTCCAAGTATGTATTTCTCAGTCCTCTGGGGATGCTCAGCTATCAGTCTGTGGCTGAGCCTGAATAAGCACCTGGAAAGCAGGGATTTGATCCAGAGCGCATTTGGCAACAAAGCCAGGCTCAGAGGAGGCTCCTGATGCGGTACACATCACAGCCCAGAAACTCAGGCAGGAGGCGCTCTCTCTGGGACATTCCAGAGCCCCCAGTCACGCTCACTGGGGTGCACGGGTGCATGGAACAGGAACGGGAACCCTGGTGTAATGCGATCATTGGTGATCACCTGTTTTAAGTTGTGAAGATGAAGTTTGAGAACACTTCACGGGAGGGTGGGGAGGGTGGGGAGGGTGGGGAGGGCAGGGGGAGTGTTTCAGCTTGTGTGAAGGCAATCAGTATTTCAAGTCTCACCATCTGGAAAATTCTTTCATAATACGAATGCTGTAAATATTTATTTAAGCTTCCTCTACCCCCTGCTGCCATTTCAGAAGCAAGGAAATTGTTCAAGAGGCCAGATTTTTATACATAGTATTCATAAAGTATACTATGGGCAAGGAGAGTGTAAACATCCCTGTCCTGCTATTCAACTCTCAGTAGAAATTGCTTCTTTGTGACTATGGTGACATTTTAGATTATAAACGGACCGTTGTGGCATTTAACTAATTTGCCCAAAGTCACACAGTTAGTAAATGACTTTGAATCAGACAGAACTGGGTTGAAATCTCAACCCTAATTGTAATTATTCATGCAATTTCAGCATGCTGCTTAATGTCTCCAGGCCTTGATTTCTCGGTCTGTAATATAAGGATAGGGTCATTGTGAAGATTAAATAAAGTAAAGAATATCAAGTTCTGAGCAAGGTGTCTGGTACATAACATGAGCTCAATAAATTAAGCTATAATGATAATTACTTTTGGAACCTACATTATAGTTTTAAAGCTTTTATTTTTTTTTCATTATTTTCTGACACCAGTGGATTATAAGCTGTCTGTATTCAGTCAGTGCCTAGTATAATATTTGATATTTGGAGTATTAAATAAATGTAGGATGAACGAGTGAATGAATGAATGAATAATTGATGAGATCATGACAGAAGGTATTTTCATTGATCAGCAAAAACATGTTGAAAATATCTGAGGCTCAGCAATGACTACTGGGGGCATTGACAAACTAGGTTGAAGAAAGTCCTTGGGCAGAAAGGTAGCCAGAAGGCGGAGTCTCTGATGGACACACATGGGTATCCATACACAGTGCCTGACTTGAACCCTTGCTGGAGATCTAGTAAAACTGTCTGTATGTAGGTAACTTTTAAACTGGCTGATTTACAGGGAAATTGGGAAATTTCGTCCACCATCCAATTTACCTGTTTCAGTCAGTAGAGAATGTTTCCTTTGGATTAAGTATTTAGAATAGTGTAACTGCAGGAAAGAGAGAGAGAGAGAGAGAGAGAGAGAGAGAGAGAGAGAGAGAGAGAGAGAACGAAATTTGTATTTCTTGCTCTTAAACCACATTGGAAGGGCATATATGAGCATGGGATGCCTCTCTACCATTAACTCACTCTGGGATCCAGGTAATTGGAGGTCTGTCCAATGACCCTGGGGTTATCTTCCTTCCAGACAGCTGAATGGGTGTGAGATGTGTTTATGCGCCAAGCTTGCAGTAGCCTAGGTTTCATTGTCTAGAACTCAGTAATATGGCCACAGCCATCTGCAAGGAAATTTGGGAGATGGCTTGCCTGTCTGAGCAACTGCTTTCCAATAACAACTGTATAATATAGGTGAAAGAACCTAAACTATAAAATATCTTTGCCATATGTTTGAAGAAGGCAATATCTCTGGGAAGGGTGGTTCATTATAAAAGAGTTTGTCCCCAGCAGAGAAAAAACATCTTCAATGGGAAGGCTTGATCGCCAAAAACGCTGGGGAGAAAGGTTCTGTACTACCAGAGCTGAGTGGTGCAGGCTGTGGGATAGATAACTGGGCCAGACCTGTGGTCCTGGATGCGTGGGCAGAAGAAGCAGACTTTAGAAGGGAACAGAAGACATGTAAGAGAGAAACAAAAAAAAGAAGCCATGGTTTTGCAGAGGATAAGAGAGTGCCCTACAGAGAAGCAAAATGGTGCCTGTGGGCGGCCTTTGCAGTAAAGCACTTATAAGCCATTTGGGGGCTCCACTCAGGTGCCACAAACTGGAGAATAGGACATGCCTCACCCCCTCACTGCTTTTCTTCCTCTGAGCAGGAGAGTCAGGCTCATTATGTCTTTAGGTGGATTTTATAGTTCTGGATGTGAGCCTAAAAGTTGCATGTGGTTTTCAAATACTTATTTTATCACACTCCATGATTACTTCCATTATGTGTGGCTAACATTTGAGTCTTTTCAGATTTAGTAGGGATATAAAAGGTTTAAATAAGCCCAATATCAGATGTGTCTGGGATTCCATTCCTTGCGTGCACACTGTAAATAAACGCTGATGAAAAATATTTGAGTTCCAAATTCTGCCACCCCAAATCCTGCAAATATGCACATAAAAGCCCTATAATCCCATAAAAGCCTTTTCACTTGTAAATAACACTATCTTGTTTTCCATCTCAAATTTCTTCTCCTGTAATTACACAATATTTGGTTTCCCCTTTTTAGGCAATTCAAATTAAAACTTATTTCATTTCATAATTACAAACATTCATTTTGAGGAAAGACTAATCTGACGGGAATTTGGTTCCAGTGATATTATAACCCAGACTTGGAATAGCAAAGCAATCCATCTCCTGACTAATGTCTTGGAATCTTTTAAGACTCTACTCCAGCTAAGCATTTGCATTTGGAAAGCTTTATCCTTTCCCCTGAAATAATAATGCTTTATTAAGAGCACTGTGTGATTTGATTTTTGTAAAAAAAATAATAATGATTTAATTCAAAGACTTCAAGATATAAAGAATTTAAAGGGTGAGCCATTTCACCCTCTTATATTGGGTTATTTTATAAGTCCCATGAGTTCTGGAGCAGAAGGTTGCTTGGAAAATGTTGATTATTAAGTTCATTTTCAACTGTTTCCTTAAAAAGGAGAAACAAAATATTCTTTGTCTGAGTATCATGATAGGTGGTAATTTTGAAATATTAGATAAAGTGTATGTTATTATTATTCTGAGTATGGATAAAGGGAAAAAGCATGCTGACTGGACATTTGGGAATGGATAGTTAATATCTAGGGAAGCATTTTGTTTATTAACTAAAAAACACATAAAAAAAATGCCAAATGGAGTACTAATAGGGTGATTACTGTTTATCCATTGCAATGTAAAAATCATTCCAAAACAGTGATTTAAAACAATGATTTATTGTGTTCTCTCACAGTTCAGAGGGTGGATGGGTTCAGCTGGGCAATTGCTGCTTGTTGGAGTCCCTCATTTGGTCTCAGTCAGATGGTGACTGAGGCTGGAGGCATCTGAAGGATCTTAGCTTGGAACACTTAGTGGTGGGTAGACCATCTTTATCTTCAGCCCCAACATGTGGCTGCCTTGGGCTTCCTCCCAGCATGGTGGTCTCAGGGTAGTCAGATTTCTCATAGGGCAGCTCATTTCCCCCCAGAGTGAGGGTTCCCAGAGACGAAGGCAGAGATGGCAAAGCTTTTTCTAGTTTGCTTTTCAAAGTCCTGCAGGATCAGTTCTGCCTCATTCTATTGGTTGTGTGAGTCACAGGGACAGTCCAGGTTCATCAGGAGGTGATTACCCAAGATCATGAATAGAGGGAGGTATGGGTCGTTGCTGGGCCATCATTGAAGACTGCCTGCCACAATCACCCAGCCCTTGATCACTTTGCCTACACAGATCATTTTGATGGGTGAGATTTCCACACCAGATCAGTGGGTGTTTATCTTCTGAAGGACTGGATTTGGTAAGAACTAGGAGGGAAGGGAGCTGATAAAGGTTCTTTGTTAGGACAACCTCAGGCTGTTTGAATGGTGTGTGTGTGTGTGTGTGTGTGCGCGCGCGCGCACGTGTGCCTGCGCATAGTATTTTGGCTTATCCATATTACCTCTGCAGTTTGATTTAGGCTGGAATCAGGAGGAGAGAAATATTAAGTCCACTCTGTGCCAGGTTCTATGCCACACACTTTAAACATTTCACATCAGTGGTGGGAAGCTATTAGTGTAGTGGTCACATTCAAATCCTCAGTGGCTTTGCCACTCACAAGCTATGGGACTTAGAATAATTACTTAACTTCACATAAGTTATTTATACCTCAAAATATTTTTACTTATATAGATGTCTTCAGTTTATAAAGTTTCTGCCAGTATATTTGAAAGCAAATACTGCTTAATGTGTATTAACTTATCAATGAGGTTGTGCCTTTTTTATTGTTTATTAGCTATACAATTTTATGTGTTCTCTGAACTCTCATTCCTATTTCTTTGCCCATTTTTATATTGAAATTTTTCTTATTTATTTGTAGGAGATTTTTTATACTAGAGATATTAACATTGATCATTACATGTTACAAATGTTTTTTTTGCATATCCTGTCTTTTGTCTTTCAACTTGGACCACAGAATCCATTTTCCTAGCAAAATTTTTTTGTAAATGTTATCTCAAGAGAGAATATAATCTGTTATAAATGTTGTTCTGATAACAGAAATAATAAATAAGTTTGATGTGTGAAATAATCACAGAACTAAATTATCCTCTGGAAAAAAGTACCTAATTCAATATATGGAGGCACTAACCTTAGACAATATAACAATATCGTATTTCACCTGTCGCAAGTATAATAGTATATTATAAACAGCAGCATGATTTTTGGAGAAATTTGTCTCAAAATAGAATGCAGACAGGAATATTTTAGACTTTAGTAGCAAAATATGCTTGAGTTCTATAGTTGACACATATAAAGGAGAAAAATAAAGTACAAAGCAAAATCCTCCTTTAGTGGGTCAAAAAAGCTCATTATAAGAAAAATTTCTTCCCTGCTTCAAGACAAACCTAAAGGACAATCTCATTTTATACAACCATGGGTCCTCCCAGTCTTGTCTGTCATTTGTCACCATTGGCCCAGGAGGGACAATTACTAAGCAGCTTGTTTGAGAGGGCAGCAGTGGGGTGGTGGGAAGTCTTAGTTCTACCACTTACTATATGTATAGTCTTAAACAGTTTACTGAACTCCTCAGCCTCAGTTTCCCCCTCTACATAATGGGAATAAAAATATCTTCTCACAGGGAATTTGGGAAATTAACATGAGATCAGATATGTGAAACTATTTAGAACCTGCACATTGCTATAAATCATAATTTATTCCATACGAGAGTCTATTAGTAGCATCATTTTCAAATAATGAGTAAATGAATCAATGCAGTTGCCTTTTACTCAGGAAATGAGGTATGGGAAGAAAAGAGGACATGTGTTCTGCTTTAATAAGCCTTCAAATCTATAAATTATGCTTTGTATTTATATAACATCTTGAGGTTTACAAAGTGCTTTCACCTAATGTGTTATTTATCCACTCATTCATTCAGTGGAACTATAATGATGTTAAATAAGACTGAGTCCTTGAACTCATGGTTAAGGGAAAAACTAAGTGTACAGAAAAAATAAGTACACAGAAGGCCATGCTCTTAATTTCAGTGGTTTTGAGAGTTGAACGCAAATGATCATGGGAAGCAAGCAGTTGTATTGTAGATTTAGTATTTCAGATGAACTGTCCTAAGTTATCCATGTCAAACATCTACAGTTTTGGATTATGTATTGTTTTGCTAGGGCTGTCATAGCATAGTACTCCAGATTGGGTGACTTGAACAACAGACATTTATTTTGTCACAATTTTTCAAGCTAGAATTCTGAGCTCAAAGTGTCAGCAGAGTTGCTTTTATCGGAGGTCTCTCTTCTTGGCTTGCAGAGCTGTCTGTGTTCTCCCTGTGTCTTCGCAGGGTCTTTCCTTTGTGGGAGTCTGTGTCTTACTTTTGTTCTTATAAGGACACCAGTTGTGGGATTAGGGCCCACTCTAATGACCTCATTTAAAGTTACTCACCTCTTTAAAGACCCAATCGCCAGATACAGTCACACTTTGAGGTACTGAGGGTTAGGACTTCAACATATAAATTTTTGACAGGACACAATTGAGCCCATAGCTGAATTTTAGACAAAATCTGTCTTTGGGGAATCAGACAGGGTAATAAAATTCAGGATCTAGTTAACTTATTTCTGGCATGTGCTAATATAGTTGCATTTCTTGTAAGTCTTAAAGAAAAAAATGTGGTTTCCTTTTATAAATAGTGCCAACTGTGATGACTTAACTACCTTCTCAAAGGATTGTTTAAGTACACTCACTAAGCCTTTGTTAGACCACCAGGTTACTTCTTGTTAATATTCATGTGATTTTTGCTCTTTCTTTAAAAGTAATATTTTAACTTCCCTTTGTCCAGGTAAATTTAGAAGAAAATGCAATAAAAACAAATCTGAATTATTGTTGATTCTCTGCAGTTTGCAATTATGTTCTTTCTCCACTTTCTCTGTGATATCTAATTGCAGGAGTCAATTTCTATGTGCATTTGGTAGCTATGATGGTTGGAAGCACTGCCCCCTTGACTGGAGCAGCCAGGGACTAAGCCACAAGTTGTTCAAAAGGAATTAGCACCTCTCTCCCCGGACACAGCTTGAACACATGGAAAGACGAAATGTGGGGAAGAGGTGGCCAATGAGACAAGTGGCCCAGGTTGTCTCTTATGCCACCCCCAAGACCTGGTGGCCAGGTCTAACATGGGGACTCTCTGACATGGCTCTCCCATGCCTCCCCCAAGGCTTCTGCCTTCCCTGGCTCCTGCTGGCCTCTTGTCTCCTCAACGAAGCTTGGAGAAATTCTAGCCATGGTCTGGGTTTGGTCATTAGGAAGTCCTTGATCAATCAAATTGTGTTATTACTTATTATCTCAAAGTGTTCATTTGGCACAAAATTCCATCCTGGATTCTAAATTCTGCTCCTTAGATAATACCCCCTTTTTTTCTCCTAGTTTAATTGTCTTGTAAGACGATTGTAAGATCAATTCACCTTTTCCTCATGGTGAGAAAGCTGCTAGCAACTTCCTATTCTTATAGTATTGGCAATATTTTGTCCATTCTGCCTCTGTCACCTATTTGGATGAAGATTGCTTTACCGGGCCTAGCCTAACAATTAGGAGGATCATTAGTGCAGTGGGTAGAGCACACTGAAATACATTTGCCATAACTGCCCTTATTCAATGCCAAAATGTTTAGGGAGGAGACCATGGTTCTTGCCAAAGCCCTTAGTCCCGATGCTGGCCCATGAATCCTGCTAGTTAAAGGGTTTAGGCAGCCCTAATTTTAATGAAATGTTTGATGACACAGTTGCTAGATACCTACACTATTTCTTACCAGTTTAGGTTCAATGGACTTCCATCACCTATTACCAAGGACTATTTTATATATGCACTTCAGCAAATCCTTCTCAAAATAAGCGCAATAACTACACGGGCAGGTTTTGTTTTCTGTGATTTTCTTCTCAGACAGAAGCTTTTTGATAACAATTAGTAAACTGTGGTCATGCTATTTGTGTCTCTCAGGATCTGAATAGATTTTTATTCCACGCAGAATAGTGGAAAAGCAGAAAGCTTAAAAAGAAAACACACACACATACACACACTTCAGTCAAAACAACCCAACATTTATTTCAGGGTCATTTCATCAGGCAAAAAGGCTGCCTTTTAGCTGCTTCAGTGCTTTCTGAAACCTTTTAAGCTACAAAGGGAGTGATTCTGGTTTTTGTGGCTAAAATGCTAGAGAGGATGATTGGTTTCATTAGCCAGGGAGGAGTGATAATATACTTCTCCAGTTATTGGGCATATTATATTAATAACTCATGATGGCTGGAGTGTTTAGGTGTATATTTAAAACTCAGTGTAAAATACCATGCCATTAAGAATTTAAACACATTCTAATTTAATTATAGCCAAGAACTGGTTCCAAATGATCTCGTGTTTTTGTTGGCAAGTTTCAATATTGCAAATTTCGAATATGGAAAGATTTATTTTCTTTTACTCTTTGCTCCTTTAATTCTGGATTGTTAAAAACCTTAATCATTTAAAAGAGCACACATTTGGAAAATGAAAGGCAATTGAAGTTATGGAAAATTCTAGTTTTTGTCAATACTATTTTGTTTTCCATTTTAAAAGGTGCCATTTTTTCCCTGCCCATGTTATATTGATTACTCCCAAGTTCCTTTTACCTTCTTCTTGTCCTTAAATGACTTTTCCATTCCTTGAATGGCTATATTCTTGTCACATAATTTTTCTATATGGATGACAATGGGAAAAAATGTAGCAGTTGAAAATTTCATCAGAAACCATCATTTAATTACATCCTAGTCAACTTGGGGTATGACAAATAGTGATGATGATTTCCTGGGTCCTGTCTTTTGAGGGTCCCTGTGCAGAGACTTAGCGAGGCATCTATAAGGGAGGTATAAGAAATTAGCACAGGACAACGGGTCATGAATAATATTTGGAAACGTGTAAACTCAATCATATAAAGCTATTTCTACTTTGTCCTGTATCTAGCATCCAGCTACACACTTTTCAAGGTAACTTTTTTTGTGTGGCCTTTGATAATTGATTTAAATATGCCTAGCTTATATAAAATCATTTTTAAAAATAAGGTGGAGGAGAGAAGCATCTTTCTTTAAGAATTTTCCTTGAATCTTGAACACCTTGAATTTTTTGGCCATAACTCTTCACCATTTAGGGATGAGCTCAATTATCAGTGATGTCTGGGGAACTGGTAGAAGATGTAAATCTACATCCTATGCGTAGCTCATGTACCGATGGCACTTTTAGAGCCAATTCTCATCAATCCCTGCCATCTCCAGGCATGGAGAGAGCAAATCTCCAAATGAAGTAGGCACTAGGCTCTCAGTGTAAATATCAGACCTCTGAGCCCTCTGCAACTTTCAACTGGCAAAGAATTATGGGATAATGAGCCCCCATGATGGGGCAGTGTGCTAATAATTTTGTATTATAACAATTAATTTGGGAAACATTTATAATTTGGAAAAAAACAAGCACACCAAACCAGTATTCTTTTTTTAAAAAAATTTTATTGATTTCTTACAAAGAGGAAGGGGGAGGGACAGAGAGTTAGAAACATCAATGAGAGAGAAACATCCATCAGCTGCCTCCTGCACACCCCCTACTGGGGATGTGCCTGCAACCAAGGTACATGCCCTTGACCGGAATCGAACCTGGGACCCTTCAGTCTGCAGGCCGACACTCTATCCACTGAGCCAAACCAGTTAGGGCATCAGTATTCTTATATCAACTACAAAATGAAAAAAAATAATATTTGGTTGGGATATGACAATGAAATAATCTAAATGATTCTGATATGGGTTTAGGAGAAGAATGAATTTAGCTTTTTGGATTTATAATTTTAAAAGTATGTGTGTCAAAGAGGCATGGTTTTTAGAAATCTTTCCTGATTTGATCATTTTGAGTGGCAAGAAATAATTTTCAGGAAGTGTTCAAGCCAAAAGGCCTGTCCCTTAGGAAATACGGACTCCTGTCTCTGTAGTTCTTTGCTGCCCTCTCATTTCAGATGTTCCCTCTGCCTTGCCTGCTGTAAGGGGACTAGGGTCAGGCACTACACACTCTGTAGGCCACCCAAAACTGCTGAAAAGACCTGTCACATTTTTGTCAAATTAGTTTTCAAAACTCCCCCAAATAATAAAATAACAATGTTATTTTTAATAACAATGTTAAATTCATATTTAAGAGTTATTTAATGACATACCCCCTACACCATTAGCCTGTGAGAGCCCTTCAAAGATAGACATTCTGAGCTAGTGCCTGGCTAGGAGTAAACTCATAATCAATATTGAATAAATGAATTAATAAACAATTTGGTTTGAGAGGAGAGATACATGAGCCAGATGAGACTGCCATTACATGAAGTTATAATGCTGGTGGAGAGAAGTCAGTTCCTGTGAGTAATGCAGTGTAGAATCCTGATTGGACAAGGTATATTCCTATAGGATGCCACTCATTATTTGTCTATATTTTAGCTATTTGTATCATTAATGAATAGGATATTATATTTCCCCCCCCAATTAGCCATTTATTATAAATATTTTTCCATGTTGCTTAAAAATCCTTGTTTTATATTTTAATAAATATATTTTATATCTATTGTATATTTTATATAATAAATATATATTTTAATAGAGTTGCTATAAAACAATTTTTTAAACATTATATCATATTGAATTATTGATGTGAAATTGTTGAGTAAAGGGAAATGGACATTGTGGTGACTTTTGCTATTAGTTGCCCTTTGTGAGAAAAAGAAAAGCTAGCACAAATTCACATGGCAATCAGCATAGAGAAGTGAACCAATTTTCAATTTGACTTTACCAGCACACCCCTTCCCAGAAGCCACTTTCAAAATGCTACCTCCCACATTGCACACACCCCTCACCACAGACACCCACAACCATTTCCTGAGGCTTGCCTCTATAGGACACCAAAACAGTCAGGGGAAAGAAAAATGCCCCAAATGTTTCCCAGATGTTGGAATGTGTGGCATAATTTGGCATAGAAATGATTGGAGCTTTCGTTTTTCAACTAGATGTTTGGGCAACCTGCAAACACAACCTTAATATAATAAGTAAATTTCTCCTTTCCTCACAAATAGACTTAAATTCATAAAGTACTTAATGAGCACATACTATGTGTCAGTTACAGTGGTTTGCATACAGTGGAATTCAAGATTTCAGTAAGCTACAGAGCTGAGATGAATAATTTTAGGCTTTTATGAAAGATAAGTATGCATATGGGCTGTTTGGGCCAATGTCTTATAGCAAATACTCATACTTTCAACTGAGAAGATTGTATTTCTTACATACCTCTTTAATTTGCAAATTTGGTATAATAATTACACTCTGGACTATGTATCACTTGTCTACCAAAATGTTGTTCACAAGTGGTAGGAGAGATCATAGAGACACAGAAGGAGCATGCCTATTAGTAAGCTCAGGAGAAGAGGGCAAGACAGCAATATGCTGGTCCTTCTCAGGGCTCATTCTCTATCCTCTGGGCTATGAGAATAAGAGAAACTCTTATTCTGTTGGCATGGACCCATGTCAAAGAGACACCGAAGGAAATCTAATCCACCAAATTGCCTGGTCAGGGATGTGTTCACGGTGTCTAATTGCTTCAATCACAGAGGTAGAAGCAGACCTAGGATATATTAATGATTATTTTTCAGTGTTACTCTGAATGAGGCATGACTCCAGGTGCTAGGGAGAGCACCTCTGACACTATGCTTTACAGGTGACTAATTGGAAAGGTCTACAGGAAATAATCCAATTTGAATGTAGAATATCCAAGTGATAAGACTCATTAATATGAAATAGTCTTTCATACTTCTTTTCAGGATGAAACAGAGACTCAAAGGAGGAAAATGATTGGTTCAAGGTGACAGAGCTCGTTGTTGCTAAGGTGACAAGCAAAAAACAGTCCTTCTAGCTCTTGGTTGCCTAGAAGACTTCTGTTTTCTTTTCCATGGCTTAATATTCCATGCTCATTTCTTATTGAAGAAAAGGCAATGAATAGAGGGGAAGGAGAGAATGATTGTTTGAAGCTTATTCATTTTTGAACTACTGTTTCCCAGATTTCACTCCTATGGAAGACTGCAAAAATCGCTGTGGTTCTTTACCCATTCCTGTTTCCATATTATTTGCTAGGCAAATTGCTTCTCCAGCAAGAGGTGGAGTCTGTTTCCACTTCCTTTGATTCTGGGCTGGTCCTGAGACTGGCTTTCACTAATAGAGGTAGCTGAAGTCTCAGTTTGCCAGCGCCTAACTTAAGACTCCAAAAGTTTGTGTGCTTCTGCTTTTTTTGAAACATCTTGAGAGTAGAATGATCTAGCTATAGCAGGTTGGAAACCACATGGCTCAGTCATGCCAGTCAACCTAGGTGACAACTAGACAAATGTCAGACCTGTGACTGAGGCTATTCTAGACTAGTCATTCCCCAGCTTACCTGGAACTGACCACATACAGACATGTGAGCAAGCCCAGAAGAAGTCAGCCATGGCTGCCCTAGGTCTGCTAAACTACCCAGCTGAACAATGATAAATGCTAAGTTTTAAGCCAATGAGTTTTGGGGCTGTTTGTTACTGAATAGATAGAACTGTAAAGGTGTCTAGTCATGTGATCCTGCCTTTGCTCTGGATTTCTAAGCTACATGTTTCTGCAACTTGAATGGCAGACAGAATCTGGCACACTTTCATTCTGGCTCATGCAGCCTGGATTTATAGTGAGCACAGAGCAAGCTCTCAAACGGACAAAGCCTGTGGCACCAGCACGGATATTGGCCTCGTGTGGTTCCCTCATAAGAAAGTTCATAGGTGGACACAGTTATCGGCAATGAGGACTAAGAGGGAGCTAAGGAGCATGCTGTCTCTGGTGCTGGGACTCACTGAACCTTTGCCTAGCAGTGGTCAGCAAACCGCGGCTCGGCAAACCGTGGCTCGCGAGCCACATGCGGCTCTTTGGCCCCTTGAGTGTGGCTCTTCCCCAAAATACTGGCTTTTCCACAAAATACCGACTTCTACACATGGGCCATGAAGTTTCAATCGCACTGTACATGCGCGCCCACACATGGTATTTTGTGGAAGAGCCACACTCAAGGGTCCAAAGAGCCGCATGTGGCTCGTGAGCCGCGGTTTGCCGACCATGGGTAGGGCATCCCACAGACACCAAATACTGTCCTTCTTCCTGCTGGAGATGAAGCTTGCTGCTATAAACTGAATTTTGTCCCTTGAAATTTATCTGATGTTATGGTATTTGGGGTTGCAGGGGTGGGCAAACTTTTTGACTTGAGGGCCACAATGGGTTCTTAAACTGGACTGGAGGGCCGGAACAAAAGCATGGATGGAGTGTTTGTGTGAACTAATATAAATTCAAAGTAAACATCATTACATAAAAGGGTACGGTCTTTTTTTTTTTAGTTTTATTCATTTCAAATGGGCCGCATCCGGCCCGCAGGCCGTAGTTTGCCCACGGCTGGGTTAGGGCCAAGGGAAGGTAATGAGTTTATAAGGGTGGGATTATCATGTTGGAATCAATGCTCTTATAAGAAGAGATATCAGAGAGCCACCCTCACCCTCCACCTCTATGCCTTGTGAAGGTGCAGCCAGAAGGTGGCCATCTGCAATCCAGGAAGATAGTCCTCCCCAGAACCAGATCACACTGGCACCCTGATCTGGAACTCCCAACCTCCATAACTATGAGATAATAAATTTCTGTTGTTTAAGCCACCCCACCTGTGGTATTTTGTTGTGGCATCCCCCAACTAATACACAGCTGTTTCTAGTTAGACAGATGTTTGGCATTGCTTCAGGGGAAAATAATCTGAATGATTAAATGCGTTTCTCACTCCAGATGTTTTGGCAATGTGAATATGTAGCAAACATGTGCATGTGGGATGGCCCCATCACTGTCCTGTGGAGTAGCTTCTGGACAAAATGGGAAATTCTGGGAGGGGTCAGAGGAAGTTCCCTTCTCTTCCCTGCCAAGGAAGCACATGTTCTCTTTTGGAAAGAGGGTACAAGAACTCCATAGTAAACTGTTGTCCTTGGAGATTTATGAAATACAGCCTCCTTCTTTTAGCTGCAAACAGACCACATTAAGCAAACCCTGCTGTGGGTATGTCATTACCCTCCTCCAGTCTGGTCCTGGTATGTCATTGTCCTCCTCCAGTCAGGTCCTGGTAGCCACTTTTAAATTTTTGGTTGAAAACTATAAGAAGTAAAAGTCTGGACAAGGTCAAATGAGTGAGGAACAGAATATGAAACAATGAGTGCCTTGACTAGGACTTGAACTGAAAAGGGTTCCCAATACCAACCATACAATGATAAAAGGCAGGTCTTAATGCATAACTATTAGATATAGACAATTGTGTCATTATTTAAATGTTCTCCTCCTTCCCAAACCCAAGAATTCTGTTAATACTGATTCTAATGTTCTCACATGTGTTCTGGAGAGTCTGGTTTGCTGACCACATGAAGGGGAATCCTCTACTGCAGGGTGGGGGAACCTTTTCTATAAATAATGCATATTTTTTATTTTGCTAGCCATATGGGTTGCCACTACTCAACTCAGCTGCTGTCATACAAAAGTAGCCATAGATAGCACTTAAATTCTTACACACTTAAATGAGTGAGTGTGTTCCTAAAACACTTTATTTACCAAAAGAGGTAGCGGAGCAGATATGGCTCATGGGCCATAGTTTGCCAATGTCTACTCTACTGGGTTAAATGCATCAATGGTTCTTAGGTGCTTAAAGCAGTGCCTGGAATCTGGTAATATCTTTCAAACTATTAGCTACTAGTTTCCTTTGCCTGGTGAGAAGCAAGGCAAGCAAGAGGTATACACTAAGGAGAAGTGGGTTAGTATACAGTGAATTTGACACTCAGTCAAATGAAATAAAGACAGGGGTTCTGTTGAGGGGAAGCACACATAGTCCCAGTACTTGGCACAGGACTCCATTAAAGATCGTATGTCTTAGTTCTGGCTGCTATAACGAAGTCCCATAGACTGATTGGCTTGCAAACAACAAACATTTACTTCTCACATTTCTGGAGGCTGAAAGTCCAAGAGCTAGGTAACCAGCATGGTGGCAGAAAAGGGTTAGAGGGCTCTCTGGGATGCCTTTTATAAGGGCACTAATCCCATTTATAAGGGTTCTGCTCTCATGATCTAATTACCTCCTAAAGGCTCACTTCTAAATACCATCACAGTGTGGCGTTCGAATTTCAACATGTAAATTTCAGGGGGATGCAAACATTTACTCCATTGTAGTGTAATTCGCTTGCAGTGCCAGGAAATCCACATGTTCCATCGTGGAGTAGGCCATCCCTTTCTCTGCTACATCAGTTTGAGAACTAAGTCTGCAGATACTCTGCATGCAGAGGCTACGTTTATCTCCTGTACCCCACAGCATCCAGCAGAATATGGGGCTGTCACTGCGACATGACAAAGCAAACAAAATTCTAAACCCCGAGGCAAAGTGTCATGTTGCATGATCCTGACTAAGTGTCCACAATAACAACATCCCTGCCTGTTACAAATCTTTTCACTCAATCCTGCTTGCCTTGGCTTTTTCATTGCTCTATTAGCTCAATGCAGGTGTGTGAAAACATTTGAGCATGATGGATTGTTTCTCCAAGAGCCAAAAGGTAAATGATGAAAGAATTGAATAGAAAACATGTTAACAAGCTATTTTATATTAGCTCCAAGGAGCTAGATCAATTACTATGATGTGTTACATGTTCAGAAGTCAGGAAATTCTAAATTATGGTTCCCAGTATGAACGTAACTCAGCCCCTTTACACATGTAATATTTTATATGACTGTATATGGTGTTAACTTTAATACTTTAACATCTATGCTTAATGTGGCAGCTATAAATTCAAATTTTTTTACTTCAGAGGTTATAACACTTAACCATACAGCTGCATTGACATAGCATTCCAATATTTCTTGGTGCAACATTTTGAAAAATATACCCATATATGGATCAGTCTGGTCTTTGTTATCATGCAGGAAAAAAAGAAAAAGAGTGTAGCCCTGCCACTGTTTAGCTCTGTGGCCCTCCTAGGTCATTTGAACTAACAGAAATGTGACTTAATAATTTTAATTTTCTAGTATTTTCTATACCAAATCACATCTTGAGGAAGAAGGATTTTCTGAACATTGTTGCGTCATTTATTTCAAGAGGCTTGGTCATCCTAGAGGTGGTGTGGAAAATGGAAGACACGTTCAGATTTTCATTCCAGGTTGCACTATTCACATTATAATAACTGCAGATGGAATCCTTTTAAGTTTAAAATCCCGCATGAGAGTCAGATAGATTTATAAGGGAAAAAGTCACATGCCTGGGGTATAACCAACTTTTTCTGAAACTGGTATCAGGACCACTAGTTTTTTCTGGATTATTTATTTGCTGCTGTGTGCACATTGTTTTAAGTGAACAAGTTTTTCTAGTTGCAAAGAAATCCATCTCCTTTCCCTGGCCCTATCCCCATACTACTCAAGGCTGCAACTTTCTCTGATTTTTGCAAATAGGTTGGGAAACAGCTGTCCTGGCCACTGCTGGCAGGAAGCTGGAAGAGCCAGGAGGGAGCCTGTGCTCTTAACCACTTTTCTATTATAATTAGTCCCAAGTTCCTTGTTCTTGGGCCAGGTACTCACCATACACACACCTACATGTAGGTACAGTGAGTGTGGTTTTTGTTTTATAAGCTCAAGTGTACAGGAAATGTAGCTTTAAAATTGTTTTCTTTAAGTCTACTTAATTTTCGCTTTTTCATTTTAAGCGATCCTACCCGGATGGTATACTGTTCACAGGAGCTATGCTTTAAATATGAGGACACAGAAAGGTTAAAAGTAAAATAATGGAAAAAGATATACTATACAAACACAAAAAGTAAGCTACTGTATTTACACTAATATCAAACATAATAGATGTTAAGGTAAAAAGTGTTATTAGAAATAAATGAGAGCAGTTACTAATGTTTAAGGGACCAATTCAACAGAAATACAATACTGATCTACAAGATAAACTCTAAAAACATAAAAGAAAATCTAGCTGAAGTAAAAGGAGATATTGACAGATGTATAATCATAATTCAAGTTGTTATAATAAGTAGCCAATATTGTTAGAATAAGAAATTATTATAATACAAGTTAGTCTAACACAACTGTTAGAATTTACTGACAAAAAATACGTTGGGGATGTAAATGAGTTTACAGGTACTATCTACCAACTTGACCTAATTGAAATTTATGAAACTACACTCAACAACTATATAATATAAATTCCATTCAAGTGTACATAAAACATTTATTTACTAATAGACCCATATGCTGCATTATAAAACAAGTCTCAAAAATTTCAAGAGATTATGATAAGCATGATATGAAAGCAATCTAGGGGTTCATCAGTGGATGAATGGATGATGAAGATGTGGTATATATACAGTGGCATATAAGTCATCAAAAAAAATGAACTCTTGCCACTTGGGACATCATGTATGAGCTTAGAGGGTAGTATGCTAAATGAAATAAGTTGGACAGAGAAAGACAAGTACATATGATTTCATTTATATGTGAAATCTAAAATGAGCATGTCTGAAAGAGGAAAGGGTAGGAGAGACGGAAAACTAACAGTTATCAAGTGTTTGCTATGTGCCAGTACTCTATTTCCTGCAGTATACTGGGCTTGTTGTAGTTAGTCAATTAAAACCCTGAGCTCTTTTGGTCCTAAAATTCTCTATAAATTGAGTGGATTTGACCATGTGGCCATCTGTGCACCAATGGCTGAGGGAGGAGGAATGCAATGTGCAGATTTATATATGTCTGTGTGCCTTAGGCTAGGAGTGGGCCCTACCCAGGCCATATAACATGAGATTAGGGAAGGGAAAACTCCTAAAGGAAAATCAGGGCTATGTCACAAAGAAGGAGAAATGAATGCTAGGGTTAAAAGTCATCAATATTCACTAGAATTGCATAGAAATTACTATAATCTCTTGTTCAAGAAGGTAGCCTAATTTTTCCTACTTGGAGGCCAATGGGAAAGTTACTCTTTATACTAATCCATAGAATTAAAAGTCCACTTTTTTTATGCCTCTGAAAAGGCAGAATAAGGAATAAAGGGCAAAGGGACAAAAAACTAGAAGGAGAAAAAGAAACTTCAAGGCTATGTAAATAGAGAAACATGCAATTTTCTTGGTGGTAAGCAATTAATTGATGAATGCAATATACTTAAGTGAATTTTGAGTAACTAAATAAACAAGGGACAGATTTTTATTTTGGCAAGTACTATGAAGAACCCAGATATGCAAAATTGTTATATCTCCATAGTGGCACTGGACACACATTGCACAGGTCTAAATTAGTTAGACAAAAATTGGAAATTACAATTTGAAACTCATTATTACAGTAGTTATGTTTAATTTAGCTCTTTTTCTAAATTATATGCAGTTCATTCCAATATGTAGCTGAAATCCATTTTAAATTGTCCTTTTAAGGTGCATTTCTGGTTTCTTTCAAAGCTAGGACCTAATCACCTCCCAAAGGCCTACCTCCAAACACTGTCATATTGAGGATTAGATTTTGACGTGAATTGGGGGAGGACATAAACATTCAGCTTATAGCAGGGGGTGAGCCTTGGTTAAGAGGAGAGAGGGAAGGGCATGGCCATTGGAGGTAGCATCAAAGAACACAATCCTGGGGAGAGGAAAATAGAGGACCCAAATTTGATACTAGATACCTCTGGAGGGGGTGCTCAGCTACTCCAATTCTGTCTTTTTTTTTCCAAATTGCATTTGAAACACATGAGTGGGTCGCCAATAATAATGTCTATACTACATGACCTTGATCTTCTGTCAATGGCTGATTAACCCACTCTGGGTCTTAAGGAATTAGAACAGAAAACTGGGAATCACAGAAATAGAAAATTCTTGAGTTGAGTCTCCATACTGATAGATGTACTAGTATTAGAGCCTTTTAAGGAGCCTTTTTACACATTTTTTTCCCCTAAAGACTCCCACTCTCATAAAATTTTAATACCATAAAAAGTGTATATCTGTGTATGTACCATATATATTTAACTCTGCTTTCTACATAAAAAAGTAAGATTTTTCCCTTCCCCCATGTAATTAATTTTTGCCCTCTTGTGGGCAATATCATACCCATGAAAAATGCAATTTTTAGAGAGAAAATTCCTGATCTCCTCTAGATGGTTTCTACAATATAGCTATTTCCTGCCCTTTCTTAGCCTTGTTTGTTCAACTCTTCCTTGAATTTTGTGAGATAGATTCATCTTTTAAAGACATTTATTTTCTGTTACTTGCAACAAAAATAACCCAAAAAGGAAAGCAAAAACATCAACTAATCCAGGCTCTAAAGAAATTCTATTATGTTTAAAACACCCAGAGGCTACTTGAGAGCCCTTATATCATAACACTCCTTATCAGATAAGTTTTCATATCAGCACCTGACTTTTGTATTAAAAAAAATGCAGGCATTGGTTTTTAATTCAAATTGAAGACATTCTGAATCTACATATTATAGAAAAGGCAACAGGAAATTGCTTTGAATAATGGAAAATATATCTGTGTCTGAATAATTTAAAGATACTGAACCAATTTTCATTTGCATGTTACACATGTATACCAGCCATCCCACAAAACACTGAACAAGTAGAAGAATCAATAGCTATTTTTTTCCACATAATTTAAACCTCGTAGCAATAGAGAATCAGAAGAAGGATCTTATCTCATCTCATGCACTATTATACCATCAAATCAAATCTGAAATTAGTGTGAGATTTGTTGTTTCTTTTAAGACACTTATTTTAAAAGTATTTTTTTTCTTGAAAATTTTAGTTTTCCTTGATAGGACTCAAGTTAGTACTTTTTGATTAGATTTTCATTTTTGACATTTGGTATATGTTTTGTGTTTTTCTAATAGTGGACATTAAAGAGCCTATTTTTATAGTCTTTTACTTTGTTAATTTGGTTTTTGATGGTCAATCTCATTCTCTTTATGTTTTCATTCTCCTGGAATGGATGAATCTTTATTACAGCTTTTAATGCCTCTACCTTTTGCATGTATATGTATGTGTGTGTCCTTTCCTTTACTACTGCCATCATTTCTTTTTTTAAAAAAATACATTTTTATTTCAGAGAGGAAGGGAGAGGGAAAGAGAGATAGAAACATCAATGATGAGAGAGAATCATCCATCAGGTGCCTCCTGCATGCACCCTACTGGGGATTGAGCCCACAACTGGGGCATGTGCTCTGGCCAGGGATCAAACTGTGACCTCCTCGTGCATAGGTTGACGCTCAACCACTGAGCAACATTGGCCAGGCACTACTGCCATATTTTCAATGGTATCCTCTTGAAATCTGGAGATTATTTTTCCATTACCCTTGCTTTTAAGTAGTCTTTCTGTTTCAAGTGCTTCTTTATGTTACACTTGTATTATTTTCTCTAACAACCATAAAATAAAAAGGAGAGCCAGACAGCTTTCCTGTTGTACATAGCTTCTTTTAGGGCTACATATATTCTACCTTCAGTAAAACAGGTTGGGTACCTTTATTAACCTGTGCATTTAAATGGAGTATGACTGATTCTTAACTTTGGAGGGTGGGAGCCAATTTAAAAAATAATGGTTAGTAACATAATAGATTGAAATCCACACCTCCATTCATTGAGTGCTTTCCTGGGTTTGAAGCATTGAGTAGGCTTTTACATATGATTGAACTTAATCTCAGGATAAGGCCAAGATACAGATTTACAAGGGTTGCTTAAGGACACTGGACCTTATAGAGATTGTCAGTGAAAAAATATCACAGGATCAGAGAATGATTGAAAAATATTCAAAATGAAATAAAATGTATAGGTTTGTATAATACTGAGGCATAAGCTCTTTTCACTCAGGTAAACAGTTTTTGACATTTTAAAATTATTAACTTAAAAGGTAACAGATCTATGCAAATTTATGAAAGAGCTTGAGGTGTTTAGGGGCTATACATGTGCCTGAAGCATACTAAGTACTCAGTCTTTGTTTGCTTTTGAATGGATGCTAATGAATTAATGAATAAATCAGTGATTTTGAAGATCAACTATTTCGTGGCATCTTCTTTGAGGCAGGTAACTAGTCATGTGGCGTATTTTTCTGGTGAATTTTGCATGGCAGGTCGTTGATGGTGCAGAGAGGTTTCAGGTGGGTGAGAAAATTCATTGTTTGTGTAGGTGCCTGTGACTGGACTAAAGAAATATTTTGCCCTCTCCCTCCACGTGTCTTGCTTTGGCTCCACTAACCATGCTCATGGCCAGAGCACCTGCAATCTTCAGCCTCGGCAATTGCTTTCGGGGCAGACAGCAGCTGTCAGCTGAGAGCCCAGGGGTTTCTCTCCACCAGTGATCAGATGGTCTCATCGCAAAGAGGGCACTGGAACTCTGTCCACTTCCTGGGCAAAGAAGAGCTCTTTTCTGGTTAGGCTGTAATCAGGCACCCTCTTCTAATCAAATTGCATGTGGGTCATTTCAGTTCATTTGAGCTGATATCTATTTCAATTCATTTGAGCTGGTATCTATCATCAGCGAATTGACTCGATGTAGGCCCAAGGGGTAGGGACCTGCATCATCCATTGAGGACAGCAAAATTGGCTTCTAGGAGGCAAAGCAACAGTTTTGGTTTTTATTTCACACACCAATTGACAACATTCTGCAGCAAAGGGAAAGACTGACTAGAAAGTTGGGAGCGATACCTGGGAATAGGTAGGTACCTGAGCAAGTATTGTGGGTCACATAGCAAGTTCTTGTTTACAGAGGAACACACAGGAACCACATGTAAGAGTCATGGCCGTCCAGCTAAACCTTGGATGGTCTGTCTCTCTTTCTGTCCTATCTGACCTGTGTTCCTTTGTATTCAGATGAATGATATTTATACACTGAATAGGAGCCAATCCCAGTGCTGGATGATGTTGTGGGCAATATAAAAGAAGGACATTTCATGAACTTAGTGGGATGTACAAGCAGAACAATTTTACACGTATTAAACATGACAGTGTGAAGTGGCATAAGTTGAAATGATTGACCATGATATAGGCAGTCGATGACACATGCATGCTGTCATGGAGAGCAAGCTCCATGAAGGCAGCCATTTTACGGCTTTACGGCTGTATCCCCAGCACCTAGAACAGTAAAGGGCTCATAATAAGGGCACAGGAATTTGTTGAATGAATGAGTGAATCAGAGCTCAGGGGAAGGAGAACAGTTAAGAGATTGGGCTCTGGCTTTTCAACCATGGGTCTGCCCCTCGATGTGAGACATTGGGCTGGTTTCTTAATCTCTCCAAGTCTGAGTGTCCTTATTTGTGAAACAGGGTTAGCATGAATACATCGCTCATGGTGTTGTTCTGAGAATGGAATGGGATCACGTATTAAAGGAGATTAACACAGTGCCAGGTTTATATTAAAGGCTTAATACATTTTAGCTGTATTTGCTACTAATGGCCAATTGTGTCAGTGTCAGTGGGGTTAGTTTTCGTTGGAGATGATGAGTTATGGGAAGACCTGGAATCTACTCCCAGCTCTGCCATTGAATCCAGCCTTTTCAGTTTCAGGAGGAGTTGCAGAATCAAATGCCCACTGGGGCCAGGCAGGTGATAGTAACAAACCAAGTGAGCCAAGTCTAAGGCAAACTTGGCCTCAGCATCCGGGACAATAGGAGCGAGGGAGAGTCTAACTAAAGGAGACTTGCAGGATGTAATCTCAGAAGTACCACATATTCTGAATTTTCAGAGAAGCTGAAGATAAACATTTTCTAGGAATTCTCACAATTTTTGAAAGCTAGGAACTAATTCAGTTTTTTTTAATTTGTTTTAAATATTGTCTGGGACACTGCTTTGTGAGCCAAATAAAACATGTCTGTGGGCCACTGGTGAGCTGCTTCCGGTTTGGGTCCAGGGTTGGAAAAATGAGAGTCTTCAGGGCAAGTTTTAATAAAAACAGCCTCAATCACTGACTCAGGCATAGCAGCTCTCCCTCTGCTTGGCTAGTAAAGGGCTCCAAGGATGAGCGACCTCATAGCCACCAACCCAGAAAATTTACCTGCGGGGAGTAGAGGACTGAAATGGAATTCGAAATATAGAGGTTCCCCCTTTCTCATATACTTCCAGCCACTTTCAAGTTGGTTTTAATTGCTTACGTGCGTTGAGAATGGCTTAGTACTCCTCAGAGGAAACTAAAGCTAATACTCCCATGTGACACTCTTCCTGGCCACCTTAATGCCAACTCTAAAAGAGGCTTCTCTGTCTCAGAATTTTGATGTGAATGGCAGGTGTAGTATGAAAATGTACTCACCCCCAAGGCTCTTTGATATACATTTTGCAAAATGAGAGCAGGAGCTTGGGTTTCCCCATATTGCTGAGAATCACAGTTGTGGGTTTGTGGTCTTGGTAAAGACAGAAAATCTCACTGAGTCCATCCATCAGGATGGGGCCAATCAAGCACTGGGTGAGACCCGGGCTATGGGTCAACAAGAATGTCTTCTGTATGGGTGGCGGTCAATGTCTAAAGTGGGAAAATTCATCTTGATTTAGCTGCCTGGCTTTGTGTAGGCATCAGCAGGAGTCAAACCGAGCATGATATGGTCTTTAGATCATCCAGCAGCTGACCGACTCAATTGATTTTTTTGTAACTGCAGCTTTTCATTTGGCATCATAAAGACACAATCTAAATAAAGCATTAGCCTCTAGAATGTGTTTAAATTGAATTTCTGGATACTTTGGCATGTGTCCAGTTTTAAATAAGTTCTGCTCGAACTGTATCTAATCTCTAATCAAAGGATCCTAGTATACAGAACATTCCCGTTAATAATGATACCTTAGACATCCATTAAGTCTGAACATTAATTTTATGGAAATTCCCCAATACATCTCCATTAAAACTTTTTTCTGAGTAAAATTAGTAATAAAAGCTTTTAATAAATGTCATAAATATCTATGTTCAATCAGACTACTACCCATATTAAAACCAGACCAAAATAGAAAATAGTAATTTCTGCTAAAAGTCATGACCTTCAGAAAACATTTTGAAGAAAGAAATCGCATGGTCTGTTATTACTCAAAATGTGTTTGTTACAAATAATAATTAGTAGGTGGAGAAAATTACTAGTTATTTGACCATTGTGTGAATTCTCTAGTTTCATACACCTATTGGCTCATGCAATAAGCTCTATGGTCTGTCCATATTGTGAAAACAGGCTTTGTAGCTAGGAACGTCAAGGTTTGAATACTGTATTCTCTGACTAGTTCGGAGATCCTGAGAGAGTCATTTACATTTCTTGAGTTTTGCTTTTATAATCTTTAAAATGGATCAATAATACCTAGTAGGAGTATGCTGAGACTCAGATGAGATTATGTATCGGGAGCATGTAGTACTGCACTTAGCCCATAGGTGGTGTGGAATAAGTGACAGTTCTTATTGCTACCATCCAGAATTGAGGTAGAGTTAGGTGTACAGGTTTTCAGAGGGTAGGAACGAAGGGTAATAAGGAGCAAGTGCTGGCTTTTGTTCTTATCTGTACAACCCCTTTTCTGTCCTCTGGCTTTTTCTATTCCATACCCTTGGTAATTAACTAAACTAGAAGTGACAATAAGATATGAATAAATATGTATGTGCTCCCATCCTGTTCCTTCCATTTACGTAAAGCTTTGGGTGTAGAGTATAATTGCAATGCACTGTTGGCCCCATTTGACCTGGCCAATGTAATCACAATAAAGCAAATGCTCCACTTAAGAATTGTGGGTGGTAGGGGTTTACCTGGAAAAGTGGGAAGACAGGATGTAGAACCAGATTCACTGGCTTACTAGCTCCTGATGGGTGTTCACTTGTATTTGGTCTGCATTATAGGGCCATTACCTTTGTCCCTTTGTCCTCAAGCTTCAGGCATTGGGCCCTTGAAACCTTTGTTTCTTGACTTCCTGGCCACCATCTGAAGGCCTTCTAGGTAGATGGTTATATTTTGGGATTTCATTAGAAGTCATCTAGTCAATGAATTTTAAAATTGTTTCATAAAGACAATGGAACTTTTTCTTTAAACAAAATTTTATGAAGAAATGTGAATGAATAAAAGAGATAAAAATGATACTAGTAATTGCTCTGGTTTTAAGCAAGAGTGGAAAGGGTGGGGTTTTTCCATTTATCCCTTGCTCCATCCTCCTGCTGTTTCCAAAAATAATAGAAAACTATTAATTCTAGTTTGATCATCTCTGGAAATAAATTCTGAGAAGATAATTGATCTCAAGGTCACACAGTTAATGAATGGAAAAGCAAGTCTAGGGCACAGATGTACTTACTTGAGGTGCTACATGAGGATCATATTATTTGTTGTTTTTTTTTGTTGGGCTATAACATCAGAAGAGTCATTCCCCCATATCCCTCATACCCTGCTTACCATATCCCTGAGATAATCTCAGGTCAATACTTTTGAATGCAGCAGGAAGTATGGTTTACTCATATAAATACAGGCATGAGAATTAATGCTAATATAAAAAGTGACATGAATAAGTAGTCAAGGCTTATATTCAGAGACCTCTTTATTTTGAATGTCTTGATCTAACCACTCAATTCTATCTTTACCCAACTCAGGATATACTTTTTTTTAGCCTTTTCCATTATCCAGAATCCCTACTTGTCCAGCACCCTTTTGTGGTGCCTGCTTGCTTTCATGTCTGGCTTAAATGTAGCTCTTGGACTCCTCGCTCTTCAGGTTCTAGTAGTACCACTGTCTTGTCTGTGGGGCAGAGTACCAACTGAACTGCTCATTCCGTGTTGCAATGTAAAACCAATAAGCTCTGCAGAGAAACAAACAACATTGGATTTGGTCTATTACAAAGTAGAGAACTGTAGAAAATTTATAATATAAAGCTAAGCAAATGAAAGAAAATAAAAATTACCCACCATTAATTGCAATTCAAAACTTACTACATTTTGATATGTTTCTTCTCTCTTTTTCTTCTTTAAAAAAACATATTTGGATTAATTTATTAAAAGAGTTTCTTACTGTACAACAATTAGATTTTCACACCTTTTTCCTTTTATAAACTACTAGAAGCCTGGTGCACGAAATTTGTGCATGGGGCGGGCGGGTCCCTCAGCCTGGCCTGCACCCTCTCCAATCCAGGATCCCTCTCACAATCTGGAACCACTGGCTCCTAACCGCTCACCTGCCAGCTTGCCCGATGCCCCTAACTACTCCCCTGCCAGCCTAATGGCCCTAACTGCTCTCCCCTGCCAGCCTGATACCCCTACCTGCTCTCCCCTCCTGTCCTGATCCCCCTAACTGCCTAACTGCTCTCTCCTCCTGACCTGATCCCTCTGACTGTCTAACTGTTCTCCCCTGCCAGCCTGGTCCCCCTAACTTCTCTCCCCTCCTGGCCTGATCACCCTAACTGCTCCCCCCTGCTGGCCTGATCTCCCTAACTGCCCTCGCCTCCTGGCCTGATCTCTCTAACTGCCTCTCTGCTCTCCGCTCCTTGGCCTGATCCCCCTAACTGCCTATCTGCTCTCCCCTCCTTGCCTGATTGCCCTAACTGCCTATCTGCTCTCCCTTCCTGGACTGACCCCCCCTAACTGTCTATCTGCTTTCCCTTCCAATCCATGCCTTTCAGACCCCTGGCACAGGCATGCTGAGAGCTCTCCACTACAGCCCTGCCTCCATCCTGATTGGTTGTTACATGATGGCATACTGACCAATTTGCATATTCCTCTATTATTAGTATAGACTAGAGGCCCGGTGCACAAAAATTTGTGCACTCGGGGGGGAGGGGGTTTCCCTCAGCCCAGCCTGTGCCCTCTTGCAGTCTGGGACCCCTCGGGAGATAACGACCTGCTGGCTTAGGCCTGCTCCCGGGTGGCAGAGGGCAGGCCCAATCCCTAGGTGCAGCCCCTGGTCGGGCTCAGAGCAGGGCCGATTGGGGAGTTGGGGCGCCGCCCAGTTATGCACAGAGCAGGGCGGATTGGGAGGTTGTGATGCCACCCTCAGTCACGCTCAGGGTAGGGCCGATTGGGGGTTTGGGTAACCGCCCCCTGTCATACTCAAGGCAGGGTCGATGGGGAGGTTGCGGCGCCACCCCCTGTCACACACAGAGCAGGGCCAATCAGGGGGTTGGGGAGCTCCCCCCTGTCACACACAGAGCAAGGTCAATCAGGGGGTTGGGGAGCTCCCCCCTGTCACGCACAGAGCAGGGCCGATCAGGGGGTTGGGGAGCTCCCCCATGTCACGCACAGAGCAGGGTGGATCAGGGGGTTGGGGCGCCGCCCTCTATCACCCACAGAGCAGGGCCAATCGGGGTTGGGGCGCTGCCACTCTCACACACAGAGCAGGGCCCGTGGGGTGGGGGGGTTGAGGCGCTGCACCCTGTCACACACAGAGCCGCAGGGCTAACAGGAGGGTGGGGAGCTCCCCCCTATCAGGCATAGAGCAGTGCCGATCAGG
Organism: Myotis nattereri; assembly: GCF_964212035.1. Taxonomy (NCBI): domain Eukaryota; kingdom Metazoa; phylum Chordata; class Mammalia; order Chiroptera; family Vespertilionidae; genus Myotis; species Myotis nattereri. The sequence continues at coordinate 23,391,687 of NC_138082.1, forward strand.
GGGTTGGGGCGCCTTCCCCTGTCAGGAACAGAGCAGGGCCAATAGGGAGGTTGTGGCCCCGCCCCCTGTCACACACAGAGCCACAGGGCAATCAGGGCGTTTGGGCGCTGCCCCCTGTCATGCTGATCCCAGTGCCAGGAGACCTCGCGGCTCCGCTGATCCCGGTGCTGGGAGGCATATTACCCTTTTACTATATAGAATAGAGGCCTGGTGCATGGGTGGGGGCTGGCTGGTTTGCCCTGAAGGGTGACCGGGATCAGGGTGGGGGTCCCCACTGGGGTGCCTGGCCAGCCTGGATGAGGGGATGATGGCTGTTTGCAGCTGGTCACACACCCTTCAGGGTGGGGGTCCCCACTGGGATGCCTGGCCAGTCTGGGTGAGGGGCTGAGGGCTGTTTTCAGGCTGGGACTGAAGCTCCCAACTGCTCCTTTTTTTCTTTTATTATGAGCCAGCTTTAGCTCTGAGGCTCCAGCTCTTAGGCCTCCGCTCCTGAAAGCAGGTATCTGGTTTGTTTAGGTTCTACAATCGAAACTCTGTATCAACTCCAGCTCTGAGATCCCAGCTAGCTGAAAGCTGGTTTCTGGGGTTTTGTTTAGTTTCTATTTTTGTAACTATGTTTCAAACTGCCAGCTCAGAGGCCTGCAGCGGCAGGCGGGGAACGTTGGAGTCCTCCGTCACTGAAGCAAGCAAGCCTCATGTTAGTTTCAAGCTGCCTGGCTGCCGGCCGCCATCTTGGCTGGCAGTTAATTTGCATATCTCCCTGATTAGCCAATGGGAAGGGTAGCGGTCGTACACCAATTGCCATGTTTCTCTTTTATTAGATAGGATGCTTTTACAAACACCATGTAGCTGAATCTTTGCTCATATCTCTTGGATATACATTATTGGATGTCTGCTATCTGGGCCACTAGAAATGTGGAGTTTCAAGGCTTTTTATATCTATTTTCTAGTTTACCATTTTGATTTTTCTTTTGAGCTAAGGCAAGTTTTATTTAGTCTTTTCTATTAGGCACTCTTGTTAACCTATTACTAATGCTCTAAGTAATCCTTCAATTTTATGACATAAACTCCTGTTCTGATTATAGCTTGAAAAAAATCAAGTGATATATTGTTTCAATATGAACATAAAGATGCCTTTCAATGGAGAAATGAAAAAAAAATTAAATTATAAAATTCTCAGGCCATTTGCATCATTCTTTTTGTTGTTTAATTTTTGTTCTTGGTTTTGTTATGGCTTGTGATTACTGAACATGTGCTCTGTGAGCCAGGGCCTTTACTGAGTATGCTACAGTCATTATTTGATTCAATTCTCATAAATTAAAAATTCCATCTGACAGGTAAGGGAACTGAGATCCATTAAGACTGCATCTTTCCAAATGTCATAAAGCTAAGGTAGTTGTCAGAATAGTATTCCCCAAAGATGCCCACGTCCCAATTTCTGGAACCTGCAAGTATATGGCAAAAGAGATTTAGCAGATATGCTTAAATTGAGAACCTGAGGATAGGGAGATTATTTTGGATTATCTGGGTGAGGCTAATGCAATCATAAAGGCCATTCTAAGTAAAAGAGGGAAGTAGGAGGATTAGAGTAAGAGAAAAAGATTTGGTGTTGGAAGCAGGAGTCAAAGGGATGTGATTGCTAGAAGGGGCCAGGAACCAAGGAACATAAGTGGCAAGGCTTCCAAGCTGGAAGAGGCAAGGAATCAGATTCTCCTTTGGAACCTCCAGAAGGAGAAGTTAAGTTACTTTCCCAGGATCATATAACCATTAGGTTGGTCACCCAGATGACCTCAAAGCCTGTGTTCTTTTTATTTTCTGCATGCTGCCTTCCCAGAACATGTCAACTATTTATGGAGAATCAAGAATGATGTTAGCCAAAGCTGCTGCTTAAAACAAAGTTCTGAACTCTTTGGGTGAAACTGGTTTGGATACAAAGGCTTTGCTTCCCACACCTGTCGAAGCTGATCTATTTCTTACAAATGCGTCAGTGAGAGTGGGTGCACAACTGTCAAACTGGCTTGCTGAAGTGACAAGTGGGTAAGATTGGCATTCTCTGTCTCCCTGGCTGATTTTAATTGTTCTTTCGGTTGGCATGAATACAACTTTTGTTCTAAAGTTGATAATGATAGCCTTCTATTGCCCCTTTTATTTCCACAAGAGATATATCTACATTTTAAAAAATTCCATTACATACACATCTGTGGTTATGCTCTTATTTTTCTAAATGTAATTATCCGGCTAAGCTAAATTATGGAAAAGAAATTATAAAAATCTTTTCCTGCCAACAATCTGAATCTGGCCAGCACATTCTTGGCGATTTATGTGTTGGGTATAATTTCTCTTTATTCTTTCTTCTCCCCTCCCCCCTGCACCCTTGCCCCCAGAACCCTTTTAAACTCAGGCATGCCTTATCGTTGGACTGACATTTTAAAAATATTGATCTTAGAGAGAGAAAGGGAGGGAAAGAAGGAGAGAGAGAGAGAGAGAGAGAGAGAGAGAGAGAGAGAGAGAGAGAGAGAGAGAGAGAGAATGTGAGAAACATCAATTGGGTGCCTTCCACATGGCCACATGTACCCCAGGCAGGGATGGAACCCACTACCTGGATGTGCCCTGACTGGAAATTGAACCTACCACCTTTGGATGTATAGGATGATGCTCCAACCAACTGAGTCACACTGGCCAGAGCTGGACTGTCATTTCTTTTTTCTTTTTTTTAAAAAAATATATTTTATTGCTTTTTTTACAGAGAGAAAGGGAGAGGGATAGAGAGTTAGAAACATTGATGAGAGAGAAACATTGATCAGCTGCCTCCTGCACACTCCCTACTGGGTATGTGCCTGCAACCAAGATACATGCCCTTGACCAGAATCGAACCTGGAACCTTTAAGTCCGCAGGCCGATGCTCTATTCACTGAGCCAAACTGGTTAGGCCCGGACTGTCATTTCTTAAGGTGGTTCCTTAAGCAGAGTACTATTGCTAACTAGTATATTTGTACATACTTTGTAGGGATAGGTATATATATATTTTTTTAAATATATTTTATTGATTTTTTACAGAGAGGAAGGGAGAGAGATAGAGAGTTAGAAACATCGATGAGAGAGAAACATCGATCAGCTGCCTCCTGCACATCCCCCACTGGGGATATGCCCGCAACCCAGGTACATGCCCTTGACCGGAATCGAACCCGGGACCCCTCAGTCCGCAGGCCGACGCTCTATCCACTGAGCCAAACCGGTTTCGGCAGGGATAGGTATATTTTAACTTTCAAATTAATTTTGAATTATTGCGGCATAGAAAACAAAAAACATACATGAAAGTTTTTATATATTATGAGTTATACACAGTATGAAGTCATATTTGAAATTATAACTGGGATTTGAAATGTGGTATTAATGAGTCTATGTAATACATAGTCTATTTTTAGTGAGAATAAAAATAGTTACAGCAATTCTTAAAAATTTGGCTTAAGCTAAAAGGGGTTTAGGTAGAAGCCTGGCAATGAAAGAATAAGAGACTACAAATGGTTTTTTGAGTTATTCATTTTTGCTTGGTCATGGACCCTGTCCAGAGCTATTCTTGCTCATGCACCATCAGCATGAGCCAGTCTCAGGGTTCCTGGAGAGTAACTTGGCAATGATTAGTCAACTTAACTGCACCATTACTTTATACACCAGAAGTTTCACTCCTCATTAGACACTGCAGAAACTTTCTTGCAAAAGTTCACAAGAGATATATACAAGGATGCATCCTGTTTTCTGTTTGTAATAGCAAGAGATGGGAGTAATCTGGGTATCTGTTACTGGAAGAATAGCTTTTTTAAAATATATATTTTTGTTGATGTCAGCGAGGAAGGAAGAGGGAGAGAGATAGAAACATCAATGACAAGAAGGAGTCATTGATTGGCTGCCTCCTGCATGTCTCCCCACTAGGGACCAAGCTTTCAATCCAGGCATGTGCCCTGACTGGGAATCAAACTGTGACCTCCTGGTTCATAGGTCAACACTCAACCACTGAGCCATGCCGGTCAGGCAGGAATGGCTTTGTAAAATCTGTTCTGTGCTTCTTATGGAAAAAATGTGCTCTATTTCCATAAAGCAATGTGAAGACCTTGAAAATAATTCTGAGTGGAAAAAAAGGAATAAATTTGAAAGTATGTGGTCTAAAGGAAGACACATGCAATAGCAAGGGAAAGGCTTCATGGTTCACTCAGTCTTCATAAAGAAGATGCTGGAGCCAGCTGGCCTGGGGTGAAATCCGGCTTTTCCAGTCTGTGGTTTCTTTCTAGCTCTGTGATGCTGATCCAATGATTTAACCTCTCTGTGCTCCAGTGTCCTATACTGTAGGATGAACCTACTACTAGTACTGGCTCCATAGGGCTTAATGAGGCTTAAATGAGTTAATATGTATACAGTGCTTAGAACAATGCCTGGCCCATAATAAGTACCATATTATTAAGAGCGGTTGCTTTTCATCTATTTAACATATGTTTATTAAGTATCCTATATAATAAAGAGGTTTTATGCAAATTGACCATCACTCCAACACACAAGATGGTCACCCCCATGTGGTCAAAGATGGCTGCCACAAAATGGCTGGCAGAGGAGGGCAGTTGTGGGCGATTAGGCCAGCAGGGGAGGGCAGTTGTGGGTGACCAGGCCAGCATGGGAGGGCAGTTGGGGGGGACCCAGGCCTGCAGGGAGGGCAGTTAGAGGGGACCCAGGCCTGTAGGGGAGGGCAGTTAGGGGTGTCCGGGCCAGCAGGCAAGGGCAGTTAGGGGTTCCAGACCAGCAGAGGAGGGCAGTAAGGGGTTCCAGGCCAGCAGGGGAGGGCAGTTGGGGTTGACCAGGCCAGCAGGGGAGGGCAGTTGGGTTGACCAGGCCAGCAGGGGAGGGCAGTTGGGAGGGACCCAGGCCTGCAGGGGAGGGCAGTAGGAGGGGACCCAGGCCTGTAGGGGAGGGCAGTTAGGGGTGTCCGGGCCAGCAGGGGAGAGCAGTTAGGGGTGACCAGACCTGCAGTGGAGGGCAGTGGGGGTGATCGGGCCAGCAGGAGAGCAGTTAGGCATCGATCAGGCTGGCAGGGGAGTAGTTAGGGGGTGATCAGGCACGCAGATGAGCGGTTGGAAGCCAGCAGTCCTGGATTGTGAGAGGGCTATCTGACTGTCCGTTTAGTCGGACATCCCTCAAGGGGTCCCAGATTGGAGAGGGTGCAGGCTTGGCTGAGGGACACAACCCCCGCCCCATGCATGAATTTCGTGCACTGGGCCTCTACTTAAATATAAAATACTCTGAGCAATATACAGTGTTTATATCATCCAAACAAGAAGGAAGGAACCAGAAAAACCGAAAAGTAGTGAAGGAGCTACGCACTAGGGTCATTTAGTCTAAGATTCCTCAGACTTTGAGATTGTCACTAAATAGGAAGCTATTAAAGCAAATTTGTTAGTAACTATCCTTTGATTGTGTGGATAAGTTTAACACTGAGCAGAATATACAACTTTGAATAGGATCTTACCAATTGGCTCAAGTATATGGCAAAATATTCTTTGAGTTTCATAGAAAAAGAGCAGCTGCCCATTTTTGCATCCTGGCTTTGACATCAAAGTTTGTTTGTTGCTAGAACTTTGCTCCCAGGCGCTTGGTACCCAAGAAAAGCATGCAAATAGAGGCAGCAAAGGAAGGTGAGTGCTTGGGAGGACCTAGATAAACTGAAAAAGATGTCCTATTCTTGGACTCTGTCTCATACCCCAAAAGGTAGCTTTATAGGCCTTCATCAACTATGGCCTTAGGAGATAGAAATCTTTTCTACTCAGGTACAGGGATCCACAGAGGGATCCCTTCCTGCATTCTCTCAGCATGTTTTACTTTTTCAAGCTTGGCAAGAATGGTTCACTAAACCATGCCCCACCCACAGGCTGAACTACAACATCCTGCACACACATATTGTAGAAGTAAATGGGCCTCTATTCAGGTGAAGAAGCTCCTTTTATCTCCTCCCCAACTCTTGGGAGTGGCTGTCTCTAAGATGTCATTGGGGTTAGTTTGGCTCCATTCCAACCCAGCCACAGTAATGAAATATTTACTGACCTTAGTTGTGTGTGTGTTTTGTGCCTTTACCTCAAACCGGTGGTTCTCAAACTTGGTGGCACATTAGAATTGTTTGGGAGCTTCAAGAAGTACTGATGCTTGGGTCTACTAATAGAGAGTCTGATTTAAATGGTCTGGGTTGGGGCCTTGTATCAGGATATTTTTTAATAGTGTTCTGGTGATTTTAATATGCAGCAAAGTATGAGAACCACTCACATCAACAGTGACTCATGTGAGCTACTCAGTGGATGTGATGGTGGCCTCATTTATATCCTACCATGAAGAGGCATAGGGCATCCTTGGAGACAGGTTGTTGGATGTGATCAAGCCCATGGAGAGCCACCCTTAAAGAGCCCCACATTAACCCTTTGAGAGCTGCTGGGAACTTAGGCTTTTTTTTTTTATTTTACAAAATTCACTGTTCTCATTGTCAACATAAGAAATGTCCAAATTGTTAGAGAATTTTTATGAATTTATTTGAGCCAAACTGACAATAATTGCCAGGAAGCAAAATCTCAACAAATTGAGAAAGCAAAGCCGGGGGGTTGGGGGGGGGGGGCGGGTGGGGGGAAGGGGAGGGCTGGGAGATCTCTGGAACTGGAAAATAAGGCAGAATAAAGAAGCACATACTTCTTTTACATTGGTGGCAGCATAGTTAATAACGTTTACAGCACACAGAGATGGTATAAGGTGTACAAGATAACATGAGGGGTTCTGTAGTCTCATGCTTTGGTGGGTGGTTGCGTCCTGAGGGACCTGGGAAAGGAGATTACTCTGACATTCCGAAGGTATATCTTAGATGCAAAAAGACATAGACAGGTTCACTTAAGGTAAAGATTGACCTTTGTCAAGGAAGCTACAGGCCTAGGATATGACTACCCGCCATGACCTGCTTTCAGTTAGGAATTTTTATGTTTCCACCATCCTTTGTGGCTACTTTCGGTTTCTGAGTTTATCATGCCCATCATGCAGGCCTCCCTGAGCTTGTCAGGTTTAGTATGTGCCGCCTTTTTCATCCACACATCACTGGGGACTGAAGAGACAGGATGAATCGCTGCATCTCCGAGTTCCTTTTGAGGTCCAATAACAGTGGTGGAACCTGAACCCTAAGAAAGTCTGGCTAGTCCATAATTGCATGATTTATTCTTTCCACTAAAACTCTGTTCAGAAAAGGTCTTATGGAAGGTTTCCCTGAGAAGGAAGAATATTGTTTTACATTTTGTTAATGCATAAAAATTACAATGAGTATAAATTATAAGTATATTATATTTTTATATATTACTAGAGGCCCAGTGCACGAAATTCATGCACTCGGTGAGGGGAGGGGGAGTCCCTCGGCCCGGCCTGTGCTCTCTCACAGTCCAGGAGCTCTCAGGGGATGCCCGCCTGCCTGCTAGCTGCTCCTTAGTGCTGCAGCGGAGGCGGGAGAGGCTCCTGCCACTGCCACTGCGCTCACCAGCTGTGAGCCCGGCTTCTGGCTGAACAGCGCTCCCCCTGTGGGAGTGCACTGACCACCAGGGGTCAGCTCCTACGTTGAGCATCTGCCCCCTGGTGGTCAGTGTGTGTCATAGTGACTGGTTGTTCTGCATTTGGTCAATTTGCATATTAGCCTTTTATTATAGAGGATATTTACACACACACACACACACACACACACACACACACACACACACACCTTAAAACGGATACCAGAAACAAAGGCCTGAAATGGGTAAGGGTCAAGTACATTTCTATTTATTCCTGGTAATACATTTTTTTCCCCAAGAAGGAGGTTTAGAAAATGACACTCAGAGGGTATTGCAGGATCTACTGGTGTGGTGGAAGTCATTAAAACCTTCTGGGTGATCTTCAACCCTTTTGATGAACTGTAGCAGGTAGTTCAGTTCATGTGGATTCATTTAGTAAATTGCCTTTCTTTTATTGCTTTTATTTTCCTGAGTTGGTATATTCAAATATTGCTCTTTCTGCCAAAGGTTGGGGGTCCACCCAAGTACCTTGAAGACTTCCCTGGAGTAACCCACTTCACAGGAGGGGCCCTGCCTCTGATGCTACAGATTCAATTACTGGAACCAATGCCAGAATCATCACTTTGTCATTCTGCAGCCCATGGGTACTGCTGCAGCTTAGAAAGATTGGTGAGGGCCTTCTTGGATATTGGTTGCCCTGTGCGATATCCAGTACTCATCCTGGCTAACTGTGCACCCAGGAAACCCAGAGATGCAGGATGAAGAGGCTTTGTGCCTCCACATGTGCTCTCTAAGCACTTTCAGTCTTACCCAGTTTTCTGTCTCACAGATGCTTCCCGGAATTGGTAACCAGTTAACCAGTATGGATTGTGGAAGTTAGCATCACTAAATAGGTCTGTATAGTCAAGACAAGTTTTTTTTTTTTTTAAATATAGGTTCTATAGGCTTGGGAGAATGGTACATGCTCTGTGATGAGCAGATACACTATTTGAGAAATGGGACTTACACTCTTTGAAACCAGAAAGGTTCCAGGGCATCCGAAATGCATATTCTTCCCATCTGTATAAACTGATTTCCTTCTAAATATTATTTCTATACTTTCAAAAGGTAAACAGTGGTCCCCTGACCTCCACACAGACTATTGAGAGATTGAACAGTTCCCATCATCTCATGACTTAATTCAATTTTTAATAAAATAAACTATTAAAGTAGACCAACAGTTGTTATTTCAAGCACAAATCAGTTTCATGTTTAAAGTAAAATACCATTTGGAGCAAGGTGTCAGAAAAGCACAGAGCTGGGAAATACTTGAGCTATTACTATGTCTGGCCTAGAGTAATCTCTTCAAAAATCTGCCCTAGCAATGAAAGCTGCAGGTCGGTGCATCAATGGAGCCGCCTTATAGAAGCTCTACATTCCAGGAGTTAGTTCCTCAGCTATCTTGTGTCACCTGCTCATACATCTCTGTCTTTTTTCTCCCAGGTCAATACCTTTTACTTGTTGTCTGGCTCATTTTCCTAGAGCTTTAGATTTATGGATTGACTCTCTACCTTTCAATCGCTTCCAGCCTGGGGCCTCCCTTTCTGGCTTCTGAGCTAATTACTTCTCCCTGGAGTTAATTATTTTCATCATGGTGAGAAGGAAAGTGCAGCCTCTGACTACTGTCAGCTTAGAGCTGTCTGGCTCCAACAGCTGGACGATGGAGCTCTGTTAGACAGAATCACTTTCTCAGAATATCGGCATAAGATGGTGCCACTCACTGATCATGGGTGGAGCAAGACAAAGACAAAGCCACTGCGTGAACATGTCTGCGCACAGTTGAAAACAAGCACACTGTCCAAACCAAAATGGTCAAACACTCCCCTTTCTGGGTCCACGTGAGTGAGTGCTGCTTCTTTACTATGTTATAACTTTAGTCCAACCCTGTTCCTTCTGTCCAGTAGAAAAGAATTACTGAGATAATAGAATTGTCCCTGCTTTCGGAGGGCACCCAATTCAATACAAAACCATGCTTTCTTGAGCCTGCCTTAAAATTCCATACAATCTCCCATCTTAGCACAAATACGTGCAAAGAGCCAGTCAACCTCACCTGCTGAATGTAAGTGTATTTCTGGTGGTTTAAGGCTGGAGGGCATTGGCAGTGGAGACTCCATCTCCATCAAATATTCGTTTGATGACAACATGCTTCTTGACACGATCTACTAACACTGAGTATCAGCCTCCCAGGCAGCCCCACCAAGACAGTTCTGTTCTGTGAGAAGACCTGAGCAATTTAACTGAATTTCTTCAATTTTCAGATTAAAAGAAAACATCAAAAATAGCAAATAAAGTTGTGGTTTTCCCTCTCTAAGGGCATCAGGTAGTTAGCAGCAGAGCTGTGATTAGGACCCAGTCTTCTCATGCCTGGTGTAGTGCCCTTTCTGCTCTAGCATGCGATTCAAAGAAGTACAACTCCCAAGTACAATGCACCTTTGAACACTCAATTCCATTTACTATCTGTATCTACGGAATTGACTTTGGTTTCTGTCCTCTCCTTAGAAAACACTTTAGCCTTCAGATGCTGGGCTCTGTCCAATGTTCAGACTACCCGTAAGTCACTTTTGGCTTTGATTTTAAATACTCCTCTGGGCACTTTTGATGGGGCAATTATTTCTTAGGTGTGAGAATCTTATTTAGTTGCAAACTCTTGTCAAAGCCGCTGTTTTCTTTTCTGCTCAGATTTGGCAGTGAGCTCTCCCCCAGAAGTGATTTTTAATTTTTTTTAAAAAATCTCTCACCTTCCATAGTTAAAAGAGAGAAAGCTTCAGAAGGGAAAAACTGAAACAGAACTTTAAAAGTTCCCTCACCGGGACTCCCTGTGTGATTCTCCTTGTTGAAGAGATAGTTACTGTGAGTCAGGTGTCACCCAGACACTATCCTCACTCCAGCCTTTTCCCTTTCCTTTACTGTTCAATCTCTAAATTGTCTTCATTGAAAGACAATCCTTCTAAAGGTGTTGTCATTCTACCATCTGAATTTATGTCAGAACACATTGCCTCTTGAAGAGACTTTCTTAAAAATATACATTTAAGAGGCAGAATAGTTTGTTTATTAAGATCATAAAATAAAGTCAAGGACTTCTTAAAGAAGAAAAATATGGAATCCCAAGACCAGAATAAAACTATTCTCATTATTTTCCTACTAGAGGCCCAGTGCATGGATTCGTGCACCGGTGGGGTCCCTTGCCTGGCCTGCGGGGATCTGTCTGAAACCAGCTCTCTGACATCCCCTGAGGGGTCCCAGGTTGTGAGAGGGTAGTTCTTGGGTGACACATCCCACAATTGGGCTCCCTCCTCTCTGGTTCCGGGTGCAAAACCAGAGAACCACAGCTGCCAACTCACGGCAGCTTGGAAGCTCCTGTGCTGAGCATCTGCCCCTTGGTGGTTAGTGCATGTCATAACTACCGGCCAATCGGTTGTTCGCTTAGGCTTTTATATATATAGATTGCAAGTGAATATTTCCAACGTATCTATGACAAAGGGGAGGGACTAATTGATATTTTATTGTTCTATTTAACATTATATAATAAACGTAGTCCATGTTTTCAGATGTTTGCATTATACATTATTTCAAGGAAGCAGAATGTTAGGTTAATGTGTAGTAAAGCTATTTTGGACAGTTAGTTCTTTCCAGTTTTTTAGTTGTTTTGGTATACACAAGACTGCTGTAAATATCTTTGTGCATGCAGCTGTTTGCTTTTTCTGAATTCTTTTATTAGGTTAATTCTTAGGACTTGAATGATAGTGTTGCTGTTCAGAGACCATGAATACCTCTGTGGCTCTGGCTAGATATCACCATATTGTGTAGGAAAAGGATGTAGGCCACCAGCAGCGAGTGCTATCATCACTGAAACCTCATGAGAATTGCATATTATCATCAAAAGTATTTGCCCCTTGATTTTTGAACTGGAAAACAACACCTCTGTTTTATTTTGTATTTTTCCATTATAAGGGAAAATTATCTTTTATCATGCTAGCTACTTTTTGCAATGGTAATTTCAGGTTTTCATGCTGACCTAAGGTAAATAGGTTATTTATTGTTTTTCTGCATCCCTCGAGTTGTGCCACACAGTAATGTAGACTTACTCTCAAGCTGGAAAAAAGCCAGACTTTTCTTGGATTTGGGAAAAATTTGAGCAATGGGAAGCAGAAGTGGTGTAGTCATTGTCTAGTAAAGGAATGAGCCCTTTAATATGCTTCTCTGTGCCCAGAATTGTCATTTTAAGACCTATTCTACCCTCAGCCTTTATGAGCATTTTATTTTTTGACCCTACAGAAATTTTTTTCTTTAGCTTTCTTTGGCTATAATATTTATATTGGGCACTTGCCATCTCTTCATAAGTTGGGAATAGTGTGTATGTAGCATTGGAGATTTCCTTTTTACTTGAAAGGAGGCCAAAAGAAAATTTTCCTTTCACCAAAGCAAGTGGGAGTAAGCTTTTGTTGGAAGAGAAGTTTCACTTACTGTTAGAAACCGACTTTGTATTTTCTACATATGTAACACTGTTTCCCTTTATTTGGGAAGAGCATGCTGACTCTTTTTCTTAGAAAGAGCAACCGTTTCTGAAATGATCATAGTCTCTGGATAATGCATTTTTCTTTCTAAATGAAAATCAAGATGAGCTAGACAATGAAATAGGCCATTTATTTTATTTATTTCTTAATTAAATTCATTGGTGTGACATCGGTTCAATAACATTATATAAGTTTAGGTGTGCAATTTTATAACACACCATCTGTATGATGCATTGTGTGCTCGCCACCTCAAATCCAGTCTCCTTCCATCATCATACATTTGACTCCCCTTAACCTCTTCACCCTCCTCCTAACGCCTTTCCCTTCTGGAAACCTTCATAATATTATCTGTGTCTATGAATTTGTTTTATAAGTAATATAGGCTGTCTCTAAATACCCTGGCACTATAACTTTGACTATCTACATGTGGTCTTTCAACTAAATAGGTTAAAAAAAAAGTAACTTTATTTTCCGAAGTTGGCTTCATCCTCAGTTTTGTTGGTGGTGGAATGGGGAAGTTGATCTCATCATTTAAAGTTGACTCAATATGACATTTCTAATCATTTCTTTCAAATTTTGAAAGTTCGAACTCCTAATCAGGTCATTTTTCTTCCTTTTATGAGACCTCCCACCCCCTCCTTCTTCTCAGTGGCACATGCTGTGAAAAGTTTGCATGGCTATGGGGGGTTGAGAGGCAGTGGTGCTGCTGCCTGGTCCTTGCTGGATTCCTCCGAGAGGTCCTCCATTCCCTCGGTCACTGGCGCCTGTCCTAGTGCCTGCTGAGGGTAGCTGGACTCACCTGCTTTCGGGGCACCACCCTGGCCCACGCTGCTGAAGACCAACATCATGGCTTATGTATGGTCTCAGTAATCCCATATTGACTCATCAGTCTTCATTGCACCCCTCCCCAACTGGGCTTGCTGCAATTCCTGGGCCCACAGAAGCCACACTAAGCCACAGAAAACTGCCTGGTTACCCATGCCACCCATTTGACTTCATGCTCATATCTTCTCAACTAATGGAATGCTTTCTATAGTGTGTGCTCAGAACAACACAAAGCAGGCCCTCTCCCCTTGGGGGAATCACTGAATCCAGTCTGAGAGCTCCCACCACTCCCTCCCCATCCCAAAGTTTACCCTCAATGTGAAATACCTCACCTGGTTTTGACTTCATGCTTTACCCCCTCCCCTCTCCTCTCATGATCTTCTCCCTAGTGTTGGAATATTTCTGTCCAGTAGAGTGTCAAGCACAGAGCGGAGACACCCACCATAGCATGTTGAAATTAGATACAAGGAAGGCATACTGATCTGATACTTTGGCTGGATTTCAGAGAAACCATCCAGTATAGGCAGAGAAAAAACAAATAAGAGGACTGCCTGGCTGGCGTGGCTCCGTGGTTGAGCATCGGCATATGAACCAGGAGGTCACGGTTCAATTTCCGGTCAGGGCATATGCCAGGGTGGAGGGCTCCACCCTCAGTATGGGGTGTGCAGGAGTTCAGCGGATTAATGACTCTCTCTCATCATTGATGTTTCTATCTCTCCCTCTCCCTTCCTCTCTGAAATCAATAAAAAATATATTTAAAAAGGTAAATAAAGGGACCAAAGGTTACACTCCCAAGAGTGACAATCTGAAAAGTGAAACACAAGTCTACATTACATTTCAAAGCAAATTGGCAAGACAGATGAATCACAAGCACATTTCCCAAGGTCTGTGATTCCTTGGTGAAATTTTCCATGGCTGCCCTAGCCTAGAATGGTCCCTTCCTTACCTGAACTCCTATGTCTCACATTAACTTGTTTTGTTTGGTATTGGTTTCCTGTCCTATGCTATCAACTATTCCTTTTATCCTTCCAGCCTGATCAGGAGCTCTTTAAAGGAGATTCTGCCCTGGGCTTTCTTATGTCTTCCTTTCAGGACGCTCTGGGAGCCAGCTCAGGCTGTGCGTACTTCCCAGGAAGCCTTGGGGAGCGTCCTCATTCTCCAGCACCCTCTCCCCACCATTGCGCTTGGGACTCTGGCTCCTGTCTTGTCACTGTCTGCTTTCTCCCTGCCTTTTCTGCTTCTTCAGGCTGCAGTTTTGGTTCCATAGCCTGCTCATTTCTAGTCTTCCGTTTTGCCCTGTCTGAAATCCTTTGGATTCCTCTCTCCTAAAACTCCAGTCACAGTCCAGTTCTGTTTTTCCCCATTTCTCCATCTGGTCCTACTCTGATGGCTTTTCCCAGTGCCATGGACATGAGCCCTGGCTTTTCTTAGGGGAGATTTTTCACCAAGTAAAGTACAGAGTAAATATTTGTTAACTGATGAAATATTCTCTCCAGGGCTCTTCTCCCATTGAAACAGCTGTTATCATTATTTTGTTTTAATCAGAGAAATATCATCATTACCTTTAAAAAGATATAAATATTTATTAGGTTATTTGATTCAGTCTGAATGTTAAGGAGAACATGGATTTCTAACGCTTGTAGATAGCTGCAATATTTTGTTGCTTCTTTATTTAGCACAACTTGAAAGAAGAACATATAAAGTCATTTGGATGACCTTGACTGTTACCTTGGGCAAGTCATTTATATCTCTGAGGTTGACACTTTTCTGTAAAATCAGATTAGAAACAGAGGTCATAGGTAAGGCATAGAATTTTTGAGAGGCTTAATTGGCATAGCATTTGTGAAAATTTTTGAGAAACATTAAAGTATTTGCCCATATAAAGCATGATTGTTACACTATGTGATTTAAACTGTACCCAAGTGCTGCAAAAGAACTTTTGCCTTTGTCCAAAAGATACCTAAGTTGAATGCAGTGCTTGATTGCAACTACCTAAAATAGTCAAAGAACCATTAACCTGAGTGACTCCCTTATTCCAGTTCTACTGAATGTAACTGAAAACTCTTTTTAATCCACAGATAGTAGGGCGTGTTTGAAAATCCTGTATGCTGCACAGATCTATCAATCACTCCACACTGCTCATAGAGCTAGGTTCACATAACCACTATCGACATCTTTGCTAGAACTGAAAGCATCCTGACTTTCACTTCTTTGCTAATTTGGTGCACTTTTTCACTGCTGTGTGGTCTCTTGCCTGCAACTAAATAGACTCCTGTTTGTTTTTTTAAATTATGTTTATTATTATTGAACTCCAGTGGACTTAACTTCTTTGATGGTGATATTTACCCCATCCTATCCTCACCTCTTGGTATATTAGTCATGGGTTTCATCTTGCTTTCTAATGAGATGAGGGAATCTCATCTAGTCCAATCTCAAGTCCCACCTTCTCCATAGTTCTTCACTGATTCATGTTCAGGGATTTCCCCCTCTGTTGACTTCCTTTCACAGGAATCATTGGCATAGAGAATTTGCCTTTTTCTGGAAGCCCTTTGTACATTCTTCTGTTCTGAGAACACCCCAGTGCCCTTCTGGGGAATGACTCATTGAGTGGAATCACAAAGGGACAATAAATCAAGGGTCTCTGCCCTCCCAGGTGAGAGGCTGAGAGGTCCTTAGGGGCTTCATTGTCCAGATCCTGCCTATTTCATCTCCAATATAGCCAAAGTCACAGTATTGCTCTAAATGTAGCCAATTATATTCTCTCTACTGGGAGTTTGAATTTTGAACAGAATCATGAAAAGACAAAAAGAAATCTTGGCAATATGTATCCATGTAGTTAAAAAGAAAAGAATGAAATCATACTATTTGCAACATCATGGATGGACTTAGAGGGTATTATGCTAAGTGAAATAAATCAGACAGGGAAAGACAAATACCATATGATTTTACTTATATGTTTAATCTAGGAAATAAAATAAATGAACAAATAAAAGAGAAACAGACTCATAGATACAGAGAACAAACTGATGGTTGCCAGGTGGCAGGGGGTTAGGAAGGTGGGTGGAAAAAGTGGAATAATTAAGAAGTACAAATTGGCAGTTTCAAAATAGTAGTTACCAGGATGTAAAGGACAACATAGGGAATATAGTCAATAATATTAAAAAGAAATTTTAAAAAAGAAAGAAATGGTTGGCAATTTTTGTGCATTACAGCAGTGGTGGCTGGGTAAACTTTCAGGGAGCTCCTTGGAGCATCCTACTTATGCACCTTCTTTCCTATCCTCTGGCGTTTCATATGCCATCATTATATTTCTTTTCTGCTTCAGTCACTGTTGCATGCAACAAAATGACCCTAAATGATACATTATTTCTTCCACTCAGTTGCACCTGCCACTTAATGCTATGCATTTGGGATTTAAGTGTTTCGTGGGTTTTGTCTTGTCTCATGGCCTCAATTAGATTCTTCCACAAGGGCAGGGACTACATCTTATTTTGCTTCACATACCTCTCTGTCAAGTCCTCCAGGGTGCTTTAACTCCATGGACTTTTGTTTATTGGTGGATTGTAGATCACTGGAGCTTCCTAATGCCAGACTTGCTCGTCTAAATCTTTTGAGCAATGTGCGCTCAGAGCTGTGTAGAGGAAACTGGATTCACTGCTGCATGTTTGTGATCCTTGTGTTCCTCTGGGAAGACCATTACACACTTTCCTTTAATTTGCCTTTGCTTCCTCCGTGGGGAAAATGAGGGGACTAATGGTCTCCATCAACCACACTGGGGTATTTGCTGCAAAATTTAACGTGCTAACTTTGGTTATGCTTTGAGCTTCTTAGAGGTATGTGCCATGTAAGTACTACATAGGTGTAATCAGGAACATTTTTTTTTTATATTATGAGGATTTTTATCTTTGGAAAAAAATATACTCGTCATCCTGTTCATAAACCTTTATTAAACCTTATACCTATTAATCTTCCCTAGGGCAGTGTTTCAGTGAGAACAGTTTCTTTTCTCTTAATCTTTCTCATTCTATTTCACATATTGCATATACATTCATCACAAACAGATATATTGCCTGATAAGCTCTATTTAGCCACTCAAAATATCTTTACTGCCTACCTACTTGGTGTGAGGAACTGTACCAGGCTCTGAGGAGACAATGAATAAAAATAGTGTCCCTCTAGGGGAGATATTCATTCATTCACTCATTCATTCATTCAACAGATTTTTATAGAGCCAACTATGTGACAGCCAGTCTCCTAGATTCTGAGATACAGCGGTGAATAAATAATATAACCAAGTACTTAAATTCCCTGGGACAGATGCTGAAATACAGGCATGTACAAGGTTCAGTGAGAACAGTTACCTAGGAGAGTGATGCTGGGGCTGTGTCTCAAAGGGTATACTTGACAGGAAAGAATGGAAGTGGAGAAAAACATAGATGAGTGTGGGTGGGTCATGGGGACTAGAGTTCCATATAATTCTGGAAGAACAGAGAGGTGGGAAACGAAGCAGATTAAGAACCAGGAGTCTGCAGGCAGGATGGAGTGATTGTTTTATGAAAATAAAACACATACCTGATAATCTGAAAAAAACATTTATCAGGTTGAAGCTTCCTACTCAGAGATTTGGCCCACTGTTGGGTGTGAGAAAATTTTACTCTGTTTACAAGAGGCGCTTGATGTTTGTAAGCCAGTCTTTCTGTGGGAACAGCCATTGCAGGTTTGGAAATTTTGCATTAAAACTAGCAGCTGCATGGTATGGTTTTCCTGCGTTTCTCTCATAGGCAGAGGGTGTTTTATTATTTCAAGATGCACACCCAGTATTATCAGAAGGCATAGGAGCTTGGGAGTTACCAAAATTTCAGATGATCCACAAACAGGCTGTTACAGACTGTGACGTCGTGATTTAACACTCCCCTGGCTAAAAAACAAATACTGTGATTTAAAATATTGTACTATGACTATGTTTGGGTGACTTTTAAACCATTTGTATGTAATTTAGGATTTATTGGATTTCTTTGAACATGCATATGTAATTCCAGGCTTAACAGTTGCTCTGTGAACAATCAAATATTTATATAATTTTTTCCAAATGTATTTATTATTTACTGTAGAGTCTATGCAATATTTACACTGTCTTTTTTTAAAAGAAAATATATACATTATTTACATTGCCTTGGATTTTCTCTTGATGCAGGTAAAATGACAACAGAGAAGGGTAAAAAGACTCCTAGGGGTGTCTCCCAGGCTGTTCAATAACCACATGAGGTTCTGTCCCTCAGGAAAACACCTGGCGATAGAGCTGTCATTAAAACTTATGTTGGTGACCACCCCAATTTCCTTGGAGCCCCTACTTCTTCTTAGTTTTGGAGTCTCAAATGGCAGGAGGAAAGTTGGGAAAAATTTTAACCAACTTTCCCCTTCATCCTCCTAAGTTCCCAGGTGCCTTTCTCTGTAGGATGAATAGCACCTTGATTTTCTCCCTGGGACTCAGAACATCCCCAGCTGCAAAAGGAATGATTCTTTTTATAGGAAAATAGAGTAGAATTGAGATCCCCAGATCCAACTGCTAGTTATTAAAGTGGAAATGTGTTAAACAAAATAGTCAGCCCCCAAATACTTGAGTAGGACGCTAAAGCCAATAGATTTCTTTCCAGGCAGACACCAAGTGTAACAGATGGCAAATCCCAGAAACCAGGTGTGGCAGGGATGTAATAGCACCTGTAAATAAGGCTGATGTAGGTCATGTGACACAGAGAAGCACAGACCTAAAATATTATCATCAGAAAATAAGGTTTAAGAGTGGTTTTAAGACTGTTTCGACATCATTCTATGAAATTGATTAGTCACAAGAACATCTGCTCAAGAATATGACTGTTCTTCCAGTGATATTTCTAGTGTCATTCAGACACCTACAAAATAATTACATTTGGCCCCAAAGAGAACATGGTTCTCCTAGAAAAAAGTTGCATGACAATTGTGGAGAAAGCAGAGCAGTTCATGTAACCCAGAAAACAATTCACTTTGTTTTACTGAATTATGTGCTAATAGTAGACCTGGAAATGTATTCCCTCCACCTTATCCCAGGAGATTCTGAATAAGTAATTCTGAGATGCTCACGGATAATCTGTATTCTAAAAAATGTGAAATTGATTCTGATTATCAGTGAAGTATAGGAATCGTTGGAGGAACGCCTTATTTATGTGTTTCTTCATTTGAAGTACACTTGGATGGTTTTCAGTCAAGTATAAGATACTATGTATCCAGGCCTGTGATTGGTGTATGGGGTAAAAAGAAGGGTCAGACTTTACGCCTTCTCCTCAAAGAGTTTGCATTCTAGTTACAAAGACAAAACCAACATGTGTGTAATAGTCAGGGTAGCTGCAGTAACAAACAACTCCTCATCCCAGCCTGAGAAACTTAAAACAAGATTTATTTCTTATTAAACTACAGACACATCATGGATATCAGGGGATTCTGCTCATTATAGTCACTCAAATTTAGACTGATAGAGACCTTGTCTCAACAAATAATCCCAGGACCAATGACTAGGGCTGGGGAAAGAACTCTAGAGAGTCTTTCACCAGTAATAAATGCTGTGACCTGAAAGTGATATGTCATCCACTTCTATACACAACTCATTGGCCAGACTACTTATGTGGGCTCCCTCTATCTGGAACAGCTAGGGATGGGGTGTACAGTCCTCCTCGATGCCTAATAGGGGAACTGATTATTGACATATACCAGAGTAGAGTGATATCTATATCATCTATATCTCTATATCTCTATATATCTATGTCTATTTCATCTATATCTATGTATACATTTATCTTTATATCTATGTATGCTAAGTGCTAAGAATGTATATTTACATATGTAAACACACTATGGTACATTTCTACATCCTATATAATAAAGAGGTAATATGAAAATTGGCCATTACACCTTCGCACAAGATGGCCGCCCCCATGTAGGCACAAGATGCCAGCAGGGGAGGGCAGTTGGGGGCGACCAGGCCTGCAGGGGAGGCAGTTGGGGGAACCAGGCCGGCAGGGGAGGGCAGTTACTGTTATATATAATATTACAGGCCTGGTGCATGAAATTTGTGCACTGGAGGGTATCCCTCAGCCCAGCCTGCACCCTCTCCAATCTGGGACCCCTTGGGGGATGTCCGACTGCCAGATGTCCACAGGGATTGGGCCTAAACCGGCAGTCAGACATCCCTCTCATAATCTGGGACTGCTGGCTCCCAACCGCTCGCCTACCTGTCTGCCTGATTGCCCCTAACTGCCCGCCAGCCTGATCACGCCCTAACCACTCCCCTGCCAGCCTGATTGACACCTAATTGCTCCCCTACCAGCTCAGTCACCCCCAACTGCCCTGCTGTGCAGGCCTGGTTGCCCCCAACTGCCCTCTCCTGCTGGCCTGGTCGCCCCTAACTGCCCTCCTCTGCCAGCCTGCTCACTCACAACTGCCCTCCCCTGCCAGCCATCTTGTGGCAGCCATCTTTTACCACATGGGGGTGGCCATCTTGTGCAAGGATGTGACAGTCAATTTGCAAATCACCTCTTTATTATATAGGATGTATAATCTCAAGTGCTGTATATATTATACATAATCATGTATCATGGCATGACCAGTATTAAATATATTAAATGAAGTAAAGAGTGACATTCATATGAGAGAGAGAACAGTGAGGAAGGATACAGGGTGAACTGAGCCTTTACCAGTGGGTAGGACAGGCAGAATGACAATAGAAGAATAACAAATACCTATTTGTCATGAAGTATATGCCATGAAAGGCCAGAAATTGGACAAAAATTAAATAATTGTCTAGCTTAATTATTAGAGCAACTCTCTGAGATTAGATACTATTTTTATCCCCATTTTATAGATGAGGAAATTGAGGTGTAGGGAAAGTGAAGTACATTTTCCAAGGTCTCAGAGTTAATGAACAGTGGAGCCAGGATTTGAACCAAGAAAGTAGTAGGTTATTATACAGGATGAAGAAAATGTGGGTAAAATCAAGAAGATGGAAATGAGCATGGCATATTTGTGGTACAAGGAGGAGACCGCCCTGACTCAAGCACCAGGGTGGTCTGCAATTAGTGGAGTGCTGAAGTTAACTTCATTTCCAATTCTCCCTACAGTATAAGCAAATCATCAAAATCTTTAGGGAAATAAGTATGTTTGTGGTCTTAAAAGAAATAAAATAAGATTACTGCCCTTGGAAAATAACTTTTGACTTTTGGGGATTTGACCTTTAGTTTTGAACATGCTTTGAGGCATTGCTGACCAAGAGGGTTACATACAATTTACTCTTGTCACCAATTTATAAACCTCCCCTTCTTTTGCCAATTTTGATGGGAGTGAGAATGACTAAAACTGATGTATGTAGAAATTTGGATTCACTGCTTTTTTTCAGAACACCACGAAGCTTATTTGTGAATGGAAACAGATTTGAGTGATGGACACATATGGTAATTTGGAATAGTGAAAACAGCCATGCCCATCAATTTTTGAAATATTTACAGAGAATGCTGTCTGCTGATGTGGTTCTAAATTGGAGTCCCTGCTGACTCAACATGTGTGTAAGTTACCCAGTCCTGAATTACTGGGCACCTGAATTACTGGCTATTTCTTCTCACACAGAGAGGAAGAAAATTGAAGGTAGGATCAGCATAATTCAGAAAAAAGTGTAACACAATATAAAAACCTTCAAAAGGAGACCAAAACAATCCCACATGAATCAATACCAATAATTCTGAAAATTTAACTCTTGAAATATAGGGATATTAGAAGTCAAAGGCTTAACATTAATTATTTGATTAATAATAGTACCGAACATTTATTTAATTCTGATTATATGTAAGGAAGTTGGCTAAGAAACTTAGTAGGCATTTTTTAAATTTAATTGTCATACCAATTCTATGAGGTAGGTGATATTACGCCCATTGTGAAGGTGAGGAAATTAGGACTGATGGCAAAGTAACTTTCTCAAGGTAACAGAGCAAAGAAATAATTAGGTTTATTTTTTTGTGATTTAGTTTTTCCCTTTAAAGATGGGCCTTTCAAAAATAATTCACTTATTCATCCTATCTTTATTAAATTCCTAACATCTGACAGAGGCTATCCAGGACTTCAGGATAGGTAGGTGAAGAAGTCACAGTCCTATACTTTGAGAACCTCATAGTGCTTCAGGAAAACACACAAATAAACAGGTGATGATACTAAATTAACCTAACTAAAATGAGAGATCCATATGCAAGGCATTATGGGAACAAAGAGAAGGGGAGGCCACCTTCCAGGAGGACGAGTGTTACAGGATTAGATGTTAGTCAAGGAAAGGTAGGGAAGGGGATTCTAGGCATATGGGAGAACCTAAGCAAAGGCCCAGAAGTAGAAACCACTTGGTGTGTTTGGGGTCCCTGAAGAACCCACTTTAGTGCACAAAAGGTCAAGGAAGTGATAAGAAACATAGAGTTGAGTGCAGCTCGCAGATGCCCTGAGTGTCACGCTAAGGATCTTTTTTTTTAAAAAAAAAATATATTTTATTGATTTTTTTACAGAGAGGAAGGGAGAGGGATAGAGTTAGAAACATCGATGAGAGAGAAGCATCGATCAGCCGCCTCCTGCACACTCCCCACTGGGGATGTGCTGGCAACCAAGGTACATGCCCTTGACCGGAATCGAACCTGGGATCCTTGAGTCCGCAGGCCGACACTCCATCCACTGAGCCAAACCGGCCAGGGCCACGCTAAGGATCTTGACACTATCCTGGGGATGAGAGAACCTCTGAGGGATTTTTAAAGAGGAGTAAACATAGTGTTCAAGGTCAAGGGTTACAGATTTGAATTGATGAGGGACAACATTTGGAATTTCCTGATTGCTGTCATCAACAATCTGTCCTTTCTCATGTTATATTTGAATGTCAGTATTGACACTCCCTCTCGTCCTTACTCAAAAACAGGGTGTGTGTTATCTTCCTTTTGTGCATTCTTGCCCACGAGAACATGCCTGTGGGAAACCACTGCATTTGCTTATAATGTAACCTCCTGAGTGGGAGAGTGAGTTGAGCAGTCGTGGGGCAGGACGTGGATGGAGGAAGCTTGGTTGTGGTTATGCTGTCCTAACTAGCAATCCTGCCTTTGCATGATTGCAAGGTATCTATTGTTTATTGGCATAATGAAATTCAACACAGGATTAACAACAGAATTGATGAAAAGGGATCATTTCTATCACCAAAATACATCCTGCAAAGTCACACGTCTATATTATAATGAAAAATAAGTGTAGCAGCACTTACTATCAGGATTCAAGGGATGTAGAGTGCAGCATGTCCAAGAAAGAAGGAAGCCAGTGATATGTTTAATAGCATTATCTAAAGTAGGATCCCATATCTTTTTCATGAGAGAAAATAGTTTTTAATCCCTAAATGAGCTTTTTTTCCATGTAAGTGTAATAAAAGGTTTAGTGAGTTTGCAAAGAAAAATCATTGTCCTACACTTGCTTTCACAAGGTCACACAGACTGTCTATGGAAACTGGCCCTGAAGGAATTGAGGAAAATGAACTGCAAATTTGAAAGAATGCAGACTTGACTCACATAATAAAAATCTATTACTACATCAAAGCTGTCCAGAAAAAAATAAATTCAGCAAACCAGAAAGAGATGCCAGACCCATAGTTCTGAGAATTGTGGGTACTTCAGATTTTAGCTGAGATGAAATTCCAATGTCAATACTCTGATAGTGAGGTGACATTTCATTTTCACACTCACAAATTTGCAGCTCACAAAAGTCACTATGTAGTCAAGCCTGGATATTAGGTCTTGTTAATGATCATAAATGAGCAGTTTTTCCTGTTTTGTGCATGAAAAGCGTGTACACGCATAGACATGTAATCACATGCAAGCCCTTCTTCCTTTCTTTTTATACAAAGTCAGTTGTTTTAATAATCATGCTGTGTGCTATTTACAGAGCAAATGCCTGTCCTATTGTCCTTGCCTGCTGAGTTGGTCCAAATTCTCCTGAGTGCAGTGGTCGTGTAAAGAGAAATGCAGGTGCTGTGTGCTCAAAAGCTGGCTGGCTCTCAACACGAGAGAGACTGCCTGGCTGGCCCACAGGTTTGCATCTTTAGGTGATGAATCCACTACTCTGAATCAGAGTCTCAAAATTGTTGATAGCAAATCACCACTATGGCTGCACAGCTCCTGAGGACGCCTAAAATTGTGCTGCTATGGCTCTGGTGCCATATGTTTCTTCCTGCTCTGCTGCCTTGGAATACAGAGAGAGTTCAAGGACAATCATTTTCTTTAATCAAACTGCAGCAGTAATGACTTATTAGAGGCAAAATGAAATCCACAAAGGTGAAAACACACACATTTAAAGTGAAAATATATCACAGAAAGTAAAAGAAAAAATTGTAAATTATTTTGAATGAATCTGATATACAAAGGCACACAAAAACTCCTCCAGACTGTACCTAGGTTTTGCTATTTCTTAGACTGTTTACTTTTAGTTTGATTTAATATTAGAACTAGGCTCCTGTCCTCCTTTCATCTCTCCCTTCTTTCTCCCTCCCTTGCTTTTATCTGGTTTGCTGTATAAATCAGTACAATGATTTTTCTTTGCAAACTCACTAAGCCTTTTATTATACTTGTGTGAAAAAACAGCTCATTTAGGGATTAAAAACTATGTCCTCTCATGGAAAAAAATATTTATGTAATTCTATTAATTTCCATTTATGTTTTATAGAAAGTTAGCTTGTGTGTGTGGAGCACATTATCTGACTTAGCATATATATGTTTCTGACTAATTTTGCTTTTTGGAAATATTGTCACCTTGTTGCATGGATTATGGAGTTAGAGAGGACTTAAATCACGCCTGAATTTTGGACTATATGAGGATATATGTTTTGGGCCTTTCTAGTTTCATGAAAACTTGGCCAAATATAAAATTATGGAATTACTTTTCCTTTCTCTCAGGACTTTGTAGACCATTTACCACTGCCTTTTAGCATTAAGTGTGACTAGAAAAACCTGAAGTCAGCCTGATAATTTTTTTTTTCTTTCATAGTTAACCTGATGTTCTTGACACGATGCCCACAAGAGCCTGGTAGCTTAACCAGGGCAAGTCTGCATTGATCTTTCAGAAACACCACTTCTTGGAACATCATGTGGTCTTTTAATCTATAGATTTTAATTCAGTTATATTTCAGCAATATTATTTTTGCCTTTTAGTCCTTTGAAAAGAAATTATTTTCATTTCATATTTTCTAATTATTTCAACCAACAATTATGTATATGTTGGATCTTTTCTTTTCTTCCAAATTTGTCATTTTCTACTCTTATTTTACTAATCCCCATTTTCTCTTCCATTTCATTTTGCTTCCTTTTTCTGATTTCTTCCTTCGTAGTCCTCCATATATCTATTCTTTTAAACAGGATTTCTTGAAAGTTTGAAGGGATTTGCTTAAAAATCATCTTGGGCTCTATTTTGTTTTCTGTAGTCACTACATTTTGATGTCTATTTTTGAGTACTATATACATTTATAAAAGAGAAAACACCTGACATCTTTGGCTCTGCTATTTCTTCCGTTCAGAGTTATTCTTTTACAAATAACCTGCACTTTCCATGTAGATGAAGAATCTGTTAATTGTAGTAAAAGTCTTCAATATCTATTTCATGAAAACTGTTCAAAGTAATGCAGTAATTTCTTTCTCTCTACCCCAGGATATAGAGAATTTATGTTCATTTAATATTAATGAAATACATTCTCTCTATCCTAAATGATTAAACATTGATGAAAAATGATCATTTTAGCAGAGCAGGTTCTCATTTACTCTTCAACAGATAACATGAGGGGAAGTAAGTCTCTTCTTCATTGCTCTTACATGTCATTTAATAGAACTTATAAAGTTCAATCCCTTTGAAAGTAGTTACATTTAATATTTCTTGTCCTTGAGTCTACTATCAACTGAAAGAAAAACAGTGAACTTTCCTTGGAAAGGATTGGATATTTCTTATCTTGGATTATTAAAAATGAACACACTTGAATTCATAAGTTCATTTAAGGGGCAGATTTCATATGTTGGTTTGGATATAAAAAGTAGTAATTGGACTATTTATCAGCCTAATTTTTGTCATTATTAGGCTAACTAAACCAATCACTGTATCATTACTGAATGACAACTTTGTTGAATATATTGTGTCATGCAGCATCACTAAAACTATTGTTTTCTAAAACATATCCTTTTATCCCTGAAAGGGGTCATAGCTTATTTTTTAAAAAATTGACTGACTGTGTGGTTGACCTGATTTAGTCAATAAGACAACAGAAAAGTCAAACAATGGCCTCTGAATGAATCTGACATACAAAGACACACAAAAGCTCTTCTGACTGTAGTTAGGTTTTGCTATTTCTTGGACTGTTTACTTTTAGTTTGAATTAATTTTAGAACTATGTTCCTGCCCTTACTTCTTCCATCTCTTCCTTCTTTCTTCCTCCCTTGCTTTTATCTGGTTTGCTGTATAATTCTAGGTTGTGTTGTTATGATGCTTTTGTATCAATAAAATATATAAATAAATACTATAGTTAAATCTGACAGATGAGTTAATCCTGCCAACTGAAAAATACTAATGTGGATGTATTTTTAAAAAAATACTTTTTATTGAATTCAGAGAGGAAGGGAAAGGGAGAGATAGAAACATCAATGATCAGAATCATTGCTTGACTGTCTCCTGCACACCCCACACTGGGGATTGAGCCCACAACCTGGGCATGTGCCCTGACTGGTTCACAGGTTGATGCTCATACACTGAGCTACATACACCAGCTGGGCTGGATGTATTTTTTGTTTAATCTAATGAAGTTGTAATCTTTATTTGACCTTTCTCTGTTGTATTTTATCTTTATTTTTAATGAGAGGCAGTAGTGGCTATATAACTCACTGGACTGTTGAATGCATTCTGGCTTGAGTTTGGTTGATATCTTTGGTGTAGGTTGATAATGTCAAATTTTAGCGACATCTGTGTCTGATATAGCACTCTGGATAGTTTTAAGATCTTGAGACTACCATTTTGGCCCAGTGTTCCCAGGCTTATAGCAGGCTATTGGTGTAGTCAGACCCTCAGGAACACTAAAGGGCTTGATTGTATTTAGCACCAGGAATGTCTTGAAATATATAAAAAGTCTTCAAACATGGCTGCTAATGGAAATATTTTTTTTTGGGGGGGGAAAGGGGGTTCAGGATGGAACCATCTTAATTAAAACAAAATTTGGAGCACAACCAGTTCATGTATATAGGCTTTATATAGATTCCACAAATAGAATCTAAATTTGTATTCCTTGTGAACCTTTTCAAAGAAGGAGCTTATATTGATCCAAATGAAATCTGACATAAATAGACATAGAAGTGGAATTAAAACTAAGCAATAATATAAAGTAATAGAAGCTGATCTTTTATTCACTTGGTTTTCTCTTGCTCTATTCTTGACTTACCCTTGTGTTTTCTCTCTTTCTTCCATAAAGTACCCTTTTAAAAAAATGAATCTATTGTCAATAAGTTGAAAATGAGTAAACATTATTTATAACAGACTACGAATTCAAACTGGTATGTTATTGTTCTTTTTTATACTATAAAAGAAGTTTTGACATCAGCGAGTAACATTTACTTGTCTTATAGGAATAGGGTCTCTTTCATGCCCCTGGAAATCACTTGACTTTGGCAGGTCTGCTTCTGACCACAGTGCAGTACATTCTGCAGAGAAAGTTTCCTCTCCCACCACTAGAGGTACAATACACATCATATCAACAAACATCTGTTGGATGCTCATTATGCAGCAGGTTCTATAACAAGTGTTTTGTATAGATTATTTTGTTTATTCTTAGCAACTCTCTGAGATAAGGGTACTATTATTATCCCCACATTACAGATGAAGGAACGGAGATGCATAAAACTTAGGTAACTTGACCAAATTCACACAGCTAGTAAGTGGCAGAGGTGAGATTGGACCTGAATAGTTTAATTGGAGAGCCTACACTCTCAGCTACCATCATTCCATTGCCACAAACTCCAGCACATATTAACAATGGCCCCTAACCACTTCCTAGTAAGGAAAATGGAAATTTGAGAACGATAGACTCTGAAGTTCAGAGTAGAAAGGGCCTCAATGATTATCTGATCCATCCCCCTTATGTTATACATAAAGCAAAAACGGATAAGGCATGCTTATTTATGTGTTCAAGTCCACCCAGCCTTCATGGGTGACTAGAATCCATTTCTGTAAGTTTCTCTCTACTGTAAGAGTTATAGGGATGAAGGCTCATTAAAGATTCATGCTCTATAGATAAATTTCCCTGCAGTCCTTTATTTAATTTGGCCTAGTGCATCTGGGAATTGACTAATGTCGCTGTAAACATAGAAGGCTCAGGACTCCGATTACTATGGGGAAAAGGAAATCATTATTGATGAGAAGTTGGAAAAACTGAGCCCCGAATTGGATAGTAATACCCCAATGTCTCCAACTCTGATGTTTCAGCTGAATTTGTGATATTCTCTAGAAAGCAAAGGCATCCTTAATGAAGTTGCAGATTTCCTGGGTTGAGTTATAGAAGCAGTTAATATCCTGGATGCCAGAATACAGCCACCAATGTAAATACCGCAGTTCAGTGGGGCTCCGAGCCCTGCCATTCAACTGAGATTGCTGTACTGCAGAGATGTGGGCTCCCTTCTGTTCTTTCCTCTCAAAGGCTCTTATGATGGGCATTTTTAATTAGGACACTTCTGATGCACAAACGGGATCTACTTTTGACAGCTTCCTCCTCAACACATGTTTCCCCTCTCACTCATCCATCTTACTTGTCAGCCTCCTTTTTCCTCTGTGTGTATGTTTGAAATGCTGTCCCACACATCCTTCCATTATAGAAAGGAAATTTGACACCCGGGGAGGCAATATTTCCTCTTGCTCTCTAACTGTGCGGAGGGCATGCTGGCTATTTCTCAAAATAGCACACTCAGCAGTACTGAGAACATTAGTGCTTTGTAGAAGAAACCAAGGATTTTTTTTTTTTTTTCTGATGAGATGCAAATTGTACATTCTGTATCTCCCATCAGTGAGAACATCATTTTGCCTTGAATAGTTACCCAAGTACCTTCAAATCAATTAAGGAGCTGTGATGACACTGCTTTGACATCCCATTAGCCCCTGCCTTTAGTTATGTGTCTATGAGAAGCAGACATAAAAGTGATTTTGCCAGTCAGAGGTGGAATTTCAAATATCTTGGTGTTTTAAGTCAGATAAAGAATCATGAATGTGGGTGCTTTGTTTGCTCTATGGCTGTCTTAGTAGCTAGTATTGGGTTAAATTTTGAGTTCTTGCAGGGCAGGGATTGTATTTTAGCTATTACTTTGACACCATGGTGCCTAGGGCAATGTCTTTCTCATAGTAGAATCAGAGATTAGGACTGTTCAATAGTTTATTCATGTGTGCATCAAATATTTAATGAGTGGTATGACATACGGACCCTATGCTCTGCACTCTTCTAACTGAAAAGGATGGAGCCATTTTTTTTTTCAACAGAAAATTATGGAGCACTTACTATGTGCCAGACAGAGATTAAAAAGGCATGACTTTTGGTTTCAGGAGGATTGTAGTTGAATGGAAGAAACTGAGTTATAGTAATGTCCAGTGTCATGCATAAAATTACATACATCATTACTACAGAGAGAGGTACTAGACGTGGGTCTCCTTGCTGAAATACTTAATGCTCATTTGAAGCTTTGCATTACAGAAACATGGGGCGAGGGTCATCCCACTCATGTGGGATCCAGACTCTTCAACTACTGTTGTAATACATAATTGTCAAATTAATATTCATGGTGTATTTGACAGGGGCTACAGTGGTTCAATTTATGCTTATAAATACTTATCATGTGACTTTCTCTTAATTTGCTGCTTACTAAAGAAACTTGGACCTATTTTAGTGTGGTTTCAGTATAGTAGAGATTTTAAATAATGGCAGAATCAGATGGTTTAAGGGTGGAATTTAAAATGTCCTCTGAGTCTAAAAATAATTTTCTTTTTTTTTATTAAATATATTTTATTGATTTTTTTACAGAGAGGAAGGGAGAGGGATAGAGAGTTAGAAACATTGATGAGAGAGAAGCATCGATCAGCTGCCTCCTGCACACCCCCTACTGGGGATGTGCCTGCAACCACGGTACATGCCCTTGACCGGAATCAAACCTGGGACCCTTCAGTCCCCAGGCTGACGCTCTATCCAGTGAGTCAAACCAGCTAGGGCTAAAAATAATTTTCTTACCAACATACCAGTGTACCCAAAATTCTACCACTAATGGCTTGCTTTGATTGTCAGCTTAAAAAGGACAGGGCTGGAGGTAAATCTTAAAGCAGAGGGAGTAGGTAGGGAAAAGATAGAAGAGAATTAGTAGACACAGCCCACGTTTATAAAAATCACTTAATAATTGTTGCCCAAATGATTTGTTGCTTAAATGTAAGTCAAGGTACAAAGTACTACTTAGCCCAGAAGTGCAAAAGATGAAGGGAGGTCATAAAAAAAGTGACACTTTAATCATTGATGGATGGGTTAAGTTTTAATAATAAGAAATTAAAGGGAAGAGCGTTCTAAAGAGAATATCAAAAGCAGTGGTTCACAAAGTGTGGGCCGGGGACCCCTGGGGATTCCCACAACCTTTTCAGGGGGTTCATGAGATCAAAACTCTTTTCATGATAATACTGATATTATCTGCTGAAAGAAGGTAAAAGAAATATTTACAGCATCAATGAACGTGTTGGTTGCTTGAATGTAAGGTTGAAGGAGGGATCAGAGGTGACTCCAGATTGTCATGCCACATTATCAACCACATTATTTGAGGTCTTAAGTGCAAAGTCCTGGGCTAAGTGGTATTGTTAGAATGCCAGGTTGCCTGATTTAAAATCCTGGATCCAATAGTCCATAGCTGTGTTGGGCCAGTCACCTCTTGGTGCTTCCCTCTCCTCACCTGTATCATGGTGGTCCTATTAGTACCTATTTTAAAAGGCTGATGTGAAGTAAATTACCACTAACCAAGTGCTTGGAAAGATGCCTGGTGCACAGTAAGCCCTTTATAAATGTTTATTAAGGAAAATATAGGGCGTAGGAGAGAGGACGAAGCAGACATTGAGTGTGAAAGCACAGGCTGGTAAGTGGCCTTTACTGAGTTGTTTTATTAAGTATGGGCGGGCTCCCCTAACGGCAATACTTACATATATCTAATGGAGGGTGGGATTGGAGAGATTGGCTGTTAGAAATCTTAGGTAAATTTTTCAGAAGTTTGCTTTTGTTAAGTAAATTTTGCTGGCAAGTTATCCAGGTCTTTTAATTAATCTAGGACTTCAGAGGAGAATGATAATCTGTGGGCTGGTGGTGGGTGGTAGGTGGTAGGGCGTAGAGAGGCAACTGACTGGTGGCTTACCTTATGATCTTTCTTTAAATTCGTGGGAAATTTTTGTTTTATTCTGTAATATATGTGAGTTCATTTTGGTATATGAAGATGTTTTAAATTACTTATCATTAAGGAAAAAATGATGCTTCAGAAAGAGATCACATGTTTATTGAGTACCCCCAGCACACTACCACACACTTCCAAAGATACTCTGACTTGAGCAGTGCTGATTTAACCCAATTATATAGCCCTAATAGAGAAAAAATTCAATCCTGTATATGCATTAGTTCTTTGCAGGAGAAACAATGAATCATGAAGATGAATTGTGTCTTTTCTTAATAAATAATATCAGTTTACAGGAAGGATGAAAAGTAATTAATGCTGAGTGAAAAATACTACAGTCAAAAATTTGTATGAATTTTTGCTGTCTTCTAAAATATATGTTGAGGGGGTGCTTTTATTTTAAAATTGATGAAGATTTGAGTTTAAGCTCAGCAACATTTTCTATAAAGCTAATTGAATACCCCTTCATGTAATCATCCCCCCTTCTGCCAAAAGAAAAGGAATAAAAAGTTCTACAAATAAACTATGCTTTTTGACACATCTAGTATTAAGTTCTAGGGGAAGAAATTTAACTTGGATTTCAAATATAAATAAATTTTCAAAAATTTGCTTGAATAAGATCCTGCTCATACAAATGGGGAAATGCACCAACATGTAACAGACAGGTCAGGTGATCATTGTTTGGTTAACCTTGACATCCCAAATTGTGAACAAGCTAACATGTGTGAAGTGAGAAGCATTGCCTATCAATCATTCTCAGAAAACATGTTTACCTGAACCTAATCAAGCCTTTAGGCCTAACTTCTAGTTTCCAGGATATACAGGAGCAGGAAGAACAAGTTAAATGACATCATAAGGAAACAAGCAGACAAATCCAGACAGACATGGAACTTTTTATACTACAATTGAATTAGCTCTTCAAGACATCAATGTAGCCTGGCAGGTGTGGCTCAGTGGTTGAGCATCAACCCAGGAACCAAGAGGTTTTGGATTCAATTCCCGGTCAAGGCACATGGCAGGGTTGCAGACTCAATCTCCAGTTTGGGGCATGCAGGAGGCAGCCAATTGATGATGTTCCTCTCTCTCTCATCAAGTTTTCTAAATCTCTATCCCTCTCCCTTCCTCTTTCTAAAAATCAATAAAAAAACCTTAAAAAAACTTAAATGCATATTACAATATGTTACAAAGTATAACAAGGGTAGTGTCATGAAAGTGACAGAGGGGCATAGTTTGAATGAGAGTGGAGTGAGTGACTGGAAAGACCTTTCTGGAGAAGTGTTGTTAATTTCAAAGAGGCTACTCAGACCCTTTGGCCAACAGGTTCCTGTGTCTTCACCCTATCCCTTCAGCACTTCTGTGGGCAGCCTAGTAGTATTTTACTCCCCATGTATTTAATCTTAGAATCTCCATTAGATGACAAGCAGTTTGAAGGCAGGCCTTTTGTTGTATTCATATCACATTCCTCAAAGCCTCATGTAACACAATGGTTATTAAAACACTAATGTCTGTGCAGCTCTTCAAATCTTTGAAATTCCTTTTCTATGTATGAGTTCATCTAAATTTAAAACAGTCCTGGTTAATTTCATGTGTCAACTTGACTACATTATGGTTCCCAGTTGTTTGTCAAACATGAACTAGTCTAGATATTACTTGTGAAGGTATTTGTGGCTATGGTTAATTTATAATTAGTTGAACTTTAAGTAAAGCAGCTTAGTCTCCATAATCTGGTGGGCCTCGTCCAATCAGTTAAAGAACAATGACTTAGTTTACCTAAAGAAGAAGCAATTCTGCTGCAAGACTGCAACACAGAAATCCTGACTGAGTTTCCAGTCTGCTCCCCTGTGAAATCTGGCCTCAGGATTGTAACATCAACTCTTACCTGAATTTCCAGACTGCCAACTTGTCCCACACACAGATTTTATTTTTCCTATTTTTATTTTTTAATATATTTTATTGATTTTTTACAGAGAGGAAGGGATAGAGAGTTAGAAGCATCAATGAGAGAGAAACATCAATCAGCTGCCTCCTGCACACCCTCTACTGGGGATGTGCCTGCAACCAAGGTCTATGCCCTTGACTGGAATTGAACCTGGGACCCTTCGTCCACAGGCTGACGCTCTATCCACTGGGCCAAATTGGTTTGGGTGCACACACAGATTTTAGACTTGGCAGTCTCCATAATTTGTGAGCCAATTCCTGAATAAATAACCTCTCTATCTATCTATCTATCTATCTATCTATCTATCTATCTATCTATATATATATATATCTTACTAGTTCTATTTTTTTGGAGACCCCTGACAACTACAAATCCCAAGAGATCAGAAGGATAATTACTATTCCTACTTTACAGGTGACTAAAGAGAGGCACAGTAAGGTACGACCATTAATACAAGTCTCCATGCTGAGTTTATGATACTAGAAGGAAGCAAAGTTCCTGGCCTTCTAACTCAGAGCTTTTAAAATGGAAGGAGTAATTGATAAAATGTCCATCTGATAGCCAAGAGCTCAAATGTCCAAGAGTGACATGTTTCCTTTCTGGTACTGCATTGAGTCTGGACACTAAGCCAGGTGATGCTGAAGGGCTTGGGAGATCCACGAACATATTTAACAACCACTGTTTCAATGGCTTTGCTTCAGAGGACATATAAGCCTTCAGAGTACATATAAACAAAACAATCACCTCACTGTAAATGTGCATGGGGACACCAAGGCTTCAGCAAGCTGAAAGATTTGTATCCTTTGCAGTCAGTAATAAAAGCCTGGAAAGGATTTCTCCTGAGAGATTCTGTTTTTGATGGGTTTTTTTGTTTACAATGAACTTGGGACTTACGGATTGCAGCCTATCCTTGCTTGACTGAAATAACTGAACCACAATATCTGGAACAATAACTTTAGTGTTATTTGAAGTACCTGGCCTGAACCTTGACTCTGTTCACACTAGGTGGAAAATTAAACGAGAAACAATTACAGCCTGGTGACTCCCTTTATGGGGGGTTTTGGAATCTCATAGGCAGAGAAGAGCAATTGTTCTACCAAGTCCTTGGGTGGCAAAGCCAACTGTAGGTGGATTGGGGAAAGAGTTGATCTTCTATCAGGATTAAGTTTCTTTCTGATTTCTGGGCTGAGCTGTTTCTTCCTGCCAAGGGTAGAGTTAGATCCTATAACCCAAAGGTCTGTTTAGGCATGACTACATTATTTCTATGGTCAAATGTCAAATAATTATGGGAGTCTGAAGTTCAATATAGAGGTTGCTACCTATAAGGGAGGTAGGGTGCCATAAATAGCAAAACTTAGGTGGTCTTGCGCAAGCTTCTTCATAGTCTGTGCCTCATTTTGCTGATCTGTGAAATGGGAATGGGACTTGCTTCACAGGATCATTAAGAGGATTAAAGGACACTTAATTTTAACTGGTGACATTTACTGAACAGCAAGCTTGAGCTAGCTCTGGTCAATGATTTGACATTCCTTAAGTGTCACAACAATTCATGCAAGAAGGCGCAGATTTTGGTCCTATTTTAAAGATCAGGAAACGGTACTTGGCAGGTTCAGTCCCCTTCCTGTGGTCTGTTAGTGAGTTATCAGCAGATAATATTCAGTCAGCAACTCAGAAGAAGCTTGCCATCTACTGGGTGTTCAGAACAGGTTGGTGTTGGTCCCCATGTCTTTCCTTTTGTGATCCTCTTCGGGTCTCTTACGTGGAATTCCAACCAGAAGTAGCAGAAAAGGTACAGTGCTGCTGCTGTAGCTCACGGGCTCTCCCTGAGGTGGGGTTGAAAGCAGCTGAGCATCCTTCTGTGCCAGAAACAGGGAGAGAGGGTATGTCGAATGCAAGGAGAAATAAAGTCATTTAGTTCTGTAAGTGCTGCGCTTGTTCTGTGTTCCTAAAGAATTATAATCTGGAGGGAAGGGAGCAAGTCTGTTAGCTTGCAGTAAATGCCTGGGTTTTATGTTAAACCAATGATTTTTGATGAGGAAGTTGCAGTTTCCTCTGACGATAATCTGCCCTGCTCGTTGCTTATGTCGTTGTCAGACTCAGCTTGTAGGGCTTTGTGATTTCTCAGGAAAAGCTTTCTTTCCAGGCAGTGAGAAAGTTTAAGGTCAGGAGAAGGACACAGTGCTGAGAATGTAAAAACTCACGGGATTTGTTGAGTGATGAGACCCTTGCTAGCTCATAGAAATACAGAAAGCCCTTTCTTGCTGTCAAACCTAAAATGTATCAAGACAAGTGGAAAACAAACACAGGAAAAATTATTCCCAAAGCATTTGGCTTTCAGGCTTCCCATTGCATTGAAAAAAAAAATTCTCTGTCTGCAAGGGGTAGAAGGAGATGAATTCTGCAGTGAATGGGATTGGAAGAAAGGAGCCACCCAGCATGCACAGAAGATTGGACCAGAATATAAACTGAAGGCAGGAGACATTGTTGTCGTCTTTGTTAAAGCGCCTGTGATGAAGAGGTTGCGCTGAGCTTTCAGCCAATGAGAGTCCCTGTAAGCAGCAGTAAGCCCTACTCTATATCAAGACATTGCCTATGGGGAGGCACAGTCTCCCACTGGCATGGCTGACTAATTGTCTGGA
This sequence comes from Myotis nattereri, assembly GCF_964212035.1. Classification (NCBI taxonomy): domain Eukaryota; kingdom Metazoa; phylum Chordata; class Mammalia; order Chiroptera; family Vespertilionidae; genus Myotis; species Myotis nattereri. The sequence continues at coordinate 23,427,699 of NC_138082.1, forward strand.
GCCTGGATGAAGAGAGAGAGGATTATATGACGTGCTCCTGCATATTACATTCAGCTGAGTCCTGATTCAGGGCCAATATTTTTGTTCAGTGATGCTCATTGCCTTAGATCATGGACGAATTTATCTCCCTAAATAAACATGATGATAACTCTAAAGAGCAGTCCATAGATTATGAGTCAAAACACTGGGGCACTTTTCTGTCTCAGAATGGGGACATCTTCTAGAAAAAGGGGCATTGGACTGAGAGTCATTTAGACTGTACTCTAGAACTGGCACTGCCATTGAGCAGATGTTTGACTCAGGGCAAATCAGTTGCACTAGCAAAAATGCCATTTCCTGATCTATAAACTGAGAGAAAATAAACTGTCTTCAAATTAAAATCAAGTGTGTACAGCAAATAAATTCAGGACAGCTCTGGTTGAAGCACAGCTGAGGAACCAAGGACCCATTGCTTACCTTATCCACTGCCCCTTCCCATCATCCCTTCAAGTAGCTTCACCAAGTCTTTAGGCATCCAGAGTTCCCAAAATAGCCTCCCATGCTAACCCTCCTGGAAATCACATAACAGAAAAATCAGGCTTTAATCATTGTGGTTTTAGACTTGTGTGCATTCTCCTAAAATTTCAGTAGGAGAATGGCCCTTAAGGTGATTTTAGAAAGAGGAGAGACACATACCAGAGGATATCTGTGTCCTACAATGTCCAGGCTCTTAATAAATTTCAGTTCTCTATTTTGTGGAGATCTGCATTGATTATTGTTGAAATTCAACTATATTGATACTAAGTTGTTGCACGGGTCATGGTTTTATATTGTTTGTTAAAAGAAATTCACCATGTTGGCCAGTTTCAAAACAGACGGTGTGTGATGACAAAGGCTTATCTGGTAGATATGTTGTCCTGGCAGACAGGAGGAAAGTGGGAAAATAATGAAAAAGCAGAGGTTTGTGGAAGAAGCTGTGTGTATCTGGTTCTTGAATGAAGCTTTCACTAGTTCAAATTGTCAAGTGAACACAACAGGAAGCAGAGAGTTGCACACATTTAAACTATTGGATTTTTTCCTTTTGTTTAAAGAATGTGTCTAAGTTAAAGTTATGAAAATGCTTTATGGAACCATAAAATATTGAAATTTTAAAGCTAGAAGGGATCAAAATGATTTTCTCTCAAGAGTGGCTTTAGATTTTGAGAGAGGACCTTTCACTTTTTCTTTTAATGAATGTTCATATATAAGCAAAGGATTTTGATCTTTTAAATAGCCACTTGGGGAATGTTCTTTGCAACGTACATGAGGTTTTGGGATGATGGTAAAGCTTTTCTGAGAAAGAGAATGTTATAGTATGTTGGGGCAGATTGAGAAATTGAAATAATTACCCTAAGTTTATCAGGATAATTTCATTAATCCTGATCACCATAAAAAATTGTTTTGAGGTCACTAAAACATGCCTCAATTGAACTGAAATTACTTATGTACTTTAGTGGTGGTATTTTTATTAACTTTTCATTTTCAAAACAGAATGCAATCAATTAAGCCACGTGTCTGGAAAAAAAAGGTCACATTTTAACAATTATTTTAACATTAAAAAGTGCTACATATAGAATAACTGTCAATTATTAGAGATAATTACATGTTTTCTTGGGTAATTTCTTGGTAATTAAAGTGTCACTGAAGCATAAGATTTTTGTTAATGAAAACATTTTTAAAAACCTCACATGATTTTGTCATGTTTTGTTGAAAAGTGGTTCAGTGTTTATTATCATAATTTCTGATTGTTATTGCATAACCTTGAATGGTATTAATGCACAAATTATGAGTGTAAGCCAAATAATAGGCCACTGAGTAAAAAATACATTGCATAAGGTGGTACAATAGCAATTAAAATTATGATAATAAACACTAAACCATGTTTCAACAAAGAAGAACAGAACACTCTTAAAATATTTTTTCTCTTGATTTTGAAAGAATTCATGACACTAATTACAAAAGAATTACTGAAGAGGGAAAAACTGTAAATATACTATTTTTTTCAAATATTTTATACAGAATAGCATAAACAAAATTATAAATAAAAGTTTTATGAATAAAAGCTTTTCCAAAAGGAGACTTTCTGAGTAAATTTTTCATATCTGGTGTTTTATGGAAAAGACAACACAGTGTTTTCTGTTTTGTACCTAATAATATTAACCAACTCTTAGCTAAGCAAGGGTTTTTACTTGTTACTTTAGAATAAGATGGATATAAATTGATTCATCTTTCATTTCCCACCATTCTTGTGACCAGTAAAAATGCGAAAGGAGAGAGTGAATGGATTAATATGCCCTTCTTATTTCCAGAGTTATAGATGTTTCCTGGGAAGGAAGGGAGAAATTCAGAAAATCTCAAAGGAACACAGGCAAGTTAATTAGGTGCTCAAGGAAGATAGTATATAAAATAGGTCCATTTCAAAAATGGAATAAGTAAGAGTTGGTACAATGATATGCTAGAGCTGGCTCTTAGCATATATTTTTCAAGAGTAGATTTTGTATACCTGTTTCCAACTCTACATTCAGTGGCATCCCTCATGTTGGAAACTCAAAATTAACCAGTGTAGGGTGTTGTTTTTTTTTTGGAGCCAATTGGCAGTATACTAATGATGAGAAGAGAAATGGATTGTGGATTTGAAAGTTATATCAATCAAAATACTGACCATTATAGAGGTCAATTTTATCATATCAAGTAGAGGCATGAATTTACATTTGTTCATCTTGTTACAAATGACCCCTGGTCTGATCCATAAGCCTGAATAAATTTGGAGAATCAGGTCCAGTGCTTTTGATTGGACTCTTTAACATTTGTATAAAGCTTTCAATGGCTTTAATCTCCCCTCCCTCAGCACACTCTAATATTTCATTTAAAAAGCCAACAGAAATGGTTATTCTACTAAGGCATATTTATAGGACAGGGTCTGTGCTCATTGCAATGAGACAGTTGTTTGATTTTCTAAGGAGTGATCACCACTCAGTGAAACCTCATGTACTATGTGATATATAAGACATCCCACAGTCTGGATCCCATGATCCTTTGCCTTCCTACTCCCTATTCTCCATCACACTAGTGCCTGGATCTGACCGGACTCCTCTCTCACTCTCTTGTGCATGTTGCTTGCATGCACATCTAAGTGCCTTTGCTAATAGTGTGCTTCCTTTCCCTCTTCTTTACAGCCTATCTCCTCCAATTCTTAACTAAAATTACACCTCCTTAGAAAAAACTTTCCCCACAATAGCACATCTTATCAACAACACTCATCAACTTACATGTCATACTACCAAGCACAAGGGCCTTTTATTTAGTGGTAATTCTGTAAATATTTTTTAATAACTTGGAGTCCTCACATCTTATAGCCAAGGATTTCCATTAACCTTGAAAGCAGTCTGGGGAGTCACTTTTTTCCTAAGTGAAGAGATGAGGGGAAGGGGAAGAATAAAGGTCATGTATCCAGGATCAGGTTGTACTTGAAGTTCTTAGAACTCATTAATTTGGAATTAATATTTGTGCTTAGATGAGTTGGTGTTATAGCTTTCTGCTATGGAGAGGCTGGTCTAAGACAGATTTTCCGGTTTATAGCCAAGAAGTGAGTCTTGGAGAGCCAGATTTACTTCTTTTTTGTCTGCTTGTCAAGGAGCAAAAGTCTCACTGGAACTGGGAGAAAGTATTAAGAGCCTTTTAGTATATTTGCAATCCTAATTATTTATTTTCAAGCCTTCCTGTTTTTCCTCTTCAAATGACCTCATTGTGATTTATTAATAAATATTTACATTTTCAAAAATGGGATACTTAACTAGTATCCCATCATTGAGATGTCATTTTTATAAAATTGGCTAAAATGTTTTTCCTTGAGACGTTCACTGATTTCTTTTGGTTATTGTTAATTCAAGTTTTTAAAATAAAATGACCTAATTCCAGACAGAAGGTTTTAGAGAGATTTACTTAGGGTTTTGATGTTGCTAGGCCCACATCTGAGCTTCTAATCACTCCCCTCTCATCTCCTCGTGTTGTCAAACTTTTCTGAAAGCCGATTTGTGTCCCTGGATAAAAGCCTTGTTTTCATTTTGCTGGGGGACAGCATCGTTTTAAACATTTCTGTCTCCTCACTTTGCTCAAATGTGTTTCTCTTGGCAGGCATCCTAACTTGTCTGGATTCACTTAGGTGTGGGTGTGACCTCAGCTCTCCTTCAGCCAGTATTTTGCGTGGCCATGCCAGTCTGGAGAGCCAAACTCTCCCCTGACTGAAGATCACAAAGCAGCACAGACAAGTGCTCAGGGCGCTTTCCTGAGATGATGATTTAAATTATCATGCTCTCCTGGGGTCCTTGAGAAATAGGCCACTCTCTGATCATTTTTGAGCACTTGCCAGCATGCCTGAAATATGAGGAGAGGGAGAAGATGTGTCTGCTTTTCTAATTAGTTTTTTCCTCCAGTAAGTCATATCCCCTTCCTTTCAAGTGACGGAAAACATTAGAGTTCTTAAGAGATGTCTTTTTTCCCACTGGGGTTTACATCATCATTTTATCTAATTATTTCCCAATTACGAATAATAATTAAACCAAATGGTGATGCAAACTAGAGCAGTAACAATATATCTTTTTAGAAGACTTCCCCAAAGGAATCATGGAACACCAGAGTTGAAAATTCTTTGTTCAGTCTCAACGGTCAGTCTTTAAGAATGAAGTTCTGAGTTTGATTTTTAAACCACATCTGATGTCCTTTGTCTCTCACCTGAGACAGGAGCCTGACAAGCTCCATCTTCAACTGTTTTTGACACCTCAATGCTGTTTTAATGGTTGCAACAAACATAGGCATGACTCCAAAAGTAGACCATCATTAACTGAGTCACTATTAATGGAAAATATTCAAGGGTGATCCTCAGCCTGGATTTAGGAGAACTAACTAGTAAATGTAGAGTGACTGTATGTCTGCGTTTGGCAGAAACAGTCCTGGTTTATGCTTCTTGTCTTGGTATTATTCTGCATGGTGCCCCTTTTCACTGTCAAAAATGCCCTACTCCAAATTTTGTTACAAGATCAAATAAGAAACTAACAAATGAACATACATACTTTCAGATTAGCCCTAAATGTGAAAACTAACTCTGTAAAGTTTCTAGAAAAATATCTGAAAAAACTTTATAGGGAAAGATTTTTAAATTGAGACTTTATAAACATCAAGGCCTGTCTGTTCTTAAAGACACTACTTAAAAAGTGAAAAGCCACAGACAGGAAGCACATATTCACAATACAGTTGTCTAACAAAGTGATCTTATTTGGACTATGTTAAACACCCTTACAAACAGTGATAAAAAGTCAAATCATCCAAATGTGAAAAACAGGGCAAAAACTTGAATAAACACTTTAAGAAAAGATATTAGAATGATGAATATGCATATGAAAAGGTATTTAACATCAAGGAAATGCAAATTAAAACTACAGTGTTATAGCCTGGGATGTGGTTCTGTGGTTAAGAGTTCACCTATGAACCATGATGTTAGGATTCGATTCCCACTCAGGGCATATGCCCAAATTGCAGGCCTGATCCCCTGTGTGGGTGTGCAGGAGGCAGCCAATGATTCTCTCTCATCATTGATATTTCTATTGCCCTCTCCCTTCCTTTCTGAAATCAGTAAAAATATATTAAAAAGATAAAACCACAGTGTGATGATTTGAACCTATTAAAATGGTTAAAATTAAAAAACAAAACAAAACTGAAACTATCAAATGTTAATGAACAACTGAAACTCTCCTGCTTACCTAGTTGGGAATATATAATGGTAAGGCCAATTGGGGAATTGATTGACAGTTTCTTGTAAAGTCAAGCATGCACTACACTATAACCTAGCAATTCCACTCATTAGTATTTATCCAAGAGAAATGTAAACAGATGACCACTAAGTGGCTTAAACACAAATATTGATAACTTTATCCATAGTAGCTCCAAACTGGAAAAAGTTCCAGAGATTGTCAACATATGAACGGACAAACATATTGTGGTATATTCATGTGATGGAAAACTATGCAGCAATAAAAAAATTAACTTCAATTATATATAATAACATTAATGAGTCTCTTAGGTATTATGTTGGGGGAAAGAAACCAGATACAAAAGAATATATAAAGGCATTGATGGTATAGTGGTGAGCATAGCTGCCTCCCAAAAGAGTCTATAATATGTGATTCCATTTATATGAAGTTCTAAAATAGCCAAAAGAAATCTATGATGATAGAAATCACAACAGTGGTTACCTGGGGCAGGTGAATATATGTGTGGAAGAAAGCTATGCAATGAAGAGTGGGATGTGGGAACGTTCTGGCTGAAGGAAGTGTTTACTATGTTTACCTGGGTGGTATACACATACACATGTGTGTACATATATAAAAAGAGTCATTGAGTCTAGCTTGAGATGTGTAGAATTTCCTTTATGCAAACTTTACCTCCATACAATGCTGTAAATACAGGTTACACTGCTTCTTAGTTTAACAAGCACATCCTCACACAAAAATGTTTTTCATGTATTTCTAAGCGCCACAATTCTTTGTTTAAACAAAATTTTATGTGGAATTTCAATATGTAAAATAGATAAAAGCAGAGCTGATGGAGTTGAAATGAGGAGGAGGTCCTGAAATCTCATAATGCCAACTGTCCTCGGCCCACCTCTCACCCTGGGACTATACCCCATTCTTTTAACAGCTCTGTGATGGAAGCAGTGAAGGTTTTTGTTTTAACACTATATAGGGGAAGAAAACAAGGCTCAGGAAAGTTGTGACCTGCTTAAGGTTACATGGTTAATAAATAGTATAAGGAAGACCTCGAATTCATGACCTGTGACCCAAGATCTGTACCTTGTCCCCAGTGAACGTCTGTGCAGTTCTAGAGCAGTGTTCCAAACATTGTGAGAAATGTAAGGTAATCTAAAAATGGCTCCCAGTTACCCCAGTGTTTACAGTCCATCTGGAGAGGTGAAATATACCTGCAGACCTGAGTGAACAGAGGCGGGCAGGAACTCAGTATTATGCTCAAACCTCATTTGGCTGGAGGCATCATGTTTCGTCAATTCAAAACCTCCCACAACCAGTTTGGTGTTGTCTTTTGCATTCCTGGTGGTTAATTTTTATAGATTTTTTAGTAGTAAAGGGGAATAGGAGGATTGTTCAGGGTTACTCTACCTTTCTTTTCTCTGTCTGATTTTGGTGACTCATCTAAACAAAGCTTTACATTTTATTTTGATGTGATCATCACGCACTATGGCTAAAAAGATACCTCCTTATTTCCCCATTTATATTAGGGCCATGCCAAAAACACTGCCTTAGATGTTTTCAGATAAGTTGATGCTGAAGTTTCCTTTCTCAGAATGTTCTACTCACATGTCTCTGCATTTCCCATCCCATAGCAGCTGGTTTTATCCATTTATTTATTTTAAAGTTCAGTTTGTGATGCAGTTAGAAGAGACTGTCAGCAAGGGAGGCTCAAATGGAAAGTTTATTCCCTCCCCCCTCCCCCCAGTGGGCAAAATCTAGACAAGAAGGGCAACTACTGGCAGGGGGCTTATTGGATTTATTTGGTTTATTTATTTTTTCTAAAGTCCTTTCCTCTGAGAGAACAAAGTTCTTTTCTCTTTAAGTGCAAAGCCCAAAGTGGGAAAATTTAAAATCTGATTTAAATTTTTTGATGTGGAAAAGACTAAATAAAACAGAGATGCTGACTGTGATTTTCCTTTAATTTAAAAGAGAGAAATTGGGATTCCCATGAGGGGACTGAATGTTTCGATTCATATATTTTTTTAAATCTATCGCTGGGAATATGTTAATTTTGATTGATAAAACATGGAATTAAGAGCTCAACAAAGACGTGGGATTGGAAGGATGGGAAGCTTAAACCAGTGCTGCCCCACAAACAGAGTGAGGATGGCTGCTGAGGCCATGAGAAAATCCCCGGCCTCAACTGTTGCTCTTACTGACCCTCAGTTGGGCTTAAAAATTCTTCCATTGGAAATTTTTCATGACTTGTGTAAAAACAAAAATAAACAATAAAACCCCAAACCAAAAAACAATTAAGAAAAAACACAAACCTTTCATGGCTGAAGGATTTTGGGAAAACTGGAATAAACCAAGAAAACGGAAATCTTAATGGCAGGATTTCCCAGGACCTGTAACATTCTCAGGTGCATTAGGTATTATAAGAAGAAGAGCTGCAATGTGTAGCCATGTGAGGAGGGTTGAACTTGGCTGAGAGGGAGATTTTACCTATTTATATCCCATCAACATCTCTTGAGGCTGATACTTACTGAAACATAATTGAGGAAATGCTCAAAATGAAGAAGGGTTGATGAAAACATTGAAAACTAATGGTTACAGTGCAAATCTGAACAAGGGGTGATGATATTTGAAGCCATTATTAGCCAACCTAAGTCCTTAGTTCAAATTAGTTCATCAAATTAACTGCAAGTGCCTTGCAAAATTCTTGTGGGAAGGAGGTTGGACTGAAATAAATATGACAGAGGTCAGAATGCATCAACTGAGTTAACCAGAAAGCCTGGAAGAGATGGTGGATTGATGAGAGAACATTTCTGAATATTAAATATTTATTCTACCAGCTTTAATCCATGCAGCAAATATCCACATAAAACCAAATAAGAGGAAAGAGATGTTCAATCGATTTACTAAAACACATGAAGAATCATACAAATCAAATTATAACCGTTCTATATTAATTTAGAGCACAAAATCAAATCAGTGATTGTCAGCAATAAGTGGCGATGTTTAAGGTTTTCCCAGCATGCAAATGTGTTTGTTGGTGTGTAGAGAACTGACAATGAAATTCGAGGTTCAGCTGGTTCATGTTGACACTACCAGTGGCACCAAATCCGTTTCCTGCCGTTTCTTTGCACACAGTTAAGTGATATTTCCCAGTCTCTCCTCCAGCTAAGTGAGTCTACATGTTTGGGTTCTGGCCAGTGCAATGTGGGCAGAAGTGATAAACGCCACCTGCAGTCCTGGAATATACAGAAAGTCCAGTTTCTCTTTAAGTGGCTTTCTGAGTCACTACTTCAAGGAGAGTCACACAAGCATTTGTACTGGACTTTGTATAGGTTAGAAATAAACGTTTATTTTGTTAAGCCTTTGGGATTTTGTTTTTGTTAGCATAGTTCACATTAATTGCTCCAGCCAACACAAATTCAGAAAATAAGAGAATGGTTAATTATGGAAGCTAAATGTAGAGTAAGTTGCTGGTCATAACTCGTTCTTTTCATATTGACTGTAGCAGGATGCACTTTATCTTACGCCTGTCTTAGCCTATGAAAAATGCTTTACAATCAGATGATATAAGATTAGCTCTAAACTGTTCCGGCTTTCTAATACTCCCCATGGTATGCTGCTCTTCTCTTCCATCTGCTGCATTGAAAGTGACCACCTACACTCAAGTGCTCAGATTCCACTGTAGTGTGTTTTGGGTCATACGCATCATATGTGGCTGTGGGAGTCAGGTTCCCCAGCGATGGAGTAGAGAACAGCCCCTTGGAGGATGCAGCCTGAGCAGAACCCTGCCAGGATCTGCTGACCTGGTGACCTTGCACATATTTATACCTTGGCCCTTAGCCCAGCCCTGCACAGCTGGCCACCACAGTCCTCAATACTTTAGGAACTTCTCCCAAGAGAATCTCATGAAAGTAGGAGCTGGTAGAAAAACAAAGATGAAATTAATGTCAACCTTGCTTAGGAATTAAATGAATTTTCAGGAACAGGAACTTCTCCAGACATGCTATGATTCCATCTCCTAACAGTCAGATTGAAGAGGTAAGGGATTATTTGTGAGCGTGTTTACATCTGGTGAATGCCTAATTTAATAAGAATATGTGTATTTATTTGATTCTTAGTGTGAATAACTTCTTTTGGGGAGTAAATACTGTAGTTCCTATGCAGAGAAACTCATGAATCAACATGTATTTTTTTTTATAGCCAGTGATGAATTTCAATTGACAGGTCAGATATTTTGAATTATGTAAAATGTCGCCCTATAAAGAGGAATAGATCTAGGTTTTCTGAGCTCATACAATTTTAATAGCCCTTAAAAATGAAATACAAAGTATATATATATATATATATATATATATATATATATATATTCAGAATGAGAGATGAAATCACAGTGACTTGCAAATTTAAAAGTTGACTGCCATAAAAATTGCAAAATCCAGGAACATTATAGATCTACTAGAGGCCCGGTGCACAAAAATTTGTGCACTAGGTGGGGAGGGGGGTCCCTCAGCCCGGCCTGTGCCCTCTCACAGTCTGGGACACCTCGGGAGATAACGACCTGCTGGCTTAGGCCTGGTCCCGGGTGGCAGAGGGCAGGCCCAATTCCTGGGTGCAGCCCCTTGTCAGGCTCAGAGCAGGGCTGATTGGGGAGTTGGGGTGCTGCCCCCTGTCATGCACAGAGCAGGGCGGATTGGGAGGTTGCGATGCCACCCTCAGTCACACTCAGGGTAGGGCCAACTGGGGGGTTGGGGCACCGCCCCCTGTCACACTCAAGGCAGGGTCGATGGGGAGGTTGCAGCGCCACCCCCTGTCACGCACAGAGCAGGGCCAATCAGGGGGGTTGGGGCTCCGTACCCTGTCACGCACAGAGCAGGGCCAATCAGGGGGTTGAGGAGCTCCCCCTGTCACACACAGAGCAGGGCAGATCAGGGGGTTGGGGTGCCGCCCTCTATCACCCACAGAGCAGGGCTGATCAGGGGGTTGGGGAGCTCCCCCTGTCATAAACAGAGCAGGGCGGATCAGGGGGTTGGGGCGCCGCCCTCTATCACCCACAGAGCAGGGCCGATCAGGGGGTTGGGGCGCCGCCACTGTCACACTCAGGGCAGGGCCGATGGGGAGGTTATGGCTCTAACCCCGTCACATACAGAGCAGGGCTCAAGGGGTGGGGTTGGGGTGCCGCACCCTGTCACACACAGAGCAGGGCCGATCAGGGGGTTGGGGCGCCACACACTGTCACACACAGAGCCGCAGGGTGATCAGGGGGTTGGGGAGCTCCCCCCTATCAGGCACAGAGCAGGGCTGATCAGGAGGTTGGGGTGCCTTCCCCTGTCACGAACAGAGCAGGGCAGATAGGGAGGTTGTGGCCCTGCCCCCTGTCACGCTGATCCCGGTGCTGGGAGGCCTCGCGGCTCCACTGATCCCGGTGCTGGGAGACATATTACCATTTTACTATATAGGATAGAGGCCTGGTGCATGGGTGAGGGCCGGCTGGTTTGCCCTGAAGGGTGTCCTGGATCAGGGTGGGGGTCCCACTGGGGTGCCTGGCCAGTTTGGGTGAGGGGCTGAGGGCTGTTTTCAGGCTGGCGGGTGACTGAAGCTCCCAATTGCTCCTTTTTTTCTTTTTCTTTTTTTTTTATTCTGGGCCAGCTTTAGCTCTGACTCCAGCTCTGAGGCTTCTGCTGCTGAAAGCAGGTATCTGGTTTGTTTGGATTCTATAATCGAAACACTGTATCAACTCCAGCTCTGAGATCCCGGCTCGCTGAAAGCAGGTTTATGGGGTTTTGTTTAGCTTCTATATTTGTAACTATGTTTCAAACGGCAAGCTCCGAGGCTGGCAAGGCAGGCGGGGAACGTTGGATTCCTCCATCACTGAAGCAAGCAAGCCTCATGTTAGTTTCAAGCTGCCTGGCTGCCGGCTGCCATTTTGGCTGGCAGTTAATTTGCATATCTCGCTGATTAGCCAATGGGAAGGGTAGTGGACATACGCTAATTACCATGTTTCTCTTTTATTAGATAGGATTAGTAGATTGACTAAGGTATCTTTATAATACTTTTTCTTGGGTCGTAAACTCTTTAGGCATCTCATTATGTGAAAATGACTTTATATCATTTTCTGTATAGAAAAGAAAAAGATTATTTCTTCTCTTCTTTAGCATTAGTATTATGGTTTTGAAGCTTTTTTGGTCTTGCACCTTGTTATTGGTAGTTTTATGTAAATAATTAATATTTCTAAATTTGAGAAAATTTCCGTTATATTCCTTTCATATGTGAGATGTTATGATTTTTAAAAAAAAATCTCCACAGACTATTTTCTGGCTCCCTACTTTCAAACTTTGTTTCCTGCCATTACCCACATTCTTCTGATGCAAATGTCATTGTAACACAGTGCTGGGTAGTATGAGTATTTCTGGAAGCTGTTTCTGCATTGGGAAGGCTAGCAATAATTTAATTACACGTGGAAACAATGGCAATACAAATAAATGTATTTCACAAAACTCCAAATGTATCCTCTAAATCAACATCCTCTGAACTTCATATTAAAACACCTGTGGCTAATATTACCCTTAAACTCCAGTAAACAAGCGCCACCCCCCCCCCCCCCCTTGATGCTGTGCTTTAGTGGGTTATGTGCTTTGGGTCCCTTCCTCAAAATTGTCTAAGTTTCTCTCTGGTTCTTGAGATTGGCTGGGATTGGTGGCACCATCTGAATGAAGCATCCTGACACTGGACCTGGGCTAGCAAGGCCTCTGGTCCTTATTCCAATCTTTAGGATGCTCTCTGACCCTCTGCCTCATGTATGGGGTTGACCAGATGCCCCAGTGATCTGTGGGACTTGGGTTTAGAGTGGGTTGCACTCACTAGCAAGTATGGCATTTCTTTCATGGCATCTTGATATATTGGAACACCAGAATAGTGCTCACAGACTGATTTGGGTGACTCAATCACATCTGACACAGAATGAATTTGGAGCCCTGAGCTACTGATGGTTCACTGTTAACCCTTAGGCTTGAGTTGTGGGTATGGGTCTATGTATTGGCTATCTCCAGTCCTTATTCTAACTTTTCTAACTATATCTGACACAGACCCATACATTTTGTAAGATGTTTTTTATTTATTTTTTAAAATATGTTTTATTGATTTTTTATAGAGAGGAAGGGCAAGAGATAGAGAGTTAGAAACATCAATGAGAGAGAAACATCGATCAGCTGCCTCCTGCACACTCCCTACTGAGGATGTGCCCGCAACCAAGGTACGTGCCCTTGACTGGAATCGAACCTGGGACCCTTCATTTTGCAGGCTGATGCTCTATCCACTGAGCCAAACTGGTCACGGCTGTAAGATGTTTTTTATGTAAAATTGTTTATATAAGCAGAGACCCAAAAAATATTTGTTGGGAGCCCTGCATATCCTAAAGGTAGCCCTGCCTGTGGCTACATTAGCACAACCCCCCCCCCCAAAAAAAAAAAAAGCAAAAGAGGGTGAGTTAGAAGGAAATAGATGTCCATCTAAGCTGATTGAGGTTAAAATAATTTTTTGGTCAATTTTACAAAAACATATTGATTACCTTGCTGAGTCCCTTTCCAGAGCCTTGGCCCTGAAACTTCACTGTAAATCTGTTTGCTAATTAACTTGAATCTGCAAAATGGTAGTATTCTTATAGACTCTTAATGATGCTTCATCAAGACAATGGGTTTAGGCTTATTTAAAATTAAAGCCATTTTAAGAACTTTTGTTTTTGCATAATCCTCTCTGCTGCATCCTACTCTAAACCCTGCTGAGAGTGGCTTTCCCCCCGCCATTGGCAGTAATAGCAAATACAGCAGAATTTGATTAATTCATTTTATATGTCCATAATTAATGTAAAAGGGCCAAAACTCTCTCAATTCTCTTCTCAGAAGATATCTAATAATAAAGTTCAAGTGCAGTTTAATATGACCTAATTTTAAGAAATATAATAGCTGGAGAGTTACTTTGAAAGAAGTGCTATGCAAATATAAAGTATCCTCATTCTTATTGCTATTATTAGTGGAGTATCTATAAACTGACATTCAGTAAAATTGTCTCTTGACATCTATCTCTTTGTGTTCCTTGAGGAATCATATGGGTCTTGTTAATTATAGTGTCTCTTGTACTAGCTCCATAGCTGGTATTTAGTGATCACTCACAAGTATTTGTTGAATGAGAGAATGATCTCGCATTGTATATTTAGGTAATTTTATTTTTACAAATTTTATGCTATCAATGAAGAGTTCTTTGAATACTAAATTTTACTCATATCTAAGTATTTCCTAGAGATAAATTTTCAGAGGTTAAATTTCTAGGCTGTAGGCTTTACATATTTTTGAAGCTTTGGGTATTCATTGTCAACCCATGTAACAGAAATATTTATTCATTTAACAAGTATTCGTTGTTTATTAAGGGCCAAGCACTGTTCTTCTAAGTGCTTGGGCTACAGAGATAATAAGACATTTAGTCCTCCTATATTCTATTATATTAATCAAGAAAATAGAATATAAGAGAAAACAAAATAAACATATGCTGTAATTTTGGATAATGATGACTGTTAAAAAAAAAATAAAGGAGACCAGAGAGTGTGGTTAGTTTATATTATTGTTTTCCAATACACATCTAACTCTTCCATTTAAAAGAGTGACTATGGGAAAGGTGATAGAAGGAGAAAAATATTGGAAAAAGAAAAATACTCAGAAAATGGGGGATTAACAGACACTGTCTTTGAATTGATACAAATTTCTGAAGATACAAAACAATTCTAAGGTCCACCAGTCAACCAGGGACTTGTGGTCACAAGCAATAAATGAAATTTTGGCCCAAGTCTTTCTTGAAATAGGGCCAAATGGGTTAAAGAACCCTCCTGTTGTTATTTGTCCAAAGGCATAATTGGAATGGAGATATGCATCCACATGGGCCCTGTCACCTGTGGAGTTAGGTTCATTAAGGCAGGGATTTGAGGGGATTAGCTCTACTATCAATGATTTATTACATAATCTACCACTCAGAAGCAACTGATCTGCTGGAATGGTGGAATGAACAACTAAAGATTGGTTTAATTATCGATTTAGGAGAAAACACACTGGGGTTCTATCATGGAAGGTAGAATCAGTGATCAGTAGATGGTGGTGTTTCTCCTACTGCCAAAGTACAAGGTACCAGAATCAAGGACAGAAGCAGGAATGGTTTTCTCACTATTATTCTTGATAGTCCTCTTGCGGAATTTATACCTCCTGTCCCTGGAATGTTGAGGTGTGCACATTTTTAAAAAATATATATTTTATTGATTTTTTACAGAGAGGAAGGGAGAGGGATAGAGAGTTAGAAACATCAATGAGAGAGAAACATCGATCAGCTGCCTCCTGCACACTCCCCACTGGGGATGTGCCCGCAACCAAGGTACATGCCCTTGACCGGAATTGAACCTGGGACCCTTGAGTCCACAGGCCGATGCTCTATCCACTGAGCCAAACTGGTTAGGGTGAGGTGTGCACTTTTGATGGCGTTTGTCTTCTATAGTATTTGTCTTTTCTCATCTATCTTTTATGGTATTTCTGTCTTTTGTAGTATTCTCATGTGACCAACCTTCATGTGCTTGAGGATGCCAGTGATATCTTCTTAAGTCACTTTACTTCAGCTGAAACAGTTACATTTAGTTAAATTAGTATTATATTAGTGGCTCTGAAGGTAAGACTATCTAGAATCTTAGAAGGAGCACATGTACTTATGAGAGCATATCAGCTGTGTATGTCTGTCTCATTTACTGCATTATTCTGAAGTTATGACTCCAGATATGGGTATTTGACTCACTGACCCAATATGAATTTTCTATTTAATGAAGGAATGTGAGGAAGTAAAATGTAAGACAAAGAGGGCAGTCCTTTAAAGCAGTGATAGTTACTCAGACTGTAACGTGCATAGAACCCATTTGAGGATCTTGCCAGAATTCAGATTCTGAATCAGTAGTTCTGGAAGAGGCCCCCAGACACTGGCTTTCAGTGGATGCTGCTGGTCTATGACCTACTCTTTTGAGTAGTAAGGTTCTAAAAAATTCAACTCAATAGAGAATTATTCTCACTGCCAAGGCAAAAGTATTCTCATCGACCCACCAGACACTTCATGTAAGTAGATCCCTTCAATCATTTTAGGGTGTTCCTGGGTAGGAGCAGAACCATATAGGACACCTCAGAAAATTGCCTTTCAGCCATTTCTAGGTTCAATACATAAAAACTTTACAGAAAATGAATGCCTCTCAAACTGCACTTGCTCAATTTCCTGTGTAACTGCCTGAGTGCCTCTGTGGGAGTGGTGTGATTGATAGCAAAAGGCCAATAGACACATTATAGAATACAATGTTTCCTTAGTGGCAAAAGATATGGAAACTGAAGATCATCGCCAAAGCAGGCGACGAGCAGGTGTGCTTCCAGATGCAGTGTTTCCAGGTCCCTCGGTCTCTCTAAGCACACACAGCAGCTTCTGATAACACCGCAGGAAGACAGAGTTGTAGCATTGATGAGAAGTGCCTCTTCTTCACTGTTGCGGCGTATTTGTATTCTCATGTCCTTTGCTGATGGTATGAGGACACAGCCTGCCTGTGTGCCAGCTCACGGTAAAGAAACAACAGCGTGGGAATTTTCCTGAGTGTTCTCTGTAAGACCAACTGAATCAAAGATCAGTTTCTCAGGTGTAAAATCTCTGAGCTGGCCCACACGTCAGACCTGCCTAAGGTCCATTTCTGCTTTTATCATGTGGACGAAAATGGGCAGATAATAGGGGAATGATGGAACATATCTGCTCCTAAGATACCACAAGAGCAAATCAGTGCCTAAGTTTCCCCTTATTTCATCATGCTTCCCTTCTAAGTCACCCATATGGAAAATTATGCAAGCTTAATTGTGATTTATATAAAACATTCTAATGTACAAAAATGTTTCTACAGGAATATTTTTACCCTGAGAAATGTTAACAAAAATATAATGAATTAATAAAATCAAAGAATGCTTAACCTAAAATGTTCCAATTCATACAGTTTACGATGAAGTCATTATGACATGATTATTCTGAAGACAGCATGTTAAACTTGATCTCTCTGTAAGCCTGCAGCCATTTCTAAAACAAAACACTATAGTAGACAATCGGGTTGACTCTCCAATATTGGTGCATCCCAGATTTCACATCTGACTCTCAGTTTGTGTCATTCTCCTGGTGGCTGTTTTGGTCTAGGGTTGGGTGTGTGTTGTAAATTGTCCCAATTAGTCTAGACTGGAGGCTTCTATTCCAATGAATGTCGAGGGCCAAGTTTTCTCAAATGATAACAGAGATAATCAAGGGAACCTGGCTTAGGATGAAACCAACAATACATATGACAAGACAGATAGATAAAAAGAACTTGGGTCCTTTTGAAGTAAAAACATTGATTACTGATTATATCACTCTTGGAACTTATTACAACCCTCAACGTCCCAAGCTTTTCTTCATTGTTGAAGCCAATTGGAGTTAGAAAATACAGTGGTGAGAGCATGGGCTCTAGAATTAGACTGCCTGGGTCCAAGTCGTGCCTCTGCTATTCACTAGTCATGTGGTCCTGGATAAGTTACTTAAATTTCTGTGTCTCAGTTTTCTTTTCTGTAAAGTGGAGAAAAAATAGCACCCAAGATTCTACGATTACACTGAGATTAAATGAGTTAATGCTTATAAAATGCTTGAAACAGTGCCTGGTTAATGCATTATACTGCTATAAATATTATTGGTAATAATCTGAAGCTTTTTATCCATTTACTCCAGTATCAGTTAAATATATATTGAATGAGCACAGTATATATTGTTTGATTGACATTTGAATACATGTTTATACCCACTATTTAAACATTTAAACTCCCCTTCCTTCCTTCCTTCCTTCCTCCCTCCCTCCCTCCCTCCCTCCCTCCCTCCCTCCCTTCCTTCCTTCCTCCATCCCTCTCTGTCTTCCTTCCTTCCTTTTCCCCCTTCCTTTCTTTAGTTTGGGATTATGATGTAGAAATGGTAATTTTTTGGCAATCAAGATACAAAAACATTGTAAGAATTTTATATTTGAATTTTGCTATTTATTAGTTTTCCAAAAGCATAGCTTTTGTGGGTCAAATGGAAAGTTTTATCTAATTCATATCAATAAAGTCTTAACCAATGTGATTCAATCCCAAAATGGCCATACAAAAATGTTTTCTGTACCATCCAGAGCACTTTTGATATGAATTTTTTAGGGAAAGGCTCAAGAATAAAAAAGCAGATTGTCTGGCTCTAGAGAACTTTAAAAGGAACGGCACAGGGGATTTTGGTTAATGAAATATTTTTGTGCTGATGTAATATGTTATAAATGAAGGTAAATTTATGGTCTTCTCTTACTGGTCTGTTGGTAGACATTCTTACTCCAAAACATACTTCCTAGCAGAGTCCCATAAAACATGGTGGCTTGTTGATGTGTGGCAATCATCAAAGTGTTTACTCTCTGGTGGCCTAGTGATTGACCATATTGCAAGAAGCAAGGAAACTCCACAAAATGGGGCTCCTAGAATCATTAACATGAAGTTCATTCCATCATGAAATTAAAGCATTTAACATATGTAGTGCTAGGTAGCTTACCTTCCATCCCTATCAGGTGACATGCCAAGTTTCCCTGGATTTAGAGAAAATAATATGAGTTTTGTGAAGGAACTTCCTAGAGATTCCCATAAGAAATGTGGAAAACCATTTTTGGATTGTGATCTCTTGACTGTAGGTGTGTTTCTTTTTTGGGGCTATGGGGAGCCCCGCTGAGTCCAGTGCACATGGTGCACACACCCTCTGCTGTTGTGAATAAGCTGTTTGAACCAGAATTCCTCTTGCTATAGCTGTTAAAGCATGTTATTTTGAGGATGGAAAAGTACTGAGTTAGATCCTGGAAATGATCTCCTAAGCTCCGAATCCAACACTAGTCTTTCCCTTTATTCCTAAATGCCTGCTCACAGGTACTAAAGTGTATGTGGCAAATGGTGCTGCAGTGTTGGAATTTCTTCTTTATTTCTTGTGGTGCTGAAACTGTGGGAATACTATTGAGAGAACTAAATGAGATACCAGATATCACAGTGATTAATGCTGTGCAACTGGGACTCAATGATAAGAACCAAGACATCCTCACTTTTCATTTTTATTTATCATGGAATTTTCTATTTTGGAATAAAAAAAAAATCTCAGATGTAATTGTCTAGTATTTTGATAGAAATGCCAGATAAATCATTTCCATGGAAATTTCTTTTTTGTCTTTTTCTATGGGGGGTAAAACACACAAAACTTTTCCATCTCACACCTTTCATAAACATAGTTGAAGCTGACCCTTAGGAAGACATGTAACTGCCGCGGTGCTTTCCCCCGGATATTCCTTGGAAAGACAGTCATGGTCTTCACTGGTGGTGTTTCTTTCTGGTTGGGGTAACTTGTTGGAAAGCTTGCAATGGCTTGGCAGAATCAGAGGACAGTGCTGCACTGATTAGATAATTTAATTGATGGGAACCCAAGTTTAGTTCTTCTATTCACATTGTGGAGACAAAAAGCCATAAGATAAATTTTTGTGACTGTTTAGTGCTTACCATTTCTCCTTAATTATGCTAAGCTCATAAATATGTATTTTACTTATGCTTTGAATGATTATATGAGCCACACTATTATTAAAAACTATTCATTGCTACCGTTGTTGTTAACATTTTAGAGATGAGGAAACTGAGAGCTGTGGGACTACGTGACTTTCACAGCACTCAAAGCTAATAATGCTGGTGCCAGGATTTCCAAAGCCTGTGATAGTAATTTCTCTACCCTACGTAAAGCACCGAGGAAATGAACAGATAGCACTGCTCATTAGTTGGTTTCTTCTTCGTTCTAGTTGAAGTTTGATTCTTTTTTGGAGTGACTTGAACAAGAAAAGGAAATGATTAGCACGTGTCTCCATTTGGGATGCCGCAGTTAATGATTGTCATATTTTTGGGCCCAATAGCTTTGAAATTTTCAATCTGCCCAAGGGATGTTTTGGAGATAAACATTGTATCATTCTGTTAAAATAAACTCTAAGTAAGTCAGGTAGAGTGCCAATCAATCAGCATATTTTACCTGCAGATAAAACAGATATTTAAAGCAGAGCAGAGAATCATTGAAATGGAGGCGAGGAGAGTGGTTGCAGCTATTATAGGAGTGTGTGTGTGTGTGTGTGTGTGTGTGTGTGTGGTGTTGTGGGGAGGGGGTAGGGCGGATGTTAGAAAGCAGTAAGTTGTGGTGAAAGAGCAAAGTACTTAAATCAGAAATGGGGTCCAATCATAACTAATACTGACCAGCTATACAGCTGGATATGTTTCTTAGCCTCCCTAAGATTTAATGTCATCACCTACAGAGGCATTAATAATAATTACTTGATAGGGTTATTGTGAGTGCTAAATAAGACGCCATACAGCACAGTGGCTCACAGTGAGCAATTAGGGTTGAATAAATGAAATTGGAATCTATACTTGGGCACTTTTATTCAGTCATGAGATGATTGGTGACTTTCTTACTTGAAAGGTCATTCCTAGTCTTGCATTAAATTTGCATACTTTTGTACTGAGATACAGATGAGACTTGAAATGAAAGATAAAAGATCATTTCATAGTTAGTGGTATTGAACTCAGATTCCAGAAAATAGTTTTTGCTCAGGTGCAATGCTTAACAATAACAATAACAAAAATGCTACTAATAAAGCCCAGAATGACAGGTTTTGGCAGCTTGAAGGTCTGTGTTTATGAATTGCGATTGAACACAATTTTCTCAGGGTAATAAGCTCTTGGAAACAGGTACCAGAAGTATCCTCTGCAAATCTGTAGTCAAACAAAGCTAATTTTTGCATGATTTAAGAAGGTGAGGAGTACAGGAAACTGTGTCTGGAACTCTCTTTGCATAAGTCTCCATGCCATTAGGTGCCTAATGGAAATTGGTGATGACGGTAAACAAGTTGTCCCTTTGCCTGTGAGAAATCAGGTGGTGAGAGAGAAGTCCCACCTGCTACTTTAAAAGTGCACTGTGTTTCATGGTGAATCAGGGCCTGGTCTGTTTCTTTCTTTCTTTCTTTTTTTAAAAAAGGAGCTACTAGTTTTTTAATTTGTTTCCTTGAAAATTAAACCGGAAGATTGAACCTGAGGAAACTGAGTTTGATTTATTGCAGAATAAAATATTAAAAAACAAATCCTGCTAGGCTAAAGATATTTCATTAATTTAACAAAAGCTGAATTCCCTTAACTCAGGGCTTAAGTTTATATTCCAGCATTATGAGACCAATTCGTTGTCAGCACAGCCCAGTGGATTACTTAAGTGTCCACAAATTGCAATTTCAAATGTCCTTAATTAAATGAGATGCATTTGAAAGCGCTCAGTAAGGTCTTGGGATGAGCAGAGTAAATGAAGTGTTAGTCTCCCTCCCTATTTTCATTGTATTCCCCTTGCTTCCTCTAACCAATATGGGAAACCTTTATGTTGATATGCAACAGATTCTTAAGATGATTTTAAAGCAATACTTTGAGCAAACTTAAAAGTAAAAGCAGCAGACACTCCTTCACTCTATGAGCTATTTTTGTAAACCCAGAAGACACATTGGGTCATTTATGGCTTCCTGGGGAGTTCTTCTTAATTGGATCTCAATGAGGTTCCATTTTGTTCAATCAACACCTTAGAGAGAAAATTATTTGTATCAATTTGTGGCGTATTTTTGCTGTTTGTTTTGATCATCAGAAGCTATTTACAATTTCAAACTACCATTGATTGATGTAGAACATTCATAAAAAGCTAAAATTTAATTATAAAATACAACAAAACATATTTACTTTTATTTCTCTTCTCCTGGGAAGAATTTTATGAAGCATTTTTTTCTTTTGCTAGTATATCCAGATTGGCAGAATATTTCAAAGTGATACAATAGAAAATATTGCCTGAAAATTGATAAATTTTTTCAACTTTGTTTTCCTTCCTTCCTTCCTTCCTTCCTTCCTCCCTCCCTCCCTCCCTCCCTCCCTTCCTTCCTTCCTTCCTTCCTTCCTTCCTTCCTTCCTTCCTTCCTTTCTTCCTTCCCTCCTTCCCTCCTTCCCTCCTTCCCTCCTTCCCTCCTTCCCTCCCTCTCTCCACCTGGCTAACTGTGTGCTTAGAACTTGGTATAAAAAAGTAATAATTAAAGAAATGACATTGATTACCCACACTATACTGGCAAAGATAAGACAAATTCCCACATAGCAATGACTAAAGAATGAATGTGTTAAAGGTTATAGTAAAGGAATAGAAGGAATAATTTTTAATTATTAGGTAATATTTTAGAAAAACATTTTATATTTTTATATTAATAGGTAATCACTAACTTCCCCAAAGCAGGCAACACACATATATGTACACAGAGCAGTAGCTCTCACTTGGGGAATAGTAATAATAATGATGATAATAATAAAAAATAATTATAATATGAAAACCAAGTGCTAACACTGAGTCCCTTCTGTGTGAAGGACATTGTACTGGGCATGTTTTATGAATATTTATTTAATGCTTACAATAAGCTCATGAGGTAAACTACTAGCTATTCTAATTATAAGGAAACAGACTTAGTTATTAACTATCTTGCTCATGATCACACCAATGAGACAGGGTAGATTTGATCTCAGGAAGTCTAATGTTAAACTCATAAATACTATGTCACATTTCCACCTACTATTTTACATTGTTACCCTGCCAGAATTTGAGAAGAAACAGTTACTCCTACAGTAACTCTGGGAATTGTGAATAAACCAAAGGCTATGTTTTGTATGCTGCAGCCCAGTTGTCCAAATCTGGGTGAGCCTATGGGAATGTCCTCCATCTGAAAGTGCGTGTCAGAGAGGGAAAGCATAAATGCAGAAGATTACAGGCCAGATGAAATAAAAATGTGAATAATGGTTATCTTCGAGCAATAATAGGGTTTGGGCAACTTATATTTTTCCTTTTGCTTTCCTGAGTTTTCTATATTCTCTGAATAAATTTTTCAGACCCTTAGTAGGCACATATTACCTTTTAAATTAGAAAACCATTACTAAATAAATAGAAATAAATGCTAGAAAGGTTAAGAAGAGCATCTACAGAATAGAGCTCTACACATATAATGAGGAAATATCCACAAACTCTAAAATAGTTGTAATAATTCAATTTAGGGGACCTCTTCCCATATATCAGTTCAAGTTGTGGGATCATGTAGACATGGTGAGATAAACTATAATTCATCCCTATATAATAAAAGGCCAGAAGCGTCATAGCCAGAATGATCAGAGACCAGACCACCACAGCCCCTTGTGGGCTGTCCCCGCCCCCTAAGCAAGCAGTTAGGGGCAATCAGTCTGGTAGGCAAAGTGGTTAGAGGTGATCAGGTAGGCAGACCAGTGGTTAGAGGTGATCAGATAGGCAGACAGCCCCTCGCAGGGCTGGCCCTGCCCCCAAGCAAAGAAAGAGGGAGGCCCAGGCCAGCCAAGCCATCGCATCCCAGCCTGTGGCCTGCAGAGGGAGGCCACCGGTGGCAGGGAAAGGGGAAAAGTGCTGCATAGATGGCAAGCAGTGGCAGCGGTGGGGTGGGGCCAGCTGCCTACAGCTGGGGGAAGGAAAGCCCTGATAGACCCTGATCTCAGGCCAGGCCTAGGGATCCTACCCAAGGAGTCCTGGATTATGAGAGGGTGCAGGCCAGGCTGAGGGATTCCCACCCCCCCCCCCCCCCCGAGTGCACGAATTTTCATGCATCGGGCCTCTAGTAAGGCGATACATGTCTAAGAATAGAACAAATCCAAAAATAATTTACTCTTGGTCTGATAATGGGCTAATTTCCAATTTAAGAATCTGAAAAGCATGCATGGATTAGAATCCATGAAGATGAATCAATTAGTAAAGTTACAAGAAGCCGTGAACCATATCCTTCAGTTAACGGGGGCCCTAGCCAACAGGGATTATTATGATTTCAGAGTTTTTCAAAGGAGATTCCCATTTTATCCACCTAAATCCTATTTTAACTTTAACTACCCTCAACATTGTGTGTGTATATATACACATGCAGTATTCAGGCCCATTTAGAAGAATTCCCATTCTAAGTCAATGAAAAGAGTTGGCTCCTTTGTTAGATCACGCTTTAGGCTGAAAAACCCCACCGCCTTGGTCTTTTCAGTCTCTTAGCTTTTGTTTTTTTTTTTTTTTTGGTTGTTGTTGTTTTGTTTTGTTTTTTTAAATATATTTTATTGATTTTTTACAGAGAGGAAGGGAGAGGGATAGAGAGTTAGAAACATCGATGGGAAAGAAACATTGATCAGCTGCCTCCTGCACATCTCCTACTGGGGATGTGCCCGCAACCCAGGTACATGCCCTTGACCGGAATCGAACCTGGGACCTCTCAGTCCGCAGGCCGACGCTCTATCCACTGAGCCAAACCGGTTTCGTCCAATCTCTTAGCTTTTGAACTTGTTTGTCCTGTGCCCTCCCCTCAATGGTCTAGAGTTTTCATGCTTCCTTAAAACTGAGAAGAAAGCTTCTGGATTTTAGCTCTTAGTAAAACACATTCCATTATCAAAAATTATCTGTTGGACAGACAGGTTAATGGTGCCTATATTAACGTTTCTCAGCAATAAAGGGACTGGCCCAGAATAGGTGCTTGATTGATATTACTGAGTAAATTAGTGAATGGTTTCTTTTTAAAACTGAAGGTCATCGTATCCTCAAATGTGATTTTTAAAATGTTTTTTTGGTTGCCTTCCTTTTTCAAGTCAGGTAGGTCCTCTCCCCTTTGTGTGTCTTCAGTTGGTAGCTTATGTTTCCGTCCAGTGAAACTCTCCTTCATTTACCCTTTTCATGTTCAATTCTCTTTATTCCTAAACAATTTTCAAATACACAAGGGCATTTAATCTTCCAATGCAAAATGCCAGCCATCCTAGATTTGTTTCACCTGCAAAGCTTACTGTTCTGCTAACTATTCCATCAGCAGGTCACTGGCAGAAACATGGAATACCAATACTTTCAAGTCAAAGTCAAGAAAAAAATCCACTAGTGATGCTCCCCCTCTGCTCCTCAGGTTGACACCAATCTATTGATTATCCTTTTGAGTACAGCCTCTGTAATAACACAGTGGGTTACTCCCGCTATCTGTCACACATTGTGGCCTCCCAAGGAGCCCACAGATGATGCATTCAAGTAGTTTATTGGCATAGAACATCCTTAGTCTCAGGAGAACAAGACATTTTACACAATAAGTGGGTGGTAAATCACATTTTTAAAAAATGGTATTATTTTTAAGTTTTCTTAGGTACTGTTTACAGGAGACCTATAATAAAAGCTATTGTCAAATGAAAAATCACTAAGAAAAGTTAATAATTACCCCCTAATTTATGTCCTTGGAGATTGGCTATTTTACAGCAGATTTTCTCAGACAAGCTCGCTTGTATTCATTTTCCCCCATAAGCTTTATAAAATCCATAAGGCCTAATAGTTCTTGGAGCTGTATGTGACTTATCTGAGGATTAATGACTCAACCTCGGTGCTCCTTTGCCGGTGTCCTGTCTCCCCTCTTAGACCTCGCTGCCTCGGATGCCTTGAAGAAAAATAGCTCATCTACCCAAATCATCCATTACCGAAGCTGGGGCTTCCTAGTTTGCTTCCCTTTCTCATGCTGAGACTTTGTTTAAATATAGCACAGCTTTAGAAGCTGCTGGTGGAATTAGTTCTAATTCTGGGCCCTGCTACTGGAAAACACGCTCTCTGGACATGTTCCAGTGAAGCAGGGTGGAAGTGTGGTGAATATGTGGTTGCCCATTGAGCTCTAATTTGAGGCAGACACCTCTGTGGACATCCTTGAGCTCACAGACGGACTTATAGAGGTTGTATGAAATTGTAAGCAACCTTTTGTTAGTATGTGTGCTCCTGCCCAGTTTTCATCAGATCAGAACCAAAATAACTTTAAGAACTACAACATTATGAGTATCTTTAGTTTTCAGCCCTTTACTCATAGACTCTCTATATAACATTTTTTAAAAGTTTAAACTTTATTAGTAATCAAAGGTGTAAATAAAAGATACTACATTTTATTTATCACATTGGTGAAATTGCAAGAATGAAACTGCTCAGTGTTGACAACAACATAGGAAAAGACACCTTCTGCTGATGGAAGTTTATGCTCTTGGCAGCAATTTGGCAAAAGTCTTGGAATATATGTATGATTGGATCAGCAATTCTGTCTTGAGGAATTTAGCCTAAGGGAAAGAATTGGACAAGTATACAGAGACATTTATCTCAAGATGTTTATTACAGTCTTGTTTATGATAGTGAGAAGTTTATAACTGCAACAACCGGGGTTCATTTAAGTCAGTTATGGCGTACTCATAAAATGGATTTCTACAAAACAACATAGCTATATAGTTATCAATATGGAAAGATATTTATATTATGTTACATAAAAATGCTGGTTATAAAATAATACGTGTAGCATTAAATAGAAACTGTACTTATTGAGCACAAATGGAAAAATAGTCTGAATATGCACTGAAAAGATAGGCACCAAAATGACATTTGTATTTATACCTAATTAGATTTTTGGTGTTTTTTCTTTTTACCTACTTTAAAAAATATATTTTGCCAATAAAGATATATAACATAAATTATAAATACATAAGAAATAAATAATAAAGGCTTATAAAATCCTTAGTGAAAAAAGATATGTTTTGAGAATAGACAAGGGTTTTTCTGCAATGATCTAATGAGTAAAACTTTATCTTCTCATTATAGAAACTAATCATCCATCTATTTAGCTATTGATTTGTAGAAGGAAGAACATTTCTTTCTGAGGAGATAAAGTCATACATATATTTTATGTGCTATGTGCCCTGTCTAGAATCACCAAATGCTTCACTAAACATGAGAAGGATGATGTGTGCTTCTTATAGTATATCCTTTCTTCTTTCTCCTAACCCCTGGCACAGGGCAGAGAACAAAGTGTTCATTGCATTAGTATTTGATTGACCTGTGAAAAGAATAAGAGCTGAAAATTTACTCATATCTGCATCAAAATTTTATGGCACATAATAGGTTCCAAGTACTATCCTAAGAACTTTGCAAATATGAACTCCTTAATAATCTAAGCCACCTAAAAGTGAAAGCTTATAATTATTTCCATTTTATAGGTAAAGGTACAGATGATTTACACATAAGTCAAGGGACTAGTCTGAGAGGGGAAGCTGTTGAGTATGAGTGAACATTTATCCTCAAGTTGGTAATTATAGTGATAATATATTGGAAACTGAAATAACCTAAGTGTCTTACAAATAGGGAAGAAATATGCAGACACCGAAAATGATTTTGATAATTTTTGAAAGGGTGGGAAATGCTTCCAATAAAATATACATCAAGAAGTCAGGTTACATAACAATATCACAAGTTTGTGCAAAAATAGCTAAATATCTAAAATGGGGGGGATTAGTAAATATAACCAGATGTTAATGGCAACCACTTCAAAGAGGAGTGAGATTATGGATGATTTTTATTTATTTTTAATTAGTTTATAATATTCCAAAGTGAGTAGAGAGAACAATATCACTTTAAAAAGAGTTGTGATTTTTTCCCCTTCGAGTTGATATCTAGCAAAAAGAATGAACACAACTAAAAAGCAGCACTACAATTTAATATCTGGAAATAATGATGTCTGATTCACTGGTGATACCAATATGTATAACCCTGAACAGATATATTAGAGACATTGATTGACATTCAGTGAATTTAGGATGGTCATTGAATCTTGCCAAAACTCCAGTCTCAGGGGAACATGGATCACTTGTTTTTCCTTCAGTGCTGGGCTTCTCACTTAGTAAAAGTGCAACAATTGAAAGTGCAAAGACTAAAAAGGGCTGGATTAAACAGCAGATGACTAAGTAGAGGACTTTAAAGTTTGCTGGGAAAATCTCTATGAAAAAATAGTGTACAATTCTACCATTAAATGTGAACGTACTTCATTGCTTTTCCTTATCTATTCAAAATTCTGATGTATACAACTAAACCACAATAATGTTTTAATGGGAAGGATAACACATTCTGACATATTCGCACTAAGCAATTAGATCTACTTTTCGCTAGCCAGAAGTTCAGACAACTGGAAACATAGAACTAAGATTTGCCTAAAAGAAAATCACTCATCATTCTGAGACAGAAATGGAAATCGACCTGGGGATTGAGATGCGAGGGACTCGCTCTGCTCTGGAAATGGGATGGGAAAGTTAGGAAAAGTATTTTAGGTACATAGCATAGCTAAGTGTGTGGTGTGTATGTGTGAACATGGGATTAAAACACAATAACAGCGGGAACACTGGGCCCAGGGGAAGGATCAGACTTTGAAAGTGGAGTGCAACTTGGCAGGGAAAGGAGAATTTGTTTGCCTCTGGGTGAAGTGAACACTACTGCTGCACCGTAGTAGTGATCCTTGGACTATAAGCTCATCTCTTTTTCTAGAGAGGGATGGGCCCAATGCTGGGTTAGTAGATTTCACTGACTGTAAAAACATGGTACCCAGGAGTCACCAGCTTGTGTTGGTCCCTGAGAATATTGCCATGTTCATGTCTGGCACTTGTCTCTTACATGCTGTCTTGGAGAAATCATGGAAGGACGGCTCCAGGGAAGAAAGAAGCAAGGACATTTCTAGACATAGTTGACATGAGAACTGTTAAAAGAGAGTGGCTTTATTTTAAGCTCCTAAAGGAGTGCCAGCTGCCATGATGGCAGAGAAATGGACCACCCTTTACTGCATTCTCCTGCATCCCTAATTTATACTTGTTGACACTTTGTAATAATTCCACTGTTCTTTCAAAAATCTGGTTTCTCTGTTCTTCTCTTTTCCTTGGAGAACTTATCCAAATTTAAAGCCTCAGCGATCTTGACTTTGATCTCAAGATTCAACACTGAATCCCAAAGCCCTTTTAAATATTTATTCTTAGATATTCTGCTAATTTTAAACTAATAACACTCATTACATAGTCTGATAATCCTGTCTTACCTCCATCAATCGTTCTCAACCTCATTGTAATTCATTCTCTTAGGCACCCCAGCATGAAAACTCAGAATTGCTTTTGTCTCCTCTCTTCTTCCTATAACTAGCCAGTTCCTAAGCCTCTTATGTTCTTCCTTTGAGCTATTTCTTTGGTGAATTAAGGTAATATTTTCAATCTAAATCAATAGTGTAAAATTAAAGCCTTTGTTTTATTAATTTTAATTTAGAATTAAAATTGAGATTTTTATGTGCCACTTAGTTTTGCCGCATAATAGCATATTTAATAGCACAATCATATATTAGCATTAGCAATAGCAGCAGCTACATGACCTAACCCATTTACTCACCTTACTGGTCTAACTGATGTTTTCCATTCTTTCTTGCAAACATATTTAATGATACCTATGGCCTGCTGAATGCTCAAAATTTATTTCTGTGTTTTCCAAGAGCCAGTTGTGTTTCTACAAAAAACCTGTTTTATGCCCATTGAAACTTACTATATAATTATGTGGCTCAACCAAATATAAGCATCCATCAAAAGTGACTTGATTTTGGAAAACTAGGTTTAAGTTTTGTTTTTATTGAAGAACATTTTTTATTAATTTGAAATTTGAAGCATTTCTTTCCCATGAAGCAACAAATATTTAAAATAGTTAGGAAAAGGCTGAAACATTAGATCATAAATTCCTAAATAATTCAATTTTATAAGATAAATTACAGAAATTTTAATACTGTTCTTTTTGTTGTTCCCTTAGGATCAATTTAAAAAAATTGTGAATGTATCTGCAGTAAAAAATGTCCACTAAAATATCTTCAGCAAAACATGTATCATAAATTTTTATTATATTCTGTAAAAACTTCTGAGGATTTTCAACTTCTGCAAAAACCAGAAATTGGCTGAACGATAGTCAACATTGACATGATTTAATCAATTGTTTTAGAATGAGCTACATAATTGAACTAACTCAAGTTCTATTTCTTTTCTTTTTTTATTGAGGTATATTTGACATAATATTATATTAGTTTCAGGTGCACAATGTAATGATTCAATACTTGTACATATTGCAAAGTGATCACCACAATGAGGCCAGTGAATGATTTTAAAATACTGGAAAACAACGAGTTGCTAAAAAGTACCATTTAACTTAAAATAACTGCATAAGGTAAATGTAGGTCTGCATTTCTCTTTTGAATGACTTCCTGTTTTAGCTAAAATTTTTAATTAATTAAACAACTACTAAACCTGACCATATGGACCTGAGAACTTTTGGTTTGTGCCTTGAGGAGCACAGTGACTCCTTGCATGGACTCAGTTCCTGTCTGGGCTCAAACCCTGTCTCCATTTCTAACTAATTGCGCTTTAGTTGGAGGTAACCTGCCTGTGTACCACATGAACTATAGGGTAGTAAGGGAACAGAGAAGTAGGCAGGAGAGAATGAATTAGGGAGAGGCTGGTGTCCTGGAGTAAGAATGAAGTCACCACATGGCTGTGAAGCGGGGCTTTTTGGGTGGCTGAAATTTAAGATGTACTCTTTTCTTTTCTTTTTTTTTTCTATAAGCCATATACCTTTTTGCGACTTTAGCTCTGCAATTCACATTTATTGTATGAAAGGGAATGGTTTGGGCTTAAGTAACAGGATATAGGGCAGAGAAAACATGGGGTCTGGACATGTTCTGCATCTCTCTGTGGAAAAGTCTACCCACAGGATAGCTCCTCTGCCATCTTGGGCTGGAATTGTTTTGGGTGTAAAGGTGTTGAGAAGCCTGGCTGCCCATTGTTCAAATAAGGTATATGTCAGTGATGTCAACACAGCGTGTTGAGGAAATGTCACATCTGTCTGCAATTGGCTACCTCTCCATAGGAGAAACACCGCTGGAAGCCTGGAGACCAGATGTTGCTTTCAATCAAATAGAGGTCAGGCAGCTTTAGATGAAGAATGTCTGCACCTCCCCATCCCTGGCCCTAAGAGAAACATGGAAGGCAATTTTGGTGGAATCATAATTGTTTTAGCTCATGTGTCTATTTTTCCTAGTATATGATATTGCAGCCACTACAACAGGACAACAAAAATGCTGGCCCTGGGTCCAAGAACTAGGAAGAAGACATCACAGCCATGAGAGTCCTGTTCACAGGGTCATGGCCCAGTTTCCAGCCTGGGTTTTGCCATTGCAGGTGTGGAAGGAACCTGGAAATATCACTGTTTTAGCTAGACTTTGATTTTTAAAACTGAGTAATGAGAACATTATTATAGCTGATTTGTGTCATCCTTTCCAGTTCAATACTGTGCAATTATGCAGATATGAGGGAAGCCTGGCCTTGGCTAAGCCTTGGGACAGCCATCTGGAAAATAAGTACAGTGATGTTTCCAGAATGAAAGGCTCTTTTGCTATTTCCTACTAGTCCACATGGGGAAAACGGGTTAAAACAGCTGGTTGAAAGCATGTCCTGAGCCAGAGAGTGAGAAATGACTGATTGCGAACTTAATTTTAAAGGACTCTCTAATTAAACCTCTTAGAGTCAATAAAAGATCTCATTCCTTAACTAACCCTGTATACCACGGGGATTTAGAAATTAATGTACACTTCAGGACACTTTGCTTCTTTCACACTTGCAAAGGTTTTCTGTTAGGGTGACAGTGAAACAGAGCAGGAAAAGCATCCAGGTTTCTTTCTAATTCAGTTTCATGCCAATTACTATATATATGTGTGTGTATATATATATATATATATTTTTTTTTTTTTTGAGCATCCACTAAATGAGGCATTTTTTGCTAGGTACTACTAGGGATGAATAGGACATTGTGAAGGGAGAAATGGTTGGGCCCCACTCCTGACATTTTCTTTCATGTCCAAGTATATCTGCTAGTTTCTCTCTACCCTGTAACTCACTACTCATCAGTGAACATGGGGGACTCACTGATTTGTAAACTTGGGAAGAATGCCTGTCTTGATTCTGCCCTTCCCAGGAGCCTGCCTCTCTGCATTGAGCATTTGCCCTGAGTGGCATTGTCCTGCATGGGCCTTCTGCTGCTAAGTGGCAAACAGGAGGAGTGAGGTTGCAGCTTTCAGGTAGTAACTTAAAAAACCTCCAATATGTTTTGCCTTGGCCAGTGGCACTGAGAAGTTATAACAAAGAGTGAAATTTGAGTGGGGGTGCAAATCATGCTTGTTACAAGGCTTTTGGTGGGCAAGATGTATAGTTTATGGGCCATAGACTTAGTGTGGGGGAAGAGTTTTTTTTTTTATTTTGATGACTTAAGGTTTATATTAGCCCAAGTGAGTTTTTAGAGTAATGTAGTTGGCACTTAGCTACTGTGATCTGAGTGAGAGCCTTTAAGACAGACACACAATATGTTGCCCTTGGTGAATGACACTTTTTGGAAGTTCTGATTATGGGCAGTTGTTTTTATGGGGGGACTACCCTGTGGGGAACTTCAGCTGATCCATGTGGGTGCCGAGAGTTCAGACCTAAGGCCCTTATATGGTGTAACTGATGGGCACAAAGCTGAGACTATTACAGAGAAAAGAGATTCTCCACTGGCCTTTTAAGACTATGAGCAGAACAATACCAGCTGTATTTAAAGGACAAGGCAACTGAGTCCTATGCATGCTATGACACACTGGTGAAGTACTGGCTTCAAGTGGTGAATGCTAGCCTGAGGAGCAGTGCTAAACTGGCTATCCTGTATCCTATTCTGTGTTTATGAGCAAGCAGGAAACAAGAGACTAACTCTGAATTCATGTTTGTATCTAACATGTTCAAGTGTGGTAAATATACAAAGAACTCCTGGGCAAGTTTCAAGGGGAGTCAGTTTTTATAGGGGGGCATCATCCTGCAAGGTCATGCAGAGCATGTGTGGAATTCAAGTCAGAGGAAGCCAGTGTCTTGAACCCATGAGGCAAAGGGTCTGGATGTCACTAGGCCTCTGAATACCCAGGCATGAGGATAGCAAGAACTTTAGGGTTAAAGACAAAGACAGACATAATATGTCAGAGGAATGAGCAATAATTAAAGAAAGGAACCGTAAGAATGAGCAGAGCTATTTAAGGTTGAGTAATCAAGGCACACTTCATGGAGCAGTGTATGTTTGAAATGGATCTTGACAAAATAGCAGATTTTTAAGGCTTCCCGTTCCAGTGTGAAAGGAAGAGCTTTGGAGCTCTTAGTACCATCTCTGGTTCCTAGTTTCCTCCTCAACCTGTGCGGATGCACTCCGATGCTGCATTTGTTACAGGCAGGCTTTTACACAATCCCATTAAAGGTATACAGCAGCCATAAAAGGTAACATGGCAACTCTTTCCTCTTCTTTTTCTGTCCTACCACGATATCCCTAGGAATTTGAAACTTTTCAGGCATGAATCCCACTAACCCAGAGATAGGATGCAGTGGAATTGAATTCTTCCTTGCCAATTTAAGAGTCTTGGTTTATTTTCAATCATCATTTGTTAAAATAATGGTTAGGTCTCAGCATATGTGTTTAAAGTCAACTGAGAAACCCTCTTGGTAGTGGCCCAACCATCTGGCATGGCTCAGAATTTTTATATTTTTGATGTTTTGATTTCTGATGCCAGGGGTGGGGACAGGTATAAATCCTTTGATGTTTTATCCCTAGAATGTCTTCATCCTTGTCAGGTTAATTTGAGAAATCCCCTGATTACTATTCACCTCTAATACAGACCCTCGGACTCTTGTTATGTTTGCCCATAATGGGACTTTGACACATTGTTTGATATGAAACACCTGAGGCCTTTGGATGTGCAATGGCGAATTTTCTTATATGCTATCTAGCTTGTGCTTAAATATGAAATATCTTAGATCCCATGGATAAAGATATGAGTAGATGCTAATCTGTATTAAGGGATAAAAGACAAGGTTATCATGCTCAATAACATAGAGATTTTAAAAATAGATTTTTTTTTTTTTTTATAATTTCAGAGAGGAAGGGGGAAGGAGAGAGAGAGATAGAAACATCAATGATGTGAGTCATTGATTGGCTACCTCCTGCATGCCTCCTACTGGGGATTGAGCTCATAACCTGGTACTGACTGGGAATCAAACCATGACCTCCAGGTTCATAGGTTGATGCTCAACCACTGAGCCACATCGGCCAGGCTAGAGATTAGCAAAGGAATGCATATTTAGGAAGTCAACTTGGCTAAAGAGTTGATGAATAATTGAGGAGTGGAGATAAAACCCCAAAGGTAGCAGGAACTGAAATTTTGAACTGGAAGAGTTCTTTGTGGTCATCTAGTCAGGTCTCAAAGTGAAGTCAAGACACCTGTGTTCAAACAAAATTCTATGCCATTAGTAGCTAGGTAACTTTATTTAAGCCAAATTCATTTGTCTTCACTTTTCTCATTATTAAAGAGAGGTTAAATAAAATATATATTGGAATAGAGAAAATGCCTAGTGGAATTCAGATATATACTATATTAAGCATTCAGAGAATAATTCTTAAAATTATTGAATCCACATCTATTTCATCTCCCAATTTAATACATGAGGTAACTGGAGCCCAAAGAAATGAACGTATTTAAGTTTTCAGGGTTAATATTGGCAGAGATGAGATTCAAATCTACTTTTCTCTGCTTGTCTAGTGGACTTTCTACTGCATCATGTATAAAGTGACATGATTATTTCAGTAATAGCCTCACAGATAGCTAGTTAGATGAAGATCACACCAGGGTCCTTGAAAGATAAGGAGAAGAATTATGCTGTCTTTGTGAAATCACTGATGATTTTGGAGCCAAGGGGCAACATGAATCTGAGGATCTACAGCAGCGGTTCTCAACCTGTGGGTCACCAACCTGTGGGTCGCGACCCCTGTGGGGTCCAATGACCCTTTCACAGGGGTTGCCTAAGACCATCAGAAAACACATATGTATTTACATATTGTTTTTGTGATTAATCACTATGCTTTAATTATGTTCAATTTGTAACAATGAAAATACATCCTGCATATCAGATATTTACATTACGGTTCATAACAGTAGCAAAATTACAGTTATGAAGTAGCAACGAAAATAATTTTATGGTTGGGGGTCACCACAACATGAGGAATTGTATTAAAGGGTCGCGGCATTAGGAAGGTTGAGAACCACTGATCTACAGGATGGTTTAGGGAAAGGATGCTTTCTGGAAAACATTGATTTCTGTTCCATTCTAGGCTCCAAAAAATATGGGAAGTTAGGCTGTCTTATTTCCCATCAGTTTATCAGCTTCAATCAGTGTCTGGTTCATATATAAATAATACTAGTAAATATGTTAAATAAAAAATAAAGAATTAATGAAACAAATTAAATGAAAATAAAAGAAATACATGGGTGAGTGGATGACATGGTTTTGGTTACAAAATGGCCTTCCACTTCCTTTTTCTAGTTGAACAGTAGAATATTCAAGTTAAGGCCTAAAAACTCATAAGAACTTGGTCAATGTCTTTCAGATCATTATAGTTAGAAAAACACTAATTTGACCAAGATCTATTCTTTCTTGGGAGTAGGTAATGAGAATCCAATCTGGCTAAGAGATTTAGGTTCAGTCAGACAAAATTGAATTTGAGTCTTGGCTTGGCTCTCCGCTTATTAGTGGTGTGATTTGGAGAAGGACTCAAGGGAAGGAAGCAGAGCGGAAGAGGAAAAAATGACCGGCATGAAATGACTGACAGGGATTAAAAAATATGTATGTTTGCCAAATCATGGGGATTTTCAGAAATGCTGTTGCTCTGGGCTGGGCTCTACTTTAGCTGATGAGACAGGCACCAATAAAATACAATTGTTCATAGATAGAGAGCTATGTGATGTGAATGTGACAATACATTTATTTGTCCAGGTACACTGGGAAGCAGGAATGTAGTCAGTTCCACACTTTTCAATTTGTGGATTATTCATTTACTTTGCTTCACCTTTACACCTTTCATTTGTGGAGAGGAAGCAGAAGTGATATCTAAATAGCATTCAGTTTTTCACTTATTACTATGTTCTGGAAAAAAATGTTCAGCAAACAGAGGTTCTGTTCTCTGTTCTTTGAAATCTCAGAGTACATTATAACTCCCTTGTCACATTGTACCTTCTACCTGACAGTGCAATTGTTTGCTAATGTTTATTCACTTTGCTTTAACCTTGCTTTCTCCTCCTCGTACTACCCAGATCAAAGGAGGCATGAACGTCAGTTCCATCACTGGTTTGAAGGAGAGCCTTCAGAAGGCTCAGTTTAATGAACTGAAAATTGTTTTTATTAAATCTTTTCAGTTTATTATTGTAGACAGGTAAGAGTCCATGGTATTTTCTTGGCATAAATTTCTCCTTATGTTAAGGATTTGAGCATCTAAATATGTGACATGGGGTAAAAGCTGACTAAAAGCCTTTTGTAAGTCAAAACCTAAGGCACACCCAAAAGATGAAGTACCCCTTTTGCTTGGCCCTTGGTTGACTACAATGAAGAGTCTACCATCCCTGGGGGTAATGGATATTGGGTGGTTGTCCTTTCTTGGAAATGTCTCAATGTCCATAAGTGAGGAAGTTTCCTAGAACACCCACTATACCATAATTCCAACTCCACAAAATTTTCTTCTGAATAGGATTTAGAGAGTGGGAAAATTTCCTTATGGTTGAAGGCATCCTTGTGACTCTTAATTGTTGGAATTCTATGCTATTTCAGCCATGAAAAACCTTGAGTTATCCAAGTAATAGCTACTGTAGCTTAAGTCAAGCACATCTACCCCAGAGAGGGAGGGCATCTATGATTCAGCCCTCACATCTTACAATGTTGGCAATTAATTAGCTGAGCAAAGAGGAGCAGGTAAGGACCCTGGAAGTGGGGGCATCTATCTCTTCTTGTAAATATTATGGGGAGGGGGGAGGAGAAAAAATTCAAGTAGTCTATGCTGCTTAATGAATTTATTTCAAACTCTAGATAAGGTTTTTTTCAGATATAATTCTTGTCTTATTTTTTTTTATTGCTGCTCTTTTCCCACAGGATTTATCCCTGATTGCATCCTAAGCACAGTGAAGTACTGATCATTTCCCTAATTCTCCCTGCTTTTCCAAAGGCAGTGCCTTGTATGCATGTCTGACATTCCCTTTGGGCAAGTTACTCACCTTTTTGAGCCTGTTTTGTCATCTGGTAGATGAAGATAATAAAAACATCTACCTCACTGGGGCTATTGGGAGGATTAAATAAGATGATCCATAGAAATGGCTCAGCACAATTTCTGGTATATACAAGCTTGATCATTGTAACTTGGCATTATTTTTATTTCTTCCTTTGTCTGCCTTATGAATTTCTACTTATCTTCCAATAACCATGTGAAGTATACTTTTTGCTTTGAAACCTTCCCGGTTTGTTCAGTCAAACCATTGCCTTTTCTCCTAGGTTTTCATATGATTCTGTACATGTTTACATTATATTCAGCTGGAATTAATTTAGATTCCTGTCTTCCCCCAAAGGACTGTAACCTTTAGAAGATGGGGACTGTGTCTCGGTTATTTTTTTTCAACATCTGACACAGTTCCTCTGCAAATAAAAACTTCATTAATATCCATCAAATAAATTTTTGAGAAAGCACATGAGTGAATGAATGAATAAATGAAAGATTCTTTAAAAAGATGTACCATGGCAGAATAAACTGAAGTTCCTCAAAATCTAATTCAGAGATAGTAGGTTTTGAAAATAGTTGGCATTTAATTTTGCCGAAAAAAGTTCAAGGTCACATAAGTGTTTTACAAGAATGTAAATGGAGTATGTTAAAAGAGTAAACTGAGTTAAACTCAATTTTCTTGATAAGAAATGGAAGTGATGCCCCAGGATGAATCTAAACCTCTTTGTTTGCGAGGAAGAGAAGAATAGAGAAAGTAGAGGGGGAGCTGGGGGAGTTTTGGACGAAAGATCATTAGAATAGCTGCTGAAAAAGTGAGATTTGGGAGAAAGTGAGAGATAATTCAAAGAGAATTTTTAAGGAATTTTAAGTCAGCTATATTTTTCATCTACTGAAAGGAGCCATCCTTAAACCCAACCCAAATTTACCTGGCTCCCCAGTTGTCCAGCTCTCCCATCCCCTCTGAATAAGACTTCTGGTAATTGGATGTTTCGGCCATTTTCTCTAAAATCCCTATATCAGAGAATAGGAAGCCCACTCTTCTCTCATTTGTTTCCCATCTGTCCTGGATAGGATCTCATGAAATCCCTTGTAGCCGTCTGCATGGACTCTCATGGCCAACAACCAGGTTTTCATCTGACCATGCTAGATGGCTTGACCCACAACTTCTGAGAACATGTTCTCCCAGAGATGTAGGACTGTATTGTTCACTGATGCAGGTATGTGTTGGGCTTCAGGTTAATTGCATGTCCTCAAAACTGGTCCCTCTCTGTAAAGAGGAACCACCTGTTATGCCCTGCATTTTCTGTACTCCATATGATCCATCTCTTATCTCAGATCAATGCTTGGGTAGTTGGGGAAATGGTATGTCTTTTTATCTCTACCTTCCTTGAAACTTATCAAGCACTCATATTATTCAGCCTGACACATAAAGCAATAAGGTAAATATTTCTTTACTTCTATTTTTGCTTCATGACATAGGAAGTAAAAAAGAAAAGAAAAGAAAATGTTATTGCCTCCTTACATACCATTCTATTATGTTGAGCATAGGTGAGATTTGAAGAAAATAACTAAAATGTGATGTCCTTGGTTAGGAACTGATTCTGTAAATTGATCATATAGCAGTAGATACAATAAAATGGGTAATTTTCTCATAAGTAGAAAGAGAATTGCCACAGAAATATCAAAGGGCAAACAAAGGCACAGAATTAACAGCCATAAACTCTTTTGAGTTTATTAGAGCATGACTTTTTGCAGAGAGCTGGGACAGGACTACTGAGTTTATAGATTACTTCATAAAAAGTACAAAAACAGGATTATATCATGCTAGGATCTTTTTAAGCGAATATTTACAGACTACAACTAGAATAGAGGGGTGAGAATATGAAAATTAATTTATCATATTGTTTTTATACCATATCATGTGATTTTCCAAAGGCTGTCTCAACATATGATATGCATTTTCACTAGCAGTGTTTGCTAGAGATGAAAAATTCAGTGTGCTGGTAGATTTGTCTCATACCCAATAGTTCCTCGTGGCTCAGTAAATAGAAGCTCTTAGTTCTATTTGGTGTGATTCCAGAGATTGTAGGACAATCTTTCTTCCTGTGATACCTGAATCTGAAATATTAAAGGCTTCTCCCTTTAGAGTTAACTTCTTTATGTGGCCACTTAAAATATATATCCCTTACTTAGTTTATTAAGGAACTTTTGTTTCCAATACTAGGCCTTAAAGGCTTTATGTGTGTGGTGGTAAAGATGAAAAGGACAAAGATTGAATAAATATATTGCATTTTATCTTAATATGAAGTAATTTTGGACATTGATTCTTGAAAGTAGCATTTGAACTGTCAGTTGTAATCATTCGGGATATGTTAGATAAACTTGATCTCATGAAACTGCTGGAGACAATATGAAATCAAACATGCCTTCCAGCTCAAAGAAAAGATCAGCCCTACAAGAAGACAGGATTAATGAGTGGGCCCTTCCTGGGCTTTTTAATACCTTCTGCCCCTGGGCAAGCCACTTCACTTTAAATGAAAACTCTGAACTTTACCTGGAAATTGAAGTTGGGTAGAAAAAGAAAGGGGGTTGGATTAGGAGATCTTGGATCATGTAAAATGACAGCTTATTCCCATATGGCTGACTCCATAGGGCTGACTTTGACACTCAGTTGAAACATATGCAGAAAATATGAGGAAAACACACCCACATATCATGCAAAAAAGGACCCTTCACATGCGGCTGTTGGAATTGTTAACCAAAGAGTCAAGGCAAGTCATAGGCCAAAAGTTCATCATAAACATGCAATAGCAGATCTAACTGAGACATGGTCACATAACAATACATGGTTTGTTTCAGTGTCAAAGAATCCTCATAAATAACAAAAACAACAGCTTGCTTTTCCTGGTACTTTAGCATTTATAATGCATTTGTCCTTTCAGGGACATCAAGCTATAGATTTCTAGCCTAATTTTGAAGATGGAGAAACTGAGACTTCAGGAAGCTTAGTCTTTTCTCAAAGTCATATAGGAGGGCTTGAGCTTTTATGCAAATTTTCTGATCACAATTCCTCCTCGCTAATCGCACTAATTTTTAGAATCCAATTAAACACTGTCATGGTATGTTGACTTTTAAAAATCATTTCCTAGATGTATCTTCTAAACTTTCTTTTATAGCTTATCAAAACTGATTTAACCAATCTAAGGACTATTGGGCTCAGTTTAAAAAATAAACACACGTTGCCTGCCATGTGTCAGTTCTGCTGGAATGAATGGGGCTGGGGCTTTAATGTCCATCTGGAAGATATATACTTTACACCATTGCTGCACATCACCATATGGGTCAGAGAACCAGGCTCATCATTTAAATAAATATTGTTGTTAAATCATTTCCCGTTGTGAGGGGTTGAGCCTCATTAGATCTTGAGTCGAAAGAACACCATTAGCTCAGGGTTTACAATTAACTACTGTTTTTTTTTAGATTTCATGTGAGACATTTAGCAAATGACCCTGAAAAAATGCTCTTATTTGATTGAAAGATGTGATTGAATTGCATTATAGCTTTAAAACATTACAACCGAAAACAAGCTTTATCTACTACCAATTCGTTTTTAAAAGAAGTTCTTAGTTTATGAATACTCTCATGAAAAATCTGCACAATCACCACAGATCAAGTTCCTGAAGAATCTTTACTCCTTCTGTTGTCCAATCTCCAGCTCACTTTTGGCAGCACCAACATTGGCCTCTGCGATCCCCCTGACTTCCTTCATTCTGTTCTTTCTGTTCCTTTCTCTGTTTTCTTGAGGTCTTCTTCCTCTCATAAGGCCATGTCTTGCAAGTCTATGTTTAGGTTCATTTTGCTTTGTGTAATCCAGTGAATTATAAATCAGACCAAAGCCGGTTGTCTTGCCACCACCAAAATGGTTTCTGCATCCAAACACAAAGGGGTCACCGCTTGGTAAGTGGAAGGAATGAAATCATTAAGTGGGCCAATGACAGTGATCTTTTTCTTTTTTTGTTTGTTTGTGACTTTTGAAAAACAATTGCAACGGGTTGAAGAGTTTGAGAAAATTGCAAGTGAACTTGTGAAGTCAGTTTTAAAAGGAGAGCCTCTGCCACTTGTAATATTTGAGCTATAACTGGGCACCAAATTTAATATGCTGGAGGTCTGCTGATTGCATAAGCAATGGGCCACTTGCTTTTGCAATTAACTACTCACACCCTTGTTTTTCTTTGCAACCCAAGAGGGTGATTATGTGATTGTAGGTATAGTAATTAGCACAGATGAAAAGAAAAACACAGCAGAAGCCTCATAAGTGTTCTTTAACTGAAAGCCGCAAGTATGAACTAATTAGGTTAGAAGGTACAGGAGATGGTCTCCAACATGTGCTATGTTAAAACACTTTCTCTGTAGTCTAGTTGCTCTTATTGTACAACAAAAATTGTTTCCCCACCAGTCCAACATAGCCCTGGTTCTCTGTTCCAGCAAAGAGGAAAGGAAAGTGACATATGGGGTGGGGAGCTTCCTTAGTCTCAGATATGTCCTCCTTAGAATAGGCTGACACTGGAATTTTTAAAATACCTGTAGAAATGAGAACCCAAAAGAATATATACAATGCATCCATCTTTCAGAATGTCCTCCCTCCTTCTCTCCCTCCCTCCCTCCCTCCCTCCCTCCCCCCTCCTTTCCTTCCTTCCTTCCTTCCTTCCTTCCTTCCTTCCTTCCTTCCTTCCTTCCTTCATTTCTTTATTCCTTCATTTCTTTTTCCCTTCCCTTCCTTCCTATTACATTCTCCTTCTGGAAGTATGGCAAATAAAAAGCAAACCTTAAAAAAAAACTGTTTGGTACAACCACTTAGAAAAGTTAGATAAAATATAAAAAATGCAATATATATATATATTATATATATTAATATATATTATATGTATATAATATATATATATGCGCGCACACATATATATATATATATATATATATATATATATACACACACATATATATATATGGTTGTACTCACAAGAAAGAAAAGACAATATTTATGAAATTGCTAGAGGTAATAAATTGTTAAGCATATGAACCAATTTAGATGCTTGAGGTTGGTATATAAAGTCAGTAAAATTATAAGTGGAATTTGATGAATACATGATATTTTAATATATTTTTTTAAAAATTCAGGACTGATTTTTAGCAAGTATCATTTAGAAAA
Organism: Myotis nattereri; assembly: GCF_964212035.1. Taxonomy (NCBI): domain Eukaryota; kingdom Metazoa; phylum Chordata; class Mammalia; order Chiroptera; family Vespertilionidae; genus Myotis; species Myotis nattereri. Next base: position 23,469,828 of record NC_138082.1, read on the forward strand.
AATACAGTATTTTCATAAAATGCAATTAATTAGTCTTGATGTAATGGGGAGTATGTATAAAACTTTGTATTCTACATTTGAGAATACACCTTCTTTAAAAACACAAGTGGAACTTTTATGAATATTGACCACATACCAGATCATAAATATAAAAAAATCATTTCATAGAACACTTACTCTGATCACATGAAGTGAATATAGGACTAGAGAGAGAAACATCAATCCTCTTTCCTATATACTTAGTAAATAAAAGAAAAACAACACACTTCCAAGTAATTTGTACACAAAAATTAAAATTTAGAAATCAGAAAATGGGAAAATGTTGAGAACTGAGTGGCACTGAAAACACAGCTCATACAGGTGAATGGGTTGCAGTGAAGGTGGCACTCAGAGGATTAAGTGTGTCATTACATGCTCATGTTAGAGAAGAAGAAAGACTAAAAGCTAAAGATCTATATTTGAAATAAAAGAGGAGAAAAACTAAACCAGAATAAACACAAATAATGAAAGTTTTAATCAAGAATAAAAAATAATAAATTAGAGCACAGGAATATAAAGCAATGCCAATAAAACCCAAAGTTGATTCTTTGGAAGATTAACAATAGATAAGAATAACAATAAACAAAACAAATAAAGATAAAACAAATACATTAAACTAATAGATGAGAATAATGAAAATAAAGACAATTATAATTAGAAATTAAATGAATCATAAATTAATATAGAATGACTATAATAAACTTGAAAATGTAAACCAAGTGGAGAATTTCTTGGAAAACTATAATTTTCCATAACTGAATAAAGAAGGAATAAAAATCTTAAATATTTAAGTATTAAAGATATCAAATTGAGATTAAAACTTTTAGACCATCAAACCCATTAGGCCCAGGTAGTTTTCAGGTGATATTTACCAAAATATTAAGAAAAGCATTAATTTCAAACATGCTTTCAGGAAACAGAAAAAGAACAATTCCCCAACTTGTTTAAGAACCAATTTTACTTTTATCGCAAAACCAGTCAAGAATAATACAAGAAAGAGAATAGACTGATCTTATTGAGATGATAGCTGCAAAAATAATAAAATTTGGTAAATTAAACTCAGCAGTGTATATAAAAAATCATCATGATCGCCGAGACTGGTTTGGCTCAGTGGATAGAGCGTTGGCGTGCGGACTGAGGGGTCCCGGGTTCAATTCCGATCAAGGGCATGTACCTGGGCTGCGGGCACATCCCCAGTGGGGGATGTGCAGGAGGCAGCTGATCGATGTTTCTCTCCCATCGATGTTTCTGACTCTCTATCTCTGTCCCTTCCTCTCTGTAAAAAATCAATAAAATATATTTTTAAAAAAATCATCATGATGAAGATTTTATCTAATGAATACAAGGAAGTTTCAGCCTCAACAAAATCTATTGTAATACAACACAATATTTTAAAGGAGGAAAACTTTATGATCATTCCAACATATAATTTTTAAGAAGCATTTTGATAAGATTCAAGCTATATTAATTGGAAAATACGCTTAAGTGAATTATGAGTAGGAGTGAAACTTCTTAATTTGATTAAGGGCACCTATCAAAAATCTGTGGCAATTATGGTTATTAGTGATGAATTGTCAGTTGAGGCTAGACTTAGCAACTGTTTAAAGCCTATTTTCATAGTCTGAGTAGGAGAAGGGGCTTCTGGGAAGTACAGATATCAAAAGGTTTTTCAACTCAAAATGCTGATTTCTGAAATTCTAAAGTCATCCCATTAGCTCAAGGGTTTGATCACTACTGAAATCCAATGATCCATCAACTCCAACAAATGTTGTGTGGTGGACATTGCTTGACCTGACCTCCATAGGTCATGTTTATCCTTTCGGAGCTTCCCTCCTCTGGTTTGATGGATTTTTGCTTCCAGTGATTCAAATCCCATTGTATAGGAGCCACTTTGCCCCCTTGGATATGTAGAAAGCTGGGCCTTTAGTTCCCCTCCCACCCTACTGCTAGGTGGCTCTTAGCCAATGCTGGGTAAGAGTGCCACCTTGAAAGGTCAGACTCCAGCTTCAAGTAGGATCAGGACAATTCTGAAGAAACTTCCTGTCCAGAATTCCTCTGTGGAATCAGGCTCTTCCCTTGTCGCTGTCCTGTTTTCCTCACTCCTTTAGTAGCATCTCCTGGGAGAACTTCCTTAAGAGGACACTTGCATTATTTTATCTCAGCACTTCTGAGGAACCCTTTGGAATACATGAAGTGTTTATTAGAGCTTTTCAGATATGGGAAGACCACTGAAGGGCCTTGAGCACTTGAGGTGGTTAAAACTGAATTCATGAGAGGACAGGGTTGGGGTGGGGGCAGGACAGGAGCTTGAGGAAGGTAATCATTAGAGAGTGTGAATATCTATAGAAAAGATAGAGTCTCTTTGCAGGTTTGCCTCTGTTACTAGATGAGTTCCTTAGATATTTGGATTTATTTTGCTTGTGAAGACAGTTTTGGTGTTCTATGCTTGAAACTATGCCTTTCTATTCCTCTGCTCTACCTCAGAATGATCTTCGTATGTGAGTTCAAGTAAATACAACTTTGCTGTTTCCTCCAGAGACGGACTTTACAACCCCTGGTGTGGTAGGCTACTTGGAAACATGTCTCAGAAATCATCTGGTTTGGGGAAACATCCATGTTTTATAAGGATGTAAACTCTCTTCCAGTTAAAAATCCAGTCATCTGAGGGGCACATTATGGGCTTTGGCCCAAGAGTTCTGTCTTTGTTTATGGATACACATATAGTAAAAGTTAAAAGCATGACTGGAAATGATAAACACCAAGTCAAGATGGTGGTTACTCCTTGGGAAAGAGGGAGAGGAATGCAACTGGAGAAAGGTTCACAGAAATTCAGTTATACATCAATATTCAATTTAAGCTGGCTGATAGGAACATAAATGTTTAAATAAAAAACACAAAAAACTTTCTCCAAATATTTTCAAGTGAAGGACTAAGGAGAGTAGAATGAAGCAGAATGGGAGAATGTTATTGCCTTAGAAAGCATAGTCAGGCAGAGAGGAAGTAAGATCTGTTCCCCGCATTTTGAATGTGTATTCTCTATAGCATCATGGCCAATGGAAATGTCTTTATTGATGGAAATGTCCTATATCTATACTGTCGAGAATGATAGCCATTAGCCTCAGGCGACTGTATAATTTAAATTAATTAAAATTTAAAATGATTAAAAGTTCCTTTCCTTAGTGACTCTAGCCACATTTTAAGTGGTCAGAGTTGTGGGGGCAGCCAAATCCATGATGGATCTTGGACTGATTCACTGAACTACAAATGGGCACACTGAGGCCCAAGTATTTAAAAGGATGAGGGAGTTACATGGGTAAGCTTATACCTTTTGGTAAGGAAAACATACACTCTTATTAGATGTTATCTTCTTTTATGGAAAAGCTGTGAGCTATAAACTTTAAAAATAATAATTAATGACCATGTTAATCTGGGCAGGTAGGCATTCTAACCCCATTTTACTGAGAAATCCCTAAGTAATGGTTCTTCCAAAAATTCAGAAATTTGTTTAATGATCTTTGGCTTGAGGTATTCTTCTTTTTTTTTTTTTTAAATATATTTTATTGATTTTTTACAGAGAGTGCCGGGAGCCGGTCCATGCTTGCTGTTTCAAGGGACCTGGCATATATGGCATACTGTTCTTAATATGTTTGCTCACCTTCTTGGCACTATGTGTTTTAACCAAGGTCTCTGAGAAAGGTTGTTTCCCCAGGTAGGGATTTTCCCCTGAAGTTAGGGAGGGAATAAAACCTCTTAACTAAGTGCCAGGTGGGTAATTAATCACTTTAACTATGAACAATCATGCTTAAGCTACATAATCTTTACTCCCTGGAATGGAGATAAGAAATGCCCTAACCTTTGAAATAGAGATTGATAGGATTGGAATCAACTGGTATAAATACAGATGTAAGAAGACAGAACAAAGAGAGACAGAAATTGGCACAGAACCTACACAGAACGTTCTCTAGAGACAGAAGAACTTCGCTGGAGAGAACATGGCAAAAGATCCTGGACAGAAACTGGCCTCAGAACCTAGAGACAGAACCTAGCGAGAGAACATGGCAAAAGATCCTGGACTGAACCTGACTACAGAAATTGGCAAGAGAACCTGACTAGAACCTGGTGACTGAACCTGGCTGGAGAACCTGGACAGAACCTGGCTGGAGAACCTGGAGAACCTGGCTGGAGAACCTAGCAAGAGACCATGGACACAGAACCTGGCTGGATATCCTAAGCAGAACCTCTCTGGAGATCGAGACCAGAACTTGGCTGGAGATTCTGGCTAGGCTGCTGATCAACTGAACGCTGTCTCCGTGTCATTCCTTCTTCGCCAACTCCTTCTACACCTTTGGGAACCCCTGGACCTGCTGGGGTTGGACCCCGGCAAGAGAGGAAAGGAGAAGGGTAGAGAGTCAGAAACATCGATGAGAGAGAAACATCGGATCAGTTGCCTCCTGCACACCCCTTACTGGGGATGTGCCTGCAACCAAAGTACATGCCCTTGACCAGAACCGAACCCAGGACCTTTCAGTCCGCAGGCCGATGCTCTATCCACTGAGCAAAACCGGCTAGGGCGAGGTATTCTTTTTCCTTCCAAATATAAATGTTTGAAAGGCCTCTGTCACCAAGTGATTTTGAACCAAAAGGCAGCCATAATAAATCAAACAAATCCTTATTCCCCTTTGGACTCGGTGTATATCACTTGGTAAGCATTTACTGAGGACCATCTTTATTTAAGGTGCATAAATACATGCTGACTTACTCCAGAGAAGAATAAGGTTGACCTTGTACTTGAAAAGATTATGTTGTAGTAGCAGAGATAGAATATATACCACTTCCTTTTATTTACTGCATTGAGATAAATGTGTGTTTAGGTCATGTTAGAAAACTGAGCAGCTATTAGTGTCCACAGTATACAAAATAATTAGAAAAATGATTCTAAGTCAGAGTTCATTTACACTTTCATTATGGAAGAGAATCATTTGCCAAGTTAACAAAAATGTTATGATTTGATAACAGGTGTTGAAACAGAAAACTGTTAATAGGATCTGGGTCCCTGCCATAAAATGTAGAGGTTATGGAAATTCAAACACAACTTACATTTTTTCCATGGCACTAAAACATTTTTGAAGGCAAGAAAATCCTTTCCCTTAAAACAGCTAGTCATTTGCCTAAGCAGTAACATGCAAATAAAGTCCTTATTCTAACCTTATCTTCCTGTGTAGATATGAGTGTGACATTTGTATTTAAGCTTTGATAAATGTAACTGTTCTACAGGTTGACATCTCCTTCCCTCACTTTATTCTTAATGTTTTAATGTAAGCTCCCTGATCAGTCTAATGTATTTTTTTTTTTTGTAATTTAAGGAACATTTTTGAGCCCTAGCTAATACTTCCAGTTATCCTGGCCTATTTCCCATGTTCCTTCCATAGGCACAGTTCAGACAGGCACATGGTTTCCCTCTTTACCCCATTTCGTCCTAGAATTTCTCAAGTGTCCCTTGGAGATCAGGTCTTTCCTGAGATCATTGTGTAGCAAACTCGCCTTGGGGGTTTGTTGATCCATTTCCAGCAAACCCACTGATAAATGCTCATTTAAAACTTCTTTTCAGCTCTATGTAAGGAGAATGAGTTCAATTAGTTATTTCCAAAATGAGAGTTGGTATCAATGCACATATTATTTCATGTTATAAAGGGCTCATAATAAGTTTTGTGTCCTTGGAGTCCATTCATAGGACTTGTCAATGCTTTCATTAATTTTATGGTTTTTCTCTTTCTCTATCATGAGTCTCACTGTATACATATATATATTTAAAAGGAATTTGAAAAAAAAAGTCCCATAAAATCCAGGAGAGGTAGCTATTAGAAAAATAATTAATTTTTGTGAATGATATGTAAATTCACATCAGGGTTTCTTTTTAAATTGCAATAGTTTCATAGAAAATTAAAAACTGAATTTAATAAGATACACAATATTTGCTAATGCGTAAAGAGATGACATTGACTCCCAACACAATATATCCTGTTGAAGGAGATAATTGATTTGGGCTTTTTAGCCCACAGATGAAAAAAGCGCTATGGCAGTGACAATAATGTTCACCAAATATTTGATTGCTTCCCTCCCTTATCTCCCTTATTAGGTGTGAGCAAGATAACCAGTTCTGGCCAATGACCTGCTAGTGAAAGTGGTCCACGTCACTATAGATTTAAGGAACTGAGGGTGGGTGTGAGTTCTTCGTGCTCTTTTTTCCTTGATATGTCAGTCCTGAATGTCCTGTGTCAACATGGTGATGTTATAAGATGGTAGAGTGTCCTCAAACTTGGGGCTTTTGGTGAATGTGAAACAAAGTCTCCTGCTGACCTATGTTGGATACATAATTTCGGCAACTGCCTTAGTCAGCTTGGGCTGATATAACAAATACCATAGGCTTGTGACTTAAACAACAAACATTTATTTTTCACAGTTCTGGAGGCTTGTAAGTTCAAGATCAAGGTGCCTGCATATCTAGTGAGGGCCCACTTTATTGTTTGCATATGGCTGTTTTCTTGCTGTATCCTCACCTGGCCCTAAGATATATCTCTTCTTATAAGAGTACTAATACCATTCATGAGCACTCTACCTCCATGAACCAATTACCTCCCCAAGGGTCTACATCACACTGGGGACTTCAACATATAAATTCAGGAGAAACACATCACAGCGACATATGAACATTTGCATCATGGAATCACTGAGCTTTGAGGTTTGTTTGTTCCCAGATTACCTTGCTTAGTACATGTACCTTCTGCAGAGAAATGACACTTGTTGCCTGGCTTCTTTCAACATACTACCTAAAGTTATATGTAGATATTTACCATAGAACAGGGAGCATGTCCTTTTGCCTGGAAAGGGAGGAACTGTGCCATCTAACCTTATACATAATGTCCTTGCTAAAAAGGCTGTCTTCATTTGCATAGCTCATAATAATAATGAAATTGATAAGGAAAATCCCAGAAATAACATATTTTCCACTTGATCTTTCTTTCTTTCTAAATATACTACACAGATGTAAAGGCACCTGGATGTGCTAGGACTCAAATTGTGACTGTCTAATGTGGAAATTCAGCATATTAACATGTAAAAATGCAGTGGGATCCATTTTTTTGCAGCTGTTTCTGATGCAGGGTTCATTGTCTAGCTCAATTAGAAACTCATCTTCTGCAATACCATTTCCTTCTCTGTGGTTGATTTGATCAAACATCCTATTGTTTAAGCTAAAAACATAGCTTTACCAAATCAGCCATAGTATTGTTCAGAACTCATCTTTCATTATGTTATTCCTCATCAATGCTTATGATACTAATATCTGCAAAGAGGAACTGAATCTCAAATTAAGCTTTTCGAATCCACTTGACTAAAAGTAGTCTGTGAACAGAGAATTTTCTTTCCTTTTTTATTTTTTAAAGGAAAGTAAAATGATCCAGTCTTGTATGGATCATGACAATACCAAACAGATGCAAATAAATATTAAAGTAATATATTTTAGTGTTGGATCGCAGCCCAAATTCTTTGCCCCAGAAAATTACATAAATGCTCTAGTGCGCATGTGGTTTATATTTAAGGTGTAATGAGCTGTTCAAATAGAGAAGGGCAGGCAACCATATTAAAAATAAACATCAAATTTTAACAAGGACACATCCACTTAGTTTGCAAATAGTCCTAATGGTTTCAGTTTATTGCAGCTACTCCAGCATAGGACATCTTTGGTTGAAACCCAATTTGCAATTTCAGAGTCTCCTAGAGAATCTGGAAAGGTTGCTATGTATAATTACTTTATGGAATAATTGTCCAACTGTGTTCATATTGCCAGAATGAGCATAGTCTGAATGAGAGGGTAAAACAAGAGCAAAACATGGGAGCAAATGGTAAATGAATACTTGAGAATGTCTCACCAATTCCACTGAATTAGAAGTCATTCTCGATTTATTTGTTGTATCATCATAATGGCTCATGACTGGCCAGTGCTGGGACATCCCTCTCTGGGTTCTGATACCAGCATGTTACACAGTGTTAAGAAAGCCTGAGGAGAAAGAATAGGTAAATCCTGCCCTGATTACTTTAGGTTTAAAGACACCTGCAAGATGCTTTTAAGACACACACACAGACACGTGCACATATGCACCCTTAGCATTTGCCCTCTACTCTACTTGCAATGACAAATTTATTCTGCTTTTTGCCTCGATAAGTGGGTCTTTGTAACCAGGAAAATTATTCTGATTCTCAGCCCTGCCCCCCAAATGTTGTGTGTTGTCTTTGCAAAGGATCAAAAAGTGAGATTTATAGTTTCAGTAAATATCTTTGTTCTAGTTTATAATTTATAAACTATGAAATGTTCACTCTTCTGAGTTTTAACCAATAAAATGCCAAACAATTTTAAAATAAATACTCTGAAATTTTTGCACTTTACACAGAGGGGGAGGCTGTGGGGGTTTTAAAGGCACCTGGCTGAATGCAGGGTAGGGTCACTAGGCAGGTTGTTGGAAAAAAACCAAAAAACAGAAAAAGGTCAGTTTAAAGTAGAAGCAAGTAAATAGTAAAATAAGAATCTCTTTAGAAAATTTGCAGTAATATTGGAAAACTCATTTCCATTGGAGAGGATGGGAGAAACCCTCCTGTTTATTACTGAGAAGAGAAAAATAATATTTTTATTTACTTGCTAAGTATTAAAATTATCTTATTGCTTGTGTTAAATGTATATTTTTTAATTACTAAAGTTGAAAACAAATTCCAACAATACTAACTAAATGTATAAAATTAAAAAATTTTGTTCTCTTTTTTTCTGCTACTTTTAACTTTTTACCTTCCCCTCTTTTTTTCAAAACTTTAAAAATAGAATAAAGTACACATCCTCTAAACTTGCTAGTCAAAAAGTGGTCCATGAACCAGGAGCATGGGCATATTAAGAACTTGGTAGAAATGCAGAATTTCAGGCCACATCCTGGACCTGCTGGATCAGAATCTGTATTTTAACAAGCTCCCTAGTGATTATTCATATGCCTATTACAGTTAAGAAGTACTGAAATCTCAATGCCTGGGATCTATTCTACAGAAATACTAACATATATGCATGCATTTACCTATCTACCTATTTACATATGCATGCATTTGTCTATCTCTCTAACTATCTGATATGTATTTGTAATGAACATTTTTATATTTATATCTAAATATTGCATATGTATACGTATTTGCAAGAGCAAACACTTTGAAACAGCAAAAATGTCCGTTGTAGGGAACAGATAAGTAAATCCTAATGCAGTCACAATGTGGAACGCAATGTAGAGCGACTTCTTTTAGTTTCACCTATTTATCATCCAGCTGCTGCTTTCAGCCTTTGTTTTCCATAACCAAGAGGCCCAACAGCATGTTTTGCTAAATGGAAGATCTACAGAGATGTTATTTGCATCCTTTAGGCATAGAAGCATCTAGAGCAGTTTAAGAACCCACAATGGGTTCTTAAACTGGACCGGAGGGCCGGAACAAAAGCATGGATGGAGTGTTTGTGTGAACTAATATAAATTCAAAGTAAACATCATTACATAAAAGGGTACGTTTTTTTTTTTTTTTTTAGTTTTATTCATTTCAAACGGGCCGGATCCGGCCCGCGGGCCGTAGTTTGCCCACGGCTGATCTAGAGTCAACTTTTTGAATAACTTTTTTCAGATTGTATATTACATATTTATAAAAAATGATTTGCAATTATGTAATACATAATAATGTACTATGTAACACATTTGAAGAATGGTAAATGAGCAGGAAGTCCAGTATCTCTCTTGAGTCTCTCCTTACCTCTCCTCATCCCAGTCCCAACCCCTTCGTTGACTAAGCATCATGGGATTTGCTTAGTTCAAAGGATGTAGATCTGCTCCCAAATGCCAAGTTGAGAAATAGCCAGAGTATATGATCAGTTCACTAGTGGAACCCTGTCCCTCATCCGTGCTTCGGTTGTTGCTATACGGAGTCATTGTAGAACCAGGAGGCTCTGTACAGCCTAATCTACCTTGTCCATACTTTCAAGGGTCCCCATTTGGCCCGTATCTTATCTGGGCCCCAGGGGTATTTGCTGGGCATATGAACCACTTGCAGGTTCCACAGACTCAGCCGTTGTTCCCAAGGTGCACTTTCTCCTGAAGGGCCTGGTGAGTGAGTTGGGAAGAGCTCCCCACTGAACCACATCAGGTGGTGTAGCTGTGGATTTGTCCATTGAACTTCTCCAAGAGAGAACAGTGACTTTAACTCATTGGTCCTGACCCTGCATCACTCAGGGAGCTTTATCTAAGGTTGTCCCCGGGCCCTGCTTCCTGAGATCCAGATATAATTGGGCTACACGTGAAAACCTCTCAAGGTAACGTCATTTCATCATGACAGTAATCGGAGAGGGTGACAGAGGTGAAGAACTAAAACCTGAAGCCATAACAGTCCCAGAATGAAAACCCAGGGCTCCTGACTAAAGGCCCCTAATTGCTTTATTATTATTATTATTATTATTATTATTATTATTATTATTATTATTTATAATGAGCCTAGAAGTTGAAGTTCTAGACCGCTGCGGAGTTTCACCTCTCCAGTTTGGATTTGATCACCCGAATGTGTCCTTGGTGGAGTGGGACTCTGAGGTGAGAGTGACAGACAATGTATCTGAGGAGCTGGAAGGGTCTGTTTTCTCTATTCAGAGCACAATCTGAGCCACTTCTACTGGGAAGGAGGAAAAGGACTGCAGCGTTCAATAATTTTTCTTAAAATGTAAAGCTAATGGAGCAGCCTGACTAATATAATGTATTTATTTTGATCTATAGCATACTGTTTGATATGTTAGAATGAATTTTAAATTAGCTACAGTAAACAACAAAGAAATGTACCCAAATCATGTAGGAAAGGCTTTTTTTTTTTTAAATAACCAGAATAATTTTTCAATTTGATGTGGAATTCAGATACCAGCAGAAGGAGCTATTGTTGGATGGCTCAGATGTAGGAATAGATGCTTTTTGGGACAGGATCTGTGAGCACTGGAGGTGGATTGCTAAGCCATTTACAATTCATTACTGCATGGTAGGTATTCATATCCCTTCCACTTTTATCACATCTTGAGGCCAAGAATTTTTTTAAGAGATCATTTAGCTTTCAGAAAACTATGAATTATGGCGAAAGCATTGTTCTTTCACTGACCTTAATGTGCTCATTTGGAGAAAAGTTACAGGAAAATACTTTTGCTTAAGCTCTGAATCTGACCCGCCTGCAATGCCTCACATAAAATAACTTGTCACTAATGACTTCTTGGATTCTCTGTGCTCATTGCTGATTACATAAATATTTTCTTAACCTCCAATAGCATCCAGAGTAAAAAGCTGTTTGTCATTTTTAGAATTGTAATCAAATTTAAAAAAAAAAAAACACCTCAGATACTGACTCACCAGAACAATTTAAGATTGCTGTGGAATTCTTGAATCAATCAGAGAGGGAAGGGAGAATTTCACCTGGTAAGTCTCAAGTATAAAAAATGAAGCCATTTGGTTTTCATTCTAACAATAATGAAATAAAATGTTGACCTGCTATCTTATTTTGAAAAACACATAAGTTGAGGAGTAGCTAATGATCAATATATCAATGTAATTTGAGAGTTATAGAAGGAAAATCTTGTTCAAGAAGTAAAGGATTTAAGCATAACACTTCTCTAGCTGTTAAATATTTATTTCCCTTTGCATTTCAATTCTGTAAGAAGTAACAGCAGGGACCAAGATTGAACATGGGAGGGGTTTGAGGATAGATTTGACTTGATCAACATTCAACTTTATATCAACATTGTGGAACAACCTTGTTCTTAGTAGGCATTACAAAATTATTGGTTGCCCTTATATGAAATTCTAGAATTTGATCTTATGAATATCATGATCATAATTGCATTAAAGAGAACATTAGTAAAGAGAGGTTGACAGAATAATATTTATTGAACATTGAGTCCAAACCAGGATCTTCTGGTTAAATGACTATACTTAGACAGAAGTTATGATCTGTGGGTATGTTGGCTTAAGGCTGTTACATTTCATAAAATGACTATCTAAGAACACTTTGCTTAGGATGAACACCTACACTAGAAAATATATTATGGAAAACATTTTTTTGCATGGTAAATCAATAATGAAATTGCTTAATCCCCGTAGATTGTGGCTAAATGGAAAATAGGGCATAGCTGGAAATCTGCACATAGAAGAACACTGCAGACTTTCATGTCCCATGGACTGGCAAGCCACACAGATGGTATCTGTGTACCAGCTTTCTCCCTTATCTGGGGCTCCTGTACTCCTGGAAATGCGAGATGAGCTAAAAGAAGCTCTATTACTCTTATAATTTTTAAAGACCCAAGGTCAGTAAAGTCAATAAACTATTCTGAAGAAGAACAATAAATCTTTTTTTAAATTTTTTTATTGATTAAGTTATTACATATGTGTCCTTATCCCCACGTTATCCCCTATTCCCCTTACTCATGCCCTCACCTCCCTGTTGTCTGTGTCCATTGGTTAGGCCTATATGCTTGCATATAAGTCCTTTGGTTGATCTACCCCCCTTACCCCCACCCTCCCCTACCTTCCCTCTGAGGTTTGATGGCCTGATTGACGCTTCTCTGTCTCTAGATCTGTTTTTGTTCATCAGTTTATGTTGTTCATTATATTCCATAAATGAGTGAGATCATGTGGTATTTATCTTTGACTGGCTTATTTCACTTAGCATAATGCTCTCCAGTTCCATCCATGCTGTTGCAAATGGTAAGAACTCCTTCTTTTTTACTGCAGTGTAGTATTCCATTGTGTAGATGTACCACAGCTTTTTAATCTACTCATCTGCTGATGGGCACTTAGGCTGTTTCCAGATCTTAGCTGTGGTGAATTGTGCTGCTATGAACATAGGAGTGTATATATCCTTTCTAATTGGTATTTATAGTTTCTTGGGATATATTCCTAGAAGTGGGATCACTGGGTCAAATCGGAGTTCCATTTTTAGTTTTTTGAGGAAACACCATACTGTTCTCCACAGTGGCTGCACCAGTCTGCATTCCTACCAGCAGTGCATGAGGGTTCCTTTTTCTCCACATCCTCGCCAGCACTTGTCGTTTGTTGATCTGTTGATAATAGCCATTCTGACAGGTGTGAGATGGTACCTCATTGTCGTTTTGATTTGCATCTCTCAGATGATTAGTGACTTTGAACATGTTTTCATATGTCGTTTGGCCTTTCTTCTGTCTTCTTTCGAAAAGTATCTATTCAGGTCCGTTGCCCATTTTTGATTGGGTTATCTTCCTTTTGTTAAGTTTTATGAGTTCCCTGTAAATGTTGGAGATTAAACCCTTATATTTGTAACATTTGCAAATATGTTCTCCCATGCAGTGAGCTTTCTTGTTGTTTTGTTGATGGTTTCCTTTGCTGTGCAAAAGCTTTTTATTTTGATGTAGTCCCATTTGTTTATTTTCTCTTTAGTTTCCATTGCCCTAGGAGCAGTATCAGTGAAGAAATTGCTTCGGCATATGTCTGAGATTTTGCTGCCTGTGGATTCCTCTAGTATTTTTATGGTTTCCCATGTTATGTTTAAGTCCTTTATCCATTTTGAGTTTATTTTTGTGTATGGTAAGTTGGTGGTCTAGTTTCATTTTTTTGCATGTATCTGTTCAATTTTCCCAACACCATTTATTGAAGAGGCTGTCTTGACTCCATTGTATGAGAACAATAAATCTTAACTGAATTTTTATTAATTAATAATGAAGAATGATTAATAAACTCTCAGGTGTTAGAGTGTTTGTGAGTATTTTAGTTAAATTTATCATTTTGGAACATCTTGCAATGTGTAAGAAAAAGTAGTTCCTTTAAATTATTAATGACATGAAAGCAAGCTAAAAATTAACAAAGTTAAATTCTGTTAAGAGGCAAGACAAGCTACCAGTAAATATGCTAAGATGTCAGAGAATGACAGCAAAAGAAACCATAGAAAACTTGTTCCCAAACCTGTAGTCATTCCCTTTGACTCACTCCAAAAGCTACTTTGCAGGTCTATAGCTAGCCTGTAGGGGGCAGAGCACAAGCCTTAGTCTCAGGCAGAGCTTCAGAGGTTTAAATCTTGCCTCTTGCATATCAGCCTCGTGACCTTAGGCTCATCAGTATTGTAAATCTTGATTTCTATGCTTGGAAAGTGGGATGATACTGAAATTAAAATAATGGATAGTTGATTCTCATTTTTTTGTGGATTCTGTATTTGGGAATTTTTCTACTCGCTAAAATTTATTTGTAATCCCCAAATGAATACTCAGCCGCAGATTAGTGGTCATTTGTGGACATGGGCATACACAAAGCAGCAAAATATTTCAGTCACCAGATGTGTTTATTCCCAGTAGATATGAACAAGGTGAGGAGATGCTCTGTCTTCTTGTTTCAGCTCTCCCACTATAAACAAGTATCCTTTCAAGGCATATTTAGTGCCATGTTTTTCTCATTTTTGCGCTTTTGTTGATGACTTTGCTGTTTGAAATAGCGCCTGAACATAGTGCTGACATGCTAGGTGTCCTAAGCACAAGGAGGATATGCTGTATCTTATGGAGGAAATATGTGTGTTGGATGAGCTTTGTTTGGGGTTGAGTTATAGTGCTGTTGACCATGAGTTCAAGGTTAACGAATCAACAACATATAATTAAGTTATGTATATTTAAACAGAAACATGCCTAAAACAAGGTTATGTATTGATTTTTTAAAAAATATATTTTATTGATTTTTTTACAGAGAGGAAGGGAGAGAGATAGTTAGAAACATCAGTGAGAGAGAAACACCGATCAGCTGCCTCCTGCACACCCCCCATTGGGGATGTGCCCACAACCAAGGTACATGCCCTTGACTGGAATCGAACCTGGGACCCTTTAGACTGCAGGCTGACACTCTATCCACTGAGCCAAACCGGTTAGGGCTATGTATTGACTTTTTGATGGAAATGTTAGCAGAGGTTCACAGGTCCCTACCTCTGAATTTCCCCTAGGAACAATTGGTTAGCATTATCTTATGCATTTTTAATATAGGTGTTAGTTCACATTTAAAATTTTAAAACCTGCCTAAAAGTCTCTATTATATTTTTCTGGCTATCTGGTCCTTCCATATGGCCCCAGCTTCTCATGCTAGGAACAAAGATTCATTATTTCCAACAACTTTATAGAACCTAACTATCATGAGAATCAACTATATATGAAGTGCCTGTGCTCATTGGATTTAAGCCTGTTTTCAAAACTGCAATTTCTTTCACCCAACTTAGGGAGCCGAGAATATGATTGTGTGAAACTGGCTTTTCTCCTTTTTCTCAACCTCCATTGCCTTAACCCCATGCTCTAGCCTTTTTCATCCTGTGGAATGGATTGCACTTTTTAAAAAAGGCATATTTATTAAGTACAGGATGTATGCCAAGCACTTTGCTACCAAAGTGATGTCCTAAAATTGCTTGGAGATTTGCTGAGAAGATAGAGACATAAATATCAGTTCACAACAGAACATGGCGTTATGATGGATTGTGGACAAAATGAAGTGGTGTCACAGGGGGTGGACCAGCTGACTCTCTTTGGAAGGGAGGGGGTTGGCGGAGTCAGGGGCAGCTTTGCATACATGGGATGTGGGATTTTATTTGGGTTTAAGAAATATGATAATATTCACCAAGCAAAAAGGGTAAAAGCAGACCTAGCAGAGAGTATTTCATGTGCAAAGACACAAAGGTATAAAAGAACATTTTATGGTCAGTGAAGATGGAACATAGAATTTGAGTAGGGAGAGGTGAGGAGGACCTGGGGAGGGGCAAGGAATCCCAAGAAATGAGGTTGGCAAAAAAAGCTGGGTTCATCTTATGAGAACCAGTTATCCTATATAATAAAAGCCTAATGTGCAAATTGTTCGACCGGGAGTTTGACCACTTGCTATGACGTGCACTGACCACGAGGGGGCGGTGCAGAATTTGGTAGGTGATGCAGTGCTGGCAGCGGGCAGCAGTGGAGGTGCTGTCGGCCCTGATGGGCCCCAGGGAGAGTGGGACTGTGGAGGGATGGTGGAGCAGGTGAGCGGGTGGTGCCAGGCCAAAGCGGGTGTGAGTGGAGGCCCGATCACCCCACCAATCACCCAGCAGACTGTGAGCAGCAGAGGCAGTGGAGGGTAGGGCCACTGCTCAGCTCCCAACCACTGAGGGAGCTGGGTGGGGGCCCCAACCCCAACTGATCCTCCCACAGGTGGGATGGTGGAGCAGGTGAGGGGGCAGCACCAGGCCATGGCGGGGTGCCAGGTGGGGCTGTGGGACTGCGAGGCTGGGGGCAGGAGCTGGGGCCTGATCCCTGCAGGCCACCCCGAGGGACCCCACATGTGCACGAATTCATGCACTGGGCCTCTAGTCTTGAATAATATAATAGAGACCTTTAGGCAAGTTTTTAAAATCTATTTTTATGTGAAATAAACAACTATATTAAAAATGCAAAAAAATGTAAACATATGGCTTAAAATATTCTTTTAAAGTGAATACCCACATAACCATTACTTGGTTCAGGAAACAGAAAATTTCTAGCCCCCTACAAGCCTGTCTCTGCATGCTTCTTTCTAATCTCGTTTCTTTTCTTCCACATAGATAAACTGTTTTGACTCTCATGGCCATCACTTCCTTAGGCTTCTTTATGGTTTTGCCACCTGTAGTAGCAGAATAATGCCCGCCCCAAAACCCCACTCCCAATCCCAGTTTGGATATCCCTGTCCTAATCCCCAGAACTAGTGAACAGGTTACCTTACTTGGCAAAAGGGACTTTGCTGGTGTGATTAAGATAAAGATCTTGAGAGGTTAAGATTATCCTGGATTATTTGAATGGGTCCAACATAATCACAAGTATCCTTATAAGTGAAAGAGGGAGGCAGAAGAATCAGAGAATGAAATGTGAGGACAGAAGCAGAGGTCGGAGTGATCTGATTGCTGGGAGGGGGCCACAGTCAAAGGAATTCAGGTGGTTTCTAAAAACTGGAAAATGCAAAAAGTGGATTCTCCTCTAGAGACTTCAGAAGACACACAGCTCTGTGATACCTTAATTTTAGCTCTGAAAAAATCCATTTCAGACTTCTGATCTCCAGAACTATAAGATAATGCACTTGTTTTGTTTTCAGCCATTACATTTCTGGTAATTTGTTACAGCAGTAATAGTACACTAATACACCACCCAAGTGTGGTTCCCTAAACACTACCTATGCTTTTTAACTTTCTGTAAGTGGAATCCTTGAGAATGTTCTTTTATGTTTGGCTTCTTTTCTGAACTCTCTGTTGTTGAACTTAGGCTGTTTTTAAGGTAGGAAAGTGACATGACTAGCTCTATATTATGGAAGACTACCTTGACATCAGTGTCCTGGCAGTAGCCTGGGGAGCCTCAAGGCTGGGGTTGGTAAGACCTGGCAGGAGGCAAATACAGCAAGCATAGCAAGAAATAAATGTTCAGAACCTAAGCATTAATGGATCTGGAGAATGAGAAAAAGGACTCAGAACTAATAGGCATTTAGGACATAGAATTGAGAAGATTGATGTCCCAAAAGATGTAAGGGAGCAGAAGATAGTTAAGAATAATTCCAGGTGTTATAGCTTGGGCAACTGTTGGGGTAGAGGTAATAAAAAACAAAACAAAACAAAACAAAACAGAAAAGGGAGGAAAAGCCCGAATGAGGAGAAAGATAACATCTTGATTTTATTTGGAGCTTATACTAGTGTATGTTTTCAGATGTCAGCAAGTTTCACCTGTGGATATCATTTTTGCTGCTGGGTTGACATTCCTTTTAGGTCATGTAGATGTAGAAGGAGCAAAAGAAGTATGGATGAATAAGTGCAGTCATAGAATACAATGGAAATGTCCTACCTTATCTTCAATTATGGATAATCACTTTGTTGTTTGATAGGAGTTAATTTCTATTCTCATTTTTCCCCTATCACATAATAGGTGCAATTATATCGCACACTCAGGGTAATATAATTAAATATCAGCCTTTGTAGAAGTGCATTTCCAGAGAGCCTTCTGAGGCAGCTGATTTAGAACGTGTCAGGTTTATCACACAATAGATAAATGTTTTCTGCATGTAGCTGAGCATAACAGGATATCTGCCTCTGAATGGGAGTGTTTCTAGATAGTCCCGTCAAACAGTCTGTGTATTGCATCTGACGGCTTTATTGCTTTATCAGTTCTTTGCTTAGAGTGGATTTTATTATATGTAAAATATTGACATAAATTATGAAGAGGAGAGTTGATCTTTTTACATAAGTTTGATTCATTTATCACTGTTTGTATGTGCCAAATTTGATATTGCATCTTTTCTCCTACTGTATTTATTTGGTTCACAAGTTATTTCCCTGGTTCTACAAATAGTGGTATTTAGTTCTCAATAATTTTATTCCTGTAACTGCTCATGTTCTCAAACTAAGCCACAGATATAGTTAGAAGTAAAAAATAGTTATATACACAATTAAAAATAAATAAATTGACTCTCAGGATGAGTTCTGGATAATTCTAAGAATTCTGTCCTTCAAAATTAAGAGAGATGTGATGCAAGTTTTCCTCTTGCCAGTTGGGAGAGAAACAGGAACAGAATCTGGCTGTGGTAATACATGTAGATTTTCAAGGTTAGGTTGATCCAGGGGTTTTCAACATAGAAAGGAGCATGGGAGCCATTCTTATGGGGACTGGAAGACACATCTTGGTCTCAAGCCAATCACAATATGGTCAGTTGGTTGAGAGATTAAAATAGGCAAATACTAAGCATGGCAAATTGGCAACATATTGTACAAATTTAGTTGTAGGAAGTTGTAGCAGGCACTGTTATCAGCCTGCCCAGAGCTCCTCAAATCTCCTTTGCAGTTTTCTGGACTTCTGCTTTTCCATTAAAACCTTCAGAGGGTTGCCTTGGGCTTCTGGAATTGCTTCACAAAAATGGAGATCCCAAAGTTCTCAGAAGTTATACCTTCTAGGGGCAGTTACTCATCCTCTCCTGCCCCTTAACCAATGACAAACAGGTGCATAAGTACAAAAAGCCCAGCAACTTGGCCTTGAGATGGGCCAAAATCTGAGGTACACTTCACATTCCATAGCTGCTTCTTGGATCAGGCTGAGCTGTCCTTCACCTGACATAACACAATTTCTTGATTTCTTTCCCTGTCTTAGCATGTTCCCCTAAATCCTGTGTTGGTTTCTCCTAAGACTAGCCCCTTAATAAAACACATGCATTTAAGTCCTTAGCTCTGAGTCTGCTTCACAGAGAACCTGCTATAAGACAGTCAATAAACCAATAGCCAAGACAGTGGAGTTAGTTTTAAGAGCAAGGATAAGAATTATAGTAATAGTAATACCTAACCTTGACTGATTCTCACTCTTTCCCGGGCATGGTTCAATTGTTTTATATAGTTTTTAATTGAAAATTTTCAAGAAAAAATGGTGTTGATATTATTATTCCCATTTCCCAACCAAAAACTTGAGGCTTAGAGATATTAAGTAACTTGTTCAAAATTTTATAGATAAAAATTAAGGCTTTAGGGTGAGGTCAGTAGGACCATTTTAGCATATTAAGTGTTGATAAAGACTATTCATCTTTATCTCTTCCACAGACTACCCCCCAAGTCTATATGTAAAGTGATATAAATTTATCTGTTTATTAGAACTCTTGGGATAGGAAGCAAGGTCTTGTGATGGAATCATTTTACTGATTCCTAACATCAGTCATGCAAATTAATAATATTCTAGTTATTAGAAAGCTTAAAAAGAGAGTTTGGATGGTGAGGGGCAAATCCAATATTATTGCTAGAACAATGGAAATGTTGCTTGGTACCTTAATGTATACAGATATTAATTGTACTGAATGTATAGATCTGTTTAGGAGATCAATATAGTTAATGTGGATAGTGAATGGAGAGTGAGGAAGATGTTGTATATGGAAGGAGCAGGGACTGGATGGAAACCATGAATTTTTCAACCAGGATTGACCACATATTTCTGTAGGCAGCCTAGAATCTTGGGGTACTGGAATACTTACAGTCCAGAAGTGTTATAACCAGGAGCTTTTCATTATACAAAAATGTTTGAATTTTTACATATCTAGTAGAAGAATAATAAATTGAGTTGAAAAGCCTAAACTATTTTTATGGAGAACTTCAATATGTTTTCTTATTCAAAAGAATGTTGTGTGGTCAAAGAATACCAGACTGAGTCATGGTATCTGGTTTCTATTCTAATTTTACCACCAAATACATTGTCATCCTTTAAAATGTCATTTTTAAAATTATCCCCAGGATCTGGATTCCAGGGTTGATTTCTACAAAACCAAATTAATAGGTGACATTTAGAAAATATGCCTCAACCCCTCTGACCCTCAACCTTCTTTCCTTGATGATAATTAATATATCATGGTTCTAATATATCTGATGTAGTAATAAATTAATAATAATTTATGTAAGCACATCACTAATTTGCATAAATTCATTCAAGTAATTCATTAAAGTATACAATAGTAGTGAAAAGTACACAATTCATAAGAACACAGCTCAGCTCAGTGAATATTTCTAAAATAAACACACCTATGTAACCAGCACTTAGGCCAAGAAAAAATAGAATTTACCGGAATCCTGGAAGGGTTTCGCCAATCTCCTTCTTCAAAAGTAATCACCAGCCTGACTTCCAACAACATTGCTTAGGACTGCCCATTTTTACACATAATAAAATAGAATCAAACTACATGTATTTTTCTTTTTATGTCAGGTTTCTTTCACTCAATATTGTTTGTGAGATTTCTCTACATTGTGTGTAATTTTAGTTTGTGCATCATCTTTTCTATATAATAATTTTATTCAAATGAACATATCTCAATTTATTCATTCTATTGTAGGGAGACATTGAGTTTGTTTCCTGTTTTTTGAATAATACCAACAGTGTAACTATAAACATCATTTCTTATTTCTTTTGCTGAACATTTGTGAGCAATTCTAAGTCTATACCTGAGAATTGAAAGGGTGAGTCCTAATACATGTATATATTTAGCTTTGTACATACTGCCAAATAGTTTTCCAAAGTGATTGTACAGAGAGAATGGACTTTAACATATAAAACAAGGAAAAAAAAGTCCATGGGTACATCAGAACATCCCTCATTTGGGGGCGGATGAGCTGGTAGATATGAACCAGGAGTGATTAGTATATATTAAACTAAAGGTCAGGGTCAGACAAGAAATGAGAAAATTATGTTTGCTAGTAGTAAAAAAAAACTAGTTGCTGGAGGAAGGCAGGATGATCTGACAGGCTGAGAACAGGTAAGAGGGACAGTTTCTAACAGGTAACCAAGAACAAATACACATGAGGGAGGACGCTATCAGGTTTGCATGGGAACCCAGAAGTTTGACCTCTGTGTTAGCAATGGACACTACGCTTAGAGCCTTGCCTTCCCCTGGGAAGGAGAATTGGCCAGAACTGGCTAGTGAGCATGATAAAAACAAGCCCAGGCAGTGGGAGACAGGTGATTTAGGCCAAGGATTGCACATTAAGAATCTTGGGTTGGCTCTAATCCATTAGGTCTGAGAATCAGAGATGTGGTTAAGAAACAATTTGTAACAAAGAATAGATAAAACCACTGTGGTTGTAATTGTACAAGAATGTTCCTTATATTTCATTCTCTCCACAATTGCCCTTACTTAATGTTTTTAAACACATGGATAGCAGTTTGTGTGGTTTCTAAAGTATTGAAAGTAGAGCGAGTAATTTGCAGACAAAGCCAAGACAATCACTGGGGATACATGGGTCATAGAATCTTCATACTTCTACCATGAGCTCTGCGTATCTAGGATTCTGAAGGCAAGAAAAACAATAGAGAGCTGGGAAATTTTTAGAGATAAAGCATTAGCAAGTGCAGAAACTGGGCAGAGAGAAGCGTGAGACCCCAAATAACATTTAGTGGGTTCTCTCCTGCCCATACTGTCTATTCAAATTGATAGCTCCTAGAACAGCGGTTCTCAACCTGTGGGTCGCGACCCCTTTGGGGGTCGAACAACCCTTTCACAGGGGTCACCTAAGACCATTGGAAAACACATATATAATTACATATTGTTTTTGTGATTAATCACTATGCTTTAATTATGTTCAATTTGTAACACTGAAATTGGGGCTTACCACAACATGAGGAACTGTATTAAAGGGTGGCAGCATTAGGAAGGTTGAGAACCACTGTCCTAGAGTATATTATTTATGTACTAGAGGCCCGATGCACGAAATTTGGCCCTCGAGGCCCTGGCTGCCTCGAGGTCCCACCCCCAGCCCACTGGTCGTTTAGGAAGGTCATTCCGGAAGGTCCTTCTGCTGTCTGGCCTAATTAGCATATTAGCTCTTTATTATATAGGATTTGTAATAGACTTGTTTCATTGACCTTCTAGTAAATCCATTAATATTTAGTTTCCACTGACCAATGACACACATTATAGTTCACAATTGCTGTTTTTTTGTTTTAATAAGCCTGTTTTTATATATGTAGAAGTTGTTTACAGACTTTATTTGAAGGTTACCACTCTTCACTCTGAGTTTTTGACTCTTGGAAAAAGTTTACCAGTTTCCTGATACTCACTTCAAAGACCTATGTTAGTGGGTCCTTCTCACTTGTTATCCTGTCCTAGTCCCACTTGGATTTTTGTGAATTGGACGTGTGCTATATTAAGGTGAAAAACAGCAGAAGATTTTCTATTCTAGCCACAGGAGAAGAAAGAGAACCCTTCTTGAGGAAAATAAGAACAATGATCTCTTTACTCCACCCAGCAGAGTTTTCCATGCCAGGCAATGTCCTTACTGTGTTTTCTACATGTCCCTGATGAATGGCAGTGTTTCCCCTTGAATGAGATGTGACAAGGGCTAGGGTAAGAAGGAAATATGTGGAAAAAAGCTGAGGAGATTCTGACAAGATTCCTCTGGCTTTGTATTCATCTCTGTGGGAAGAAAGATGTTAGAAATGCTGGCTTCTCCACACAAAATATTATTTCAAAAGCCACAGGAAAATGGGCATGAATAGAATATCTAGATATACTTATGTGATAGATACATAAAATAATTCCTTGATATTCTGAGCATGTTTTAGAATGGGATTTGTGCAGCCAAATAATGGTAAAATAGAAGTCCTAAATATGTCATGAGCATAACATTGAAAAACTATTCTCCCCCCGCTCCCCCACCAGAATACAGTTCTTATCTCTACAGTCAATGTTTGATGCATGCTCATGGCTGTTTCCTCATATCCAGTCAAGGAGGAAAAAGGAAGATTCATCTCTAAGTGATTGATCATTACCACTTTACTCTGCAACATTAGAAGAAAGACAAATTGTGATAGAATGTACACTTAAAACAACCATCTGTAGGAAGAGGCCTCCCAATGAAGTAAAAAAGATCGAAGTTGAGTTTCAGAAGCACTGTTGCTTCTTCAGGAGTATCAAGGGTGATTGATACAACTTGCAAAAAATGAAAATACTGCTAGGTATTCTAAAAAACTGAATAGAAGGTTAAAAAAGTATCTTATTATTTGCCTTTTTAAAGAAATATCAATTAGAAAGTCTTGTGAAGTCTGTGTATTGACTGCATTAGAAATTTCATAAAATATAGCACCCAATAAGTAGAGTGAAAACATATAGGCCATGATTAATGGTAGGTAAGAACAACCAAGTGCTTTGACAGAAATGAGACTTGGAGGAGGTCTCTACCAAAGCCACACCAGTTTCTCTCAAGATGTATTGCCAGGGTCAATATTAACATATATGGCTATGACTGAAGTGCTGAGCTAGGAGGTATTCTTTCTTTCTTTCTCTTCTCTTCTCTTCTCTTCTCTTCTCTTCTCTTCTCTTCTCTTCTCTTCTCTTCTCTTCTCTTCTCTCTCTCTCTCTCTCTCTCTCTCTCTCTCTCTCTCTCTCTCTCTCTCCTCTCCTCCTCTCCTCTCCTCTCCTCTCCTCTCCTCTCTTTTCTTTTCTTTTCTTTTCTTTTCTTTTCTTTTCTTTCCTTCTTCTTCTTCTTCTTCTTCTTCTTCTTCTTCTTCTTCTTCTTCTTCTTCTTCTTCTCTCTCTCTCTCTCTCTCTCTCTCTCTCTCTCTCTCTCTCTCTCTCTCATATCCCAGGTCAAACTCAAACTCAAGAAGTATTCTTGCTGTTAAGAGACTCCAGTCTATTTGGAGATACTGGACACAACCTAAAAAAGATAAGTGATCTCAAATGTGAGACTAGGTTATTCTGAGAAGGTATAAATCAAGAGCTGATTCTAGAAGAAAGAATAGTATTTGTGTTCTTACTATTGCTCAAAATGCTGAGTATTAACTGGATCTAGCAACAACTATGTATTGAGCTATCACCACGTGTTAATATTCTAATAGTTGGTAACACAGCAATTAGAAAAATAGTGACCTGCTCTCATGACATTTAATTTCAGTGGAGTTAATTGAACAGCTAGAACAGTGGTCGGCAAACTCATTAGTCAACAGAACCAAATATCAACAGTACAACAATTGAAATTTCTTTTGAGAGCCACATTTTTTAAACTTAAACTATATAGGTAGGTACATTGTTATTAACTTAATTAGGGTACTCCTAAGGCTTAGGAAGAGCCACACTCAAGGGGCCAAAGAGCCGCATGTGGCTCACGAGCCGCAGTTTGCCAACCATGAATAGAACCTTATATACTAAAGGCAGAATTGAGCAGAATAAATTTTGAAACAGAGTAGGACAAAATATACCTCTTCCCATAATACTCTTTCTCACAGATGAAAGACTGATTTAGCACCTTGAACATAGTTGTTTATACACGAGATACCTTATGGACATTATGCCCCATCTTCCTGAAACATGTTCCTTCCTCCCACTTGCAAATGAGAAAATAAAGGTGCAGTCAACGTCTGTGGTTTAGCTAAAGTGGGAAAAGCTTGAAATCAAACCTAAATCTATTTGAGGTCCATGCCTGTGCTCTTCTCAGAACACTATGATGCCTCTAATTGGAATCCTTTCTCTATTGGGTCATTTTTCATGGGTATTTCAGTCAGTTCACCTTCAGTTTGGTTTACCATGCCCGTGAGAGTTTTCTTACACAGGCTCCTTTGAAAAGACATCACAGATCTTAAAAGTTGTAATCTCCTTGCATGATGGGTCAAAGGGTGTAAAACAAGGGACTAAGGAAAAATAGAATAAAGACAACTGACATGTGTCCTCAAATCATCTATAGAACAAGGGCATCACTTCCTCCTTCGTGATGTGACTGACTGCAGGCCCTGGGAACTTGGCCTTGGTGCATTTGCCCTGCAAGGCCCTCCAGGGTCCTAGGTTGGGATGATTCATCAGGAAATGAAGCTCCGTCCTGGCAGAGGTTTGCAGAGAGCGGGGGATGATTGGAACCTTGCCCATCACTTCTAGAATGGGAGAAGTTACCATGTTCCCATTAAAAACTCAAATGCAGGGCATAGGCCAGGGAATATTTTAAGCTTGCTCTCTTGCCAGTGCTATATCATAGACTAGACTTAATTGCCCTCAGGTCTGCTTAGGATGTATTTAAGCACAACTTTGATGTTTTCAGGGAAACTGCTGAGAACATTTCAGAGGCACACTGTTGGGCTTACAGGGAAGGCAGAGAGACTCAGTGGTTTCAATTCCAAACAGTCCATCTCTCTAGGTTCCAGCTCCAGTTCAGGGGGCTGCAGGGCAGCTTGCAGGAAGCCATGCTTCAAAGCACCTAGGAGGCTCCTCAGACTGAAAGAAGTCCCAGGACTAGTAGGAATCTCTTTAAGAAACTGTAAATGTGTGACCTTGAGGAAAAGGTGCACTTTCATGAAGAGAGAAAAGCCGCCCTCGAAGCTGGCAGGATATTGAAGCCAGAGGAGTCTGACAGGGGCGTCCAGCTGCGCTGTAAACCCCAGACACTCACAAGCCCCGGGCTGTAGAATCTCTCCAAGTTTTGCTTTGTTTCCTATCAATGGTGTTAACAGCTCTGCCAATGTCCCGCAATTGTGCGAGGAGGACAATACCCAGAGAGAAAAATCAGTACAGGATTGTTTTATTTTTATGCCACTTCCAGACAGAAAGATCTCCTCTATTCATTGTGATACATTGGTCGTTTTAGTCGGAATAAATGCAAGGCTATGAGAAAATGCTGATACCAGTTGTCAGAGAAAACTATTTACAATGTCCCTCCCTTCTTTCTTTAGGCACTTTCATTATAATCTTTTCAGCTTCACAGAGAGATGAACAAAACTTGTGCACTGATTGTAAAGCAGGCGGCTGAACTGCACTGATTATGTATGACCTTCTCTCTTAAGGTTAACAGTGGGGAAAACAAACTGTCGACTTCAGTAGTTTGGTTACTATTTTCTGGGACAGGAGGTGCTTTTTTCTTTCCTTTTATTACATCTCAGTAGATTGACCCCTATATAAAGATCTTAAATTCATTTGTTTATGAATTCATTCACTCATTCGATAGTTATGAGTGTCAGCTCTGAGGAAGACATGAATTAGTCTCTGAGATACAGTGATGAGCTCAACCTCTGAGGTCTTGGAGGCTAGAGAGTCTAGTAAGAGAGATGGCTTCATAAGGAAAGAGGAAATTCTACTCCCCAAGTCAGGGTCTTTTAAAGCAAAAGAACAGAGAGTTAGCAGGCTGTAGCCAACTCCACCAGACAGTATAATACATCCCTCCACCAA
The DNA here is from genome assembly GCF_964212035.1 of Myotis nattereri. Taxonomy (NCBI): domain Eukaryota; kingdom Metazoa; phylum Chordata; class Mammalia; order Chiroptera; family Vespertilionidae; genus Myotis; species Myotis nattereri. The sequence goes on from NC_138082.1 coordinate 23,496,608, forward strand.
GGGTCAAATGAACTTAAAATAAATTTCTGACTCCTGACCTTCCATTTCCAGTCAAAATATACTTATTTTTGTAAGTTTCAGTTTGAGTCACATTGAATGGAATGCATGAAAGGCAAGGAATTAAACATTAACTCCTTTTCTACTTAATTTTGCTGAACATCTTATTTCTTATAGGAACCTGAAATGTTTAATAAGAGACACCCTAAACATAGTTGTTAAAATATCAGGCAACTTTTTCTTGTGGATTTAATACTGATTTTATTTCAGTATCTCTTTTTCATTTTCTGATCTTTTTATCACCACAGTAAAGACTTACTTCAGTATTTGTGTGTTTTTGACACAAATCCCTGCTAAACCAGCATTTTGCAAACATAGTAAAAACCTTAACATTTTTAAAAACATACTCACTTTATGACTTTTCTTTTTCAATTATTTTATTTCATCTGGGTATCATCTCTACTACTACCTACATAATATTTTATTTGGATCGATTTACTGTTTAAATTTAAGCTAGTTTATTTTAAAAGGCAATGCTCTATGACTACCATAAACAAAAAACCAATTTTGCTTACAATAAATAGAAGAGAATTGCAAAAACAAGTGAAAAGTAAACTGATATTCCTAAATTCTATCCAGGTGTAGTTAGAAGGTTCATAGTCTTCTCTGTGTTATAAAGGAAGATCAGCCTGTGATGGGTGATGATAAAGAAATACTCACACCACCTGAGACGTACTCTTAGATACAGGAATAAAGACTAAATATAATAGTAATGCTTTCCTCACTATAGAATTTGAGGTACTTAGTGCTATGTCTGGGCATCTCCTATGGTCATCTCCTGAACTGCTGGGCATTTCAAGGGCCTCAACATTCCCACACTCCAGGCTCCAATGGGCAATTCTTCAGCAGCTTTGTGAAGGGGCTGCCTTCCCCAGGACCCAGGGGGCTCTGTAGTAAATAGGGGTAGTGCTTATTTCAAACAACTGTTTCTTTCACCTCCGATTTATAACAGTTATGTTCACTCAACTATTCAGAGATATGGGTAATTGAAGGGAATCCTTGGATCTCCTCAATAGACATTAACACCTGCAGCTTGTGACATCTGTCACCACCTTTCTATTCCTGCTTCCTGGCTTCATTATTCTTCTCTTTAATTAGCAGTTTAATTTTTAAAAATAAACTTTACAGTATGTGGTAATGAGTGATCGCTTCCAGTCAGCATAACAGAAGGCAATCACACTATATCATGGCTGACCTCTCTCCAATAATATACTGCTCGGCAATAGTGACACCAGGAAGTCATTTATCAGGCCCAGGTTTCTCCCATTTCATCTAGAAATATAAATATCTTATTTTTAATAGAGAGAAGGATGAGCTGAGAAGATGATGATGGATCAAGTGGGTGACACTGTGGGCCAGCCAAAGCTTTAAACGTGACATTTTTCAAGTTGCGGGAGAAGGAAAGAGCAGGGGGAGGAAGAGGAGCTAGTATCCAAGTACATTTTACAACAGCAGGCCAGGCGGCCGCGCCTGCGCATCACATTCTTCTGAGTCTAAGAGCAAAGCTGCAGTTTCTCCAGGTCTGTGCATCTCATGATAGTGTCACATTGCAGAGAAATTGACTTTGAATTAGAAATTGTTGTTAACAGTAAAAGGAACTAGTCAATTCCTTCCTACAAATTTATCGTGTGGTATCTTTATAGGAGGGTTTTTGTTTCAGGAAAATAGTAAGTGCAGAGAGAGAAATTGCTAAAAACGTCCTAGGTCAAGAAAGAGAAAGACAATGCAGGTATGTGCTAGTAAAATATGGGATGGGTTCTGACAGAATATTCCCATCTTTAGTGATTTTTCAGTTAAGTATACTCATTACACTAAGCTGGGGATTTGGATCATAGCTTAAAAAAATAGAATCATTTAATAAAAACAATTTTCCTAAGGAAAGATTACTTTGAGAAATGTAAATGCGGAAGAAAGAAGTTTGGAGCAGGGCTAATGTTCACAGTCATTTTCTTTCCCTTCCAGAAGAAATATTCCTGTGGGTAGAATATCTTTCCAAGGGTTTCAGCTACCTTTTACCTTTTTCGGGATTCTTGCACTTAGAACATAAAAATAACCAAGAACACAAAAGATGAAAAATCTATGAGAGCGCCTGAGAATTATCAAAAGAATGCATTCTAAGAATTGATTTCAGTCCATCATTTGCCATATTGTATCTGTTCCTAGATTGCAAATAAAAGAGCCACTGTAGAAGCTGATTCTACATAATCTGCAGAGTAACCAAGCTACAGAGAATAAAGGAAGATGAAGAACCAGCTATAAGAAATCTTCATTTGTAGGATGGGTGGGGGCTGCTGCTAAATTGTCTACTGATTTCTTAAACATGCTAAGAAAAGATTTTGGGTCAGAAAAACAGCCTCTAGCAAGCAATGCATTTTACATTAAAAAAATTCCCAGGAAAGATGGCTATGAATTTAATCATAAGCTCTTCTTTTTGCATAAATTTGGTTCAGTCTAAATAAGACTTGAAACATGGAACAATGTCCATGAAGTACAATTCACCAATTGTTACTTTTAATTATGTTCACATGCATAATTCATAAATACACTGCATGGACAAGAGGAAAGAAAAGATAAGAAGGAACAAAAGAGATGAATTTTCCATCAAACAATTACTATATAAATAGACAACATATTTAATACATTAGTTAGCAAAGGGATTCTTTGTTCTTGCCAGTCTGGGGCTTAAAAATGTTAAAAGAATCCCTAAACATAACATTGTTACATTTTACTAATGTCTCTCTTGAATGAAAGGAACAAGGACTATAATTCTTTATATGAAAGAAACAAATTTTTTAAAAAATGTCTCTCAAAATGTGAAAGTGTAGGTATGGTTGACATAGCATCTTATTATAATATGTAAATATTGTAATAGATTCTAGTGTAACTTCTTAACTTAGAAGCATTTAAGAATGGCATTAGTTTCTCATTATTGGAGAATAAAAAGTCTTTTTTTTTTGGGTGCTAGGTTTGTCATTTCATGTCGCTACAAAATATGGAAAAGAAAGAAGTGGTATAAACAGGTGTGGATGCATTGTCAAAGTCCAAACTATTTTCTCAATGATACGATTGTTATGAGAGCCTTTAATATAATAGGTTCAATGACAGTCTCATCTCTGGCATACAAAGATTAAATAAAATATTGCTTGACAAAGTTCCATGTTAAACATAGAATTAAAGCTTGGTACTCAAGTATACATTTGTGTTCTTATTGCAAATCCTGTGTTATGTAGAAACATCTTCTGGTTCATGGTGCAGTTTTGGGAGAGCCCAATAAGTAGCACCAATCTTCCTTGATCAATTTCAGAACCACCCAGAGCAAGATAAGAGGCTGAGGTATTGAAACCAAAACGTTAGTTTCACTTCTAGCAGAGCTCTTGACCTTTTGTTAGGGTATGTGGCAACAGTGTGCTTCTGAATACCCAACTTCAAAATGACATAGGTTCTTCCACCCCGTCACAAGCATGCTGTTAATCTTAGTTGCTACGGGGGGCTCAGTAGTGTGTACAGTTTTCAGGAACCAGATTATGAAAAAGAAGAGGAAGTTCCCAAGCCATGCATGCCCAGGCTCTTCTCCTAAACCTTCCGATTAGATACATCACTCTCTTTACCTGAGAAGGGGGGGGAGGGGGGCTGGGGAGGATGATAGTGGTGAGGGATGAGAGTGATCATCTAATAGAAAGTCCCTCCACACAGACCCAATAGTCAAGTTCCTATAGTTAAAGGCTGATATCCCTGCCTGATGGGTTGTTAAAATTTGAAGTATTTTGCCTGCTTTCATGCAGAAAGAAACAATGTTACATTTGGAATAACTGTTTGAACAAGGAGAGCAATATTTAACCCCAATTATTTTATAAAAATCTGAATTTATTTAAAATACAAATTAGTTGATATGCTACCGCCATGAACGGGAGCTTTCTGCATAGAAATTTTTTGGCTTTGTATGATCAGCATTTGGTGCCTAATTTTCATCTATTATAAAATGGTGATAATATCAGTGTGTGTCTCATAAAATTATGTCAAGTATTAAGTGGAGTAATATGTTAGTGCTTTGAAGAGTGTCTGGTTTGCATACTGAAAGTACTGGAAAAATGTGAGATGCTATTGTCATTAATGTTATTACCACCAGCATCACCACTATCACCACTACCATACTACCATCACCATCTCTTTTTTTAAATGATGCTTGGGATTTGTTTTTTATATATTTTTTATTGATTATGAGAGGAAGGGAGAGGAGAGAGAAAGAGATAGAAACATCAATGATGAGAGATAATCATTGATTGGCTACCTCCTGGACGCCCCTCACTGGGGATAAGCCCAGAACCTGGTCATGTGCCCTAACTGGGAATCGAACTGTGACCTCCTGGTTCATTGGTTGATGCTCAACCACTGAGCCACACTGGCTTGGCTACCATTATCATCACCATCACCATTATCATCACCATCACCATCTCACCATCACCATCCCCATCACCACTACCACTACCACCATCGTCCTCTGCCTTCTCATTATCATCATCACCATCAACATTCTGTAGCTCAGGTGAAGACCCAAGGTTAAGTGATGAGGATTTAATGACAGGTGCATAATCTTTTGGAAGAATGGCTTCCATTCATCGTTTGGCCAAAAAGCAACAATTACTGGGAACGTGCAGTTTTGATACCAATCTGTTCAAAACTTACAATCTACATAATTGCATGAGTATTGCAACCAGTAATCAGCAGAGTTCAGAAAACAGAGCTTTACATGGATCTAAGGATTGGGGACATTCTAATGAAGCAGGCTTTCCATCTGGCTTTGAAGGAATGTGTCCTGGAGGGATCTGCATGAGCAAAGGCAAGGGTTTAGGAAAAACATAGTGTTTAGAGCCTAATGAGGGGACTCGACTGATTGGAAGATGTCGGCCTTAAATCCTGGAGAGAATTATAAAACCTGTTTGTTCTTGGGGATGTTAGAGGGAAAATGCTGCCTCTTTCCACTCCCACTGCTCTTACATAGGGTCTCTTCAGCTGAGCCCTTTAGGTCCCCCATGTTCCAAGCATGATTCTGTCTCCCCACCCAAGCCTGAGCTCATGCTCTTCCTCCAGTCCACTCCCTTCCTTCCTGCGAGTTGAAATATTACCTCCCTTTCAAGGCCTGGTTTTTGTTGCTGTTTACATGCTTTCTCTCTCTCTCTCTCTCTTTTTTTTTAACTTAAGTAAAACCCTTAGAGCCTGCTATTTACACAGTAATTTCTCTCTCTCCTGAACTCGTAAACCTATCTTTTACATCATTATTTGACATTGTATCCTGTAAGCAGTGTGGTATACTGGTAAGAAAATAAGACTCGAGTTCTGGGCCAGACTACCTGGCCATTTATGTGGCCACAGGCAAGATGCTTAATCGCTCTAGGCCTGAGTTTTCTCAACTACAAATATAGGGCATGGTTTGGGCGATCTCTAATAGCTTAACTAACATTGTTGATGTTTGTTCTAGAATTTTTTTATTGCCTTTTCCATGTTATTTTTATTCAGTTTTATGATGAATCTATATTATTTTTCCCATGTATGTGATTTTTAAACCCAATGATGGTAGGAAATTTGATACCAGTCCATGACCTAATGCAGAGTCTTGCGATTATTATCATTTATTAAATACCTGTTGAGATTCGCTGCTACATATTCCTACCTATTTGCTAGTATGAACCTCATCTCCTTGCCCCTCCCACTGCTCCCCAAGTGTCTTCAGTCTCTGGTCTCTGTATTATGCAAATAGCAAGTATTTCCTGTTGACTTTTAGTGGGTGTTGATATTGGTATTTCACAAACAATGGGAATTAATTAGCTATAACAAAGGCAGGCAGCAAGAAAAGGGACTGCCAAGGTGAATCTATTTGCTCTCATTCAGCAGGTTTGACACAGCTCTGTGAAACAAGGCAAGAGAAGTTAAGTTCCTCAAATCTACATAAGACCCCAAAAGGCCACCTTCTATCACAGCTGATGTATTTATTTCACAGAAGTCCTGCATTGGGAACTGCCTTACCCTTTGGGCAGGAAACACTGTCAGAGCTTCAGAGAATTTTGTCTTTAATGCCATGTCCTTTTTATGCCAATTAGAGATAATCTCCCCAGGCTCTTAAATAATTTGTCTGTGTAATCTCAGTCACACTGAAAAGAGTCACAAATCCTTTGCTGATTGGAAGACAAAGTGGAAACTCCTCAGGCACAGTTAGAAATTAGTCAAAACTTTTAAGTCAAAGTGATGTCTTTTCCCTTCCTTCTTTTATCAAATAAAGAAAGCTCCCTATACAGATTAATGCGCAAATTAATTTGAAAGAGTTCATTGGGAATTTTTTTTTCGAGCTAATAAAACACACACACACACACACACACACACACACACACACACACACACTGCCCATAACTGAACAGTTTTAATGAACCTAAGAATTAGGATTTTTTTTTCCAGTGAATCGAATGCTTTGCTTGAATTTTGAGAGGTTTACAGTTTCTCATAGTTCTTTACTATGTTGGGTATTTAAACGGATTAAAGGCAAGAGTTTATTAGGAACTCTGTACAATATTAGGCTGCAAACTTCTGAAGAAGGAGCAGACCAGAGTGGCTTAATTAATTCCTGACTGATTATAATAATTCTCTTTTCACCCCATCTTCATTAATTTTTGTAAAGCACCTGAAAATAATCCTATTGCTATTTAAGTGTTAACGTTCACATAGATGAATATAATTTTATGTTAAGAAGTTACCAGTTTTGCCGGCCTCAGTGGCATCCACCTATGGACCAGGAGGTCACAGTTGGATTCCCAATCAGAGCACATGTCCGGGTTTCAGACTCGATCCCCAGTAGGGGTTGTGCAGGAGGCAGCCGATCAATGATTCTCTCTCATCATTGATGTTTCTATCTCTTTCTCCTTCTCCCTTCCTCTTTGAAATCAATAAAAATATATTTAAAAAAAGAAATTACCAGTCTTAGCCATCTTAGAAAGGTCAGTTTGATTTATGTCCTAAGACAGGGGTGGGCAAACTTTTTGACTCGAGGGTCACAATGGGTTCTTAAACTGGACCGGAGGGCCAGAACAAAAGCATGGATGGAGTGTTTGTGTGAACTAATATAAATTCAAAGTAAACATCATTACATAAAAGGGTACGGTCTTTTTTTTTTTTAGTTTTATTCATTTCAAATGGGCCGGATCCGGCCCGTGAGCCGTAGTTTGCCCACGGCTGGCCTAAGAGGAGGAGGGTGGGCTGTGGCCTAAGTGATATCCACTGCATGTCCCATTGCTGCTGGGGCATGTCAAAGAGCGTTACCCTGTTTCCTAGTAACCTTTGGTCCCAGAATACCCATTTTCCCCCACAGACTTGTTTAGTTGAACTTCTTAATTCAAAATATGAATTTATCTTGCCTTTGAGTCCTGAATTGATGTATATCACCATGTCAAAATCCCAATTCTGTCAACTGAACCAGACAGTGTTCATGGATTAATGGCCTAGATTGATCAATTCAGCATTCTTTTGCCTTTCATGTGGAGATATTGTCCCCTTTATCATTATTTTGTATAAATATAAAACTAGTGATTTTGTGTACGTAATATTCCTATTCTAATTCTGCTTGGCAATTTATATTTATTTTTTTAAAAAACATAGGTTAAAAACTTATTATATAATATACACTTACTCTATAAATAGTCATCTGAAGGCATGTAGAAGGTAGGGTTCAAAACATTATTCATCTTTTCTTTTCTCCATCTACACATGCACCTACACATCACACACACACACACACACACACACACATATATGCGCGCGCAAACACACACAGACTAGACATCTCTGACCTTTTTTTTCTTTGCTTCTGTCTTCTCTTGCACTTTTTGTTTCCATAAAAGATCCTTGTTCTCATCTTGCAAAAATGTGGGCTTGAGTAAGGAGTTATTAGCACTAATTAGAGTTGAGTAAGAAATTCATAGAAAAAACGTAATAGCTTTCTAATACACCACCCTAGAAAATAAAAAGATCAGATTCCACTCACAAGAGAAAAAAATTATACAAATACTTAGAAAAATCTTTTAGAAAGAAGAGTATGAAAACTTTTTTTAAAAAAAAAACTTTCAAGTTTTATTAAGAAAACTATAGCACTTCACTGAGGAATTTAAATCATACAAGCATAGTGTTCTATTTCTGGGTGCAAAGACTGAATATTTTTAGTATACACAATTTTTATTCTTCCAAATGTAGTGATGGAATTGTAACTCCTATTCATTGCATGGGGCATAGGTAATGGTGCAGGAACTGGATAAAGTGATCTGTCTCCCCACCTCTTGTAGAAAGACTGAACATTCACCAATATCTTTACAATGATACCCTCTTAATACTTTTAAGGCTCACATTTCCTGAAGTAAACATCTTTGCCAATTATTTGTTGTTTTCTGATTATAAAAGCATTTTGGGGAAGCAATTGAATGTAACAATCTGTATACCTTTCCAGATTTTTTTTTTAAAATATATTTTTATTGATTTCAGAGAGAGGAGGGGAGAAGAGAGAGATAGAAACATCACTGTTGAGAGAGAATCATTGATTGGCTGCCTCCTGCATGCCCCCTACTGGGGATCGAGCCTGCAACACAGGCATGTGCCCTTGACTGGAATCAAACCTCGGACCCTTCAGTCTGCAGGCCAACGCTCTATCCATTGAGCCAAACCAGCTAGGGCCCTTTCTAGATTTTAAATTCCTACAACAGTGGCATGATATCATGAGTGTAGATGCACCTTGCTCGGCAGTATGGATGGGATATGGGGCATGTGACCTTCTGAAGAGTGTGCAGAGTGAATTGAAGTCGGTGAACACAGAAAACAAATATTTTCAGATAACATATGAAGGGATGCAAATCAGCACCAAGGGAGGTCAATAAGGGCAGAGAAGAGACATAAATCATGGAACACTTCTCTAGGAGATGGGCAGACATTAATAGGGAGGTGGAATTTGTTGCTCTTTTCCCAAACTCATTTGCATTGGTTATGACAGTGCTTGTGTAATAGAAGCCAAATAGCAGCAGGGAGAGCACATCATCTTCCGCACATGCTGCTGCTTCCTGTAGGAGGAGGATTTGTATGCAGAGGGAAGGAGGAGGTATCTAGGGAGTGTGGTGAGCAGGCAAGGCCATGCAAAAAAGAGACAGGCATCTGTCTGTCTTTTCTGGAGAGTTTTTAACTATGAGAGGATATATTCAGATTGAGTATCAGACCTACAACTGTTTGTTCCACATACAGATAGTGCTTTGATTCTTTTCGATCTTAAATGTCATTTAAAATAGCACACAAAACCAACTTATAATAAAATTTTCAGCAGCCATTAATTAAAAGGAGAAAAATGATCTGCTCTGAGATGTTCCACTCAAGAGAGCATATCACTAATATTATTTTGAAAGACAAAAAGTGAATCAATTTTTCTTTCCAAACAAATTAAACAAAAACAATTTCACTCATGAGCTGAGATGCTAACGACCAGCTCCCTATTTGAAGGTGAGCTATACCAGCGATGATGTCACTTCTGAGAACCTAGGCTCAAAATAGAAACACTCCCAGAACTTTAAATGTCTCCATTCCAAGCGATCTCTAATATTTCATGCACAAATTTGCAGGCCATCTAAAAGAATAAGAAATAGTGTTCATTTCTTTCTCTTCGGATTCCCAGAAGACCACTCAATTTTATGTAACGCAAGAACACTGCCTTTTAGGATGGGAAGTCTTCACAACTCAAACAGCTACCTCTTTGGGATTTGCAGCCCTGTTTTAGATTTTGGCTTCCTGCTTTACATTTCTGCTTTGGTTTCCTGATGTTTCACCATCACACCAAATGGCTTTTCAGAACAGAATTCTGTTTAAGCACTTTCTATTATTAAATGGAGCGCATTTAGTATGGCTGGATCCTATTACATAAAGCTATGTAGGCAAATTAATTACTGAGCATCAACTTGTCAGGGAAAACTTATATGTGCATACATACAAATGTAATAAATCATTGGTGTGGAGTAAATGAGTTGCAATAGAGCATGTATTTCTGCAGTCATAGGAGTTATAATTACTTGGTCATCATGGACCTTTTAGGTCTGCTCGATAATACCAGAGCTGTCTGGACAGCCAAAAAGCAGATAATCAAATAGTTGTGTTGATATACACAAAACAAAAGATCAGATTGAATTATTCTCCATCCACCATCTCAAACCTATCAGATACCTTATTAACATATAGAAATTATGGAGGGCATTAAGTTTTTTTGGGGAACATATATCATTTTTTTCCAAGGTAAGAGTCTCCCTGAATTTCTAATCACTACTCAAATAGGGTCTAGGTTTTTATACTTATTTTATAATGTTTTTTTTTCTTCATGATTTCTAGTAAACAAGAAAAACCACATGAATTTTGCAAATTACACAATCAATAATAATTCCTTGTTAATATGTTTATAATAGCAATTAAAAGTGTACACATTTCTAAGTAACACAGATTAAAGTCACTTAACAAAGTTAATAAAATAGTATTATTATTTATTATTTTTTCTACATACATTTTGTTTTTATTTTTTTAGTGAAATATAACATACATGTTGTAAAATGAACAAATCTTAGCTTTACATCTAGATGATAGTTTAAGCATGTATAAACCAAGTATATTACACAATTTAACAATTACCCAGATTAAGGTATAGAATATTCCATAACCCAGAAACCTCCCTCTTGCTCATTTCTTAGTCACTACTTATTCCACTATTCTGACTTATTTTAAAATTTTTTATTGAGTTTATTGGGGCAACATTGATTACTAAAATTATATAGATTTCAAGTGTACAATTGTATAATACGTCATCTGTATATTGTATTCACCACCCAAAGCCAAGTTTCCTTCCATCACCATTTATTCCCCCTTTACCTTCTTCTACCTGCTCTCACCCCTACCTTTCCATCTGGTAATCACCATAGATAGTATTCTTATGCATGTCTACTATATCTGGTACTCTCATCAGCCTTGCTATCAAAATAATTCTTCAGCTGAGAAAACTGAGATACGGTGAGATTAAGTAAATTACCTAGGCCACACAGCTGGTGAGTGATGGGGCCAGAATTGAGTCTTATACAGTCTTCTGCAGAGAGCATTGCTCTTAGCTACTGAGATTGGCTCTGACATGTCTCTAGTCCTCCCTGATTGTAAGACTCTTTACATTCCCTTCCTTATTACCTGAGTTCCCACCAGATTACAAGCTCTGGAGGCAGTGGCTTGGGCTATGTACCACTGTAAATCCGGCCCCTGATGCTGGGCCAGACAGATAGTAAGCTCTTAATAAGTGTATGAAAGATTGAAGTGGTATGTCTCTATTAAAATTATCTTGAGGCTGCATATTGCCATAAATCTGTGCCTGAGCCCTGCAAAGAGAGAGATACATGGAAAAAGGAGAAGGAACTTGAGACTGGAGTGCTACTTGGAGCCCCTTTGTGTGACCACAGGTGATATCAAGATGGGCAAAGAGGTCAGAGGGCACAGCTAACCTCTTGAATACCACAGTTATAATTGTCCCTATGGTACTGGTGATTTGGGCACCAGAGAGGTTCAGGACCAAAGTGCTATCACTAGCAGGAAGGGCACCACTAAGACACCCTCTTGGAAATGTTCCCAGTCTATCAAATTAAGTAAGTCCCAGAGTTGTTGCTGTCAAGACATCGCTGGTGCAGGTGAAATGGTACTGGCATGACTTTGGCACTCATTTCCAATATTCCTGGAGCGCAGAGGTACTTTTGGTATACTTCATGGGCTTGGTGGCTTTGTTGGTGGTCATTCATGAAGGAAGATGGAGCTGGAGGAGGAAAAAAAATAGAGGCCAAGTACTGGTAGAGTGAGCTGTGTTTGAACCACACAGAATATATTTCCCAAGGACTCCCAGAAAAGTATGGAGGAGTGAAGAGATTGGAGGGCCTGTTTTAACAGGTCAAGGAAGAGTTAGATAAACACTAACCTCATTTTTACACCCAGGCTGGTGTTGCCTGAGGATATAAAAATTACACTTGATTATATTCAGAGACAAATGGCCTGTGGACAACAAGTTAACCTACCAATTTACAGGGTTGTGTAGGATGTGTGAATGGAGGTGGCCCGGGCCACACAATTTAAAAAAAGTCTCACAATGAAGCTCAAAGAGCCTTGGGTCTCGGACACATGTGCTTATGCCATATACCTACGTGTGCTGTGTTGGAAACAAGGTGGCAGCTTAAAAGGTCACCTAGATTATGTGACTTACACAAGTAAGTAGCCTGCGATAAATGAGAATAGTTCTGGGAAATACATCAAGTTTATCTTTTTAATAAAAGTTGAGGAATTGCTTTCCTTAATTAAAGTGAGTAGGGAGAGAGTGTATAGGAAATGAAACAACAGTGTTGGATCATGAGGCTAGGGTGTGAATTTTCAAGCCTGCAAGGGTTGCACTTTCCCCAGGGTTCCGACATGGGGCTCTTTAAAAAGCAAACTTTGGATACTCCTTCTTTTGGCAAAAGGTTTCCTCAGGTTGAAGCCTGCTCAAGAGTCAAGAACTTTAGTTTGTGGGGCAATTGTTTGTAGAAGGCTGTTGTTTTTGCTGCAAACACAAGGTGTAGAGCAAACCAGGAAAGAAGAGAAAAAAAATCGAAGATATTGTACCTCATTAGAAAAAAGAAATATTTACAAGGGTGTTCTGAACCTCAAGCGAAGGAGTTGGAGCCAGCCCTTCTGATTCTCTTGTTCCAACCCTGTCTGATGTGACTTTCTACACAACTGCCATTTACCTTCCTGAAGCTGGAGGAGCACCTGGTGAAAGCCCCCTGCATTAGCTGGTCCCACAAACGCTCATTCTTCTCTCCTGTTACTGCTTTGGCTGTCCTCTGTTTCTAATACCTATTGTTCACACCCTGCAGGGCTGCCTTTGACCCCGCTCTTGTCCCCCATCCCCCACTTTTCCTTATACTGGTCCACAAGGATCTAGGAAAGTAACTGGGTGGTAGAACTGGTTAGAGGTGAGGAGTGAGAAAAAGGGTCCCCGTGTCCAGTTCTCTTCTTTGCTATCATGACCACATCCACAGGTTTAGTTCCTTAGCAGGTTTCCTAATCCCACCTCATCCATTCAACCTTTCTGCTCATATTCTAGCACCCCTATCGCTGGCCATCCTAGCACCTGGCCTTGACTTCCATGGTTATATACTGGGGACAGCTAGGTCCATAAAATGAGAACAAACCTTACTCTTCTCTTTAATATAGCCTACCCAAGACCTCTGTGTATAGGAAAGAATCTTTTGGTTCCAATCCTCTTCCTTTGCAAGTAGCAGCACTACCAGATTTTAAAAGGCAAAACTAGAGTTAAGCTGGGCATGGGAAGAGAGGCTGGAATAATATGTCTTGTCTCCCACTGGCCATAGAAGGAGAGGAGCCCAGGCTGGGAGGAGCAGATGGCAAGAGGGGGGAAGAGACAGATCCCATTCTAGGACTTTCTTAAGGAAGAGAAGGACCCCTGAGGAGTTGAGTTTGGACTGAGGCTATTCTGAGGGAGATGTGGGAAATCCTCAACCCTTTACTCTTTACCCAGTTGTCTTCCTTGCCTTAGTCTAGGTTTGCAGCTGCCATGGATCTGGGGCTGGAGGGGTTACATTCCCATCCTTGCAGTGGACTTGAGGTCTTGGGAGGTCTCCAGGGGCCTGAAAGCATGATACCTTTTAGAAACATTCTGGACAGCCCAGAGCGGAGGAATTCTCATACATTGTCATACCAGAAAGTTGTTAACAAAGATTTAATAATCTGTATTATTATGGGGTGCATGTTATAGAATGAACAGACTTGTGAGCTGCCCAGACAAAATAATTATGTAACAGGTGTGCTCTTCTGAGTTCTAAACAACTGGCTTTCCAGAGAAGCACCATTCCTGAATCAGAGACTGCCTGTGATAGGCAGCATTATACCTTTGAAAAATAGAATACAAATTGTTGCATATATATATATATATATATATATATATATATATATATATTCATTTAAAATGTATCTTTATTGTTGAGAGTATTACAGATATCCCCCTTTTCCCCCCATTGACACCCTCCACCCTGCTTCCATCCCCTCCCCAGGCATTCCCTGCACTATTGTCTGTCCATGAGTTATACATATATGCATATAAGTTCATTGGTTAATCTATTCCTGTCCACCCTTCTCCACTGGCTTTCCCTCTGAAATACATAAGTCTGCTGCATGCTTTCATGTCTCTGAATGTTTAAGGTTCGCATTCCTCTAAATCTGGATCTGTGCTAACTAAAATTAAGAACTAGGGTTTTGATATTAAAGGACTGATGGTGAAGGTGTAATGACTAAATATAAAATTGAATAATTCTTTAAAATATGCTGGCAAACTGAATACAAATACACATACACATGCGCGCATGCAGCCACACACGTATACAAGTATTTTATGTCCTGCATTGGAGCAGAATATGTTCTTCTTCATGATAAGTCACCAGTGAAGATCTACTTTCTAAATGCTTCTCTTCTTCCCAATCCATTCTGGAGTCTGCAACCTGGGCCACAACTGCACCTTTATAGTGAACAGTTTGTGTACTTAGTATACTCTTAAAGTTTTCTTTAAATCCCTGCTATTCAAAGTATGCTCCATGATTCAGCAGCAATAGCATCTCCTGGGATCTTGATAGAAATTCAGAATCTCCCAACCCGGCTCTATTGAATCAGAATCTGGACTGTAACAAGATTTCCAGGTGTTTCTTACAGCCATTAAGCATTGTTCAAAATGCCTCCTGCAGTTTTGAGAGACAAAGAGTATTAGAAAATTGATTATTTCTTTGAATTTAGATAAATATGGTAATCTTATTATTGGAAACATCATAAAAGTTATCCCAGAGGTCTGAACCTGTTATGTTTATTAGATTAAATTGGAAAGTTTGTGAACTCTAGTTAAATTTCCTTCCCCTTAAAATTCTGGTCTCCTCTCCTTTCTCTCCGGTTTTCAACATGAAGAAGAAAGTCTCTTGATGTCAGTTTCTCAAAGAATCTTTCTCACAGGTGGATAACAAACAAATCCAGTGGGAGGAGTGTACTGCCTCTGGCCCTCCTCCCTGTGGTTCCAGCTACGACTGCCAATGAGCAGTTTTCATGGCCTCTCTATGCTTTCTCCTTTGTTCTCTAAGTCGGCATCAGATCTTTTGAAAGTTGACACTTTCAGATCACAGAGAAGGCTGCAGTTAGGTAAGGACTGGGAGCAAGTTTGACATCTGACTCATTCTGCAACGCCCATCCCTGTTCCTCTGTATTCCCATAACATATTGCTTATTCCTCTATTAGTAGCACTTTATTTTGTTCTGTCTTTTATTATATTTGTTATACATCTGCCTTTCCAACTGGATTATAAACTCCTTGGGGGCAGAAAGAATCCATCTTCACTTTTATCCCTCCAACACATCTACATTTAATACAAGGCCTTACAGTACCACAGGATTAGTAAATTAACATGTCAGAAATTCACTGCATACATATCTGTGTATGCATTGCCAATATCTCTCTTTTTAAAATTAGATTTGTTGTCATGGAGACATCAATGATTATGACTTGTAGTTTAGAGATAGGAATTGAACAATAAGTCTCGGTTATTGACTAGCGGAATGCAAAAGTTTTATTTCCACAGTCCTAGTTATAACAGATGGACTATAGCACTCTAAAATTTGATCTAGTAACATTCATTAAAATCTCTGAATGATCCAGATGGTAAAGAGTTGTACTGGGGAGAGTGGGCTTTGATGTGATAGAACAACAACTTTCTGATAACGTTTTTATTCTTTTTACATTTTTTGACCTTTCAAAGAGTTTCTCCCATCCTTCACTATTTCATATCATCAAATAAATAAGGGGCAGAGTGTACTCCTGGCTTGAATTCCAACTCTGTCACTCACTAACTCTAAACCTTTTCTGTGTTTCATTCATTTTTGTCAAATGGTCATAACAGAAATTTTTCTAAAACAGTTATTGAGTTATAGAACCATGTCTGACACATAATCCTATATAATAAAAGGGTAATATGCAAATTGACCCTAACAGCAGAATGACTGGGAATGACTGGTCACTATGACACACACTGACCACCAGGGGGCAGATGCTCAATGCAGGAGCTGCCCCCTGGTGGTAAGTGTGCTCCTACATGGGGAGCTCTGCTCAGCCACAAGCCAGGCTGCCAGCTGCCAGCACAGCAGTGGTGGCAGGAGCCTCTCCTGCCTCCTCAGCAGTGCTAAGGATGTCCGACTGCAGCTTAGGCCTGCTCCCTGCTGGCAAGTGGACATCCCCTGAGGGCTCCTGGGCTGCCAGAGGGATGTCTGGCTGCCAGTTTAGGCCCAATCCCCTGGGGAGTGGGCCTAAGCCAGCAGATGGACATCCCCTGAGTGGTCCCAGACTGCAAGAGGGCACAGTCCAGGCTCAGGGACCCCACCCCCACCCCCGAGTGCACACATTTTTGTGCACCGGCCCTCTAGTAGATGATATATATGTGTTTGATTATTGTAATTCTTCAAAGAAAAGAATAAAACAGCAAGCATTAGCTTGGATGTACAAACATCTGCATATTTATGTTTCAGTAAAACCATGTGGACAGATAATGCACCCATTCAGTCAAAACTTTAGCCAGTGGGCTGAATGCAGTTTTTAATTGATCTGAAGTTATTCCAAGAGGCTATAAGTTCTATTGTGTTCTGTCTTGGTTGCCATTCTTATTCTTGCAGTCCCCTAATGGCACATGTGGCAGACAGACCCTAAGTGACTTCCAGTGAGCCCCAACCCCTGGTGTCCACACCTTTGTGCAATCCCCCTTTCCTGAGTGTATGCAGGGCCTGTGACTTGCTCCTAACCAAAGGAATATGATGATGGTGATGGAATGTATCACTTTGTGATTGCATTGTGCTATGTGACTTCTCAACTGAATGCAGAGAAATTCTCCTGGCTGGCTTGATGGAGTACGCAGCCATGTTGAGGAAACCATGTGGAAATAAACTATGGGGATCCCTCTGGAAGTTGAGGGTGACCTCCAGCCAAGAGCCAGCAAAAAGCCAGGATCTACAGCCATTTACCACAAGGAAATTAACTCTGCAACATTCTGAATGAACTTGAAAGCAGATTCTTACCCTATTAAACTTCCAGGTGAAATACAACCCAGGGTATTAACTGTTCTATAATACAAAAGAAAATAAGGATGGATTATATGTAGTAGATAGAAGGCAAGTGCTCTAATCAAAAGTCATTATCTTTTGACCAGTTTCCAAAACCAAGCCAGTTCGTAGACCAGAACCCACTGAAAAGAGGGAGAGATTGAGTCCTTACAAGGAAGGACCCTGTGAAATCATAGCAAGTATGTTCAGTAATGACTACTCCAAGGGATCCTCAAAGGCAACTATAATCACTTACACACATCTATACTAATAAAAGGGTAATATGCTAATTAGACTGGATAGACCAGAGGTCTTCCAGATGTTCTTCCGGACAAAGCCACGGTGGCAGGGGCCGAGGCAGAGCCAGTTAGGAGCATTCAGGCTGGCAGTGGAGAGCAGTTAGGGGCAATCAGGCTGGCAGGGGAGCAGTTAGGGGCATCAGGCAGGCAGGCAGGCAGGCAGACAGAGGTGGTTAGGGGCAATCAAGTGGGCAGGCAGGGGGTTTAGGAGTAATCAAGCAGGCAGGCAGAATGGTTAGGGGTAATCAGTCAGGCAGGTAGGTGAGTGGTTAGGAACCAACAGTCCCAGATTGCAAGAGGGATGTCCCAGATTGGAGAGGGTGCAGGCCAGGCTGAAGGACACCCCATGCATGAATTTTATGCACCAGGCCTCTTCTAATATAATAAGGATAGGAGGCCATTAACATCTGAGTTGGCTGTATAGAGTGGGGACATATGGGGATCAAGTAATAAAGGGAGTTTTGGCCCAGGTCTTCTGGGTCCATAACCAGGGAGCCATTTACCTTTGGTCCCTGAATGGCTACTCGACATGGATATACTTGGTAGTCTGAAGAACTCTCCCATATTGATTAGTTATTATGTGCTCTAATTGACTGACCAAGTAACAGAAAGGGCTACCAATTTTTTAAGTTGACACAGAGCAGTCCGGACAGGTATCTGCAGCTGGTCCAGCCTGTGACTAAAACATGATCTGGCCAATCTTTTATATTAGAGGTATGTATAGTGAGAAAAGACATTTGTAATGCTTGCTTGGTTGGTCTAGGGCCAGAAAGGGAAAGATAAGAGATAGTGATCTGAGGAGGAAGCATTATTCCTTGAGGAACCAACTAGCTACTTGGTAGAAATCTGATTAGATTAAATCTCTTCTAGAAATGGTAGATATTTATTTTGATAGAAATAGACTGATATTTTGGGTAGGGTTTTGCCTTTCCTGACTACAGGGCTTCAACCAGCACCATTGAGAACTTATGTGATATATAATCTTGGAAAACTGCATCAGAGCAAGGGACCTGCTCTACACCATAGAATATATGGCCCTATGTACATGGCTATGGAATTCACTATTAAACCATATGACTCCAAACCTGATGTCCTGATAAAGTGATGGAATGAGCCTTTTATGGTTATTTTGAGGTACCAGATTAGAGATGGTTACCTGCAGGAAAGGGGAGCCCTCCTCCAGGCTGCAATATATACTCTAAATCTGTGACTACTATAAGGTGTTGTGTCCCAAAAAGAAGGAATACTTGGTCTAGGGGTGCCAAAAAGTGGAAGTAGGAGTGGCCTTCCTATCATCACACTCAGTGATGCCTTGAGGTCATCTGTGGCTCCCACAACTCTAGGCTCTGAAATTCCTGAGCCACAGAGAAGCGCTTCCACTAGGGGACAGTGAATGTCCCACTAAACTTTATACTCTGGCTGCCAATCAATCACTTTTGAGATCCTCGTGCCAAAAGACCAGCAGGCAAGGAATACAGTCACCAACCTGGCCAGGCTAACTGACCCTTATCATCCGATAAAGATGAGACTTCTGTTATACCCCGAGGGCAGAGGAAAATTTGTTTGGCACTGGTTGACCCACTGGGGCATTGGTTGTCACACTCTTATCCATTTTGATGGTACTTGGACAAGTGCCCAGGCATGAGAAGGGCATGTTAACAGGAGCTCAGTCCTCTCAAGGATGAGAGCCTTGGTTACCCCACCAAAGTTACCAAGACAAAAATCAGTACTAATGAAGAATAAGAGGCATCTAGGATGGGTTATAGAGGAGGAAAGGGTACCCGCTGCAGTGGTGTGAGCTATAGTTTTTGTCCCATTAACCTTCCACTGGTAAGTTTCTCTAAGAAAAGAGACCAAACCAGTCTGGGAACAGCCATTTTCAGACAGAAAGAGCTCTCAATAACATGCAAATGGTTTGCAAAGTACAGAATGTAGTATCAGAACTGTGTTGTGCCACCCAGATTCCCCTTCAGGACTGATGGCTTATTCTCCAGCTGGCAGGGATATTAGACACTGTTGGCCCATAGCTGAGTCCCTCCCCAGGAATTGTCTTCCACTTGAGAGTAATCACTTTGTCCAAGTTACATATACTCCCACCATGAAGGCAGCCCACATCCATCAACTGGTTGATATGGGGGTTGGGGGAGGTCACAAAACCCAGGACCTTTGCCTTAGGTGGAACAATTCTGAAGGGCCATTCCAGTGCCAGAGCTCTTCATAGGAATGGCTGAGGTGTCTCCTGCAGCTGGATCACAGTTCAACTTTTACTTCTGCTGGTCCCAGCTTCCCTCACCTCTTGCCAGTGCTATTCCTGAGGGTACTACTCCATAAACCTCCTGATGCAAGCCTCAGAGTGTGCTTTCCAGGGAAGGTGGCCCATGGTGGCTAGTAAAAGGAACTTTTAAATGTGCTTGAAAAAAGCTTTTGGAAGTATACCCATGTCACTTACCTCTATTCTAAGTGAGTGTGAGTGACTAATCCCATTTAATTAAAAGAAAAAAACGAGATGAAGGGAAGAAAAACTGTGACATGAAATGTAATTCCAAATTAAGTTAAAATGATACGTTATTTTTGGGAAAATCCCTTCATATGATCACACAATAAAGAATGTAATGTTAAAGAATGGAAAACCCAAATAGTAAAAAATAAAAGTTGAATAACTATCGAAGAACCCTACTCTCCAGTAGGGAACTCCACAGAAGGGAGACTGGAGGGGTTGTGATGGTTGACGTATGGTCCCAAGGAGCCCAGGGCTTCACCAGCATCTGTCCCCACCCCACCTTCAAATCTAGATTTCTCTATGGGCAATTACTCTCTGCCACTGGATGTTTGTTCTAGAAAGAAAAAGGATTCCTGGCACATACCTCCCCATGCTCCCAGCACCAGGAGGCAGAGCTTTCTGTAGGAGAGAACTCTGACTTCAGTCAATGGTATAGTTCAGGATGGAGAGCAACATATGCATGTCAGAAGGTTATAGTTACCTGTGTGAACTTCCAGACTGCACACAGTTAAAACATGAACACTACACTTGTTCTGCATGTGTTGCATCTGAGGTTCAGAAGGCGCCAAGGTCCAGGACTCTGAACACTAGCTCATTGCAGAACAAAAAAAGAATCCAGATGACTCAGAAGGATTGGTGTCCAGTCTCTGTAGAGTCTGGGTCATTCTCTGGACATTGAATGCATCCCCCAGGGCAACTTGTTTACTTGTCATTTGTCTCTTTCTCAAAAAAGAATGCAAAAGCGGCAAAAAGGCTTTTGGTTTCTGTTTTTGTAATGGTTTGCAAGCCAGCTCAATGGTAATTTACTGTATTTTATTTATTGTTTGGAGATGCTACAACTTTTTAAAAACATTTTCTCCATTTTTCTTCAATTGTTGTCTCATACTAGGAAATAAGGTACAAGCCTGCATTTTCATCACATTTGGGACTATATCCTAAAAGAGTCTGTTTCTTAAAGAAGGAAGTGAGGATGGGAAGTAGGCTGAATGTACTAAGAAACATGTTCCAGAGTGTGTTTCACCCACACAAATGGGAGTGGAATACATGTTCTCTACCTCAGAGGCAGCCAGCATAGTTAATCCTGATCCACCTCCAGGCTTAAATTCCACAACTGAGGAATTAAGATGCTCTTTTTATAAGGATCATGTAAAATAAGGTAATTTTAAAATTCAATTATGATATCTGGCCCTGGGACCTTAGGCACCAATATTGTCAAATGGCTTCCTTCCTTCTTTGGTTTCTGTATTTAGCTTCCATCATAAGTAACCTGGGGATAAATATAGGACAGGACAATCTAAGTAATTCTGCATATTTCACTCTATGTGAGCATGAAAGGAAGCTACTGTCACCTTTTTGGATATTGTGGGGCAACAATAATTTTATAGGACCTCTGCCAGGATTATTTTTTTAAAATTTATTTTAAAATGGTACTTCTTCTGCCTTTCTGAGCTTAGCTTGTGATGATCATTCTAAGTCTATCATGATTAAATTTTGATATTACATGCTTTAATTGGTCTATGTGTCTATTTTCCTATCCCTAGCTTTTAAAAAAAATATACACACCTTTAACTGGAACCACAGAAGAACATGAATTTCTTGCATATAAAGAGTTTCCAAAGCCCTACCCCTCAGATTTTTGAGAAATAAGACTGGTTCTCCAGTGTAAGATCCCTTCTGGAGTCAGTGCAAAATAAATACAATCATACATCTATACTGAAGAAGAGAGAGAGAGAGAGAGAGAGAGAGAGAGAGAGAGAGAGAGAGAGAGAGAGGAATTAGGTTTTTCTCTCATTCTTTTTTGTGAATTTCATTAACCTAGGTACTAAGTAGGGTAATCTAGGTCATTTATCAGGCTACTTCTTTACAAAAGAAATATAACTAGATCCCGATGTTTAAGTAAGGTGGAAGTGGACCTTCTAGAATGAGACTCAGCTTCACACTGCAACTCTTCGTCTCCTTCCTCTTCCCAGGTTGTTTCTAACAATCTCCAGATCCTTGGCCACTGCAGAATTATGGATACTTTGAAAAAGTGTTTGGAAAATTTTGTTCTAATTAGGTAATGCTATAATATGTTTGTAGTCCTAATAGCTTCATTCTGTGAAAAGTTTAGATAGAGGGAGCCTCCTGGGAAGTGCGACCTGAGAGGTGCCAACAATTTTCTGCTTCAAGGGGTCCTGCTGGGTACCTGCCTTCCCATCACAGTTTGGTACTTTCATCTTGGAATCTCTTCTTTGAGTTAAGGTACTATTACTATTTTCCATTAGAAAAAAGATAGTAAGCTTTATGTGAAAGTATTACCATATTTCATTGGAGTCTATCGATAATGAGTGGGGATTTTTCTGTGATGATTCAGAGCTGGGATAAACTAGTTCCATCAGCAAAGCTAAGTGAAGGTGAGAGGCCCTGTTTAGATTATGACTTTGTGAGGTCAGACATTGGATAGAGGCATGTTAATGTGGAGAGAGGGGTGGGAATCAGCTCAGACAGGACATACTGTCCGACATGGCAGATTCTGGTAGCTGTGATCAGTCATCCTGTGTAACCATGTGGCAAAGGGAGAAATGGGCATTTCTACTGGTGGAGAAATGGAAGAATATTGTCATAAAAGAAAGATGGTGGCACACAGACTGGCATTTGACTGTGTTATGCCTTTGTGAGGATTGGCTGGTTGTCATTTGCAAGTGCCAAATGGAATTAATGGACACTAGTGAGCTGGCTTGTCACTGTGCCTGGAGAGTATGGCATTGTGTGTGGAATGTGGGCAAACATGAATGAGAAGCAGCTCTCCTGAATATGTAGAAGGAGGTTGGATGACATGACAGATAGCTAGTCAAACATTTCAAGCTACAACTTTATTAGATTTGGGCTAAGGGGACTTCTTTTGATTCCTGTTTTAATATTCTATCTTTATTCCTTAAAACACTTATCAAATTTGTTTGCTTGTGTTTGCCTTTATTGATTACAAATGTTCCCAAATGTCAAGACCATGGAAAATGGCAACATACTATCAATTCCTCATGTGAACAAGCACCACATTTATTCCAAAAGATTGCGAGGACCAGGGAAAAAAGGACTCACCGCACAGATGATTTAAATCATGTAGTTAAAAAAGATGGAGGGAAACAGACTTTGGTTAGGGTGCAAGCTGTTTGGATTTGAATTTAATTTAAAGATGGACCGTTTTTCTACAATGTTGGCATTTCGTCTTCCTGCAGCCAGAATAGATTCCATCCAGATGCTTCATGTTTTTGCCCTGCGAGCAAACATTTACATGGGAACGGAGCTGAAGGAGCTGAACAAAGCAACCTTATAAATTCTAAATTTGGGGGATTGCATCATTGAAGTCCTAAACATACTAACAGTCAAATGCAGCTTTTATTTTTATTGAGCTTTCACAACTAATTCCCGCTGATCAAAGACAACTTAGTCTCTCCCCCCCCAACGCCCCCCCCCCCCATTTTTCCTTTTGGCAAATAAATAGTGTTCCATAAGGATGACATGGGAATCCCTCTTCTTTTCAACAGACACGATTCCACTGCAGCGAGGGGAAAGTGGAAGGCGGAAAGGCAATGCATTGGGGGTGTTCGTTAAGCAGCTGAGTTCATTAAATGCTAGAAGGAGATCATTTAGACCTTTCTTTTTAGCACAGTAATTTGCAACTACGTAATTATCAGCGTTTGCTTTAGTCTTGGACAAAATTTCATATTTATATTTAAGTGAAAGTGATCTACCACTTACACTGAAAAAAATATGAGCTTCTTAGTCATAGTTACTGGTAAGATGTGGACCTTCAAAATTCCCCGTTTGCTTCTTCTAATTAGGTTTTGCAGTCTGGGCGGTGGCAGAGGGGGGAGATGTGCCTTGGTGAATGGAGATGGTGCCTCTGTAAAGCATGCAACCTAAGTGGGAGCTTGCACTTGAGGCTGGAGCTTAGAAGCTCAGAGCTTATTCTCAATGATCTCAGGTCTTTTATTTCCTTAGCTGTCAGATCACGAAGACACTGTCATTATGGTGAGTCCAAGGGCAGATCTGTCTCTTTGAGGGTCTAGAACAGTTGTAGGCAAACTACGCTCTGCGGGCCGGATCCGGCCCGTTTGAAATGAATAAAACTAAAAAAAAAAAAAAAAAGACTAGACCCTTTTATGTAATGATGTTTACTTTGAATTTATATTAGTTCACACAAACACTCCATCCATGCTTTTGTTCTGGCCCTCCGGTCCAGTTTAAGAACCCATTGTGGCCCTTGAGTCAAAAAGTTTGCCCACCCCTGGTCTAGAATATACACTAGTTGGGAGGCCCTCTTTAAGAAGAAGAATATTAATACTCAATTCTATGCTGGGTATGAGGCATTGGAATGGACCATTGCAGTTAAAGGGCCCTAAAGTTTAAGCCTTGTTAGCATCATGGTAACTTTGTGTCATGGGGGATGGAGGTGGGGGGGAGTGAGGGAGGACTGTCATAGTTTCTCTGATAATTTATTTAAAAAACTGCCATTTGCATGGGCAAGGCTGCCTTTCGGAAGCAAGTGTAATATATTTTCTAGAACCTGAGATGGTAGGAACAGGAGATTGCTGTCTGCAGAGCACTGAAGGTTGTTAATAGGAAGTTTAAATTGTTGTCCAATCATGAGCCTCCACTGATAAAGCAACCTCTGTTTTGTAAACATGATTAGTCCTGGATGGGAATATCTTAGGGGACACAATTCTATGTTTGGACTCTTGTGTTTCAGATAATCAAAGGCTGTGTCATGCAGTTTTCCCAGCTGCACTAGGAGTATCTTCAACCTTATTTTGTAGATGTTGACTTGTTCACCATCACAGAGTCAATGAGGGAGTGTGGCAGTAAGCTCAGATGTGCCTAGCCCTGAAGTTCACGCTCTGCTCACCTACCACTCTGAAGAGTGCTTGAGTGTTGCTGCCTGGGGGAGTTTCTGGAGGTGGTTTGAGCTCTCTGAGTGGTTGTGCTGGCAAGCTGTTCAGCCAGCCAAGGTGACACTCCACCTCTTGGGAAGATGAATCAGACTCAATTCCACCATATGGGTTGTGCTCTCCCTTCTGGTTTGACAGCTCATCCCCGGAATAAAATGATTTACTCTGCTTTGGCCTTAACAAAGTCCTGACCTGGAAAGAGATCAACTTACTGAGAAATAATTTTGTATTCCTTGGGGTAGTAAATAACCATAAAGGGTGTACATTCACTTTCCTGTAGAGACGTGTTCTGGAGTATACCCTCTTTCTGATTCTTTTTACAAAGCGTCCATTTCATGGATTTTCAAACAGGCCATATTCTCTGAGAAATAATTATAAATTCTTGGCCTCACCGCACATGGGTATTGTGTGGAGAGAAGAAGTATTGCCAAGAAGAGTCACAAAACATTCTAACTCAGAATAGGACTCTTTTGCAAAGAAATCCCCTTTTCCACAGTCACTGTACCTTCTCTTCTACCCTAACCCATTTTCCCCTTTTCCACTATCACACACACACACACACACACACACACACACACACACACACACTCCCCATAGACGAGAATAAAAATGCTAATGAGGATCCAATAGTATTTGGATGCTTATGTTTCTTAACAGCCCCTTCAAACCTTTGGACAAGAAGCGAATTCTCTTTCTCAGAGATTTATCCCTCCCAATTTCACGTTTAGACATGTGCTCTATAGAGATCAGTATGTATCTGTTATGCTTTGGATCCACAGTGGTTAAATACATATTTCTTTTTTTGAAACCAATGTTACTTTCCCCAAAGGTGGGACATTTCTAAAGGCAATTAAGTGGAGACTTTTGATGGGAGGGCTTATGGAAAGGGAGCCGCTGTGGCTCCCTCAAACCTTTCAGCCTGGTAATCAAACCAAACTCACCCCCATTCCTCTGCTGCTCTTAGAAGCTTGGAAACAGTAACTGTGCTGATGCAGACTCAGAATACATTGAAATAGGCCTGTCAAGTGTCAGTTTATACAGGAGGCGATGGAGTGTGCGCTGACATCATGTAATCAAAAGGAAAAAATTACATCACGTGTCCTGCCTGGGAAAAATCGAGTGCAGCTTAGCAAGTTGTATTTCAGTCTCCCAGTACAGAGCTGCAATTCTTCTATTTATTCATGGGGCGCCTATTTAACTACATGGTGGCGGTTCACAAATTATCAAAGTGTGGAGCTGTTTGGGGTGTTTTTAAAGTCATCAGCTCTGGTGGATCAGATAAAATCCAACCCACCTCGGCAGGTACTAACTTGTTTAAGAAAACCAGCTGTCAACAGGAGAGAGATACTCCTAGGGCTCACTGAGTTAATGATTCCTTGGCAGGCCCTGAGAAATTCACTGCTTGATTTATTTATTTTCAGTGACATTGTTGGGCAAATGCAGAAAGGCAGCACCTTCCATCAATTGGGAATCAATTACGAAGCTTGATTGGGGTATTTGTTTTTGTAAATTACCCAAACAGATCAAGATTCAGGGACAGCAGAAACCTTAAAGTCCTCATCAAAGGAGCCCACAGAGTAGGAACAAAGGAAAGAGAAGTTTGGAGCAGATGTGGAGGGCTGGGGAAACCTGGGGTATCCCCTCTGCTGTCTGGTGAGCAGTGTCCCCTCCTGACCAGCCTCCCTGAAGACATTCATCTACGGGTGGCTGCCACTGAGTTTTCTCCTCAGAGGTTACCTGGCAGGGTCACAAGCAAAACTATTACAGAAATTCCCTCTTTTCCTTTGCCTTGCCCTGGAACTTCAGCCTGTCCTGGAAAAATACCTTTTCTGAAATACTGCTAACTTCAGGCGTGCAATGGCAATGCCAAATGCATACTCCATAGGAGGGTGCTGATAATGTTTCTAACCAGACTTATCATGCCTAGAAATTCACAAGGCACTTGCTCTGTAAGCGCCCGATATTATCAGCTTGGTGTTAGATTGCTGAAGAGTCAGCATTCTCTGGAAGGCATTTTGAAAGCATACCTCCCTTGGTCAGGTGTATTGTTATAACAGATATATTTTAAAAATGGCTTAATTATGAAATATAACATGTCTACCCAAAAGTGGTAACACAATGTCACAGATATTTTTTTAGTTAATTCAGGAAGCTTTCTGGCAGGAAGTTGAAAGATAGTCATAATAAATTCACCAACCAAGGGCTACTTTGTATTTTGTTTTAGTCAATGAAGAAGGAAGTTGGTGGAAAGGGGTCAGAAGATGATATAATTTTGACCGTTGATCTGCTCTGTGAGTGAAAATCAGGTCCTTCTCAAGCATGATAGTTTTCTAATTTTCAGGATATTGTTTAGTAAATAAATCAGGACGGCAGGCTTTTCATCAAAGAAGAGAACTAAACCAAAGTCATAGTCAAACACAGCAGCCAGACAGGACACCTCTCACTACAGGGCATTCATCAGAAAGCTGACTTCAACAGGAGGTTTTATTAGGTCAAAGGGAATGTACCAGTATAGGAAACACTGATGAACAAGGTAGATAGGCTATGGTTCAAAAGGTTTGTATAAAAAAATGTTAAGTATGAATGTTTAGTAGGATGCAGTAATAGTGTGGTATGTATGGGTACATACTCTGAGGTCAGAGTCGTTGATTTAAAATCTAAATTCTATCACTATCCAGCTGCATGATATTGATGATTAGTTTGTTATCTAAGCATCAGTTTCTTTACTTATCAAATGAGGCAGTGATACACATCTATAATAATAAAAGCATAATATGCTAATTAGACCTGATGTCCTTCAGGACAACCTTCTGGACTAAGTCGGGGCTGCGAGGGAAACCCAGGTCCCGGGTGCCAGAGGGAAGCCGGTGCTGGCAGCGGGGGGAAGGAAGGCCTACTCTTGCACGAATTTCGTGCATTGGGCCTCTAGTATCACATAAGGAATGTTACATGTAATGGGTCCATGTAAAGTCTTAGCACAATGGCTGGCACATAGTAAGAACACAATGAATGTAAGTTGCTGCTGCTATATCGCTATTAGTTGTAGTACTGCTACTACTGTGGGGCTTCTCAGATCCTTCAGTATGCTCATGAGTGCTCTGAGTTTGCAGCAGGGGCTTGAATAGTTCAGCCTGTCCAAGACTGACTTAACCACTAACTCTTTTTTTCCATAGAACATCTGGCTGGATTCATGTTTTTTGGCATACTGCTCAGAAAATATTGTGACAGACATATCCCCAAGAGATCCTGGCTCATATTCTTTAACAATTGATTGAGAAATTTCTCTCAAAGGTCTCTACTTACTCAAACTCTATGTATCCTGTTCTGCTCAACTCCAGTCCCTTCTCCAAGAGCCAACCCGATGTCCCCAGCCAGGTTTCGAGTTCTTTCTCTCAATTCATTTGGCCCATGTCACTTGAATTTTTTTGTCTTGGTGTTGTCACTGTTTTGATGTATTTTTTGCCACACTTAACTATCTTCTTTGATTTTACTTTACATAGTAAGTCTTTAGCTTGGCAACCCTTCATTGACTATCCTTAGAGCTACTGTGCTCCCTCAAGACCTAATAGATGTAGGTTCAGTAATCAGTTGAAGCCTTAAATTGAAACTTGATTTTCCCTGCAGGTGAGTGTAAAGCCTCACTCATCACCCTCCCAGAACCTTCCAGAGTCAGTGTTGTTAGTTTTTAGTCCATTGTGGTAAGTTATCCTTCCTTCTGATGTCTTTCCTAACCTATAAGACAGTATCTACTACACAACAACATGGATTTACTGACAAAACTGTGTTTCCCTTTTATTGCATTGCTTCTTTCTGAAGTCAATATTTCATTTTATTTCTTGGTCATGTACTTTTCTCTCTCTTTATACCATTTTATTCTTTTCTTTATATTACCTAGTGAGGCTTTGGTTTAACCATATTTTATTGACCATTATACAAATTGTACCTGTTGGTGGAAAGCTGGTTAAGTGATGAGATGTAATATAGTTAGTTCACTTAAGAGCTTCGGAGCACAGGCTCTTGCATTAAGATAACCTGGCTTAGCCCCATCCTTTACTAGCTGTGTGACCTGGGGTAAGTTAATCAAACTTTTACTGCTGCAGTTTCCCAGGTATAAAATGGGCTACCTCAGCTGCTTATTGTCAATATTAAATAAGACAATAAGCCTGGCTGGTGTGGCTCAGTGGTTGAGCATTGACCTATGAACCAGAAGGTCACAGTTCGATACATATGCCAGCTCTGGGCATATTTCCAAGTTGTGTGCAGGAGGTGTGCAGGAGGCAGCAGATCAATGATTCTCTCACATCACTGATCTTCTATCTCTCCATTCCTCTCTCTCTGAAATCAATAAAAAGTATTAAAAAAAATAAACAAATAACACAATAAAGGTATATCTTTTACACAGTGTTTTGCATCCAGTAAGGCTCATTGACATTGTCCAGAATGAAGACACATTCTCTGCTTTCCTGAATTTCTCCCTCTGAAGCAGAAGCAAAGGGGGCTTTTGGAAGGAGGATGGATTTGACCAGGAATTGCAGATCTATAAAGGAGAGTTGGAATGACTGATTCTCCCAGGGGCAGGATGAGAGATGTAGTTGGCATAATAGATTGGACACAGGTAATAGAGGGTTTTGAATCCCAAATTATGAAATTTTAGAGGCAACGGGGAGCCATTGAATATGTTAAACAAAATAGTGATACGTTCAGCTCTGTGTTTCACAAGCAAACTTTGAGAACAATAAGGAGGAAGAATTGAGCAGAGGTAATCAAATCATAGAGACCAACTGAGAGATTAAGTTTTGCTATTCATTTTTTTTGCTTCTATTTCCTCTCATTCAGTTTCTTTGTACATAATAGGAATAAGTTTTACATGCAACTTTCATTGGTAATCCTTGATAAGTCTCTCCTTGGCCTTTTACATTTTTCTCTATCTCACTAGGTCTGTTTGGTTCACCTGACCCTCCTGGAATGTATTCAGAAACAAAATAGTTCATACATTTTATGTTTTATTCATAAGCCTTAACTCCCATAGCTGCTGACCACTACTGTAATATAGCTTCAGAGAATCACTATCTCTCTTTACTTCTAGTTTGTGCTATATTTTCTCAGTTTAGTGCTCAATTCCAGGGGTGGGTACTATACAGTAAAACTTCACTTAATGTCTTTAAGCAAAATGTATAAAAATACCAATTTTACCACGGACTAATTGATATAAACAAGAGTCAAGTTCCTACAGCATCTCATCAACATCATAACAGAATGATATTGAATGAGTGATGTTATTTGGAGGATCTACTGTATTTATACTCAGTAGAGAGAAAAAAAATAATAAGAGAGATTTAGATAACTATCCACCAACCTCTTGATTATATATAGATGCATAACAGGGTTGGCATTCTGTTCTGGAGTTCTCTGTAACAATAAGCCTATTTACACTTGATGCAATTGCAAGGTGTAAACTTCCAACTCAGTTAGATGCACAGTAGTGTCTACTGGTGACCTTCCAGCTGCTTGTCAGCACCTTCCTATTAAACTCTCGGTCTGCTTAAAATAGAGCACCAATACCTCTGGGCACCTCACTTTTGAAAAACAAAGTAAAGTATCAGATAAGACCATGGGGACTTGGGCTTTATCTAATGCTGCACACTCTTTCTAAAATTGATTCACTTTCCTGCCAACCCAATATGTCCATGAAATAGCCTAGCTACTGCTACAAGAACAATTATTATTCCGCCTGAGGTGACTTGTAGAGTCTCAAGGCCTTACAAACATCCATTTATACTCAGATGGATTGGAGATAAAGCAGACGTGAGTTGGCACTTCAGGCAGACAATGATTGTCAGACATGCCACACTGTGACAGCTAGAGAACTGCCCCATGGCCTGATCGGAGAACACACTTCTGTATTTTCCACAGACAGGTATGCATGGGAATGTATTAAATTTTGTCCATAGACAAATACCATAAAGGTCCAAAGGCCTTTAAATCTGAATTGTTCAAATTTTCAAACGGACAGACCCGAAATCTGTAAGCATGCAGGGAAGTCCTTATGGAAACTTTAATACACTTGTGTATTAGCTTTCTCTATAATCTAATGTCAAGTTCAATTCAATGTAATTCAAGATGTACATAATTGCATCTCATCCTGAAGATATTATTTTTCAAGAGCTCCAAAATGAGGAAATGTGCATATTTCTTACCAGGTTTAATTGAATCCAAGTTGCCTTAAATAAATCCACATACATATATACTGCATATGTACTATTGATGTCTGTAGTAGTATACATATTAACATGCTTCTCAAATTAATATTAATCTCATTAGTGATGTCATTAACTAAAAGTAGAAATATCACTTTAGTAGCCATTTTGTAATTTCTTTATAAAATTCCAGTTCATGCCCTAGCTACTTTGGCTCAGTGGATGGAGCGTTGGCCTGCGGACTGAGGGATCCCAGGATCAATTCTGGTCAAGGGCATGTGCCTTGGCTGCGGGCACGTCCCCAGTGGGAGGTGTGCGGGAGGCAGCTGATCGATGTTTCTCTCTCATTGATGTTTCTGGCTCTCTGTCCCTCTCCCTTCCTCTCTGTAAAAAATCAATAAAATATATTTTAAAAAAATAAAATTCCAGTTCATGTTTGGCCTTATAAGACAAAATAAGTGTTTTTTTAGAATTCTAAACTACATGTTTATATTGTATAGTTACAAATTAGTTCTCAATAATTCATGAGGTCAGTTCAGCAAATGCCAAAGATCCCTTAGGGGCATCATAATACACTTCTTAACAGGGAAATAACTATTAACATCTGAAGCCATGAGAACAGGGAAGTCTATATTTAAAAAAAAAATTGAGAGGAAATTTCAATCCTATTAAAAAATGAGTTGCAACAAAATCACACTCTATTATTTTCCACTCATTGAAGGATATCTATGTGAGAAAACTGGATTAACAATTCTAAACATTAAAGATGAAGGTGGATCCTGTTCAATTAAAATGTTTATTTTGGCCAAAGCCAGTTTGGCTCAGTGGATAGAGCATCGGCCTGAGGACTGAGGGGTCCCAGGTTCGATTCCGGTCAAGGGCATGTACCTGGGTTGTGGGCACATCCCCAGTGGGGGATGTGCAGGAGGCAGCTGATCGATGTTTCTCTCTCATCGATGTTTCTAACTCTATCTCTCTCCCTTCCTCTCTGTAAAAAATCAATAAAATATATTTAAAAAAAATGTTTATTTTGTTTTTTAGTCAAACTGAACACTTCATTTAAATAAAAAATAGCATTAAATATTTGGACAGAATTTCAATTCAATCAGAATTATTGATCTCATGGGCATATATTTTCATGCACAAACCATAAAAATGTCAGTATTTTTTGTATGTAAGGATTCAGGCACAAAAAGTAAGAACAAAATTAGATCAAATTAAGTCTTTGATTTTAATATCAATAAACCATACAAATCCCCCTCTGACACAAAATTGAGAATTTTGTAAATAAACTGGTTTCATCCCACATTAGTAATTTAGAGAAGCAAATACTCAAACCAAACCACGAAATTCCAAGATTATTTGGAGCTTTGATATTGACCCTGGAGGTCTACTTGGGTCTTGAGAGAGAAGGCAGACCTCCCATTTCAGTGGAAAATAAACGAAGTTATTCAGATTCAGGTTTTCTTGATGAATTCAAAGGAATTCTTTGGTGCTTAAGGAATCCCCAGTCTATTCTACATTTGAGCCTTGAAGTGTCTAAGGGAGTTCTGGTGATTGGGGGTAAGTTATGGGAACCTACAGCCCAATGCTACTGGGAATTACCCCAGAAAAGACACAACTTTTGATTTTCACTAATAAGAACCTAAGAAACTTGCCCTCTATTTCTAGCATTGAAAGTTGACCAAATTAGAATGTTATTACCATCAATTTAAAAAACACACATTTCTTTAAAATTGTATCTTCGGCTTCTGCCAAGAATTTGCTGCTGCAGTGACATTAAACTCTCCCTTGCCTATAACCTAAATGTACTTGGTTTCTACCACTTTTAAACTGCTCATTAGTTTAGAAACGCTGATCTGACCATATAATTCTTCTTCAAACCTTCAATATTTCTTGGCTTAGCATTTAATATACTTCATTCAATATTTCTTGGCTTGTTATTTCAGACATTTCTTTCAATATTTCTTGGCTTATTTAAATACATTTTCTAATCTGGCCTACTCCTGCACCTTTACCATCTCTTCTCACTTTCCCCAGCACACTTGATTTCTTAGCCATATCTCATTATTTGCTGCTTCCGACCTCGGCGTCATAGCATGACTTTGCTTGTGCTGTTTCCTCTGCTTGGCGTGCTCTTCTGCCATTGCCCCTCTTGTCACTGATACTCATCTTTCAAGGTCTATCACAAATGTCTAACCACTTTCAGATATACTTTCTCAATTCCATGAGAGAGAATTAAAAAAAAATTCTAGCTTTGTTTCTTGAGAGCTTTATACTTCTTATATTGCAGAACTTACCATATCATCACTAGTGAGGTGGACAAGTTTATTGTTTCCTGTGCTAAAACTTGTGTTCTTTGACATCTGAAAACACATACGTGGGTAGGAGTAAATCTAGGCTCATGATATTTGGTAATTCCATCATGCTTGTAAGCTATGAAAAGTAGTGAGGTATAGAGGAAGACTGGAGCTAGGGGCTGAAGTCTTCTATGAATGAGGAGGAGAGTAACCAGGAGGTTGGTAGATTATCATAACAATTACAGAGCAAGGTGATATATTTGCACCAGGTAAGCCTCAAGAGTTCAGGGGTTTTGGCAGAAAGGGGGGTAGTCTTAGACTAGAAGAAGCAATGAGAATTATAAAGGATGCTCTGACACATGAATGAGAAATGTAAAAGCCTCCTTCATTGTGAGAAATCTTCAAAGAAGTAGTCAGAGGACAACTGAGTTTTAGTTAAGACAAGAGGTGGGAAGAACAATCTGAGAAAGGGTGGAGACTCGAGAGGAGTCTGAAATTGACCAAGGGACAGGGGAAGGATTTCAGAGGGAGGGGAATAAAGAGGGAGTGGGTCAAACTAAGTGCACAGAGCAAGATGCAGATGGCGTTGGGTGAGTGGGTGGATTTTGAATGGTAGTTAAAAGAATGATGGTGTCTGGCATAGTGTGTTGGTTTTGATGGTCTCTGCTTTGTGCCTGGAAAACTGGACTAATGAGTAAGGTCTCAAATGCTTCTCTCTGTGATATAGTGGCTTACGGAACTGGGACACTCTGAGACTGCTTGCAGTGTTGAAAGCGCATGTGAACTAGGACTTAATCTAGCTCTGTCTTGGGTGTGTACAATTGTAGCACTAGACTTCTATTCCTTGCATATAATACAAGGAGATTAAATTAAATAATCCTGGAGATTGTATATAGCTATTATTCTATGAAAATTTGTGTTTATATTTTCAGCAAGTTTAGGCAATTCATATTTCTTGAGTGTTTTGCCCATCAAAGAGGGCTAAAAACTAAAAGAGGAATATATTATTTTATGCCTTTATGCAAGAAGAATTTATTGAGCATCTACTCTAGATCTCAGGTTGGTGGGTTATAAAAGAAATGGAAAAATTCTGTGCTGTCTCAGATCTTCCCCCTGTTAGGTAGGATGATGTTGCTCAGGAATAAATGGCATCTATTGAAGTCATGTGCTATTATACAAACTTTAAAAATGAGACACCCTTCCACACCTCAAGGTCACTCCATGCTTAGACCAAAGTCTTGCATTTACTATTTTTAATTTGGTCCCCAATATCTCATAGGGGCTACTTAGGCAGTTCATATGGTTTTATCTCAAATTCTTGAAGATTTTTTTGTTTTGGCCTCAAGATAATACCAGTTTATTTTCCCCTGAGAAAGTTCAGAAGTAAGAAGTGAAAAAATATTTCTTGTTCTCTGTTCACAGGAAGGAAGAAACATCTGTGCAGCTTAGAGCTGACCGATCCTAAGAATTGTTGCTTTCAAGAGCAGGCCTCTTCTTATGCAGTCATAGCTGCAAAGACCTAGACAGGTCAGGAGACTTTTGTTTTTAGGTTTGGCTCAGACATTAATTCATTGCATGACCTATAAAAAGTCACTTCTTGTTGCTGGGCATTCTTCCTTGGGAAAATAAGAGGTTTCGATGAGAGGGTCAATATTTTAACTATATTACAACTTGAACATCAGTGGTTCCAAAAGTCCACCTTTGAAGTGCTGTGACTAGTAGGAAAGCGCCAATTAGGTCTTTGAGCTATTTGATATTTTGAGGACCACTGATACAATGGGTCCTTCTATTCAAATTCAAAATTGCATTTTTTAACTGCAAAATATTCTTCAAGTATTTTTTTGCAATTAATCTGGTTTCTATGCCTAGACACATGTGTCTAGAAACGGAGAGAGGTGAGAAAGGGGGCAAGATGCAGAATTTAACACTACCAATAATTTATGTGTAAGGTTGTTTTGTTTTGTTGAAAGCACATCCTTGAGTTCCTGGAAACCTGAGAAGGAAAGTATTATATGTGTTTCAGAACCGGCTGTGGATGAATTCAGGACCAGGGGGCTATGAGGAAGTATGTGTCAGCATTTGTTATCCAGGAGTGTCTGGTCCTTGGAGTGCCCTCCATCACCTAGTGGTTTGCCACGTCCCTCAGGCCACCAATTGGTCATTGCTGATTAGGAAAACACTGCCAGTGAAGAAAGTTGTCTATTTTGGTCACAAAGAAAGAGGCTGTGGTACAGTCTGGCCTTTTTAATGAGTGGTCATTTTTATATATTTATTCTATAGATTCAGCAGTTTGAACCGTCATTTGTTTGGACCATTTTTTCTTGTGAGACTTTAGGGAAGTTATTTAGTTGCTCAGAGCTCCCATTCCTTCATCTGTTAAAGTAAGCACATCAGCTTCACGGGGTTGTTGTGAGCATTTTATGAGACGATGTTTGTGGAAACATTTTAAACTGTTAAAATGTTGTTAAACACAATGGCCATGTTGGTTTGCAGCCTCTGCAGAAGCTTTCTAGGTGAAATCTAAAACTGATCTTTGTTAACAGGGCGGGGAGAGACAGAAGAAAGAGGTAGACCCCTCAAGATTAGAAGGTGGTAGGTCTAAGGAGCAAAGATATTTATTCATGAGGCTTGTATTGGAGGCCACAGATGAGTAGTTTGCTAGGCCCACCCACCAAATCTTAAAAGTTTATATAGAGGCCTCACCTGGAGTTAGTCATGAACCCAGCCCAGATGGTCTGATCACCACATTGCTATCTCAGGGCTGGGGCTTTGGGCACCTTTGGACATGGGGAAGGCAAGCAGAAGACACATTTCAAGCACAGGGGAGGGAGTGAGGAGCCTTCAGCTCTCAGGTCAAACCTGCAGTCATCTCTTGATGACCTTCCCCAACACATATGTGTCAGTATATCCAGTTGGAAACGTAATGGGCAATAAAGTGATTTTTCTTTCCTATACCCCCGAAGACAATCATTTTCTGTATGGCAGAATTTTTTTGTCATCATTGTCTTGTACAGTATAATTTTATCCATCTACTTCTAGTAAATTTGCCAATTTGGTAGCTTTGGATCAGATTGCCCATATTTTCTATAAATCTATTCTGAGCAGGACTCTGTTATTGTTGGCACGCCAGCTCATTCATTGATGTTTGCAGCTGCCAAGACTTTACCACAATTGAAGAAATAACCATGGAAATCAGACTTATACCTGAATGCCTTTACATTTGTTCATTTAAATCTGATCTCAAAGTATTTGTTTTACTCATTATGTGCCCAATTTGCCTAAAATAAATCAGGACCCAGTCAGCACTCAATTCCTGGGGTAATTGGAGTTTTTAGTGTCAGCAGTAGCATTCATATGTATTTCATCATGAGAGGCTACAGTGTGAGTGTGTGTGTGTGTGTGTGTGTGTGTGTGTGTGTGTGTATTTGGAGATATTTTTACTTCATCTAAAAATAAATGGATATAAACTTCTGCTAACTAATAGAAATAAAATACTCTGTTTTTATGTATCAGTTTTACCTGAAGAAAAAAAGGATGGAAAATAAATTGGATGAATGTATTCTAATTTATCACCACAGAAATATGTATACTATCTTTTGAAACTAATCTAAGATTTTCATGCAACAATCTCAGGGGACAAGTAAGCATATGGATATATGTAGTCCCTGACAAATTAATATCTATCCTGACATGAATTAATTAATGATTCATTATAAGAACAAGTGAAAGGACACACATAAGACAGAAAACAGATTTAATTGTGTTGACTTGATAGTCAGCAATTATACCCTGTCTGCTCAAAGTCTGTGCAGTATTTTGTTGTAAATAACAGTTGGAAAACGAGAGGTAGGGATTCAGGCAAGTAAAACTTTCATTTATTTGACGTAATTATTAAGGTGAACGTTAGGGAGCTCTCTTCTTCTTTACGGTTCTGGACAGAGGGGTCTTCACGCAAAGAATGCTAGGCAAGGGGAACCCACTCACTTTTGGCTTGCTCTCTATATTTTGGGACCTGAGTCTGTACCTCAGGCTTCTCTTCACTCATCCACTCAGTCACCAGCAGAGACGTTGTGAGGCTGGCTAACAATTCTGTATTCTAATTCCTATGTGTGGGTTTTCCTCCTCACTCCACACCACCAAGCTTTCCTCAGAAACCAGCTGAGTATGGCAGGCCAATGAGTAGTCAGTGAGAAGGCCCTGAGTAACCTCTACAGGATGCAGGACCATAGGCTGGTTTTCCAGATGCATGAAAATAATCTCCACATTCTAACAACTCCTGTAGGTTTTTACCTAGTAAATCTGAGTAGAAATTGGAAATTTGTATTTCATGAAATGGGGGAGCATTTTAGGTTTCCCACACTCCTCTTTTTGGGAACCACTAATCTAAATAAAAATAAGAATGCCCTCTATCTATGCTGAATACCATTCAGCCTCTGCTCACACAGGGAGCTATTAACTCTTTTAGAGAGTTTATTCAATAAAATATGACTTAATTAATTTATTAAAAAAAAAAACCTGTGTAGCCTTCCTCCTATGAGTTAGGTACTAGGGATATAAGAATACATGTTCTGTGCCTTCCTTCAATTTCTGATTGAAAAATGTGTATAGTTTCATTTTAGACAGATTAATAAACAACAGTAAGGAAAATACTTGCTCTAACAGGTAGCAATGCTAATATTTTGGCCTACTTAATTTCATTTTCTCTCTCTGTCTATTCTTGTATGTTTAAAAAGGAAAGGTTGGGATCTCCTTTCAACTAATTTTCTACTCTGTGTTTTTTTAAAAAACAGCTTAGTATTCCATTCTATGTGTCAAAAATGTAAAGGGTATTTAGATTATCTCAAAATGTATACCACAAAAATGGTGCAGCTAATTTTTTATAAACTTTTCCCAACATTTCTAATTATGTAGGTAAATGTCTATAAGTGGAATTTCTGAATTAAAATATATAGGCTTTTAAGACTTTTTAAATCCATTGACAAATTGCCTCTCCAGAAAGAATGATCCAATTTTCATTCCCATTTCAATTGTATAAAAATATTCATGTTTTCATACCCTTGGTGATACTGATATTTCATTTTTTTTATTAAAAATCTATAATTACTAGAAAGTTCTCTCTTGCACTGAGCTCAATTTCACCTATTCAAATTTTCAACCTATTGATCTGACTTTTGTCTTCTGGGGCTTTGTGGAGTAGGTTCAATCCCCCTTCATTAAAATATAATTTCAAATATTTGAAAATAATTATTATGCTGTCCCCAGTTGTCTTTCTTTTCTCCAATAATTACTCCTATAACCCACTTCCTAGTGTCTCCACAATTCTGGTCTCACTGTTCTAGATAAGCTTCAGTCAATCAAAGTCTTTCTCTTACTGTTGTGGCAAGGATTAAATTAAGGAGTGTGCCTGAGAGAACAGTGCCTTCTTTGTTTTAGACAGAATACTTCTAACTGCTGCACAATAAACAGGCATTAGCTTTTCTTGGAAATTATGCCACTCCATTGGCTCATAAATAAATTTCAAACAAAATTCCAGAGCAGTTTTAAAAACAATCTCATGGGCACGTCTGACCTCTTCTGCACTTCACTGGTGCAGTTGTTTTCTTGAGGCCCAAGTGTAGGACTTGAACAGAAATCAGCACAATTTTAGCTTATCAAGTTTTTTTGAAACTGTTTTCATCACTAGATGTATATCTTATATAAACTTGATAAGGATGTCTTTGGGCTTGTAGTAATTAAGCAACAGACCAGATGATGACTGTTGTAGAGTCCTGCCACACCCTATTCTGTTACTGACCCATTAATCAACACACGTTAGGTACAATGCTTAGTGTAGCTATGCTAACTGCAGTTGATCGTGTGTGTGTGTGTGTGTGTGTGTGTGTTTGTGTGTGTGTGCTCCTATAAAAGATGTAGAGGGAAACTTGGTAAAATAAACCACATTTGACATATTTTAAACTTACTTAAATCACCATGTATTCTTTGTATGGTATTTTCTTGACCTTCCTGCCTATGATTCCTTTTTTCTTTTCTTTTAATGAAAATTAGTGTGGCATGACAAGTTTATTGTGCATGTTGGTTCCTTGGTTTCAACTTCACTCCAGAATATAGCCATGGTCAATATACAGGTCAACTTGATGGAGCTTCTAGTTTATAACTTTATTTTTCTATTTTGAAATGTTGGACTATCTGCCCCTATGTTATCTACTGAAACACCTTGCTTTTATGGTAAATTAAGTGTTTTCTTTTTTTAACTGGCCCAGTGGATAACATTTGAGTTTTATAATTTCTAGTCATTTCAAGCTATATTTTTTACTATCTCTTAGAATCTTTAACTAAATTTCCCTGAAAACTATGTTGTTACCCACACTTCTCAATTTGAAAGTTATTTAACTTGACATAGAAGATGATCTTAAATAAGAGTCCAGGACTTTTGCATTATTTGTTAATAATATTATTTATCTCAATTTTTAGATTTAAGCCTTCCTCATTCTTAATATTATAGACATACTTCTAATTACCCAATTTGTTGTTTTTAACACTGTTGCCACATATATGTGGTAAAACACATGTCTGTGTGTTTTAACATAGATTTTACATTCATATATGGAATGAATTGTCCTTATCATAGCTGATCTATACATGCCAAATAATTCTGATGACTTTTCCACTGTAAATTTATTACTTTCCTCTTTCCTTGCTCTATTTATTGGAAGAAAGTCACAAAGTTCATCCTACATTCAAAGGGAAGGAAAATTATGATCTTTCAACTATTTCATCTCTGCTTATCTAGTTTCTTCATTTTGGGTTCTAAGAGGCTCCACCACTAAATGGACCACATTTATTCTAACAGATTCCTAACCCTTTTCTAAACACTCT
The DNA here is from genome assembly GCF_964212035.1 of Myotis nattereri. Classification (NCBI taxonomy): domain Eukaryota; kingdom Metazoa; phylum Chordata; class Mammalia; order Chiroptera; family Vespertilionidae; genus Myotis; species Myotis nattereri. The sequence goes on from NC_138082.1 coordinate 23,536,963, forward strand.
TCTCCTTTTCTTGTCTTGGGACCAGCTCCCTAAAACTTCCTAATGTTCCTATATTATTTTTCTCTTTTTTTGCAGGACTGAACTGATTTTCATTGTCTTCATTTGAAACTCAACATGGCATATGATGGCTACTTTCCATAATTTTGAGTTGAAAGATAAGTTGTGCTGGGTTAGAAAGCTACTCAAGAAAGCAAAAGAAGCTAAATTTAGGTGTAACAGGTAGTGTTAAAATAACTGATCACTAGTTAACAACTGATGGAATAACCAATCAGTGGTGTTATAAGGATTTCAAGGAGTGTCAGGGAGATGCAGAGATCTTTGGAGAAGGAGGCTGTCATTATTGATCTTCTTAACATTTATCTCCTAACATATTGAATGATACCAAATACATACCTAATGCATTTGTGTTCTTTATAGAGACATGTCAATGTAGATATACATACACACTGATTTCTATATAAAAACACACATAGAAAAAGCAAAGCACTAGGAAAACCAAAGCACTGCTTTTGCATCAAGACCTCCAAGCAGATCTGATAATTCAGTTACTATTAATGGTGACTATCTGCTATCATTGATGAACCTACATTGACACATCATAATTACCCAAAAGTTCATAGTTTACTTTAGGGTTCACTCCTGGTGGTGTACATTCTATGGGTTTGGACAAATATTTACTGACATGTAGCCGTCATTATAAAGATTAACAAATAGCTAACAACTAAATATAAAAATAAGACCATGGACAAACATGTCGTCTTTCTCTCCCTTGATGTTGGAGAACTCTGGGCAGAAGTGGCTCCCGATCTAGGTGTCCTGGCTTTGGGCATCCAAAGCAAGACAGACAAAGCAAGGCATACAAATGCCTCTTGCATTTAAATTATGCAGATGACTTCAGCGGGGTTTAAGTCATTTTTTAAAAACATGTTTTTATTGATTTTAGAGAGAGAGGAAGGGATAGGGAGAGAGAAAAACATAGATGTGAGAAACATTGATCGTCTGCCTCCTCCACACCCCCTACTGGGTACAGAGCCAGAAACCCAGGCATGCGCCCTGAGTAAGAATTGAATCTCTGACCTTTTAGTACATGAAACAATGCTCAACCAATTGAGCCACACCAGCCAGGGCAGAGTTTTAATCTTTATGCATTAATTTGGGAGTTTTCAAAAGACAGATTAATGAAACCATACATCTTTACCAATTAGGCTTCTTCTTCATTGGTAAATATACTCATTAATTATTTGTAGACATAGTTTTGAGATTAGCCACAAACAATTCTTCCACAAAGTAATTTAGTTAGTGAATTAAAAATATCATGTGCGACTACAAGTAGCTGATTCCAAAGAACTGCTGAGTTGGGATGCCATGTATTAGCTTCATTATGCAAATAGGTGTCCCAAGAGAGCCATCCCAAAGACTATTAGCTTCCCTCACCTTTAATAACCTAAGATCTCCAGTTCCTGATGTGTGCAGATGAAAATATGTTCCGCCTGTGGGTAAAGGTGTTATTAATGCATAATTCTTTAGCTTCTTTCCCCCTACACTAGAATTCTATTTTGGCAAACCTCTTGGGTTTGGTTGTCAGAGAGATAAAAGCCTGTAAGTATGGAAGTAGAATCTTGGTAAATTTAGATGGCCTTGTTACTATTCCTGGACTGCAATCTTTATCTGTGAGGAATACTCCATCTCCCCTGCCCTGTTCAACAACTGATCCTATGGCAAATGATCCTGTGGCTCTAACTGGCACTTTTTAAAAATATGCCTTTTGTTTCTATCTGTAGATGTGTCAGAATTGCCAGTTAGCTTTCAGATTCAGTCTCTGTGCAGCAACAGATGATTTATAGGGAATGTTATTCTTGGGCAGATAGTGCCTTTATCTGGAAGAAAGTCAACCATGGCCCTTGGCAGGCTCAGAGAGAGTATTACCATTTGGTGGCTACAATAGTCACTTCCAAAACTGAAATGCAATGCAATCGTACAGCCTTTTCAAAAGGTATTGTGCTTGATGCGGGTGTCGGTTGACATTGAGAAGGTGTGATAGTTCACAGGTCTAAAATAGTTACCAAAGGTATTCCCAGAAGTTAATCATCAGTAGTTTCAACCTTGGAAAAGTTCAAGCTTGCTACCAGAATAAATGATGGTTAATCCTCATAGGGGGGATTTTCCAGCTTTGCTGATATGGTAGTGTAATTAATTAGTGACTTATAAAGAAAATAAATTAAAAATGTTTGTTTTCCATTCTTTCTGCTCCTGAGTCCTGCTGGATAGTGCCTGTCACAAGGAGGGGTTGAGGATAAGAAGGCAGACGGCCTTTCTTAGGAGAGCCCAATACCAAGAGTTTCAGTGTTAACCTAGAGCATTTGGAACTTCTTGGCAACTTGATTCATCTCATGTTGGTGGCAATATATGGCTGAACAATGACTGAAAGGTGTACTACTTTTGTGTGTCCCAGGTACTTAAAAAAGTGCCAAAAAGACAACAAATAAGTTTCATTAAAAATTGATCCAGCATTTTGGGGAAAGGTGGTTTATTTCTTTTATTGTCTACTTTAAATACTTTGTTGTACTTCATCCAAAATTTTCTTATTTTTTTAAAATATATGCTACATTATCTTTTTGTTCACCTCTCTCCAAAGATCTGTTCTTTGGAAATCTCTGTGGCCATAATTCTTCAGATATTAAAGAATATAGTACCTTCACACCATCCTCTATTTCTCTGTTCCAATGCTTAGTGTAGCTCAAACAGTTTCCAAACTGTTCCAAAGTCTGAGTTTCCTTCAAATGACTCTTTTTGTGACTCTTTTATTTCTGTTTTTCTTTCACTCATAGTTTCTTATTCTTTTGCTAGTGGGTCTTCTTCCAACAGGGCCTGTTTGTTTGTTTGTTTGTTGTACTTTAGATTCTCAGCCTTTAAGACTCATTTCTTTTTTTTTTAATATATTTTATTGATTTTTTACAGAGAGGGAGGGAAAGAGATAGAGAGTTAGAAACATCGATGAGAGAGGAACATCGATCAGCTGCCTCCTGCACATCTCCTACTGGGGATGTGCCCGCAACCCAGGTACATGTCCTTGACCGGAATCGAACCTGGGACCTTTCAGTCTGCAGGCCGACGCTCTATCCACTGAGCCAAACCGGTTTTGGCAAGACTCATTTCTTTACTCTTCTGATGTCTTCCATGCCCTGCAACATGCTTGCTCAGCCAAATGTGTTCATAGAACATGTTTAGCTCTCTGTGAGGTTTCTTCTTAGTTAGTGAGGCATTGATAGGTCTGATAATTTCCCTATGACCATACAGTGGATTACTAGAAGAGTGAGAATTATAATTCAGGTCTTCTGATTTCCAAGAGAAAATATGATTCAAGTGAACTCCCACTATTAATATATGGCCCCTAGATCCACAGCAGCAGTGGCCTTGTTTGGGAACTGGTTAGAAGTGCAGATTCTCAGGCTCTGCCCCAGACCCACAGAAAGCATCCACATTTTATCCAGATTCAAGGTGATGTATAGACACATTAAAGTTTGAGCAGCTTTGAACTAGACCTCTCACTATTGAAGGACAGCTCTCAAACAAACGGCATAGCGTTGGTAAGTTTACTTTGCATCTGTGAGATTTCTCTGAGTCCTGGCTGCCCTGATTGAAGTACGTGAGCAACACAAGCCTCAGCCTTGGTTTCTGTATCTGTGTTTGCCTGATCGCTATTCTGGAATTTGGTTTCAGATAAGCTGCGCTTGTAGAGAATTTTAAGTAGTTAATGACAAAGCAAGTGGAACATCCTTTTCTAGGCAATTAGTTTTCTCTGTGCTTATTTATTTGTAGTTTGCTGATTCAATTTAGTAGTATTTGCCAACTTGTTTGTGACTACAGAGGCATCATAGTTTTAAATGTATTTAGTTGACATCTGTTTCTTAGAATATATTGTCTGCAATTTTCCTAGCACAGAGTGAAATATACCCAAGTGCTTTGTGGGGCATTTCAATATCCAAAATGATTTTTATTGTTTTCCCAAACTGTAATAAAAGAGGTGTTATCTCCTTCATTCCCCTGACTGGATTTTAAATTTAGAGGAAGACCAGCACATGCATTTGACAGCCGGAGGTGTAAAGCAAAAGATATTTGATATCAGCATTGAAATGAATCACTGGCATAGGAAACAGTTATGAATATTTTCTGGGGGAGAGAAAGTGTTGTCAGATTTAACCACTATCATATCAGTTTATGTATAAGGTGCACATCCAAGCTTAGGATTTCACAGGACAAAAGTAGAGTAATTGTGAAAAATGGGTTATAAAGCAATTTTCAGGTAGAAAAGAAAGAAGCAAATGAAAATGAACCTTGAGGGATCAAAAACACTTTTGAATATTTTTTATTTTTTCCCTATTTTTCATTTCCACATAAACAACCTTTTGATTTGAAAGACTATCAAGAAGGGATTGTAATTTGAGGCATGCCAGAATCCTACAAATTGATGCATAGCTCAGTGTATGCATGCATTTGACATTAAATGTGCTTCATGTTCCTGAATGCTTCCACCATCTGAGAGTAGACCCTGGAATGTGCATCAACTAAAGGACTTGTATGCATGCATATAAGCATAACCAGTGGACATAAGACATTGGGGGATAGGGGAGGCTAGGGGACTGTCTAGGGCGGGGGGATAAAATGGACACATATGTAATACCCTTTGTAATACTAACAAAAAAAAAAGAGGATATGAGACAATCCAGGTTACTGTATAGACAGGAAGCCTCTGCCCAACATGGCTTGAACCCAGAATCAGTATTACCGATGCTGAACACTGTGGCAAGTCTCAGCAAAGCCATTTCCAGAGGCTCATATTCTGTGATTTTTTTAACTCCACAGGCCTGAAAATTAGGGTAAGAGGTCCAATGATAACCACTCCCACCTAATATTCACCAAGACCTAATCTTTATCACCAGTCCTATCTCTAATTTTGTGGAGAGCCTGAATGTGACTCAGGCCTTCAGACAAAGCTCACAAGTATAAGGCTCTAATGATTAGAAATGTGCAGAAAAGATAGCCCTCCCCCCAAACCTGGCATAAAATATAGTTCTTCTTACTCACACAAGTTTAACCCACTTCACTAATTCATAGCCAATTAGGAAACAGATGAGCAAAGTAAGCAACCCAGCAACACCATGCCTGCAAAATGGGGGCAGGAAATGATGGTTGATGTGACCATCCACACCTACCCGCCCCCCCCCCCCCCCCCCCGCCAACTTGGACTCATTACTCCGTATCCACAAAAAAGAAAGTAAAGTCATCCAGAGATGATTTGAGACTCCGGCCATCAGCTGGCTGGCAGCTGTCCTCACACATCCTCACTGCTATGACCTTCTGGAGAGAGAATTCTCCTCCCCCATCCTTACTTCCCAGCACTGAAGATTTATTGCTGGAGCCTGCTAACATCCTCCGAACTTATCCATGATGATAACCTTACAATTACAGAAAGTTATGCAACTTTTGGAAAGCAAGATAAAGATGTATCTTATTTCCACTTTGCTATATTGATGAGTTTACCTTTCCTTCAGTTTTGAAATTCCTAAGCTGTGAGTGAAAGCATGTTCTTTGACATTTGCAGTGGTGCTATTGTTAGCTCAGTCTTTATTGTGTAGGAAGTACAAATTTATGCTATTTGAGAGAAAAATTGAAAACTCCCTGGTGTTTATGCTAAATATATATACAAGTTCACATTAGAAAAAAGAGTATTGTCTTAGTACCTGAAGTGATATTTCTGTTTGAAATCTAAGTAAAAATTCACAGTGATTCCCAGAAGCGTACAACTCATGACTTCTATATATTTCACATTGGAGAGAGAGCCTAGAATATTTTTATGGTAGTCTAATTTTATTTCTTGGAATTACCTGCTACTGACTTTTGAAAATTGAAGAAATCATGTGTGTTTAATTGTACCTGCATTGCAAAAACAGCCCGGGTATAATTTAAAGGCATTCTACACAGAAAACATTTTATTTTTATTTTTTTAATATATTTTTATTGATTTTTTACAGAGAGGAAGGGAGAGAGATAGAGAGTTAGAAACGTCGATGAGAGAGAAACATCGATCAGCTGCCTCCTGCACATCTCCTACTGGGGATGTGGCCGCAACCCAGGTACATGCCCTTGACCGGAATCGAACCTGGGACCTTTCAGACCTCAGGCCGATGCTCTATCCACTGAGCCAAACCGGTTTTGGCCAAAAAAACATTTTAGAAGGCTTAAAGTTTTATCTTGCTATATTATGTTCTCTTTTGAAGATTTCCATACACCTTTGAAATATCAGGGTCCTGTGTTCCTGTTAGTGAAATGTTTCATGCTCATTTATGTTCCAATATTGCAGAGAGGTTTAAATGCTGAATTAAGGATTATGCAAATATAATTGTCCATGTTATGCCATATGCCATAGTGGAGTATAGGTGACTTATTTCATTCATTCATCAAAAACTATTGAGTAGGTGCTTGTATATATTATTTTCTTTCTAGGCCCTGAGAATACAGCATTCTACAGGGAAAAAAGAATTCCCTGCTTCTATGAGTTTTACTTTCTGGTATGAGAGTCAGAGAATAAGCAAATAGATGGTGATGAGAGCTATATAGAAACTTTAAAGCAGGATAAAAGAGAGAGGCTGGAGGTTATTTTAGGTAGTGTGGTCAGGGAAAATAAAATTGATTTTTTAAAAATATTTTTTTATTGATTTAGGAGAGGAAGGGTGGGGGTAGAGAGATAGAAACATCAATGATGAGGGAGAATCATTGATTGGCTGCCTCCTGCATGCCCCCCTCCTGGGGATAAAGCCCACTACCCAGGCATGTGTCCTCACTGGGAATCAACCTGGTTTATAGGTTGATGCTCAACCACTGAGCCACACCAGCAGGGCTGATTTTAATTATTTGTTTCATCATTTAAACATGTAATCAATATTTTACATTCTTTTCACTCAATTTTTTTTTCAAAATCTGGTACATGTTTTATACTTAAAGCATGTCTCAATTCAGAAATTTTAATTGGAAATAATTGATTTGTGTTTTGACTTTATAAAATTTATAGTTGATAAGGAAGATTAATATATTTGTGTTGTTCAAACATACCTAAGGGTTTTCTGGTAATTAAATTAGTACATGTTGTACAATTTAAATTTAAATTAATGAAAATTAAATAAAATGAGAAATTTAGTTCCTCAATCTCAGTAACCATAGTTCAAGTGTTCAATAGGCCCATATAGCCAGTGGCTGTTGTATTGGATAGTGAGAAGCTGAGTGGCTATAAAAGAACAAATTAATTGGAGAGCTGGCCACAGGCCAGAGACAGAGAGCTTAAAGTTATGGGAAAATGTTTGAATTTCATTCAGCTTGAGATAGAAAGTCTTTGAAAGAATATGAATGGGTGAGTGACATGTTCTGATGTGTGCTTTAAAGAGATCTCTTCAGTAGGAAAGAGAATGAAAGCCTGGAGATCTGGTAGGAGATCATTAGGTAGTTAGGAAAGGGATGAAAGCGGTGTACCCTAGATAACCATGGTGCAGGAGTGAGAAGTTGTTGGTTTCAGGGTGTATTGTGATGGTAGAGTTAACAATACTTGCTACTGGATTATTTGCAGGGTAGGCACAAAGAGGAGAAGGTGACTCCTAGATTTCAGCCTGAGCAACTATATGAATGGCAGTGCTACTGATGAGATGGGAATGGTCAGGTAGAAGGGATTTTGAGGGCTCATGATTTGGACAAATTAACTTTGATTTGTCCATTAACCTTTCAAGTTAATTGCTAAGTTTGGAACTCGTTGGGAAAGGTTGGAGCTGGAGACATGGATTTGGTGGTTACCACATAGATGGTATTTAAAGTCATCTGGATGAGATCATCCAGACACTGAGGGCACACAGGGAAAAGAAAAAAAATATGAGAGGTGAATCCCAGGGCACTCTAGAATTTAGATATTGGAAAGATGAGGAGAAGCCAGCAAAGGATATTAGGATGGATGGATGATGATGTAGGAGGAAAACTGGGAGAATGCAACATCTTAAAACCAAGTTTAGCTGTCTGTTTTGGCAAGAAAAAGGTGATGCACTCAAGTAGAGTATTTGAAGAGAGCTTAATAAAGGGAATTTTTATTACGGTGTGATCACAACATAGAGAAGGACTAAGGAAATAGTTGAGGTACCTAAGGGGTGCAAATGGGGTTACCACAGCTGGGCCTGAAAAGACAAGAAGAGAAAGAGAGAACGAGAGAGAGAGAGAGAGAGAGAGAGAGAGAGAGAGAGAGAGAGAGAGAGAAAGGGAAGGGAAGGGAAGGGAAGGGAAGGGAAGGGAAGGGAAGGGAAGGGAAGAGAGAGAGAGAAGAGAGAGAGAGAGAGAGAGAACTGCTGAAGAGTTGAAGAGTTACCTAACCAAAATTGTGACACTGTGTTGAAGGATACCAGTCCATAGCAGCACTGGAAGGAGTAATTAAGACATTGATAATCCAACTTCTAATTTCTTCCATCTTTCAATGTTCTGCCATTGGACAGATTGATCCAGAAGCCAATCAGGAGGAGCCTGTGGGGTGAGCAGTGGTAAACACAGAAAAGAATCACTGGGGTCCTGCGTATTTCAATAGGATGAATATATCCAAAACAACTGGTGCTGTAGGAGACATACATATATCAAGGGAAACTAATTTTGAATGCTTAGTATATGCTCATATCTTCCTTCCTCTCACTGCCTACTAGACATCTCTAGTTGGATGCCTCTAAGGCACTTTAAACTTAACCTGTTCAAAAGTCTATGATCACCTCCCCCTTTCCCAAACCTCTTCTTCCTCCTGCATTTGCTATCTGCTTCAGTGACCCCACTAACAGAGCCATTAAGCGAGGAATCTGAGTCAGTCCCAGCTACAATATTCCTTTCAATTCGTCTTCCTGTTTGACTTGCAAACTTATCTTCTGTTTTCCTCATCTTCTAATAATACTGTCTTAGGTCAAGCTCTCAACATTTCTCACCTGGAAATAGACTTCTACATCTGATTTATTCCGCCTCAAATTTTTCAACGATGCTTTCGGGAGAGTTATGATCGAAAATACAGATCTGCTCTGCTTACCCCTTTCTATTCTCTCTCCCATGAGACTTCCCATGGTACACACAGCCTCCGTGACAGGACACCTGCCTAACCTCCTCATGCCTCCTAGCTCTTCCTGTTTCCTCAGCCTCCTCCTCCTACTTAATTTTGAGCAATAACAAATCATGCCTGTGTCCTCCAGCACACCCCATTTCTGCAAGCTCATGCAATTTGCTTGGACTGTCTTTCATCTAGACTCCTTTCCACACCCATTTTCTTTCCCTTCCAAGCTTGGTTAAGTTTTTCTTCTAAAGAAAATCTGCCTCAAGACAAAAGCAACATTACTCTTATGTGTTCTCTCTGTTCTTTGGACAAACTTTGATTTTTTTGCCCTTATATATGACATGGTTATTATTACTAATTTATATGTCTGTCATCACTTTCTAGGAAGTCCATTGCTTGAGTGGTGAAGCTGTAGATTTTTCATCTTTGCATTTTTGCAACTGGCAACTTCCTAAAGTTTGAGCTGTGGAATTATTTTAAGATATTGGGCAAACTAGTTCTAGATGAGGACTGAAGTAAGGATGAAGTGGGGACTAAGAGGAAAAAGAATTCCCAGGTAATCTGATATTGGTATGAAGTGTTCCAAGCTCAGCAGAAAGCCAAAGTCTGGGTAGAAATAACACAGACTGAGGCTAATGCGTTCAGGAAACCTCCTGTGTGAAGGATGGTCTTTAAAGTCTCTTATCATACTTTGTGTAACTTCCCTCCTATTGTGTAATATCATAGTTTGTGTTCTTTACCAGAAAAGCCTGCCACCTGTCTTCTCCATGTGGTTTACTGTGTACTTAAGTCCTTCTAAACACAATTTTCCAAAGGCTGTACTAAACACTTGACTCATATCGCCTCATTTAATCCTTCTAATGTCCAAGCCATTACCTGCAGAGGCAGCAAATATCTCTGGTTAGAACCGTGGACTCTAGCCAGGTTGCCAGACCCTGGAGCAGGTTATTTAACCTCTTTGGGTCTCAGGGTTTGCATCTTTAAAATGCGGTAATTAGTAGCACTTACCTTACATGATTCTTATGTACATCAATAAGTCAATATTTATAATGTGCCTAAGACTGCCTTGGACATACCAAAAGCTATGCAAATGATTGTTAAAGAAATTTTACAATTTCTCCTTAATTTCTTCATCTTTCTTTTATACTTTCCTTTCACCAAACTAAGTCTTTTCTTTTTTCACAGCTTCTCTCATGAGTGCTTTTTCCCCAAATCACTCATAATGGGGTTGATTATAATTTACTATTTTTGGAGATTTCTTTAAAGGTCTAATGAAATTACATCTACACACGTAAATACATATAAGTTAAAAGCTATACAAGGTTATAGCCATGTTAAGTGAACAATAGTGATTGCAGTAATAGCAAATGAAAAGTAGCTTCTATACCTGGCCCAATCTCCTACCCACTCTAGTAACCTCCATAGGAGGGCCATGTCCACCATCACTGTCTGATTCATTTGGGGGTGTCCCTAGAGCCATATATGACATTTTCTCCTTTACCAAATATGAAGAAATATAGACAATGAATGTCTGGAATCCATTTAAGGTCTGGAATTCTTCAATCATCTCCCTGTCATGATTAAACACATTCAAGTATTACATGACACACAAACTAGTAAGACCACATGTTAAATCACGGCTTTTGTCTGAATATATATTAACTCCCGGGAATATGTTAATTCCTACATTGCTTCCTTTTCTCCCTTCTGTCCCACCCATACCTACCCATCCTTCCTCTTTGCTCAACTAGCATCTCAGGACTCTAAATGATTCCACATTTTATATCCGAGGAGTTCTCCTTTACCTTTTGCTAATCCTATATCTTCTACAAAGAAATTATGAAAACAATTAGGTCATTTTTAAACTTACCCAATTCATGCTTAATGCTTATTTTTAAATGTACTTATGATTTTAACTGTTGGTTGATAGTTTCATAATCTGATTAATCTGAAATGTGAAAACTGTTATTTTGACATTCTTAAAAATTCTTCTTTGAAAATGGAAGATGGGATTTAAGTTTATTTATCAAGTTAGATTTTCCTTTGACTCAAAAGATCACTCTGAGTCTTTTTTGCAGCACTATGCAATTTGTGCTGAATCTTTTCATTTAAATGATATTGCAGTAGGAAGAGAAAGGTCAGAGACCAGAAGGAGAACAACAGGCAAATATCACTTGAGATAATGTTCAGACAGATCTTCTTGGAGTTAACAGGCTTTAATTCTGAATCTATTCAGCAGCGAGTTTTTTTTTTTTAAGTCTGTCACCCATTTTGATGATTATGATATACTTACAAATAAATCACAGTTGAATTCATAGACCCCAATTATTTATTGTAAAGAAATGAACATGGCAATATGCTTTCTATGCCTTTCCAATTAGAGTTCAGATCAATTTATCTTTGTGGAGATATTGCCTAGTGGAATTTAAAAAATATATTATGACATGTTATTGGAGCCAACTAGCTGGAACACAAGGTTCCCGAGACTCAACATTCATTATTTATCCATTTATACTAATAAACCTTTATATCCCACATGTCCCCTGCTCAGATTTGAATGGAGCTTCAGAAGCACAACCTGTTTTAAATTTATGACACAACAGCAATTGCTTATGACAAAGAAGAATGCCATAGAAGTACATCCATTTCCCCCCCACAGGAAGACAAATAATAAGATTTTAAAAAAAGAGAGGGCATGTCTCTTCCTTAGAAGAAAAATTAGTCTTAAGAAAAAGAAACTCAAAGATCATAAACCATAAAAAGAAAGAAAAATTGCTTGGGGGCTGCAAGATGAGATTGAGTCGTAATATAGAAGTTGCTGGTCTTTTCCTACCGAAAGGTAGAACCAATTGATTTATGAGTTACAACTCAAAGCTTGCTCCCCTCCTCCTTCTCCTTCTTCTCCCCTCCCTTTGCTACTTGGGAAGGGAATGTAGATACTAGATGGCCTGTCTCTTTAGATTTGCCACACTGTGTCTTAATTATCAGTGCTGGAAGATCAGGCAGTGGTATTTTCTAACTTCAAAGCCTTCAACAGCTCGAGCAGCATGAGGAGGATTAGATGTGCCAGGATGCAGAGTGACAACAATATGGTGTCTTCATATTTTAGGACTGTCAGCTCATTTTTTATTTGTGGCACATCAAAGTGAAAATGAGGACACAAGGAGGGTTTTGCTCTTTGTTATTCTCTTCTTAAGTGACAGCAATACCTTCCAATTCAGTGCCCAGGCCCGAGTACTTAAACAATTCTTTTGATTTTTAATATGTCTCCTAGTTACAGAACTTGGAAAAAGCAGCTAGTGACAATGAATTGGAAGAGGAAAGCAGCATGCTTATGTAGAAACATGATTAGGGATTCCAAGATGTTTTAAGCGATGTAAGTATTATAACTATTGCTGGAGATTAAGTGAGTAATAGCAAAGTAACAGTGATGATAATGATAATAGGAGCAGTAGTGACAGCAGCAGCAGCTAATATTTATTGAGTGCTTACAAGTTGCCAGGCATTGTGTTAATCACTTGTATACACGATGGACCTGAGGCTCAAAGAGGTGGAACAGCTTGCCTAGTAGTATACAGTGTGGCCTGGAATTATGATTCTAACCCAGGCCATTGGACTCAGAGCCCATTCTCATGACTATAAATAGTTCAGTGAGGGCTTATCTTAAATAGAAATTAGGTTATGAAAGTAGCACATAGGGAAAAACAGCATTAGTGGTCAAAAGTACTCCCAAGGGCTATTAAATTGATCATGAAATAGAGCATACTTTTCAATTTCTGAGTGTGTCCATACAACTTCCTAATAATATTTATGTAGATATTTAATAACTTAAAGAACACAATAACAAGATGCAATTTTAGATTAATTTTTAAAGTACCAAAACATGACAAACATACTTAGGTACATTTGCATATATAATGCTGGTATGTAACATGACTTCAGCTGACTATGAAAATGATGATAATGGCTGTGGGTTTCTCTGTTTGAAAGGAGGCTACATTATAAATAGGCTATCATCCTTGTATTTGGGTGGATTTACACCCTTTTTTTTTTTTTTTTACCAAGGAAACACACTTCCCCACTAGTCCAATTAACTGTGTAACCTGTGGCTCAGAAGTAAGGGCTTTGGGAGATTAAAATACTGTAGTCGCTTGATTTTACCTCCTAAGTGCCTTGGTTTACTCTCACAACAGCTATTTGTGCTTAGAAATATTTTAGATCCATAGAGTAAATAGACATTAAAAATGGTTAAATAGCTTGTCCAAAGTCACACAGGCACTAAGTTGCAGGGATTTGCTAGGACATCCTTGGAAAATCTTGTTCCAGTTGTCTTTACTCTAGGCGCCAATCATTCCTTCAGTTGTGAAAGAGATGTGCTTGATAAATTGCTACCAGGAGAGTGACTGCCACCAGGATTGGTCTCTGATTCTCCAGGGATTCCCCATAGGTGTCAGGAAGGGGAGGGTATAATGGCAGGACATGTTCAGCAAAACATTTCTATCTTGTCCTGTGTCATGATAAATTATGCATGCTGGTTGCCTTGAATATTTCCATTTGAGAAGAGAGGACACCCACCTCTGGGCATCCAAACTGAGAAGGGAATAGTTGTCCTTGGAAGTCATCACTGCCAATCACCCCTGGAATAAAAGAGGGAGTTCGTTTCCATGGACCCCCGGAGAAGTGGAGAACAGGCCGGTCCACAGACTTGACAGATTTCTCTTTCTGCTCCTCCTAATTGAGGGCTAGGGAAAGCTTCCCTGTCTAGGCTTTTGAAAGGAAAAGAAAGAAACCTCACAAACAGAGGGCTGAGAAACCTAAGTAGATAATATCTGACTATTTCTTTCTTAACACACTCTTGGAAAATTAAAAAAGACTTTGTAGAAAAATCCTTGTGACTGATGGCTGCCCTTGGAGTTTTGAATACTTCACTCGCGACCTGATAAGAAGAACCACTTAATTATTTCCAACAAAAAGGAGGATGTTACCCACAAAGTGTGTGTTGTCTGGCTCCTGGTCCATTGATCTTTCGTTGTACTGCTCTGTCTCCCCCAAACCCTTGGAGGGGTCTCCAGAGGAGGCACACCCTTGTGGAGGGGGCTCATTAAGAAAGCATTCATAGTAACCAAGATAGGTTTGTGTACAGATAACTCTCAGAACCTATGCGTTAGAATCACATTTCTCTGAGGGCATGGAGCGGTATTAGTGTTTGTAATACACACAAACACACACACACAATGTATATTTTAAATCAATTGACTATTAGCTCCTTTTCATTAACCTAGGTTTCCCAGGGTTAAATCAATCCTATCATCCTCAGTTTAGGACACATTATCATTGGTCTAAATAAGACTCTTTTCCTGTTTGTTTATTTATTCTTTATCTCCATTCCCTTTTCTACTTTCCTCACCATGAACACTTGTTCTAACTTGTGATCATTAAGTATGCATTGTATTTTGGTTGCATGCATTTTTTGATTTTACAAGTGGCCTTGGAGATGTCATTCTGTTTTCTACTTATTGTCTACTTTATACTATGTTGGTTGGATTCATCCATGTTACTTCTGTTTCCTCATCCACCATGGTGTCCATGCACCACATTTCACCTATCCATTGCCTCCAGTTTCCACCACCATTAACAGCTGTCATAACCGTATTCATACCTGTTCATTTGTAGACATGCTTGATACTTTCCTGGAAATGTCCACTTGGGAGCAGATTTTCTGAGTCAGAGTGTAAATCTATACCAAGTACCATCAGGTTGCCACCTAGAATAGCTACACAAGTCTATACTCCCATGACAATATAATTTATCTTAGTTTAAATGTATAATTCTCTCCAATTATTTGATATTGATGCTTTTTAATTTATTTTTTGTTAATCCCCAGTTGAGGATATTTTTTTCTGTTGATCTTTAGAGAGAGTGGAATGGAAGGAGGGAGGGATGGAGGGAGGGAGGGAGGGAGGGAGGGAGAGAGAGAGAGAGAGAGAAAGAGAGAGAGAGAGAGAGAAAGAGGAACTGATGTGAGAGAGGTATCTATTGGTTGCCTCCCACACATGCCCTTACCTCACCAGGACTGGGGATCTAACCTCAAATCCAGGTACATACCCTTGACCAGGAATGGAGCCCACTACCCTCCAGTGCACAGAATGATGCTCTAACCACTGAGCACCACAGCCAGGGTAATATTGAGAGTTTCTTGCACGTACTTTTGTGCTCTTTGTGGACATTCTTTTCTATAATTGGACATTTATATTTGCCCATTTTCCTATATTTACTCCTAATTTTTGCTTTTTTGTTTACATTTGTAAAAGTTCTTTGTTAATTTGAAAAATCATATCTGTATCATCTCAAATTTCCATCTATCTTTTGAGTTTGCTCATGAGATCCTCCCTTGCATCCACCGAATAGCAAGAACAGCTAAATGCATGTTCTCCCTCTTCCCTTGCAACCAAGTGCACAAGGGAACCTGATTCTAGACAATGAAATATAACCAACACATTTGTTTTCCTGGTAAAGGAGATGAAGGTCATTGCTGGTTCTTGCTTGCCCTTCTTGTTCCTTGGATCCTTGTGTTGGATTGTCTATTGTTAACTCAATTCTATTTTCTCCCTTCCATACCTTTCTTGTACTGTAGGCTCTGTCAGCCTGGGAGTTGCCTTTCTCAGAATCCCTGCCACAAGGGTTTCAGTTTAGGGTCTGTAGTCTCATGAAATTTGGAAAGTAGATGAGAAACAGAAGGCATTTTATTGGTCCTTTGACAACAGTGAACAGATACATGAACTTCAGCAGAGAAGAGAATTTTACAATGGTTCCAGTCAGTTGTTTTTTTTAAGAAGTGCCTGCACTGAGGCTGAGCAGTGCATCATGGTCAGTGTTTTCTATGGTTCCTAGAGCTTCCTAACCCCAAAGCTAGCTGCAAACCCAGAATCAGCAAGGACTTATGCAGACCTCTATTCCCCCAGACACCCTCCCAACAATTCCATAAGCACTAAATTCCCTGTAGTAAAATATCTTTTCTGTTTAAAACACCCATGAAGGTTTGTTTTCCCAAACAGCCTTTTCTGATACAAACAAAAAATATGATGCCAGACCCTGCAAACACCATTCAGTCAACAACCCTGAAGCAATATTCCAACAAGCTGAGGATGCTGAGATGGAAAGATAACAGGTTCTTGATGACATTACTGAACCATTGCAGCAGTTCTAGACTATATTACATTTTCCTTGCTTTTTATATGAAGAAAAATAAAATATATTTGTTTCAGCCATAGTAGTTGAGCTTTCTCTTAAGTCTAGCCAAAACATCCCTAGTATTTACACTCAATTTCTCATCTGTAAAATAGGTCTAGAGTGCAGGTTAGAATGTACTTGGCATGTAGTGGCCACTTAAATATTTGTGATTAATATTGAATTATTTTCCTAGTCCTCAAGTTAAAAGTAAGCTATATTTATTCTTCTAAAATAAAAATCCCAAGGAGGAGAATTCATATAAATAGAATATGTTTTTCTACATTCAAGCCTGGCTATTTAGTTAAGTTAGTGAATGCCAAGTGATACAATTTTTGGACGACTCCTCTCTATTGCATTGACAAATAGAATTAGTGAGCATTACCTAGAGGTCCATCTGGGAAGTACCTACCATATCCTGAGAACAGACGGAAGAGATTGGGCTTGCGAGAGCCCTCTGCAATGTAAAGAAAACAAATGTTAATGTTATGGGTATAAATGTCTTTCCTAATGGAATGTTCTATAAATATTTCTCATTTTATAATAGCTTTTAAAAAATAGGGTGACCATTTATAAATGCCCTACTGGGGACAAAAGAAAAAAAAGTTGATTACATCTTATCAACAGAGGATAACCGGGAAGTCATTATATTCCTCACTGTTTTATGAATCCAACACTCTAATCAACATTTTTTGGAGGGTGTCTATTTTCTTCACTCAGTGGTTTTACATATTTAATGTCTTTAATATGGACAGGTATTTGGCTTGTCTAGCTTTTCTCACTGTGTTTATAAATCAAGATCATCAGTATCAGCAGAACAAACAAAATATAAATATTATGATAAAATAAGTGAGATATGAAAAAACATTTTCAAAGGTACAATACTAATGAAAAACAAAAAAACATTGTTTTTTTTCCAGAGTGATTTCTATGCTCACACAGAATCTTTCCAAATTGGTTTCGCTCTCATGATACTTCAGCATACAAAGATGTATTAATATTTTGTCTCTGGACTCTTGAAGTTACTTAGATTTTCAAATCAAGCTTTACCTTGTTTAAGGTCTATGAAAATAAGATTGTTTTGTTAAGTGCCCGTGCTGAGATGTCATAATTATCTCTGCATCGCTGTTATAATCTGAAATTTCTTCAAAATTGTTGGCTTTTAACACATGATTTAAATATCTTCTAATAGCAATATGAAATGCATTGGTAAGTGGCTCTCTATTTTATTCTTACCATCATGAACAACATTCTGGTCTCAGCGGACTGACACCATATTGACAAACCGCTGCAAAATTGCTCATCCACTGAACCTGGGAGATAAAATGGCTGAGTGACAGGTGGGACTTTAATCAGTTCCTAGGTAAAAATCAAGATTGGATTTTGATGAGGGGATTTCTTGGTCCCTGGTGGATTCAATCCCCCTTTCAATATACTGGAAAACCATTTTTTTGGGCCATGTTTGATTTTCATTATTCCCCATCCCTGTCAATGTTTTCTGCAAGGGGCTGTCTCCTCACTGGTTTTCCCTAACTCTACACCTAACCGCATGGTCTGAGGGTAAATAAAGAGTTAAAAATGTGTGTGTGTGTGTGTGTGTGTGTGTGTGTGTGTGTGTGTGTGTGTTGAGAGGGGCGGGGAATTAAATGCCTAGGCCCCTGTGAAATTTTATTTTGAAGACCTACTGTTAGTTTTGCCAGTGGTTCTTTGCAAAAAGAAAGAGAAAAAAGAAAGAAAAAAAAAGGTTGTTCCCAGACAGTTCCCATCAATTCAGATATGCCTTCTCTTCAGTGCACTGCTTGCCTGATTACCAGGAGAGTTGATCATTTTAACATTCAATTTAACTTTCTTATATTGTTGAAATTCCTGCAGCAATAACATTTCCTTTATTTCCTAAACCATTTCTCAACAAAAGGGTGTTTCCAAGTCACTGGGGGAGAATTTCCTGAATAATACAACAAATTCATTATCTGTTTCTTTAAGGGGTTCTGATGGGTTAAGGGCTTTCTGTAGAAAAATCCCTACAAAATCATGATGCCCCCCTCTTTCTCCTCTTCATGTTTCTTCAGTAGGAACCTGAAAGGCATTCCATGGGTTGCTGTGTGTAATGGTGCAAAAATTCATATGTTGAAGTTCTAACCCCTCAATATATCAGATTGTGGCTATATTTGGAGATAGAGCCTTTAAAGAGATCATTGTGGTAAAATATGGGCCTATATAGCTGGACCATAATCCAATACAGCTGGTATGTTTTCAAGAATAGATTAGGACACAAACACAGAGGGAAGACCATGTGAAGACATAGGAAGAATATGGTCATCTGTAAGCCTAGGCGGGAGGCCTCAGGAGAAACCAACCCTGATAAAATTTTTATCTTGGACTATGGAGAAAATAATTTCTGTTCTTTAAGCCACAGTGACTGTGGTACTTTGTTATGGCAGCCCCAACAAACCTACACACCCTGGGCAGCTATACTGAAAGTTTCGGTGCAGAGAGCTTCATGGATGGTGGAAACACTACAGTGATGGGCAAGTCAGAAAAGATATATGTTATGTTGCCTCTACTGATGTGAGTGCGTGGGGCTGTGCACCTCAGTGCGTTCAGAGCAGTAGGAGAAATTGAAGAGCATCTTGGCATTGCTGACACAAGTCCAGAAGTTTATGCTGCCAAGAATTAATCCACCTTTACTCATGAGGTTAATTTACTTTTAAAAAAGCAAACTAACAATCAGTTTTTAATTAGCTAATACTGGAATGCATGTGAGAAAAATCGCCATCCATTGCCCAACCTTAGTCCTCTCCCCTGCCCCACAGCAATCACCTTCAACTCTTCTAACTGGGTTCTCTAACTATTAACTTCATATTTTAAATAACATTTTTATATTCTTATTTTATTCATTCAATAAATATTTAATGAGGTGCAGTTCTAGTTATAGGTACCCAGCAGTGAACAAGATAGTAAAATTTCACTGCCCCTATAGAACTGATATTTTGTTGGGGAAAGAAACAATGAACAAAATACATATTAAATTGTAGAAGATGTGATAATACTTAGGTGAAAAATAAAGCAGGTCAGAGGGATAGGAAGCGTTGAAATGAGGGATGCAATTTTCAATAGGAAGAATGATCAAAATAAGAATGTGCTGCTTGAATTTAAAAATACACAAAAAATTGACTGTAGGCAAGAGAGTGACTCATGAAGATATCTGAGGGTGAAGATTCCAGGTCGAGAAAACACAAAATGCAAAGCTCCTTAGGGAGGGGAGCTATGATGTGTTATAGAAAGAAGCATAGAGAGGAAACAGAGTGCCATGTGGCTAGAGAGGATAGGGGTGTGCATGAGGACAAATGGTTTAGGGCTGTGTGTAAACACAGGTCCTTGATCCTGCTCGACTATGCCAACTGTTGGAGCACAGGTCTCCTGCCAAGAACATGGACACTGAGTATTAGACGAAGAAAACATGAGACATCGTAGGCACATACAGGAGAGACCTTATTGTAGAACTAGTAGCCATTGCTACTGCAGGAGCCATCAGACAAAGTAGGTCTTCGTAGTAGCCCCACAGAAGCAGCTGCACAAAGCGGCCCAGCCCACTTGGCTGGTCAGTGGCAACTTATATACATGCTCAAATAAAAGAGGCCTTGTGCCATTTCGTGATGCTTGTGCTACATTAACATAAACAGGTTACATCCTCGTCTGCATGCATGCATATGGAAAACTGGCCTTGATCTTCCAGCAAATTCAAACTCTGATTAGGGTTCCCGCAGGCCATGTGCCCATCAAGGCCTTAATTCTCACTCTGAGAGATGGGGGCCTTTGGAGGTTAATGAACAATGGAGTAACAAGATAAGACATCAGGCCTAGATTTCTGAGAAGCCACTGGCTGCTGGAATGAGAACAGATGGAAAAGGGCAGGGCTGGTAGAAAGTGCTAAGATGCTACTGTAGAAATATGACCTCCAGGGTAAGAAATGGTGAAACTTGGGGCATATTTTGAAGGTAGAGTTGGTAAGATTAGCTGACAGATTAGATGTAGGGTACTTTAGACAGAGGTGAGTCAGGGATGACATTTGTGCTTTAGCTAACTGGAACAATGGGATTTCCACAAGCAAAATGGGGTGAGATTTTAGAAAAAGCAAATTTAAGAGAGAAGAGCAAAAGTTCAGTTTACACATGTTGGTTTCCTTGGACAGTCATTGTTTATTCTGTCATCCTGACATAATTATCAACAGCTTCCTTTCACTCTAAAGGCACCCCTGTTTGGTGATACATGGTCACCTTGCAGTTAGACATTTGAGAGGGATTCTCTAGGAGAGAGGAGAGTGTGGGGTTTAGGGGCAGTCTGTGCTATGTACAGACCTTCAGATCCTTCAACATCTATCATGTGCCCATCAAAATAGGTTTAGAATACATACATATTTAAACACATGGCTTCTATCTTCCATTAGAGATTTCACTCACAGGGTACCCCATTTTTTAAAGCACTTAACCAATACAATGAGCACCTTTAGGTGTCAGGCTCTGTTCTAGGGAGGTTATAAATGTTAACTCACTTTATCATCCTAACAGTTTGATAGAGGAGAAGTTTTATAGAGGAGAAAACTGGCTGTAGAAACTTACATTGAAAAAAATGTACTTTTCTGTGAATTTCAAATATATTTTCCCACTTCCTTTCAGATCCCAGATTCCAGTGTTGCTGCTCAGAAGTCATTTTCATCATTACTACTTGGTATGTAACCTGTTTTGTTTTTTTTTTTCTTTTAATGTCTTGTCCCCTGCTTTCTAAAATTTCATGAGATGGTCCTTGGTGCCAGGCATTTTAGTCATTTGCTGTGTCTCCACAATTTGAAGACTCATGTCATTCAGTTCTGGGAAGTATTGAAGTACTTCTTTGATAATTTCTTCCTCAGAATTTGTTCTTTTTCTTTTTTTCCTTTCTCTGGAACACATATTATTGGATTTCTTGAGTTGAGTTTATGTTATATCTTTTGCTGTAATTTTTGTAGTATTTCTTAACTTCTAACTCTTCTATCAACCAGTTTCCTCTGTCTATTTTTAACTTTTAAGAACTGTTACTTCTTCTCTGATTGGCCTCTTTTCTTATCAGTTTGTTCATATTTATCTCTCTTGGGATATTCATTTATTTTGGCAGTTTTTCTCGGCTTCCCTAACCATTTTGGCTTCTTTGAGAAATGTCCTGTGCTTTGTTGCATATATAGGTCTATTTGATATAGTCTCTGTATGTCAGGTCGGAGGCTTGTCACAATGTCTGATGCCCCCTGGTTTTCTGTTCATTTTGAAGTATGGGTATAGAGAACTCTCTGTGCCTGAGTGGAGCTTGTCCACCTCTGCAGGGTCATCAGGCATGAAGGCACATCCCCTATTCCACATTTGCCAGTTCTTGGAGATGTTTGTCCAGGGGTGCTTCCATTTCTCCAGAGAAAAATGCTGCCCCAGCAACACTGGCTGGCTTCCCAACATAAGCATAGAATTTCATTTTTTGTCTTCTGTTTGGCCAGTATCCCACCCTCCACTCTGTCCCACCTCTCTGTGCTTGGTGCACCTGAATCCCCAGGTTCTCAGGGTTTTTTTTCCTGCAATAATTAGATTGTTCGGTTCTGATGGGGACCTGGCTTGGTGGAACAAAAGAGCATCCCTGATGTCCAAACTCAACTGTAGATTTTCATCTGTTCTCTGTGTTGTGAGACCCTGTCTGAAACCCCACCTCTTGAGCAGGCTGAATGGTCTGCTTTTCTTCAGTGTTTTCTTAAAACACTGTTTTAAGTGTTTTACCTTAAAACAAAAGTTACCTCTGCCATACCTGCTTTTGTTCTTCCAAACTTTTACTGCAGTCTCTCATCCACTGTTGTCTTCTGTCCTATTCTCTTTGTATTTTTGGATTTGATTGCTGTTGGTTTTCAAATTTGATTTATGTCAGATTTTTTCTGAAGTTTGGGGAGGGCCAGGAATAGATGAATGTTTACTATAAAGCTACTTGATCTTTGATCTAAAACCTCTCTACCTTAAAAAGGAAGAGGAGAAATCCTATTTTGTCTACATCTTTGAGTCAGACAACTGCATTTTGAGTTAGAATCAAATTTATGCCTCTGCATCTTACAGTTTCAATCCTTCCCTTGAGAAGAAAACACATATATAAGCCAAGTCAATATCTTTAGAGTCAGTTTTGAAATGCATTGAATGGAAAAAGAAATTACTAATTTAATTTTTTTTGTCTTGAAAGCATTCAATAATTTATGAACCTTGGTCAGTTATTTTAGAAGCTAGTTTCCCTGAATGTTAGGAGGTTGGCCTTTCTCTGCCTTGTCGGCAGTGCTTTGCTCTGATTCTAAATTCCTAGGTGACAGTGGAATAGGATGAGAGCAGTTTACTGTGATCAGATCCAGATCTCCCACTGGAAGTAGAATTAAGTCCTATGATGCACCTTTGCACTCAGATGATGGGACAGTGCTTCTCCCAAGAGAGTTGGCAAGGTCAGATCAGAATGTAAGGGGCCATGCATGTCACAGTGGGTAAACACAGTCTGCCTGGGTCTCAACTCTGGCTCCTCCACTTCCAATCTGTCTACACTTGGACAGAAAATGTAACCCCCAGTCATCGATGACCACTTCTACAAAATGGATATAATCATCATGCCTACCTCATGGGGTTGTGTGATGATAAAATTAATTAAAACATGCAAAACATTTAGGAGAGTGTTTGGCTTGTAATAAGGACTCGGTACATGTTAGCTGATATTTATACTTTATACCATTTCATTATTTGTTTCTTGTTATAATTTTATTGATCATTAATTATATGGATTTTTTTTGGACAATCAGCTCTAATTCTTCCCTCTGGTACAATAACTCTGATGAGCTCTTTATATATACTTTAGCTCATAAAAAGATTACATATAGTATATAAAATATTACATATAGCACTATGTATGTATAAATCTACATTTGTATATGCTTTTATATATTTGGATGTATACATGCAAAACAAAAGCTAACATTTAACCAGTTGACTTATTTCTAAACTACTAGTAAAAAAAAAAATCGATTTCATAAGCTATTTATTCATTTTCCTCCCTTAGAATAGCCCTAAATGTTTCTTGAAAGAATTCAAGCTTATATGCACAAAAACACTTTTTCATGGTTTATGCATATATATTTGCATGCTTGGAAAATAAAATGGTTTTCATGTGTGTGCATATGATTTTTTTACACAGATGGTATGTATGTTGCTCTGGAAGTTGTGTTTTTATTCAACGATTTGTTTTTGAGATTTTCCCATGTTGATTCATGTTAACTTAATTTATTGCTTTTAAGTTCTGAACACCATTCCAGCCAATAGAAAAGCCACATTTTATGTACTGGCAAGTATTCTAGGTCCTGCAGTTGTCTCTCAACTTGAGAAGCCTGCAGAAGGATGTCTGAGTCACACACTGAGAGTGGCCACTCCCTGAAACCCAGGTTTCTAACATTTCAGCAATTCAGTTCAGTTCCCTGATCTCTGCTGTGTCTCCTCCCTTGCCAGAAGAGAGGCACCTAGACAAGTGTCCTCAGACTGCTATGTCCTACCTATTCATTGATGGAAATAGCAGGAAGTCCAAGCCTAGGTCCTGTGCATCCTGTTGTGGGTCCCATTACTAAAACTGTGGCATGGCGATGCAGTCCTAGGAGGAAGTGGGGTATATTGCTACATCCAGGCCCTCCAGTTGCTCACTCTCTCTATCCCCATTGTTGAACTACTGTGAAATCAGACACCAAGAAATTGTTCAGGGCATGTTTTGAGCAAGTTAACGCAATCATAAAATACAAATAACCGTCATGTGAATTGCTAGAATGGTTGTGAGCAATAGCTAATTAAATAGATCGTGAAGCAATTTTATTTGCAAAGTGCTCTATGGAAGAGATGGAGGCTCTGAGATTAGCATCAGGTCTCCTTCTCAGGAAAACAGACTTCATCTTGCAATTCATGATGCTATAAAATTTCTAATTTGAGGATTTGTGAAACGATGCACAATCTGTTGCTTCATGCAGTCCAGAGCTGGGTACGATGGGGCCCATCTGCCATCTGCTTATTGGGAAATGACTTGAGTATGCCTTCTCTTTAGTATTTTTAATTTTAGGTGTAGGTGTTTAGAAAAGGCAGTTATTAAAATGAATCTTATTAAGACATGATACGCAAATCTATCAAGCTAAGCTGTGTGCTTGGGCAATGCTGAACAATAATCCCATCCAGGAATCTCTGCAGAAAGTTCCAAGGGCACAGCTATTTAAGACAGAGCCCCAGGGGCTGCCTTCCATAGGACCAAAGGTGGGAGGGGAGCTCTTGGCTCTATGGGCTGTTGATGGAGAAAGTTCTCCTTTGGGTTTCTCTGATCCATCGCTGACTTTTGCTTTGTACAGTCTTATCCACCATGAAAAAATGTTTTGTGCAAAGCAGTTTGAATCCTCCCAGGAAACATCCAGTGACTATGAAAGGAGGAAAAAAGATAAAAAAAGTTAACTCTCTGGGGCAATATATTTCCCTCTGGTAGCTTGGGAATACGTCAAGCAGATGAATTTCATCTTTCTGGTTTTGTTATTGTATGAAAAATGCGAGAGAAACCTATAAGGCAATGAAACCAATAAGGCAATTTTACCTGAAGCTTATCATTGCATTTTTATATATTTCTATATATTAAACCACCCTGATATTAAGAAGGGAAGACACATTTAAAAAATGCATCTTTATAATTAGCGCTGAATTCGGCGAAGAGAGTTTTAACAGTGGTGGTGAGCCTGTAGAGGTTGAAATGGAGTTTTATGTGTTTAATTAACAAATGTTTTTTGTTTGTCTCCTTTACATCAGGCTCCCTGTATTGAATACAGGATTAGGGAAAACAAACATGGGCTTTGCCTTTCTGGAACATTCAGTCTCATGGGAGGCTCAAAAATAAATAATCTTGCTAATGCATATGTGATTTTAAATCCTGGCAGTGCTCTCGGTTGCTATGTGATAGACCGCACTAAGGAGTGACCTAGCCTGTGGATTTAGGGAGCGCGGTCCCCTTAGGACATGCCTTTTGTTTTGAGATGTGGAGAGTGAATAGCATTTAAATGGGCCGGAGCAGGTAGGCAAGCCTGTAGCTGTGAAGAGCTTTACTTGAAAGGACAACACCTTTCATGGCCTCATGGAGTAAGCCTCCTCCCTTGGGCCACTGACAGCCCCTGTCACCTGAGAGCAGAGAGAAAGGGCAGTTGAGAAGAGGGAGGCCAGGGATATAAGGAGGGCAGAAGAGGTAGGGCCAGGAGGCTGCACTGAAGTTATGCTCAAGGCAAAGGGAAACCAGTGAAGCATTTAAACAAGGTCATTCTGGCTGCAGAGCAAAGAGTTGAGAGGGGCTGGGAGACCAGTCAGAAGCCTGCTGCGTTATTCTAGGTGAGAATTCTTCAGTAGGACACCATATACAGGAGGAGAAGGAGAGAATGAGAATAATAGAGATGCAGAGAGAAAAATACTGTTTGGGTGTGCGTGGATGTGTGTGCGCCTGTGTGGGTGTGAAAGAGAGAGAAAATTGACTTAAAAGCTTGATGAGGTTGGGTTTAAAGTGAGAGCTAATTATATAATTTTGAGATAATAATAATATAAATTTTCAAATGTGACCTTCCTTCTTAATACCAGGGTGGTTAATTTAACAAAATACAAAGAGAAATACCATCAGCTTCAGGTAAAATTGTCTATGGACTTTTCTACTATGTTTCATACACAAACAACACAACCAAAAAATGAAATTTACCTGGTTCAAATCCCCACTCTGCCACTTTCTAACTATGCAAATTAGAGCAGTTGCTTAAAGCTCAGAGCTTCAGTTTCTTCATTTCTGTTAACAGGTGCTAACGCTATTCTGACAGTTGAACTCTGTGAGGTAATATACATCATGCATGTGTGTGCCTGTGTGTGAGTCTGTGCCCCAGCTTCCCGTTCCCCTATGGCATCATAAACTAAGCATTCCTCAAATATCTTTCAGTGGAGACTCTCCTATGCGCTCTTCTTTAGTGACTACTTCTGGGCTTGCAACCTTTCTTATGCCTTTATGATTCATGACCCCGCAGTTAACTCCAAATAGACTTAGTTTGGAATGAAAGCCTGAACTCTGACCTGGATTTTCAAGTGACTCTGAGCACCTTTCTTTAATGTGTAACTAATGCTTTTAACTCAAAGTAGGTTTATATTGAGATTCTGTAGAAAACACACTGAGGTTGGAGAAGAAGGCCTGGATAGCTTTGGAAAATGACTGAACTATTTGGGGCCTCATCTTCTATAGCTACAAGGGCATAGGGAACTTGGTCTAGACCAGGGGTGGGCAAACTTTTTGACTCGAGGGCCACAATGGGTTCTTAAACTGGACTGGAGGGCCGGAACAAAAGCATGGATGGAGTGTTTGTGTGAACTAATATAAATTCAAAGTAAACATCATTACATAAAATGGTACGGTCTTTTTTTTTTTTTTTTTAGTTTTATTCATTTCAAATGGGCCGGATTCAGCCCGCGGGCCGTAGTTTGCCCATGGCTGGTCTAGACTCACTGTTCAAACACTCTCTGGTTTGTAAATAAAGTTTTATTAAAATACTAGAGGCCCGGTGCACAAAAATTTGTGCACTCAGGGGGGAAGGGGGGTCCCTCAGCCCGGCCTGTGCCCTCTTGCAGTCTGGGACCCTTCGGGAGATAACAACCTGCTGGCTTAGGCCTGCTCCCGGGTGGCAGAGGGCAGGCCCAATCCCTAGGTGCAGTCCCTGATTGGGCTCAGAGCAGGGCTGATTGGGGAGTTGGGGCGCCACCCCCTGTCATGCACAGAGCAGGGCGGATTGGGAGGCTGCAATTCGCCCTCAGTCACGCTCAGGGTAGGGCCGATTGGGGGGTTGGGGCACCGCCCCCTGTCACACTCAAGGCAGGGTCGATGGGGAGGTTGCGGCACCACACCCTGTCACACACACAGCAGGGCGGATCAGGGGGTTGGGGTGCCACCCTCTATCACCCACAGAGCAGGGCTGATCAGGGGGTTGGGGCGCCGCCACTCTCACACTCAGGACAGGGCCGATGGGGAGGTTATAGCTCTACCCTGTCACACACAGAGCAGGGCAGATCAGGGGATTGGGGTGCCGCCCTCTATCACCCACAGAGCAGGGCTGATCAGGGGGTTGGGGCACCGCCAATGTCACACTCAGGGCAGGGCTGATGGGGAGGTTATGGCTCTACCCTGTCACACACAGAGCAGGGCCCGTGGGGGGAGGGGGGGTGGGGCGCCGCAGCCTGTCACACACAGAGCCGCAGGGCGATCCGGGGGTTGGGGAGCTCCCCCCGTATCAGGCACAGAGCAGGGCTGATCAGGAGGTTGGGGCACCTTCCCCTGTCACGAACAGAGCAGGGTGGATAGGGAGGTTGTGGCCCCGCCCCCTGTCACACACAGAGCCACAGGCCAATCAGGGGGTTTGGGCGCTGCTCCCTGTCACACTGATCCCGGTACCAGGAGGCCTCTCGGCTTCGCTGATCCCGGTGCTGGGAGGCATATTACCCTTTT
Organism: Myotis nattereri; assembly: GCF_964212035.1. Lineage (NCBI taxonomy): Eukaryota > Metazoa > Chordata > Mammalia > Chiroptera > Vespertilionidae > Myotis > Myotis nattereri. Next base: position 23,564,870 of record NC_138082.1, read on the forward strand.
ACTATATAGGATAGAGGCCTGGCGCATGGGTGGGGATGGCTAGTTTGCCCTGAAGGGTGTCCTGGATCAGGGTGGGGGTCCCCACTGGGGTGCCTGGCCAGCCTGGGTGAGGGGATGATGGCTGTTTGCTGCTGGTCACACACCCTTCAGGGTGGGGGTCCCCACTGGGGTGCCTGGCCAGTCTGGGTGAGGGCCTGAGGGCTGTTTTCAGGCTGGTGGGTGACTGAAGCTCCCAACCGCTCCTTTTTTTCTTTTATTCTGGGCCAGCTTTAGCTCTGGCTCCAGCTGTGAGGCCTCTGTTGGTGAAAGCAGGTATTTGGCTTGTTTGTGTTCTATAATCGAAACAATGTATAACTCCAGCTCTGAGATCCCAGCGGGCTGAAAGCAGGTTTCTGGGGTTTGTTTAGCTTCTATATTTGTTACAATGTTTCAAACTGCAAGCTCAGAGGCCGGCAAGGCAGGTGGGGAATGTTGGTTTCCTCCGTCACTGAAGCAAGCAGGCCTCATGTTAGTTTCAAGCTGCCTGGCTGCCGGCCGCCATCTTGGCTGGCAGTTAATTTGCATATCTCCCTGATTAGCCAATGGGAAGGGTAGTGGTCGTACACTAATTACCATGTTCCTCTTTTATTAGATAGGACAAGACTTATCCATTTGTCCACAGAGACCAATGGACTGTATATTCTAAAATATTTACTATCTGGTTCTTTACTGAAAAAGTTTGCCAGCTGTTAGATTAGAATACTGGTTTCCAGACTTCATGTGCCTTTTCCCCTCTTTCTCCATCCATCCCTCTCTCTCTTCCTTCTTTTCTCTCTTCCTCTATTTATTCCTTTTTTTTTTAAAAAAAAAATGAGTCTTTAAAAATATTAATTTCAGAGAGAACGGGAGAGAGAGAGATAGAATCATTAATGATGAGAGAAAATCATTGATCGGCTGCCTCCTGCATGCCCCATCCTGGGGATTGAGTCCACAACCTGGGCATATGCCCTAACTGGGAATTGAACTATAATCTCTTGGTTCATAGGTCAATGTTCAACCGCTGAGACACACCAGCTGGGCCATGAGTCCTTTCTTCACAAAATTTATCTATATATATAAAAGCCTAAGCAACAAAACAACTAAACAACTGAATGACCAGTCGACCAGTCACTATGATGTGCACTGACCACCAGAGGGCAGATGCTCAATGTAGGAGCTAACCTCCTGATGGTCAGTGTGCTCCCACAGCGGGAGCACCACTCAGCTGACTGACCTATCCCGGCAGCCCACCAGCCTGGTGGCAGCCACTCACTCCCTCAGTAGACCTACAGGTCCAATCTCTGGAGAACAGGACAGGCACTGATGGACCGGCATTGCCAGCATTACCCCAACAGAGCCACTGGCCTCCTGGAAGTTGGCCTCGGGCACTGCGGCTGCTTCCCCTCCTAGATGCTCTGCAAGGAAGAAAGGAAATAAAAGTGGCTGCCAGGTGCCCCCCTCCCCCCACCTGGCACAAATGTCAGTAGGACAGATCTGGATCCTGGGCCAGCAAGGGCATCCCACTGCCCGTCTGGAGGGCCGATCATGTCCCGGCCCTCCGCCCCCACCCCACCCACTTCAGGATAAGTGCCAGATGCAGGGCTCACAGCTGGTGAGTGCCGCTGTGGCAGTGCAAGCCTCTCCCGATTGGAACTGACTGGGCAGGAGCCCTCGGCAGGTGCAGTTTGGCTGGGATGAGTGGGAGGGGCAGGCAGGAGTAGCAGGTGGCTTTGGACTGCCAGTTTCAGCCCAGTCCCCGAAGGCTACCACGAGGATCCCACCCATGCACAAATTAATGCACCGGGCCTCTAGTTTGTTATATAAAATCCTAGTACAGAATATAGACAAAAGCAGGCTTCCTCTGTTTCAAAAGTTTGAATGTGGGATGGTTTTCAGTTACTTCAAATTGAATGTCTTTGGACTAAAACATTTTAAAAACAATAATGCTATATGTAAAAGACAAATCTTGAGAGCTACTTTCCGTCTTTATCAAAACAGTCAAGTGGTAAAATGTATCTCAGTGCCCCCCACTACCAAGTTCCTGTGCTCCCCCAGCCCCCAAATCCCTTCCTCTATTTGTTCTCATCTTCTATTCCCCACGGGTACCTCACCCCCTCTGCAGGTCATTCTGAGGATGCTATGTCCCTGAGGTCGCTGCCCTGGTGCCCTGAGTGAGGCATGTACTTGGCCTTGCCCCTGGCAGCAGTGTCTGCAGATGCAGACCTTCTGGATCTCCTCCCTGAAGAAGAAACTTCAACTTCATGTTCTCCCCTTAGAATCTGGTTTCTCCTAAATGACAGCTGGCTAATCAGATAAATTCAGGCTGTTAATTTTATAAAGCTTGTTAATTTTCACTAATGGCTTAATGAGTTTATTCCTCCCAGGTAATGCATTTGTATTTTAATCAGGGATTTCTGGAGATGGTGCATTTGTTAACCAAAAGGAAGGACTTTAGAGGAGAGAATGCAACATTCTGCTGGTTTTGGGGGGTATTTGGAGTAAGTGAAGCTTTTGCGTGCTGCTCAGATCACGGAACAAAGGAGACTGTCCTGTGATTTTCATGGACTCAGTCCATTATTTCAGGACCATTTTGCTCATGCAAGTGGGTGGCCTCTCCTGCTTCTGAGCTGTGTCACCATGGGCATGTGACATGGTGTTTATCTATCTGCAGCAGGGTTATTGGAGGATCAATGCATAAGAAGTCTTCCACATACTAGTATTAGGATCTCTGTAAATGGTCCTTAGTTTCCCATCAGTGTGCAAACCAGATCTCATGTGTGTAAGAGTAAGGAGTTCTCATATTAATCTTGTGCAGAATTTATTCATTGACTTAGAGAGAAGACTTCTATTTTGTACTTTTAATCTCATTCTCAATAAATCAGTTCAAAGAGACAATAATTGGAATCAGAGAAGTCAATAAGTATAAGGGGCTTTAGAAAATATTGAATTTGGTTCTTTTATTTCCCAGAGGTTAAATGATTTATTGAAGGTCGCCAGAGGGCTGGGTAATGGCAGGTTTAAAGCTAGACAAGGCTTCCAAATGTCCATTCTCCCCAAGTTAAAAAAGCAAACAGCACATTTTCTCCCCTGAAACATCTATCTAACCCTGAAGAAAATGCTGGTTCAAAAGCTTGCATTTGGAACAAAGCATGTAGAGATTTGCTCAGAATACCTCCAAGTCTGGTGAGGTTGCATATTTCATCCTCTTTGGACCATGGAAATGGTCAAGCTTGCAAATCCATTTAATGAAGCAAGAAAATAGGTCCTTTTACCTTGACCATCATTTAGCGTCTGCTTTTTAAGTCTGTTTCTATAACCAGCAATGAAACCTGCCTTCATCACATTTATTATGGGATGTAAACCGAGCTTCTGTGTGTTGATGGCATAGCTCCGGGGAGTCACCCTGCCCACTTGAACTTTAAACAGGCCTCTTAATGCTTATGCTGTATTCATTCCTCCATGCAAAGCACACTCTCCTCATTGCTGGAGAGCCTAACAAGAAAGTAGCCAGACGCAGCTGCTTCATTCATTCTGCCATAGTATTGGGGGTAATGACACCTGGCAGGCTGCGGGTCACCCCTCCCACCTCTCTTTCCAATCCCCATGCAACTGTTTGAGTCCCTCCTTTTACCAGCTGCCCCACCTTCCGTTTCAAAAATTACTTTCAGTAATTACTACAGCTCAAGGATGCTGTCCAATCTAAAGTAGCTAATGAGAACCAGTCCTTCAATCTACACTGTAATCAGCTTATAACAAGCTCCCTTTTCCTGTGCTTCATTACTGTGACACAATCTATTTCTCATACCTCAAAATGATAAGGCAGAGTTTGGTGGGGGGGGGGGGGGAGAATCCGTCTCTATCACCAGGCTGGCAGGAAAGAGAGATGGACTTTACTGTGCAGAATTGATTTATTTGCATTCTTCTCTTGCTTTGGTGGCTGCATCTTTGCAAGAGGTTAATATCATATTTTTGATCTGGCCCTAAGAACACTAGGTGCTTTTCTTACCACCAGGAGGATAAACACAGAAAGGTAGCCCAGCAGAGCTCAAGTGCATCATGATTTATTTGGACATGTGCAGACTTGGAGCAGAAAGTGTTTTAAATTCTGTTGGAGAACCTGCCAATGCTCTCTTGATCTGAGTGTTTGTTCTCCCTGAAATGTGTATGGTGTTACCTGTAACCCTGTGAGCTAATTACCTGCCTTGCTTTGTATGTGCCCGTGTAAACTCTTTATTGTTTATTTTCAAAGAAAGAACATGGAAGATACCAACCACAGGGGTGCTCGCTAGGCGTTTAGAAAATCTGTTGGCTAATATTGTGCAATCTGTTGATAAACACCCAGGCTATTTTAATCTCCTTTCCAAGTTTATCCTCCTGAGTTAATTTCCAGACTGTCATGTTTTGCCTGATATGATTAAAGCTCAGCCCGTCGAAGCGTCCACATTCTCCTGGCGTGCTTTCCTAGGCATCAAGGCTGTGGCAGAGCACGCCTATTAATCCCACCCTAATGATGAAAGAGGCCGAGGGGCTGCCCATCTGATGGGTTAATACCTACGGTAGCTGAGTCCTTGGGTTTAATCCAACTCAGTCATCACTTCCAATGACAGTTTGATGAGCTTCGGCAAGGCTGGGACTGCTGTCATTGTCCATTTTAGACTCCAAATACTCGGAAAAGATAAAAGCCAGTCTCAAACAGCTAGACAGCTCCTGGGAATATAGATGTCAATAACATAAAGACATTAAATGCAGATTGGACGATCTTTGTGAAATAATTGTTATGGCCAGAAAAACTCACAAAGAACCCCTGTGCTATTCTCCTCACTTCCCTGCCCCAAACAGAAAAATAAAATTAAGCTCCATTATCAGTTTTTAAGAATAATTTTAAAAAATTATTCATTTTTAAGAGAGAGAGAGAGAGAGAGAGAGAGAGAGAGAGAGAGAGAGAGAGAAAGAGAAAGAGAGAGAGAGAGAGAGACTTGTTCCACTTCCTTATGCATTCATTGGTTGATACTTGTATGTGCCCTGCTCAGAGACTGAACCCGAAACCTTGGCATATCAAGATGATGCTTTAATCAACTGAGATACCTGGCCGGGGCCTCTATTAGCCAGTTTTTAAAAGTTTTTTTTCAACCAATGTCACCCCCAATAAATTCAATTAAAAAATAAAGTTGTTTTCCCTGCTTTGTCTAAAAATGTACAAAAAAAATGTCCCTGGCCGGCTTGGGTCAGTGGTTAGAGGATTGGCCCTTGCACTGAACGGTTGTAGGTTTGATTCCCAGTCAAGGGCACATACCTGGGTTGCAGGTTTGATCCTTGGACAGGTCAGGGGCATCTGGGGGAGGCAACCAATCAATGTGCCTCTCTCTCTTCTCTGTCTCTCTTCACCTCCCTCCTTCCTTTCCACTCTCTCTGAAAAAGCAATATGAAAAAATATCCTCAGGTGAGGATTAACCAAAAAATAGTAATGAAAAATAAAAATGTGTAAAAAAATGAAGCTAAATTAGAAAATCTCTTACCAGATTTCTTCGTTTGTAGAAAATAAATGCACACAACTCATTTACAGTGGAAAAGTGGAAGGTTTGCGAATTTACTCATTAGACACAATAAGCAGTAGGCTGGTATCTCCTCTCGAGTGGAATGTTGATCAATCAGGGAAGGTGTCTCTCAGCTGCCTCTCCATCTTCGAGAGCACTGGGATCCAACTTGCTTTTAAAATTGCCAGGCTGTCAGAGGGCTCAGATTGAGCATCTGTACTTCAGGCGAGTCCATAAATTAACTTCTAGTACTCGTGGCATTCTGAAGGAATGAAGCTCGCATTGGAATGCATGGTTCGTCTGCTTCAGGAATGTTATGTAACCATGCCTGTTATATAGGGAGAATTTTCTACCTCCACTGTTAGCAGGAAGGAATTTTTCTTGCCTAAGCAAGACATTCTATTATCATCCCCCCCTCCCTCTCCTGCTCTCTCACCCCACCCTCTCTTTCTCAGTGAAGGTGACTATATGAAAACATGGAAAGAGAAATGCCTTTGCAACTGGTGCCAGGGGACGGACTTCACAGCCCACTCTGGACTGTTCAATCAGGCCTTTCTTGTTTGAGTGTTAGGTGTTAGGGGAACTTGAGTCAGCTAGCAGAATACCTAGATTTATACATTACTGTATTGTTTTCTTAAGAGGCATTGATTTCCAATATACATAGTCCCTCCTGTACTGTATTCACCTGCCCATGAGCATCACAATTTTGAATTGTGTTAGAAGCAGGGACACCGGTTTATTATTATGCATATAGATTTGCTAAAGACTAAATTGAAAGCACCAAGTTGTTTCAGAAATAACATAAATTTACAAACCCATATAGTTACTTTGATCTTAGCCAACATATCCTATATAATAATAGACAAACATGGTAATTAACTGTAGCTCTGACACACTTCCCATTGGCTACTCAGGGTGATATGCAAATTAACTGCCAACCAAGATGGCGGCCGGCAGCCAGGGAGCTGAAGCTAACAGGAGGCTTGCTTGCTCCAGTGATGGAGGAAGCCAAGGTTCCCCGCCTGCCGCTGCTGGCCTCTGAGCTTGCACTCTAAGAAACAATGTTGCAATTATAGAAGTTAAACAAAACCCAGAAACCTGCTTTCGGCCAGCCAGGCTTCAGCCTGCAGGATTGCAACAGTGTTTCAATCATAGAATCCAAACAAACCCAGATCCCTGCTTTCAGCAGCCGAGGCCTCAGAGCTGCAGCCAGGCCTCAGAGCTAAAGCCAGCTCTCAGCTCCAGTGACAGCCATAGAAGGTAAATAAATCCCAGAATAAAAAAAAAAAAAAGAAAAGAAAAAAAGGAGAGGTTGGGAGGGAGCTTCAGTCACCCGCCAGCCTGAAAACGGCCCTCAGCCCCTCACCCAGACTGGCCAGGCACCCCAGTGGGGACCCCCACCCTGAAGGGTGTGTGACCAGCTGCAAACAGCCATCATCACCTCATCCAGGCTGGCCAGGCACCCAACCGGGACCCCTACCCTGAAGCAACAAGATGGCGGCTAATTTGCATACTGAAGGCGGGCGCAGCGAGCAAGGCTGTCCGTGGTCCGGGACTGGATCTGTGACCCTGCCAGGCGTGGGGCAGCACTTGAGGCTGTCCGCAGTCTGGGACCCGGATCCATGACCTGGCAGGCGGGGGGCAGCACTTGAGGCTGTCCATGGGACCAAGACACGGATCTGTGACCCTGCCAGGCGGGGGCAGTGCTTGAGGCTGTCCATGGTCCTGGGACCCAGATCTGTAACCCTGCCAGGTGGGGGGCAGTGCTTGAGGCTGTCTGCGGTCCCAGGACCCGGATCTGTGACCCTGCTGAGCCGCGGGCAGTGCTTGAGGCTGTCCGCAGTCCCTGGACCTGGATCTGTGACCCTTCCTGGTGGGGCGGCAGCTTGCACAGGGGCGGATCGGCCAGGGTTGGGCAGGGCAGGATGCCTGGCTTCCACCCAGCCCCAGTCACTCTGGGCAGGTGAGCAGCGCAGAGAGCCTCTGGACAGGTAGAGGGCAGCCTGTACTCCCCACATGGCGGTGGTGACAGCTGTGAGGGTGCCAAGCGGAGCCTGCAGGCTGAGCTGAAGTAGCGCCTGCAGACCATCAGCGCCCAGGAGTGGCTGTGCAAGATCCGCCTCCTGGCCCAGAAGGTGCAGGATCGCAGGGACAGCCACCATGGTGGGCCAGACTGACGTCTTCCTGGCCGCACCACGGGGGTTTGCGGATCTGCAAAGCCAGAGGCCTCTGGTGTGCACATCCCCCCCTGGCGCGCGAACATCCCCCAGCACACTGTCACCCTCCCGCTCCTGCAACAGTTGCAAACCAAGGCGTGCACAAGTTCCCCCCGCCGCCTCTCCACCGCACTTCCATCAACCCAGCATGCCTTTCACCCCCACAGGATGTGCACACATCCCCTCTGATGCGCTCACGTCCTTTGGAGAGTGTCTGGGTGTTCTGGGTGCTGAGGGTGGGCGCCTGTGAGATGACAGTGAGAGGGCGGAGTGGTGATGCCCTTTTCCCACAGAGGCCAGTGCACAAGATCACCTCTAGGGGGTTAATGCAGGTGCTGAGGCGGGAGCAGATGCAGACAGACACACCTGGTGGGCGCTGGTGGCCCTTGCTGAGGTGCCTTTGGTCAGTGTTCAAGATCAAGAACCCAGAGGTGGAGAGGAATTCCATCCTCTCAGTGAAACAGTGGGATAGTCGGAGTGACTGTAGAAGAGGAATGTGCACTTTGGGTGCCAGCACCCATGAGCGAAGGCTGCCCTGACTGAGCCTTGTTTGCTTGGGGCCTAGTGCACACCTGCCAGGCAGTGGGTGACAGGACGTGCTTTTTCAAATTAATGAGAGAAAACGTTGATTCTCCTGCTGCCCACGAAGGTGGAAAGTGAAGTGGGGAGACATGTGGGGAGTGAGTGAGGTTCCCTGTCTGGGGGTTCCAGATCTGCTGTTGGTTTCTTTCACCACTGACTAGAGATATACAGGGTGTCCCCGCAAAATGTATACACACTTTGAATACCTACTAATTCCAATGGTTTTAAGCATAAGAAAGAAACAACAATGGAGCTGTTATCTGTTAAAAGTGTGGGCACAAACAGGTAGTTGGACATTCTCTGAGGGGTCTCAGATTGGAGAGGGTGAAGGCCAGACTGAGGGGCCCTTCCCCCCCACCACCCCAGTGCACGAATTTCATGCACCGGGCTACTAGTCTATATATATAAAAGCCCAGTGACTGGAACAGCGAACGACCAGAACAACCGGAATAAACAGTGGCTATGACACGCACTGCAGCAGCCAACCAGCCAGATCTGGGCCCCAATCGGGCCCCCGCCCCCAAGCCAGCTGGGCCAGCAATCGGCCCCCAACAACCTGATCAGGGGCAGGGTCAGCCAGCCAACTGCCCGTGGCCCCTCCCCATGGGGACGGGCTGGCCGAACCCCACCCGTGCATGAATTTGTGCACCGGGCCTCTAGTATGTAATATAATGTGCCATCGCCTTTACTTTTTTTCATCATCCTGGATGTATTTATTGAATACTTTTTATACTTTCTATAGTGTGGGGCATTTAGTGTAAGATATTGTCTCAATCTCAGGGAATTTGTACTTTTAGCTTTCTAAATTTTCTACTTTTATTGAATTTATTGGGGTGACATTGGTTAATAAAATTATATAGGTTTTGGGTATAAAATTCTATAATACACCACCTGTATATTATACTGTGGGTTCACCACCCCACATCAAGTTTCTTTCTATCTCCATTTATCCCCTCTTAACACTCTTCTACCTTCCCCTACCCCCTTACCCTCTGGTAATCACTACTATTATCTGTATCTATGAGTTGTTTTTCCTTTTGCTTAATTTCTTCACCATTTCACCCAACTCCCCCCACTTCCATCCTCTCTGATAGCTGTCCGTCTGTTCTCTGTATCTGTGCATCTCTTTCTACTTTGTTGGTTTATTTTGTTTAGATTCCACATATAAGTAAAATCATGATACTTGTCTTTCTCTGACTAGCTTATTTCACTTAGCATAATACTTGTCAGGTCCATCCATGTTGCCGTAAAAGCTAATTTAAGTCTTTACCTTTAACAAAGGACATTTATTGAAACCCTCTCTATGCTGAACATGTATGCTAGGCATTGAGAATATCAAATGTGGTCGTGCTCAGTGTGAAAGCTCATGAACTCATTTCAAATCTAAATAGATTTTCTTAACAAAGTTAAAAGAAATAGGAAAATAATAATAAAAATATCTACTCTTAAGGGGGTATTTTAAATGATTTTCAGGTTATGTTTTGGGGAGTTATATTTATATCAGTCATATAAACTTCAGTTTATTCATAACTAAGTATTTAAAGATGTTTGTATTGTTTGATAACAAATTTAGGGTTATAACCTAAGGCTTCTCAAAAAAGCCAGAGGATACACAAATGATTTTAAACATCTACTAGTTACAGTATAATTAATTAGTTATGGGTGGAAAGATACATGAAATGTCTTTATCATCGGAGTTTAAAATCTAGAAGAAATATATCATTGAAATCAAAGCTTAAATATGCTCTATATACTGTATTTATAAATGCACCTTAAGAAATTATATTAATGCATTTTCAAAGGTTTTTAAATGTAAAAAGTTTCAGTTACTTGAAAAATTATGTTGATTTGAGCAAACCAGTTATAAATTGTGCCCAAAATGAATTGTATGGTTGCATTATGGCGAGGGCCACATAGAAGAGAGAGTATAAAGTCAAGATGAAATAGCTGGTCATCTGAACACTTGGATTTTAGAGCTAATGCTCCTTTGTGTTTATTTCATTTTTTAAATTTCCCAACTTTTTTCCTCCTCCGCCCTACCAATTTAGGTGTATCATTTAACAATTTGTGCCATTTTTCTCTTTAAAACTTTGTATCATGGAAGGATATTATTCAAAGAAATACATTTTGTTGTAGGAAGCAATCTGATTTCTTAAAGTGTTTCATAAAATTTAATTTATTAATATTATTCTCACATGATGTAACCTTAGTTTTATTTAAATGAAAGAAACTGAATCTCTCCTTACATTTTTATTCAGAATTTTTAAGATGAGATGATCATGGGTTAATATGTCAGAGAGTGTCTTACTGGAATTTTAGCTATAAAATATATTTGATAAATACTATAATTATAAATGTTTCTCGTTAGCAAATGCCATCATCTGCATGAAAGTTAAAGACAGTCCTCTGCAGGGTTATTAACTTGACATCCAAGTCTGAGTTATGGATTTTCTCCTCAGGGTTTATTAGATCAGTTTGTTAAGATGGATTTTTAGTATTGCTTGGGGTTGAAAATAGTGACACTGAAAACGTGAAGAGGAATGCCATTAGAGAAGTTTTACTTGTTGCTAAATCTCTACTCTGGACAATAAATTCACATGGAGATCAAAGATGGTAATGAGCCACTGGTGTAGGCCTGGGCAGTGACACCACAATACCTCATATTTGCCTTTCCATTTGGCACTGCAGGACTCAGAGTGGGCCCCAGACATGGATGACAGGAGATGGTGCAATGGGGACATACAAGGAAAGAAAGTGTGAAGGCCCCATGTACCTAAGCTAACCTTTTAGAATTCTGGTTCAGGGCAATCAAACCAGAGATAGTATATGTTGGTAATAAACAGTATTAATAATGCTCAGGTCTGGTGAAGGAAGTGTATGGGAGGTTTTCATGGAACTGGTAGCATGTGAGCTGAGAAATGAAGAATAGCAACATTTGAATATTGGGAGATAGAGTAAGGACAGTCAATCTAGAGTCAACAGTGCATAAAGAAGAAATGCTTCTGAGTAGAATTCAAATGACAGATCGTGGAAAACATGTAAATCCACTTTATGTGTCTACCGTTGATCAATGTGACAAAAATGTTTTTGTTTTAATTTAGGAAAAAATTAGTACAACAGTATATTCGGGTACCTATAATATTCATTCCTATTTACTTTCCACTGTGAGGCTCAACCTGTAAAAACACTATCATCACTGAATTCATAGAATCAAGAAGCATGGTTGGTAATTATACTAGAATCTAGGACTCGAGGTTGTCAGTATAAACAACAAAATCATGAAGTGTTGTTGGGCTCACCATAACCAGTGTTCCACTGGTAAAAAGTACACAAACAAAACAAAACAAAACAAACAAAGAAATCACAAAACACATAGAATTAGCGATTGCTAATTAAAAAAAGAAAAAAAAAAGAAAATCTTTCTAAATTATTCAGAAACATCACAGCTTGCAGATTTTCTCTTTTTAGCCCAAAGTAATTCCGTCTCTAAGAGGACATTCTCTGTGTCCTACTGATAAGACATATTGAATAGAGAAGATGGTACCATAACAGATTCGACCCCCTGGGGATGATCAGAATCCTGAAGGGAAAAAAAAATCCTGTTTTTAAATGTCTAACTCCATTTTTGAATTAAAATAAACCTGGAATGCTTGGCAAACTATCTTTTACACTAAAAACATGTTTTTCTCATAATGCAATGACTTTTAACCTCCCCTCCATTCATTAAATTTGAAATGTTTTTAAGCATATTTTTGGTTTGGAATAATTTTTGCCTTCCTCAATTGTTCCTGGTGAGAAGTGTAATCATCTGGTGATTAACACATTTATTGAACATTCAAAGCAATGTGCTAAATGTTATGAGGATTATAGCAATTTACTTTCCTTTCAAAATACTATAGCTTTCCAGGTTTGTGAGATCTGTGCATTGGAAGGGTGATGAGTTAGTAAGTAAATTATGCAGAAGGAAAGCTTATGTAGTAAGTGCTATGAGAGTAGAAGGTCAGGATTCATTAGTTCTGGCTCCTTGATCTGAGAAGGCTTCTAGGAAGAGGCCTATTTACTTGTTGAGATTATTATGCTCTAAGTGGCTCATTTGCATCCTCACCTTAACCTTGGCTTTGACTCTATGGAAAGCTAGAGTTGTGGACTCTGTAGTTTCCATCTCCTGGGTAGATAGGCATGGTTTATTCTTCTTTCATCAGTACATACTCAGAATATCTGGATTTTGATGCAATTACTTGTCATCCAGACCTGTTATTTTGCAACTAAGCCAAAGGAGAAGATAGCACTCTAGACTTACTCTTAAGCTAGCAGAGGATTAGAGCCAATAAATCATTAATTTTGAACACATGTTGAAATTGATATTTCAAAGAATCCTGATTTGTTTTCTTCAACCTTTTTTAGACCCTTGAAGTCCCTAAAATATAGATCTTAGGCTGAACAAAATCAGGCAGTGGTTGGAGTCTGCCACCCCCTTCTCAGGAGGCAAATATTTCTGATTGTAAGTTTGCCTAAAATTGGCTTGCCACTAGACCAATGAGTTTTTGGTGGGTTAAAAAGCACTAGAATCACTGGCGGCTTAGTGACAATGCAGAATCCTTAGAAGTCAGTATATTTAACCAGTACTTCAATCATATGCATAATAAATTTTTAAAACTATTTATTTGGAATTTAATGGGTTCTTTTTCTGATTTCCCTTCTTCTATCTGGAGAAAGTTGAGGGGCAGACATCATCTTGATGCTAAAGGCTGAGACAAACTGTACACATAAACAATTTGGATATATATCTACATATTCATGTTTGCATAATTCCTTTTAGGGGCCTAAATGCATGTGCACATTGATATATGTACACAACATCCCTTTTTTCTTCTATGAACATGTATATATATGAACTCATCAGTGTAAGCCTATGAACCAGTGCATGAAACAATCTTGTTTAGCAGTATTGAGAATCCAAATGATCATTTGAGAATAATTATTGCTTCCATACCATGTGCATGTTTTAATGTAGAATGGAGTAGAAATTATGATATGACACTCATCTCTCCTGAAGTTGGAGATAGGGGAAACAAATGCTATTTCTTCCAGGCTTTAAGCCTTATTAATATATGTTGATGAAATCCTTCATCACATCAAAGAAGTATCATCTTTTAGAGATGGTTTCTTTGAATAAAAGGCTTAAAGTATGTGTACAAAGTAAAATTCCTTAAAATATCTAAATTAAGAAAGAAGTTCAAGTATTATTAATAAAAATATTACTCATTAATTGACTTTATCATGAGTTGCTTAATTTGAAATGGTTTCAGATGAAATATAAATCCATCTGATACTCTTTTATTGCCATTCTTTTATTTTAGCATACATTTTTAGTTCTTTAAATTGTATAAATTAGTTTTAAACTTGACTTTCCTATTTTTCATTTAGAGACATGTTCCCAAACACAAGAATAATTCCTGGTGGTAGTATTACTCATTAGGAACATTTCCAATAAAAGAGGTGAATGGTGCAGCAAATATCTCTTTATTTCCAGTATGGCAAATAATCTGTCAAGACAACAGCCTAGCCCATTGTTTAATTGTGTATCAGGTTTAGGTGACAGAACTTGGATATGACATGACAAAAGGGCTTAGGAAGAGTTAAACATCTTCCTTCCCTTTAGAACAGCATAGTCTTTAAAAAAAGACACCTGTTAAGTATTTCCTGAGGCACATAGAACCAGCCTTTTTACCTTTCAATTAGTAATGGAAGAACTTCAAAAAGGTAAGGTTTCATTTTTATTTTTGCTATTGCTGGCAGGTATCAGATATTTGGAGAGTTTTATGGATTCTATCTCCTCCTCTGTTTGTTTTTGTTCATACTCTTACAGTGGCTCCTAATAGTTAGAACTTTATTGTTTCCTTTCTTATTTGCATTCATTTAATTATTTTTGAGATATTGGCTAGGAGAGAAAATATTTTTTTGCAGAGATGATTCTTCTTTTTCTCCTCCTCCTCCTCCTCCTCCTCCTCCTCCTCCTCCTCCTCCTCTTCCTCCTCGTCGTCCTCCTCTCCCTTCTCCTCTTCCTTCTACTTTTTTATAAAGAATAGCCATGTTTTACAGCTGTGTCCAGAAATTTCATATATGTATTATTATTCCTTCTGTCTTTTCAAAATTTTTAATGGTTTTTTTTTTAATTTTACATGTAACTTGTGTGTGCATGCCCATGCACATGTGTTTTGAGTAGAGGTGTTGGAAGGGGATTTTAGTGAGGACCATGAAGGTTTTGAGCCCTAACTAGAAGACAATATGGAATAAAATGTTAGAGGATAGACTACATTAGAAAAAGCATGCCTCTTCCTAAAACATTTGCAAACAGGTTTCTCTTTCTCTTCCTACCATGCCAGCCTTTTTCATGTGGATTATCTGTAGGAAAAATGTCTGACCACTTTCATTCTTAGACAATTAGGTAAAAATATTCCCACATCAAATCTTACATTATGTCTCATCAAATCCAATTGTTCTGACTTTGGAAGAGTTAGCAAGTGACACATTTAGGATGTTGGGAGGATTTATACCACATAAAAGGGTTTATGAGTTAAGGCCACACAATGAGCTTATGGTAGAGCTTGACTTCAAACCCAAGTTTAGTCATTTCTACCTCAATGTTCTTTCCATAATATTAGTCTACTGTGTCCATAGTAGATATATTATTTTTAATTCTTAAGAAAAGAAAAACCTTAGCTTATCTTAGCATTTTTAATTCTAGAAAGGCATTACATAAAAAGGCCCAGAAATGTGCATTTTCCATAATTTTATCTTTTCCATTTTATTGTATTTCTCAAACTCCATTTTAGTTCCATTTAAAATGAAATCTTGCTGACATTTCTTCTTGTATGACCAGGGCTCGCCAGGGATGTGACCACTCATTGCCTGCTGACTCTTAATCGTTTAGTGCTTTGCACTCCCTGCTGAGCCAGAAAGCCTGGGCCAGACTGGGAAGGAACACATGGGAGCAGTTGTCCTTTGTTCTTCTCTTGGCTCCGCGCTCTGGCCATGTGTTTTAGGCAGGACTTCTAATTAGGACGCCTGAAAGAAAAGAGCAGATTGGAGATGCCGTGTCCTCCTCCGCCGCCAGCAGGATTGGGGGTGGAATAATATGCTGCTCAAAACTCGTCAGGAAAGGCTTGCTTCCAAGGCAAGAAAATGTGGCAGTTGAGCACTGCAGGTAAAGCATTGGAGAAATAGACAGGAAGTGTGGCAGATCCGGGGCAGGGCTCAGTCTAGGTCAATCAATGTATCCATATTCTTATAAGACTAATATGTCCAAAGCTGAGTATAATCTTTGCTTCTAATTGGTGCACATGTTGAAGTGCTGTATTTCTAAATGAGCTGCAAGGATGTTAAACCCTATTTGACCTTTGGTATACTCACTCTAGATATGATATCTTTTATACATGTAGTTGTTGGCCAGGATATAAGTACCATAAACACAGGGATTTGGATTTTTTTTCCCCATTGATAGATCCCAATGTCAGAATAGAACTTAGCAAATGATAAGTCCAGGGTGATATGTAAAATATTTAACTACCAGTTGGATATGGGTAGCAAGGCTTTAAACAACTGGTGGCTGGCGCGATTCTCAGTTCTGATAAGCACTCAATGAATGTTGGTTGAATGACTTAATGAGGGGTACTCTTTCCCCATTAAGGATGGATATATAGTTTTGAATTGGTTTTGAGAACTTACCTACTTAAAATAGTTCTTGGGCAATTCACATACATAATAAAATGTGTATATGAACATACCTATATGTATATGAAAAATGGTCAGCCTGTCTAATAATCAGAGATACAAAGTAAAACAACACATAGCTTTTTGTTGTTGTTTCTCTGACCTTCCAAACTAAGACTAATTATGTTCCTTGCACTGTCACAAACACTGTGAATATGTAGTTCCAAAGCCCAGTTAGTCCACTGGTCACTATCTCTAGCTTAGAAAAGTTTCATTCACATTGACCTGTAAGGAGTTCAATTGATTATTACTGGATTGTGATTACGTTACATTTGTTAACATAGTCCCCAAATATTTAATATATGTTTAAAAGTATTTGGTTGAGTAATTATTACTCCTTTAAAATTCTATTGTAATAATTAATTTCATAAATGTACAAGATAGTGCACAAAGTGATATGTATCACAGCTTTGTTAATAATAGTAAAAAATTGGGAGCTGCTTAAATGTTCAACAACAAGGAATTGGTAAAGTACATAATATTGTATCCAAACTAGATTATCCTATGAAGCACAGATCCATATTCAGATGGTACATGATAGTGGGGAACTTGCACCTTATGATAACACACAAAGGTGGTATGAATTGATATTATTACCTAATTGCTTTTAAAGAGGTAATGCCTAGCTACCGAAAGAAGACACTCTGCTCAGAATTTATTAAGCAGAAAAACCCCCACAAAGCAGCATTCATACTATCTTTCCTTTTTTGTTTAAAAATACATACTTATATAGAATATGTGAGACTTAAAAGGCATCAGATGGCACTAAGGCTAGGCACTCTAGCTTTACAGTACAGATGCTACAGCAGTATCTATGTGCCTCTATAAGGATACAGAAGTAAGAACAATCTGAGGGTTATATCCAAATATGTTAATGGCGGTAATTTATTGGGAATTTGTGTAATTTTTCTTTCTCTTTGTTTGTCTTTGTTAATCTGTATCTTCTAACTTTTCTTTCTTTTTTAACAATATATTTTATTGATTTTTTACAGAGAGGAAGGGAGAGAGATAGAGAGTTAGAAACATCGATGGGAGAGAAACATCGATCAGCCGCCTCCTGCACATCTCCTACTGGGGATATGCCCGCAACCCAGGTACATGCCCTTGACCGGAATCGAACCCGGGACCCCTCAGTCCGCAGGCCAACACTCCATCCACTGAGCCAAACCGGTTTCGGCATCTTCTAACTTTTCTACAGTCACCACATATTTCTTGTGAAGTTAACAAATAATGCTAAAAAAACAAAAAGTACCCCCCTGAGGTGTGTGTGAGAGAGGGCAACCCTACCTCAGGGAACCCATTAGGTTTTGGACCTGCAGAAACCCCAGTTTCATTCCTTAGTCTTCCTGTGGAACCCTGACTGAATCACTTCACTGGCTGGTTTAACACCTGACATGCAAGACTCCTTTAATAACTAGACATAATGTGTGTAAAAAAGTCCTACTATGCTACCAGCACATGATAGAACCTCAGTACATTGTTATTCATTGGTCCTGTTATTGGGAGGCTGTTCCTTTTAAATCTGAAAGCAGACTTTTTGTCATACCCTTTAAGATCCATGTGCCCAGATTGGAAACCTGTCAATTAGGAAACCAATATTATCTTGAATGCTACACATGCAATGACATCTTACAAAAGGAGCCCTGATGAAAAGTAGCCAAACCCTGAAACAGGGAAGAATCTAGTTTAGGATTTTGAATTTCTATCCCAAGCTTTGGGGTATAATCTATCTGTTTAAGGAGTACACTGTATTTTGAGAGTAATATCCCCTCCTTGACACCCTCATACACACACACCTACACACATGTTAGCACAGATCAATGGATTTGTAAACCAAGTAGAATTTTGTGCATGGGGTTCTTCCTTTAAAATTAAAATGATTAGCAGATGTACAAACCTAGGCCTGAAAACATATACATATGTACATACATGCACACATGTAAATACTTTTACCAAGCTCTATTTCCTGCCTTCACTACTAAGTCAACTGAGTGATAGAGGAGGTTTTGCCCTCATCTCTTCTTTCCCACGTTTCCTCAGTTCCTGGGAATCAAGAGGATTTTACAAGAATATTTTCTAGTGACTAAGTGCATAATCCAGTAAGAACAGGCCTCTGGGAGTCACCCTGTGGATGAGAATTTGAAGTTGTTCTAGCAAAGGTGTTTGGTGGGTGGGGGAACCTCAGGTATCCTCACTTTATCATCTGTTCTTGTGTGGCCAATTACACCCGGTTGGATGAGTCTGCTTTATAGACTGTTGTTATAGAACAGAATTGGTGTTAGTACAAAAATCATTGGCAGTTAACTTTTCATGTACAGCTAGTTAAAGTAACCAATTTAATTAAAATATAAACCAACAAACATCTCTTTAGGTTTTTTAAAGTGCTATGGTGTAGGCAAGAATATTATGTAGAATGCAGGCTGCAGCTATTCATGGTTATTCGTCTTTTTAAAGCTGTGTCTAAAAAGAAGTGTTAATACCCCAGGGGGAGGGGTCTTGCCAATTTTCTAGGCACAGTAAATTTAATTCGGTACTGAAACTTAATACCCCCAACAAACACCTGCGTTAAATCTACTTTTTATGGCATTGTTATTAAAAGGTAAGTGTCATTTGAGGAAATGACTCTATCGCCGTTTAACTCTTCCCATAAAAAGGTCTTCCTTGTTTATAACTTGTATTTTGGGCTTCTGAGAAGGAAGGAATACTTCAGGACAAGTAATGGTGAAATTCTGGGAACTACTCATTATGTAATTTGGGAGAGAGTGGATTTTATTATTGATTTAGGCTTCAGATCTTTCTTTACATATACATGAGGTAGTTTGGGGTAATATGGTTGAATTCCATAAAACAAAAGCAAATAACTTTATTTCCCTACCAAACTCTTGTACATGCAGGCCTGGGTCACAATATTGGTATGTAGTTAAAGCTTATACTTTATGACTCTTTTCTTTATCCCTGGTATCTGTGGCTCCACCACATGTTCCCAACATGCGTTCTTTTTTTTTATCGGTCTAGTCCTTAGGTAGTTAGAATAATTTCCTATGACAAAGTATTATTTATTCTCAAAGAAATTTCTTTGCAAGAAACATGGAATAGGGCATCATCGGGCATCAGAAGGCTTAGATTCAAGGTTCTGCCACTTGCCAGCTATGGAACCACTAGTAAATAAACTACATTTTCTGAGCCTGAATTTCTCATCTTCATAGAGATGTAGTACAATACTTTTACCAGAGAGCTGTAGTGAAGAGTAATTTAGATAACGCATCAAAATTATATAGCATTAGGTAATGTTAGGTCTGATTATAATTTGGCAAAGATTGGCCAATTTCACAGTTTACATAGTTCACTTGATCAATTATGTAGCTAATTGAATCAATGTAAATAGCAAGTCATATAGTCAAATCTTCACACCCAGCGGTGAGTAATTAGTAGTCTACATTTTTCCCTTGTAGATCTCAGTTTCCTCATTTGACAGAAGAAATGATCGCATTAGAAGGTTTAAGGACTTTTCCAACACTGAGTTCTATGATGATATACTATTTTTTTTTTACAAAAGTTATTGTTTAAATCATATTAAAGTCAGACATTTTTCACAGCTTTAATTTCTGCCATTTGATCCTTTTTGCAATAGCACAAAAATATGCCACGGAGATCTGTTGT
The DNA here is from genome assembly GCF_964212035.1 of Myotis nattereri. Classification (NCBI taxonomy): domain Eukaryota; kingdom Metazoa; phylum Chordata; class Mammalia; order Chiroptera; family Vespertilionidae; genus Myotis; species Myotis nattereri. The sequence goes on from NC_138082.1 coordinate 23,584,653, forward strand.
GTTGGCATCACAGCATCCAAAGATGTTCAATAACAGATGAATAGAAAACAAAAACAAAAAGGTCAAAGTTTCTCTTGGGAAGCTGGAAATCAGCGTGGTGCCAACCAGTTTTTAGTTACAGGCCAATCTGGAGGTTCCAATGCTTTGGTTTCATATAACTCCTTGGGAGGTGGGTACCCACCACACTACAAGTTTTCTATACTAGTCTCTCGGTGTCATCCAGCATTTCAAGTTTAACTCTGAAGTGGTAACTCAGCTTTGCTCTATAAATGGAATTCCAATCCCAAAGGCTTGTGCGTTACACAACGGCCCCACAGGGTGACTGTGGAATTTTCACATTGCTGCTACCTGGTGAAGCAGGGCATCTGGGTATCAGATCAGGGGGATATGGATGTTCTCCCAGACCTAAGTGGATTCACTGGAAATTGTCCTCCAAAAATCCCTTGAAAAATGGCATGATTAGGATAGATGATTAAACCATTCTATAAAATGAGGAGTTGGATGTATAACTAAAATTCATTGAGCACTTGCTGTGCATCAGCCACTGTCCTGTATTTCACATGCATCATTTCATTTGATCCTCTCAATATCTATTTAAGGAAGAGCCCCATCCTTCTCAACACAGGAAGGAACTCATAAGGAGGGTAAATAACTTGCCCAAAGCCACACACACCCAGGCAGGTTTCTCCACAGTGAACAAAGAGGCAGAATAGCAGTTAATTGCAGACATGAACTAAAGCTCAAGTTTAACCAGGGCCCTGTGTTACAGGGTGCTGAGTTATACACAGTGTTTCTACTACTATCTGCACACCTGTGTAAACCATAGTACCATTAGTATCATTAAATCCATGCACAGAGGACACCTTATTTCTCCATAGCAGGTGCTCGGTGTCCTAGACTTCAGCTGGCACCCATAAGCTATTTTTTTTCTCTTCCACAAGAAAGAAACAAGAATGACCATTTCAAGTAAATTTCATCCTGAAGGAACATGATAAAGGATGATCGGTTATTTTAGTTTTGTGCTCTTTGGTACCATTTCAAAATTTAATATATGCTGAATAAAAATTGATGATAGCACACTTTGATAGTTTGACCCATTTTCCCCATGTGTGTGTGTGTGTGTGAGAGAGAGAGAGAGAGAGAGAGAGAGAGAGAGAGAGAGAGAGAGAGAGAGATTGTAACAAGTGCCTATGACTATGAGGTTATTTAAGGGAAGAGTCTGCTTGAATAAAAGGATGCATAGACTGCATAGAATAAATAGATTCCCAAGACTGTCTCAGAAGTTTTGCAATTATATTCAGATTGCTATTCATTGCAGAAAAGTGGGGCATTCTTGCAATATGCTCAGCATTTCTATGAAGAGCAGAGATGACTGCCATCAGAAGTTAATCGTAGCAGTTATTTTGTGTTATGACAAAGGATGTCAATAGAGCTTGAAGCAGGTATGTTTGCATAGGATTTAATCCATAGGGCAGCAATAGTTGAGGCATTACCCAAGTGAAAAAGTAAACAAGTTCAATATGGAACATAATTTAGCTCTCTGAAGTATTATTTCCAGCTATATTTAAAATAAGAGATTTATGAGAAGTTACTGTAAGTATTTGTATACTAATATGCTTTCACCTTTGTAGGAATTAGAATCTAAGTTTAGAACAGGAAAGAATCTTAACTGAAGCTGGTTAGCACTAATGCTGTTAGAGGTAGACCTGTGGGGAACAAGTGTGCATCATCCCAGGAGGCAGATTCCCTCTGCTGTCCTGGTGGCTGTCATTGCACAGCTCCAGAGGACACCATTCCTATAAAACACATCTCTTTTCACTACACTGTGTGGAAGCTTTGACAGTGTGGGGAGTGAGAATATTGAGATAAGAAGGTAATCTTGGGTTATTTCGATGGACTCTAAATGCCATTACACAAGTCCTTATGAAAAAAGGTAGAAGAAGAGTCAACCCACACATAGAAGAGGATGTGATTGCAGTGATGTGGCCACAAGCCAAGGAGTGCCAGCAGTCACCAGGAGTTGAATGAGACACAGAATAAATAATTCTCCCATAGAGCCCCCAAAAAAGTGTGGCTCTGTCCACACCTTGATTTTAGTCTCCTGGCCTTCAGACTTTGAGAGAATCTCTCTATACGTGACCATTATGACCAAACGACTGGAACAACCAGATGACAGGTGGTAGCTATGATGCACATTGACCCAAACCTTGATTTGGGGCCCTGACAGCCCTGAATCTGGTTCACCTACACCCCAGACCCAGACTGGAAGGAGGAGGGCACTCAATGCCTCATGGAATCGGCCATTGGTTAGCTTGCTGCTGGGGCCAACCTCCTGTGGTCCCTCCCCCCAGCTGCCTGAGAGACCCCACCCATGCTTGAATTCATGCACCAGGCCTCTAGTACATTTATATTGTTTTAAGCCCCTAAGTTTGTAGTACATTGTTAAGGTAGCCTTAGGAAACTAATATAACTTGCAAATTTATTTCTCTAATCCTGACTTCTCTTCTAAATTGAGACTCAAATGTCTACTGGTGGATGTCTCAATTTCAACCTCTAAATCCCCACTCCTCGCCTCCACGTGCTTCCTAGCTCAGGTAATCATTCATCAATTCCTAATCACGCTTTTTTTAACCCCTTTTCTCTCATTTGATCAGTTACCACATCAGGGTGACACTATTTGAAAATAAAAGTTTCTTGGATCATCACCTACTCCCCATTCCTAGCACTACTAGTCTAGGCCAGATACTTAATCACCAAGTCTCATCTTAATTTCTGCAATATTTATACTTTGAGTTTTTTAGTTGCTCTCTATTCTACCAACACAATCATCCTTCTAAAATGGCTATATATATATATATATATATATATATATATATATGTATCTGTGCTGGAAAATACCTATAGAATTAAGTTTAATATCAGAGCATCACTAAAGCAGTCACAGTGCACAATCTGGGGACATGACTGCTGCCTGGGTTCCATTTAGGGCTCTGCTCCTTACTATATGTGCAGATTACTTCACTCAGCATCATTTCTGCCTCTGTAGATTGAGGGCAATAATAGTGCCTTCCCCATAAAGGGGCTGTCAGAAATAAATGAGTCAGTACCCAGAAAGCACTCAGAAGAGTGTTGTGGCCACCCAAGAAGTAAGCAGCAGCATTAGAACTTGTCAACAATAACAATTATAATGTTGAAAAGAAATATGAGCTGTTTTTAACATGTGTAGAACAACCTACAGATCCTTTACATTCTGGTTATGTTTAATATTACAACCTCTTCGTATGCTGCCCTTTCTATATTAGTCAAGGTTCTCTAGAGAACAGAACCAATAGAATGTCTATTTGTGTACATATATAAAATTTATTATGAGGAATTGGCTCATGCAATTATGGAGGCTGACAAGTCCCAAGATCTGCAGTTGGCAAGCTCTGGAGCCCCAGGAGAGCTGATGGTGTAGTTCCAATCTGAATGCTGGCGGGCTCAAGACCCAGACAGAGCAGATGTTTCAGTTTAAGTCCAAAGGCAGGAATAAAACCAATGTCCCAGCTCAAAGGCAGTAATGCAGGAGGTGTTCTTAGTCAGGGGAAAGTTAGCCTTTTTATTCTATTTGGGCCTTCAACTGATTGGATGAGACCCACCCACATTAGGGAGGGGAATCTGCATTACTCAAGTCTACCCATTTAAATGTTAATCTCAGCAACACCCTCTCAGAAACACCCAGAATAAATTTTGCCAAAATATCTGGGCTGCCCATGGCCCAGTTAAGTTGAAACATAAAATGAACCATCAGATTTTCCTAAGTACCCTCTTGGTGGTTTCCTGAATGAGTTCGGTCATCTCTTGTCTTCCTGCCTTGGCTAATATTGCATTTAATTTTTTTCTTCTTCTTAGGTTTACATTCCTCCTTTGTTCACTCTGGCCTGGACAAGCCCTAACTATTCTTCACAACTGAGTTCAAATATCACTTCTTTCTCTACTTGGCAAATCAGTTCTTTTCCTCCTTACAATGAGATTCGACTCTTCTTGCCTCTGTGCTATGCAATGGAACTCAGTTCGTATAACTGATCACATGGTGTTAAACCTAGATATGTAGCTATCTACTCATAGTAAGTAAGACCTTATGGAAACAGAAACATGCCTTTACATCTTTTTTTTCTTCTTATTCTAAGTGTCTGGCCTATCATAGGTACGCAATAAATGCTTGTTGAATTAATTCTTGGCCCATTGAAAAAAACAGAAATGATGAGCCTCTCTCACGAACAAGGAAAAGTTAGCAAACTGGAATTCTAGTTATCAGTAGTTTTCCCACTCCCTAAGTGAACTTTTCCCAGAAGGCATTGTACTGTTCCCCGCAGAGGGAATTTGGGGACTGCCAGCAGGAGTGCCCTGGCTGAGCTGAATTACTGTGATGGTGCCCAGGGAGAGAGGCAATCTTTGAAGCACCCAGGCGGTAACCTTTATTTAATTGGCAAGATGGAAATCAATAACACATATGGCATTAACAATTTTAGATTCTGGATTAGTTTGCAGTGATATCGGCTGATCAAAAAAAAAAGATTCAAATAATCTTCAAATCATTTTTGCTCCAGGAAAATTCCCAGTGCATTTGTTGTATTTCTTAATAGGAATTTAGATATTTAAACATGGATCCAGAAAAAAACCCCACAGCAATTGCATAAACAGTCATCTAAAAAGATATATACATTAAATTATGCATTAAGTAAAGTGGATAGGCTATGAAGTATGACAGATTGTTCCCTGTCTTTTGTATTGTTGTTGTTGCCTGACCAAGAGATGTGCCTGTTATTACCCATTATTAGCTTTATTTTAAACTTTTAAAAATCTTAAAGGTAGAGCAACATTGGTGTTCACAAATCAAGAAGCTGAGAAAAACATCTCCAAACTAAAATAGGGCAATTATTTGGTTATGTAATAAACTATATCTTTCAGAATTCAGTACAGGAAACAGAAAACACTTTAGATATTTTAAGCAGAAAGGGATTTAGTGCCAGAAAATACGAGCTTAGTAGATTGTTGGGAAAGCAGGTGGAGTGGACATCAAGGACCACCAATGGACCTACAGGGGAGGCGGCCCACTGAGCATGACACCTCGGGAGTGTTGCTGCAGCTGCACCACTGAATCCTGATACCAGAAGCTGGTGACCCAACACTGGAATGTGTCCCTTGTCACTCACATCTACATGGCATCACTTAACAGGGGAAAGAGCAGTAGTAGTAGAGCCTTAGCTGTAAAGGTCAGCATGATACACCCATCAAAAATCCAACCTAACCAAGTTGGCTTTCAGTAGGTGAATGGGTGGCAAACTGTGGTACATCCAGTTGGTGGAATATTATTCAGCACCAAAACACTATTAATGCAGGAAGAGACATGCAGGAAACAAATGCACGTTACTATGTAAAAGAAGCCAATCGGAAAAGGCTACATACTGTATGATTCCAACTATATGACATTCTGGAGAGGAAAAACTATGGAGTTAGTAAAAGATTGGTGGTTGGCAGGAGTTAGAGGAGAAATGGTGGGATGAATAGGAGAAGCACAGAGGATTTTAGGGCAGTGAAACCACTTTATATGATACTATAATGGGGGATACATGTCATTATACATTTGTCTAAATCCATAGACTTACAAAACAAGCAGTGAACATTAGTGTAAACTCTGGGCTTTGGCTGATAATGATGTGTCCATGTAGGTTGATCAGTTATAACAAATATATGATGTTGGCCATGGGGGAGGCTTTACATATGTTGGGGTCAGAGAAATATAGGAAATCTCTGTATCTTTTGCCTAATTTTGCTGGGAATCTAAAACTTCTCTAAAAAATAATAAAAAAGCAATGTGTGCATTAATACAAATATATTCATGTTTCATAATTTTCTTCAGAAAAAAGAGTGGGTCTAATTTCCCAAATTTTTATTAAGGGAATTTTCAGAAATATGCCTCTGTAGGGAAAAATGCAGCATGCTTTTATCTTGTAGGAATACTGTGTGGATTAACTGGTACTTTGAATATAAAAAAGTATAATATAAATGTATCTTTTAATTATGCTTCTGTAAGTAATAGCTGCTGTCCCTATTTATTAGGAATAACATCAGGTAACAGAAGTAAAATGTAATTAAAGAGACTAAAAATTAATCATGTTGGGACCAAACAGATTTAAGCAAAGTAGGCAGAGATTCTTTCTTCTCTTACAGAAAACCAAATCCAAATATGAATTAACATGCTAAACAATAGATCACGTCCACTTTCTTCACAAGCTTCTTTATATATTGCAACAACAACAAAAAATGACCTTTATACTACCTTGAGAGATAACAGCTGACTAGAAAATTACAGTTATTAGCAGGATAACCAGAGATTAGAGTATTTCGAGTAAAAAAAAAATACTAAAAGACAGATGTTAACAATTTGGAACCTCAAAAGACAGCTATGATAAAACCCTATATTGCAGTGTTTCTAAAGGATGATTGGGGGATTCATGATACTATACAGTACCTAGAAATCTGAATGTGGATAAGGAAACTTAACTTTTTTTAAAAAAGAAATTTATAATAAGTTTTATTTGTAAATCCATGGGAAAAAAATCACTATTTATATTTATCAAATATTCACCTTGGCCCCGAAGATGTTTAAGTTTAATGTTTCCTTTATTATAAATAACTAAAAATACCCACTACATTTTTTGAAAGACATTCCTGAACTAAAACTAGGTAATGATTATGGTCTGTTCACTGTTAACCCTTTGCTGGAAGGGTAAGGTGAACCTAAATTGGGTGTTAGGAATCATGAGTTACAGACATCACTATTAATTTCCATTTGATCCTGGGCCAATCATTCAATAATCATTTTTCTCTTCTTCTCAGAGGAAAGCTCTAGCAAAGTTTTCTCTTAGGAAAGTAGAAAGAAAACATGAGCTCTGTTACCAAGTGGACTTAAGACCCTACTATTCTATGCCACTGAAGCCTGCAGGGCTGTGAAAGGCGACATTAAGCTGACGGACTCTAACACTGGCCTACTTGGATTCAAGTCCTGGATATGACTCTTGCTTGCTGTGTGAACTTGCTCAAATTATTTAACTTTCTATGCCAGCATTCTCACACCTGAAATGGAGAATGATAATAATATTTGCCACTGGAACCATGAGAAGTAAAAGTTTCAATATTTTTAAAGAATTTGCTGTTACCAGCTATCGAAAATCTTAGATAACCAAACATTGTTACATGTTTAGTGAAATTGAGATGGGACGATGTAGTAGTTTATAAAATACCTAAATTCTTTACCATAATAACCACCCACTGAATGATAGTTGCTTTCTAACTCATGAAAATTTTCCAAGTTCATCGCTGGACATGGGACCAGGAGATAATCTATAAAATGGCATGGTTGTTTTCCATGATGGCAAATTCAAGTTTTAGAGATGTCTCTATACCATTATACTCTATCAGGTATTGACCTGGAAGGTTGGTGTAAAGAGAAAAACACATTTACTTGTACTTTATACTTCTAGTGGGAGTCATGTTTTGCTCTCATCCAAACTGTTAAATTTTCATATGTTCCTTGCTTTAATCAATGGGCACCACCATCCCCTTGGTTCTTGAAAATCCCTCATTTCTGGTCCTTGCCTTCCATGTGCAACCAACAGCCAAGCCTTGTCAAATCTCTGTGTAAGGCCTTCACCCCTACTGCCACTGTCTCAGGCTTGGGCCACATCATCCTTTCCTTACACTCTTCATGTAACTCGATGGACACCCCCAACAAATAGCCTCCTTTCTTGTGCACTTCTTTGGTGGGTCCAGATTGATGACAAGATATTGTCCAGATTCCTCAGGATGATATTGGTTTCCTACCTACCATTCCAATAGTTTCTTACTATTTTTCTTTATGTGTCACATGATCCCCTTGAATACACTTTCTTGCTCTTCCCATTTCTGCCTTTATTCACATTGCTTCCTTACTTGGGGGAACGTACATACCCACACATCCAAATCCTACCCATCCTCAGTGGACAACTTCAAAACCTGTCCTGTTCCATGAAGTCTTTTATGGTTTTCCCCCTTTCTCCCTCTCTTCCCACTCCCTCCCTCACTGTTGATCTCCATCTTCTCTGAAATCTCATAACATTTTATTTTTAGCTAATTTATGTCACTTATGTTTATCTTATATTTATTTTCTGCCTATCTTTTATTCTTTACATTTTAAATTATTAGATAATAAAATATAGTCATTATCTTACTATCTTCATAATGAATAACAGCAAATATGAAAACTCAAAAATATTTATTAATGATTAAAAACATAGGTGGAAAATACAAAAGAATTATGGCAGTTATGCTCCAGGAGATAGAGGAGTCTATCTATCTATCTATCTATCTATCTATCTATCTATCTATCATCTATCTATCTATCATCTATCTATCTATCTATCTATCTATCTATCTATCTATCTATCCATCCATCCATCCATCCATCCATCCATCCATCTATCCACCCATTGTATATCTATCATCTATCTATCAATCTTGTATACAGACACAGGCAAACTATGATGCATGGTTGGTTCTGGGAAGGAAAAAAGTGTACATTTTGTTAAGCAAGTGTAACAAAGGAATACTTTAATCTTACAGGGGAATTTGAGGGTAGTGGGGCATCTTAGAGGAGGTAGAATTTCTATTGAACTTTGAGACAAGAGAGCACACATACTCAGATTGAAATAAAAAACACTTTAGACTGTGCCAACAATTTAAGCCAAGACCTAGAGGAAGGTAATGCAGCTCCATGTTCAGGAAACAGTATCTAGACTGGTCTCATTGAATGTGCTTATCTAAATCTTAGGATTAGAGGACTCATAGGTATATTCTCCTGGGATGGGTTGTTCTCCTTCATACAGTCTAAGCTGACTTATTTTCTTTACGTTATGTAGGGACAATTGTATTATTGAATAATATGTGTTTTTTTGTGAACTATAGGCCTCTTCTTTTACTGAATATAATTGATAGTTACTAAAATTGTGGGAAGACATGTGCTCATTCAACATTTTTATTACTTGCCATTTTGTTTCATGATAGCAGAGTGAGCTGCAAATCAAACTTAATATGTATCAGTATTTTTTTAGTGGTACACCAAATTTAATTCTAAAAGATTTAATTCATTTTAGTTTTATGATAGATCATGTAGACTGACAAGCATGAAAAGCTTAGTGTTGAAATGCCCTGCACATAAAAAAGGTGCCTAATAAATATTGGCTAATTAAACAGGTATAGTGACCACCCATGAGATTATCTATGCAGTATTTCCCCTCTTATCCATCCACTTAGCTACAATGAAAGACTCCATGTTTCAAGGTCACACACACACACACACACACACACACACACACACACACACTCCTGACCTTGAGTTCCATGAAACACTCCATTATTTAAAAAAAAAAAAATCCTCCCTGTTTTGTTCTTTTTTCCCTATTGTGTTTCCCCCTTTCCTACCCAGAGTTAGAACAAAGATATTTTCTAACAGATTTCTTCTATATATGACTATCCTGAGATTTAAAAAGTTTTACATAACATTTTAAAAATCCAAATTGAAGTGTTTCCTATAATAGTAATTTCCAACTTGTAGCAGACTTCAAAGACTGTATATATCCTAGCTGTAGGGTAATGATTTTTATTTTATAAACCAAGTATTAGAAGGTGAAGGCTTTCTCCCTGAGACTAAAAGAAATTCTTCAAATAGCTATGCCCTTCCAAGCTTGGCTGATTGCATCAGACACTCCTGATTTTTTTTTCTAGGAAGAAAGTACTAGTCTTTAATATCCTATCTCTCCTGTGGGGCAAAAATAGATATCTACAATAGATGTCTTCCAACATTTCTCTTCTATTCTGGGTACCCTCCCCTTACCCAAGCAAAACTCATGACTGGTGTGGAATCTGGTTACACCAATGAATCATTTCACAAGAATTTCTGAACTTGTGTCCATGGGGTTGAAAGCAATCCTATTTAGTGGCAGAAGCCATAACATATAAAACTCACATGCTGTGTGCTGCTATATTCCCTATGAAATGGAGAAAAATGGTGAGAGAGAATAAACATGACACCCAGAGCAATCAGAAACAAGAGATGGAAAGAGGTAGCCTTAAAATACCAGGTCACAGTTGATTCTGGGTCTAGCTACATTCTTATCTTGCCACTGAATCCTATCTAACTGTGGATTCTACTAGTCAATGTATTCACCCTTCTGCCTAAACATGTTGAAGGGGTATTTCTGTCATTTGTGTCTAAAATTCTATAAAAATCTCTGACTCATCCTAGGAGTTAGAAAGCTTGGGCTAGCCATATGATTGGGAAGCACTGGCCTAGTGCGTTGGCTATGGAGCAAATGACAACTGGTGGCTATACTTACTTATGCTTAAAAGGGGCAGAGCAAAAGCAAATTATGTGACCTGAAGTGAAAGGTCTGGAATGGCCGGCCATCAGGTTTGCCTAACTAGAAGTCAGACACTAGGAAATAGTCCCCTGTGTAGAAAGGAGGGGTCTATTCTCAAATGCCTATGGCTTCATCCAGCGGTGGGAAGAAAAATGTAAGAATCTTAAGCCAGTCCATTCCAAAGCAGGACCTTTATTATAGCAGTGAATAAAAGGACAGGAATGGGAAATTAAATGTAGATTATGGTTTAGGGAATAATAGAACAGAGCAACAGGTCCTTTTATCCAGCATACCTGGGGAATGAATCAACATCATTCACTATCAGTAGATCCATATGGCCCTGAACATTAGCAAATATGTAACTGTAAGAGAGCCAAGGAAAGTTCTGTGCCATTTTAGTGATGCAATTGGCATTCCCTTAGAGAACTGATATTTCAGAATATGTTTACATGAAAGAGAGAATTTGGACAAGAACATCTCAGACCAGAATATTGAAATCATAAACTCTGAAGTAGATGCTTGGCCTGAGTTCTTCTCTGAGAAGTTCAAATACCAGTTATTGTAGGGTTCTAGGGTCCAGCTGGACATTGAGTTTTTGATGCTGGATGCAAAGTGATAAATGTATCACAGGGCAGAGTTAGATGCTTTATGTGTTTGAGGAAAATAAAAGCTGCTCAGTTGTACAATCTACTGTCACAGAATTATGAAACACCTTATGATTTAGTTCAGTGGAAACTGCCAGAAACCTCTCTCTTAAAATTCCCATTTTACCTTGAGAGATGAGGCAACATAAAGCTTTTTCAGATGACATTTCTTAACTTTCCAAATTAGTTTATTGCAAGTCTATAAATCAAGACTATTTTTCACTCTTCACTCTGGTGGGCACCTCTCTGTCTGTCTACATCCTGGGGGGCAGACCTTCACTCTTCCCCAGATGTGTGCAGAATGCCATGATTCTCTCACTCTTCTCCACCACTAATTGCCTTGTCTCTTATAGCAGGCAGTTGCAAGTTCAGTGCATGGGAGGATGTGATGATGAGGCTTTATTAAGTCAGGGCCAGTCAGGTTAGAAGCTGTGGCATAAATTCCTAGTATGTCTACATTTCTGACCATGAACTTGATTTTCTGGATTCCTGACCCTGAACTTGCTTTATAGTCCATTGCATTAATTATGTATAAAACACACACACACACACACACACACACACACACACACACACACACACACCACTGCCACCACCACACGAAAAAACTTTTAAGTAGTTTACCCAAAGAGGTGTTTGGAAACTTTATTAGGTTTCCATTGTTTGGTTTATGTTTAAATGGGGAAGCATTTAATTTGGCCACTTTCTCTGGTTACCCCATTCATCACTTATCAGGAGAACATCACTTTCCCATAATCCTTAGAGTTCTTCTTTCCATACTATACTAAGGTTAAGAACATACTAATTTAAAACAAGTGGTAATTTAAGTTACTTAGCATTTGTATATGATTAGCACACAAAGCCCTACACATACATTACTCACACAGCCACCCTGTGTGGTAAGAATTAGAATATGAGGTGAGCAGGCCTTCTTTATCATGGTGGCTTCAGACAGGAATTATAGGAGTTCTATCCATCTTAAATTATTTTCTGCAGGGGACAATGTGATAGGGATTAAAATTATATATAAATAAATATAAAACAAGTTTGAAACCCACCTATAAGCCTTCATTCTACATAGGGAGTTCTATACCAGGCAGGCAAAAGGATTATATTTCTGCTTTTATTAATCACAAAGGAGGCACATTCTTAGCCAGCCGAAACTGCCTTTATTAGTGAATATACATTCCTTGTGCCTAGGTTTATAGTCTGCATTCTAAAAGTGTTTTATATTCTTTCTTCTACTTATGGCTGTTCAGAGTGATTGAGCTAAAACCGATCCTTGTGAATTCACCAAATAACCCAATTAGATGAAGAAGAAATAATGCCAGTCTTTCTGAATGAGTTCATAGGATGTCACACATTTCTAGGTAAAAGCAAAAGCCAAATATCAAATATTTCTGAATAGACCACCTATACCACTGAGAAGGATGAGGTTGCTTTGATTTTTCACTCCTCTGCTATAGGTTTCCTGGGTTTGTCCCAGACAAAACACCAGAACAGTCATTCTGACCATCAGAGGCTTTACTTGACCTTACCCAAATTCCACTGCAGGGACACATGGTGACTGATGAGACCTGCTTCCCTGTCATAAATCTCACAAAATCGAAGAGGGAGAGACCAGACAGACACATCACCTCTGAGGACTAGCCTACAGACTCCCAACTGATTTATCTGCCCATTTCTCCTCATTTTGAAAGATGGAAATGGTTTAACTCAAACATTTTGCAGAGACATTTGGTCAGGGTGAATGTATTTCAGGGGGGAAGAAACTCCTGTCTTCGTCTTGTTTATTGTTCTCTAAAGTCTTTCCTCTAGCCTAGATAGAGCCACCAGGCCTCCATCAAAAGATCGTTTTTCTTCTTCTTTGAAATAAAAAGTAAAACCTTGGCCCATGCCAAGTCCTGTTTTCTTTCTTTTTTAAAATGTTGCCTTTATTGTTGAAAGTATTACAGATGTCTCCTCTTCCCCCCCTCCAATTGACACCCTCCATCCTGCACCCAGCATTGTGTATGTATATATATTTGATTTTTTTTTTTTACCAACAGGAAGGGAGAGGGATAGAGAGTTAGAAACATCAATGAGAGAGAAACATTGATCAGCTGCCTCCTGCACACCCCCTACTGGGTATGTGCCTGCAACCAAGGTACATGCCCTTGACTGGAATCGAACCTGGGACCCATCAGTCTGCAGGCTGATGCTCTATTTACTGAGCCAAACCAGTTAGGGCCCAGCCTTGTTTTCTTTAGGACTAACTTGCATATTGAAAACTCCATCTTTACTGATACCAAGTGATGATTAAAGTAAGTAATGGTGAGGAATCAGGCAGATGTGGTCTAAAGTTGTATCAGCCACCTTCCAGCAGCATGCCTCCATACACATTATTTAACTTCTGAGACTCAGTTCCTCATCTGCTAAGTGGTGTTAATCATGATGTCTATCTCCTAGAGTTAAATGAGGTACAATTTGTCATGTAGTAAGTGTTAAATAAATAACTGCTATCACACATTAGCATCATTCTCTTCATTTCCACAGCATGAACACCAATACTACACTAAAAGTGGAGGCTATCTGGTTTTTTGCCTTGATGTCTCTTTTCCATTAGTTTCTGATGCTTCAGTAGCAAGGCTGCTGGAAATGGTGTCCTTGACTTGGGTTTATACAGACTTAGTCTTGCATTAAATGTAATCATTTTCATTTGCCTGCAGAATGAAATCCAGTCTCCTTAGCCTCACAGACACATATATAGCATCATTCTCAATCTGGCTTCCTGTGAACCCATTCAGTAGTCTGTACATTTCCCCTTACATTAGCAAATGGCTATATTTTACTGAAATTATGTGCATATAAATCTATCTTCCCTACTGGACTGGAAGCTCCTCAAGGGCAGGTATTGTCATACCAGCACCTGTCATAAATCTCAGCAAGGAGGCACTTGCTTCAAACATGATTTTTAAGAGTATTTTAAGCTTGGTGTTGGGATGGGAGGAGCTATACAAATCATATTCTTTGTGAATAGTGCAACAGAAGCAAATGACTAATATAGTTACAGATGGTTCTATATAGAAATATTTACAGATTACTATATATACACATATTTTTTTTTAATATATTTTATTGATTTTTTACAGAGAGAAAGAGAGAGAGATAGAGAGTCAGGAACATTGATGAGAGAGAAACATCGACCAGCCGCCTCCTGGTCGCAACCAGGTACATGCCCTTGACCGGAATCGAACCTGGGACCTTTCAGTCCGCAGGCCAACGCTCTATCCACTGAGCCAAACCGGTTTCGGCTATACACATATTTATTTGCTTTTTCAACGAAGGAAGCATAGGGAAAGGACAGACTATTATCAATGAGCATACCTAACACCCAGATGTTGGTTTCTAATATTATTCTTTAATAGAACAAACTAGGGCTCCTTGTAGAAGTGATTGATTCTAGGACTGCGGCAGGAAATAAACAAGATAAGCTTGAAGCAACTTAGAGAACCTGAAAATAAAAAGCATGTTGTAGAACTAACACCTGTGTGCGCACACACACAGGCACACACAATGGGGGTATGTTAGAGGGCCCTAAGAGCCAACTGAAAGAGCTCTCAGTGGCCAGAAGCTGGAATAATTTGAGCAAAAAATCACTAAGTTAGTATTAGATTATAACTTACAGTATGAAATAAATATCCATGAGTCTATGCTGATACAAAGAATAACTGAATAAATAATTTGGGAGAAGAAAATCTCCTAGGATTTATGCAGAAACTCGACCCTAAAAGAGTAGGGTGGTATAACAACATTTTTAGTGTGGGTTGTGTGTGTGGAAAGGGAGAGAAAAAAAAGAATAACTTCACTGTGGAGAAACCTAACAAGTACTACTTCAGTCAGGTTCAAGATCAACAGCAATAAGCCCTATTACTTGATATGATAATGTGCCCCTTTGGTATGTTATGATGAAAACAAAACTATTTCTCTGAGATATTCCTTCCAAAAACTCAGAAACCAAGTCTAATCATGAGAAATACATTAGACAAATATCACTAGAGGAACATCCTACAATATGTCTCCAAAGATCATGACAAACAAGAGTCTGAGAAATTGTGGTAGCCAAGAGGAGCCTAAGCCTACATGAAGGTTAAATGTAATTCGATGTTCTAGATGAAATCCTGGAATAGGAAAAGGACAGTCAGTAAAAAATAAGAGAACCTGAATAAAGCATTAGCTTTAATTAATGATAATGAATCAATATTGGTTCATTAAATATAAAAATGCACCATACAAATGTAAGATGTTAATAACAGGGATATATGATAACTCTCTGAACTACCTTCTCAATTTTTGGAGCACAACCTGATCTAAAAATAGTCTATTCAGATGACTAAATAAAAAAAATTAAAAAAGCATATGAGCGGAATAAAATCAGGATTAGCTGAATAGAATAGAAGAGAGACTATTTCTTGACACAGATACTCTTTCCCTACTATAGCTGGATTATTCAGGATAATGGGTTTATGTCACAAATTAACTCAATAATTGCCTCTATTTTCTGTTTAATTATGTGTATGAGAACAGGAGTGGAGTGAAAATACTTCACATGGAATTTTTCCTACAATAATAGATTTCAACAACAGTCAGATTTTCATTTAAAATCATTAACTTCATGACTTACAGCCATATTCACTCTAATCCTTGTTTAGTCCAAACTAGTTTCCTAGTATTGAGAGAGGAATATTCTAATTTTCTGTAAGAACTGGTTCAGCACTTATCAAATCTTGGTTACAAGTGTTGAAAGAACTGGAATGCCTCTTTAGAATTTTGGGAAACAGTAAGTAGGTGAGAGAAGGCTAAGCACCAACCAACTTCCAGTGAGCTTAGACAGAGAGAGGTGTTTTGTTGGACTCATGTCAACAAGAAATGAACATAGATGCATAGCATTCCATACAAGAAGCTCTATTTTGCTCTGTTGCAATACCCACAGCCACTGGCTTATTTCTTGGACAATAAATGTTTTTGTTTAAGCAGAAATTACTGAAGTTTGTGCACTTAACCAGTTTGATGAAAAAGCTGAAAAGCTAGCTTGCTATTCTCAAATAATCCTACTCCTAAACTCGTGCTTAATTTTATATACATGTTTCAACTCTTTTGAGAGAGAGCTACATCTAAGTCCTTTTGATAAACAGTGGTGTGGGAGAAAGGCAGAGGATGTCTGCATGACAGGGTGGCCCAGGTCAGGAAATTAATGCTCCTCCTTGGGGCCAGAGTTGATCAGGAGAAGGATTGATTCTGACCTTGAGGGTGTTACCCTGGAGGACTGCAAGGTGGTCCAACATGGAGGGAAAAAAGAGGAAACCATAGCAATTTTGATAGAGTTATTGGATGCATTCACTTCCCTGTTAAAACTCTAAGACTCTTTCCTAGTCACATAGACAAAGCATCTAGGCAATTGGCTGAACACCTTTAATTTTCAAGCATTTGTGGAGATTAGTACTTCCTGATAGGCAAGACTGTTGGTTAAGATTCCATTTATAAATAAGCCAGACATGGGAATAATAATGTAGTATAATTCCCTTGTATGTGGAATCTAAAAAAATATCAAATTCACAGAAGCCAAGAGTAGAATGAAGGTGTGAAAAGGGGAAGATATTGGTCAAAGAGAACAAACTTTTTGTTATAAATCATGGAAATCTAATGTACAGCATGGTGTTTCTAAGTAACAATACTGTATAATATATTTGAACCTTGCTAAAAGGTAGATCTTCAGTGTTCTAACTGTACACACAAAATGAGACTATACATATGTTATGTGATAAGTATGTTAATAACTTCATTGTGATCATTATTGCATAATATACACATATATCAAAGTATTTAGTTGTGCATCTTAAGTAGATAAAATTTTTAATTGTCAAAAACATTTTATATCTCAATAAAGCTGAAAAAAAGGATTTCATTCATAATTCCTTCCACTTATAGTGCCTTCAACTTTCCAAACTGCTTTTGCAAAAGTACAGTTACCTTCTGTCTCTAGCCAGTACCAGTATGTTTTCCCGTTTTCCTTCAGGAAAAAAATCAACAACAGATTAAATGATTTTAAATCACCATGGAATATCAAATCTCCACAACTTTATAAATCCCTGGAAGCAGGTCGCAGTGGGAGGGCATTGAGGTAGAGTAAATAGCACAGGAGCTGAGCAGCATCAGTTACATAAATTTCCACGATCCATGCAAAATGAAAACGGGGAGGGTCATTGCCAAAAATTATTAAAAATTGATATGGTGACAGTAGAATATTAAACCAGGCATGCCTTGTGTGACTGCCCAGGTCACACATCCATGAAGCTATCCCTGCTCTGGAGTAACACAAAAATGAGCTCTCATCCTGTCTCTGCCCTTTCAACAATTGTGTAACTTTGGGCAAGTTTCTCGTAGTCTTTGACTCAAGGTTATTTGCCTATAAAATGATAGTGAGAGTATTTTCCTCACTTTTGGAGTGTCAAATAAGACTAGAAGACAATGAATGGAGAGAACAAAATACATTACATTGTGAGGTTGACATTCAAAAAATGAATAACTATAATAATGACATTAATAATAATAATACCTCAAGCCAGAAGAGGGTGAGGAATCGGCAGTTGTGTTGGAAAATTTCCCTCCAGTGCAAGCAGACAGGAGAGCTGCTGCCTCCCCTCAGCTGTACACACCCCATCTCAGATGGCTGCCAGTTGCCAACTCCCACCTGCAGGCCTCAGGAGAGACCATCTGGAACTGGCATTTGACACCACTCACGGGATAGAAAAGACCAGAAAGCGGTCATCTCCTTGACAAGGCATGTGTTTCCATTTACTATAGTCTTAGTCCTCCAGAATCCCAGTCCCTTATGATGTTCAGAAATTTCCTGAGGGCCTTGTGCTTGACCTCCACACCTGGGTCTGTTGAGTTGGCTTCCTGCGGTTGATGCCTGCCCTCTGGCCTGCCCGTGCACCCGCTTGTTGACCTCCAGAGGGCCAGACCTCATAGCGTGTGTGCCCTGTGGCCTTCTTGTCTCTACACTTTCTCTGACCCGATGCCATGACGTCTGTATTTGCCCTGGGGCTGCCTGCAGAGTCTGTTTGCAGCGCTTTGCATCAATTGAACACCCTCCAGTTTTGGCTGTTTTCCCAGAATAGTGACCCTAAGCTGCCTGGGGCCTGTCCACCAGTGCCCCATACCACATTGGCAAAATACAGTCCCTTTATCCACCCAGCCTGGCCCTGCTCTCTCTGTGCTCTCATAAGGACACAGGACAGTCTAGTGGAAATTTCTCCTCCTCCCTTGACAAGGGCGGTACCCAAGCAGCTGATTCATTCAGTCTAATCACCAACAGAATCAGTCACTCCGCTTTAGTCAATGGCACTGAAGAGAGCTGTTCCCCTCAAAGGAGTCCTCCTCTCTTTTCCTTGCTTGTGGGAAGGCAGAATGCTTGGGGCATTCTTTCCTTTGGGGTCAGCAAGAGTTCTCCATGAACGTGCGTCTTTGTTCTTTATAGTTTGATAATATTAAAAAAAAAAATCAAGTAGGCTTAGTGCAGAATTAACCCTTTGGGATTATATATGAGTTGACAATCCTTAATACCAAACCATTTATTTTTCATTTGGTAGGTATTGTGGCAGCGAGCCAAATTGCGGCGGAAAGATTAATAGTCAATCTGCCCCTGCTTTTACTGTGCTTGATATGGTGCTGGAGCAGAGTCAGCTGCTCTCACTCACCAATAGGTGCTTTCAGGCTAGCTGAGGTGACCCAGTGTGGGTCTCTGGAAAATGATTCCAAGGCAAAGGTTTATGTGATAGGTGAGTGGTAGTTACAGCATGGTCTGGGCAACCTGCTAGTTTACAGGTGTCTCAGAATCCCTCAAAGAGGTAACAGTGTTAAAATAAAATAATCTTCCTTCACTCATCAGCAGTGTTTGATACAGCCATTACTCCTTCTGGAAATACTTTCTTCACTCCCGGGGACATCCCATTTTTGATTCCTCTTTTATAACAATATATTATTGATTTCAGAGAGGAAGGGAAAGGGAGAGAGAGATAAAAAACATAAATGGCCCTAGCTGGTTTGGCTCAGTGGATAGAGTGTTGGCCTGCAGACTGAAAGGTCCCAGGTTCAATTCTAGTCAAGGGCACATGCTGGGGTTGCAGGCTCAATCCCCAGTAGGGGGAGTGCAGGAGGCAGCCAATTAGTGATTCTCTCTCATCATTGATGTTTCTATCTGTCTTTCCCTCTCCCTTCCTCTCTGAAATCAATAAAAATTTAAAAAAACAACAACACATAAATGACGAGAGAGGGTCATTGACTGGCTGCCTCCTGCATGTCTCCCACTGGGGATCAAGCCTGAACTCAGGCCTGTGCCCTGACCTGCAATCAAAATATGACCTCCTGGTTCATAGGTTGATGTTCAATCACTGAGCCATGCTGTCTGGGCCTTGATTCCTCTTCTACCTCACAGCTCCTACATTTCTGCCTCCTTGTGGTTCCTCCTCATCTTCAAAACTACTAAATACTGGAATGCCCCTTAGCTCTGTGCTGGAGGAAATCTTCCATTTCCCCTTCAGGTTCTCATTCTACTCCCAATCCAGAGCTGTTCTCCAAGTAGCTCTATGCCGTGGGATGCTGACTTTGTACATTACATCATGAACTTCAGTGCCTGTTATGACTTGAATTGTGCCTCCCTCCACCAAGTCATATGTGGTAGTTTTAACCCCTGCTTTCTCAGAATGTGACCTTTCTTGGAAATAGGGTCACTGAAGGTATAAACAGTCATAATCATCATAGTGTAGTAAAGTATGGTAATCCAAAGTGATGAATGTCCCTATAAAAAGGGGGACATTTAGAAACGCCATGTAAACATGAAGGCATAGATCAGGATGATGCATCCACAGGCCAAGGGATACCAAAATAGTCTACAAACCACCAGAAGCTAGGAGAGGGCATGGAGAGGATTCTCTCTCTTAGCCTTTAAAGGAACTAACCCTGTTAACACCTTGATGTTGGACTTCTAGCTTCTAAAACTATGAGACAACAAAGTTCTGTTATTTAAGCCTCTCAGTTTGGCATCTTTTGTTACAGCAGCCCTGGCAAATTAATCCAGTGTCTCTTGTTTCTGGTTGAGTTCTGTCAATGGGGGTCTGGCAGGAGACTAGAAAGAGGAGGAACGTGAAACAAGTTATGTAGTCCCTGATACCCTCCATGAAACAGTACTCATACCCTATCCCAGTACTCTCTATCTTCACTTCTTTCTTTATATTTTTTCATAGAAATAAGCACATAGAACATATTATATTGCCTATTTGTTTATTGTCTGTATTTCTTTCCCCATTGCCATTCTTGAAGGTAGCAATTTAGCTCACGGGTGTCTCCTACATACCTACAATAATGTCTGCCTGGTCCATGCTAGGCATTTGATAAATATTTGTTTAATAAATGAATAAAGGCAAAATCTATGCTTTTGTTCCTGACCAGAATGAATAATTTATAAAATAATTAATAAAACTAGACAATTCATCATTGTCTTCTATTTCTGATATTTAGCTTATCATTTATGATGAGTTTTTTTTCTTTGCTTTGCATGGAAGTAGAAGCACATGGAAGACGAGCTACTAGACTTGAAGCAAGCTCTGTCTCATTTTACCTGTTCTGTCCTACTTAGATATTCAGCCTCACAGCTTTCCCACTTATCTAGAACCCAGAAGGATTGGATTATACCTGAAATTCCTCCAGTTCACTGAGCTCTCCCTGACTTGCCCTTTCTTCAGTGTATTACTCAGGGTTCTCTAGAACAAAATGTGTGTGTGTGTGTGTGTGTGTGTGTGTGTGTGTGTGTGTGTGTGTAAGTAAAACAAAAACAAAAACCTTATTGTGAGGAGTTGGCTCATGTGACTCTAGGTGCTGAGGAATTTCTCGATCTGCAGTTGGCAAGCTGGTGACCCAGGAGGGCCAATGGTCTAAATTTCTGTCTGAAAACCAGTCCCAAGAAGAATCCAAAGGCATGAAAAGACAGATATCCCAGCTCAAACAATCAAGGAAGGAGAAGTTCTCTCTTACTTGGGGCAGCCTCTTAGTTCTATTCAGGCCTTCAGTGGATTGAATAAGGCCAGTCACATAGAGAGAGAAATCTGCTGTACTCGGTCTACTGATTCAAATGTTAATCTGATCCAACGAGCCCCTCAAAGACACACCCAGAATATTGTTTGACCAAATATTAGGGAACCCTGTGGTCCAGTTAAGTTGACACCTAAAAATTAACCACCACACTTCATTTTAGCTCCTGCTTTATCTAACTCACTTTACTCCTTGATCTCAGGATGTCCCTTCTGGAAGATGAACTCCAAGCACCTGTGGTGATGATTAAATCTTTGTTCAATGTATTCATGGAGCAAATTATTTTTCCTACAATTATTTTACACCTCTGAGTTGCAACTTTGAGTTGGTTTAGAGAGTGGCTATTTCTTGGGCTTTTTCTGCTATGACTACATCCTATAGCCTGGCATAATTCCTGGAGCAGAGGAAGTGCTCCAGATATTTTTTCTAATGTGCAAATGAACAATGTTCTACTGAATACTTAGATCCCACATCTCTTTGAGCTGGGAATCAGAGCGAGGAATACTGAGTACAATAAAAGGAAGGAGTTGGTGAAGTTGCATAATGTGAGAGGATCTTGTAAACTCCAAGGCGAAATGGGAAAGGCAGTTGAACTTATATGGCAGTTTTGAGCAACGATTACACAATTCATTGTATTGGGAAAACTTCAGAGAACCCAGCCAGTCTCTAACTTGGGCTTTCAGGGCCCTCATAGTTCAAGGGGCTCTTTTAGGAATACAGAATCTCAGGACACACTCAGATATACTGAATCAAATCTGCATTTTAACGTGATCCCCAAGTCATGGGAGAAACTTGAGAAACTGAGCTTTGCTACTAACCAGCTGCGTGCATTGAGGGAAGTTACTAACTTCTAGACCAAAACACCTCATCGGTTAAGTAGGGACAGTAACAGTTGTTCCAGTGCCTGGAGTAGGGTAGAAACTTAATGGGACTGAGTTTTCATTTCATCACAGAAGCCATGCACAAATAGGACAGAGCGAATGGATTGGGTTTGATTCTTTAGATGCCATTACAGTACTTTGCTCACTCTAGGTGCCATTTTATGGATGCAGTAGTCTCTTTACTCTGAATATTGCTTTCTTTTACTTTCTGGGATCCACTTTGTATATTTTATTGGATATTTACCAATATTTATTGGATACTAATTATATGTAAAGCTCTGTGTTTGCTGCTATAGCAGCTTCAGTAGAATAAAAAGCAAGGACCTTGTCCTAGATGAATTTGTAGTATACAGAGGAATATAAGCATATATAAATTAAGCCAGAAATTGAGAAATGCCGATCAAGGTGCTAAGAAAGTTAGAGAGTGGAAACATTTCTTATTAGTATATATTTTACGTTTCTATAGTAGCTATTATCTCAATTTATTTTTCATTATTGAAATAAATATTTAGTGAAAGACACTTAGGTTCAACCTACAGAATTAATGTTCATTTTTACTATGCTTTTGTTTTGAGCAAGATTTATTCTCTTTCATATTAAAAAAAAATTGGAATTAATATGCTCTTTCTGAACACTTCAATTTAATTACTACTTTAAAATTCAAAGAGAAACATCATTAAATATTAATAGGCCAATCTGCAAAAACAAATTTCCCTGCAAGTTTGGCTTAGGTAAATGAGGATTTGAAAAATTATGACAGAGCTTAAGAAATAATAGAACTAAGAAGCAGTTTGCATTTTTTAGGCCTTTGTTTCCTTATTTATATAAAAAAGTTAATCTTAAGAATATGGTTACTAATAGTTCTACAGGTTTATGCTGGTGGTAATAAAGAAAAGGAGCTATAACCTGGCCAGTGTGGCTCAGCGGTTGAGCGTTGACCTATGAACCAGGAGGTCATGGTTCCATTCCTGGTCAGGGCACATGCCTGGGTTGTGGGCTCGATCCCCAGTGGAGGGCTTGCAGGAGGCAGTCAATAAAGGTTTCTCTCTAATCTATGTTCCTATCTCTCTCTCCCTCTCCCTTCCTATCTCTTTAAAAATAAATAAGAACTTTAAAAAATTAGTGAGAGAGGGAGTCTTGTATAATATGCAAAGGGAATGATTGTGGAAAAGTGGAGAAGACCTGCTTTCGTAAAAGGACAGACATTACTTAGGTCCTGCTGAAAGTGCCATCTAGAATGTCTAAAACTGCTTTTTCATGTAGTCTCTATTTTTATGTAAAATGCCATGTTTTTAAGTACTGCTTTGATTTTAAACATAATACATGCTAAATTAAGCATGTCTTCATGCTAAAGAAGGCCTTCTGGCTTCAAGTTTGCACCTATTCATTGATACCAAGGGTCCATGAGCAGTCACTCATCCATCCCAATTGGCCAAGAAAGTCAACCCCAACTCAGTGGCCTTCAACCCAGACAAAGCATTAGGGTCATTTGGACAGCACTTTACAAGAGCAGGGCCTGGACTCCACCTGCCCAGATTCTGATTTCATCAGTCTTATGTTGGTGTCCGGTATTAGTATTTGTTTAAAATTCCACTGACAATTCTAATGTGCAGCCAGGTTTCACAACTGTTGTCTCAAAGTAACATTTCCATCACCATGGATTCCACCACCTCCCATGACTCCTGGGGTCCCCAGTGCTACGTGAAGTCTTCTTCCAGCCATGCTTCTCTTTGTCATCATTCTGAAGCCTCCATTGGTTACTGGAAACTATGAAGAATTCACAAATCACTTTCTTTCTCAAGGATGTTATTGACATTGACGCTAGTGCAATTCACGGCCTCATTCCAGACCCAATTGTTTCAGGTTCACATTTTTCTACCAACTGCAGAGGGGGGAGGAGAGAATCAGGATAGACATTCTCTTGCAATTTTTCAATTTTATGCTGCCTAAACAATATTCATAACAAGCTCTGCGGTAAAGCTCCCGTTTATTGTCACAGTTTTTCTACTGTTTTGGTGCACTTTTATATTTTTACTCCCTCAAAGTATTGAAAACAAATTAAATTCAGCAAAATAGAAGATCCAGGGAACACAGCAAATAATTATTCCTGCCAAGCACGAGTATTTAGCACCTGCCTGTTTGGGAAACATTCAAATTGGTTTGCTTTGTATATGCTATAAAAGTGCTCCCTGGAGCTGAGGGAACCTCTTTTGGAGTTACTTGTTATTTATGTATTTATTTGATTTTTGAAATGTAGGCAATAGGTGAATTAGGTTAGGTTGCAAGGTCTCTGGGCGCAGCCACGAGATTTCAGAATGTTGCGTTTGAACTGAATCTCATATCAGAGTCAGGTTTGGGTTATTAATCTGTGGACCTGGGTCCGGATGGATTATATTAAAGCAAGACTTTGTACACTTTCCTATAACTCATTTTTGTCATGCGGCGTTATATTTCTCAGTGGCTAGAGGTTCACAAATGGCTCATAAATATTTTGGGAATGAAGGTAGGGGGATGAGAGTTTGTCGTAGCCAGAATGAATTGATGCAAGAGATAGAAGAAAAGTGAGCCGCAGGCTTTCCATTGTTCTTACATTTCTTGGAGGCCTGATTTAGAGGCCTGTGCAGTTTCTCCTTAATTACTGCAGAGATGATTTTGGAAAATACAACTCTAAATGGAGCGTGGGATGATTTATGGCCCTGTTTTATGAGATGGAATTAAAAATTCAAACCAGAATGTGGAGCTGTGGCAGCGTGGGGCCACTCATTAAGCGGCAGAGAGTGCTGCCATTCATTTGACTGCACCTGCTCACGAGGACCACGCTGATACCTGCCCATTTGACTGGGCTCAGCAGGATCGAGGCAGACAGTCCCAGATCCGTGACTGGAAAAAAGATTCTTTGTAAGGCCTGTGAGAAACTCCCCGATTTCTGAAATGAGAACAGCCAGTAACTTCCCCAGTGCCTGGATAGTCTGGGGATTCTGTGAAGTCTGATATCCAAACACAGAGCCCTAGAAGGGAAGAACTTGTGGCTCAGCTTTGTTATCTGTTGAATGGGGCTGGTCCAACCACAGGCTATTTCTTAAGGATGAAATAAAATCATGTTTGGTGAAGCTGCTGGTGAACTTGATAATAGAATATAAATGTGAATTACAGTGTGTTTTTCTAACCCACTCCCAGAAAACTGTCTCAATATAATTTTATGCTTTATTAGCATGAAGAAGAACAGCTATTTCACAACATGGGGGTATACCTATGGGGTGTGCCAGGGACCCAAGGAGCTGGACTTTGTGGAAATTCTCTGCCTTTTGCCCACTACCATCCATTTATCCTTCAGGAAGCGCTGGCCGAGGGTAATGGCTATTTTGTTGGATCACAGACTACTCAGACATGCAAAGAAGATGCATTTTCACTCTGGTACATATAACTGATCTGTTTTTGTTATGCCTACCCTCTTGTGAAGTTGTCGGATAGATCAGCTTGCTAACCTGAGTCTGATACAGTAATTAAAACTATTCCTTTAGGTTTCTCAACTTACAGATAAAATGCTAAGTCTCCCAATTTCTAAAATTTGCTCTCTAGTAGCCATCAGAAATGGCTTACATGACATTAGTAGAGCAGAGTGACGGGGTCCTGAGGTCCAAGCTGAATCCTGTGGCTCCTCTGCTCTCAGAGCAATGTCCTTCTCTACTGGTCCCTCCCCCCTGCATGGCCTGCATAACCTGTGATGTGTTTGATCTTGCCCTGTTAGGTTCAGGAGCCTCCGCAGCAACCTGGCCTCTCCTGGTTCTTTGTGATCCTCTTTCAGTATCAGCTACGCTCCCTTTCCACCCCTGGTTTAATCCTCACATGGGGCCCCCTCTCCCGGCATCATCACCGAGGCCTATTGTTTTTCAGCTCAACCGCTTGCAATCATCTCTCATGAACAGGCAGGAGATTCTAGGTCCTATTGACACTACACCAGAACCAAGAGAGGCCCAGGAAAGTTACGCACTGGCCATTCCTCTGATTACCATGCTGGGGTTATTAATTATCTTTGATGTTATCACCTCATCTTATCCCTTCTTACCAGGCAGGTACAGTGATGATCTAATAAAACCTTTTCTAGAGTTCTTTGTTCTTGAATTTTTCAGCCATTTACCTAAAACACTTCCTTATCTCTGAGTCCAAGTCTGCAGAGTGGAGATTGGATCCTCCTGCCTCACAGCTGCCTGAGTCCCCAGGAACTGCAAAAAGGCTGCTGGACTTGTCTTAGCTCCATAGCACGTCCTCCTTCTAGTCAGGAAACAAGCCTCTGTCCTGGTCATCATGGTGGAAGTGCATCTTAGGTACACAATGGAAGACACTGCGAGGTCTGAGTCCTTAGGTTTGGTTCTTGATATGAAAAAAAAAATGGTTTAACCTTTTAAGATAAATATTTCCCAACAAAGCCTAGATTCAAAGTTTATTATCTTACTGCAAAATCTTATTTTGAATACCAGAACAACTCAAATGTAAAAATTTAAATACACCTCCCCCTGAAAACACCCCCCCCACACACACACACGTGCTATGCATCAGATACTGTTCTAGGTTCTAAGGATGTTGTAAAGGAAACAGATGAAATTCCTGCTTCCAAGGAATTTGTCATTCTAGTGGGAGGGGATAGATAAGAAACCAAAATAAATAAGTCAAATAAATATATGAGGTGATGATATGTGGTATGAAGGAAAATAAAATAAAGCAAGAAAGGATAATAGTAAGTGTGAAGTAGAGGCTGGGGTTTGCTTTAGAAGTGACATTTGAACAGTATTTGACAGAAGCTAGAGAGCATGCTATATGGATTATCTGGGAGAATGTCATGCTAGAGAAGGTCATACAAATAACCAGAAATAGAAATGCATATTAATATTTTTAAAGATATCAATTACATTGTCATCATTGATTCCAAAAGGTGATGCTCTGTTTTAGGCATCTATATATATACACATTGTATACTATTAACAAATTATGCTACTGAAAAGATCATGCAACATCCATATTAAAAATCATTGGGGGATCTTTATTACTTATATAACAAATTCATTAATTAATTCATGCAAAATATAATTAGCTGGGGATAAAAAAAATGAGTGTGATATAGTTCTTGCCTCCCAGGGGCTCTTGATCAACTAGGAAGGATGGACTTAGTTATAAGAGTATGTAACAAGATCAGTTCCAGAAAGAAATGTGCATGGGGTCTTTTAGAAACACAAAGGCCCTGGATGCAAGTGGGAGTTTAGGAGAGGCTTCTTAGAGAAAACAATGCCTAAGCTGAGTCTTAAAAAATTAGTAAAAGTTACCCTAGCGATGCCATGAAGGAGGGACATCTGAGAAGAAGGGGCAGCATCGGTTAGTCAGTGCATACAGGTGAGAACATGCAGGCGAACTAAAGGTAGCGCATAGCTGCTGAACAGAAGGTGCAGGGAAGGCCATAAAAAGCAATAGGCTGGGGATGTGGACAGACCATAGAAAGTCATATTAAGGCCAACTTCATTCACAGGTACATCTTCCTAACCAGGCACATCTCCATGAGCTCAGTCACTCCAGCCTCTGCTATGCTGGGTGCCAGTAGATCCTCCCACTACTGTCCACTGCTACAATTTGTATTCATCTCTTAAGACCTGATCACAGCCTGCCATAGCCAAGTAGCCTTCCTTCATTATTAGCCCTCCTGTCTAGAATGAGCTAACAAAATTTGCCATATACCCTTAGCTTTCATTCATTGTAGTTCAGTCACTGCTGCCTCTTGTCCTTTAGCTGTCTCATGTATGTCTAGTTTCCTTTCACAGATTATAATTTCAAGGACAAAACTGTCTTGTGTTTCTCCTACAGGGTCCAACACAATGCTCTGCACATAACAGTTTCCCAATCAGTGCTTGTTGAAAAATGCATCTTATTATTTTTAGACCTATTCTATGACAGTCACTAGCTACATGTGGCTATTGAAATTTCAATTAATTAAAATTTAAAAAGATTAGAAATTCAGTTTTCCAATCTCATTAGTCACATTTCAAGTGCCTAATAGCCCATATGTGGCTAGTGGCTGCTCTATTGGGCAACACAGGAAACATTTCTATCACCACAGGAGGTTCTCTTGGCCATCACTGCCTTAAGATACCTTTAAAAGGGTTTTCCAGATGAGAACTGCTTAAAGTCATTTTAAAATCATATCTATAAATTGTCAAAAGAACACTATTCAAATCTATTGCACAGGATGTTAAAGCTATTGACAAAATGTTATATTGACCCTAAATAATTTATTTTTATAAGCTTGGCAATACAAAACATGTAGGTATTCATTGAAGAAATAAAAATCTAGCACTTTATTGATGTCTACTCTATGCCAGATATTATGCTAACATGCTATGTATATTTTATGCTATATATATTTTTAATTTCATCTTTTGAACAACCCTTGGAAGTATATATTATTAATGAAGAAGAAACGAGTCATTCTGGTGAATCACTTACTTGTGATATACAGACAGAAAGAGGTAGAGCCAGTGTTCCAACCCAGGACTTGCTGCCCCAAAGCCTGTCCAGAGAGTAGCCCATATAACTATATGTATATTGTTTATCAATATCAGCAACCCTTATCTAAGAAATGTTATCATATTCTATCTTTGCTTCTTCTTGTAAAATAAAGACCTAGAGATTTAAAGCCACAGATAACCCTTCCCAGACCCCATTCTTGTTTTTCCCCTCCACAAGAATAACTATTATCCTGAAATTAAATGTACCTTTCCATTCAGGTCTTAGTGTTGTAAATGTATACATATACTTAAAAAAACAGTATATTGTTTTGTTTTGAACATCTTTAATTTAAAAAAAAAGAAATTTAGTGTACTGCAATTTACCTTTTCATTCAATATTTTTTTTCAAAATTAACTCCAGTTGATACATGTAGCTGTGATTTATTTATCTCGCTGTTTTGTATTTTTATTTTGTTGTGTGAATGTAGTACAGTTTATCCATTCTCCTATTCATAGACATTTATGTTGTTCCTAATTTTTCTCCACAATTTTACACAATGCTGTAGAGAAGATCTGCATGTATGTTTCCTTAAGCATATTGCAAACATTTCTCTAGGATGTGTATCTTGGAAGGGAATCGCAGGGTGCTTGGTTTATCTGCATCCATATGTTATCAGATAGTGGTAAATTGTTCTCAAAATGGCAATTTCAATTTTTATTCCCATTTTCACACATTTATGCAGTACTTAGAATTTTCAGACTTTTTAATGTTTGCCATTCTGATGAACATGAAGTGGTATTTCATTTTTTGTTTCAATTTTTATTTCCTTGGTCATAGTGAAGTGGAGCCTATTCTCTTATTATGTAGTGGCCATTCATATTTCCTCTTCTGTGACCTGCCAAATCATAAATATTGGTCACATTTTCATTTGACTATTGACTTATTTTTTTATATTGATTTGTGAGAATTCTTGATACATTCTAATTATTAATCCTTTATTTTTTATGTAGATTGCAAATTATTTTCCAAGTTGTCTTTTCTTTGTCTCTTCACTATGTTGAAGTAATATTTTATTAAGTGTATTGGGGTGACTGGTTAATAATAACATTATGCAAGTTTCAAGCATGCAATTATATAATACAACATCTGTATATTGCATTGTGTGCTCCCCACCCAAAGAACTTCAATGTGGTCAGATTTTTAATTTCCTTTTTCAGGGCTTTCACTCTTAGTGTATAACTTAACATATATTTTTCTTATTTCAACATTATAAAAATGATATATTATGTTTTTCATAAAAGGTTTAAAGCTTTATTTTTTTTTTACCTTTAGGATGTTGGTCAATTTGGATTTTATTTTTCTGTATGATATAGGTATTCGACCTATCTATTATTAGCCAACCCCTCACTATGTAAAATGTATGTGTGTGTGTGTGTGTGTGTGTGTGTGTGTGTGTGTGTAGTTTGGGCCTAGGCCTGCTCTCTCTTCTCTGCCATTTTTGTAATTTTTTATATCTTATAGAGCATTTATTTGACCTCTTTATTCTCCTTTAAAATTGGCATGGTTAGTCTTGGCCTTTTTTCTTCCTTTCTGAGGTTTTGGAATAGCTTGACAAATTTCACTCTATGCTTTTTCCATTCTGCCAAACTACCTCTATTTTAATTCCTAAATTGGTAGTAACAAACTCAGAAAAATCATTTTATACTCTCCCTAAAAGATAAAGTCTGTCTTAGGTTGGTGAGGTTAAATCACAAGGTGACATGACATGGGTGAGGAGGTTATGGTCGGCCTTGCCTTGACCAGATTTCTGGACTTTGGTCAAGATCAGATGGGAAGAAAGAGGTGAGAATTGGTTGCTGGCTAGGCAAGGCTAACGCTAAGTGCATTGTTTACCCAAGGTGGGCAAGAATTAAGATATCAAGCTTGCTATACACAGGGGATAAGCCAAAGATCTAGGCAGGAGAAGTGAGCAGGTTACTGAGATGGCCAGGGTCTATGACATCCCCGAGGGGTCCCAGATTATGAAAGGACAGAGGCCCAGCCGAGGGACCCCACTGGTGCACGAGTCTGAGCATCGGGCCTCTAGTTGGTTAAATAATGATAAATGAATGTACTCTACTATAGTGTTAAAGAGTTTATTCACCAGTGCCCGACTATTTAGGTCAAACATAGACTCTGCCATTTGTTAGTTGCATGCCTTTGGGAAAGTTACTTAACTTTCCTGAGCCTCAAGTCCTCCCTTCTTAACTAGGACAATAATGTCCATCTCAGAGGGTCATTCTGAGGATCAGTGGAAATGATGTGTGTCAACTGCCTGTCACACTGAAACTGCTCAGCAAATACGAGATTTTATTATCACTATACTCCCGGCATAGGGTCACTTGCTCAAGGCTTTCTTAAATGTGGAGTAATATTTAGGTAAAGGATGAGGGAGAAGGCTAACCTAATGTAATAGAGGTTCCATGCTAAATAGATGTGAGGAGCAAAGTTTGTTTACAGGACTGTGGGAGAACCACTCCATATTCCTTCATACCATCCAAATCACTGAAGACATGACTCATCCCATCTACCCTGAGTATGTTCCAGTGGTGGCATGGGCATGGTTCATGATCAGAAGTATTCCTGGTTTATGTTCAAAGAGCTTGGCTTCCTTCAAGAGTAGTTTCATGTCCTCAAGGTAAAGAGCTTTGCCATGAGGAGAGGAGAAAGTGTTTTCTTCCCATCCTGCCACTGTAGGGTGAAACTGATACTTGATTGTATACCTTCCTCTGTATACATCTGAGGATGGACATCCCAAGCTCCCATCAGCTATGACATGAAGAGTGAATGGATTGAAATCATGGATATGCTAGCCACTAAACTAGGCATGCAAGATGAGTAAAAAAACGAGAAAGAGAACAGAGTGAGGGTTTAAAATTACTTTCCTCTTGAAGAAGTTAGATGTAATTACAAAATAACACCTCAATATCACAGCTGTGGTTATCCACCCAAATGCAATCTTCACAGCTTGTGAATTCGGCTTTCTATTCATTAGTGGCTCTCCCCCACTTAGTGGATATGCTCTGATCATAAATGAATTCTTAATAGCTTCAAACCAAAAGAATTATAGCACAAAGGTCACTATTTATTTTCTAAATGGCTTTTTGTAAAGTAATATCAAATATGTATGATAAGAAAATTTACTCCTTCTGAAACTGTTTGAGGGTAAAGAGGCCAATTTTCTCAAAGCTGCAGGGTGACAATGTCACAAGAAAGACATTGCTGTCAATGGAGGCCCCAAAAGCATCCGTATGCCCAAATGCATATAATGCCAGGCTATGTTTTAGGAAAAGCGAACTGTAGCTCAGCCTCTGAGGGCTGAGTTATAAGACTTCTATATAAGTCTGGGTCTGTAAGAAAGACAAAATTAACAGTGATTTAAGTAAGATAAAAATTAATTTATTTCCCCCCCCCGAGAATCCAGGTTGATATGAAAGCTCTGTTGTCATATAGTCCACAGAAGCCCAAGTTCCTGCATAATGCTCCTCATCCTTGGTCAGTGCCTATCTGGATTCCAGCCATTATAAGGAGGAAAGGGCAAGGAGAGAGCATAGACCTTGTTTTAAGTCCATAACTCAGAAATCTCATACCTCATTTGTACTCATGTGACAATTGTTCAAAATGCGGTCACATGATACTTGCTCTACAAGGGAAGCTGGGATATGTAGTGTTTATTCTTGGCACTCATGATCTCCCCTTAAAATCAAACAGCCACAGAGATAAGACAGGATATACCACAGGGGTTGGGAGAAGTTCACATGCTGATCCAGTCCTCAAAGTCTTAATCCATTCCAATTGAACTAACCACCCCATCTGTACCCAAAACTTTATGTCTCAGCAACAGGTCTTTCAGAGAGCAGAGGAAATATGAGATAAATGAATAATAATACAAGTAAGAAGTTATACATGCCATAAGAGAGATTCTATCAAGTGTTCAGAGATCCAGAAGGTGAAGGGAATATGTCCCATACATATGCTCTCCTTTCCTTGATCCCCTTATTTGTCATTCCTTACCTATATATACAAAAGCCTAAGTGACCAAACAACTGAACGACTGGTCAACCAGGGGGTAGGTGCTCCCTCCCACAGCCAGCTGTCCCAATCAGCCCTGATTGGGACTGGTCAAGATGGCCCTGATTGGCCCCAATCGCCAGCCAGGCTGAGGGACCCCACCCATGCACGAATTCATGCATGGGGCCTCTAGTCTATTCGTAAAGCCTAGTGATGTTAGCACTGGGCTTTAAATGACCAGCAAATACGGCAGTGAAGAAGAGGATGTTCTAAGCTGAGCAACTGCAAACAAATCAGTGAAGGTTTCAGTTTGGCCTACACCCAGGTGGACAAGGTAAGCAGGAGCCAGATCTTACAAAAGATGTTGGTATTATGTCTTCCCAAACAGTTTTGGTAACATTGGAAAGAATATGAAATTCCACTTACTAAGGACAGTTACTGACAAGAGATAAAATTAAAATAAATGTACAAACTGTCCTATGTGGGGTGTAAGGATGAGCTAATATAAACTGTGGTGACCAGTGTTTTTGGACCATGTTTTTATAGAAATCCTAAGATCAGTAAACATTTGACTAGTATTTTGGGCTCCAGTATAAGGGCTTTTCTTTATCTGTAGTTTTAGAGGAGAGCTTTATGAAATAGAAAGTAGAGAATAGGACGTAATGAAAACCAATTTGGATAAAGGCATTCAGGAAGCTGAATGAAGTTTCCATAATATCAGAAACAGATGTAGTTAAACATATAAGTGATTTTTAAATTTATTGGATTTTAAAGTTGTTAAGAATGTCCCTGGGAAGTTTCTTATTTGTTTCTTTGGTCACTTGGTTGGTTTGTTATTTTTTTGGAGTGGGAGTGTCATTTTATTTTAAATTTATGTATGCAATATTCATCCATGCAGTTGTATATCTAATCTCTGAACTTTAGTGTGTGTGTTTTTATTTCTGTAAACAGGAAATAATACTACTTACAAGGTGGAATTATTGTCAGGATTAAATATAATACTGCATATTGTCTAGTGCCAGGTAAACTAGGTTATGATAAAAATGATGATGATGATGATGATGATGATGATGATGATGATGAAGGAGGAGGAGATAAAAATGATGATGATAAAATGGAGGCCTCTACATTTTATTTATTTATTTTAAAAACATTTTTTATTGATTTCAGAGAGGAAGGGAGAGGGAGAGAGAGAGATAGAAACATCAATGATGAGAGTGAATTATTGATTGGCTGATTCCTGCACACCCCCTATTGGGGACCAAGGCTGCAACCCAGGCATGTGTCCTTCATCCAAATCGAACCCGGGACCCTTCAGTCTGCAAGCCGGCACTTTATCCACTGAGCCAAAACAGCTAGGGCTAGGCCTCTACATTTTAAACAATGGGATATCTTCCAATGAAAACTCATGTTTTATATTGGCTTTAATAAGATTATATTTGTGTAAATGTAAATAATTGATAATAAAACATTAAGTCCCTGTGAAGTAAATCACTTACTTCATGATTGCTTGGAGAGCTAAAAATGCCCCCATCAAGCAAATATATGCTGAGCCACACAACCTTTTCTATATATATATATATATATTTTTTTTTTTTTCTATTGGTATAAGAGCCTGTTTTTGAGATGTGCTTCTAAATGTTGATTAGCAAAATTGGTGATATATCAACAATTCCTCTTTCTTCTTATTATAATTATGTCTTCCTTTTTCTGTTGTTCCTTCTTCTTCTTCCTCTCCTCCTCCTCTTCTTCCTTCACTTTCTCATCCTTATTCTATTTTTTCCCTCCACTTCTTTATAATTGCATCATTGTAATGATTGATAATAATATTCAACCTTTTCTCTCCAGTATTTCTTCTTCCTCTATTTCAGGATATTCTTTCCTTCATTATATATTGTTCAGGGGCCATTATCTTCCCAGGCTTTACTAGCCCAAGGTGAAGACACATGTAGGGGCCTGGCCAAGCAGAAGCTCCCTGGGCATGGTAATCTGTGTGGAGCTGGCATCTACCCCAAGGAAAGTCAAGTAGAATCTTGTCAGATATTTGAGATTTAACTTATAGAAACTGTGAAAGAGGTAGGTTGCCTTTTTATGATAAAAAAGTGTATGTAGAGGTTTATTGTGACTTTTCCCTCCATTGTTGCTTGGAAGAAATTATTTACAGAGGAGAAAAGAGTCCAAGGTAAAAATAGAAAAACTGAAAACAAGTGAGAATGGTTGTGTGGGAGGGGGCTGAGGACTGAGGGAGAGAATCAGGGAGTGATTTAATTATAATTTTTTAATACCTAAATTCAAAATTTCTCAAGCCATATCTGTACATAAGTTTTCAGCTACATGAAAAACACATTTTTAAAACTTGAATCAGTTTGAACTGAGTTTCTATCATTTGCACACCAAAGATCTATTAAATAAACATTTGAGGGAATAAATTAGCATACTAAGATTCAAGGTATAAGTACTAGCACTTAAATTTTTAATCAAAAGAATATATATATATATATATATATGTATATATATATATATATCTTTACGGAGCACTCTTGTTAGACATGAGCAGTTAGATCAACAAATTTTTTTGGTATGGTTTGAATAAGTTATGTTCAGTAGACAGCTCAATTTGAGATAAAATCTCTTACTTATAAGTTTTCAAACAAAAAAGCATCTTTCTTATAGTATGGTTGGTTTTGTGAACATGATTATGTTATGTTTGTTTGTAAAATTGGTATGGTTTATAAACTGCAGTATAAGACAAAAGCTAGCATTTATGCCAACTGGCATGAGTGGCTTGGAATAGGTATCATATTTGAAGAAAATAAAGAAAATCAACAAAATGTGTTATTTTTCATTTTGTTTTGGCCTCATATTTAAATGAAACAATGTAAATGTGGTAAATATTTTACATATGTAAATACTGGTATTACATTTCTATTAATCATGTAATACACCATTTGATAATCTCAATTAGACCTCTTAATTTGCTTGCTATAGTGCCTGTATTCCCTAGAGTAATTGCTCTCTTATTTTCCTGGATAACTTATTTAGGGAAAAATACAATAATGAAATGATCTTAAAATGAAAAGGCCTGAAAATAGTGCTCTTATTTAAATTACAATACTTCACACTCATCTGAGATTTCTTCATCTCTGCAATAACGCAGCTGTTTTCCTCAGGGTGTTCTCACAAGTTCATAAAGAAAAAAATAGCTATGAGCCTTCCGAAACCCCAAGGAAGGCAGCTGTGTTTTTGATAAACTGAGCTACGGTTTCAACGCTTCAAGCTATAGAGAACTTTACACGGGGATTTTCTGCATTATATATCTATGAGCAATATATTTTCAACAGTAACAACATACACTGTATTTAGTCAGAGTTTACTCAGTGAAGCGGTCAGGCTGAACACTGCGAAATTAAAAACCTGACCTTCAGCAGAAGTCTCAGCTCTAAACATACACAATGTCACTGGCTCTGACCTGTTAAAAAACGCAAGGGAAATTAAGGAAGGGTGAAGAAACACTTTGGCTGCACTCCCCTATCAGACGTTTGAGCATCCCATTTTTCTTAGCATTTGGTAGAGGGGGTGTGTCATAAATCAGTGGCATTATCCAAAGATTTTGGTAAAGAAACAGTCTACCAGGGCTTGAGTGACGGAGAGTTGGGACTCTGCCAATCCTGGAGCTCAAAATTATAGGTGCTCACTAAATGAGCTTAGGGAATATTTGCAATAATAATGTCAAATTTGACTCTGCCAAATTCTCCTGGTTCATGAGGCTGTGCTGAATTTTCCCTGCTCTCTCACCTTTGCCATCAGAGCCTTTATCCTTCTGATGTGGGACAGGAAAGGATACAGTCCCAGATTAAACATATTTGAAAGTTTTCTGCGTAATTTTGTGAGAAGTGGACCTAGGTTGTGTTCACCCAACTGCAAGAAAATGTGGAGGGAAAACACCCCCCAGTGTGTTCGGTTATGGGAAGTGTGTATTTGTTTTTCCCGGAGCTGCCTTCACAGTTGCCTTGGCCCCACTTGGAGCAGCTCTTTGCATCATTCCTTCAGGCAGAGCCATCATTCTTTGTCAGATCAGCTCTCTGTCAAGCCAGCTCTCATTTATTCTGTGCCAGTTTCTCCCTTTGTGCATCATTTATCCTGCTGACTTTTCTTTTACTTCCTGCTGTCCTCTTAGCCTTCTGCACTAAGAAGTTGCCATTGCAACAGACTTTTTTTTTTAAGTTAAACTTCAATATATTCTGTGAGCTGTGCCTCTTTTAAGAGCTCTGTCATTATCATTGTTTTGCCTGTTTCAAGGCGTAGT
This sequence comes from Myotis nattereri, assembly GCF_964212035.1. Taxonomy (NCBI): domain Eukaryota; kingdom Metazoa; phylum Chordata; class Mammalia; order Chiroptera; family Vespertilionidae; genus Myotis; species Myotis nattereri. The sequence continues at coordinate 23,621,593 of NC_138082.1, forward strand.
GACATTATTATTGCAAATATTCCCTAAGCTCATTTAGTGAGCACCTATAATTTTGAGCTCCTTTTATGGGTTGTGTATTGAATTATGTGTATGTGTTTTCTAATGAAGCGGACAGAGAGATAGACGGAAACAAGTAACTGTAATAGAGTGTGATGCGTACAAAGAAGTGTGCAACACCTACACTTTTGAAATTGAAGGTATTTTTGTGGAATGACATGGGCAGTTGAATTGTTTCTAAACATTGATTATCACATGAACAGCTTCACTGGGTGTGTCATTGACTCAGGTATCTCATAGTACTCTATATTTACAGGTGAGGTTCTGAGAGGTAAAATATTTTTCCAAAGGTCTTAGAACTAGTAAATAGCAGAGGATTCACAGGTGTATCTGTCTCCAAAGCCCATCTTTCTTTCTCCTTCATAGACCTGATTTTATATCTCTGTCATACAGTCCCGGAGTCAAGGATATAAGCTCATATTTGTTGCATATTAATGGTCACCACTTCAAGTAGGTGAAAATAAATTATGTAGATTTGATTGACTTTCCACATAAATACTCGCACTATCAACTTTCATTAGGGCTAGGATAGGTAATCATATCACATACATCAAACAACTCCACATGCCTCGTGATAGACATTTCTAATCAAGTGCCATCCTCTGATCTGATTATCACAGGCATAGTGAGAGAGGCCCTCTACACACAGTACTCCAGACGACCGTTCCTACAAATCAGCCAGCCTTGGCAAGTGCTAGGGGTTGAATTGTGTTTCCTAACCCCAAGTATCTCAGAATATTACCTTATTTGGAAACAGAGGTAATCAGACAAAATGAGGTCATTACAGTGGGCTCTAACCCAATATGACTGTTTTCCATATAAAAAGGGAGAATTTGGAGATAGTCATGAACAGAAAGGGAAGAACACCATGTGAAGATATAGGCAGGAATCTACATGTTAAGGGTGATAGAAGATTTTCAGTGGACCCCTAGAAGCTAGGAGAGTGGCATGGAACAGATTCTCCCTCACAGCCCTCAGAAGAACCCAGTCCTCTAACACCTTCAGCTCAGAATTCTAGTGTCCAGAGCTCTAAGACAGAACATTTCTGTTGCTTAAGCCACCCAGTTCGTGGCACTTTGTCACACAACCCAGGCAAATTAATACAGCAGATGAGTGCTAAGCTATTTTCCATTGCTCTACTTGGGAAGGTAAGCAGCAAAAGAAAATGGAAACAATAAATAGAGAAATTGACTCCTCTGTCTTTTGCAACTATGATAGCATCCACTGCTAAAACAGATTATTCTTATCCAAATTCAGTTTTCTCATTAAAGTCAATATAATGTAGGGCCCCATGTGGCAGAATAAATTAGCAATTGATAACACTGGGTGCCATCTACCTCAATGTCGTTTAGGCTAAGCAAGGTTAGCATCTCATGGAGAAAATCATGGCCACATTCATGTGCAGAGAACTAAACACCTTCTTTAGGAGCGTGCATCTGGGGCCCGTGGAAGTCCTCTCTTGGCCAATATTCCTCAGTGCCTGTCCAAACTGTGCCACTAAGAAAAGGTTCCTGCTTATGCTGGGAGAAGGTATAGCCATGCCAATAACTCCAATATCAGTCATTGTGATACCCATGTCATTTCAACACAATTATCATAATTTGAAGAATACAGTCAAAAGGTGTGTGTGTGTGTGTATGACTATGTTGGTATGTGTATATTTAATATTAATGAGAAAATTGAACTATCTTGGACACGCTTGCTGAAAAAGAAAGAATAATGCATGATATGGTGCCAAAGAAAGAGCATGGGCTTTGGAATGAGGCAGAACTGGGTTACAAGGATTAGAAGAGATAACCTTTGGAAAAACACTAACACAGAAGTGTTACTTTCTTCCACACTCTGCTTTCATCGCCACCCTATGCAGGCACTGCAGCCTCCCTTTCATTGGACACCTTGCCTTAGCATTTCTATTTCTAGCTTTGGTAAAGGTTTACCTAAGGAGAACTAAATGAACTCGGTTGACTAAACCTCACTTCAGACACCGTAATGTTTTCTTCCTTTTTTAGAAAGAATGACTCTATTTAAAAACCAATCTTTTGGGAATTAAGGTTTTATTAATCAATTAACATCATGGAACGGAAGAGTGCACCAGAAGAAATTGAGCATTTTATACTGTGTAGGTCTAAGCGTGTATGGAAATGACACACATGCCCATTTACTAGTATGTCCCTCAAGGTGCACGTTACTGTCATAACCCACATTTCCAACTTGTCTGTGCTGAATGTTACCTGTTTTTGTTCTTCAATCTTCTGAAGTATCGTATTAGCCATCTGGCTCTGTAGACATGCTCAGCAGTTTATGGAACTTTGGATAAGGTGGTTAACTATTGCTAGTACCTTGTTGATTTCCTTTCCGTGACAGTGGGGTTCTCACTGTTGTCATACCTGAGCCTTTTTAGCTGCTGAAGGACATGAATAGAACTAGAGAATTAAAAAAATGCCTCTTGCCTTCCCCTATAGCTTACTTTCTTTTAAATCAATAAGTTGCTCAAAACCCACCTGAGAATATAGTGGGGCACTCAGTGTTTTACCTGAGAGCAGCTCAGATTCAGCATTCCCTTGACCCAAGGATGTGACCTTTCAAACTGCTTGTTGGCTTAACTGTCATTTCCTCGCCAGAATTATAGATAGCAAGGCTCTATGAAAATTTCCTCTGGTCAAGAAATTCCTTCCAACTTTTGCTCCTAGATCCTGCCTCTGAATCCTCTCCTCCTAAAAGTAGAGGTCTGTTTTAATTCCAGTGCAAATGAGTATATATATGTTCGTGCAATACTTGAGACATACACTGAAAATTATTTCATGTTTTTCTGAAATTCAAAGTTAAAGCATCATCCTTTATTTTTATTTTATAAATCTGGAAACCCTTAGTACATTAGCTTTCAAACTAATGAGCTTCCCTTTTCCAGAGAAACTAGCATCAATCTAAATTTTTCTTGTGATTACAATTTTGTATATATATTCACATTATTAATAAAAGTAACTGAGTAAAAAAAAAATGAGAAACGCTGCACCATGGAGTTAGCTTAGTTTTTTACTCTCAGTTTTGTCTTTTACAAGTTGAGAAACCTTTGGTAGAGACTTGGCCTTTACAAACCACAGTCCCTTCTCAGAATTGGGAAAAGTAACATAAGAGGAATATTTGTGGTTAAAAAAAAAAACACATAAAAAACAACACCTTATTTGTGCCTGTAGAAAAAAAAAAATTAAAGCTAAAGATAAAGATGGCTATGCCAGTGTCATACTTTGTGTGTCTTTGTGTGTTTGCATCTGAAGATGCTGTAAGAAGATAGCACTGCTTTTCCGAAAATAAAGAGGATGTCTTAATATGTTAATACAACTGCTCCACCTCAGCTCAGGCCGACATGGCCCGCAAAGCCCTTAGCTCATGTTGAAGTGAGACTTGAACTGAACTCCCCTGGAGGTAGCACTGAGCTGTGGAAGAAACTTCATAGCTGCACATGGAAGCTTTCCCGGCTCTCTAACAGTGGTGCCAACGGGAAGCTCACCTGGAAGTCTGCCTTAGAGCAACCGCTGAAATCATAGGTTAACATTTGTAATTTGCACACAACTTGTTTTTGTCTAACAATTCCCTTCCCTCAAAGACATCACCAGGTCATGACAGAGTGACCAGGGGAAAGATGATTATAATTGTCTCATTAGAAAGCAATTCAGCGCATAGCAAGTAAAACTTGATATGCTGATAAAGAACAAGCATTTGAATTTGAGGATAACAGAGTTTGGTGTTCTCCCACCTTACATAATTTGTAATGCAGATACAGTATTTGCTGCAAAATATTGCAGAACATATGGAGAGGGAAATTGAAATGAGCTCAATAGCAAACCAAATACAATATTTTTTCCTTTTCTTTCCAATATAAGTGATACATCTCTAAAAGCAAAAGGATGCAGACTATTTCAAATGTAAATGTAAGGAAGATATCCTTCCTGAAACATAGTGACTGACATTGGGTACAAAAAAGGAGAATTTTTAATGGTGTGTGCATTTAGTCAAGGGTACAAACATCATTTCCTAGTGGTTTGGAACAGACACAGAATACAAATTGTCAAGCCAAGAAATCTATAAATATAGCAAACTCTTCTGTTCTCAGATAAACTATAAAAATAAATGAAGTCATCAATAATATCAAGTGTTATTTAATAATAATTTTTCTTTCAACATTTAATAGTTTCCAGATGGCTTGATATTTCTCCAAAAATAAAGATGGTATATACATATCTAAAATAAAAGCAAATTATTAGTTACTTTCTAGGAAAAGAGGCAAGGAATGTGATAAAATGTGCCATTTAAATTTACCAATTACATTTAACTAGGATGATAGATATCACATAGAGAAATTTGTTTCTAGATATTTATTCTGAAATGTTACCTCATTCAGGAAGTGATTGTCTCTCTGATTAATTTTCTCCTTTCTATTAATGTTTTTATGTGTACAATATTTTTATTTTGAATTAAAATCTCATTTTTATTTTTCTATTTTAACACCAATTTAAAAGTGGCTTTAAATAATTATAGATAGAAACTTAACAAATGCTTGTCTTTTTACTAAGCCATGTGGCATTGGTAATGTAAATGCAATTAGTGGTCTTGATTTTTATCTGTACCTTTCTGTGAAGTTCCTTCTTTTAATAAAAAGAATATGGGTCTAGAGTTAGAACTGGTTTTGAGACTTAATAGTTTTGTAAACCTTGAGCAGGAGACTATCTGAAACTCAGTTTTCTCTATGTCCAACTAGACTACGAACAGGCTTGCTGTGAAATTAAAATAATGACAAAGAATATGATGTTTCACACATAGCTGCTCCTCCTCTGAAGTTGATCAATTGCTACTTCTCTCCCTTTCTTCCCCTGACTTCTCTGAGTGTATACTCTGTCCATTTTTGTTGTTGTTGTCCTTGAGCCACACGAATGGTAGAAGTTTAGTAGAATATATTTGGGAAGAAAAATAAATTTATGATCTATTTGATAGGTTACATAAGTTGATGCCATATAAAGTGATGACTAAAGGCTCTGCTATGCAGGAATGTTACTGATGTAATAGAAAATTATTCTGGAAAGAAATCAAATCAATTGATCAGACACTGAGTGGCCTCTGAATCATGTATAAACCCGTATGTTATGTGTGTGCGCAGAGACACAAATATAAACAGGGCATAGTCCTTGCCCTAAAGGTGCAACTGATTTCATGAAGATATAAAATAAGTTATAAAATATCCATAAAACAGAGCAAAATAAAAGAAATGCTAGGTTGAGGTATGAACAGAGACAGGAGAAAAGAAAACTTCGCTTTGATATGAATTTCAGTGAGAGATATTCCAAACAATTAGAAAAAAAATGACAAAAACATGACATGTTTCTCATTGTTCCACATTCTCATTTCACATGACTTTGGAGTATAACTACAATAAACATATTGTATGTAATGTGCCAAGTTTTAGGCTAAAATAATACTGTGGGTAAAAGTACCTCTATCCAAAAAGATGTTAATGAAATGGGAAGGGTGCAGGTAGATCAGCCAGCATATTGATGCATAAATTGTTAATTTATTTGAGGGAATATGTTTCAAAGTGAGTCAGAGGTGATTTACAATCTCCAACATAGCAGAGTGACAGTAATAGTGGCAGGAGGAGAAATAGTAGTAGAGTGATACTTCACAGGCAAATCACTGCCGTTTTTGTTGTTGTTTTAATATGTTTCTATTAATTTTTAGAGAGAGAGGAAGGGAGGGAGATAGATGAGAGACAAACATCAATCATCTGCCTCCTGCAAACCTCTTACTGGGGATGGAGCCCCCAACCCCGGCGTGTGCCATGACTGGGAATGGAACCATACCTCTTGGTTCCTAGGTCCACCCTCAACCACTGAGCCCCCTGCCTGGATGATCACTGCACTTTGTTGTTCTATTCAGTGTCTAGATTATTTATCTGTTTTATTTATGTTTTAGAGTTCCAACATATTATTTATTTGCATTATATTTTTATTGAGATAAAATTTACATACACCAAAATTCACAGATATTAAAGTGTACTGTAAATGTATTTAAAAAACTTATTTTAGAGCAGATTTAGGTGCACAATAAAATTGAGAGGAAAGTAATTAGTGCATTTTGACAAATGCATTTCTGTGTGAATTACATATACATTGAGAATAGCATACATAGCTCCATCATCCTGAAAAGTTACTGAATCACCTGCATAGACAACCACTGTTCCGATGTTTAGGATGATTAGTGTTTGCTATTCTGGAACTTCTTATATGGATTAAAAATGAATAAAATGTGTACTCCTTTTTCTGTCCAGCTTCCTTTACTTAGCATAGTGCTTTTGCAATTAAACTATGTGGTTTCTTTTCATTTTTGAGTTATATTCAGAGATGTACTAATAAATGTTTAACAACTGGCTCTCCAAAAAACCCCAAAACAAAACAAAACAAAACAAAATAAAATAAAACGCTCTGAATAGTAGGGCTTGCCAATTTTCCTTATGTAAATACTCCAAAAGTAGAGAATTTTCAGTGACTAATATGTTGTCGGTCATTTCGAAAAATTCCTGAAAATTGAACAGTCACTCCTCATGACCAAACACGAGCCAGCTCCAGCACACCACTGCTCATCTTCCACTGTATGAAAACAGCACAGTTTTTTTTTTTATCAGTTCTACTCTTGATGTGAGCATGTGAATTTTTTCTACTTTTGCATATTGTGATTTAAGCTCCTATAAATATTCCTATACAAGTCTTCAATTGAACATACATTTTCATTATGTATGTTACATGCCAGAAGTTGGCTCTCCTATGATGAGTGATGTCCATAGGGTAAATGTATGTGTAACTTTATGAAAATAAAATGCCAAACAGCTGTCCAAAGATCTATAATAATAAAAGCATAATATGCTAATTAAACTGGGCATACTTCCAGATGACCTTCCAGACCAAGCTGGGACTGCGAGGGAAGCCTGGGTCCAGGATGCCTGCTGGTGGCCAGAGGGAAGCCCAGGTCCGGGTGCTGGAGGGAAGCCAGTGCTGGCAGCTGGGGGAAGGAAGGCCTCCTCTTGCATGAATTTCGTGCATCAGGCTTCTAGTATTATAATATTTTATACTCCCAATAACAAAATATAATTGCTCCATATCTTTGCCAATATTTGGTGTTGTCAGTCTTTTTATTTTTAGCCATTTTAATGGAAGTCATGTCTCATTGTGTATGTGTGTGTTTTCTCTTATGACTAATGGTGATGATTAGTATTTTGTGTGCTTATTGTCCATCTGTGTATTTTCCTTTGTGAAGTGTCTATTTAAGTCTTTGGCGGATTTTATTGAGTTGTAGGAGTTCTTTACATATTATTGACATAGCCCTTTGTCATATCCTATATAATAAAGAGCTAATATGCTAGTTTGATGGAACAGCAGAATGACTGTCCAGATGACCTTCTGGAGGAAGCTGGGGCTATGAGGGCCGAGGCAGCTAGGACTGTGAAGGTTGAGCTCCTTGCATGAATTCTGTGTACCGGGCCTCTAGTAAATGTATATATGTGTATATATAAATATTATATATAATTCATTACATATTAAATGTAAATATTTTCTCCTAGGCTGTAATTTAAGTAGTCATCTTTTATAGTGCTCTTTGGAAAATAAAGGTTAATTTTTATAGCAAAAAGGTTAGATATATAGCAAAATTTAATGAGGTTACCTTGTAAACCCTGTCCCCACCACACAAACACACACAACCCACCAATCAATACCCCACATATGGTGACTTTTTAAAACTTTATATTTATTATTGACACTGTTACAAATATCCCCATTTCTTTGCCTTTGCTCACCTTCACCCAGTCCACTCTGGCCATCACCACTTCTAATAATAATAATAAAAAAAAACTTTAAAAAAATTATAGTTATATTTTTTAGAAAGTAATTTCTGTGTCCTATTCCAAATTAACATAGATAGTTTATGTTTTCTCTAGAAGTTTTATTGTTTCATATTTTATATTTTGATCTATTAAAGATTTAAATTTAATGATTATATAGGGTATTACTTAGAGATTGAGCTATAATACATTCCATATAGATATCTAATTATTTTAGCATTATTTATAAAACAAGTTTCTTTACCCCTTTAAATTGCTTTGGCCCCTTTATTGAAAAACAATTGACCACATACGTCTGGATCTATCTGGACTCTATTGCATTCAATTAATTAGTTCATCCTTAAATCAATATCTAATTTCCTTAATTTTTATATATTTATAAGCAGTCTTGAAATCAGGTATTATGGTTCCTACAAGTTCAGTATTTTTTTTTTAACTTTTTGGTTACTTGATGTTCTTTCTATTTTAAATCATTACATGTTTTATATTTTAAAATCAACTAGTTGGTGCTATAAGATGATATGCTGTGATTTTATGTAGGAATGTGATCTATCTTTATATCAATTTTTGGAGAATGACCTTATAAGTATATTGACTCTCCCAACCATATATCTGATATGTTTTATTTTTTTTAGGTTTATAATTTATTTTTTATATATTTCTTATTTTAAGGATCTTTTGAGTTCTCAGTATATAGACCTATGTATTCTGTCAAATTTGTTTGTAAATATGAGTAATATTGTTTTAAATTTAATTTCCAATTGTTAATGACTATTACGTAGATTTACAAATGATTATTGATTGAACTTGTATTCTTTGATCTATCTAAATTTACTTATTAGTTTAGTAAATTTTGAAGGTTCTTTAGGATTTTCTACATCAAAAATCATATTGTCTGTTAATGAAGATAGCTTTACTGCTTTTTTTCTTGTGCTTATGCCCTTTTATTTTGCTCTTGTCTTTAGTACAGTGTTCAGTATAGGTGGTGAGAGTCTTGCCTTGTTTTCCACCTTAAAAATAAAGGGCTCAATTTATTTGTTTAATAGAAAAACTGGTGAGGAATTATCTCTACACAAGTCTCTAGTTTGCCTTCCCTGGGTAACCTGCACTAGCCTATTCTTTCCCGTTCTCTCACCCAGGAGCATATGACCGAGTCTGGCAACAACCTGGGCCTGCAGACCATGTGGGCTCTGAAAAGACTAAGCTTTAAAATGAAGCAGAAACTCTGTTCCCTGGCTTTTATTTTTTTTAATTTTTTTATTGATTAAGTTATTACATATGTGTCCTTATCACCACGTTACACCCTATCCCCCCACTCATGCCCTTACCTGCCTATTGTCTGTGTCCATTGGTTAGGCCTATATGCTTGCATATAAGTCCTTTGGTTGATCTCTCCCCCTTACCACCACCCTCCCCTACCTTCCCTCTGAGGTTTGATGGTCTGATTGATGCTTCTCTGTCTCTGGATCTGTTTTTTTTATTTTGGCCCCACTAAAGACACAGTCAGACTTTTCACATGGCAAAACAGAGGGCGATGGAAGAGCCTGTTTTCCACCAACACAGTACAACTTAGTATCTGACCAAAGGTAGAAGGGGGATCTTATATATCTAGATAATTGGAGCTTTCTCTCAGTACAGCATTTTTCTCTTTGATATTCTATCCCATAAGTTCCAAGATAGAACTTATGGCCTTGAAAATGTGGTTTCAGTTTGTCTGAGCAGGGAGACCACTGCTACCTGCTTACCTTTACTTTCTTGTAGCCAGGTTTGGAATGTGGTCGTAGGCAGAAACCCTAATGAATATAACACAAAACAATTTCTTCATATATTTTTTTGTCCAATTTTGTGTTTATAGTGGGAGGTCAAATATGATAGCCTCTCCTTTGTCAAAACCAGAATCAGAAATATACCAACATATGCTTTTTTAAAGATAATTTTAATGATTTTCTGAGGGAAAAAAATGTAAATTTTTCTTATCATTCCCCCATTACTCATTCTGGTATAGATTTATGATGATTTTTCAATACTATGCTGACTTGAAGTGACATTGTGAATTTTTTGTTCTCTTTTGTATTTCAAATCTTCATATATGCTATAATTCTTTCACAAATTACTACTTTACACAATGAACTTATGAATTTGCTGTATCTTAAGCATGCAGGTGTTTGAAACCTCAGTTGTTCACTGTATTATGATGAGTACATTAGGGAATATGTGGAGAGCTCATTATGCTTTTAGCGCTTTTACAGAACTACAATGATAAAAAAAAAACTTGCACAGAAAAGTAGCTTAATAAGTTATATTATATAGTTCTTATTTTATGAAGATACAATAGAATTTATTGAAAAGTTTCATAGAATATGATTAATTATAGTCTGTGCAGACCAATAATTATGTTGAGATAGACTTTGTTGATTCCTTATCATTTAATTGGTTGGATATAGGATCTACTTGATGTAATTGCTAATAGAGTCTAAAATAATTTGATCATATTTCAGAATAAGAAGGTAAGGTTGATTATATGTAGATATTACCACAATTCATAGATCACTAAATTAAGAAATAATTGCTCTCGTGTTTCAGGCCATCCTATTAGTTAATTTGAGTCACTGTATAGTCAATTCCAGGAAGGGTGCTCAATAAACATGGATTGAACCCATACCCTACAAACAGGCTGAACTCAGAAACATAAGACAAGGAAATCAAAGTTATCTCTGTATTGGTCTTCTAGGGCTGCCATTATAATAAACCATAGACTTAGAAGCTTAGACAACAGAATACTGCGTCTCACAGTTCTGGAGGCTAGAAGTTCAAGAGCATGTTGGTTTCTCCTGAGGCCTCTCTCCTTGCCTCATAACTTTCTTTCTGTGTCCTCACATGACCTTTCTTCTAATCATCTATACCCCTCGTCTCTCTCTGTCTTCTTATAAGGATACTAGTCATGTGGGATTAATACCTCATACTCATGACATTTTTTAGCCTTAATTACCTCTTTAAAGGCCCTATCTTCAAATTTAGTCACATGGGAATAGGGACTTGTACATATTCATTTTGGGGGGGACATAAAACAATCTTCATGTTACAGTATATTCATATATAAGTGTATACATTAAATAACAAGAAAAAGAATAAGCTATAAAATTTCTATTCTTAAGATTTGTAAACAAATTTGAAGATATTTTTCTAGAGAGAACATTAAAATAAATATTCAAAGTGATGAATAGCAAGAACCTACAACCAAGATTAGTCTACCCAGCAAAGCTATCATTCATAATTGAAGTTCAGATAAAGAGCTTCACAGATAAGAAAAAGCTAAAGGAGTTCATCACTACCAAACCAGTATTATATGAAATGCTGAAAGGTATTCTTTAAGAAGAGGAAGAAGAAGAAAAAGGTAAAGATAAAAATTATGAACAACAAATACATATCTATTAACAAGTGAATCTAAAAATCAAGTGAAAAAAAATCTGATGAACAGAATATACTGGTGAATATAATAGAATCAGGGGCATAGAAAGAGAGTGGACTGACAATTCTCGAGGGGAAAATTCTCGAGGGGAAAGGGGTGTGGGGGTGCAGGAAGAGACTGGACAAAAATCGTACACCTATGGATGAGTATAGTGGCGGGGGGGGGGGGGGGGGTAAGGGCAGAGGGTGGGGTGGGAACCAGGTGGAGGGGAGCTATGGGGGAAAAAAAGAGGAACAACTGTAATAATCTGAACAATAAAGATTTAAAATAAAAAAAAATATTATGACCAGGTGATCAAAATTTGAGGACCAACTGAAGAAAAATTGAAAATACATGAACATGCTTTGAAATTGAGAAAATATAATAGAAAAATTAGAGTTTTATCATTATGTGCATTAACGTTGACCTCTTAAGCTCTCTTTTATTTTTCCTGGTGATGTGCTCTTGGGCTAAGCCCTGATACCTTAGTATGGATCTAAGTCCACATTTTCCCCTTAAAGATGATTTCTTAATATTACCCATTAAACTTTTGACATTTGGTAAAGGGTTTTGGAGGTAGGAAAACTTCTAAGTTCATATAAATTTATTTTGCCTATGGATAAGTTTGATCCCTGTAACAGAGACTCCCAGGGCAATAAGTGATGGCTGAGAAAGAGAACCCAGAAGGCCTGACTATTAGAAAGGTGTAGTCAGAGAATGCACTGAAAGTTAGGTTAAAAAAGAACAATATGGCATAAAATGTAGATTTTTTTTTATCTCACTCTTGAAAGAAACAGTAAAATCTAGTTCAGTCACTCAACTCAGGCCTGAATATTCCCCCATAGATTTTATTCTTTTGCAAAAGTTAAAAATTGGTTACCTACAGTTACAACGTGGTCCATAGTCATGTATATTTGTAGTGCCCAAGGTTTAAAATGCCTTTGATTTTGTTCCCTACATTTAGATTTCTAGCGTCTCTTGAAAAAATAAAGAATATTTGCCCATACTCCAGGCTCAAGCTTTTGGAATAGAGTGGCAGTTACATTTTCAAATGGTGTGTACTCTTTTGTTTATTATTGCCCCAATACTTCTATTCACTCAAGCATGGCATCTACCCAGACCCAATAACCATTTGGATTCATAATCCATTGATATCTTAGTGATAGGAAACTGCCACATGTGAAGACAAACTGCTTTTTCTCTGGACCATTCTCCTGATATGCACACCTTCCCATTATATTAAATGTCCCATTTCTTTAAAACAAAGAGAAGTTATTGGCAACTTTCCCCAGCTTGGCCTAGCTCTTATAATATATTTCTTATTAGGGTAAATTTCTACAAATGAATAATGTTGTTTCAGGAGAAGTACTGAGTCAGTTTCTTCTCAGAGCCAAGTGCATTATTGTTATTTACATGTAACAAGTTCTTGGACATTTTTACCAAGGCATAGAATACCTGACGTGGTGTGATCCTTGCCAGTGTCACCATTGGATATGACATGAAGTGCCCCTTCTATCCTTTCTCTAGTCATAGCTCCCACCACTGGATAAGAGGTCTTCATGGCTACCCAGAGCCTAGGTATCTTCTTATCTCCCCCATTCTAGATCATGCTCCTAGAATCTTTTCTTCAGTGACCAGAGCCCACTTCTCAGGCCTAAGCAGGTTTATTCTCTGGTTTGTTATTCAAGGGGAGACTGTGTCACCACTGTGAATACTCCTAGGGGAATATTCACTGTGGCTACACCCTGAGGGGTGCCAAAAATATTTGGGAGAGGGCTGAGGGCATGTGCTCTGAGGGTATCCACATACATATGATAAGGTACCTTGTGGAGTGAGACAAAAAAAAAAAAAGAGGAGGGCTGGTTGGGGCCAAGGATCTCCAACTGTGCTCTTTCCCTTGACCTACAGATATTAGAGTTGGCCCCAACTGCCTACTTTTTCAATCTCAACTCCTGCCTCCTTGCCTCCACTAAACTCTTGTATAGGTTTTCTTCTGGTCCTTCAAGCAGATCAACATACTAATACATATGTGCTGTCTTTATATATATTCTTTTATTTGCTTCTATTATACTTTCCCTGATTAGTTCTGTGATGGTCTCTTTCTAGTTATTCAAACCTGAGCTTAAAATTTACCTTCTTTCCTAGACCTTCCCCCCTTTCCCAGTCATTTTCCTTCATTTTATCCTCTTTTCTTCACAGGTCATTTTATAATCTGAAATTACCTTTTGAAAGCATTTGCCTATCTGCTGCTCACCTCTTCCTATTAGAATACAAACCCCATGATAAATGGGAATTTGTCTTGCCTGGGGTGGTCTCCCCAGAATCTACCAGAGGGTGGTGCTCAATAATATTTGGTTAACAAATGATTGAGTCACTGAGTGAATAGATATTTGTTGACTCTGTGTAAGACAATCATATGCAAAATTAAAAATAAATTATATTGCCGTGGCTGGTTTGGCTAGGTGGATATAGCATTGGCCTGTGGACTAAAGGGTCCCAGGTTCGATTCCAGCCAAGGGTACATGCTTGGGTTACAGGCTTGATTCCCCACCCCTCCCAGTAGGGTGTGTGCAGGAGGCAGCCAATCAATGGTTCTCTCTCATCATTGATGTTTCTATCTCTCTATCTCTCTACCTCCCTCTCTGAAATCAATGAAAATATTTAAAAAACAAATTATATTGTCAGCATAAATCAAGCTAGGCTAAGTAAGCTGCAGTAAGTCTCTGGTTTAAAACATGACTTGCTTCTCATTCACACCACATCACCATGGTGGGTTAGCTGGGGGCTTGATCCTGTGTTATTATTATTCTGGGACCCTGATTGACAATCTTCCCAGTCTAGAGCATCACTGAGAGCCATTGCACAAGGAAAGAGGAGAGGTATCAAAGCGTGAGCTGGCTCTTAAACATCCACCTGGACAAAACATACATAGACTGTGCTCAAATCTTGTTGGTCCTGAGACTGTGCCTAACTTTAAGGGTGCCTTGATGGAGGTCAAGGAACACACGGTGAACAGCTCCAGTCATGACCACAGTTCCCCTGGTCAGATTCTTTCTCTCCACTTTTTAATAAGATATATAAAACATGATATTTACAGGACATTTGGCTTAGCATAGAGGGAGCTTAAGTTGTGATACAAGTCAACTTACCATTTGTGAGTGGCCACTAGTATTATAGAAATGTATTTTTTAACAAAGCTGGATCTCATTAAAAGTAAAGGCTGTTTTCCCTACATATTTATTTATCATTTTTAGTTTAAAAAAGATTTTTACATCTTTAAAATTGGTAATAACTTTGCATTCCTTTTAAATGTGATTGCTTCTGACATATCCACCGATGTGTTTAAAATAAAATGATAGAAAATCAAGTGGGTTATTCTCCTGCATACATATGGTCCCATAATGAAATTATTCCTGCTGTGCAGAACAAGTTTGCATTTTGCAGCTGGTCACAATTGGTGAGAACAGAGGGTCTATGCATCTTTAATGGAGTGCATTTCTCAAAGTCTTCTGACAAGTATAGCGTATCTCACTCTTTCCCACTATTAAGTCAGCAATCCTGATTTCAAGCATTCATTAGGGAGATGTAATATATTGCTCACAGAAACAGCATCTTGCAGGTTGCTTTTTAATCTATTCTCTCTTGCTTCTCCTTTTTCTATCTCTGCCTGTCTCTTTCTAACTTCCAATTATCTGTTCATCAGATTCTGTGTAAACAGTTTGGGTCTGTGCGAAAGATTTAGATAAATTTCATTAAAATTCTGGCATATTTTGCAAAATAAAAGAATTAAATCATCAAATTTTGCATATTTGAGATATTTATTTTTCTATTTATTTTTTTTAATTTAGGAAATAGTTTACTTATTTTTAAAGTTAATACACGATTTTGGGTCTAAGAGAACAAATGCTTTCTTACAAGGAGTATTCTTCCCTATTTCTCTGCTTCATCAGATAAGTGATTGTCGCCACATGACAAACTGCCAAATTGTTCCAAGAAGCATCTAAATTATTTTTTTTTTTGGTGAAACTATTGGATATGACCTATTCCTGTGGCTGATAGTCAGTGAAGCCTAGAGCTATTTTTATTCTAAACAAGACTTGGAAAGACAGGCCATAATGAAAGAGTTATCATAAAATGTTTAAAGAGAGGTAATTCCTCATAATGGGGTACTTGCTGTTCAAGGCAAATCAAATGTTTGTAAGTGTGTTTCACACATTTCTATGGAATACTTTCCCATCTATACAAGAAAGAATGATTAATATCTATTGAGCCTCCATATGTGCTAATCACCGTACTATTTGCTTTACTTAATTCATCTCATTTAATCTCTATCTCAACAACCCGTGAGATAGAGATTATTCTCATTTATCTTTTCTCTTTCATTGAAGGATAGGAGTAAGTGTATCATAGAGCCCTGAAGAATAGGAAGCCAAAGGGGGCCCATCTCACAGCTTTAGACTTAGGAAAAAAGATGGCGCCCTTGGTGGCCTCTAAACAGTTAGCACATCGTATTAAATCTTGTCCATGACTAACCAAGGATTTCTGATGTAACTCAAATTACATTATCATCTATAAATTCCATGGTGGTTGTATAAAATTGTAGAGAGGAAGAAACACTTTTTTGTTGTTGTATGATTATATTCATCTATTTTTATTGACACCTTAAAATATTATTTTAGAATATTTTAAAAATATAAAAGGAGACACTATCAGTTATGACCCCAGCTCTCTCTTCCAGTCAGAAAGAACTGATTTTTACCTATTGATGTATTTGCTTCCAGTCTAATTTTATGTATAATATAGAATATTGATATTATGTATATTTTATTTTTTTATATTTTTATTGATTTTTTACAGAGAGGAAAGGAGAGAGATAGAGAGTCAGAAACATCGATGAGAAACATCGAACAGCCGCCTCTTGCACATCCCCCACTGGGGATGTGCCCGCAACCCAGGTACATGCCCTTGACCGGAATCGAACCTGGGACCTTTTAGTCCGCAGGCCGACGCTCTATCCACTGAGCCAAACCGGTTTTGGCAATTTTTTTTTTAAATATTTATTTTAACATAGGTGCAGTTTATGCACTCCTTTCTTCACTTAAAATTCTATAATAAACATTTATGTTTGATATTCTTAATCAAAAATATAATTTTAAAAGCTGTATGTTTTTATATTTATGTATATACAATACCAAATACAGCTTTTTGCATATTGTTTCAGAGATGCTGGTGTGTGTGTGTGTGTGTGTGTGTGTGCATGTATGTGTATATGTGTGTATGAAAGAGAGAGAGGGAATTATACACAGGTACATTTTGTCTACCTATTACTCTAGATTTCCTCAGTTTCATTTCTGTAACAAGTAAGATTACCAAACTACATATTTTTATTTCCCATGAAGGTGTCATTCCTGAATCATAGTTTAATGTTATTTCTACAGTGATGGTTAGTAGGAGTTTACATAAAAATAGCAAAATGAATAACATTGCTGTATCCTCAATAAAACCATCACATCAAGAAATTACTCACTGTATTCCTGTTAGATATTCAGAATGGATAAGAGACTACTTCTTCTGGGTAACAAGGGTCTTTCTTTGACTAATTTTACTCAAAGCAACTATCTTTTTCCCTAGGTAGACCTAAATTTAGTGCTCAACTATAGAAAGTATTTATAGCCTAGGTCTTCACTCTCTACTATGGCAGGTACTAACCACCTGTGGTTCTTAATTGAAATTAATTAAAATAAAATTAAAAAATATACTTTTTCAGTCATATTGGCTACATTTCAATTGCTCAGTAGCCACATATCTTTATTATCTATCATACTGGCAAACACAGACATAGAATATTTCCATCATTATGGAAAGTTCTATTGGACAACATTGACCTAGATTATGGATCAAATTATAAACTTCCAGCATTCCATATATCCTTATATTTTATGTTAATTTAAACTAGCTAGATGATTACTTACTTATTATTACATGCTACTTTCTATTTTAGAATTAGGTAATAGGCAAATTGCAAATATGTGATTAAATCTGTCCTACCATAATATGATATGATCATCCATATTATAACTTCTTATAACATTGATATTCAACTATTAGGAGATGACTGGATAAGTTATCAGGCTTACTAAAGAGGTTTATAAATTTCATTATACCTAGGTTATCTAGAGTTACATGGTCACATTTGTACAGGTCCTGTCCATCTTATATTTTTGTGATTGTCTCATCCTCACCATCTCACATACAGTGCCATTTTCTATATCATTTTTAATCAATGTGACTAGGTACAGGCCTTACTCAGGATCATTAGGGGAGTGCTGAAAATTAAGAAGGTGCAATGATTCTGTGCTTCTCCTTCTGCCATGATACCTGTGTCATGGTCACCGTTAGTAGGCATAACTGCAGGCAGGTGAAATCCAGAGAGAGCTCTAGGAAAAAGCAGTGTCAGTATTGGCTGGGTAATATGGTATGTTTTATATGCCATTTGAGACATTTAAACTCCGATTGAAAATCTGAGAGCAACATTTATGTTTTAGAATTTAAAATTACTCATACCTATAGTTTCCACCAATTTGAGATGGATTTGAAATAAACAAGTCAATAGTATATCTACATTAGGGCTGGTGATGGCACTTTCAAAACCCTGGAGTATAAATAAGCAAACATAGATTACCTAGGTCTGTGTATATACTTGCAGAATGCTTAGCCATAAATCAGTATGGACCACTTTAATTTCATTCCTTACCTACATAATCAAAATATAAAGCTCCCTTTTCTGTAACACATAATTCTTCTCAATCATTACATAAATTGCCATATTTCTTTTTAAGAAAGTAAATGTCCAGTTCAGCAATGATTTAGACATTGTATAAATTATTAGCCTTATGGTAGTTATATACCATTCTGCTTGCAAAATATGTTTTAAGAAAATATACCTATGACTACAAGAAAGAGGATTATTCATTATTACTTAAATGTTTTAAATATCTCTTCTATAGCAAGGGCAAGCACTTCCAGTTGGGTTATGTTATTTGTCTTCAAGACTTATTTTTTTCCATAGTTTTATCATACTACCTGCAAAAGTAGCTAAGGATGGGTCTTCATTAAGGATAGCTTTAGGCCACAGCTATCTTGTATTAGGAAAATATATTTTTGTCACCACTTATCTTTCCCACTCTCATAAATAGTTATTTGACTGAATCTTTAATTATTTATATTTTCTGGGTACTAAGATGCCATCGAGTGTTTGATGCACCACAAATTTAATAATAATCTTCATGAGGGTTGAGGAAGGATCAATTTAAATAAAAGTGATGTTGATTAATAATGAGATGGCAAATACATTCTTCAATTATGAGCACCTGGCATCAGAGTTTTTCTGAGTTGTTTTGTAAAGTACATTGTTAAAGACTTAGAGCTTCTGCTCAACAATCCAGCCTACATGGGTCTTAGGAGCCACTGGATCTTCTGTGTGTTGGGGGGTGAACAGAAAGGGGCAATAAAGACCTACATACAGCCAAAGAATTTGGAGCTTGTGGCCAGGAATCCTGGAGACAGGGAAGGAGCAGAGAAAGATGCTGAGGAGGACATATAAAATAGGATATAGGCCAAAGGCTTTCAATTTGACTCCTTCAAATCTCCCAAAAATCTTCAGCAAATTCTGTAAGCTCTTAAAAATTCTAGTAAGAGAAAAAAAATTTGTGGAAATTTGAAGGAGAGTCCAAATAGATTTTTATGGTCATCAGTAGACTGGGATAGTGCCTTGCCTTCAGATGCAGAACTCAATAGTGCCTACAGATGCAGGAGCCAAAGTAAAGAGAGCTATGGCGTATAAACCCAAGAATCAGTCCAGGTGATACATGTACATCTAACCCACTCATTGCATTGACGTGTCAATCAGTTGAGTTACCTATGCACTTATGAAGGGAACTTAGTACTTGCCAGTGTTTCCCTAGTGCATCCAATGCTGCAAACAAACAAACAAAAAACAACAACAACAACAAAAAACAACAACAAAAAACACACACAAAACCTATATATGTCTCCTTCAGCACTTAAACCTTCTCTGATAAGGTACCTAGAAGTGCCATTTTTGGTTGATGGAAAATGTATGATACATTTTTAAATTGTCCTCTAAAGTAACAGTATTCAGTGTGTTCCAAGACACAGTATAAATGTATGCTTTGATTTTTAGTATATAACAGTTCTCCTTTACACTCATTTTGTGAAGAAATGACATTATTATTCTGTTTAGGTATGAAATGGGATCTTCTTATTTTATTTTATTTTATTGCTGATTAGTAGTGGGACTGGGCAATTTTTTTTTCTTTATTGATTAAGGTATTACATATGTGTCCTCACCCCCCTGATGTCTGTGTCCATTGATTAGGCTTATATGCATGCATACAAGTCTTTTGGTTGATCTCTCCCCCTAACCCCCACCCTCCCCTACCTTCCCTCTGAGGTTTGACAGTCTGATCGATGCTTCTCTGTCTCTAGATCTGTTTTTGTTCATCAGTGTATGTTGTTCGTTATATTCCACAAATGAGTGAGCTCATGTGGTATTTATCTTTTTCTGACTGGTTTATTTCGCTTAGCATAATAATCTCCAGTTCCATCCATGCTGCTGCAAATGGCAAGAATCCCTTCTTTTTACCACAGCATACTAAGTATTCCATTGTGTAGATGTACCACAGCTTTTTAATCCACTCATCTGCTGATGGGCACCTAGGCTGTTTCCAAATCTTAGCTATTATAAATTGTGCTGGTATGAACATAGGGATGCATATATCCTTTGTGATTGGTGTTTATAGTTTCTTGGGATATATTCCTAGAAGTGGGATCACTGGGTCAAATGGGAGTTCCATTTTTAGTTTTTTGAGGAAACTCCATACTGTTCTCCACAGTGGCTGCACCAGTCTGCATTCCCACCAGCAGTGCACGAGGGCTCCTATTTCTCCACATCCTCGCCAGCACTTGTTGTTTGTTGATTTGTTGATGATATCCATTCTGACAGGTGTGAGATGGTATGAAATTGTTGTTTTGATTAGCATCTCTTGGATTATTAGTGACTTTGAGCATGTTTTCATATGTCTGTTGGCCTTCCTTATGTCCTCTTTCGAAAAGTGTCTACTTAGGTCTTTTGCCCATTTTTTGATTGGATCATTTATCTTCCTTTTGTTAAGTTGTATGGTTCTCTGTAAATTTTGGATATTAAATCCTTATCAGAAATATCATTTGCAAATACGTTCTCCCATGCTGGGCATTTTTTTTTACATGTTTTGGTCATTAAGTTTCCCTCTTCTGTGTGTTGCCTCAGTTTTTCTTTGGCAGGCACTGTTAATCATCAGTTCTTCCTTTGTATGATTCACTTCTTTACCAACATATTCTGATTTTATTTGAGATCTCAATATATCCAGTTAACTTACTTATTATTTTCCCATGAGTTTACAGATGGCTATATGACCCAAGTCTGGCTAATGGGAAATGATTGGAAGCACTAGGCATTCCAGATAAACTCTTTAAAAGGTGTTTTGGTGTTTTTTTTTTACTTTTTGTCCCTGGAATTTTTTTTTCTGTAATACACACCTGATGCCTGGATTAAAGAAAAAAAGTGATCTTTAATATGCGAGGAGAAAGTTCACTGAACAAGAAAGAAGCCAAATACTTGATGCTTTCCTCAGGTGGCTGTGCCTATTAGATGGCCTTTATTCTGACCTCTGGTTTTGTGAGGAAAACCAGGCCGTATTGGCTTAAGACTCTCTAACTAAATTTCTCTAGGTAGCAAAATTCCAGCCTATTAAATTGTCTTCTCATTTTTAATTCACTTGTTTTATTTTCTTAGAGTTCTTTATGTATGATAGATACAAATACTTCATTAGTTATATTTGCCACAAATATCTTCTCCCAAAGACTGGGGTTTTTATTCTGGCTTTTTTTTTTTCTAAATTCATTGTGAGTTTAGGAAAAAAATCACTTTTTCTTTCTAGATTGTGGGCCCATCTCTTGTAAAATGAAGAGTACGGAGCTGCTAAGGATTGGTCTAGCCCTATTCTATGAGTCCATGAATTTGTGCCTAATAAAAACATTTCTGAACAATAAGGTAGAGCAGTGTGGTCTACCACAGCCCTTCATCTTGATTAAGCTCGTTCTATCCTGCCAGATAGATCACACAATCCAGATTGATTACTTAAGAGACTATTTATAAACCATTCTGGTTAGCTTTAGAGTGATCCATCTTATAGACTTGAAGTTAAAAGTTTTATTATATTACTCAAGACAAAAAATGGGAAAGCTAAAGAACAATATTATGATAGTTCAGCATATATCCTGTTAAACTAAATGGGCATAAATTGTCAACAGAACCTGAAAATAGCATAGTCTATTGGTGAGTAATAGAAGGAGATGGTGAGTAATTCTCAATGCATTTCAACAATACTCATTAAGTTATTATAAAAGAGAAATTTATTGAAGTATAATAGTTTTCTGACTGTCAAGTTTGGCTTTGATTTAAAATAGATAGTCAGTAGAGAAATCTTAAAATACAAACATAAAAACAAACTAAACAACAAATCATAGCCAATAGAACTTATTGAGTATTCTTTCAAAATGGCCTTTTTTCCCATTATTACCGTGAAGAGAAAAATGTTGTTGTTTTTTAAGTTGAAGAATACTTCCCTCTGTTTTTTTATTTTTAATGTACTTGCATAAAAGCCAAGGCAGAAAGAGTTATAACAAACTAGTGACCCAAAGAAGGGAGTAGGGCACATTGAAAGGAAATTAATTAGAAGGTGAGACAGGCTGGGCAGGCCCTGGAGCCCACCTCCCGTGATCACTCCCCAGCCAGTGACACCTGGGATGGTGTTGTGGCTATAAGGGCGTCAGTGAGCGGGGTTCCTCCGGCAGGTGGGGTCCCTTGGACTGGCCTGTGGGGATCAGGCCAAAACCAGCTCTCTGACATCCCCCAAGGGGTCCTGGAGTGCGAGAGGGCACTCTGCAAAGTTGCTGTCATATAAGGTGTGGAATGCAAACGCAAGAGTGCAGTAAACCAGATTCGGGGCAACAGTGCCCCAGCAACAACATAACCCATGGCCAAAGGTGGAATCGTGCGGTCCTGCCAGGAATCGGGCTCCCTCCTCTCTGGTTTTAGGGTGCATCATAAGGGAACCACTGCTGCCAAGTCACTGCAGCTCTGCAGCTCCTGCGTTGAGCATCTGCCCACTGGTGGTCAGTGCAATCATAGTGACTGGAGATCAGTGCCATGGGTCAGAGGGATGGAGAAAAACTTAGCATATTAGCCATATATATATATATATATATATATATATATATATATATATATTGGTATAAAACTAAGAGAATGCCTCTTCTGTAATGAAGACCATCTTGAACATTAGCTTAAAAATGCCAGCACTCATTTGAGTTTTTGGTCTGTCAAGGAGCCTGTACTCATTTTTCTTCATTACAGTGCTCTTAAAGGGAGGAACCTGCCAAACTGTCTAGAGCAGGTTGGTAACACTTATATGAGAATCTACTGCATAAATCTACCAACTGACTTAAGCAAATGATATGTGTGACTGAACCAAGTTGGGTACACTGAAGGAGGAAAAACAACCACCATCAAACAAAGCTTGTTAATAGTACCGGTTCTTCCCTTATAGCTCTGCCTATGGCCAATCTTCTAAGAGGTTCCTACTTTGTCATCTTTCCTCATTACTTCTTTATTGCAACTCAAAAGTTCCCTGGACCCTAAAGTTTTCTGGAGCCTAATTAAGAATGCACTAATATTTTCACTAAATGAACTGAATGAGGAGTCCTTGATTTTTAAATACAAGGACTTGGGCCTTCTGCTTCTTTTTTCCTCCCTATAATATATAGCGAAGGGGTCTCTGAACTTCTTCCTTAGCTCACTGAAGGTTCTGTCTTCCCCCTAGTTGCACCAATACTGACTTACCTCAAACTATGCACAAACTTGACCCACCCTCCAATGTCATCCTCATATAGCAGCAACACCCAGGAGAACCATAATCCAAGATGCTTCTTGATGTATCTTATCTCTCTATCTTGACCAGTTGGAGCTATTCACCTGTCCCACTTGGTTCTGGTTTTTATATACTTACTTTTGCTGCTAGGGAATAACTTTTCTTATCTAGACACACCTCACTTCTTTGTTTTTATGAAAGGTAACAGTAGATTGGAGATATCTGACTTTAACGTATAGGTATTTCTAATAATACAGTTAAATCCACAGCCCTTTATTTTATGGGGCCGTTCTGGAGGTAGTTGAGTCTGAACCTGTAGTGACCCTCCCTTCAAGGTCTCAGGCCCCAGTGCTATTCTTGCCCTCATCACAGAGTCCTTAATCACTGATGAAGAGGACTATATCAGTACACCCTACCCACAGCATCCCTCAAGGAATCTGCATATTATTTTAAAAGTTCATTTCTTATTATTTATATTATGTTTGCTATTACCAATTAAAATTTCTTTCTCACAATACCTTTTTAAAGTAGAACATTAAGTGATGTATATAACACTTGAAGAGAGTGAGGGGCACATGGATGGTGCTTGATGAATGCTCTTGATGTGTACATTCATTTTGTATCAAGGCACCTTAATACTTGTGTTCTAGTTTTAAGTGGTCTTCTGCTAAATGTTTTATTATATATTTATAAATGCTAAAATCTATAAATAATTTAATCCTCACTCATCTTTTCAAATTTATATTTCTTTAGTTATTGTTTTGGTTACATCCTCAAAGATAAATTTTAATAATATTAATGAGGGAAAGCTCTTGGTCTTATTCTCAAGAGTAAAGGTGACTTCTTAAATTGTTAAAATTTTCTTTTGCCCCTAAACTACCTTTGTTTTATTTTGTGTGTGTGTGTGTGTGTGTGTGTGTGTGTTTTAGACAGCTTTTTTCATTAATATGGCTGGGTTTTGTTTGTTTGTTTTCATTTTATATTTTCCCATTGTCAGTTGATCTTTAGTTATTGATTTTTAAGAATGTGGCAATGAAAAGCTCCCTGGCAACTACACACAGCTGGGGATTTTGACTGGTGAATTTTATTGTAGTGTAATTCAGATGGAAAATTTTCATGATGTTGTGGTATCTTTGAATGTCAAAAATTAGGACCATTCAACCTATCCAGCTCTCTGATCTCTTTGATTCCTTTATTTAGAAGCATTATCCAACCTTCCAGGAATTTTGCATAAAGGGTATAAATGGAATTAACTGTATAAACTTTCAAGTACTCTCATGTTGTAAGTCTATGTCTTGTTCCTTTTCAAGATTGTACCTAGCTTTTTTCTAAGACTCAAGTCTTTCTGAGATTCTGATAAGTAAAATGACAGTTCCTCACTGTATTTTTCTACTTAAGTATCTTCAGCTTTACATCTTTTAGCCTTGCTTCATAGAAGCCATGTTTCTATCTCCATGCTTTCATTTTAGAAATTCATTAATTTCTATAAAGCCTTTTTGTGTATTTAAACTTTATTTTAAAATTTAGTTTTATTTCAGTATGGTCTCAGGAAGTAATTTTATTAGCTGCCTAGTTAAGACAGAATTATTTAAGATGTGAAAATATTATTTTATTACTACTTTATAAAATTTTTAGTATTAAAAATGTCAACATCTTTTGAAAAGTTTTTGGAATATATTATTGTTTTACTGTATGTCCTACTAATGTGATATATCAGATTATGAGATTTTCTTCACCATTTTCCTAATTCTTCAGAATCAACTGAGTATTTGCTATACTCTAGATATTTTGTATAGACTTAATAAGTAAGTATAAGACATCCTAGACCATTATGATGCTCTTAATATAACTGGAATTTATGTAAACAACAAAGTAGAATAGAGTAAAAAATGGATGTAAAGGAAAAATAGAATGAGAAGCAGCAGCAATTAAATAGAACTGAGTATATAGGGAAACTTTTCACGGAGCTGTTGCCATTTGAGTTGGAATTGGAAGGATGAGAATGTATATTCCATGCCAGTAGTGGAAAACAAATGGTGGGTTTGCAATGATATTCTGAGCTAAAGACACAGAGATCAAAAGACAAAAGTGTGTGGTAAAAGGATACATTAAAATGGCAAATACCTTCTTTGTTGTTCTCTAAGATGTATGGAATAGGAGATGTATTACAAAGTTGAATTAGGGTCAGAAAATAAAAGCCGTAAATAATCTTTGTCTTTATACCATGGACATGGACATTTAGACTTGTCAAATAGTTTTTAAAATAGTAGCATGATCAAAACTCTTCTCTACAAAGATAAACCTGGGGAAAGCGTAAAGGATGGATTACCAAAGTGAGAAATCATAGGAAGGGTGCTTGCTAAAAAGCCATTGCAAGATCTCAGAAATAAATCAGAAGGGTCCAAACTAAGGCATCAGTTGTAGTAATTAGGGGAACAAGGAACAGATAGAAGAATCACTCTGAATATATGCTTGATAGAAATCATAAACAGATTGAAAATAAGCATTGAGAATAATGCCACAATAGGGAATACATTAATTTTTAAAGTTTGAGTATCTTGGAGAGGGCTGCAGAATTATTTCCTGGGAATAACACTAGAGGTGAACAGAAAATAATATAGGAAAAGATAGAGGTTTCTTATGACAAATATAATGTCAGGAAGGACCACTCAAAGCTCTCTCACAGGAAGAAAATTTATTTTATTATTTGGAATAGTCAAAATTTTCTCATGTGGAACAGTGTTCTAGCTTTATTATATTGTTGATACACTTAGGAAGTTCTTGAATTCAATGAAGAAGAGCTGGGATATTGACCTATAATGAGAACCCATATACACCTGAATAATGTAATGCCATCAGACACAAAGGTTCTCCAACAAAGATGATGAAGCCTAAAGATAAGATTTACAGAGAGAGAGAGAGAGAGAGAGAGAGAGAGAGAGAGAGAGAGAGAGAGAGAGAGAGAGAGAGAGAGAGAAAGAGAAAGAGAATGAATTAGCCATGAATTGTGGAAAAACTAAATCATTAAGAATTGTGATGTTCTTCAACTCAGGACTAAAAGCATGAAACTAAGTTTGCTTTGGAGTCAACCTCTACTTTAAAATTATTTTGAGATGCAATTGAGTCTGATTATTCAACTTAAGTTTGTGTGCTAAAAAAAGACTTCAGGCTTCTTTCTTCTAACCATTCACTAATAGAAACACCTACCATTTCTTTGGGTGCTTTAGTAATGATCATAGATTAGTCTACTGTTCTGACTCTTTCTGGGCCATTGGAGAGTAACCCTCCCTGGCGGACTTCTACTTGGTAGAACAGAGGACCCCATCATGAGAGGGTAGCTTGAATATCAATTAGTAGAAGTGCTGCCCTGACTATTTAATCAATAGCTGGCTCCTTCTAGAGGCATAGTGTCTGGGAAAACAAGGGGAATATTATTTCTCTTCTAACTGGAATTTTTGTAGAAGTTAAGTTTTGCCTTGAATTCCTAAAAAACAAAACCTAATTCCTGAGGATAGTGATATGACCTCTAGATAAAATAAACAAGGGCAGGAATGCATTATTTCTAGAAAGAAGAATTTCTAACTCTTTTTACCACTTTAAGTGTCTGTTTTTACCAAATGATCCACTTGCCTACCTAGATTCAGCTGATATAACTAAAGCCAAAATTCACTAATTTTCCTTTATTGAATTCTTGATCAGAGTGGCCATCCCGTTCCCTGAAAATCCTCAAGCCACATGTTGCTCTTTGGATGTATCAACTTTCCTTTCTTCTAACTTCCATCTACTACTCTTGGAAATTTCAATCCCTAATTAGGTTGATTAGTCAAGAATTTCATTGATGTTCATTTTATAACCACACTATAATTTTGTTAAAACATTCTTACATTGCCCAGCCAGCATGGCTCAGTGGTTGAGCATTGATCTATGAACCAGGAGGTCACAGTTTGATTCCCGTACAGAGCACGTGCCAGGGTTGCAGGCTCAATCCCCAGTGCGGGGTGTGCATGAGGCAGCTGATTGATGATTCTCTCTCATCATTGATATTTCTATCTCTCCTTCTCCCTTCCTCTCTGAAATCAATAAAAATAAAAAAATAAACCAGAAAAACAAAAATTCTTGCACAATATAAGTTCCCCTGGGTCTTGTAGTGGCTTGGGGAAGACCCAGGAATGAAGAGATTCTGAGTGAGGATAACAACAGAATTTTGCCAGTAAGTTGAAAGACTTACGCATGAGGAGCTTCAAAAAATATTGGTGGTTACCCATGTGGTGTTAGGAAAAATCTGCATTCTCCAAAGCTCTCTGATCTTTAGGTGGTGGACTGTTAAGGTTGGGCAGATGTTACATTGCCAATTGGTGTTGAAACCAGGTTTTTGTTAGTCCTCAACAGGTTTAGATTAGGGCTCAAAGAATTGGTGTCCTTAAAGATCACAGAGTGACCTTAATGAAACCCAATTTTATTTTACCAGAGAGTAGACTATATTCTAAAATAATTAGTCACTATAATTTTTTAAATATATTTTTAATGATTTCAGAGAGGAAGGGAGAGGGAAAGAGAAATAGAAACATCAATGATGAGAGAGAATCATTGATCGGTTGCTGCATGCATGCCCCACACTAGGGATTAAGCCCACAACTCTGGCATAAGCCCTGACTGGGAATTGAACTGTGACCTCCTGGTTCATAAATCGACGCCCAACCATTAAGCCACGCCAGCAAGGCTAGTCACTATAATTTTTTATAATCCTTCACTTTTGTATATTTTTCTCAATTTATAAATTTCAGTACACACTTGATCTCTTTTACTCCTCCTATGACACTGGGCTTTGTCAACCTCACTTTGCAGATATGGAAACCCAGAGCCATGGAGATTAAAGCAACTTCTCCAGGTCTTCTTCTCATCAAGTACTTTGTCCACTAAACTACAACTACCATGTGACCAAGGTCCTACATAGTTGGTGTAAACCTCAAGGATGGATTCCAAAAACCCTTTATACAGGGATTGAGAAGTTCTGGGTATTTCTTTACAACCGGCTGTATGTTACTTAGTCAAGATATTCCTACTATGATGCTTACACATCCTCTGCCTCCTTGTTTTAGTTAGAAACTACTCACCCCTTTGCTCTCAGCAGGGGTGTTGGAGGCTCTCAGAAGCTTTCTCTGACTTCCCTGATACCACCCTAATTTATACTCCCCTAGTATTATGAATGTCTCTTCTGAGGGATTATATGAATAATGTTTATATCCTCTTGGAAGTCCCTGTATATTCATTGAGCAAGGGAAATGTGTTTTTACTCATTTTTTTCGTCCTTGTGCCCAGAAGTTTCTAGCTTATAGTAAATGTTCAATATATATTTGTTGAATGAATAATTAAGTCTACTTGAATAAGTTGGTTTACTTGGGAGAAGAAGCAATGATTTTATAATCCAGTGCTGGAAATGTCTTTAAAGACTTTTTCCCAACTAAGCACATTTTCTTATTGTGAATCAAACCATGAATCCAATTCCCCTGATACTTAAACTATTCCATGGAACTAAATGGAGCTACATAAAATTAGTTAAGTCAAGCAGAGGAGTATTTAAGAAGTTTTTGTTTGAGCACATAAAACTAGTTTCATCCAGATTGAGTTAATGAATCTATCAAAGATGTCAAGTTTGTTTTTTTGTGTTTCGTTTTTTTTTTTTTTCCAAGAATGTCAGCCAAAGAAAGAATCTCATACCAGGTGGATCAAATTCATTTCCAAGTATACATTTCAGCTCAAGCTAAGGGTAACTGTATCTCAGCTGACCCAAAACATAAATGTCAACTTGTGAGGCATTTGTATGACATGCCTCAACTTTTCTCATGAGGATGCTAAATTATGAACTCAAGATCTGATTTTTCCATTGTGTCTTTGATGCTAACACGGTACAGAAATACACCCGCATATTTGCAGGAAATCTGTCAGAGTAGGTCAAGTGGTGAGAGTGAATTTTTTATCTTGGTTCATGCTTTTGATAATGCTAAGTGACCATTCAAGGAAAGCTGGTTCTATTCCCACTATACAGACGGCGTAAATGAGGCAGCACACATTGATGAATTAGATGAGCCAGAAAAATGCCTTTTGTGAAATTACTTTCTTGCATTGACCTGTGATAGGATTTTCTGTGAAATTTTGTCTCATAAAAAGGTGAATTTGTAGTGACAGAGTCTATTTGGAATCAGTGGAGAGTTGAAAGAAACTGCATAGAGATGGCTGCCTGAAACCCCCTATTGTTCTAATACAGACAGCCTCACAGGATGGGGAGAACTGGGAATTGGGAAACCTGGATTCAGTTCTGGTTTTCAGCAACTTCCTTCATGAGCATTGGGAAAGTACTTTACTACTATGAGTCTCAGTTTTCACATCTGTAAAACAAGGAGAATAAATTCTGGTGATTCCAAGAGTGGGTTTGCAGCTTGGGTTGTATCAGAATGACCAGGGACTGGTTAAATTGCAGGTTCCTGGCTCTCCTCCAGGACTTAACAAATAAAACTTTTGGGAGAGGAGTCAGAACCTGGGAATCCAAATTTTTAATAGCTCCATAGATGATTCTTGTAAATTAATGAAATACAGATGTAATACTTCCAACCATGAATTGTAAGCTTTGGCTCCCATATTTAACAACCCAATCCAATCTATGTCCCCAGGGTAGTGATGAGGCTGCTGGAGGTATCTCTGGGTTTGATACAACACAACTGTTCATCAGAAAGTACTGCCTGGATTTTCTCAGCAATGTGTGATTTGAAAGAGGCTGAGATATACATTATTAATCTCTTCAAGTTCCATAAATGCCACAAAATAGTGATGGGACATAATTCTGCCAACAAGGGAGACCCATGAAAATGACCACCATAAGCAACTTGCAGCTTAAGAGTTATCTCTTGCAGTGGAGCAGCTGGAGGAAAGAGAGACCAGAGGCATTGCTGTTGTCCAGGCAACAGGGAATGAGCGCCAGACATGGGGAGTAACCTATTCATAAACTGATCCAGGTGCTATTAAACTGAAACCATCCCATTTAGAATGAATGATGGTACTTCACAAGCACCATTTTTTTATACACTTTTATACTACTGGGTTTCTTATTTATACATTTAAGAACATTTTGTGTTCTCTCAATATACTTCAATTTGGTGTGTGTCTGTGCATGCTTTTAAGCAGTTTTTGTGGTGTTTTGGGAACTGCTAGGGATTCTAAAGGGAATTTATAACTAGAAAAGTGACACTTTGATGACTTGCATTTCTTCCATTTAAACATCAGATTCATATCAATAAGATGAGCAATAACAAGCATTGGAGAGGCTATGGAAAAAGGGAGCCCTTATCTACTACTGGTGGGGATGTAGACTGGTATAACCAATATGGAAAGTAGTCTGGCAATTCTTCAAAAAATCAAGTATAGAGCTGCCCTGCTGGCATGGCTCAGAGGTTGAGCGTTGACCTATGAACTAGGAGGTTATGGTTCCATTCCTAGTCAGGCCACATGACTGGGTTGCAGGCTCAATCCCCAGTGTGGGGTGTGAAGAAGGCAGCCAATCAAAGATATTTCCCATTGATATTTCTAACTCTCTCTCCTTCTCTGAAATCAATTTGAAAAAAAAGAATAGAGCTACCATACAACCCAGCATTCCCTCTCCTGGGTATATATCCGAAAAACTCGAAATCACGTATTTGCCAAGATATATGCACCCCCATGTTCACTGCAGTATTATTCACATTGGCCAAGACATGGAAAAAACCAAAGTGCCCTGTGACAGAGGACTGGATAAAGAAGATGTAGTACATATACACAATGGAATACTACTCAGCCATAAGAAAGGATGAAATAGTGCAATTTGCAGCAACATAGATGGACCTTGGGAACATTATGCTAAGTGAAATAAATCAGTAAGAAAAAGCTAATAACTATATGCTTTCATTCATATGTGGGATACAAAACTGAAACTCATGAACACAAACAGCAGTGAGGTGGTTGCCAGAAGAAAGGGGGTGGAGAGAAAAAGGAGTCCTAATATATGATGACAGGAGAAGAGTTGACTTTGGGTGGTGGGTACATGGTGCAATAAACAGATCTTGTAGCATAGAAACCCACACCTGAAACCTATATGTTCATGTTAACCAATATTTCCCTAGTAAGTTTAATAAATAAAAAATAAACATTCAATGCTAAAAATAATAACATCAGATTTGTAGTTAAGACATACTTTTCAGTAGACTGTGTATAATTAACTTTGTTTCCTCTAACAAGCTTTAAATTTTGAAACAAGATAATTTTATTTAGTTAAGACCTTTAGGCACAACATTTTCAAAAAAAATTGAAGTGCTAGTTTGCAGTTTAAAGTTTTTAGAGTTGCAAAGGTATAAGCGTTATATATTGAGGTTAGAACTTTAAGAAGCCAGTTAAGGTTGGGATAGTTAGCTCATTTTGGCTCTTTTCCCCTTTGTACTGGTAATTGGTAGCTTAGTCTGATACAAAAGAATAGTTTTATGAGTTTATACTAATTTGCATATTTTAATCTTGATTTATCTTCTCAAAAATCCTGTTTTTAAATTTTGTGGGTTGTGGAAATCTCTGTAAGATGTCTTTAGTTAACCTACTTGGCTGTCAAGACGCCAGTTCATGAACTTATGACAATTGATACTTATGATTAGACTCATGTTAAGCAATAGAATCCTTGCCTAAAGGTGTTCCAAAGGGTAGTTTTTTGGATGGTATTGATCACTTTGTTAGAATGTGAATCACAGAACCTCCAGCTTTACTCTTTGGTTCTACAGGAGGCATTAACTGAGGTATCATCGTGAGCTCATGGCTATACTCAATGTTTTCAGAAAAGATCTATGAGTTGCTTGGAAACACAAAGCCAAGAGCAGGATTGATTTGAAATTCTCTAGTTGAAATAGGTGGTATATTAAAGTTCACCTTGCAGGCCATGAGCATTAAGATCGCCAACACTGTGACCTCTCTGTGGGGAAGAGGGCTGCTTCAGGAGGAGGCTTACAAATGAGCAGCATGGATCCCACATTCTGCTAAAATCAAATAGGACCTTTCCACTTTGTTGTATGCCTTAATACACAAGATATAAGCCAGCAGGTTGAATTACTCATCCTTTTCACCAAGAACAAAGAGAATCAGTTTTCACCACTTTTGTTCAGCAAGAAAAATTTCGCCACAAGGCAGCTCATTTTTTTTCAAGAGGAAGTAAAATGTTATATAAATTTCAAAAGTCCAAATAGTAAAGTTTTATGCATTTTAATGAAGGATTTCTATTAAAACATATTCTTGCTTTCATCTTCCAGTGCCCCAGTATGGGATAAATAATATGGACTTGGGCATCAAATAGATCTCAGTTTTAGTTTCGAACCCTCCAATTACTAGCTTTTGACTTCTTACATTACTTATGCTCTGGCCTTCATTTACTTCATTTATGAAATAGAGATAATGATAGTACTTCACAGAACTCTTGTGGATTAAATGAAGAACTTACTATGTTTAGGTTGTATAAGCTTGTGAGTAGCCCTCCCCCCAAAACAACAACAACAACAACAAAAAAACAAATCCCCAAATTGTCTCAAACAGTTGTGTATATGTATGCGTGTGCACGTGTTTATACTCCTGAACTTTTTGTAGTAGGATACATATGGGCTAGGAAGGTAGTGGCTCCAGGCTGTCCCTACCTTTTTCTGGTCAGGTGATTTTTAGCCAGAATCTTCTCTCTCTCTCTCTCTCTCTCTCTCTCTCTCTCTCTCTCTCTCTCTCTCTCTCTCCTCAGTTTCCTTATCATTAAAATGGGCACAATCCCTCCTGCCCCAAGTGGATATTATGATGACTCATTGAGATAATCTATGTGATGCACCTGAAACAGGAAAATTCTAGAGTGCCAGTTTCTTTCACCTTTTTCCTTATTGCCTTTGAATATAGAGAGGATAGAGAATGGAATATTAAAATATTTCATGCTTGCAAAATTGTTTCTTGATTATACCAATGATGCTTATATTGAATATCTCCTGATTACTCTTGTCTGAATAGTTTAGAATACTTATATGTATTATCTCATGTAATCTTCTCTGCAGTCCTTTCTGAAAGATACTGTTATTTTCCTTATTTTATTGATAGCAAAGCTCAGAGATTAGGTTGCTCACTTAAGTTCAAACATGGGTCTCCCAGGTTCCAAAACCATTGTGTTCAATCATTCACCTTCTACTTCCCTAGACAAGTTTATTTGTCCTTTAATCATGAGTGTCCTTGGCTGCTTTTGTTTGTTTGTTTTTTGTTTTTACCAGTTCTTGGATTTAGATCAAGGGGAATACTACATTACAAAACACAGACAGACAAAATCTAAGCTGTGCTTAGACTTGCTCTAGTCAAGAAGGTATCATTTTTTCAGCCTGAGTTTTTGATTGTTCATAAGAACATAATGGAGCCCTAACTGGTTTGGCTCAGTGGATAGAGCAGCAGCCTGTGGACTGAAGGGTCCTAGTTTCGATTCCAGTCAAGGGCATATACCTTGGTTGCAGGCACATCCCCAGCAGGGGGTGAACAGGAGGCAGCTGATTGATGTTTCTCTCATCGATGTTTCTAACTCTCTATTCCTCTCCCTTCCTCTCTGTAGAGAAATCAATAACAATATATTTTTTAAAAAAGAACATAATGGAGATGCACTTTCTCATTTGCTTTTCAGCAAAGGTATATGGTTTGAAGAAGCCTTGCCTTTAAATGATTGGATGGCTTGTGTAATTAATAAGAATGTTGTCCTTAAAGGAGAATAGAATATCTTGCAAATATAAGAGCACTCAATTAGAGTTTTAAATTAGAATGTAATTATGTATTTTTAGTTTCTTTTATTTGTAGAAAAAAAAGAGGGAGAGCTTTTAATCTTTTAGGTTGCCTCATTTTTGTAAAAAGACAATTTTAGGAAATATTTAAATTTAAGTAGCTATTCTGCGTTCTGCCTAATTTTGGACCTTGTCCAATCTCTGAAGGACTTGAAGCAGATAAGTTTGCTTATACCTAGTTTTTTTTTTTAAATAACTGCATTTTGTAATTCAAAACAGGGATAAGCTGTTGATATGGATTATTGCACTCAGTATAATGAAACTGTCAATATGCTTAGAGATGCTCAGTGTGTAATCAGGCATGTAGGGAAATAGCCCATTCAACCTCTGAAACAAAGGATTTGCCTTTCACACCAGACTGTACAAAAGCAACCATGTCCTTTATTTAGGAAATAAGTTGGAATATGGATAGCTGTCTTAACATGGAATGAAGTGTATCCTTTTTTCCCAAACACTCTCCTCTATAGAGAAGAACTACAAGACAATAGGGTTATCTGTTAATCTACTTGTTTGAAAGTTCTCCGTTTATCTACCACCGGAAAGGGCATGAAAACAATTACCTGAGTTTGGAATCTTGTGAACAATGATATAAGTCTTAGCAAATTTCAACAATTTGGTGTGAAGAGGAGATGGATTTGTATAATTTGAAACAATTTTCTCCTTTTTGGAAGTCTCTATTCCCTATCCATGATGTGGATTCCTTGTTCTATTCTATCATTGGACCTTAGATGCTTTCTGATAGGGGCACTAGTAAAAATGATCATTGGGTTCTGCAATGTACTTGGTATTATTGCAAATACTTTACATTCTATATTTCATCTAACACTCTCAGTATTGTGAGGGTAATCCATTCTTTGGATTATTAAAGAAGTAAAGTGACTTTTAGACCCCATAGCTGTTAACATGGTAGGAGCAGGATTTACCTACCTGTACTCATAACCTAGGATTACTTTAAATCATAAGGGTGTATTCACTCATTGAGGCAGAGGTAGAGCCTGGCATACTCAGCCAGTGTTCCTTGCATGAGGCTGGTTGTCCATCTCTAGATGTGCTGTTGTAAAGCTATTCATGCCAACATTCATTTGGTTGAATAAGTTTCCTAGGATCCTAGAAATTCAGAATTTGAAAAAAATGGTAGAAGTCACTGAGGACCCCATTCCCGAAATATTATTTATGAGAAACTGAGGACCAGGGAGGAAAACACAAACGTAATACCATCACCAATAACCTACATTGCCCAGGTCTGGTCACAGGGTTAGTAGCAGAACTAGAATTAATACTTGCTCATTTCTGCTGAGCTTTAATCACTCTGCCACTATACTGCATGATATATTTATATCTTGACTTGTATTTAGGACACATTACAGACATTTTTAGATAAGGGAGGATAATTTACAATTTGATTTTTTCCCCTTTACAAACTGAGAAAATATACCTGAAAACACAAATAACTGGAATGCTATTTAGAGACATCTGAAACCATAGTAGGAGCTTGGAAGTAACAGAATAAATAAGTCACTGAATGGAGGAGCTAAAAATGGAATTAAAAAGTATATTCGCCGAAACCGGTTTGGCTCAGTGGATAGAGCGTTGGTCTGTGGACTGAAAGGTCCCAGGTTCGATTCCGGTCAAGGGCATGTACCTTGGTTGCGGGCACATCCCCAGTGGGGAGTGTGCAGGAGGCAGCTGGTCGATGTTTCTCTCTCATCAATGTTTCTGGCTCTCTATCTCTCTCCTTTCCTCACTGTGAAAACTCAATAAAATATATTTAAAAAAAAAAAAGTATATTCTTCTAGCCCTAGCCAGTTTTGCTCAGTGGATAGAGCATAGGCCTGGTTTGATTCCAGTTTTGATTCCAGTCAAGGGCACATGCCTGGGTTGCAGGCTTAATCCCCAATAAGGGGTATGCAGGAGCCAGCCAATCAAGATTTTCATCATTGATATTTCTCTCTCTCTCTCTCCCTCTCCTTTCCTCTCCGAAATCAATAAAAAATTATACTTTTCTATGTTTTCTAAAGAATGGCACACATAATGCTCGGGTAGTGGGATATTAGGGATACATGTGATGGTTTTTGATGACATAAACATTGAAAATTTATTTCAATGACATTAGCCTATATACGCATATGTGTTTGTATCTATGTATATTTTTGTGTACATATTTTTTGAGCTTTTACCATGTGTCAGGTACTGTCCTGGATTATATAAAAGAACAGAAAAGTCAAGTTTCCTGCCCTCATGAAGCTGACACTGGCCCATGAGGATCATCCATACAACATGAGGACTATTTTAAATCTTCAGGTCCTAACCACACTGGCCATTGTCACTGTTGCCTTACTTATGAAAGCCAGGTTCTCGCCACAGGCACGCTGAGTACAGATCTTGGCTGGGAAGAGAGGAAAGTCTTTTAGAATAGCTCAGGTTCTCTCACAATAGATGGGCCTCATTAGCCATTCTCAGCTTCATAGGTTATGCAGTCGTGGATGGCATCATTTTGTCCAGTGAAGAATTGCCCAGGAGATTGTGTTGACATCTGAGATTTATTTTAATCCTCTTTTTCAGATTTTATAATGAGCATTGCAACAAAGGCCACCAAAGAATCATTACATATCTTATGAAATCTTAATAATACAAAAATTAGAAACGTTTTTCATGCATGTGTTCAATTTGTTCAGAATCCGCAGATTTCACTCTGCTGATGAGCACACAGCGCCCTGCAGGGGACACAGCCTTTAAGAGGTCATGATTCCTGAATTGCTGGGCATATTTTGTTATGAATATTGTGTTTTTTAATGAGCTGTTATGGTCAGATTTCACTGTTTAGACAAAGAAGCTATAGAATGCACATATCTTGTGTATGAGAGTTTTTTTTTCACTTATTCATTAAATGTTTAATGATTGCCTACCTCAATCATAGCATTAAATATAAAGAAGGTAAAAGAATAAGGCTTTAGAAATGAGGCAACATTTTCAGCAGATATATTATAGGGATCTATCTGGAAAAGCAAATGACTTCCCCAAAAAAGCAAGAAACCAGGGAAGTAGGCAAAGCATGAATGTGGGAAGTAGGGTTAGATGCATGTCTTATTCTTTTGCTGGCTCCATCAGTTAATTGGTATGTGATCCTGGGTTCTATATTCTCAATATGTCCTTTCAAAATCCATATGTTGAAACTTATTCCCCAGAGTAATAATACATGGAGGTGGGGCTTTTGGGAGGTGATTAGGTCACAAAGATAGAGCCCTCATGAATGAGTTTAGTGATCTTGTAAAAGAAAATCAGAGAACTCCTTTGCCTCTTTTGTCATTTTAAGACACAGTAAAGAGATGGCTATCAGTGAACCAGGAAGCAGGACCTCACCAGACATTGAATCTGATGGTGCCTTTATCTTTTCCCAGCCTCCAGACTGTGAAAATTAAATTTGTGTTATGAGCCACCCAGTCTATGGCATTTTATTATGGCAGCCTGAACAGATTTAAGACACGAGGCAAGGTGTCCAATCTTTCTGAGTCTGATTCCTCATCTGGAAAATAAGATTAAAACCACATATTTTTGTTGTATTCTTTTGAAGATGAAAGGGTATATTATACACAGAATTACCTACACAGAAGGAGATATCCAATGAAGATTTTGCCCCTTCTATTATTTAGTTGTAACATCTCAAACAACTCAATTATCCCTCAAAAGCAGTTGTTCATGTCAAGACATCTTCTCCATGAAACTGTATAGCCTTGAAATGATATCTCATGCAATATTCTTTCTTTTGACTCCCCATGCCCAACCAAGGCTGCTTCTCCATTCTTTTCTCAGATTTTGTTTTCTTGATGCTCCAAGCTTCCTTTTCACCTTTCATGCCTTGCCTTTCCTTTCCTTTCCTTTCCTTTCCTTTCCTTTCCTTTCCTTTCCTTTCCTTTCCTTTCCTTTCCTTTCCTTTCCTTTCCTTCCCTTCCCTTCCCTTCCCTTCCCTTCCCTTTCCTTTCTTTTCCTTTCCCCTTTCCTTTCCCCTTTCCTTTCCTTTCCTTTCCTTTCCTTTCCTTTCCTTTCCTTTCCTTTCCTTTCCTTTCCTTTCCTTTCCTTTCCTTTCCTTTCCCCTTTCCTTTCCTTTCCTTTCCTTTCCCCTTTCCTTTCCTTTCCTTTCCTTTCCTTTCCTTTCCTTTCCTTTCCTTTCCTTTCCTTTCCTTCCCTTCCCTTCCCTTCCCTTCCCTTCCCTTCCCTTCCCTTCCCTTCCCCTTCCCTTCCCCTCCCTTCCCTTCCCTTCCCCTTCCCTTCCCCTCCCCTCCCCTCCCCTCCCCTCCCCTCCCCTCCCCTCCCCTCCCCTCCCCTCCCCTCCCCTCCCCTCCCTTCCCCTCCCCTCCCCTCCCCTCCCCTTCCCTTCCCTTCCCTTCCTTTCCCTTCCCTCCTCTCCCCTCCTCTCCCCTCCCCTCCCCTCTCCTCTCCTCTCCTTTCCATACCTTTCTCTTACTCCATTTTTTTTTAAAAAAACACAATCACCTGAGGATATGTTTGTATTGGTTTTATAGAGAGAAAAGAAGGTGGAGGGAAAAAGAGAGAAAGAACAAGGACAAGAGAGAGATAAAGAGAGGTGAGAGAGAAACATTGACCAGTTTCCATCTGCCCAGCAGGGGATCAAACCTGAAACCTAGGAATGTGCCCTGACCTGGAGTCAAAACCTCAACATTTTAGTGTGTGGGGTCACATTCTAACCATTTGTGCCACCTAGCCAGGGTTCTTACTCCATTTCTTCAAGGTTCCATTCCACTCAAGACCAGCCATAGAGAGTATTTCTAAGCTCCCTATTTTCCTTGCACCAAAATAAAAGTACTCTAGTGTTTTTAATTATGAGGCTTTCCTGAAAACATGAACTATATGTTATGTTGAATATATTCTAGAATCTCTCAAAATTCTTATTTTGGTTGTGTCAATATTTCATTGAAATAACCAATCTTGTTATCACTGTCCTGCTACTCCCATCTTTCTCCAACTTGCCAGGCTTTTGCCTCAGGGGTATCTTTTGTAAAACTTACCTATAATCCTGGTCTGCCACTCACCATGACCACCTCTGCCCAACCCCTGCACTCCTGCAAGCACTCAGGATTTGTTTCCTAAAATTAAAGTCACTGTGTGTATATATTAAGATAAAGTGAGAAAGGAAAATGCCAAGTGCAATTGAGAGTGAATGAGAAGGAAAAGTTGAACTTCACCATCTAATGTCAGCCACTGGCCATGTGTGGCTATGAAACATGTGAAATGTGGCTAGTCTGAATTGAAATAAATTGTAAGCATAAAATACACACTAGATTCCAGAGCTGATATGAAAAAGAGAAATGTAAGATATCTTAAACATAATGTTCTATTGCAAGCATGTCAAACTCCAAGGCTAACACAGGACAAATAAACAATGTTTAAGTTTATGTGGGCTGCAAAAAAAAGCTTTAATTTTCATAGATTCATAGGTTTATTTCGATAAAGACATGCTGAATACAAAGGGCTGAAATAAATGAATAATTGTTAACATAAAACAATAGAACATTTTAATTAAAATTAATATTTTTTCTTGAACATTAACTTACCAGACACTGAATAACTGCACAAATTAATGAGCATACCACAAATAAACCTATTTTCTTGTTCTCTGAAATTGAAATATTTTCTGATGCATACACTAAACAAGTCAGTACAAGACTAATGAAGTGGCAATCGGCTGCTAAAATATTCACTGCTGGTATTAGTGGGGAGACATGGTGTGCCTGCACATAAGGCGCATAAGGGAAATTAATGCAACACAATTATAGTAATCAGTCATTAGCAAAAGTTGTAGCTCATTATTAATAATTATGTATAACAGGATATTGTAAAAATTAAGTTACAAATTTTTGTTAAAATATTTCTTAGGTACCGTTATATTGGCTGGGTCACAAAAAAATTCATTGTGGGCAGCATGTAGCCTGCAGGCTGTGAGTTTGACATGTTTGTTCTATTGCAAATTGCAAAGAAGATATCTTGGATATATTGCATCAAATAAAATTTTTATTAAAATTAATTTCATGTTTCTTTTAATGTTTTTAATGTGGCTACTAGAAATTTTTAAATTGCCCTTGTGGTTTTTGTGTGCCTAGTATTATAGTCTGCTGGAAGGTTTTTGTAGAAGATGAGATATAAAAGGTGATAGAAGGCCCTTTTTAATGCTTTGTAGGCAATTGAAAGGGTATTTGCATTTGCTCTCCCTCTCTCTTCCTCTCTGAAATCCATAAAATATATATTTAAAAGATAAAATGTATTCTTTCATGTAGAGATACGTCATTCTTTAAATAGACAAATTACATTACAATGAAGTCTACAGATGTTCTAATTTTAATAAATAATTTGAAATTCCTATTATTCCAATACCATAGTGTGTCATCAATTATCTCAAAGTGTGCCCCATTTTTTAGTAAAATTTTAAATTTTATATTGTTTCATTTCATATATATATATATATATATATATATATATATATATATATATATACTGATTTCAGAGAGGACAGGAGAAGGAAAGAGAGACAGAAGTATCAATGATGAGAAAGAATCATAGAGTGGATGCCTCCTGCATGCCCCACACTGGGGACCTAGCCTACAACCAAGGCATGTGTCCTTGACCAGAATTGAACTCACGGCCCTTCAGTCCAATTCACGACCCTTCAGTCCATAGGCTGACACTCTATGACACTTATCCACTGAGCCAAACCAGGTAAGGCTGCTTTTATTTTTAAATGCTGCACAGTGTTCTTAAATGAGCACTTGCAAAATTCAGATAAAAATAACAGGGACTTAGAAATCTAAAATAGTAGGAATCTCTGTGACATAGACTTTCTGAACATACATTATAAAGACATTTCCAGGCACTCTTGACCTTGTCTTTTAGAAAATATGCTTCTTATATGTCCACTTACTGCTGTATTTTGACTCATCACCTCTGAGGTTTCTGAGTTTCTTTCTCACTTCAAACCTGATCAGTATGTCCATTTCTTAACATAAAATTCCACAAAGGGATAGGAAGTAGAGACTGAGTAACCAAAAGCAGAATAATATTATCTTACTGCAGAATACCCAGGATGTGATGTGGAAAATTAGGTTTTTATTCTGGATGTGGAAGCAGTATGTTTTTATTTTTCTCTATTCATCTAGTTATAGAATGAATGAAATGTGAGGAGCTAAGAATCTTGGCTCTAGAGCTGTAATACCTGAATTCAAATTCTGGTTCTTCTATTCAATAGTCATGTGATTTGGGAAAAATTTTAATCTTCTCTATGCTTCACAATTCTCATCTGTACAATGGTGGTAATATTAGTTCCTACATACAGGTTTGTTGAAAAGATTAAATGAATTAATACTTGGTAAACACTAATAATGCCTAGATAAACATTATAGATGTTAACTACTTTTTTTCTATCTATCATCTGTCTGTCTATCTACCTATCTATCTAATAATCTATCATCTATCTAATTATCTGTCTATTATCTATCTATCATCTATCTATCTATCTATCTATCTATCTATCTATCTATCTATCATCTCTATTGCCAATCTCTCTTTCTTTATACTATGAAAGTGCTAACAGCAAGAAGCATTTTTTCCTATTTTGTACCAAGAAACCTAGAGAATAAGACTCCATCCTTCTGGATTCCAGAAAACCAAGGGTATCTTTCAGCCTCCTATTTTGCAAAGTTTTCCCTACTGCCTGGACTCAACAGGTTATTAGTAATACATACATCTATAAGAGTTAAAATTAGCCTGTACAGTTTTTCTCAGTGGTTCATTATTGACCTATGAACTAGCAGGTCACCAGTTCAACTCCTGGTCATGGCACAAGCCCTGCTGCAGGCTTGATTCCCAGTAGGGGGCGTGGAGGAAGCAGCCTATAGATGTTTCTCTTTCATCATTGATGTTTCTATCTCTCTCTCCCTCTCCCTTACTCTCTCTGAAATCAATAAAAATATATTTTAAAAATGTTAAAATCAAAGGCATCCTTTATCAACAGTCCTTTCAAAGCTTTCATGACCCCATCTTCTGCTGCCTTTGTGCTATATATCACACAGACACTCTGTCTGGAAGCTTTTTGTGTCCTTCAGGAACAATGAGAAACTAACTTAATAGCTCAAGATGAAGTAACAAATATTAAATCTACCCTCCAGCCTGAAACAACAGCAACAAAAAAAGATATAATATGTAAAAACAATGCTTTGTGGGACACTGGACATCAGTCAGTGAAGTTCAGTAGCCCCTGAGAAACAGGAAACAGTAAGTCCTATGAATGCTTCATCTTAATGTCGGGAGTTTCCAGTCTACAGTGTAGGGAATGGGGGTCCAGACAAAGCCTGGTATACTCCCTGAGCTGAGAACATGGATCCTGGAGAGTAGATATCTGCATAGAAAGAGAAATCCAGGTAGCTATAGTTGGTTGTTCTCTGGTATTTCACTGAATACTCATGTGTATGTGCATGTAAGTAAATTGCCTGCATCAGGGATAAGGGGATTAGAGGTAATAGTACTCAGCAGTCAAACAAGGCTGGGACGAATGTCTGTCCTCACCAGTCATGCTAGAAAACCTCACGATTCATAGGTAT
Source organism: Myotis nattereri (assembly GCF_964212035.1). Classification (NCBI taxonomy): domain Eukaryota; kingdom Metazoa; phylum Chordata; class Mammalia; order Chiroptera; family Vespertilionidae; genus Myotis; species Myotis nattereri. The sequence goes on from NC_138082.1 coordinate 23,664,429, forward strand.
TGGGTAGAGCTCTTACGGAACTCTTCCCTCAGCAGTGAGGAAAATTAGTCCTAGACTGTGCATTGTTCTGATCCCATATGTGAAATCTTAAGTGCATGAACCAAAAAGTTCAAACTTTTGGCAAATAACTTAGTCGCACTCTGGAGCAAAGCTTGAGAATATTTATAGTATTTAGAATATATATAATACAAATCATTTAAGTTCAATATAATAATGTTCACACTATTTGGCATCCAATCAAAAAATACTGCTCATAAAAGAAACAGGAATATCAATCAATCAAAACAAACCTAGTATTAACACAGATGTTAGAATTAGCATACAAGAACATAAAAAAAGTTATTACATCTGTCTCTCATATATTCATAAAGTTAATATATTAAAAATAAATAAAAAATCCAAATAAAACTTTTACAGTTGAAAACTATAATGTCTGAGGTGAAAAATATGCTGGACGGTATTAATGGCAGATGAGAAACTGTAAAGGAAAGATCAATGAAGTTGAAGTCATAACAATAGAAACTGTACAAAATGAAACAAAAAAACGGAACAAAAGAAAAAAACAGAAAGAACAATAGTGTGCTATGAGGCAACTTTCAGTAGCTTAATATCCTATGTAATAAAAGCCTAGGTGGTGTGATGTGACATCATCACAATATGATCACCGCAACATCATCAGTAGATGGCCACCACAAGCTGGCCGCCACAAGATGGTCACCACAAGATGGCCGGCAGGGGAGGGCAGTTGTGGGCGATCAGGCTGGCAGGGGAGGACAATTGGGGGTGAACAGGCCAGCAGGGTAGGGCATTTGGGGGTGAACAGGCCAGCAGGGTAGGGCATTTGGGGGAGATCAGGCCAGCAGAGGAGGGCAGTTGGGGCAACAAGGCCAGCAGGGGAGCAGTTAGGCGTCAATCAGGCCAGCAGGGGAGCAGTTAGGAGGCGATCAGGCTGGCAGGCAGAAGTAGTTAGAGGCAATCAGACAGGCAGGCAGGTGAGCGGTTAGGAGCCCGCAGTCCCGGATTGTGAGAGGGATGTCTGACTGCCGGTTTTGGGCCTAAACCGGCATTCAGATATCCCCCAAGGAGTCCCAGATTGGAGAAAGTGCAGGCTGGGCTGAAAGACACCCTTCCCCCATGCACAAATTTTGTGCATTGGGCCTCTAGTGTGTGTGTGTGTGTGTGTGTGTGTGTGTAGAATTGGAGTCTCTGATGAGTGAGGGGGGAGAAAATACATCTGAAGAATGGTTGAAAAAGTTCCAAATTTAGCAAAATATAATAAAAAATATAAACCCATGGATCTAAGAAGCTCAATGAATAGCAAGCACAGGAAATAAGGAAAGCTACATCAAGACACATAAAAATCACATTGCTCAACACCAATGATGAAATGAAAAATCCTTTAAGTAGTCAGAAGAAAAGAGACACACTATACACAGGAATAAACATAAGGATTACAAAAGATTTCTCATCAGAAACAGTGTAAAGGAGAAGATAGTAGAGCAATATCATTAAAGTACTCACAAGGGGGGGAAAACCCTCTCAATTTAGAATTCTAGACTGAGTGAAAATATTTTAAAAAATAGTTAAAATATATTTTTCATATATAAAAGATTGACTTTTTTTTATTACCAGCAGATTTGTAGTGTAAGAAATGTTAAAAGAAGTCCTGCGAGCAGAAATAAAATTTTATCAGATAGAAATAAAGATCTATGCCAAGAAATGGAAAGCACCAAAGACAATAAATGCATAAGAAAAAATATAATAGAAGTTTCATATTATTTAAATATATTTAAAGATAATTAACTATTTAAACAAATAATTATCTAATGTCAGTTTTATAACATCTGTGAAAGTAAAATACATGACAACAATAGCACTAAGATTGCCAGGGAAAAATGAAATTATGTTATAGTAAAGCTTTTATACAAGATGTGAAGTGGTATAATATACACTTGAAGATAGACCATGACAAGTTAAAATATACTATAAATTCTAAAGCAGCCTCTAAGTTAAAGTTATAGCTAATAAGCTGACAAAGGGGCTAAAACAGAATCATAATGAAAAGTGTACTAATTATATTCTTTGCTTTAAATAAGTGACATAGGATTGCACATTAGACAGGTGGAAATCCATCCCTTTAAGAACAGAAGAGTTAATTTTAAAGAAAGAATAGAAAACCATTTGGAAGAACTCAATCTTACACTGATCTCAGGGCATGTCAATCATCTTTGTACTGCAAATAACCTGTAAAGAAGTCACTTATCTGAGGACTGTTATAAGGATTAGTTGGAACTTCAAACTTCAGCAGAAAGTGGAAGACCTGAATCAGGAAGCAACCCACATCCTTCAGTGCATTTGGAAAACTGCAAACTTAAGCAGGCGGGGGTGGGGAGGAGGTGCTCATTTCCAATATGCAGCACTTATATGTAGGCCCACTTAGCCTGCAAGAAAGTCAATCTTAATAAGTTGCTTGTGCCACTAAAACAAATTACAACATTTATATAATAAAAGCCCAGCGACCATACTGGCATAATGACCAGAATGACTGCTCTACTAGTAGCTATAAGATGCATTGACCACCTCTCAGTCCCCCGGCCCACAGGCTCTGATCGCCAGATGGTGAATGGGGAACCATGGGGAACTGGGGTGGGTGATGGTGAGGCAGGACTGGGGACTGGCGAGCAGGTGGAAGATGGCCCTGATCACAGGCTAGGCCTAGAGACCCTACCCGTACACAATTTCATGTACTGGTCCTCTGGTAACAGTTATAAAAATGGTACAATCCTAAAAACAAAGAATGGGTGCTGTCTACCTGCCTATTGAAACCTATTCTTGGAAGATGAAACAGAGATGGAAGAATCTGTAATAATAAAAGTGTAATATGCTAATTAGACTGGACATCCTTCTGGACATCCTCTGGACAAAGCTAGGACTGCGAGGGAAGCCTGGGTCCCAGGTGCCAGAGGGAAGCCGGTGCCAGCAGCAGGGGAAGGAAAGCCTATTCTTTTACGAATTTCATGTATTGGGCCTCTAGTATTACAAAAGAAACAGAGTGGATTGCCACCAGCTTAGAGATCTGCACTGAGATCACTGTGGATTGGAGAGGAAATTTACCTGCTAGACAGAGAACCATGACCAGTGGACACAGTGAGAAGTAGGCACCAATCAGAAGTGTTAACTGTCCTAGCTAATAAAAGGGTAATATGCAAATTAACCATCACTCCATCACAAAGATGGAGGTGCCCATAGCCACAAGATGGCAGTGCCCAGTCCACTCAGCCTGCCAGAGTACCCCAGTCCTGGGGGGATGGCCGCTGAGAGCGGGCGGCATGAGTGGCCTGGTGGAATGCTTGCTTCATTGCCACAGCAACAAGGCAAGTGTTCCACCCCGGCAGCAGAAAGCCTCTGGGCAGCGGGCATGGAGCAACCTGGAGGGGGTGGGGAGAACACTTGCATCATTGCCCTAGTGACGAGGCAAGCATTCTTTGCCCGGCCTTGGATGGGCCTCTGGGCCGCGGAGAACCTCTGGGCAGCAGGCGTGGAGCAGCCAGGCCCTGCAGAAAGCTACTGGTGCATGGATTTGTGCACAGGGCTACTAGTAGGTCTATATATGTAATAATTGACAGTCCTGTTTCCTATCCCTATCTGAAAACTACTTGACTGCTAAGTGTTTACTCCCCAGTTAAAACAAGTGAAATGCAAGAGTTTTTTTCCTCTGTAGAACTAGAAGTATTGCTATTAGAATTAGTGTAAGTAGTGTGAACCATCCAAATTCTAGCATTTGATGGTAAGTATCTCCAGTGTTTGGGTGAGCTTATGCCCCCTTATACTAAGTTAAAGCTCCCAGAAAATAAGCTCCTCTTAAGCCTGCAGAGTCCTCAGTAAGCCTTTCCACTCCTTTGTTTTTAAATGTAAAAGACAAAATAGCCAGGGATCATCAGGCATTTGAGGAAATAATTCACACAAATATAAAAAAATATGAAAAAGGGAATGAGGTAATTTAGGAATAAGGACCTTAACAATGTCAAGTTGATATTTATAAAAACAAGAACATTTTATGCATGTAAAATAAAGTAAGGATGTTATTATAAGGAGTCATCAGAAAACAGGAAAGAACTCTTGGACAATTAAAATATATTTGCCCAGCCGAGGCCGGTTTGGCTCAGTGGATAGAGCGTCAGCCTGCGGACTGAGGGGTCCCGGGTTCGATTCCAGTCAAGGGCATGTACCTGGGTTGCGGGCACATCCCCAGTGGGGGGCATGCAGGAGGCAGCTGATCCATGTTTCTCTCTCATCGATGTTTCTGGCTCTCTGTCTCTCTCCCTTCCTCTCTGTGAAAAATCAATAAAATATATTTAAAAAAAAAAAGAAAAAGAAAAGAAAATATAAGAGATAAAGTGAGATATAAATTGAGGGTCAATTGGATAGTTCCAGAGAAGTGAATGAAGAAAATAAAAGAAACTATCTATGTGCCTGAAAGTGCTTGGCAAATATTTGCAAAAGGGGAAAATCAACAGTATCTTGGCTATTTATGAACAAGGTGAGGTTGGGCAAGTTGCTTGTTCTGTCTCTGTTTCAAAATTATTTTGAATTTATTGTAACTGCCCTTTTAAGTTTAAGGATTGTCATAAAATATGACATAAGATACTATGAAGTATTATCATTGCTATAATAATTAGTATTAATTTCTAAAACTCAAGCCACAACAAAATTATGAATTTATATATGGCTGAAACTCTCCTTTTGTTCTCCTACTTTTCCTCTGAGCCCATTTAGAAAGAAATTTGAGGTAACTTTCATTAGTATACAATATATTTCATTTGTGATGATAAATTCACATGGATAATTTTATAATGCTAATTATTACATTTTTCTCAAACTTTAAACAGCAATTTATTGAGGGCAGAATAAAATAATAGCATCTAACTAGTTTTTCCCCAAAGCTTATGTTTTTTGGAGCTAGGAGGGACTTAGAGATTATAGAATGCATTTCAACATCCCCATTTTAGTGATTAAAATATTAATTGAAGTCCTGATTGATTATATTCACTTTTAATGGCAGAGCCAACTCTTCTAAACACCTGCCAGAGTGTTCTTTCTGATAATTTTTAAATTGTTGAGTGTACTATGCATTTTAAGAGGGGGAAAAAATACTATCAATTCATAAAAACATAGGTATTTCAAGAGAAATAAGGTCTCAGAGGGTGAACTAATGTGTACAGAAGGTGTCAAGTACAGAGTAAAAGCAATGAACACAACTGAAATGTATTTTTTAGTTCTTTAAATCAGATAAGTGAGGACATATGTTCTTACATGATATCATGAAGCCATTCCATTTTCTAATCTTGTTATAGCATCATCAAAGGGTAGTTTATTTTCCATCTTACTTTTTACTTTTCTTGGTTTAGTAACCCTTTCAAAGGGAAAAAAAAGTCTTGCTAAAATTGAAGTGAATACATTAAATGCAGCATAATCAGCTTCTAAATCTACTTAACTGAAGCCCCATCATGCATTTAGTACATTGAATGAATGGCACAAATGGGAAACGTATTATAATGAGGATCGACTGAATTTTGTGAGACTAAAACTTCACTTTCCTGAAATGTTTTTAAGCATCTGATTTTGTAGTCAAGTATAGCTCAATTTGCATTCTTCTTTATTTGCATTTGACCTAGACACCTGCATTACTTTTTGGAGAATTCTACTTTTATGGTGCTTTTGAACACTTCACTGCCACCCCACTATGACAAAATGCATTTTGCTTGCTGGGGCTCTTTGAGGGGTGCACAGCATGATTATTTTTTAACCTTTCGCTTGTTCTTATTTAAGTTAGAACAAGTTATTTACTTATATTACAAGGGTGTTTTGCTTTTCATAGGTTTAATATCTCATCCAATTTTTAAAAACTACATGCAGTTTTAGAGACGGCATTTTCTGAAAATAGAATGCAAATGATACTTACTGATATCACCACTTCATGTTAACATAAAGGGCTGTACTGATATAAGATAACTTTTTTGTCTTCACTGTTCTGGAGGAAATAAATATCCAAAACTCATATTTCCCAAATAGAACTCATCAGCTTCCCACTTCACTTTGCTGAAAAACATTACATCATTTTAAATGCCTTTATTTTTCCTCTTTTTGTCCAACTTGGAAACCTGGGCATTATCCTTGATTCTTTATTTGTCACTGTCGCATTTCCAATAGATGATGAAATTTAGTTGATTCTGCCTTCTTCACATATTTTCTCTGTCGCTTCTCTATTCCCATAGTCATTGCCTTAATTCAGGCTCCTGTCATCTCTTAGCTGGACCATTTCAAGATCCTATTACTCTAGTTCCTGCATCTTATTTACCAACTTTTCAATGCAGCAACATTTCCAAAATTCTAATTTAAATATCACACTACCTTGATTAAACTGTAAAAGTCAAAACACTCAATTGCTTTTAGGGTCAAAATTAAACACCTTTCATGCTATAGATCTCATCGGCTTCTTCAGTCTCCTACTTCTACTTCCCACATACTCTTCCTCTGGAGCCAGATGGAATTCCTTCTATTGCACTGCGCTTTCACAGACTTCTGAACTTGTACATGGAATGTGCCCAGAATTTCCATTTCCTGTCTGCACGGCTGGTGATGTATGTCAAGAAGATTAATGGGTTTCAGAGTATAGGTGGCAATATAGGGTCTATATTTCAGTCCCCTCACCTATTAACTGTGGGACCTTGGCCAAATTGCTTTATTTCCCCAAGTCAGTTTTCTCATCTGTAAGCAGTATTAGCAATATTGTCTGCCTCATTGGACTCATGTGAGGTTTATGTGTGTAGTAAGTGAAGTATAGTGTCTCGTTCGTGGTGATCAATGAATACTAGCAATTATCAATGCTAATAATTAGGAATAATTATGTCATCACAATCAAAGAAAATCAAAACTATGAAGTATATCATGGTGCATCTCATATGCTGCCTAAAGCTATACTTGATAGCTATGGCAAAATGAAAAAAAAAGTAATGCCTTTTCTCTACTATGCCTTAAATAATCATCTAATCTGTAAGTCAAATCTGTGTAATTATATGTATAACATAATTGTTTATGGATGTTCACAAATAGTGCTAAGAAATTACAATTACCAGGAAAATATTTACTGCTAGATATTACTTACTTGATTAATAAATCATAGCCTTTCTGAGGCTTACTCTCTTGGACTGAAGAAGAAAGTCATAGGCAATTTCTTCATCCCACGAAGATGGGTTTCACAGGGCATCTTCTAAGAGGTGCAGGTGCAGTTGTAGCTTTAGTCTGAAAAACTCCTGCTGCTTCCACACTCTGCCTTTTTCACTCTGGCTCACCTTTTCTGCTATTCTTATTTTGCCTCTGGCTTCAGACTCCAGAGCCTGCCTGTTGGGTAGTGAGAATGACCAAGAGGCACGACTGATTTTACAAATTCTTTAAACCCTCCCCTCCAGGGTTTGCCATAATGTCTCTACTGCTTCCTCCCACTCCTCTTCTTCTGACAACCTGGGAGTCAGCTCATATTTTCACTTTCTTTGTGGTCAGAGCTACCGTTGTTAGTGAAGTGACCCTTTTATCCAAACTCCCAAAACAGCCATCAGCACCTCCTCCTCACTAGGCCAGAGAACAGAAGGCTCCACTACTGTTTGAAAGAGGTAATTATTATAGTTCCCAAAAGCAAACAGCCAAAATATAAGTTGAGCAGGAGCCTGCAATGGGCAACACGAAGGTCTCTTTCTGCTCTAGGAGTCTTATAATCTAGGTTTAGAGGTATTTTATTTTAAAATCCCCTATTGACAAAAAAAAAGTAAAAATAAAGGACACACGCATGCTGTCTCTTGTTTATTGCAGGGAGAGCAGGTTGTCTGCAATAGTGAGAAGGAGAATCGAGGCCCTAGCCTTTTAATATGGTCCATGGGAATTCTCCTGGTGGTGGTGCAGCCCTCTTCCCAGCCTCCGCATCCTCTTCTACCCAGAGCTGGCTGCTACCTTGAAGTCCTATCACAAAGAACCATTCATGATTGAAGAGAGGGATAAGATTTCAAGGGGCTCTCACTATATGCATTAGGGCAGTTCCTAGGAGTCCTGGAGTCGCATTTAGTGGTCACAGAAGGGTGGGAAATGGAGAGAAGGAAGAAGACTAAGCTTCCATCAGAGCTCTACATATGTCACTCATTCATCTGACAAATATGTACTGAGCCCCTCCATGTGCCAGAACTATGCTGACTCCTGGAGGTACTGGGTGACAGGCACTGCTGAGAGGGTGCAATGTGCGGGAAGAGAGACCAGGCTGTCAGGCAGGAAGCTCAGCTCCAGGAAGTCCTTCAGCTCAGTACATGCTGTACACTTGCTGCATAAACTTTTAGCCTACTAACAGTAGGCTATACCATATGGCCTAGGTGTGCAGAAGGTCATACTATCTAGATTTATGTAAGTGCTCTCTGTGATGTCTGTATGACAAAATTGCCTAATGAGATACTTCTCAGGATGTATGCATTCGTTAAGCAGTGCATGACTGTGCTTAGCACAATGCCTGATAGATAGTAGGAACTCAAGTCATGGTACTTTCCTTCTGTCCCAAGGGGCTGCTCCCAATGCTGCTTTGAGCCTAGCCTTGACAGTCTCATCCTTTGGTACTTACCCAGAACAAGGCCAATGTTTCAAAAAAAATAAGTATAACAACAATAGCTATGGTTGTTGTTTTTCAAGTCCTTATTATTTTCCAAGGACTAAAAAGTATTAATTTATTTTAACATTAAAACAGTGTTTCAGGGAAATGCATTAACACCTTTGAATAAGTGAGGAAATTAAAACTCAGAGAAGTTAAGTAATTCATCCGAGGTCACGCAGATAGTAAAGACTGGAGCTGGGACTCTAGTCTGTGTTCCACCAATGGTGTTATTTATGCTCTTAGCAGAAGTGCCTTCTAAGATATAGTATTAAGAACCTGTTTCAGTGCTCAGGTCTCACATTGGGCATCTTCCTACTATTTCAAAATCTTATTTGGGGATAATAACACATCACATGTAACACAATATTATAAAGATTAATTAGTGGGTGTTGGTAAAGTACTTTGAAGAGGAGTGATTTAGACATGATCACAAGTTTTACCTCTCATTGATCTTTAGCATCCTTTTATTTAATATTGACCTCATACTATTGACAAGCTCAATGGTCATTAATCAAGCTGCCTCAGGTTTTACCATGCCAAAATACATTTCTGCAAACTGGTAGGATAAGTTATTTTGCTCATAATGCAACCCCACATCCCACTGTCATTTTAACCAAGAGTTTGAAAGGTTAAATTAATTCAACTTTCAAAGACACTTTTTTATACTTTTATTATAGCCATAAATTCATGGTATTATAATTTATTGCCTATGTGTCATTCTAGATTTCTCCATTTGAACTCTTTGCAGCAAAGATTATAATTTATCAGCTGTCCCCATATGAAATGGCTTCAGTAAGTGGCAAACATGAAATCTAATATCTACATGGACTAAACATTAGCTAAATATAAGCGAGTATGTAAAAAGAGTATAGTGTACTTTGGATAGATTCTGTTGAGATTTGGTTTTTGGGGAAACAGAGACCAAAGTAATCTTGTAGCTCTGAAGGGGTTAAATCCACAATTTATTTTCTCTTTTCATTTGTGAATAATATACTAGTTCAATAATTGTCATGGATATCTTGCAATCACCCTGATTCTGCATATTGCTCTTTTATTCTAACCATACATAGCCACAGGGCAAGAGTAAAGTTCTACAACAGTGATTCTTTTTTTCATTTTTCTAAGCAGGGACGAAGTGATACTGAGTATCTAGTACACATTGTATTCATACTGGTTCTAGTCATAGAACTGTATAGAGAAATTATGTGCATTGCAGATAGGGAAACTGAAGGTCACAAAGCTTGACTACCTTTCCTAGATCACACAGCTGGTAAATAAAAGTTGTGAGATTTGAAACTAGCTCCAACTTCTATAAGATTCAGCCAAAACATAACCTCTTCCATGTTTAGAAATCAATTATCCCTTTACCCTTTCTCATCAGATGAAATGTTCCATTAAAAAAAATTAATTGATGCCCTAACCGGTTTGGCTCAGTGGATAGAGCGTCAGCCTGCGGACTGAAAGGTCCCAGGTTCGATTCCGGCCAAGGGCATGTACCTTGGTTGCGGGCACATCCCCAGTGGGAGGTGTGCAGGAGGCAGCTAATCGATGTTTCTCTCTCATCGGTGTTTCCAACTCTCTATCCCTCTCTCTTCCTCTCTGTAAAAAATCAATAAAATATATTAAAAAAAATTAATTGATATAATATTTGGATCCTTTAAGTAACTACCACTTTATTTTATTTTAAAACATTTTGTTAAAGCTTTGTCATTGACCAAAATAGACCAGGTGGAGGGCTGCTGTGTTGGTGTTGAGATGGGATCCTAATGGACAGTATGGAGTGAGCCAAACTGGGTAATAATAACAGGAAGCAGATGCTGAGTGCAGTGAGCACTGAAGGCACATCTACATGTTCAGGACAGATGATTGACAGATGTCAATCCCTGAAAAATTTATAGAGGAGACGGGACTTAGCTCAAGCCTTGAAAGAAAGGGATGTGAGTTCTCCCTCATGTATAATGCACTTTGGTGTGATTTTCTTTATTGTGATATTTGTTTTATTGTGATAGTCCCAAACTGAACCTGCAGTATCACTGAGTTATTCTTGTATTAAAGACATGCTTTTTAAAAACTTCATATCCTGGAAGCTTTAGCAAAGTTTGGTGATATGAAATCATAAAGGAAAGAGACAGAAATTATCCCAGGTCCACTGGAATAATGACTAACTATAACTTAATTGGCTACATTTATAGATTGAAAGATAAAGTTGCCAGCAAAGGGGCAAGGAGAAACAGGATGGCAGAGAGGTGAGGTTGGCCCAGGATGCTCAGGACTATGTCAGGGAGTGATTAGGTGATTTTGCTGCACAGATGGCCAGTGACATGCTGCAGGGCAAATGGGGACCAGAAGAATCCATGAGGCTACATAAATACTCTCCCAGAGTCTATCCCACTACATCAGCAGTCACTACCTTCACTAAAGCCTTGAGTTCCTCAAAGTCATATATAAGGGTTGGAATCAACTTCTTCAAACTCCTGTTAATATTGATATTTTGAACTCTTCCCAAGAATCATGAACATTCTTAATAGCATCTATGATAATTAATCATATTTTAAAATTGAATTTATTGGGGTGACATTGGTTAACAAATTATACAGGTGTCAGGTATACAATTCTACAACATATCATCTGTATATTGTATGTTTACCACCCAAGTCAAGTCTTCTTCTAAAACCATCTATCCCACCTTTACCTATTCTAGAAGGTTTTCAATTTACTTTGTCCAGATTCATCAGAGGAATCACTATCTATAGCAGCTATAGTCTTAAGAAATGCATTTCTTAAATAATGAGACTTGAAAGTCAAAATTGCTCCTTGATAAGTAGGTTTCATAAAGGATATGTGTCAGCAGGCATGAAAACATTAATCTCATTGTATGTCTCCAACAGAACTCTTGGGTGACCAGATGAATACAGGTATGTCAGAGAAGTACATGAAAAATTTCCTCTCCTTGGGATTCAAAAGCATAGCTCTTAATGCAATGTATAGATGATATACTGTAGAATTGTAACCCTAAAACCTATATAATTTTAGTAACCAATGTCACCCCAATAAATTCAATAAAAATAATTAAATAAATTAAACTTTTTAGAAGCATACATCTTATGATTCACTCTTAGAATTACAAATTCTTATGTGGTTCTAAGACCACAGCCTCCCCCCATTAAAAGAAAGGAAGTCAAAATTGGGTAGGGGAAGAAAAAGTGGATGGGGCTGGAGAAATCTTGGCTTCTTAGTTCAAAAATTACCCCTAAGAAGTTGGAAATACCTTGGCATTTCTTTTCCTTACTGTGCATGTAAATGCAAACATGAACAGAACTATTTTTGCACCTCCTTCAATTTATATAAGCTTACATTAGCTTAAGTGATACCATTGCATTTTGGGCCCTAAAAGACAATCTGAACTGTTGGTAGTACTAAAATGGTTTGGAATAAAGACTTACTTTAAGCCACTTCCAAATAGATTAAATAACAATGATATTATTTCACCTTTCCTACTTTTCCATGACTTGAACTCTTGCAAGTGCACCCCATCCAGCTCCATAATCACCTAGCAGATTGTTAAAGGGTGGTTTTTGATCGCTGCAGATGGTGCCACCTACAGCCGGTCCCTCAGTCCTTGTTTACTCTGTCAGTGGTCTTTGTCATGATCTTTTAACAGCTAATTTAGAGAAAAGAGGGAACCACCAGGCCTTTCTGTTCACAGTTCTCTCACACTCAGCAGCAGTGTTACATTCTCAGGGATACAATAGTGCAAGAGGGTGGGCAACTGCTGATTATGCCAACCCCATTTCCAAATTTTTATACAGAATATATTGTGAAGAGTGGAGATATTTGTGGCAAAATGTATTAAGTTGATTACAACAAATACCTGCTTATCAAATACCCAAGGCTACAATAATTATTCATGTAAAGACTAGCTTAATACTATAGAAAAACCTGTTAAGATAGTGCACAAGCTGAATTCAATTGAAATGTCTGAAAGTGGCTGTTATGTTTTTAGGCTATTGTTGTCTCTGTATGTGCTATGAATGAGTTATCAGACCTTTCATCACCTTTTCTTTACTCCTTTATGTAGCATGTAAATTTCAAAAATTTCTTGGTGAGTCCATGGGGTACTCTGAAGCCCTTTAAATATAATAAAGTTATTCAAATACACTTCATGAAATTAATGATAGTAATTTTTCTCCTCCTCCTCCTCCTCCTCCTCCTCCTCCTCCTCCTCCTCCTCCTCCTCCTCCTCCTCCTTCTCCTCCTCCTCCTCCTCCTCCTCTTCCTTCTCTGTCTTCTTGAGACCTTAGGAACATATTTTAGTGGAATCATGGAGAAACAGTAGCAAACCTACCTTCAAAAATAAAACCATGTTTGACAACTTAGAAGGAAAAAGAAATGTTTGACTTTAGACATTAAATACAACTAAAGTGTTCTTCTCTGTCAAATTGCAGGTTTACTCTACCTGTCTACACTAGCAGAGTAGTGGAAATTTTATGCAATTACTCTGATGATTCGACCTCTGTCTGATTTTTTTTTCAGCTAATTGGAGAAAATGCATAGGCAATATGGCATAATGACTGGATAATTATGGGTGTTTGGTGCATCATTCCATCATGAGAGTACAATCCCTGATTATATTTCAACTATAAACTCTATTAGATGGTTCTAAAATGATTGAGAGAAAAAAATAAAATTATTGAGAGAAAGTGAGAGGGAGAAATTAAGAAAGCGAGAAAGAAGGTGAGAAGATGTGAGTGTGTGTGTGTGTGTGTGTGTGTGTGTGAGAGAGAGAGAGATAGAGGGGGGGGGGGGGACCTAGGAAGATGTTATAAAGAACAATTTTTTAAAAAAGTGTTGGCATTTTTGTTTTCCTTTGAGATATCACCAAAAGAATTATAATAATTGGGCTTAGTTTTTTAAAAATAGATCTTATTGCCCTAACTGGTTTGGCTTAGTGGATAGAGCATCGGCCTGCGGACTGAAGGGTCCCAGGTTCGATTCCGGTCAAGGGCATGTACCTTGGTTGTGGGCACATCCCCAGTAGGGGGTGTGCAGGAGGCAGCTGATCGATGTTTCTCTCTCACTGATGTTTCTAACTCTCTATCCCTCTCCCTTCCTCTCTGTAAAAAATCAGTAAGATCTATTTTTACTTTTTAAAATAATAATAAATATTTTTATTTTTTAAAATAGATTTTATCGAACCTGGGACCCTTCAATCCGCAGGTGGACGCTCTATCTAGAGAGCCAAGCCGGTTCGGGTGGGCTTAGTTTTTATAATGTTCTTATCAGAAATAGACTTTCTATGAAAAGTTTGCTCATTATAAAATGAACACCTTGGAAACTCCTCCACCAATTGGAGTTTAGTCTTTCTTGGAACCTAATATAGCTGAAAAGAAACAGAGGGATTTCCTAAAGAAGACAGAACTAAGGTTAAAATATTCTTCATAAATATATTAAATATTCTATTTAAGTTTCAATAAATGTAAAGTTAAGTATTTAAGAATTCCTTAGAGTATACAATTGAATAAATATCTAAAATTAATACTTTATTAATTTGATACATAGAATAAACATCTAAGAGAAAATGTTTATTAAAATCACCTTCAAGAATATATTAAACTTGTTATATGATACAGAAAAATGTTTATTATACAGAGATATTTGAATTTTATTTTAAACTGCACAGTCCAAATCCTAAAGCAATTCTGGCATTTGTCGCTGACAAACCAGTAAAGTTTATCAGAAAAATAAAATTAGGCCAGAATTTTGTTCATGAAGCAAAAAGTGCATGACATTTTAACATATGACCATGAGCTGGCCAAGTTTGATTTCTTTTCATATTTGTTGTCTTGTCTTGCAGGATGTTGCTAAATCTTAATCCAAGTTTTTCTTAGTTCTAATGGTATTTATTTGGGAAAAAAGGAGAACATAAACTATTCTATACCTAAAGGATATAAATGAGTCAACCCTCCAAAATTTTTAAGATGGAAAGAAGAATTTGTGGGGTGCACTCACCTCACTTTTTTTTTAACATGACATGCTTTTTATATATACCACTTCTGCTCAAGCTAAAGTTAGAAAAATGACAATGACAACATAGGTCATGATAAGGAGACAGTCAATTGCTTGTCTAGACACTGTCTTTTATAACAATAAGCATTTTCAGATACCCAGGGAAAGCATAGCCCTTTTAGAAAGGTAACTAGATAGGTAATGTGCTCTTATATTACCAATAATTGGCCTCCCCTAACTGGCTCACGCATCACACTAGATATTACCTGCTCTTTCGTAAGAGAAATTCAGGGAAAGGAGAAAAAACTCTAGTTTTAATGAAGGTGATACAATGTTAGATACAATATGAATATGTTTCATATTCATTAACATGTTAGATATTGTATGAATTTTTATAATGACCTATTTTTACAGATAATATAACTCTATAGGGATTAAACCATATTCACTCAGTTTTATCTCTTAGCATCCCGCTTTTATTCTTAGTTGTTGTGATTTCTTATGGGATTTGCTGTCATTTATTTTTTTCTATCTTTACTTTTATTATTAAGGAAAGATATGATATGTATATATTTTTTTAAAATGGGTCTCTTTCCCTTTTATTTTCTCCTCATTGCAAATGTAAGCTTTGCTGGGACTGTGAGTAGATTTAGCCTGCAAAAGCATGCTGGAGCTAGCTAAATTTAAACTTCATCAGGTTACAATGCAAAAATATCATGACAAAGAGTGTGTTTCATCTTGTCTTTTGATGAGCATAGCACAAAGTAGAAAATGTTCCCTTTTAACAGACTGCCAAATTTCTATACTGGAGCCCTAATTACACCCTTGCAATGTGAAGGCTTGTCCATTTGCACAGTAGTTGAGAGCAAATTCTGCAGCACACTGGAGAGTTGGTGCTGGAAATGAATTAGGAGAAAGTAAATGACTTTTTTTCTTTTAATGTTTTCCCCAAACATTTTATTATAAAAATTTTCAAACATACAGCAAAGTTTGAAAGAATTTTCAGTGAACATCTTAATACCTTTCACCTGGATTCCACCGTTAACATTTTACTACATTTTCTATAACATATAACTATCCCTCTATCCATTTCTCTATCTGTACATCAATCCATCTTATTTTTGTGATGTGATGCATTTCAAAGTGAATTGCAGTACTGTTCCCCTAAATACCTCAGCCTGCTATAATGGTTCTGATGAAGAAAATGGATGCATTTCTCCCAACCAACTTTGAAAGAGCAATTTTAGAGAGGCGAATAAAGGTAGAGGAAATTATTTTCCAGGAACAAAGATATCAAGAAAAATAAGTTTTGAGACATCATACAAGGTCATTTCATAGCATGCTATTCTAGTCCTGCAGGAATTTAAATCAATATGCCTTTTTTTTTCTTTCAGTAGCATGAGAGATTTGTTCATCAGGTTTATATGACACTCTATAGAATCAGCAACACATCGGTATTAACTTGGTAACAAGTGACGCTTAAAATATGAGAATTACTTGTGGGCTTTTTTGTACCACTAAACAGATACAGGACACTTATTTTCCTATTTGTTATTGAAACCACATAGTACAGATGAGATGACCTGAGCTTAGAATCAGATAGAAGTCATCATTTTATTAGACCACTGGTTTGTTAAATGAGGGGCATTAAATGTGTAACAAAATAATTTCGGTACTCAGTCATCTATGCGTGTTATTGTGCTGCTCCATAGTTATGTAATGACTTAACCTTACTTGGCAGAAGATGGGTGAGTAAGTTACCAAGAAATGTTGGGGTGTGGGAAAGAAGTGAAGAAGGAGTTCTGAACAGGAGGTGTTAGAGTAATCCATTTAACAGGAGCTCTTAAATGGGAAGCAAAGATAAATTACAGAGAGCAGTCCTCAATCTGCCATATACATGAAATGAGAGATTATATTTTAAGATGCTTTATGTTTCAGTGATTTAGGAAGTGATAAGACAGGGTAGGACAGTACATATTGTAAGATGGCTGTAATGGGCAACCTTGGTGGCCAAGAGAAAAAGCCACACTACTATTGCCTGGGGGTGAAGGATGATTGAGGGTAGAAAACAACCATGGACACATAAGAGAGGTTGGTTGGGTCTGACCCAAGGGTTAGTTAAAGAAGAAAGACTTGAGATTCCACTGGGGTACACACACATAGAAATAGAGGGTTTTAGAAGGTGATAAAAGAAAACTGATGATGATAGTTGAAGGTGAGGAGGGAAAAATGACTGCTGGATATAGAAGGAGATAGAGCAGTGGTTCTCAACCTTGGCTGCACATTAGAATCACCTGGGAATCTTTTTAAAATCCTGATTTCTGTGCCTCATCCTCTGGGCCAAATTTCTGTGGGAAGGAAATGAGATTTACTTTTAAAATTCTGGAATGAGGCCTGGAGAATGAGGCCCAGAAATCAGGATTTTAAAAAGATTCCCAGGTGATTCTAGTGTGCAGCCAAGGTTCAGAACCACTGAGATAGAGGGAGATACACACACACACACACACACACACACACACACACACACACCCCTTTTCCATAAAACACTGTGGAATGTGGGATACATTATACTCCAGAGCTAGGACCCCTGATACCTTCTTTTGCCTAGAAATTTCTAACCATATTTATTGTGAATAGATGAGATGATATCCTTCAGTCAGTGTCCCTTAGTTCTCCCATCCATCTACAGCTTGTGTCCAGTGATATACTACATCCCATCAGGGGAAGCTAACACAGAGAGCCACCTAGAGAGAAAAGAAACGGAAGTGCCTATCAATCATAGATTATTTTGGTTAAACCAGGAAACATCCCAAAATGAGAGGCCTGGAGGAATGTCAGTTTTCTAATATTATAGAAAGACTAAGTGATTTGCCTAAGTTCACATAGCAAGTTAACTGAAAACATTGGGCTTTATATTGACTTCTAGTTCAGCATTGTTCAGGGGAAATGGGAGGAGGAGAAAAAGGGAGAAAAGAATGTGGGGGAAGAAGGGAGAGAAAGGAAAGAAGGAGAAGAGTGAAGAAGAATAAAGAAAGATAGAGGTAAATATTTCATAGCTCTCCAAAATATTTGTTTTCTTTCTTACCATTTAAATATAATTTAAATAAAATTTTAAAAGTTAAATATAATTTGTTCTAAAGCCTATATGTATGCACTAAATACTTCTTTTTCTGGGTAAACTGTATTGTACATGATGCACTCTAATTTGCCCAAGCTAACCACATATCTTGGTTTGTCATTACTGTAAATGTCTTTGGTTCACCAACATTTACATTTAAAAAAATCCCAAGATTTCAAATTGTCTGTAAGTTCCAATATCATATCTTTACTTTCCCCATCTTGTGTCAGTTTTGGACATTCACCCATCATCTGGACTAAAAGCCATGGGAGAGGATGAGTGCTCAGCTCACTGGGGATTTAAACTATAAACCTACAGAGAGTGATACAACACAAATACATTCGTTGCCTTCTTCCCTTCCTCTCTCTCCTTTGATCTATTATATATCTGAACATTCTAATATGGAAAACTTTGGGAATTAGGGAATGAGCTCAAATGGGTAATTTAAATCCAAATTTCTGTGGGAAGGAAATGAGATTTACATTTAAAATTCTGGAAGATTCCTTCGGATTCCTAATATAATAGCTCTGTTTTGTCACCCAAAGACCACTGCACTCCCCCTTTAGATACCCACTCTTCCTCTTTTTGTACCCTCTCCAGACACACATTAACTACTTGCTCACCAAATATTTTCTACTTTTCAATAGAAAATGTTTTAAAGTTATTATATATATATAAACTAGAGGCCTGATGCACAAAATTTGTGCAAGAGAAGGCCTTTCTTCCCCCGGCTGCTGGCACTGGCTTCTCTCTGGCAGAGGCTTCCCTCTAGCACCCGGGACCCAGGCTTCCCTCGCACACCTGCTTCTTTGGGAGGTCGTCCGGGTGGATGTCCAGTCTAATTAGCATATTACACTTTTATTAATATAGATGCATTTCTCTATTTTTTTTTGGTCTATTTGTTTTCCAAAATAGAGGTCAGTGGTAATCTACTTTATAGTCACCTTTGCTGGAACCCATCTATTGTGTACTTGATGATAGAAGAAATTTGAATTAGAATAGGTACAATCAATCAATAGTAAATACAGCCCACAGAGATTTTGAGGAAAAAATATTTCTATATTATACATACTAAGAGGGAAAAGTTCCTTTTTATACCCAGAAAGGAAGGATGCAGGAGATAATTAAGCGTAGAAGTTTTCTATTGGTTCTTTGCCAGAAGAGAGTTATATGAATGTACTCTTTATCTTCACATCATATATGAGATTTTCATATATATGTCCTCAAGGGGTGCAGCATTGTGAAAAAGTCAAAGAGACTAAAATGTTAATTATAGGATGTATTTTTAGAAATAATAAATGATTGACAGGTTTTTTTCTTTGCTCTGTATCTTTCATAGTTTTGATATCATTCTCTCATTCATTCCTTCCTTGTTCCATTCATCTGTTTGTCCTTCCGTTATTTGTCCACCAATCCATTCATTTAGATAAAAGATAATACATCTGAAGCATGTGCTAGGGTTATGAAGAGGAATGAGACATTCCCAGCCCTTTGTGAGCTCATAGTGTAATAAAATTCCCATTTGTCAGCTTAGGGGTCATTCCCAAGGGTTCATATAGGGCTGTCCCTAAAGCCAGAAGATAAACATTGCACCTCTTTCCAGGGCTTCAATTTCACTTTAAGGCTAAACTATTGGGAGATTTAATTTATAGATCATTTAATATTTTTATGAATTATGTAAACATAGATATTTTATAGAATGAAGACAAAATTTGTTTATATTTTAAAATGTTTAAGAGTCAAGGGGAACCCTGACAGGCATTCTGTGATTCTGGAGAAGGAATGGCAGTTGGGTTCAAAATTTCAGAAGCAAATAGCAAGTACAAATATGCTGGAAAAGGCTGTGGGGTATGGTGCTGCCTGGGAAGGTGGAGTTAGCCTGGGAAAGACCTTGAATTCTGTGCCAGAGGCTCCAGGAATTCACTATAAGTAAACCAATACAATGAAACTCCCAGAATGGTTTCGCTCTTCTTGGTAAACTGATAGCAGGCATTGTCTAAAGCTTGCTCAGACAGCAAAAATAAACTGGATATTGTGTTATAGCCTGTGAGTCAGAAAACCTCTCTTCTGTTTTCAGTAACTACTAACCATGTGAATGAACTTGTACAAGTACCTTGGCCTATCAGACTCAGTCCCTAATCTACTTAAGAGAGTGAAAATGTCTGCCTGTGTGTCCCACAGGTGATCATGCCTGTATGTCTGCCTGGGTAAGTAGTCAGAAAACCGCCCTTCTGACTACAGTAACCACTACCCCTGTGTATGAACTTGTACAAGTACCTTGGCCTGTGGAAAACTCAGTCCCCTAACCTACTTAAGAGAGGGAAAACCATCTGCCTGTGAATCCCACAGTGATCACACCCATGTGTATGCCTGGGTAAATAGTGATGCATTGAACAATACACATATGTTTATTAATATGAGTCACCTCAACTGTGGAATGAAAGCACTCAATATTTCCATAATTTTTTACAAGTGGGTTTCTAAGTCCTTCTTTTTTTCAAAACTTACATAGCAGCCTTTAGTCAGAGGATTAAGAGTTTCTGACCCTTCAAGGTTGTTGTTTTTCTCTGTTTTTACTAATCTAAGCACAGCCTCCAGTGCAGTAATTCTGCAGGAGCTCAATAATTATCTTTTGCATGACTCAATTCCCATGGCCAGGTGCCCTCATCAACCCTGTTTATCTCTTGCCCAAACAGTGCTACTTCCCGCTCTCTTTCTTCTTGTTGATTTTCAACGCCATGTCCAAAACGCTTTGATCTTGAGCCCACTGGTCAAACTTGAGAGAATCTAGATGTTTCTACAAAGACATTCATCTGAGGGTTCTTGACCACTGTTTTCTTAGTATTCTTTGACCCCATTCCCGTGTCTCTTAATAGGTAAGTTTAACTCACGTTTCTTTCATTTTTATCATTATTTGTTCATTCATTTATTCATACACCAAACATTACATGTGTCTTTTCATTGCACAGCACTAGACTCTGGGAAAATGAAAAGGGAAATTGCAATTTTCATTCCTGACTTGAATGATCTTCTGAAAGGGTAAAATAAATAAACTTGTAGGAGATGTGGGTGAGGTAATTCAGGAGGACTGGAATAAAAGCATGAACCAAGAGTTGTGGAGATCCTGGGCAGGCACTGAGTAACTCTGCCTAAGAGCCTCTGGCTTCACAAAAGGGGAGTCATTAAAGAATCTTGATGCACTCCAAGTTGTACGATTTCAGATGGATGACAACATGACAGACAATCCATATAAAAGTAAGTGAAGAAATGAGTATATTGAAAAAATTAGGAAGAAGAAAATAAAGTGAAGGCAGAGTGAAATAAATCCATGAAAGCATAGAGTGATGTCCTTACACTTATTAGAGATGGATCGCATACTTGAGCTAAAGCAAAGGGAAGAAACATCTTCTCAAAAGAAACAGAGTGTGCTTAAGATAAACATAAGCCGGCTCTCAGAAACCCTCAGCTCTTCCTGGTTCTGAGAGGCATTTCCTTGGTGCCACAGACAGAGGACCCTTGTGAAACAAGACAATACTTTTGAACGCCTTCACTACAGTCAACAGAACAGCAAGGTTCACGGGCTTATTCTCACAACATTCCTTAATGGGGGTCAATGACACAACGTCCATTCCAAGTTGAGTGAAAGCGATTCTAAGTTGTCAAGTATACAACTAAGAACAATGAATACAATTTTTCCAGGTGGGGCTGGCATTTGGAGCTGACTTAACAAGAGGAACAATAGCAGAACATTGAGAAAGTGCCTGGAATGGAACCATGCAGAACTTGGCATAGCTGTAGCATTAGGTGTGTCTGGGAGCTCTGCTACCTGCAGGATAAAATCCAAACTTCCTAGCATAGCAAACAAGACCCAGGATGAGCTGGTTGCCTATCTATGTTCCCTGACTTCAGCATTGCCACACCTCATCTCCACCCTTGAACCATAAGATTCATTTTTAGTTCACTTTCTTATTTTTCATTTTCTAAATATCCCATGCTATTTCAAGCTTTGTTCGGGCAATCCCCTCAGCCTAAAATGCCATATTCGACCACACCTATCTCTGTCTACCAGGTCTATGTCTCCTCTTTTCATATCTCTGTCGGCTCTGTAAAAATCTTCCCAGGCTGAGTGTAACATTCCTCATTTGGATTCCATGATGCCTTTTGTCTAGCTCTTCTACATCCTTCATTAGCTTTGTAATTCTACATGGATATCTTTGCTTCTTCTTTGGTCTGCAACAAAATACAATTTTTTTCTCATTCATTTTTATTTC
Organism: Myotis nattereri; assembly: GCF_964212035.1. Classification (NCBI taxonomy): domain Eukaryota; kingdom Metazoa; phylum Chordata; class Mammalia; order Chiroptera; family Vespertilionidae; genus Myotis; species Myotis nattereri. The sequence continues at coordinate 23,686,510 of NC_138082.1, forward strand.
TCTACCACCTGGCAGAGTGGCTTATGCAAATAGGCATCCGATGAATACTTATTGAGTAAGGTAGAAAGGAAGGTGCATGAGGTGATAGGCAGGAGATGATACTGGAATAGCTGGCTGGGAGAAGATTGAAAAAGAACCCATACCAATGCTAATGATTTTGGACTTTTTCTAAATTTTTAAAAAACAATGTTATTTAATAGAAAATGGAGAACAATAGGTGTTTACATGAGGGAGTTACTGGAGCAAGCCAGCATTTAGGAAGGGAAACTGGCAGCATTGAATGGGCAGACAGAGTCACAGGCAGACCAATTGATGCTTTATTACAATCTCCCTGGTATAAATTAGCGCACCTCTGAACCAAGACAGAGCAATAAGCCTGAGGGAACACTGGAGGTTAAAGTATCAAACCATGTAACCAGTGTTTTTCTGAAACTGTTTTAAAGAAACTGCCTGACATATAGTTTACCAGTTCAACAAGTTATGTTTCTGCTCATTATTTTTAAATTTGGATATAACATACATAAAGGACACCAATTTTAAATATATAATTCAATAAATTTAATATATTTATTCAGCTGTAACTCTCACCCTGATTAAGAGAGATTACATTTCTAGCATATCAGAGGGTTCTGCATGTCCCCTCCTAGTCACTATCACTCCCCAAAGGTGGCTGCTGTTCTGACTTTTATCACCATTGATTAGTTTTGCAAGTTCTTGAACTTTATGTAACTAGAGTTGTACAGTACTCATTCCTTTGTGTCTGTTATCGTGTGTGATTATAGTTCATTCATTTTCATTGATGCATAGTAGTCCATTTTATGAGTACATAAAAATGTTAATCCATCCTGTTGAAGGATATTTGGGTTGTTTTCAATGTGGTGCTATTATGAATAAAGTTTCATTACTTTTAATACCTTAAATTGTTTCCAATTGAGATCTGCATTTTCTATAAAAGGCTGCTATATTGCAAAAAGCCTTAGGCTTGGAGTCCAGCCCTGTCTCTGACAGTTATTAGCTTTATAACATGGGCAATTTATTTCCCAACTCTGTCTCCATTATATTTTTTTGTAAAATTGAGATAACTCTCTGAACTTACCAGATCTTGAAAACCATGTCAGGCCTGACCTAGTAAATGGAATTGAATCTGATTCACTCGCTTTTGCAGCCTCCTAACCTGGTGTACGTTAAATGCCCCCAAATTGTTGAATAAGTAAATGAAAGTTAATAATAGTTGGTAATTTCACCCTTAATCTTTCTTGTATAAACAATAATCTGTCTTAGTAGACTTTTTAGTCATATAGTAAACCATTATGAGACTCATGGATAAGTGATTAAAATATGCGTAGTATACAAGCCTGTTCTAGAGGCTCCTATGTTTATTTTAGCTGAAATTTGCAATGTAGACATTACCCAATTGTTACTGTTTTCTTGGTCATTGTTTCCTTAACGTGACATTCTACAAATGGAGGAACTGTTGTTTGGCCAGGCTCTGTGCCCCATGGAGGCATGGCTCACCACTGAGTCCTGATTGAGAGCAGATGTTACATCTCCTGTGTTGCTTTTAAGGACCACTTAAATCTCCCTTTTTTCCAAGTACACTTAGTTTTTTTTTTATTCACTGTGTAATATTTATCCAATATATGTATTAGTTTTTAATATTAGCTAATTTGTGATTATATCTTTCAGAAGTACAGTTACTGGGATCTTTGCTTAGAAGCTTCTGGGGAGAAAACCTGTTTTGGGTTATCTACTGAGTGCCAAAACAACTATTGACTGAGTGAAAAATTAAACCAGCCAGTCATTTTAGCTTTGTAGTATGGAAACAACTGGTTTGACTGCTATAGACATATTGACAGCTTTTGTGTTTTTTTGTTTGTTTTAAAGAGGCGCTGAGTCTGAATGCACTAATTTTTACACAATGGGTTAGCCAAAAGGGAATTTTTGTGATGATGAACAATGACAATTTATTAAATTTGGTTACCTTTTCTTCTGATATCTATGACATACAAGCTAATGAATTGTGAGGCTCGTATGAATGGTTAAGGGGGCCATTTAGCTTCCTCGACTGAGCACCAGACTCTTCTCTCCAAATGTCAATTGGGCATCTCCCCCTGGGCATTCTAAAGGACATAAAAATTCTACTCATCAATAAAAAGCTTATTCTTTTTCTTTCTAAATGTATCCCATCCCTGTTAGTCTCTTTATAGTGACTGAAAATAGCCAGTTATACAAACTATAGCGTCCTCTCTTCTACAATCACCCCAGCCATACCAAGGGGAGGACATATTAAATCCATCACTCAGTTCTCTAGTGCCCACCTCTCCATCCTCTTATGTAATCCTTTGTCTCTTCCTTCCCTTCTACTATAATATCAGGTACTTAGAATTATTCTCCTGTAGCATCATCTTTTGGCTTCTCTATTTCCAAAATAAACCACCTACTACTCTTCCCACGCCTTTTTCCCTCAAAGTGATTTAACTGGAATTCACATTAAACAATGCCACATTCTTTTTAAAATCTTTCATTGTCTTGTTGAAGCATTCAGGGAATATTTAAAGCTTCATTCATTGGCAGGCAAGGTCTTGTACATGGTGGCTCTGGCTGTGTTCCAGGTCTGGCTCCACCCCTCACTGGCATGTGTGTATCATTCAATAAAACAGAAATACTCAAACATATCCTGCTTTCTGTGTGATTGTATTTTAGTTTTCCTTTTAACACTAACACATCCTATATAATAAAAGGCTAATATGCAAATCAACCATGGGGAGTGGGCCTAAGCCATCAGTCAGACATCTCCCAAGGGCTCCCAGACTGGGAGCAGGCCAGGCTGAGGGACACCCCCTGTTTCGTGCAAGGGGTCTCTAGTCTTATATATGACAACAGCCTCCTTATGCAAGTTACAAATATCTTCAACTATGTAAGGCCTAATATGGAAAGTTCTCCTTCACTCCTTTCCTCAATGCCATGTTGTTTTAAATCTCTGTATCCATACATACTCTTCTCTTTCTCTAGGAGGCCATCTTTTTATATTTTCTAGAAAACTCCATCACATCCTTCAAAACTGAGCTGGAACATTGACTGCTCTAAGAACCCTTTTCTGACCCCTCCAGAAAATAAATATGCTGCTCTGGGCTTGCATTTTCACCTGTACAATCCTGACTAGTAGCATTTCCATTTGTTTTGTAATTATCCATCTCCTTGTTTTTCTCCCCAGCCAGAAGGTAGACTCCTTAAAGGATGGAAAAGCTATTTTACTTGACTTTGTACCCAAAAATCATGCTCAGTAAATATTTGTTGAAAGAATGAATGAGCAAATTGTTTAACTTTTCATCGTGCTTATTTGAAGTATGTGGCAGGAAATAGCCAAAGAGAAAAGGACTTTTGAGTAATGGAAAACAATCTTTTCTGCACTGATAAGCTCAAAACATTTTCTTTCTAACCCAAAGTCATAGAGACATAAAAACCTTTCCAATAGCAGAAACACACAACAGAAAACACAGTGATTTAAAGGATGTGAGTCAGTAGTGGCTCTTCTGTGTGGATTAATGAGCTAGCAATTTGGAGAAGCAACACATTATTTAATTATATGTATTACTCTTCTGTGTAGCCTATATAACAAGGTTTGGACTCTGAAGCTTACATATAAAGACTTTGAGATATCTCTGCAACGAGAATATCACATTAAGTGCCAGATGCAGTCTTGGCTTGGACTGGTCTGGGATGCTAAGAGTCAAACTCATCAGGAGATAAAAAGAAAAAAAGACCTAGGACTAGGCCAAGGTGGCACCAAGAGCACCCCTGTCTATGGGTTTTAGTAAAGTCCTTAAGTCACTACAGTAAAGTGTGGAATCAGAACAAAATCATTTCTGAATATTCTTTGTAAGTTGCTAAACCTATTTGTGTTTAAGTTGCCTTAGTTATAACATGTAAAAAATTTTCATAATGTAAAGTTATGCTTTACAAATAATATTTTGGTTTCCCTTTTCTAAAAAAGTATTAAGTTTATTGGGGTGACATGGTTAATAAAACTATATAGATTTCATGTTTACAATTCTATAATACATCATCCATATATTGTATTGTGTATTTACCATTCAAAGTCAAGTCTCTTTCCGTCACCATGTATTTGTCACCCACTTCTCCCTTCATCTTTCCCCCAATTCCCTTCCCCTCTGGTAACCACTATCCTATTGCCTGTATCTATGAGTATTTTTGTTTGTCAGTTTTGTTTTTCCATTTGTTATTTTCTGTATTATATCACACATATGAGTGAAATCATATGGTTCTTGCCTTTTCCATCTGACTATTTTGCTTAGCATAATACTCTCAAGATCCACCCATGTTGTTACAAATGCTGGTATTTCATTTTTTCTTATGGATATAATTCCATTGTTTTTATAAGGTCTCAAGTTAATAAAATCCCAAGACATTATCAGAGTGGCACCTGAGGCAAATAGTTACAAATAATGTTGTCTTGCTCTGCTGGTAACCTGATTGGGTAGCATAATCAAGTAGTCCCAATATAGGCCCATTTTTTGTCTGCACAATACATTATTCAAAATGGAAAACTATGCTAGTAAAATGCTCTGTGTGTTTCTATATGGCAACACATAAATGGTCCTTTATTTTCAACATGTATTATTTTCTTAACTGAATAAAATACAGTGATTATATATACTGTATTAGTATATTATAATGTAATGAAAAGTAAAACAAACAAACAAACAAACAAAACAGAGTGCAGAAGCAAGCAGTGCTGAGAAGAAGTGATCAGAAAGTTGGGATGAATTGTTTTGTAGACTGTGTTTAAATTGGGTCCAGGACTGTTGGACATAAAGCAGGATTGGATAATGCTATCAATAACATTTCACAAAGAAGTTGGAACTATAAAAGTTTTCATAGAGTACTCAATACAGAATAATAGCTTTTAAGGAAAAATAAATATCAAAATATTAATGAAAGTGAGAGAATTTAAAGAAGGAATTTGGGAATTGCACCTGTATATTTCATTTATTTGAGGATGCTAATTTAAAAGCTTATGCACTGAAAGTATAAATGAAAGTTAATTGATTTCTTCCCAGCTGCTGTGGCTCAGTGGTTGAGCATTGACCTATGAACCAGGAGGACACGGTTCAATTCCTGGTCAGGGCACATACCCAGGTTGCTGACTTGATCCCCCATGTGGAGCATGCAGGAGGCAGCCAATTAATGATTCTCTCTCATCATTGATGTTTCTCTCTCTTTCCCTTCCTCTCTGAAATCAATAAAAATATATTTTAAAAAAAGAAAGTTAATTTATTTCCATGGAAATATATTAGCAAGACAAAATTATTGAAATAAAAATATAAATAATGTAGTCACTTGCCTATGACCCGTAGGAATTATTTTAAATGTAACATCTTATAAAAATCGAGGTATATAAAACTTATTTCAGTTTTCTGAGTGAAAGAAATAGTCTCTATTTATCTTCTCCATTTCTTTCTTATTTATCCAGTGCTTAAATTGCCACCATCTTCTTCTAACCTCCACAGAGCCAGGGAAATCATTTTTTCTCACACTCATCAGGGGCCTCTCCTCTGCCAAACTTCAATGCAGTCTTTTTAGTCCTCTTATCAAGTGACCTACCCAGGGTATTGGATACAGCTGACATTAGTCAACTTGAAAATTTATCTTTTATCTTCTCTTGACTTCTCTGAGGTCATTCTTGCTGTGTGTGTGTGTGTGTGTGTGTGTGTGTGTGTGTGTGTGGTCATTGGTTTTCTCAAACTACTTATTTCCACTCTCTCTCACCAGCTTTTTCACCTCAAACTGGACCTTGTAGTTTCATGTAGCCTAGATTCCTTATCAGTTCCCTTTCACTATCACCCCAGGCTCTTTGAGAATATAGTTACCCAAGACTTTACCCATCAATCATATATCAGTGACACCCAAAGCTTTGTGTTTTACCCTACTTTCTTCCTGTCTTCTATTCGGATATGTTCTGCCCAATTCTCAGATTCGCTACATGAACACCTCATTGTCTTCTTAAAATTAAAACATTTTCCCCAGCCTAGATTCTTCTTTATCTCATTTGTTTCTCTTGAGAAAGAGCTTCATAGTCCACACAGTTTCTCAGGTCAGCTAACTTCTGTTCATTCTTTATTCTTCCTTCTCTAGCACCAACATGGTCACAGAGTTCCATCTATGTCACATTCTAAGGTTTGCTTTTAAATAGATCTTCTTCTCTTTATCTCCCTGATGGTATTTTAGCTCAGGCCTGCTGTCTCTCTTACTTGCACTAGTTTCTACAGGTCACTTAGAATCATCTCCTTCTTTGTGATTTTCCCGTCTTCTATCTCTCCCTCTGTCCACTCTTTCTCAACATGTTCAGAGTAATTGTGCAGAAATGCATTCAGGATCACATCACTCCACAAATTTAGATACTAAAAGGGGTCCCAATCACTCTGTAAGTTAAAGTCCAAATCACTCAGCTGTGCAAAAATAAAAACAAACAACAAATTAGTTCCCCTTTAATTTTCCTCAAACCACCTTACTACACATACATTACTATTCTCTTCCCCACCCCTCTTACCCAGCATATTCCTTGTCTTGTGTTTCTTCCTCTGGCTTGTTGCCTTTCCACCCATTCACTGCCCGGTGAAACCTTTCTCTAAGATACAACTCAAGCATTTCCTTCTTTAAGAAAACTTTCTTGTGGGTAACCTTATCTTGGCTGTCTCCTGATCTTGTGCACATGCGCCTATCATAGCACTTACCAGACAGATGGTATTGTGACCATCTGTCTACCACCCGTTTTTCCCATTAGGCAGAGAGCTTAACATTTTTTCAGATGTGACACATTTCACAGATGACATTCAATAGTGCAACACATTTCCACCAGTATTCCCAATGAGGTGGCTATAACTCCACCACTTATTTCCTCTCAGTCAAGAAAGCATATTCTAATAACAGTGAAAGTGATAGACAATAATGACCGTGGCTCCATTCATTCACACATTCATATAAATTTATTTATATTTCAAAATTTACGTAGAAGTCTTATTCTGGATTTAGACTTTTCAGATTTATATTTTGGCTTTTTCACTTACTGCCCCAAATCCAAAATGAATGATCTAATCCTAGAATTCCCAGTTTCTTTCTCCGTAAAACAAGAATTATAATAGTCAAAAGGAATCTTGCGTAAATTTTAAAGCATGAAATGAACTAAATCATGCATATCATGCATGGTAGTAAATCTTAGCTATTATTATTATTATCATTGTTACTACCATTTGATACAAATTAATTGATTTCTCCTCAGTGGATTCTAGTACCTCACTTTTATGTTCCTGCTGCAGACTCTGACTTCACGTAAGCACTTCTATGAAGAGACAGAAATAGTCATCCCTGAGACTACTCTGAACTTAGTTATTCATGAAATTGGAAAAATGATGCACATGATATTGGGCAAAATAGAAAAAATAGCACTAGTTAGGAGCATCACATACATATAGTAGTCACTCAAGTGTTTGTTCCCTTCCCCTAGTCAAACCCACCAGCCTGGGGTGAAGGACAGGGCAGAGCTCTTCAAATTTTCTAGGGCAAAACTGTGATGAGATCAGCTTTTTTCAGTTATACAAAGAGAAAACCACTTCACTAAGAGAACACTGAAGAGAAAGAAACACGCCTGATGATTGGAAAGGAAATTCTTTAAGTGTGAATTGCTCCGAGTACAATATAAACCTTGTCAGTTATGGCATTCCAGCTGTTGTTTTATTGCCTTTAATTTCCCATTAGTGGTTCAATGTCTGGGAAAGGTATCCGGCCTCCAGGAGGGGAACTAAGGTCGGAACTGTTGTTCCTGTCTCTGCCAACATTTTGAATAGTGTTTAAATGAAGCCGTTCAAAAGATCATCTTATGTCTAATTCTTGTAAGAAGTGTTTGTGACTAAAATAAGCTCTTTTAGTGCCCTCTCTGCCTCTCCTATGTCTCTGCCTCTACTCTCCTCCTACCTCAACTAAGAACCAAATGCTGGGATACGACAAAGGAATCATTAGAATATAGTATTATGGACGTAACCATTTATTACCTGGGGGAAGGGCATGGAGCGTGTTGACAGTGGAGGGTGGGCTTGATCTGTTCATCTGAACTCTTCTGCTTAATGGATTAAATGCTTTATAATCATCTACTGCCAAAAAGAACCATGTTCCAATTGGGCAAACTCTGATTCTAGCCTTTACCCAACAAATTACTAGGTATCTTGCTAGGGGAATTCAATTTGTTTACTAACATAATAGTGTAAGGTATTTCCTTCTCAATCATCATAAAGATTACAGGGTCTGGACTTCACACTACTTGTAAACCATGAAACAGTGAAAATGAGCATTTAAATTAAAATAGATTAGATAGATGATAGATAGATAGATAATAGATAATTTGGGGGCCCATAGTTAAATACCTTTAATTTATAATACACACTAATTCCCACAGTACCAATGTGAAGCATATAATAATATCACTGTTTCCATTTGAGATCAGGGTTCAAAGATTTGAAGAAATGGAGCATATATGATTTTTAAGTTGAAAGAATAGACTTTGTAACCACATTTAGTTAAATAAAATATTTTTTAACAAGCCCATGCTGTTTTGTCCATCCAATTTTTCCAAAAAGAAGAAGGTAGAATTGTTTTCTTTTCTGAACCTAAGAAAGAGTCTGCACTGCTAAGGAACTTTAGGCAGTAATAGGCATATCTATTCTCTGTCTTCTCTGTCATGTTCCTTATGGGGCTGGGTCTTCAAGTCTGAATTTATCATTGTTTAGTGTGTGAGTCCAGAGGCAGTCATCTATGAAGCCTTGTAAGACTGAGCTACGATTCATTATTATTGGTACCTCCTCCCATCAAAGACACTGAGATTTCTATAGAAAAGGCCAAAAAGACTCTCTTCTTCATGTGCCTAATTTTCAAGTCTTTCTGTGAAGTTTCTGGGGGTCCGGTAATGAAATGCAGGTGTATTCCTCTGACAGCCAAATACGAAGGTTACAAACATTTGGTTAGAATATTCAGCACTTATAAATGCTAACCTTGTAATAGTGGTGTTATTATTATTCCAAACCCTGGAGTCAGGATTTCCTGGCCCTAAGCACTAATATGGTCCATATTTCTTCTGTTTAACCACAGACACAATGGTCACCTTAAAGGGCCTAAGGGTTAAATCAACTTGCAGTACAGAGATCTAATGTATACATGAATACACACAATAGCAATTAATACCTGAAGGTCATTTGAATTCCATGAAAGTTTTATTTGAAGCACTGGTTAAAAAAATAATCATTTGTCAGCTTCTGGTCATGGCCTACATTTGAGAGAAGCAGTGAACAACTATTAGAACATCTTGTTTTCTATTAAGCAATAAACAAACGTTGATCCTGTATGTACTGCTTACCCTTACTTAATGATACACATTTCAACTATTTCCAGTTAATGGATGGGTTATTATGGCGTTTTATTTTTAATCTATAAATTATACTCATGATATTTCTTTATAATCTCATTCCCCAATTGGCTTTTTAAAAATAATATACAAACAGTTACATTTTTGGCAATATTTACTCCATACTGTTATATAGCAGATATCAAAATACTGTAGTTTTTCAGAGATTACTGTTATGTATGGCTCCCATAGCAGACTTGAGGCAGATGGTGGTACAGAAGGGTTGGAAGACCTTGCCTCCCATGTTCCCAAAACACAAAGCAAAGCAAGATTTACTTTGCCAAAGCCTGGCAATATTTGGCCCCCAATAAAGTTGGACCTTGTCTTTCTGTTTCTCCATTTTTTACCCACCTTCTGTGTGGAGACCATGTCTTTCTTAGTCACCATGCTGTTATGCAAATTCTGCCAATACAGACATGTGTCCATGGCTCAAAACTTTGAATCAGGCATGATAGAAACCCCATGACATTCTCAGTCAGAGCCAAAGTCATTGAGAGCACCTCAACATTATGGCTTCAAGATTTTTCCCAAGATGGACATTCTAAAATTATCTTCATCAATAATTTTTTCTGATTGGTAACCTATCTGAGAATTTTCTTTTGTACCTAATTGATAATCATGTCGACAAGATAGGTAATTATTGAGTTATATAAAAATTGAGTCATTCAAGTTGTTGGCTCCTGTGAGTCCAATCATCCTCTAGCATGGAAATTTAAGGGCATGATAAAATATCTACCATCAGTTCCAAAATAGAGTATTCTGTCTTGATATAGTCATTGCTACTTTCAGAACTATAATCAAGGCATAGCACTTTATAGAAGCAAAACTCATGGTGGTTATTGCAATAGAAATATGAGTAGAACATTTTATTTATAAATGTTTAGTGGCATTGTCCTTGTAACAGCTATTAGCCTTTTTTAATTTACAGTTTATGTTTAATACTATTTTGTATTTATCTCAAGTTTACAGCATGATGATTAGACCATCATATACTTTACAGAGTGTGAGTAGATTGAGTTGATTGGATTTGGTCACCAATGAAAGTGGGGGATGAGGAAGCATTCTGGGCGAAATCCCAGATTTCTGAGGAGGATGGTTGGCATTTCAATTGGAAAGGGAATACAGCAGAATGACCAAGTTTGCAGGAAAAGATGAGCTAGGCTGAAGGCATATTGAATTAGAGGTATGAGTGAAATTTCTAGGAAAATTTTTTTGAAGACTTTGGATTATAGGGATCTGGAGATGGACTGAGGCCAGGAAGACAAATATGGGAGTCACTGGTACCAAAGTGTCAAGTCACTCCATAAAAGTCATTACCCAGTGAACATTTGGATACTGAAAAGAGTGTGTGCCCATGTTGGAAACCGAGAATGCAGGCATTTAAGGAGGGAGAGTAATTATCAAAAGAAGGAATAGTTAGAGATGTGTAAAGAGAACTAAGAGTGGGGGTAGGGGAGAGGAGTTATGGAAAATAGCAGAGGAGAGACTGTAAGCTATACAATTATTAAATTATAGGGAAATGATTATGTGGAAGAGAGAGAGAGAGAGAGAGAGAGAGAGAGAGAGAGAGAGAAGAAGAAGAAGAAGAAGAAGAAGAAGAAGAAGAAGAAGAAGAAGAAGAAGAAGAAGAAGAAGAAGAAGAAGAAGAAGAAGAAGAAGAAGAAGAAGAAGAAGAAGAAGAAGAAGAAGAAGAAGAAGAAGAAGAAGAAGAAGAAGAAGAAGAAGAAGAAGAAGAAGAAGAAGAAGAAGAAGAAGAAGAAGAAGGAGGAGGAGGAGGAGGAGGAGGAGGAGGAGGAGGAGGAGGAGGAGGAGGAGGAGGAGGAGGAGGAAGAGGAGGAGGAGGAGGAAGAGAAGGGAAAATGTGTTTCTTCTTTGTTGATTTTTTTTTTCAATGAAAAATACAGGCTGGATGCATATGTTGAAGTGACAATGACAGGGAAGTACTGCAGGAGCAAGAATAGAGAGACTAGTGGGAACATAGTCACATTTGAATTTGGAACCTGATGTGTGTGATAGAGGGTGTTAAAAGATGAAGTCAGCATATAGTTCCATAAGGAGCTTGAACTGTATCACAAAGGCAACATCAAAGCATTTCAAGGAGGGCACAGATAATTTCAGGATTGTGTTTTAGAAAGAACATTCTGACAGCTGTGTGGAGGAAGGTTGGACAAGTGCCAGTCTAGGGAAGGAGATCAGTCAAGAGGTTAGTGAAATCTTGGCCGGAGAGGATAGAATCTTCATAAGGGTATATGAAGTGGGAACTAACCCATGACGCTTGCAGAGATTCAGTTATCTGTCTTTGATAAAGTGTTGCTTCTGCACAAATCCTGATGTTTCTAAAAATAGCCATCAGTGTGAACAACCAGCCACTTGTCTAAATTAGCTCAGAAGGTGACACACACTGTTGCAAATTTGCATGATTATCCTTGGCCTTCAAAGGGAAAATATTTCTATGCTCCACTTCACCATAGTCACAGCTCTTGTCTTGAAGAAGGGTTTTTGTTCCAAGGCTAGATCTTTGCTCAACTCTAGGGAATGTCACCCACAGAAGGACTGCAGCACGCAGCCTCTGGTTCTATCTTTTCCTTATTCTTAATATACTAAATATTATAGTTTCTTGTACTCTACTTCTTTCTTTCATCATGGGTTCAGTTTACCTATATTTTAAAGCAGTGGTTCTTAACCAAGGGTGATTTCCTACCTGGAGGACATTTGGCAATGTCTGGAGACATTTCGGTTGTCACAACTAGGAAGAGGTTGTTATTGGCACCTGTAGGAAGAGAGCAAGAATGCTGCTAAATATCCTACAATGCACAGGATAGTGCCCACAAACAAATAAAGAATTATCTGGTTGAAAATGTCAATAGTGCCAAGGTTGAGAAATTCTGCTTTAAAGGACTAGGATTTTTTTTTCTATTTTTTAAAAATTTATTTTTCCCTTGCTCTAACCAGTTTTGCTCAGTGGATAGAGCGTCGGCCTATGGACTCAAGGGTCCCAGGTTCGATTCCGGTCAAGGGCATGTAGCTTGGTTGCAGGCACATACCCAGTAGGGAGTGTGCAGGAGGCAGCTGATCAATGTTTCTCTCTCATTGATGTTTCTAACTCTCTATCCCTCTCCCTTCCTCTCTGTAAAAAATCAATAAAATATATTAAAACAATTTATTTTTCCCATCATCATTTATTTCCTCTATGCCCTCTACCATCACCACCCATCACCATTCACCCCCCAAATCACCTCCTGGTTGTACAAGTCCATGGGTTCTCTCCCTTTGAGGATATTTTTCTTAAATATGAGCTTTTTGTTTCATCACTTATTATTTAAAAAAATCTACTTTTCAAGTTCTCTACTTCTAGCCACCTATGAATCTACTATACAGTGAAATGGAAAATTGAATAAATTGTTTGGTTATGGCAAACCAACTTTCTAAAATAATTTTTACTCAATTGTTAAATACTAGAGGTCCAGTGAACTAAACTCGTGCACTGGGGGGTGTCCCTCAGCCCAGCCTGCACCCTCTCCAATCTGGGACCCCTCGGGGGATGTCTGACTGCCTAAACCAGCAGTAGGACATCCCTCTCACAATCTGGGACTGCTGGCTCCCAACCGCTCACCTGCTTGCCTGCCTGATCAACCCCTAACCACTCCCCTGCCAGCCTGATCGATGCCTAACTGCTCCCCTGCCAGCCCAATTGCCCTCAACTGCCCTCCCCTGCCAGCCTGATCACCCTCAACTGCCCTCCTCTGCTGGCCCAGTTGCCCCCAACTGCCTCCCCTGCTGGCCTAATTGCCCACAACTGCTCTCCCCTGGTGGTCATCTTTCTTGTGGTGGCCATCTTGTGCTCACATGGAGGTGGCCATCTTGTGTGAGAGTGTGATGGTCAATTTGCATATTACCTCTTTATTATATAAGATTACTCTAATCTATATCTTTTTAAATTGAATCGTTCAAATCATGCCGATAGGTGCTAAAATCTCCTCTGTAGTTGGATCTTGAGCCATGAATACATAAATAAAAATGAAACATGCAGATAGGTTGCCTTATCAGATTTTGGCCTGAAATATTAGTATTTTTCAAGTGCTCTGTAAAATTTTTAATCCATATTCTCAAGCTCTGGTGAATCATAGAGGATAAATGTTTTCCATTGGAATAGAATGCTATTGCCAATGCCCTCAGCTTTCTCTGTGTACACTGAGATTTAAGCAAAAAGTTTGGGACACTGGCTATCTTGAAAAATAGCTATTAACCACTAGCTTCTCTCTAGGATATTACCTTCACTTCCTTTAACTTGCTGAGGAAATAGATTATATTTATTTTACAATTCTTTCTTCCAATATATTTTAAGGAAAGAGTAAATTCCTGCATAATGCAATAGATATATGCCTTTATAAGGTAGGGGATAATTTACACATCTCACAATTACCAGAAATGTACTAGATATTCTGTCTTTTTAGCTAGGTTTCACTTAATTTTTGCCACATTTTGACTTCCATTTTCTCCCAGCATTTCTTTATGATGTTCAAAACAAAAACATTTCATTTATCATCAAATAAAACATATGTTAATAAGGCAGATATTTAAGCATTTAACAATTAAAGCAAATAGTTGAAAAGGAATTCTTTGAGAATTCAGTGTAGGTCTACACTGAAATAAACCAACTTTTTAGAATTAGCATGAAGAACAACCCATCACATAGGAAGCCTAGAGTGTCATCCTGGGCTGGAGTCTGAGCTAACCGTTCTTTCTTTTGGCAGTGATGATGGAACTCCCTTTTCTAAGTTGCATCTAAATATCATGTTAGAGTTTCTAGAAGGATACACTGGCATCATACTTTTCCTTTTGACTTTGGGTAGAATTACAAATGAGAACTAAATCCTAAAGAGTACTAAAATAATTCATCTAAGGTTAAAACATTTTAAAATTAAGTGAAAATTCAGTATAATTTCAGATAAACCTCTTGCTGTTGTGTTATTGTTTTTTAAAAACACAGTTTTAATCTTTGCATGGTTATATGACTTGAAAATACAAGGAGTCTGGCCATTTAGATAATATTCTGCATTGTTAAGTATCATCTTCTCTGAGTTTCTGTAATAATCCATGCATATATCTGTCATTTCATTTATCACATTGAGTTTGAATTATTTTTTATGTGACTATCTCCCCCATTAGACTGCAGGACCTTGAGCTAAGAACTAAATGCTAATTTGTCATTTTATTCTCAGTGTGTAGAGTAGACCAACTATAAAAATGAACAAATGAATAGATAGCTAGATGGATAGATGGAGGTGTAGCACTGAATGAGTGCACTGAGAATAGGTTAAAGGCAATAGTAACTTTGACCCAGAATGCCTGTAGCATATATTATTAATGGATTTTTAGTGGAAAAATATTTAAAAGCTTCAGGGTAAAATATGTTTAGGGAATTCTGGGTTTGTTTCTTATAAACGAAAAGACTTCCATAGGCACTGTGAAATTTTGAGAAAGAATAGAATGTATAACATTTCAGAAATTTATTTGAGCAAAGACTACATTGTATCTTTTCCAGAAATGACATTCAGTGAAACACACTACATTTAAAAGGAAGGTCAGAGCTATTGGTGAGAAAAAAAAGAGAAAAAGGAGATACATGAAAGGAGGTGAGATTTTTTGATACTTAACTCTCAGAGTGAGTAGTAGAGATTAGTGAAAAAGATAAATTTTCTTAGCTTTAAAATGGGTTGAGCTCAAGGTTATAGCAAGAAAACAAAAAGAAAGAACACAGGTTAGGGCTCGTAATCTAAGCAAGTGGGAAGATATTCAATTGTACTTGCACTTTTTTCTCATTATTTTCTTTTCATAGTTATCTATATGAAAGTGGATTTAGCCACATTTTGTGTGGCCTAATCAATGCCCTAAATAAGGTACCTGCCCTCCTAACCCTAACCCTCTATGCTCTCATCTCTTAAGGCTCCTTGCCTCTCTCTTTCCACTCCAGTCACAGGAGTATTTACTGTCCTTCAAACATACTGAATACACTTTGGCCTCAAGGTCCTTGTGTCATCTTTTCCCTATGTCTGAAAAACTGTTCCCCAAATACCACTTCTTACTCAGCTCTCCAAATGACACCTCCTCAAGGATTTCTTCTCCATCTAAAATATTCTGCCTCTTTTTTCTTAATCTTTTTAATTTTTCTTCTTGGTGCTAACCACTGCCTGACATATGACATACCTGTGTGTGGTTTATTTTCCTTCATTGGAGCATAAACTTAGTAAAACACTTTGCCAGATGTTAAAGATCCAATGGTAAATAAGCTGGATATGGTCCTTGCCCTTAGGGGGCTTCCAGACTCGGATGAACATAGGTCCCTGTCCTGTGCTCCCTAACAGAGACTCTGTAGCATTTATGACAAAGTAATAATAACAAGGGAAGTTCAGCAATGCTAAATTTTCTATAAGTTTACTAAAGGTGTGAGAAAATCCTGGTCATAGAACTACTTCACAATGTTATTGAAAATTAAATATAATGATATATATACACTAGCTCTTTGTAAAAGGTAAAATACTATAGGATTATATATAATTATTAGTGTTTCACCAACACTTACTTTTCATCTAAATTTATATTTCTGAGCCAAATGAATAAAATAGACACATCTTTCAAAGGTGCAAATTGTCCCCAGGCATAAATTTGATACATTCAGAAACCCATTAGCAATTTCAGGCTCACCAACTTCTAGAATTCTAATGCAGGAAGGGACCTTAGGGATCACCTAGTGTAAGGCCCTCACTTTGGTATTTATGCTATGGCACTAATTATTGCAATCTACTGCAGTAAACAGTGGTCGAGAGGCATTAAAAGACCCAGAGGAGTACTCCATGAACTTGGCCTCTAATTGGCAGTTACAACTCAACCTTGGCATAGAGAAGGGATTTTTTTTTCCTTTTACTATGAACAAATAACCTTGGTGTACATAGTGTGTCTTTTCAAACTGAAGAGTGAGACAGGAAGGAGAAATTAACATTAGGAATTGTTGAATTGAACTCATCTTTCTTTGCTGAAGTACATTTTGTTGTTTGGAGGGAATGAACTACTGAAAGTCTGAAAGTTGTTCATTACCAGGTTCTGAACTATTCTAATGTCAATATTCTGGTGTGAAAATTCAATGGACTTCAGGATCTAATTGAACATTAAAGCCAAAAATAGTTCAACGATTGCACCAGAGAAATGTGCATTTTTACCAACATACATTTCAGGAACCAGAGTGTGGTCTTCCTTGATGAACCCTATCAAAAGTCGATCTACACCTGGAGTTAGAGTGGTGAACAATACCAGCTTGGTCTCCTGAAGATCTTGATCTCTTAACACAGAGATAAAATGAGAGTGAGAAACATAATGAAGAAAATACAATACCTTGGTGTTTTGGTGACTCAACCAGTGCTCTGAACCCTTTGATAATTTAGAGAAGTATTAAGGTGTTCTTGTTTCTCAAATGATGGGCTTCCTTGCATAAGACTTTTAAAATATTTCCCCATTTCTTTCTATTGTCTACATTTCCTAGGAAGGTGGATTTCTAACTGCCATAATCTTCTTACTCATACTGGTCTCCTAGGTTATGTGGGTTGTGTGATGCTTTCCCATATATTGTTGTTTCTACTTCATTTGAAGACAGTATTCAGCCATCTTGTAAGTGCTACCATTCAAATTAAGGACTTGGGTGTTCATCCCCCCTATAAAGCAATGATGCTCCTTAAATGGAAACATTATTTGTCATCGCTGAAGACTAATTGTTTTGAGAGCTTTCTCCTTATGAACAGATTAGAAATGCATTTTATGTTAACATTTATTTTTAAACACAAGAACTCTTAGTTATTTTATATAAGTAGACTATTCATCCCTAAAGAGGCATTACATGGGACATTATTAAATTATCTTGAAAGTTTTGCTGGGTGGTTCAAGGCATTTGGGCTGAGGGCCTTCATCCTTGTTAGAGTGTACCAGTTAGTGGCATGCGTGGAGGAGGCAGTCTAGCGTTTGTATGGTGACTTCATGCCACCAGCAGTCCACATTTCGATACATTTTTGCTGCACTGGCTTAACAAATGGCTTCATTTTTATTTATTTTATTTTTAAAAATATTTTTTATGGATTTCAGAGAGAGGAAGGGAGAGGGAGAGAGAGATAGAAGCATCAATGAAGAGAATCATTGATCAGCTGCCTCCTCCTGGAGATCAAGCCTCAGCCCGGGCACATGCCCTGACCCAAATCGAACTGTGACCTCAGGGTTCATAGGTCCGCCTTCAACCACTGAGCCACCCCAGCTGGGCCTCAGTTTTACCTACATGTAATCATAACTGTGTTCCAGGAAGGAGGAGAGAGTGGGCAAAAAATAAGCTTCCAGTTGAGTTAGGTCCTTTGAGGAGGCTTTGCTGGACACTTCACCCAGTGATTTAATAACCACACTTGGCTTCAAGGAAGTCTGGGAACTGTAGTCTGTTAGCTGGGTACATTGCCACTTATAAAATGATGATTCTGTTAGTAAGGAAGGAGAGAATTATTGTTAGGAAAGAAAGTTGCACTCTCAGCCACACTTAACTGTGCATCTCAGCCAGGAAAGAGGAAATTTCTTTCACCTAATGGAATTCAGCCATCAGCACTAGCAGTTGGGGCAGCCTTTCACCTGCCCTGAGATATTAAATGAATCATGTTAGCTCACTGACATATCACCAACTAAATTTCTTAGACCCTAGTGGTATTCGTGTTAGAAGCAGGATCCTTGGCATAACTTCTGACAGGAATCCTGGTCTACTGTTGCTCTAGAACACACACCTTTCCAATTGTTTGATTTCACAGCAGGCATTTACCTTTGTTTCTATCTTGGGCTGCATAGGTAAAAATTGTCTGTAGTTTTGAGGTGCTTATAGATTTATAGAGAATTTTAAATGTTTTATTTATTTAATTAAAAAATTAAAAACAGGCTATGAAGTACTCAATATAGCAGAACTGTATTAAAAACAAGATAGAGATTGGGTTATGGAACTGTGGATAAAACATGGTCCACATATTCAATCACACAAGCTCAGGGGAGGCCAGCCTGGTGGGCCTTATAAAACCAGAAACCAAAGTCACTACACAGGGTGATCTGAATGTAAACATTTATAACTAAGAGTGGGTCATGGCGGGTAGTCTTGTCTAGTCCGGTAGCTTCCTTGACAAAGGTTAATCTTTACTTTTGAAGTGGTCTATTGTATTTGTGCATCTAAGATAACATATATTGGAAAAGTCAGAGTAATCTTCTTTGCCAGACCTCTCAGAGAATGAGACCATAGAAACCTCATTGTTATCTTGAACCCATGTATGTGCTGTAAATGTTAAGTATCAACTCCCCTGTACCCATCAATGTAAAAGAAATATGTGTCTCTGTACTTTACTTTTTTATCTAATACCAGAGACTTGCCCACTTTTCTTTCTCCCACCTCTTTAATCTACCATCCATGGATTTCATGTAACACTCCTTACGTCTCCTCCTTTGATTCTAATGTATAAAATAAGCTGTAAAACTGCCATTCTCTAGAGCATTTTCTTAGTCCATTGAAAATTTTGCTTCCTGGCAATTGTTTCAGTTTGGCTCAGATAAACTTTTATGAGATTTAAAAAAAAATCAACTTGTAGAAATGAGTGTAGACATTTGCTAGTGACACTAAAGACTTTGAGAAATCTTTATGCTATCCTTATTAATCTACTATCAATTTTTAAAAACACATTGCCGCCCTAACTGGTTTGGCTCAGTGGATAGAGTGTCAGCCTGCATACTCAAGGGTCCCAGGTTCGATTCTGGTCAAGGGCATGTACCTTGGTTGCAGGCACATCCCCAGTTAGGGGGTGTGCAGGAGGCAGCAGATCGATGTTTCTCTCTCATCGATGTTTCTGACTCTCTATCCCTCTCCCTTCCTCTCTGTAAAAAATCAATAAAATATATTAAAAAAACAACACATTGCCATTGATTGAAAATGTGACTAAAGAATCATTTTGTTGCCCTAACCGGTTTGGCTCAGTGGATAGAGCATTGGCCTGCGAATTGAAGGGTCCCAGGTTCGATTCTGGTCAAGGGCATGTACCTTGGTTGTGGGCTATCCCCAGTGGAGGGTGTGCAGGAGGCAGCTGATAGATGTTTCTCTCTCATCGATGTTTCTGACTCTCTATCCCTCTCCCTTCCTCTCTGTGAAAAAAATCAATAAAATAAAAAAAAGTGTCATTTTGTTTTTTAAAAAATTGTGGGGGTAGAGATGGGAGGACCATTATGCTACTTTCAAAAGTCATTTTATTATTCTTGACAAAATGTTTTCATTAATTAAATGCAAGGTGTATAAACTACTCTTTAGCCAAAACTATTGCATAAATGTACAGGCTTGACCTAAATTTTATTATAATTGATTTAAAGTTTTATAATGTATTGGCTAGAACAGGATTAATAAACATATAAGGAATAGTAAAATAATACTATACTTGGATATGAAACATGTTATAGTTAGTATAAATTTATATATACTTTATCTTTAGAAAACTATACTGTATGTAAATGGCTTTTTAATTCTACCATACACAACATCTGGTTTAACTAACTCTTACATGTGTTCACTCATCACTGTGGGATTGTGGACATAGACTGGACTCCTTACCAAATGCGTTTTAAAGCAAAGCTCCACTGTTCAAATTGCACAAGGAAAGCAGTGCTCAAGCATTGTACCAGTAGATGACTAATAGCTCCAAGCAATAAACTGCTCTAGATAGAGATCTGTGTTTAGTAATAAAAATGTAATCGTAAAGTGTAACTCATGCTGGAGTTTCTATCCTGCCAAGCCAAGTTACCATCGACAGACATGTTAATACCTGACAGCATATTTCAGCACCTTAATGTCAGAAAACAAGAAAATGCCAGTTTTATTCAGACTTCAACAGATCCCACCTACTTAGGCATCTCCTAACTTGTGGGTTGAATGTAATTTTAAAGTCCTGGTTGCTCAATAACTGATGATCATCTTTCAGGGACTGTGTCTCTTCTTCTAAGAGCAAGCATTAATCTACACTAATAAAAGAGAAACATGGTAATTGGCGTACGACCGCTACCCTTCCCATTGACTAATCAGGGCAATATGCAAATTAACTGTCAGCCAAGATGGCGGCTGGCAGCCAGGCAGCTTGAAACTAACATGAGGAGGCTTGCTTGCTTCAGTGACTGAGGACTCCAACGTTCCCCGCCTGCAGCTGCAGGCCTTTGAGCTGCAAGCAACTATGTAACAAACATAGAGGCTAAACAAAAGCCCAGAAACCTGCCAGGCTTCAGTCAGCAGGATCGCAACATTGTAAGCAAAGGCCAGAAACCTACTTTCAGCAGCGGAGGCCTAAGAGCTGGAGCCAAGCCTCAAAGCTAAAGCTGGCCCAGAATAAAAAAGAAAAAGAAAAAAAGGAGCGGTTGGGAGCTTCAGTTACTCCCAGCCTGAAAACAGCCCTCAGCTCCTAACCCAGACTGGCCAGGCACCCCAGTGGGGACCCCCACCCTTATCCAGGAACCCTTCAGGGCAAACCAGCCGGCACCCACCCATGCACCAGGCCTCTACCCTATATAGTAAAAGGGTAATATGCCTCCCAGCACCGGGATCAGCGCCCAAACACCCTGATCGCCCTGCGGCTCTGTGTGTGACAGGGTGCGGCGCCCCAACCCCCCCCGCCCCCCCACGGGCCCTGCTCTGTGTGTGATGGGGTAGAGCCATAACCTCCCCATCGGTCCTGCCCTGAGTGTGAGAGTGGCGGCACCCCAACCCCCCTGATGGGCCCTGCTCTGTGAGTGAAAGGGGGAAATGCCCCAACCCCCTGATTGGCCCTGCTCTGTGCATGACAGGGGGTGGTGCCGCAACCTCCCCATCGACCCTGCCTTGAGTGTGACAGGGGATGGTGCCCCAACCCCCCAATCGGCCCTACCCTGAGCATGACTGAGGGTGGAATCACAACCTCCCGATCGCCCTGCTCTGTGTATGACAGGGGGTGGCGCCCCAACTCCCCAATCGGGCCTGCTCTGGCAGGGGCTGCACCTAGGGATTGGGCCTGTCCTCTGCCCCAAGGGAGCAGGCCTAAGCCAGCAGGTGGTTATATCCCGAGGGGGTCCCAGACTGTGAAAGGGCACAGGCCGGGCTGAGGGACTCCCCTCCCCTGCCGATGCACAAATTTTTGTGCACCGGGCCTCTAGTCCTATCTAATAAAAGAGAAACATGGTAATTGGTGTAGGACCGCTACCCTTCCCATTGGCTAATCAGGGCAATATGCAAATTAACTGCCAGCCAAGATGGTGGCTGGCAGCCAGGCAGCTTGAAACTAACATGAGGCTGCTTGCTTCAGTGACGGAGGACTGTAACGTTTCCCGCCTGCCTTGCCGGCCTCTGAGCTTGCAGTTTAAGAACCATAGTAACAAATATAGAAGCTAAACAAAACCCCAGAAACCTGCTTTCTGCGAGCCCGGGATCTCAGAGCTGGAGTTGATACAGAGTTTTGATTATAGAACCGAAACAAACCAGATACCTGCTTTCAGGAGCGGAGGCCTAAGAGCATGAGCCTCAAAGGTAAAGCTGGCCCAGAATAAAAAAAAAAAAAAAAAAAGAAAAGAAAAAAAGGAGCAGTTTGGAGCTTCAGTCCCAGCCTGAAAACAGCCCTCATCCCCTCATCCAGGCTGGCCAGGCACCCCAGTGGGGACCCCCACCCTGATCCAGGACACCCTTCAGGGCAAACCAGCCAGCCCCACCCATGCAGCAGTCTTCTATCCTATATAGTAAAAGGGTAATATGCCTCCCAGCACCGGGATCAGCATAGCCGCGAGGCCTCCTGGCACCAGGATCAGTGTGACAGGGGGTAGCGCCCAAACCCCCTGATCGCCCTGCGGCTCTGTGTGTGACAGGGGGCAAGGCCAAAACCTCCCTATCCTCCCTGCTCTGTTCCTGACAGGGGAAGGCGCCCCAACCCCATGATCGGCCCTGCTCTGTGTGTGACGGGGTAGAGCCATAACCTCCCCATTGGCCCTGCCCTGAGTGTGAGAGTGGTGGCGCCCCAACCCACTGATCAGCCCTGCTTTGTGGGTGATAGAGGGCGGCGCCCCAACCCCCATCCCACAGGCCCTTCTCTGTGTGTGATGGGGTAGAGGCATAACCTCCCCATTGGCCCTGCCCTGAGTGTGACAGTGGCGGCGTCCCAACCCCCTGATCCGTCCTGCTCTGTGGGTGATAGAGGACGGCACCCCAACCCCCTTATCCGCCCTGCTCTGTGTGTGACAGGGGGTGGTGCCCCAACTCCCCTACCGGCCCTACTCTGTGAGTGACAAGGGGGGAGCTCCTCAACCCCCTGATCGGCCCTGCTCTGTGTGTGAGAGGGGGGAGCTACCCAACCCACTGATGGGCCCTTCTCTGTGCGTGACAAGGGGTGGCACCGCAACCTCCCCATTGACCCTGCCTTGAGTGTGACAGGGGGCGGTGCCCCAACCCCCCATCGGCCCTACCCTGAGCGTGACTGAGGGTGGCATCGCAACCTCCCGTCCGACCTGGGAGCGGCACCCCAACTCCCCAATCGGCCCTGCTCTGAGCCCTACCAGGGGCTGCACCTAGGGATTGGGCCTGTCCTCTGCCACATGGGAGCAGGCCTACGCCAGCAGGTCGTTATCTCCTGAGGGATCCCAGATTGTGAGAGGGCACAGGCTGGGCTGAGGGACCCACCTCCCCCCCCCCCGAGTGCACAAATTTTTGTGCACCGGGCCTCTAGTGTGTAATAAAGATGATTTTTTAAAATGAAATGTTTCTAAAGTTTTATAGTTCCTAATACACTCTGACTTTTTAAATAGAGCGTTTTGTGACAGAATTACCTTTTTTCTTTCTCATGCTCTATGTTGTACCTTACCTCACATGCCATAATTTTTATTGCTGGAGTCCTGCCCCAGCAGATCCAGGGGTCCCCATAGGTGTGGCCGGAGTTGGCGAAGAAGGAATGCTAGGGAGACAGCGTTCAGTTGATCAGCAGCCTAGCCAGGATCTCCAGCCAAGTTCTGGTCTCGATCTCCAGAGAGGTTCTGCTTAGGATATCCAGCCAGGTTCTGTGTCCATGGTCTCTTGCTAGGTTCTCCAGCCAGGTTCTCCAGGTTCTCCAGCCAGGTTCTGTAGCCATGTTCCCTCGCTAGGTTCTGTCCAGGTTCTCCAGCCTGGTTCAGTCACCAGGTTCTAGTCAGGTTCTCTTGCCATGTTCTAGCCAGGTTCTGTAGCCAGGTTCTGTCTCTAGGTTCTTTGGCCATGTTCTCTCGCTAGGTTCTGTCTCTAGGTTCTATGGCCAGTTTCTGTCCAGGATCTTTTGCCATGTTCTCCCCAGCGAAGTTCTTCTGTCTCTAGGTTCTGTATAGGTTCTGTGTCTCTTGGTTCTGTCTTCTAAGTTCTGTGTCCTGTTGTCTTGTTACATCTATATTTATACCAGTTGATTCAATCCTGTCAATCTCTATTCCAAAGGTTAGGGCGTTTCTTATCTCCATTCCAGGGAGTAAAGATTATGTAGCTTAAGCATGATTGTTCATAATTAAAGTGATTAATTACCTGCCTGGCACTTAGTTAAGGGGTTTTATTCCCTCCCTAACTTCAGGGGAAAATCCCTACCTGGGGAAACAACCTTTCTCAGAGAGGTGACCTTGGTTAAAACACATAGTGCCAAGAAGGTGAGCAAACATATTAAGAACAGTATGCCATATATGCCAGGTCCCTTGAAACAGCAAGGATGGACCAGCTCCCAGCATTTTATGATTTATTTTTAGTCATTCATTACTCAAACATGCATTGCATTCATTGTGTGTGTGTGTGTTTGTGTGTGTGTGTGCGTGCGTGCGTGCGTGCGTGTGTGTTTCTAGGAGAGGCAACACTATGTTAGGTGCTAAGGATGCAAAACTGAATAAAAAGCAGTTCCTCCACACTAGGAGCACACAGGATGGCAAAGTAGGCATGCATGTAAATAGATACCAGCCATATATTTTTATAAATAACTAGAGGCCTGGTGCATGGATTCATGTACCGGTGGGGTCCCTTGGCCTGTTCTGCCAGGATTGGGCCAAAACCAGCTCTTTGACATCCCCCAAGGGGTCTGGGATTGTGAGAGGGTACAGGCCAGGCTAAGGGACCCCACCAGTGCATGATCAGGGCTCCAGGGCATGTTTGGCCTGTCTTACCCAGTCCTGATCAGGGCCAATGGGGGCCAGCCAGCTGGGGAGGGATCATGGGAGGTTGACCAGCTGGGGAGGGCCCACAGGAGGCCTCCAGGGTGTGTCCGGCCCATCTCGCCCAGCCGGACACCAGCAGCAAGCTAACCTACCAGTTGGAGCATCTGCCCCTGGTGGTCAATGCTCATCATAGTGACTGGTTGAACGGTCGAAAGGTGGGCAACTTAGCATATTAGGCTTTTATATGTATAGACGTAATCAAGCTGTGACCAACAGCAGTGCGAGCTCAGTTGACAGGGCAACTTGTGACAGTGCTAAGAAAGCCTATAAAGAGGAGACATTACCTATAAATTGAGAGAAGAAATCAAAAATTTCCAGAAAATAAGAGGCAAAGTCTATGCTTGGCCTAGTGAAATAGCATGCCTTCAGGCACAGTGACATGAAGGGACTTTCATGACTAAGGGATGGTGAGTGCACCTGGACTGGAGAGGACACATAAGAATGATGCAGAGGAGCCCTAGCCGGTTTGGCTCAGTGGATAGAGCATCGGCCTGTGGACTGAAGGGTCCCAGGTTCAATTCTTGTCAAGGGCATATGCCTGGATTGCGGGCTTGGTCCCCAGTTGGGGGCATGCAGGAATCAGCCAAGCAATGATTCTCTCTCATCATTGATGTTCCTATCTCTCTCTCCCTCTCCCTTTGGCTCTGTAATCAATAAAAATATATTTTTAAAAAAGAATGATGTGGAGGAAATAGGTGGGCGATATTTTAAAAAGTCTTAGATAGGTCATGCTAAAGAATTTGGATTTTATCCTCCCAAAAGGAAACATTACTCCATCCATTGATGTTCTTGCTGTGTGTGTGTGTGTGTGTGTGTGTGTGTGTGTGTGTATGAAGGGGAGTGGGGTAGAGAGCATATTAAGCAGCAGTGTTCTAAAGCCCATTATGTGCTAGGATAGTAATTATTGCACATTTATTATTGATAACATTTATTGAATACTCACTATGTGCCAAGCATGTGTACACATTTTACATGATTCTAAATATGTCAGCTCTAAATTTAACACTACACTACCCTTATAACAGTAATGGCCAGCTCTCTGCATCTGCAGAGTGTAAGCCCTGGCGGGGCCATGTTCCCAGAGCTCCTTGGTTGGTTTCCTCAATAAACATTCATCTCTCTGGCTTAAGGTGGAAACATTGTCCCTCCCTCACACATACACACGTGTGTCTACACACACACACACACACACACACACACACACACACACTTTCCATTTCTTTCTGCATGGTGCTTATAATGCTTCATTTGGGCTGTGGTGATTGCAAATCCCTGGCTGGAGCCCCTTGTTGTTAGCATTCTAACACTCACTTATAAGTCAGGGAATCAAGAACACCAAATTTCTAGGTAAATTGGGAGTTTAAAAAGTATATTAGCAATTCAACAAAAATGCACATAAGATACTATAAACCAGAGAGGTAACCTTTTGAGCAATGTTATAAATATGCATTTTCTTTAGTGTTTCTGACTTAAAATAGCAAGTTTGGAAGATAAGCACATATTTCCTAAACCTTCTAGGGTCTAAAGAAAGTGAAAAGAGCTTAGATCTGACCTGTGCTTTGACCTATTTTTCAAGAGCACAAGCCAGTGATCACTCCCTGATGAAAGCAAAACAAAACACACCGTAAGGGATTCTTTGTTATTATGTCCACAACTTGTCAATACTCCATTAGCAATTCTCCCATGGAGAAGGAATTTCTGTCTGGTAGAAAAGAACATAACAAAGCTATGTGGATATAATTCTGCTAAATACCCATGGTTTTATATTAAAGCACTCAATTTGCAAAGCAGTTCTCCAGAGCACTAATTTCTTCCCCAAGCTCAAAAAGTTTCTTCACAGTAAATGCTAAATCTTCAGCCTGCTTTTATGGAGTTTTTTCCAGAGTGGCAGGACATCAAATCTGTAATATGTAAATTGCAAGTAGTGTATTAATTTGTCTTCAGAACCCAAATTATTTCAGATCAATATCAGCAAGCACATTACTAAACCTCTCTGTAGAGATAAACAATCCTATAATATTGCAGATAAGGTGGTATATGTTACTTGTGTATTTAGTTTCCTGTGTTTAGCCAGATTAACTACAGATATAAGGCTTTTGAACTTTACTCATTTTCTTTACTGCGAAGCAATTACAATATTATTGTTAACCTTGATGTTACTCTTTTATATGAGAGAGATTTTTAAAGACTCAAATATTATAAAATATTCAGGTTTATAAATATTTGAGACTTCAAAAAGCATTCTAATCAATATGTCATTATTTTGAAAATGCCCATTATCACAATTCTCTGCATTGTTTAAATTTAGGCCCCACTCTAGAGATGATTAGGACTCAGGATAGGTGACGTCCATAAATTTAATATACTCCTTTTGCCATTTCCCCCCTCCATAAATGTAAATTTTAATGCCTGGTGCTTATACCTTATGAAGTATATCTTAGTATATGTACTAGTCAGGATGGGTTGTTATTAAAGTATTACAACATACAACCCCCCAAATTGCAGGGGCTTTAAATGACAAAAGTTTATTTCTCACTCGTGCTAGCCTTCCATCCTGAGTCAGCAGAAGGCTCTGCTCTGCACTGTACTCATTCAGGGGCCAAGCCTGCCCAGATCTGGGCAATCTAAAATATTACAGATAGCAGTGACATGGCACACTGGCTCTTAAAGGTTTCCCCTCAAAGGTGACATATTGCTTTTGCTCACATCCTAATGGCCACAGCAAGCAGTGTGTGAACTCCTAATATCAAAGCGGTGGGACAGCGCAATCAGATTTTGTGCCTGGTGGAAGGAATCCCGGACATTACCAAGAAGAACATTAAGAACCCATCTGGTTCTTAAATATTTAGTTTACTTCCCACATGCAAAATATGCTCAACTCATTTTCAAGTGAGATAACTCAAAATTGCCATTCAGTCCTGGTATAAACTCAAAGATCTGGCAATAGGAAGGCTATGAAAGTCTTCTTCCCAGAGAGGCCCATATCCTTCTGAAACATAACGCATTGGCAAAAAATAAAAGAATCATATTGTGATGCTAAATTTCAAATGGTACAGGAAAGTCTTTCTTCACCTCTGAGCATTTGTGCATACTTTGCCCTCTTCCCCAAATGCCCTTTCCTTTCTCTTCTGTCTTATGAACTTTTAATTCAAAACGCAGTTCACATGTCCCCCATGTTGTGAAACATTCCTCAATATGACACTGCAGAATAAAGCATATTCTCCCATATTCTTATGAAGTTTTCTCTTACACTTGCAAAATTGCATTCTAATTATATATTCGCCTGATTTTTTTCCACTAGACTTTGAAGATATGATTGGACTCTGAAGATATGATTGATATGTTATTCTTCAATTCTCAGTACCCATACAGTGCAAGGCACATAGTAGTTACTAAAGAAATTATTAAGGAGCGATTATTGATTCGAGCAATTTATTATAAAATCTACAGTTGAGACTTTTCTTTAGATTGAGTTTTAACTATACATCTTAACATAACTTGAATGAAAGATTTGATCTTGCAATTATTTTGTTTGAATGTGTTTTTTCTCTTTCCTCTTATTCCATCTTTTATTAATAATCATAGCCCAGGCTTTCAAAACAGCACACTTGGACTACTCTGACTATTTCTTAGCTAATATAATTAGTTTTTCTTTTTATTCATTCTAAAACCAAGATACTCCCTTCCATTATCTAAAAGTTCTCATTTTGACCATACCATGACCAAGAACCCACAATGTTTTTTCTGTAATTTGCTAGTTCTGACTCTCAAAATACCATTGAATGGATTTATTTTCCATCTCATACTCGATTTCATGTTGTGAATATCCACCCCCTATTATTTGTTTCCTTATGAACAGCATATTCCTGTACCCCCAAATCCTGGTTGCAGTTTGATCTGAGTCACTGTTAGTTCAGCGGTATAGCTATGATAGGTAACACAGCAACTGTCTCTGCAGCTATGAAGGGTGACTACATGACTGTCCCAGAGGTGTTTCTGTATTTGTTGAGAGTCTTACACTCACTCCCAAAGGCATTGACACAGTCCCCTTCAGACTAACCTTCAGAGCCAGAATGTTTCCTTTTCCGGCACGTTTGCCTGTCCCCATTCATGACCGGGTCAGCTCTGCAGAGCATGGCCTGAGATTTTTCATTTCTTCCACTTAAAAAAAATATCTAAAGTATGCAAATGTTTAGCCCAGAGGAAGAGCTGGTGCTTTCATCTTCCAGAAAGTAAAGGAAGCAGTGCTGAAAACTGCTAGTCTGGATTTAATTCTAACCTACAAAGAAGGACATGAGGGTGGGTGTGAGGCTCTGAATAATAGGAAACTTAGAAGAAGAAATGATCTCATCTTGGAGTTGCTAATTATCAATAAGAACATAATGAGTATATCAGACTCAGGCCCAGACTTTATAAAAGCAGATTTCAAAAGATTCCAAGAAAACATAGAAAATATGTGTTTCAACTGGCTAGAGATTCTAAAGTAATGAAAGAAAGTAAAAAATTATTCTTAAAATAAGCAAATCAGGAACAAAGAAACAGAAAAGGACAAGACACTCCTCAACTGTAGATGTTGCTATTAAGGAAGGAATCTAAAGGAGTCTGGAGTGGTAGATGATATAATAAGAAATGTGGATACACAGGAAACTTTTGACCCAGTCAGATTTTAAAACACAGCCTATGAAATATGGAAGGAAAATATGTGACCTAAGACAGATTTTAAAAATGAGTGGCAAAACTCAGCAAGTATAATGGCAAGGAAGTTAATGGTTTAGAATAAATTAAGGCTTGCTGAAATGTTCATAACAATTCAAATTACTTTCGATGGATTTTGAAAATGAACGGTAGGGAACACCATTAGGGAAGATCATCAACAAATGACAGAGAACAACATAAAATAACTAATAAACAGATACTTTGCTTCAATGATTTTTATTTTTTAAAAAGGCATTCAAATGTTATAGAGTGAACAAGCCATACTTAAATGAAATGTTTCTGAACTAGATGAAAAGGATCTGACAAAACAGCCCAGATCCTTTCTAACCGCTCCCTTTCTGGAGCCCAAACAAATTGTTCTCCAATGTACTGCCCAAGAGAAGAAACATGGTCAGTTTGACGAAAGGTGAAGGAGAGGTTGAGGGCTTCACTACCTGGGATGAGCACTATGGACCAACAGCCTGAACATCACTTAGACCTATCAAGGAAACACAGATTCACAGGCTCCGCCTCCAACCTGAAGACTTTGCATTGGAACCAGGTATCTATCTGCGATCCACATACACAATACAGTTTGAAACGTTCTGTTCTAGAAAAATGCAGATGGGCAAAAAATTTGATTCTCAACATGTCAATTCTGTATAATAAAGGATGCTGAGTTTTGACTCTAATCTCAGCAGAATGGGATAAGGAATTAGTCGAGATGCTTTATATACACACTGAAGGGCTGTAATAATCTCTGAGACTGTGAGAAGTCCATTCAGAGCAAAGCACACAAGCTAAATCCATTTAAAAGCTAAAATTAGGCCGAAACCGGTTTGGCTCAGTGGATAGAGCATCGGCCTGCGGACTGAAGGGTCCCAGGTTTGATTCCGGTCAAGGGCATGTACCTGGGTTGCGGGCACATCCCCAGTAGGAGATGTGCAGGAGGCAGCTGATCGATGTTTCTCTCTCATCGATGTTTCTAACTCTCTGTCTCTCTCCCATCCTCTCTGTAAAAAATCAATAAAATATATATAAAAAAAAATTAAAAAAAAAAGCTAAAATTAGGATGCACTAGCAGGAAATGTCATGCACCTTTTTTTTTTGTTTTGTTTTGGGAAGTGGCTGCAGAGTATAAGGGTTAAGGACAAAGGGTGAATTCCAGCTATGAGATTCTAGTTTTGCCACTTTCTCTATGACTTTAACAAATTGTTTAACTTCTCGGTGTCTGTTTTTTTTCACCTGTAAAGTGGGGAAATGGTGCCCATTTCATGAGTAACTATGAGAATAACAGGAGTTAGCAAAAGTAAAGCATTTCTAAATACAATGTGTAACCTGAATTGGATGCTGGGACAGACAGAGGACTTTGGTGGAAAAACTGGTAAATGCTAAATGAAGTCTGTAGTTTAGTTACTCGCAATGCACTGTTGGCTTAAAAAGACTGTTAAATATGGGAGAAGGGAGATTTTTCTAACAATGTTAGTGGTTGGCTAATGGAATGAGCTGATATGCCACAGAATATTCTCACATGGGATAGGGCTTGGTCAAGATGAGTGTGGCCAACAATTCTGCAATATTGTTCGTAAAATATATGCACAGCATTTTTAAAAATATATTTTATTGATTTTTTACAGAGAGGAAGGGAGAGAGATAGAGAGTTAGAAACATCAATGAGAGAGAAACATCCATCAGCTGCCTCCTGCACATCTCCCACTGGGGATGTGCCCGCAACCCAGGTACATGCTCTTGACTGGAATCGAACCTGGGACCCTTCAGTCTGCAAGCTGGCGCTCTATCCACTGAGCCAAACCGGTTTTGGCAATGCACAGCATTTTAAAGCAAGAAATTTCACATAAACAACCCAGGTTTCAGGTTTCTCTTGCAATATCAGAAGATATGGCAACACCAGATCTATGTCTCTACCTGGCAAAAAATAAGCAGGAATTTTCCCCTCATTTCTGTGACCGGCCTTTGCCATGGAGATTTTGTCTTAGAGCTGAGTAGTGTTTGAGCAAGTTGACCCCAGAGGTACACAACTTTGCTCCCAATGCCTCTGCCATTATTTACTGGCAGTGGAATATTGGATAAATTACTTAATGTTCTCTTTGCCTTGATTTTCTTGTCTCTGATGTAATGATACCAACACCCGATTTGTAAAGGTGTATGAAGATTAATTGTATGCACTACATGCAAAGTCCTTGGAACAATTCCTAACACACAGCAAGTGCTTAGTGAGTGTCTTTATCATTATTTCAGTCTGTGACTCCTGGTAGAAAGGCTGCCTGCATGCCTTCCTTTGGGCATTTCTTAGCAGCACGTTTAAGTCAACAGTGTTTCCTCGATCTGGCATTACCATCTAAATGCAAGAAACATGTCATGTTTCCAGTCAGGCTTTGAAACGATCGTGTTGACCATTTTTTATATGTCACATTCCGTGACTGGTTAAAATCAAATAAAAATGTGGTTGGGGAAGATGGGAAAAGATTGTTTTCTCTTCTCTATTTGATGAATCATTTTATGTTAAGTTCATTGTTGAAACATAAAACTACACAATGGCTATGGGAGAACCATAAGCACCATCATTACAGTTTATTAGCACAAAGACACTGGCGACTAGGAGGATCTGAGAATCCCAAACTGAACTTAGGAAAATCATTGGATTTGGTGAATTTTTACCCAGTGAACAAAAACTGACTCTGATATTGGTTGATTGTATAACCTTCTTATTTTTGGTTCAGAGTGAACAGAGATGGCACATACCTTTTGACATTGGTTGTTATTCAGAGGAAAACCATAAAGCCCAGAAATTGCAGGCTTGTTCCCTCTCCAGTGCTTAATACCCTCTCAAGGAAGGCAGATGCATTTTTCCAAGATAGTGGTTTCATCAAAGAACAGCTGATAATGACAGAAAAAGAGCTACCTGGTGGCTTATGCCCTTTTCCGAGGACTTACTGAATACTAATAGAACACAGCTTTTGTTCAAGAGGAAGCCTTTGCAGCCAGTGGTTGCCTTGTGTCATTAAATGTGATCACCAATTGTTTCGCCCACAGGGTCTACTTTATCACAGCATGGGTGGAAAAGGTAATTAGATATATTTTAAAAATGACAAAAAGAAGCTGGATTTTGAAATATGCACATGTTTATACAATAATGAAAAATAAGTATATGTATGATGAGTGATTTCTGTTTCATTTCTATAGAGTTACTCATTGTACATGTGGGAGGTAGAATGAAGTGACTTGGAATTATATCCTAGTAAAGGGAACCTGAATCCCAACCTGGCTTTATTTATATGTATTTTAATAGGCCATCTTGTCCACATACGATTAAGCTTTCTATGTTATATGAAAATGCATGTTAGTGTATGTTAACATATACATTAATATATGTTGCCTTATGTTTTCTCTCATTATTTATGATACATTGGTCTTGACTCCCCAACTATGATATACATTCCACAAGGTCACGGGTACTTCTAATACTTCCTGTCCTCTATGTTGCTCCTATCAGAGAACTGAGCACATACCACAGGTTCAGAAATACATGCTAATTGATTGAGTGTCAAAGGATGTGAATGCAGAAAGTAAATGGACAAAAAAAGTGTTCCAACAGAAGCTGAATCTTCAAAGGATGAAATAGTCACTAACTTAGAAAGTGACAACTGAAGACTGAGAAAATAAAACTCTGGGAAGATGGCTCATCCCAACACTCTGTTGAGACAGGCGCTTCAAAAGAGAAATGGATAATTTTGAATGATGAAGATAAATTTTTAGCTATGACAAAATAGATGTGGTCTTTAAACCATATTTAATTTCCTTATGATACCATGGATTAAGAGAATGTAGAATCAGATTGAGTATTCAGTTCTCTGAAACATTTATAGATAAGTTTTCCCCTCACTTTGCACTGCTTTTAATCATCATCATTGCTTGCCTACAAAGATTTAGCTTGAAAAAAAGTAATGATAGAAGTATATGGAGCCTTATTTACTGTTATTGGTCATAGAAAATACGTTGACTACTGTTCTGGTACAGATGGTCTCACCCTCATTCAGTTGTGTTATCAGTGAAAGGCATTGAAGAATCTGTCTGGAAGTCAGCGTCCCCTAAGAATTTTACTCTGGAATCTTAACATGTTATCTATTTGGACTGAGGTCATAAATAACAAAGAAGTGGAAAAGGTGCCCTTGACACTTTTTCTCAAGTTGCATAAGGGAGAGTGAATGTCATGCCCTCTGTTCCATGACTTATACAAAAGCTGCAGTGACTTTTATGTAGATACTAGAGGCCTGATGCACAAATTCGTGTAAGGGTGGGGTCCCTCAGTCTGGCCTGCGATCGGGGCCAATCAAGGCCATGGGAGGTTCGGTTGGGGGTGGAGGGTGCTGTTTCCCCTGCAGTGGATGAGTGATAGACTTTGATCATATCAGGGCATACACAGGCTTTCCTATGTTTGGGTAGCTGTTATGAAATCCATTGAAGTCCTACCTAGAGAATTTAAATTAATGAAAGCAGCCACCTAGTGAGTCACCACTTCAATAAATTTTATAGGGTAGGTCACCAGATATGTATCTTTTACTTTTATATTTATTTTAGAGGAGAAGGGATAGTGACTTAACATTTGTTGAACATTTCTCGTGGGTTAGGCTTTGCGTAGGGCTTTCACGTAATTTTATCATTGACTTTTCAACAACACCCTGAGTTAGGTGTGGTTATCCTCTTTTGTACAAGAGGAGAATGAATCACAGAGAGGTTGAGTAACTTTCTCAAGGTACACACAACTAGTGAATATGGATCCAAATAATCTTAAGACAGAACCCATGATGTTCATCTTTTTCCTTCGTCTCTCATTAAAAACATAGATTTTCTATTTTCTGCAATTCTGCCAACCTAATTACAAAGCTTTTTAAATTTATAGAACTAACATTTATTGTGTATTTGACTACATTCCCTATGTGCTAAGTGCTTGAAATGTATTATTTTTAAATGCTCATAAACATATAAATTAGGTATAATTTTATAACTCCTATATTATAAATGTGGAAACTGAGGCACAGGTGTGTTATCTAAATAGTTCAAGATCATGTGAATAATAAATGGCAAACCAGGATTTTAACCCAGGCAGTGTGGCTTACTTTGGTTTCTGTTCTTATAACTATCCTTAACTGATACACTCTGCTGTATTCCTTACCATATTAAACATAAACACAGACTTAGCTTCAACCTTGATGTGTGCTACTTAGTACATTTATATGTAATTACCTAAGAGGGAACCTTATATGTATGTCTCAATTCAACATAGTTTATGCACTAGTTGAATTGGGCTGAATGAATCACGTTTTACTCTACTATAAGTTTTACATGCATGAGAGCCCATTTTTCCTATGTAATAATATTGTATCTCTGAAAGACCAATTTGATCTATTCCATTAAAAATATAAGGGATACTATTTTTCAATAAAAATATAATACATGTGATGTTTTCCACTAAATTAAGTTTTCAATTCAACATAAGTTAATTACTGATGGTGTATGGGCCAAAGTGGGTTACAATATGTCCAAGAATTCACATTATTTTAGATAGAGGACCTAAAGTAACAGCTTAGTATTGCTTTGAGTTTTAAAAATAAAATACATGTACATCTTGCTTGCCTTTGAAGATCCTTTTTCTAATCTCAGATTGCCATCTGAAATTTTAATTAGTGATTTAAAATGTGCTTACACAAAGAACCTTGTCCAAGTTGTCTGTTTCTGCCAAATTAAACTATTAAACTAAGTAACCTAATTAAAATCCTTTTAGCTTTTAATCAATATTTTATTTACATACATATTTCCTGGGAAGCTTGATTAGCTTTCTGGATGTGATGGTTATTTCTTCCCCATTTATCAAAAGTCATCTTTAAAGAGAAGAGTCTCTCCTCCAAGGCCATGGAGCCAGAAGGAAATAAATGAGGATACCTTTGGTGCAGGCCCCTCCCTCAGCTCCCAGCCCTGGGGGCACCGGGAAGCCAGACATGACATTGGAGCTTCAAGGTGAGGTCCAGTATGCCTCTGTAGGAGACAGGGAGTGGTGTGATTGTCCTATACAGGGGGTTCTTCTGACCTTCTCTCCCAGAGACCCTGGCAACAGGCATGACCATGACTGCAGGAAGTGAAACCACAATGTGCTGTCCAAACCATAAAGTAAGCTTCCCTATTACTTCTTCTCAAGAATAAATAGTTTTATCAGACATGAAAAGAACGGCCTTTTTGTTCCACTGTCACCCTTCTCCATTGCCTATTTTCATTGGAAACAGGTTGCCCATTTCCCAGATGCAACAGCTTCAAGCTTTTTAAAATAAGTTCAAGTATCAATAGCTCTAGAAAGCATACTTACAATTTTTTGATTTTTAAAAAACATTTAGACACATCTATTAATATTCTACTGTAGAGGATAATTGGTTTTCTTTAATCTCCCCACAGTGCCCGTCCATACACACCTATACATTCTACACTCCCCATTCTCACATTAGAATTACAGCACAATTCTGATTAAGTATTTAGCATTGACAATTTCATGACTATATAAACACTATTCCCAAGTAAGTCATGTAGTACACCATGGCAACTTTTCATTTCTTGAACAACTCCTTGTTTCCTTGAATTTGATTATTTTATTTTTTTTGTTTAAGTTAGTGTGTGTGTGTGTGTTTTTTTTTGTGTGTGTGTGTGTGTATGTTCATCTAGTTTAACCTAAAATTCTCCCCTAATATGTTAAATCTCCCTTAATACAATCAAGCAAATTGCAATATAAAGTTTAATATCAGGGACATCACAGCTAGGAATTCTATTTTAATCTAAGCTGGTTGGTTTTTATGGGTGTACATAACTATCATTCTGAGATCACCCTTCACCATTCTGGGGAGTCTTTCATATCTCCATGAAGTCGGTTTCCCTGAATTTTAAGTGAGCGTATGTCTTGGTAAAGAACATTCTCCTATAACTTCCTAAAAATGAGTACATAAGAGGTAAGCTTTCTAACATCTAACATGTCTAAAACTGTTTTAATTTAACCCTTGCACTTAATTAATAGTTTCTCTGGATATGGCATTCTAGGTGATAGGGCAGATTGCAATTTCCAAAAACAGGTAAAGCGGTATCTTCCATCTCATACACTCTTAGAATCTGGCATAGACACTCCTCTTGTAGAAAGGCGAGGTCTCTGTCCTCTGCCCTTCAGTCTGGACAGGCTTATGACTTTGGTGGTATTGCTACTATTTAACCTTCAAAGCTAGGGTACACATGGTTATACAAGTTTTTTGCTTTGTTTGTTTCTTTGTTTAGGGGGAAACTTGGCTCTTGGAGCCCAGCTATTAAGGATATAGAGGATGTGAGGGAGATCTGGCTGCGACATCTGTCACCCCATTGATCACCAGGGTTGATTCGGCTGATCTGGCTGGCTAGGCGGGTGTCCCCCTCCTCCCTCACCCATCCATGTGCGTCCCTCCCAAAGCTGCACGCTCGGTCAAAGAGGACGACCCCCCACCCCCCAGGAGAGGACCGGTCTTCTGTCAAGGGTATACGAGTAGCTGCGCTCCCCTGCTAGAACCTCCAAACAAGCTCTCAAGGATATAGAAACCATCCTCATGGATAGAAATGTATAGCCAGCATCAACTCACTGACCATGTGGGTGAGATCACCTGGAACTGGGTTCTTCTGACCAGTCAAGCAACTCATTCAAGTTATCTAGAACTGCCCCTGCTGACCTTATCTAAATTGCAGATTTGTGACCAAAATACACGATTTGAGGGTTTGGAATGGTTTGATATAGCACAAAACATAAATCAACAGTTGGGAGAAAATTTCCCTAGGAATTTGGAAGGTATCATTCCTGTCTCTTGGCTTCCCATGTTGCTGTGACAAGCAGGAAGGCATTCTGATTTCTGATAAACTTAATATAATATTTGATAATTTTTATGGAGGTTTTGGGGATTTACTCTTTAGTCCAATGCAGAAATTTTACAATGTTGAGGCCTGATATCTCTTTTTTCACTTACTATGCCCACTCAAGGGGCCCCTTAATTATGATAAATGATCTTGCATTAGTTCTTTGATGCTTTCTTCTCTCACCTCTATCCTTTCTTTCTGGGTGCCTATATGAACATTGAATTTCCTAGACTAATTCCAGAAATCTCCTATTCTCTATTTTATTATATTTCCTTTTTTTCTATCTTTCACTTTTTGTTCTATTTTGTGAGATATTTCCAATACTTGTCAACCATTCTCTTAAGATTTTTAATTTCTTGTAGTATATTTTGGATTCTTCATTATTTTCCCTTTGTTCTCTGAGTTTTAATAGTGTTTCTTTTCATAAATATATCTTTACTTACTTCTAAGATGATAAACAGTTTTTAAAAATTTCTTTTTGTTCTTCTATGTTCTTTTTAAGTCTTCTTGGGAATTGGGCCTAGAAAAACAGACACATATAAATATGATATTTTTTCTATGGTCTCTATTTACTAAAAAACAACAAACAAACAAAAAAAGAGGTGATGTATAGTCCATATTCCACATGTTTTTACATGGAAATCTTCCAGCTCCCTGCATACCCCTACTGGGGATCTAGCTTGTAACCCAGGCATGTGCCTTGACCAGTAATCAAGCCAGTGACCTCTTGGTTCATGGGTTGATGCTCAACTACTGAGCCACACCAGCTGAGCTGTATGTATACATTCTTACATCAGTTACTTTTCTCCTACCCAGACTAAGATTCTTTTAACCATATGAAGTAACTTCTCACTTTTTCTGCCCTGGTAGCTTGAGTGGATGCAATACCTTCCCCTTGTAATGTTTAGCTCAGTCCCAGTGATTAAGAAACAGCTCTGAAGATGATTGTCATGGTCAGAAGTCCCACAGGTGATTCTAAGGTGTTGCTATTGGCAGAAGCAGTCATATGTTTTTTAAAATACATTTTATTGATTTTTTACAGAGAGGAAGAGAGAGGGATAGAGAGTTAGAAACATCGATCAGCTGCCTCTTGCACCCTCCTACTAGGGATGTACCCACAACCAAGGTACATGCCCTTGGCCGGAATCGAACCCGGGACCTTTCAGTCCATAGGCCGACGCTCTATCCACTGAGCCAAACCGGTTAGGGCAAGCAGTCATATTTTAGTGGCTCCATCACTTAGAGAAGTGTCACTTCATACCTACATTAGGACAACATCAGAGTGCCTTTTACGTTGCATTAAGAACTTCAGTGGAACCCATGGGTCTATTGCCCTTGCCCCCTTGCTCTTCTTAATCCAATTTTGTCTCCCTTACAGTGCTGATCAGGAGCATGCCTGAGAACGCTCAAGCTGAGCCAACAGAAACAGTAAGCAATTTCCCTATTTTCTTTAAACTGCCAGTCCATGATGGTGCCTTTCCCACAAATGCTGTACCTGACGAGTGGTGTTGGTGTTTAGGTGGGTGTTTATCCTGCTTTACATTACAGCATAACATGTTGTAGAGCCAAATGTATTTTAGAGATTAGTTAATCCAAAGACAACATTTAAGAGATAAAGTCCAGAGACATCATGTGACTTGCTGCAAATCATATAGTCAGTGACAAATCTAGAATTTAAATTTGGGATTTCTGACTCATATTCCAGGTCTATAATATAGCACTGACCTTCATGTTGTAGAAATGTAGGCTTTGAGACAAATAGTTGCTTGCTTAGCTACAAAAAAAGTCAATCTACAAATAATTAAAATTATATGATATACTCTTAGATTTCTTTTACTTTTTTAGGGTGTAAGATAATTTTTCTGGTAACATTGCCTACAATACATTAGGTGATATGTTTGGCTGAGTTATTTTTCTGTTAACTTGTGTGTCCTTGGTTTCCAAGTATTCATTATCTTTTCAATGTCCCTATGTCCAAGGCGATTTTATAACACATGCTTTGTAAATTCTTCTTGTTTCCCCTGTAATAATTTTCAGTGTCCTCATTACTTACAGAGTGGAAAAAAATAGCCACACTTCAGAGCTATCCTCAAAGATCATCCCTTGGGGCTTCCCCTGCTGTAAATTACAATGTTCTTTTTATTTGGAATACAACTTTAAATGCATACCTTCCAAGAACAAATTGTAAGGGCGCCTTCTCTGATTAGCTGCTCTCAGAAGCACTATCAGAATTTTTCCTGAGCATTATCCTTCTTTGGTAGTACCCAAAGATTGCAGAAAATCACTGTATACCAGCCACTTCCATTACACATCCTTCATCTAACCAGTAAAAGGTAAGCACGGATATACTTTGCTTGTTTTGATTCTCAAAAATTCCTTTAAAACTCCCTTAACACAAATCTTTCACTGTACTGACATGAAAATGGAATGCATAAAGCTAATCAAAGTGTGCTATACTTTTTGCATAGTATCATGATCAAAATTAAACCATAATATTCACAGCCAATCTATTCTATTATTTTGAGTTATATAGGGCATAACAAAGGATGGTATGGGTGTTATTTCTCTCATTCCCTGAATCAGGAAAGACATTACTAATGAATCACAGAGCACTCAGAACCTTCCTTAGACTCTACGTAGCCACTACCCAACAATCATAATATCTATGTGAATTTGAAAACCATTCTTTTAATCTATACTTCAGTTATTCTATGTATCCTAACAAAACGCAAACATGAAATTCCAAGCATATGGTAAACTAGAAGGTGATTAATATTATATAATGCTGTTGTTGTTTTTCCTTTCTTTTGCCTATTGAAAGAATGTTTTCTAGTTTACAGAAGTCCCCTTCTATTAGTGTAAAAAGACAACCAACCAACCAACCAAACAAACAAAAAAAACCCACCTTTTAGAGCCTGAATATTCTCCATGATAAAATAAAAGAGTGAACTGGGTTAGATTTTCAGTTGTAAAAGCATGTGAGTCTATACTATGTGCCTAAGAGCCTTAGCTAAGAAAACACATCTAAATAGTCACAGATAATTAACATTTAAGTTGGAGAGACACTGCCAATTAAAAATTTCCCAAGAAGAAATGTTTCTAAAAATATTGTGTATTTATAGAGCAATAAAAATTATATTTTAAGTTATGTAATTACATTTATAAATGACATTTAATTAGAATTAGTGCATAATCCATATTTCTATCAATGGCCATCCTGTGACATGTTGGTGAATGTGATTTAGTCACTCAAAAAAAACATAAGCTTAAACAAACACATAAAAACAAAACAGCAAACAAAACTAAAAAGCAAAACAAAACAAGCAAAATACACCTCTGACTGAATAGGTCCAATGTAAGGAAAATCTTTGAGTATTGGAGTCAGGCTGTGATGACAATCTTCTTGAAATTATGCTTTTAATTTTCCCCATCTCAGATAATTCTTCTCAGCTCTTACTTGATCAGCAGTGAAGGAGATGTATTTTAGTTGGAAGGAAATGGAGACCACCATCCACTGAAGTCTACAAATCTCAATTTGTAGAGAATCTGTCATGTTGAGGAGAGGAAGAGATTAAGTTGACCTTCCCCAGCAGTTTCTTAGACAGGGAAAAAATAAAATTCAGGGTAGACCACCTCAGAGTCACTACTGTACAATACCCCAGGAAGTCCAACACTAATAAAAATTCAAAAGGAGAGGAAGTGAGATGAGTAAACTACCCAACCCCAGGGCAGAAATTTGCTTTAGAAAGATCCTAGCCAGCTCTGTGATGGGCTTAGTTCTAGGCCAGCTTCAATGACAATCAAATGAGCAGGAAAGATAAACTGAGCTATGTAAAATGAATGAGAATGAGCTTTCTCCTAAAGATACAGTTTAAATACACATCACCTATGAAATGGTCATGCTTCTGTTTTTTAAAATACATTTTTACCAGTTTTATAGTAAATATTGGTGCTTTCTTTTTGTTAATTTTTATTTATATTATTGGGGTGACACTGGTTAATAAAATTATATAGGTTTTAGGTGTACAATTCTATAAAGATCATCTGTATATTGTATTGTGTGTTTACCTCCCAAGTAAAATCTCCTTCCATCACCATTTATCCACCCTTTATACTCTTCCACCTCCTCCAAGCCCCATTCCCCTCAGGTAATCATCCTACTGTTACATGTCTATGAAATTTTTTTTCTTTCCTTAATTTCTTCACCATTTTCACCCAGTCCCCAACCCCTCTTCCCTCTGACAGCTGTCAATCTGTTCTCTGTGTCTATGAGTCTGTTTCTATTGTGTTTGTTAGTCTATTTTGTTCATTACATTCCACAAATAAGTGAAATCATATGGTACTTGTCTTTCTCTGACTGGCTTATTTCACTTAACATAATACTCTTGAGA
This sequence comes from Myotis nattereri, assembly GCF_964212035.1. Lineage (NCBI taxonomy): Eukaryota > Metazoa > Chordata > Mammalia > Chiroptera > Vespertilionidae > Myotis > Myotis nattereri. The sequence continues at coordinate 23,728,261 of NC_138082.1, forward strand.
TCCATCCATTCTGTTGAAAAAGGTAAGGTGATGATTTCCTTTTTTTTTATGGCTGAGTAGCATTCCATTGTGCAAGTGTACTACAGCTTTTATATCCACTCATCTACTGATGGGCACTTGGGCTGCTTCAAAATCTTGGCTATTGTAAATAACACTGCAATGAACATAAGGGTGCATACTAGTATATTACTTCAAAATAGTGTTTGTTTGTTTTTTTTGTTTGTTTGTTTCTTTGGATATGTTTCCAGAAGTAAAATTGCTGCGTCATAAGGCAGTTCCATTTTTAATTTTTTTGAGGTAATTCTATACTGCTTTCCACAGTGGCTGCGCCAATCTGCATTCCTACCAAGAGTGCACAAAGGTTCCCTTTTCTCTCCCACAGTTGTTGTGTGTGAATTTATAAATGATAGCTATCCTGACAGGTGTGAGGTGATATCTCATCATGGTTTTAATGTGCATTTCTCTGATGATTAGTGATGTTGAACATCTTTTTATATGTATGTTGGCCATCTGTATGTCCTCTTTGGATAAGTTTCTATTCAGGTTATTTGCCTATTTTTAACTTGGATTGTTTGTGTGGGTTTTCTTGTTTGTTTGTTTTTTTCTGCTGTGAGTTATAAGTTCTTTTTAGTTATAGATAGTTTTATGAGGTAACATAGCTAAAAATTTTACTCTTGGCATTAGTAAGTCTTTAACTGCTAATGGTGGCTACATAAGGTGTGGCAGTCTTCAGGACCATTACTAGTGTTCCACTTCTCCTGGTGGGAGTGTACATTCTTTATGCTGTTTGACTTTGGCTAATGGAATGTGATGCAGGAAGCAAGCACAAGGGAGGGATTTATGCCTGGGCAAAGCTTTGGTGAGCCAGTGTTGGTAAGCCACGTGCCTTTCTCTGTGCCATGGTAGCACCATAGATGTGGAGATTCTGCCAGTCTTACTCCCTCAATGAGTGTGACATGGGGCAGAGCTGCTGCCAATCTAAGAGACTGCTATAGCAAGAGTGAGAAATACATTTTTGTTGGTTTAAATCACTCAGATCCCGGGATTGTTTGCTCCTGCAAAATCATGTAGCCCATGTTGATGGATATGTAGGCTTTCTCCATCATTTAGAACAATACCAGAATTATATGATGATAACTAATGACAACTTAGCTGGAAAGAATATTTGATGAAAAAGCACTTTAAGATAAACCCCTTCTCACTATTCTACAGTCAGGTAAGTGCAGATCACTTAAGTAAGATCAATGTGACTTACTCAAGTCTTTTAAACTCTTTGGCTTCCGTTTCTCACCTGCAAAAAAATTAATTTTAAATAGAAATCAAATGAATATTTGAACTAGATTTTGATAATGTTCCTTACATTTCGTGGTGTCCTGTTAAATGTTTATCTGCTTTTCTGAGGAAGAAAGTCATAATTTGTAGAGGTTGACAATTTCTATGGTGTAAATACTCCCAGTGTGAACATTTTTATGCTGTTGACATAATATCACTGAGGATGTTGTTAGAAAGAGTTGCTGGTAATCAACTTTCACAAACCAGAAAAGGGTGGCTCCAGCATATCATGCTACATCATTACGATCCTTGCAAATAAGATGCCTACTAAACCTTCATGAATTATTCCAATTCCTACCCTCCTGACCTTTTCCTAAGATTTTAAAATTTATTATCTGTGCCATTCATTGGACATTTAACTGCATTTTTATCTTAGACATGCTTTATATTTACATGTTGTTATTTTTTACCTTAAATTTATATTGTAACTGCTTGATATTTATGTCTTATTTTTCAAACGAGAGCATAAGTTTTATGAGAGGAAATTTTAGTATTGTGAGTCTCAGTGTCCTTCACAGCTTGTTCATTTTCTATAGGTGCCTGTTCAATAGTTTTTCAATGTATAAATAATGTTTAAACGTTCCCCACAATTTCCTGCTGAATAAATTCAGCTTCATATTTATATTTACTTCCATAGCTGACAAACAATAAGCCTAAGTGGCTATTTTGCTTGTAAGATGCTATTCCAAATGATACGCCAGTTTTATTTGCAGCTATTTTAAATTACAGATTTCAAATACAATAACAGCTAACAGGAGAAGAGGTTGAGAAAAAGGAATATTTGGGAGAGTTTTATATTCAGATAATTTTTGGGGAGAAATCAGTTCATAATGTAGTCTACTTCCAAAATAAGTGATCAGCTTGTAAAACACTGACAGAGCTGCAGATTTAAAGACTACTTTGGCATTTTATTGTTTACAGGTCCAATGTGATTACAAAATATGCTTCAAACAGCTGTTAAAGAATCTTTGGTTTATTTTTGATTTTAAGAAAGGAAACATTAATATTGTTTCATGTTCACATTATGCTAATGACATTCATTGCAGAGCATAGTATTAACAGCTGAATCATTGAGAAGAACAAAAAGCAAGTTTTGATTCAGAACACAAAGTTGAAGAAATTTATATGTGTGTATATGTGTTTACTCCCTGTTACTCTAATATCCTGCATCAAGAAATAGACCAGTTTTTATCAAAATGAGCTAGTTTTATGGGAAATCTGTGCACTTCAGCCTCCTTACCCAGATTGGAGTAATTTAGATAGAAATAAATTACAATGGAGCTTCTCTCAGGCTTCTAAGCATGTGCCAAAAAATGTTCATTAGCTTTCCCCAGAGGACACTAAGGACAACTGTGTTTGGATGGGGCAAATAGCCACAGCATCTGCACAAATGGCATCCTACATAATAAAAGCCTAATATGCTAAGTGTCCAGTCATCCGGTTGGCCGTTAAACCAATCAAAGCATAATATGCTAATGATATGCTAAGGCCGCTCAACTGCCCAACATGCACTGACCACCAGGGGGCAGACACTCTGCCAAGAAGGTTAGCTTGCTGCTGGGGTCTGGCTGATCCGGACTAAGTGAGACAGGCTGGACACGCACTGGAGCCCTCTCGCAGTCCCTCCCCAGTTGACCAACCCCCTGTATCCCTCCCCGGCCCCGATTGTATGCCGGTGGGGTCCCTTGGCCTGGCCTGCACCCTCTCGCAGTTGGGGACCCCTTGGGGGTTGTTGGAGAGCCGGTTTTGTCCTGATCCCGCAGGCCAGGCCAAGGGACCCCACTGGTGCACAAATTTGTGCATGGGGCCTCTAGTTGATCAATAAGAGTACTCATATTCCCAATACCAGGAAAACTAAGAAAACATGAATTATTTTACTAACATATGGATACTCTAAAAATTTAATAAATAAGTTTTCCCTCTAATGGCTCTGTTTATATTGAATTTGGATTTGTGTGTAATTGTTTCTTAAAAATAAAGAAAAAGTCAAACACCAGAAATGTTGTATCTAGGAAGTAGGGTGAAATCAGCCCAGGATCAGTAAATTCTAAGCTACATGATATTTTTTAGTGCTGTATCTCATCTTTAAAAAGATTAGTAAAATATTTAGAGAAGTAATAAAAGGCATATGCCTTTTTTTAAAAGAAGAGAGATTCTCTTGGAAAAAAGGAGAGGTTAATAGGTCCTTAAGTATTGGGAATTCATACTCTGATTCCAAACAAAAACTTTGGGAGGTAGATAATTATCAAAAACATGTTGTTAGCCTTATTGAATATCTCTGTTCCCAAAGGATGGTGTAGAAGTTGGAGAGACATAAGATATGAGGGAATCATTTAAATGGGAAAATGGCAGTCTTGGTGGTTACCAGAAAAGAATACCTGTTGCATAATTTCCTGGGAATTTTCTGTAAGGCACACCTGAAACTTTGATAATGAGTATTTCTGAGAAGTGATGTGGAACTCACTGTTTATTAGCAAAATGTAGCACATGGTTTTCTTAAACCAAGTTCATGTGTTAGTTCTAAATAAAAAAAATCAAGAGTTAAAACCTCCTCATACCATATATGTTTACATATTATATAATATTCATGTTTATATATTACATATGAATATACATATTTCAAATTTTTAAAATCTTTGTTATTGAAAGTATTACATAGGTCCTCCCCCCCACCATTAACCTCTTCCAGCCCAGTCCCATACCTTACCCCCAGATTCTCACCACCCCACTGTCTTTGTCCATGGGTTATGCATATATGCATACAAGTTCATTGGTTGATCTCTTCCCATCCACCCTCCCTTGCTTCCCCTCTGAGGTTCCGTATCATACTTACATGTCTCTGGGCATATTTTTGATCATCAGATCATCAGTTTATTTGGTTCATTAGATTCCATACATGAATGAGATCATGTGATGCTTATCCTTCTCTGAGTGGCTTATTTCGTTCAGCATAACTCTCCATGTCCATCAATGCTGTTGCAAAGGGACGAGTTCTTTCTTTTTATTGCCTCATAGTATTCCATTATGTAAATGTACCACAGTTTTTTTTCCATCCACTCATCTGCTGATGGGCACTCAGGTTGTTTCCAAATCTTAGCTATTGTAAATTGTGCTGCTATGAACATAGGGATGCATTTGTTCTTTCTGATGAGTGTTTCAGGTTTCTTAGGATATATTTTTAGAAGTGGGATCACTGGGTCAAATGGGAGTTCCATTTTTAGTTTTTTGAGGAAACTCCATGCTGTTTTCCACAGTGGCTGCACCAGTCGGCATTCCACCAACATTGTACTAGGGTTCCCTTTTCTCCACAACCTTGCCAACACTTGTCTTTGGTTATTTGTTGATGATAGCTATTCTGTCAGATGTGAGGTGATATCTCATTGTCCTTTTGATCTGCATCTCTAGGATGATTAGTGACTTTGAGCATGTTTTCATATATCTCTTGGCTTTCTGTATTTACACTTTGGAGAAGTGTCTATTTAGGCCCTTTGCCCATTTTTTAATTGGATTGTATGTCTTCCTTTTGTTAAATTGTGTGAATTCCCTATATATTTTGGAGATTAACACCTTATCGGAAGTATCATTGGCAAATATGTTCTCCCATGTAGTGAGCTCTCTTGTTATTTCATTTATGGTTTCTTTTGCTGTACAGAAGCTTTTTATTTTAATACTAGTAGCCTGGTGCATGATATTTGTGGACATTAAAAGGGAATTAATTAGCGGAAATATTTTAATATTGCTATTTGCCCTTTCTCTATAATAGAAGTGTGAGAGATGAAAGGAAATTAGTAAAATGTATATGAAAATAATATATAAATTTATTAATAAATAGTAACAAAAGGATATAACAACAAATGCATGATATAAAAACAACAAAAACATGATATGAAAACAACAAAAACATGACATAAAAACAACAAAAACATGATATAAAAACAACAGTGATGCAAACAATGACTGATAAAGTGGTTAAAGTTATTCTAATATCTCCCTGTACACCATATTAAGAGTGAAAACACGTTCAGAGTGCTTGACTAATTTCCCTTGTGCTGAAGTATTTAGAACTTTAATGTCACATGCTCTTCAAACTTGAGAGAAAGCAACATATGTGCGAAAATGGGTTCACGTAGGAATATTTCTACTCTGTCTAGAGTTTGTCCTTGTGATTTATTAATAGTCATCACAAATGCTGACATCACAGGAAACTGTCATTGAATCTATTTAAATGGGAGGCCAGTATCAGATGGGGACAAATTAATTCTTGGAATTAGAACAACCTCTCCCTCTGCAGATCCTGTTAATACTTCAGCTTTTATAATGTTAGGTCATAATCTTTTGATAATAAATCTGGTACCATTACAAAGACCCCATTTACTATTAAGATTTCTCAATAGCATAATGATTGCACCTACTTTCAATTTTAATTTATGACACGGCATTCCTGAAGGAGTAATACTATTAAGAAATTAGATGGGAAAATTTTCCTTTTCAGCATCATCTGTTGAATCAATGGAATCATCACTCAAATATGTGTGAAAATCTCCATCGAGTATATCCAAAATTTCTTCATTTAATTTTTGAACGTGCTCATTTTTTGGACAAATAATTGCACGTTTAGATATATTTTTAATATTATCTATAGATATAGTATTTCCAAAGGTAGCTTCTATAATAGATTCATTACAAATCATTTCACAGGGGATTTCAATAATATCCATTCCTAAATGAAAACTGCTATCAAGTTTGCCATCTCTAAGTTTTACTAACCATCCACTATAAGCAGAATCCTTTGATTTTATATTTGTTGTAAGAGACAACTTTCTGAAACATCCCCAAACATTGCAGTACTTTAAACTCATTTGTACTACGGCCGATCGCATACCATGTGGTACAATACTGAGACATTGTCGAAAATCCCCTCCAAGAAGGAGAACTTTCCCACCAAATACAACATTCAAATTCATAATTTATCTTAGTAATCTGTCTATGGAATTTATAGCATGACTGGATGCCATGGTGCATTCATCAGTAATGAGAAGTTGGGCCTTTTTAATAGTTTTAGCAACTTCACTGATCATATCGAGTCTAGAAATTGAAGTTTCATTTAATGGAATGGGTAATTTATATTGGGAATGAAAGGTGCTTCCACTGAGAAATAAATTTGCACCAATTTCTGTAGATGCTGTGGGTAAAACAGTACTACCACGACCTCTAATATAATGTATTAAAACTTTATAAAGATATACCTCCATGCTCCGAGGGCCGGTTCCTGACTCAAACCTTGCCCTCCCAGGAAACAGCTTGGGGAGGGTGCAGTCCTTGGCAAGGCAACCCAGGACTCAGTGCGTCCATGCTCCAAGGGTCGGTTCCTGCCTTAAACCTCACCCTTACAGGAAACAGCTCGGGGAGGGCGCAGCTATGTCTAAGAGGACCCAGGACTCAGTGCATCCACTCTCTGAGGGCGGGTTTCTGCCTCAAACCTCACCCTTGTGGAAACAGCTTGGGAAGGGCATAGCTGTTTCCAAGATGACCCCTGCAGGACTGACTTCCTTCTTGTTAGTCGAGCCTCGGTTGTGACATGTTACACCCAGGGTTTTTATATAAATAGATAGTCCCTTTTGTTTATTTTCTCCTTAGTTCCCATTGTTCTAGGAGCTATATTGGTAAACATATTGCTATGAGAGATGTCTGAGATTTTGGTGCCTATGGTTTCTTCTAGGACTTTTATGGTTTCATGTCTTACATTAAAGTATTTTATCCATATAGCAAATTTTTAATATTTAAAAGTTATTCCTTATTAAAAGTTTGTATTACATTACCATACTATAATTTGAATTCTGTACTAATTGTTGATTTTTTTTAAATGTCTGCCATAAAAAGAAACTTTTATTAAATGAAGAGAGCATATCAAGAGCTTAATAATAGACAAATGATCTGTTATTTAATATGACTGGAAAGAGATTACAAAGAAGTATATTGATATTAACTGGTCTTAAATTTCTCTGTGTATCTTTATCTCTATCTCTATCATTATCTCTAGCTCAAGTTCTAACTCTTTCTCTGCCTACCTAGTACAATACCCTTAAAAAAGTCTACTTTTACTTTTCTGATCCTACTTTAACTCTCTCTTTAGAATTCAACAAGCACAGAAAAATTATATTTTCATAGACACTACTGAATCTGAAATCCATTTTCAGTCCAAATGGGCTAATCATTATTCTTCTCTTGAACAGCGGCAAGTAACCTGACCATGATTTCTGAAATTGGAGCTAGAATAGATAGAAATTTAAATACAACTCTATACATGAGTGACTTCTCAACTACTTCACTTTCTTTTGGAGATCCAAATATTCTATCTACCCAAGATATTTAATGAAAGAATTTCTCAAAGTGTTTTTCAAAAGATTTTATATACCAAACATAAGTAAGCCATGTTTAAAGATAAAAAAATAAACACATTTTAAAGGATTTTTAAAACATAAAACACATTAACAATAATCAGGATTTTAGTTGCGTTGATATTACAATCATATTAAAAAGTCTTTTAAACACCTACTTGATAAAAAGAATTCACATCTAAGCAAATATCAGGTACTATTTTCTTAAAAAATAACCTGAGTGGCAATGATTATTAAATTAATAGTGTTTTTTTTCTTAACTGTTCTATTTTCTTTGCTTAGAGTTTAATAGTTTCTGAACATTATAAAATAGTTTAAAATTTATTTGAAGAAAAAAATGAATCTCCATCATTTGAGCAAGTCTTTTCTGCTAATTTGCATAGGAGTAGATTCATAGCAGGCGATGAATAACTAAATGATTAAATGAAATCTCTATATAGAAACTTTCACACCTATGAATTTTTGAGTGGTGCATAGTGAAATGGTCTTTTCGGGTATTTTTCAAAGTGTGACTCATGAATCACTAGTAAAACTTATAAAATATGTGGAACTTTGGGCCCCACCCAAGTCCTACTAAACAGAATCTCAGGAGTTGGGTTTGGAATCCACATTTTAGCGAGGTCTCAGGTAGCTCTTGTGCATATTAAAGTAGTCAATCTATTGAATTTTGCAGTACTTTCCAAATTTAGCAAAACCCTACTCCCCATATTTGCTCTAGCCATGTTCCTTTGAGGACAAGATTCCCTTACTTGGACTTCGACTTCATTTTACTGTGTAGCCAAAAAATGGAATCATGGTGTCGAGAGGGTGTGATTCCCTCCTAGGCATAATCACAGGCTTGTGCGTCTGTGTGGGCCCTTGCTGGCTGCCTCATTTTATGTGGGAGGAGAACAATCTAAAAACTAGGACTGTGATGCAAGCCTGACAAGTCAATGCAAGCATCTAGTACCCTGAGCTCTTTTTAAATGCTCTTAAATTTTCAATGCTTTCTATTTTTCTTCAGTGAAAATAATAAAGTGTCTTTGATTAAATAGTTCCCTCTGTTTCAGAAAGTTGTGTGTTTATCCCTGTGTGGCCAATCAATGAATTCCAAAAGATTTACCTTTTTTTTTTTCCTTTTATGGGGGCAACCAAAGGCTAAATTCTAAAGGATTTGGAAATGTCAACTTGTAATACAAACTGGGTTGGCCCCAGGACCTGAGATCAGAACTATAACTCACTGTGTTTACAAATTATATCATTTGGTCTAGTGTGCTAAGTGTAAATTCACCGATAATTATAGTAGAGGATGAATTACAGTCAGCCTCTTTCCTTTTTCCCCCTGGTGTCTAAACTGTTATGACATATGGATTCTTCATCAGCCCTCAAATCACACACAGGGCTTCCTTACAAGCTGTTCTTGAAATCAATAGGCAGCTAGGATTTCAGATGAAATATGGAATTACTATAGACTTTTTAGGAGGGAGAGCAAATGATTTCACTATATGAATTCCCTGTTAATCTAGGCATATGTACACACATCTGTAATCTTTAATAGAAAGGATAGAAGTATTACATTCTCTTAGATAACTTGCACATTTAAAAGTTACTATTTTCTTTAGACTGTTTTCCCTTTGTTGTTCTCAACCAATTCTCTCCTTTTGTGCTTATGAAGACAAGACTGGGGACAGAATGGTGATACTTTGTTTCTCTCTCAAACTCCTCTTTTCTAATCTTTCTCCATCTTTAACTCTTATTTATCTTCCTCACTTCTCTCCCTAATACTTTGGCTTCCAAAGTCTTGGTATCTTTGTTGTTGTTAATCCTCACCCAAGGCTATTTTTTCCATGAGTTTTAGAGAGAGTGGAAGGTAGGGTCGGAGAAAGGGAGAAAAGGAGGGAGGAAGGGAGGGAGAGAGAGAGAGAGAGAAAGAGAGAGAGAAAGAGAGAAAGAGAGAAAAAAGAGAGAAACATCAATATAAAAGAAACACATCGATTGGCTGCCTCCCACAACTGGAGAACTGGAGTCAGGTATCGAACCTGCAACCCAGGTATACGTCCTTGTCTAGGAATTGAACCCATGATCCTTAGGTGTATGAGCCAACAGTCTAACCACTGAGCCCACTGGCCAGAGCAGCTATGGTATCTTTTTAATTTGGTCTGAACAATATGTTCTTACTTTAGGACTGTGCAAACAAGAGTAGCTTATGGGACTTCTAGAGTAGTTGCTCACCATGGCCAAGCTGCATATTCTAGTGAATGTATAAATCCTTAGCTGCCAAACATTACTGTTGAATTTAGAGTCAAAGGCATGGCAATTTTGGTCACTTGAACATAATAAAGAAATACCCATTATCCATTAATTGCCTAGAATATGTAGTAGAAGTAATTGATTTCAGAAAGGGAGAGGGAGATAGAAACATCAATGATGACAGAGAATCATTGATTAGCTGCTTCCTGAAAGACCTTACTGTGGATTGAGCCGGCAACCTGGGCAAGTTCCCTGACCAGGGAATCAAACAGTGACCTCCTGGTTCATAGGTTAACACTAACCACTGAGAAACACTGGCAGGGAGACTTTTAGAACATTGTATTCTATCTGGTCTATATTGTTATATTTCATATAAATATATAAGTATCTTCATCTTTGGAGCAGTTAATAAAACTGTCAGAAAATAAGGGATAAAGAAGAGTAGGAACAAATTAGATGATATAGTTTATTCTAGTGAATATATTAGCTGACATTTTAGGAAGTACTAGTGCTTGTGGGTGTGTATTCATCTGTGATCTTTTGCTTTTCTGCCAATACATTCTTGAGAACTATCAGTTACCATTTTTCTGGGTAGTTGCCATTGACCTACAACCTAACATTGTGGGCGAGATTTTGTTAGAGGTTGCAAATCTGGTAGAAAAGGAGCCCAACAGGATGGGGAACAAGAAAAAATGAGAGTTAGAAGGCAAATGTTATACATTTTAAAATAAAAATGACATAAATGTTTAAATGTTCTTGAATAATAATAATATGGTTTTGATGTCTTTTATATAATAATCAATAGTGAGAGAGTGAGGAAACAAGTTATCACAAGACACAGTTTTATCTTCCTCCTACTCCAAAATGCTGTGGACTAACTCATCGGTTGGCAAGACCAGGCAGAACCATCAAAGAAAAGTCAATAGTGAAGTCAGCTATTAGTGGAATCTAGCAAGTATGATTTCCCAGAGTTTCTACCCAGGTGCTAGAGCTAAGTGAAGTCTTTGAAGCTTTGCAACAACCCTAGGGAAACCTGATAGGTACAGAACGGCTTCTTCCAGGTGTTTCTCTGGGTCTCAAATTTATAGTCAGTTCCTGAGCACCCAACATTTGCCAAGGCCAAGAACTGTTCCCTTCTTCTATGCATGCATTTTATAATCTACTAGCGGTCCGGTGCACAATATTTGTGCAGTGCGGGGGGGGGGGGGCAGGGATGGTTCCCTCAGGCTGGCCTGCACCCTCTCACAGTCTGGGATCTTGGACCCCTTGGGGGAATGTCCACCTGCCGTGGAGGCGGGAGCGGCTCCCACCACCGCCTCTGCACTTGCCAGCGTGAGCCCTGCTTCTGGCTGAGCAGCGCTTCCCCTGTGGGAGCACACTGACCACCAGGGGGCAGTTCCTGCATTGAGCATTTGCCCCCTGGTGGTCAATGTGTGTCATAGTGGCCGGTCGTTCCACTGTTCAGTAGGTTTGCATATTAGCCTTTTATTATATAGAATTTTCTTTTTCAGGGGCCAATGGAGTCTTCATTATAATTTTATAAAATGTATAAAAAACTATGATTTTTTTCTTATCCCAAAACACTACTATTGACTTTACAGTCAAAGCAATAGTCTTGCTTTATATTATCAGTGTAATACCAGGGGCTTCATCATATTTTATTGTGTTGTTTATTTATGTGATAGGTAATGCTGACATGTATTTTTAAAATAATTTATCTCAAAGTTACCCACTGGTAATTTTTTTTTTCTCAGGTCGATATTTTTTCTTATTTGATTATCAGCTTGGTTTTTTAAAATACCACAAATCTCCCAGAATTCAATATTGCTGTGTTAGTTTGACTTCCTTTTTTTATCTATAGAAATAAAAAATGAGATAACAAAGCTCTTTTAGTACATTCTATTAATATGCTGTTATTCTTCAGGCCTAGTGTAATGAAAATATGGAAAGAGCTTCTTTGAAAAAAAATCAATGAAAATATCAAGACAAGGCATAATGTCAAGTCAGTCCAATAATCAGACCACAGCTAATGGCTAAAAAAATCATGAGGTGGCAAAAATGAAGTTTTATGTCTGTTCAGGTTACTAAACAAAGGGCTGACTTCAACCAAAGTGAAAATAATCTAGAATTTATTGTACACCTTTTCAGGTTTTTGGAAAGGTCATATAATTAACATTTTGCATTAACTCTACTCTGTACCTTGACCCCCAAAACACCAAAAATAGGCTTCAGCCAATTTTAGTTGAAATTTGTAGTGATTATAAGTACAAATCAACAGAAAGCTAGAAAATACTGCAAGAAGAGAGAATTCTTTCTTTACATTGAGGTCATCAGAAGAGATAAGGACATTGAAAAAACAGCTGGACATTGAGGTGAGGACAAGATGGATGCTGAAGAGGCAAATTAACTTCAAAATTCTTAAATAGGAATCCTCAGAGACCCAGAGCTGTAGTGCTCTCAGGGCAAAGATAGTTCTGAGTATTGATTTTATTAAATTGCCTTAGGCATATTGGCAGAGTTGGTTGCACAAATAAGTGGAGAAGATGCTTATCTTAGAGAATCTAGACACCAAAAAATATAGGATGTCTCCAAAAATATATACAAACACTTTGAATAATTATAAAAGCAGTTTTTATTAAAGTACATTTCATTTTCAAAATTGGGCTATCAGCTCTTAAAGTTTGTATACATTTTTTGTATTCTGCTTATCATGATGATCCAAATTCCATCCCTGTTGGTCTCTTTCTGAAAGGCCGAGTTTCTGCACATGGTAAGGGGCTGGTGAGTACAGAAGGAGCAAGACACATAAGAGGATGATTAAAAGCCCAATTAAATATTTAAAATACCTACTACTTCAACATGTTTATGTCGGAAGAAGAAAGGAATATAAGGTTGAATTTTTTTTTTTTATCAAATGAACATTGACTGAGTAGCCATGATGCATCATGCATTCAGCTAGCAGAGAGATTGAATGATAAAACACTAACCATTCCTTAATAAGTTTCAACTTGTATCATTCTTCCCTAATTTTTATATTAGAGACAACTCTACAGAGTATACAATTTCCCATTTTCACTTATTATTATCTTAAATATTAGCATAGATGCCTCATCTCCTGCTCCCACTTAATAACACCTCCCACACATAGTCTTTGTGTCTGAACCCATTTAAGCTTTTCTACAAGGTTTCTTCCAAGCTCTGAATCTATTTCGTTTTTGAAGGAGGGATAGGTGCCGAATGGAGATGAGTCAGGAGCACTACCAGTTCTCCCTTTCAGAATTTCCTCCATATGGATTGCTGTCTCCTAGCCCTTCTGTCCCTGTCATTTGTTGTTTTCTCTTTAAGACTTAATTTTTTAGATTTAAAGCAAAATGGAGAGGGAAATACAGAACTTTCCCATATACCCCCTCTCCACTCATCCCCCTATATGTCTAGCCTCCCCCATTATCAATATCACTAACAGAATGGTACTTTTATATTTTAAATCAAGAATGAACCTACATTGACACATCATAATCATCCAAAATCCATACTTTACCTTGGGTTCACTGTTGCTGTTGTACTTTCTACAAGTTTGGACAAATGTCTAATGACATATAACCATCATTATAACATCATCAGAATATTTGCACTGCCCTAAAAATCTTCTGCACTCGGCCTGTTCATCTATCTCCGCCCTCCCAACTCCTGTCAATCACTGCTCTTTTTATTGTCTCCATATTTTTCCCTTTTCAGAATGTCATATAAATGGAATCATATGGTATATAGGTTTTTCTTATTGTCTTCTTTCACATAGTAATATGTATTTAAATTATTTTTAGGTCTTTTCATGGCTTGATAACTCTTTTTTTTTTTTTTTTTTTTTTAGCACTGAATGATATTCCATTGTTGGATGTAACACACTTTATATTCACTTATCAAAGGACATCTTGGTTGCTTCCAAGTGTTTATTTATCTTTTAATTGCATTTGACATATAATATTGTATTAGTTTCAGGTGTATTAAATAGTGATTAGACAACAAATTATTTATGTCCTTTGCAAAGTGATCACCTGAGTAAGTCTAGTATGTGTCTGATACCATACATAGTTGTTACAGTATCATTGACTATATTCCCTATGCTATACTTACATCCCCATCCCCATGATTATTTTGATACTGGCAATTTGTACTTCTTAATATATTTTACCTTCCAAAGTGGTTATACCCTTTTGCATTCCCACTGGTAATATATGAGAATTCCAGTTGCCCCACATTCTTGCCAGCATTTGATGTTGTCAGTATTCTGGATTTGGGCCATTCTAATAGGCATGTACTTGTATATTGTTGTATTAACTGCCCCTGTCTTTACATAGACATATCTATCTATCTACTTTCATGTGGAAGAAGCTTCACAGAAGAGAGAGTATACTGAGTCAGAGTCTGTCTTCTAAGCATTTAGAAAATAGAATCAGTATTATGCTTCCATATTTTAGCACACACAGTATACCACCTAGATAATATTTTTTCTGATAGCTGCTTAAAGTTCCAGAGGAGGGAGGGGCTAATGATAGCAGCCAAAGACAAGTTGCTATTTTCTCAGATGGAACATAAGAAACAATGTGCCATATTGGATATAACAGCTGAAGTATTGACTTTAGGTTCTAAATATGGCTAATTGATCAGCAGTTATTTAATAAATAATCATCCCATTTTTTTCTTATTATTCCCTTCCTCCGCTCCTCATAAACCTCTACTTTGGAGAGGATGACTCATCTATCAATGCAAGCTACCAATCAGTCACAGGCATGTAGGACAATGAAAGTGCCTTGTAAATGTTAAAGTGGTACAAAAATATCAACAGGATTATTAAATTCACAAATGAGGCAGGGAAACAATAAAAAATTTTATCCTGTAGAGGGAGACCGCTTCAGAGCCAATGCAAAACAAATTCATCTATGTAATTGTTCTTTTCTAAATAATAAAATACAGGGTTCAAGGTACAACGTAACCAATTCAATTTAAACAAACAAATGAACAAACAAAAAATAAATAAAAAACAAGCTCCATGTACCAACATCATCAAGGTCAAGGTGGCCAGAACTCTGCCCTCCAGGAGATAATTCTGCGTCATTCTTTAACCTCCACAACAACAACAAAAAAACGCCTTGCAATTCTCTCTGAGTTGGTATCCAAGCCTTATGTTAAAGGTCCTTCAACCCAATTAAAATTAAGATTTATTTGAGAAAGTGGAACTCCCTTACTTATTAGCAGTAACTTACACTAAATGTAAAAGGAGAGTATGACTGAGAAAGTTAACTGAGGGGTGAAGGCATGGAAGGACCACAGTAGGGTCAATGCAGTACCCTCCCATGAAGAAGGGCCAAGGTGAAGAATGGAGAGATGTGGCCATTTTGGCCAATTTTCCTAGAATCAGTGCAGAGCATCTATGTGTATGGAAAGTACAGGGTGGGACAAAAGTAGGTTTACAGTTGTTCATATGGAAAATAATACAATAATTAATAAATAATAATACAAGAATAAACTCTGTTTTACATACTCACAACTGTAAACCTACTTTTGCCCTATGTGCAGGGCTTATATAATGTGAGCACAGAGATGTCTGTGGCATTACAAATTCAGGGGAAAATGTCAAGACCTAAAAGGCACAGAGGTACATGGAGGACAAGACAACTGGGTATTAAAAGAACACTCTCTTAAGAAAATAAGTCTAGAAAAATTGGATATCTGATATTTTATATTTTTACTTTATCTTCTTGTGGATGTGAGTAGGCGATGCGTTTGAGGAAATTGGAAAATTTGGTTGACAAATGTGAGCATTTATATAATTTCTTGGTCCTTTAAGCTTTTCTGCTAGAGCTTACATAATTCTATGTGTCAAATATTTTGGCAAACTTTTTAATTGGTTCTTTTCCAGGTTTAAATACTGCAGCTGGCAAGTGTTTCTTCAAAATTACTATGGTAAAAAACCGCCAGCTGCCCCGGAGATCACCCCTTCCTAGTGAAGAGCTGTTGCTAGGACACGGCTGTCCTACCAGTGTCTGCAGGTCCCGGTCTCACCCCTCACATTTAAGTAAGGCCAACTGGCTGAGTTCTGCTCAGTGAATTATGGGCAGAATTGATGATCACAACTTAATAAGCCTCACCATGTAAAACAAGGCCACACATGCAATCCTCTCCTCTTTTCCTTCATGCCAGCTAGGTGTTGACTCCCAGGATAGTCTCTGGAAACATGTGTTGAAGGTTTGGTCAGCCTGGATCCCTCTGTCTCCAATTAGAGCTGTGGGTTGGACTTTATTTAAAATCATTTGGAGCCTGAATATAGTAGGACTTTGTGTCTTTTCTTATACAAGCAGGTATCCTTTTGGCTCACAATGGAATCCACATCTAATTATTTTATACTAGAGGCCCGGTACACAAAATTCATGCATGGGAGGGGGTTGTCCCTCAGCCTGGCCTGTACCCTCTCCAATCTGGGATTGGAATCAGGCATAAACCTGCAGTCGGACATCCCTCTCACAATCCGGGAATGCTGACTCCTAACCACTCGCCTGCCTGCCTAATTGCCCCTAACTGCTTCTGCCTGCCAGCCTGATCACCCCCTAACTGCTCCCCTGCTGGCCTGATTGATGCCTAACTGCTCCCCTGCTGGCCTGATCACCCCCAACGGCCCTACCCTGCTGGCCCAATCACCCTCAACTGCCCTCTCCTCTGGACTGTTTGCTCCCAACTGCCCTCCCCTGCCAGCCTGATTGGCCACAACTGCCTTCCCCTGCTGGCAATCTTGTGGCAGCCATCTTGTGATGACATGAGGGTGTCGCGTGAGGGTGCGAGGATCACCTAGGCTTTTATTGGTATAGACTAGAGGCCCGGTGCATGAAATCCATGCATGGGGGGAGGGTCCCTCAGCCTGGACTGCAACGACACAAGTGTACTATGCCTGGCCTGGCCAGCAGCCCTCTGCGTCCAGGTGTGGAACACTTGCGACATTGCCAGGGCAACGACGCAAGTGTTCCCCCACCCCTCGGCCACTCTGTGCCCACTGCCCAGAGGCCCTCTGCAACCAGGGTGGAATGCTTGCCTCATTGCCGCTCATGTTACCCGCTCTCAGCAGCTACCACCCTGGGACTGGGGGACTCTGGCAGGGCTGAGAGGACTGGGCCCCACCATCTTGTGGCTTTGGGCGCCACCAGCTTTGTGGTGGAGTGATGGTTAATTTGAATATTACCCTTTTATTAGATAGGATATTGGGGTAATGGGAGGGAAATGTTTAAAGTGTCTTTTCTCTGCAAAGATTCAACCCAAATCTTAATGCATCCAAAGAACTCACATATTGCATTTGTGTCTGCTAAGAGGCCTGTAAATAGTGTCTAGTCAGTTGTATGTGAATGGTATTAGATTCCTTAACAGAGCAGGTCCCTGACAGCTTTAAAAGACAATCCTAGTGACTTGGCAATCATGGGATAAGACCTGAAATTCAACAGAGAATCGGCATTTAACTTAACGAAGATTGTGACTGTACTGGTCATTCACTAAAGGTCATTCACAGAAGGCAGTGATAACCATTAAACAATTGTAATGGGATTCTAAAATACACACATGAAGCAAGGAGGGTTTTTTTTGTTGTTGTTTGGTTTCGGATTTTTTTAAAGATTGTCTTTTTCTCTCCTAAACTTTAGAGAAATTACAGAACAGGACAGAGTGGCTTATGATTATAGAAAATGGTACTCTGAAAGCTATGGGGCACAAGTAACATAAGAACAGCATGACATGCTGTTCTTATGTTACTTGTGCCCCATAGCTTTTAGAATAGGTGGTGGGGGGGAAGGGTTAGGGAGAGATTGACCAAAGAATTTATATGCATATATGCATAACCCTTGGGCACAGACAATAGTATGGCAAAGGGCTAGTGGGGGCAGGGTGAAGGGGATCAATAGAAAAAAAGGGGGGGGGGACATATGTAATACTTTCAACAATAAAGATAATTTTTTTAAAGTCTATAATGAAAAGAAATACCAGCAACAAACAGTTCTGCCAGCCACGGCCAGTTTTCCAATCGTGAATCTTGAGACATTTTTAACAGAAGATATTTAAATGATTAACTTTATAATGAGTCAATGACAGTATTCAGTTACATAGAATAAAGTTAAATGGGGGGACAGTGAAGGTGCTGAAATCAAGAAGTAATTGCAAAAGCCACTGCTGTGGTTCTATTTTTTGCAGGATAATTAAACCGATTTAAGGAAATGATGGGATTTATAGACAAATTGAGAGGTCATCTAATCCACCAGTTTTTCAAAAGCCAATCCTCTGATTTGTGCTGGGTTGAGATACTGTTTTCACAGTTAATGGCCAAATGAAATAAATTAGGAAAATGAATGGGCTCCTTAATAAAATATTCAACATAAATTGCTGTTTATCCTACAATTTATGCGCTTCCTAATTTTTATGCTAAAATGTTCCTTCTTTAAAGGAATTTCAGTCATGATATTTTTACTGGTTGTTGGTTTTGTTTTTTAGTATCTGACCAAAATCAAAGTAACCTTTTATTCCTTTTTAAAATTGTACTGGTTTCTGAAATTCTGGAAGCCATTCATCTAATTCATAACCTGCATTCAAGAAGGACTAAATTCTAAAACAGAATCCTATGTCATATTTTTTTTAGAAATGAAGGTAAGTTTGTAAGATCCCTGGATAAAACTTTTCTATGCTAAAGACATTTCACCACTATAAATGCCTTTTTACCTCCAATATCAATGTCTCAAAGGCAGATTACATTACAGGAACTTTCTCCTGCCAGTATCATAGAAGTTTAGAACTGGATAAGACATCTAAAAACATGTTGAACTGCCACCTTTGATGTAGAGATGGAGATGAGGGCACCCAACAGCGGATCTGTTTTATATGGCTGGGTAATTGGACAAACAGATCCTTTCATGCCTCATCCACACTCTTTCCTATATACCATATGGGCTCGTTCCTTAAGCAGATCCCATTTGCCATGACAGACCTCTTAAAAATTTGGGAAGCTTTGATTCAATCTAAGTTTTATCTATATAGTTCCTCTATTATAAAAATAATAATGCTTAGTAGAAATTGCATGTCATTTGAATATTAAATTAATTGTATACTCCCATATTTATTCCATGTACAGAAAGCCTTCATGTGGGAAATGCTTGCCAACAGGGGGGTCAGGATGCCAGCAGAGTGTGCCCTACTTGTGAGAGTTGGGTTTACTTCAAGTGTAGAGAAAGGAGCAGAGCCAAGATAAACATATTTGTTTCTTAAAATAGCATATATTTTGGAAAACATCATCCCCTATTTACAACTGATATACAAATTAGAGCAAGATATGGAAAAAATAATTGTGTAAAATTCTTAAGCAAACTGAACTCTTCTACATTTCAAATGATGATAGAATGCCAAGATTTTGTAGGAAATTGAATTCTTCTATATTATGATCAACTTAGATCTGTGTCACTGGCAGTTTTAAATCTTTCAAGGCAGGCATTTTTAACCGAGATTTCTAGAACCCAATTTTCATATGACTGTAGGTTATATGTAAACACAGAACTGTTGTAGGAATATTCACCTAACACAGTTGATATATACAAATTAGAGAGGAGGCATAAGTAGAAAATATGAAATCAGACAGAAAAGTGGCACAGAAAGTAAAATGGGAATTTGCTGCTGAAATGTTAGCTCCACCACTTCATAGCCCAGGAAGTAGAGAAAATTAACACTTCTCTCCTGAGTTGCCCAGCAGTGAGGACAGCCAGGGGTCCTAGGGAGAAAAATGGGCATATCCAGTGTGGGTGTCAACACTGCGCTTTGTCTACTTTGAAAACTGATGCACAGGCTTCTGGTAGATCACCATGTAACCCTTCTGACATCTACTACACTGGCCTCAGTGGAGCATTCTATTAGCATGAAGCAAGTGTTACATAAATGAAAGCTTTTATCATGCTATAATGTACATGTATGTGTATACAAATATGTAACAAATACATGTATATGTTTGTGTCTGTAATTCATCTGTATAACCATATATTTAATGGAATAAATATTTGTACTTTTCCACTATCTTACTATACACACACACACACACATAGGTGTGTTGGAGATGACTTGCAACTCTTGGCCTATCAACTCCTGCCCCAGTTACGTCACCTTTCTTGCAACAAAGGCTCTAACTGTGCTTCCCTGTTTCATCTCACCCTGTACCCCTTCCTCTGGGTACTCGCTGCCATAAACAATGCTTCTGTATGTACAAAATTTAACCCATTCCTCTCACCTAGCCTACCCAGTTCAAAACTTCTAGTTCTGCCTGCAACTGCTCATCTTTCCAGCTCAATCCCTTTTCAGAGTTGAGATATTTTTCTTTTCCTCAATAATTGCCTCCCTTTTTCTGCTCACAACAACTGTTATGTTCTTAAGGAGATAAGACTTATCTTTTTCTTTTTTTTACCCTTGTAAACATTGATGTTAACAAAGGTATGCAATTTGGACAAATAAGTATGTGTGTTATTACTCGCCACAGAATTTTGTTCATACTAGGATATGTAATTGATATGCATTTCTCTACAAAATCTTAAGTGATATTTAAATGGGAATCGTGTGCAAGTGAAATTACAGGAAACCTAGGATAATGATTCCCAGTTTTGACATTGCATCTTTTGTTTTGGAGCTGAAAATGTCTGCTCTCAGCTGACTCGTTTGCTAAGCAAGGTAAAAATACGGAGTGTTTTTTGGTTTGTTTTCTCTAACAGATAGTCTTTTTGTGGACAAATGGGGAGAGAGTTAGTCTAGCATTGTTTCAGTTCCTAGCTCAGTTCCTCCTGCATAGCTCACTAGCAATGCTTAGTAAATAACTGATTCTAGGAAGTTTGAAAAGCATGCTCTCCACAGTGAAATTCATTGTACTAAGGGCAAATATATACCAGCTGCCAAAATTAACTTATAAAGAAGTAAATATTATTCAGACACACATACCATCTCTTAAATGTAGACATCAGCATCTGTTATAATATTTTCATATTTTTGTTTAAAATTGACTGTGTGGAGGGAAGCCGTGACTTCATACCGTTGACATCTCTGGGGTATTCAGTGAATTGAGGGCGGTTGTGGTGGGCACAGTGTGCATATTCTCTGGCATTTGTAACCACTTTTTAAGAAATGGACCTGCATTCTTGTTATCCACCAATGCACTGAGGGAGTTCTGTTGTTATTCTGAAATATTTTGAGCAAAGACAAGAGCACATGCAGCCATGGCTCATCATCCTCTAGCAGGCGGTATTTGTAGATAAGATGGCTGGCTCCACGGTGTGATGTGACAGGCTCCACAGAAACCCTTTGCCAGTTTCTCCTTTCTTGGCTTCTCACTTTACTGAAAAAAAGGCACCAGCCAAGTACCAGCCTATGGGGTAAGGCAATGCAACATAGTGGTTAAAAGCCTGAAGTCTGGAGCTGAAGCTGGGTGACTGACTCCAAAGTTCAGCTCCAGTACCAACCAGCTGTGTAACTTTGATCATGCACCTAACCTCTCTGGGCTCCCGTTTTCTCTCTATAATGAAGAAAAGAATAGCACCTTGTTGTTGTGGAGTTAAAAATGTCAATATATAGAAAGTCTTTACAATAGAACCCATCATATACTATGTGTCATTGTAGCTATTTTTACTGAGCATTTTTCTAAAGATAGAAAACTCTAAGCTAAAATCAGAAATTAGTAACTGTATAAACTAATATAATATTTATGCCAACTATAACTGAACATAAATTAGAAAAAGAAATTAGAAACTATACTGTGTAGGAAGTCCAGTGGGTAGAGGAACATCTATGAAATTATCACCACAATCAATATAAAAACTTTGATCACTGCCAAGGACTTTTTGCTTCATTACTGTTTATTTCTTCCTCCACCCTATTCTCAGGCAACCACTGATCTTTCTGTCACTATCTTATATTTTCATGAATTTTACATAATGGAAATAGCATAGTGTATGCTATTTTTTTCATTTATAAATGTCATATCAATATGGTTAATGATGTTGTTCAAATGTTTAATTATTTATTGTTGACTATTACAGATGTCCCCCATAGCCCCCTTCCATCCCCCTCCATCCAGCCCTTACCCCACCCAAGGTCATTTTGTATTTTTGCTGATATTTTTGTTTAGTGTGCTAGCAATTACTGAGAGTTGTAAAAATTTCTACTATAATTCTAGACTTGTCTGTTTCTCTATTTAATTTCATCATTTTTTTCTTCATGTATTTTAAGACTATTATAAGGCACATACATTTATAATGGCTATTTTCTCTTTTATTGTTTTAAAAGATTGTGTCTATAGTAGTACTATCTGGGTTGAAGTACATTTATCTGATATTAAAATAGTCACTCTGGCTTTTCAGCACTTACTGTTTGCATGGTGTATATTTTTTTCTATCCATTCACTTTCAACGTATCTGTTTATCTATTGGTATATTTAAAGTGTGTTGGTAATAGGAAACTTCTAATAGGGAATTGCTTTGTTATCTTACTCTGTTAATTTCTGCTGTTTTAATTAGAATTTTTTTAGACAATTAACATTTAATATAATTGTTATTTGGTTGAGGTCTACCATTTCATTATATTTTCTATTTCTTTCATCTGCATTTTATTCCTTTGTTCTTTCTTTTCTTCTTTCCTTTGAATTGTTTGAATAATTTTTGCATTCTATTTTTTTTAAATAATTGTTGGCTATACATTTTTACTCCTTTTTCTAGGGATTAAAATTATGTACTTAACCTAGTGTCTACATAGAGTTGATGTCCTACCAGCTCCTTTAAATATATATACACCTTTATGTTATATTTGTTATAAATATTACTTGTTTATATAAATTTATTTTATATATATGTATATATATATTAAATCTATTTATATATATTACCCAATATAAAAATTTTATTTTAATAATCATATGTATTTTAAATAGTTTTATTGACCTATATATTTCCTGTTTATGTTGCTATATCTTTATTCCTGAAGAAACAAGCGTCCCTCTGATATTTCCCTTTAGCTTGTAGAACTTCCCTTAATGTATTTACATAGCAGTAAATATGTTATAAAAATAACATTACATATAACACAGCCCATTATGGAAAATCTGGACTGTGATATATGCATAGGCACCCAATAAATATTTATTGAAGAATTGAGGGATACCATCATTTTTACCATCATCATCATCATAGCATTTATAAAACATTTATTATGTGTCATGTGCTGTTCTAAACTCTTCCTGTGCATTTTTTAAAATCTCAGAACAATCCTTCTGTTTTATATAGCATATGTGGAAATTGAGGCACAACAATATTTAGTAACTTTCCCAAGTTTATGAAGTTAGTAAGTAGTGGAGCCAGAGCCAAAAAACCAGGCCATTCTGCAAAGAGTGCTTTTAACCAGTATAAAAAGAAGAGCATATGTCAGTACTTTCTCCCTAGGAAATACCTTTAAATATTGATTTCATTTAGTAACACATCATTAGGTACCATTTGACATTTGTTATCACTTCATTATTTAGTTTTGCAATTTCAACACCCCCACCTCTGCCATCCTAGCTACTGTTCCAAAAGTGGAAGCAGCGTGGAAGCATTCAATCCCACTTTCAGGCCCTCCTCACTTCATCATGAATATTTTTATTTTCTTTAAACATTTTAACTAAAAACAGAACCATTTAGAAAATAGATCAAATAAACATCTTTATTGTTGAGAGCATTACAAATGTCCTGACGTTTTCCTCCCCCCCTGCCCCCCCCCCTGCCCCCCCAGTTCTCCCCACCCCAGGCTATAACAAGTTTTTTAAAAGACAGTTTGGAAAAACTTCTCAAACACAAAATACCATCTAATGTTTTGTGGGTTTTGTGTGTGTGTGTGTGTGTGTGTGTGTGTGTTTGCCTCTACCAATAGCATTCTCCATTTATTTTACCAGTTTATCCCGAATTCCTCCTTGATGGCCAGCATGAAGTCTAACTCAACCAAAACTTTCTCTAAATAGCTGTGTTCTCTGCATTTTTTAAAATAACTCACCTATATTTTTTGAATTGCCTTTCCAGTTATTTCATTCTAAGAAAGTTTCTTTTCTTCTTTAAACAGATCAAAGAAGGACTCCTTGAAGGAGGATAATCATGTCCTATATATTCATTGTGTGTCTTACCCTCAAACTGTTCAATAAATCCTTGCTTAATGAACAAATGAAGAAAGCCCCTAGCAGGGTTATTACAAGCACTGAAAAGTGTTAAAGTAAAATAAAAAGAGCTAAAATCTACATATAACCTCCTACCTCCATTTGCTCACTCTTCTAAATGATTTTTTACTGAAGAGAACTCTTCAATTTTTTTTTTTATTTCTAGTCCTCAGCTCCTTCTCTCTACCTTTAATGTTTATTAAATTTAACTAGATGACAAAATGCTAGCACTGAACCCTTGCTTTCTTCTCTAATTATCTCCTCCCTTTGGCTTTCCCTTGTCAAATATTTCTTCAAAATGATTTTATCAAAGAATCGTTTTCCATACCCAAACAAAATATTCCAAATGAAACTTAATCATGGCTGTTGAACAGATGTTTAATTTAATGTCATTATATTTAGAGCAAATTTGGGGTAAGCAACACCGTAATGAGAAAGCTTAAGCATGAAATATCTATTTCAATTCCAGAAGCAAAACTTTTTGGCAAATGAAACAAACTTGTTTATCATAATACCCATGGATGTAAAAAATATCCATAGGTAGATTAACATGTGAATTAATATCTTGCTTAAAAAATATCTCATTACCACCCAATGAAAACAAAGACTTGGGTTCTGATAGCATGCATGTTTATTATGCCAGGAAAACTTTTTAAATGTACAAGTTAAACAATGATTTTCTAATTTACAAGACATATCCAAAGTTTGGAGTCTATGCTACTCCCCCGGGAACTTGTTTGGTAACATAGATGTGAGCCTGGGATGGGAAGTGTTTTAAATGAACCCTTCCAGGTACTGGGAAACAATTTCTATTTGGCTGTACTTTTCCTTATTAAACTCCCATCAGGTTGGTGGGTGCTTGGACATGAAAGGAGCAAATTCTTCACAAGGTTGTGACCCGCCGTGATGGGCTTTGGCAAACAATAAAAAGGCTAACTCCCCAGCTGTGGACATGTCAACTAGTAAACCTCAAAAGTAGGGTCACTGACCAAAGAGAAAGTCTTAATTTTCTATAGGTTAAAAAAAAATAGGGAGCACAGGCGGAGAGTAGAGAGATGGTAAAATCAGGAATAAGAAATAGACTTACAGGTGTGAGCCAGGATGGAAACCAGTGCCTTGCTTGCTTCTCAAGTAGAAAAAAGAGAAAGCAATAAGCAACAGAAGATTCTTAATGATCTGAAAATGGCCACAGATGCCTGGGGCTGGGTCTATTTCAGCCCAATAATGAGTTGTGGGGCTTGTGGAGTCATTTATGTGGCTCTGCAGGCTGGAGCCCAAGGGCGCTGTTCATTAGGAAGCAGGGACTGTACCTAAGGGTTGTTTGTGTTGGTCTTTCTTGCCAATATGAATTGTTCATTAGCATCTGAGAAAAGAAAAAAAACAAAACAAACACCCACTCTCTCTTTCTAGATAAATGTTTTAAAATAAAACTTGTTTTTTGGGGGTTGAGGTGAGCAAAAAGAAAAAAAAGGTGTTCAGTAGAAGTCGTTAAACCCCTTTGGTGATAGTTGACAGGTAGGTCTGTGCAGCATAAATCAATTCAAAATCACTGCAAGACTAACCAGATTTTATTATGAAAATGACATATTAATATGCTTGGTCCAGTTTGTTGTTGGGTTAACTTGATATTATTAGATAAACCAATAATGCAAGCTTTGAACTATTAGTCCCATTGTATAGTCATTGCAAATACCCACTACCCCAGGAATTCTTTGAATATGGAAACCTAAATTATAACCTATGGATGAATAAGAGTGATGGAAGATTCTGGAATTTTGAATCCAAAAGAATTGGTGAATATACCAGCTACATAGGGACTTCTGTCTTTTTCTATGTGATGTTACAGTATAGAGGTCTCTTACTTTTTGCTGGGGCATTCAGGTTTAATAGCATCTTAGGAGTAATGATTTTCTTTCTTTGTGGAATATTTGTCGGTAATGGTTTGGAAATACTAATACATTTCTTTGTTTCTCCTTTTACTGAAAGTCTCCAGAAAGTAATTTGGAGAGTTAAAAATATATGTAGCCTGGAGTCTATAATAAGATATTTAAAAAAATAAATAAAATGAAGCAAAATAAACCAAAAATAAGTTTTATTCCCAGATGGAGGTTTTCAAAGCCTAGGACAAAGTCCACAGAAAAAGTTATGTAACAGATTAGTGACAGGAAGGCTTAGAAACAAATCCTGAACTGCACAAAGTTTGCCTCTTATGACATTTGACTAACACTCTCCTGAAGGGCTGAAGCAATTGCTGCACATCAGAACCAACTTTATCCTGGAGGTTTAATTGAGGTTAACTGTTCTGTTGCCTTAATTACTGTGCATTTCCCTAGCACTTCTAGCAAATATTCCATTGGCCCTAGCTCTGGCAATATCCACTGAAATGTTGTAAAATGACTAATGACTGAAAGGGAGCAACACTTTAAGATAGCCCCTTCAAGACTAGATTAGCTCTGGAGATGGTCCAGTGCTGATGGTTTATCAGCAAGTTGTGCTGTAGTGATTTAAGGAGAACACATCTTTTCCACAATATATTTGGATGTGGAGACATACAGATGCTTTCACAGCCCAACATGGCAAATTAACAACCCAACATTTATAGGTACCCTTTATTTCTTGACCATGATTACTTATTATACATTCTCTCTCTTTTTTAAAAATTTTATTTTATTGTTTAAGGTATTACAAATAGTAGTACATATGTCTCTTTTTTTCCCCCATTGACCTCCCCACAGCCTCCCCTATACCCCAACCCAGCACTTGCCCTCTCTCCCTGCCCCTGCCCCGCCCCAGTGTCTTGTGTCTGTTGGTTATGCTTATATGCATGCATACAAGTCCTTCCCTTGATCTCTTATCCCCTCAACCCTCCCCTACATTCCCGCTGTAGTTTGACAGTCTGTTCAATGCTTCTTTGCCTCTATCTATTTTTGTTCAACAGTTTATAATGTTCTTTATATTCCACGAATGAGTGTGGTATACCTTCTCTTTTTAATTAAAAGGGCTCTCTTACTAACAAATCTGTCAAGACCAAGAATCTCAAACCTTTAAACTATTTCTAATCTTAACAGTATGTGAAATTACTAAGGAATCAGAAATGCCAATATGAAAATTTATCAGACCCACCAGCTGCATGGACGTATTTTTTCCAGAGTGTCTTCTGCTCCTGGTTTTAATGTTAATGTATTTCCATTGCCTTCCTTCAAGTGAAAAATCCCTTATTTCTCTCTGCCCTCGGTCCATACGAGTCTTTTCCAATGGTCAATATCACTATTATTTCTCTTGGAAAGTGTGAAATTTTTTGAATGCACCACAGTGACTTTTTTTTTTTTGTCAATTTAGCTACGCTCTGTATGTTTTACTTGGCTTAAAAGGAACTAAACTCCCAGTGCCAAGTTTAGCAATTGGAGCTGACCACCTACAGAATCAGATTAAGAAAATGAGTAAATGATATGAATTTTCTCCAAAGCAAATGCTTGCCATATGCTTCACAACTTCCAATGTCTTACGATGAAGTAAAATAATGAGTTGTGATTCAGCAAAATTTACTTTATTATTTAACCTGGTAACACCTTAGATGGCATATTTCCTAGACATGTCACTCCTTCCTGATATTGGTGATTGATAATTTTCATTTAGAACTTGTATTATAAAAGATGATATTTAGGTCATTGGAAGGTGTTGCAGACTGGAGGTTCAAATTGATTTCTTTTCACTAGGGGCATTTTCTTGGAACACTAATTTGTCCACTACTTCATGTAGTTTCTGGACAACTGCCATTCATTGATTTTGTACCATGTTTTCAAAAACTGAAAGTTGAATTAATAAGGAATCTCCACAAGAAATATATTATTGAACTAATGACTCTTCATTCATATGCATCATTTTAATACTTACCAATAAAAGAGAGTGGAAAAAAGAGATGATATTCTTTTTTTTTTAAATTTAGTAAACATGGCAAAGTACCAAAAATATATATAAATGAATCAAAATTCTCATGTACCCAGTAAACAATGTTAAAAATAATAAAATATTGCCATGATATATATTTTTCAAGGAAATGTAACCTTAAAGAAAAAATAATAAAACTGTTAAGTCTCTTCCCCAAACCTTTCCAACTTTTTCCTTTCCCAGAAACTACCACTATCAAATACTTGTGTATGTTTTCAATCCAACATTGTGTGTATGCATGTCTACATAATTTTGTGTTTATTTTATATAAATGGTGTCATAGTGTTTGTTGATATTATTTAACTGTATTATGAGAAAATGTAAAGTGATTACTATGAAGTTAGTTTTTCTATGCTCAGATTAATTTCAGCACTCTGATGAACAATCGTATTCATTTTTAATTCTTTTCATTTTAGTTTTTGTTTGCATTTTTATAGACAATTATCTCTTTGCCTATAAAAACTCTTATATTCATTTTCTTTTTCTTATCATTAGCTGGGCAAGGACTGCCAGGAAAATGTTGACTAGTAGAGGTGGAACTAGTCATCCTTATCTTATTTCTGACTTTATAAGAATTGCTTCTGAACTTCTACCATTAAGCACTGTTTGATGTAGATAACATTTACTAGGGAAAGAAAGTGTCTGTCTATTAATAACGTGCTAAGAACTTTGTTGATAATGAGTATTGAATGAAACAATTGCTTTTTCTTCAACTGTTGAGATGGTAGTATATGCTTTCTACTTCCTAATCTGCCGGTGTGCTGAATTACATTAATATACTGCATGTAATGCCATTTTTGTATATTTTGAATATTCCTACTTAATCATAGAACATTATTCTTTTATGGATTGGTAAATTTGGTTTCTTAATATTTTATTTAGATTTTTGCATCGATGTGCTTGATGAAATTAGGTTATACTTTTATTCTTACACTAGAGGCCCAGTGCATGAAATTCATGCGGGGGGGAGGGGGGGGGCTGTCCCTTGCCCAGCCTGGACCCTCTCCAATCTGGGACCCCTTGAGGGATGTCTGAGTGCTGGTTTAGGCCCATGGTGGGATTGAGCCTAAACTGGCAGTTGGACATCCCTCTCACAATCCAGGACTGCTGGCTCCTAACTGCTCACCTGCTTGCCTGCCTGCCTGATTGCCCCTAATCACTTCTGCCTGCCAGCCTTATCACCCCCTAACCACTCCCCTGCCAGCCTCATTAACACCCAACTGCTCCCCTGCCAGCCAGATCGCCCCCAAATGCCCTCCCCTCCCGAATTGGTCGCCCCCAACTGCCCTCCCCTGCCAGCCTGGTCTCCCCCAACTGCCCTCCCCTGCAGGCCTGATCTCACTCCCAACTGCCCTCCTCTGCTGGCCAATTTGTTTCTGATTGGTTGGTTTCTATGCCAGTCAGTGTCACACGCTCCACCTCTTAGGCAGCCATTGACTCCTCACACTTCTCCCAGGTTTGTTTCTGATTGGTTGGTTTCTATGCCAGTCAGTGTCTCTGGGCCTATCAATGGGGCCTGATCGGAAAGACAGGGCTGGTCAGCAGCCCTGGTGGATGACTGGAGAGAAAGAGAGAGGCAAGTGCTGATTAATAGTTGCCACAGAGGCTACGGATCAAGCTTCTCTCTGGGCCTGATTCGCAGCACTGACAACCCATGGCAACCCAGCACTGACTGCAGGACTGACTTCTGGTTGGTCGAGTCTCCAGTCATGTCAGAGCCAGGGTTTTTATATATTAGGATAGTCTGTACTAGATTTGGGTATTAAAAACTAGACTCATACTTTGGAAAGGATGGATACCCCTTTTTTTCCTTTTCTCTGACTCACTTCAAATAAGATTGAAATTATGTGTTCTTTGAAAATTCAGTAACACTTGTCAATGAAACAGTCTGAAACTGATTTTATTTATAATGTGCGTGTATAAAAAAAAGTATGTACAATGTGGAAGTTACCAATTTACTATAAATTCATTTTTAGTGTTATTTGTCTAATCAACATATATTTTATATAATAAAGTATATTTTATGGTTTTCTACAAAATTATACATTTATCTAAATTTCATATTAATTGACTTTTTTTTTCAAAAAATTATCTTAAGGATCTAATCCTCTGCTGTTTATTCATTCTCTGAATTTGTAATTTGAATGATTATATATTAAATTTCAGAATCCCTATTTAGTCGATTTAAAAAATCTTCCTGTCCTTTGTATATAAAGTTATCTTCTTTATGTATCACTTACATTTTTTATTGCTTTTAACCTTTCAAATACAAACTGTTTTTAAATTTCTCCTATGGTTTGAATTTATCAGAATTTACATTTTCCTATTGTGCCCTCTGTCTCAGGTGTCCTTTCTCTTATTTATTGCTTCTTATGCCTTCCAACTTTTAGTAGAAATCTCAGTCCTTTCCTCTTATGGACTCAAGAATTCTATCTGTTCAGGCCTCTAGCTAGTGTCACTATCACCATAAGAATGTCTTTAAGAGGTTATTTATTCAAAATATTTATATTCTTGGAAGGAAGCCATGAAAAGTAGAAGAGTTGGAAGAGAGGATTTGGGGCAATTTCCAGAGTTTTTTAACCTGCCATATTAATCTAAAATCAGAACACTGGTTTATAATATTAAAAATTAAGAAGCAATTAAAATAGAAAAATACAATAAAATCTCAAGTTAGATTCATTAAAAATTTGAGATAAGCACTAAAATTATCTTCTATTGTAATTGTGAAGGAAGTACAATTACCAGGAAAAATAACACACATGATAATAGACTTTAAATTATTTAAATATATAGTATATAAAGATTTCTTAGCACTTATATATGATGCACTTTTTAGTAAAATCATACTGATGAATGACATGTGAAACCCATCTTTTGCATGCCTGGATTTCATTTTTATAATTTTTTTTCAGGGGAACCTTTGTTTTTCCTCCTTGTGGTAAAAGGTCCCTTTCCTATTTCCTTTCAAAATATAAGAGGTCATGGGAGGTTTCTTGTTCTCATTCATGGTTTTGATAAATGACTGATGGGGGTTAAAGCAATGACTTTTTTCTAGGAATATTTACAGTCCAGCTGAAACAAAGAAATATGAAATAAAAGAATGGGTCTGGAGTGGTAGAAGTTCCATACCAGTAAATAGATTGGGCATTTGTGGTATTAGGCTAATCTTAATACCTCCCCTAAAATCATATTATATAGATGATTGACTTTGAGCAAAGCCCAGCTCTAGCACTAATAAAAATCAAACTTAGTATATGTGTTTCTGAGATCATGCTACTGGTAAAGTTTGAGAATATCATTGAAATGTATAATAAGTATCCTATATAATAAAAAAGAAACATACAAACTAACCATCCCTCCGCTATGCTCAAGCCATGCCCACCAGCCACACCCATCAGCCAATCAGGAGCAAGTATGCAAATTAACCCAACTAAGATGCCGCGGCCACAGAGCTGGAGCAAGCAGGAGGCTTGGGTTGCCTCCAGCAATGGAGAAAGCCAAGCTTCCCGCCTGCCCTGGTCAATTATAGAACATAAATAAATCCCAGATACCTGCTTCCAGCCAGCTGTGGCCTCCACTCAAGGAGGGGCTGGGAGCCTGGTTTGCCAGGGGCAACACTGAAGGAGGTGTGACCAGCCTGAAACCGGCCCTCAGCCCCTCACCCAGGCTGGCCAGGCACCCCAGCAGGACCTCCACCCTAATCTGCAACACCCTTCAGGGCAAACCAGCCGGCCCCCACCTGTGCACCAGGCCTCTATCCTATATAATAAAAGGATAATATGAAAATTGACCCTAACAGCAGAATGACTGGGAATGACTGGTCACAATGACACACACTGACCACAGGGGGCAGATGCTCAATGCAGGAGCTTTCCCCTGGTGGTCAGTGCGCTCCCACAGAGGGAGCTCTGCTCAGCCACAAGCCAGGCGGATGGCTGCCAGCACAGTGGTGGTAGTGGGAGCCTCTCCTGCCTCCTCAGCAGCACTAAGGATGTCCAACTGCAGCTTAGGCCTGCTCCCCGCTGGCAAGTGGACATCCCCCTATGGCTCCCGGGCTGCCGGAGGGATGTCTGACTGCCAGCTTAGGTCTGATCCCCCAGGGAGCAGGCCTAAGCCAGCAGGTGGACATCCCCCAAGGGGTCCCAGACTGCGAGAGGGCACAGGCTGGGCTGATTGGACCCCCCTCCCCCCCCGCAGTGCACAAATTTTTGTGCACTGGGCCTCTAGTATTTAAATAATTAATTATTTTAAAATTTCTCACATTTAGATTCATTGCATCTGCTTTAATTTGTGAGCTTTTTATCACAAGCTTAAGATATCCTAAATATGTGACTAAAGTTTATTAAAACTTCATTGTATGTCGTCTAAGTGATCAAGTATATAATGAAGATACATGAATACTAAATTATATGATGCAATCATATACCAGATATTCTTAAATTTGGTTGAATTGTTTAGTGCTTTTGGAAATTGATGAGATTTTAATTTTCCCAGAAAAATTGTACATAAAAATTGAAGGTACAATGGCCCTAAATCCCAAGTCAGAGCTCAAATCATAATCTCTGATTCTAAGACCTCCAGTTGTTTATAGCATACAGGTAAAACTGATCCTGAATCATCGCAGAAATAGGACTGTTACATTTCATTTTCAGATGATGGTGTCTTGTTCTTTCCAATGTTTCCATATTTTCTGAAATCAGATGTGTTTGGTCAGTGATACCACTTTAAATTCTGGGTCCCTAAGCAAGACAAGCAAATAAAAAGCAGATGCCTCTTTATACAAAACACAAAATTGCTGATTTATATTGGAGAGACACTTTTATTCCCAGGTTTTCTCACCCAAGTGTCCCTCATATACATTCTTTTGCTACCCACTCAGGACATACGACCTTTCCTTCCCCACTCCCAAGGGTCAGCTCCAACATTCTTAGATTTTTTTTAAATCCATTTTGAACTATTTGATACATACAATTTTAGAATACAATAGA
The DNA here is from genome assembly GCF_964212035.1 of Myotis nattereri. Classification (NCBI taxonomy): domain Eukaryota; kingdom Metazoa; phylum Chordata; class Mammalia; order Chiroptera; family Vespertilionidae; genus Myotis; species Myotis nattereri. The sequence goes on from NC_138082.1 coordinate 23,761,380, forward strand.
CCTCAGGGACATAAAGTCCTTTTATGAAATAAAATGTTAATGTATTTCTTGTTATTATTTTGTGACTGCTAACTTAAACACATCTCTTTCCTTCACTTTCTGGCCCTTGAACACATACAAAAGCCCTATGTGGCATATCCTTATTTTTCAAAGTTAATGGATTATGGTGTCTATTAGATTATTTTTTTTAAAAGAAAATGTATTTGGGAAGAGTCTCTTGAAAGCTTTGAACATAATTAAGATAGCCCATGGGTGTTGAGAATTACTATTTTTTATATTTATTGAACCAACTCTTCTGGAACATTGCTTGTTGTGAGTTAAAGCCATTTTGCACTCTTCTAATGCTTTCAAAAGTATGGCATTTTACAAAATCCAAGTAACTTACCTCTATGTACTATATAATTTATATTATCCATTTAAAGGTATCTATTAGATTAAAAGTGATGTTCCCTATAACCTAAACAAATAACTGGGCTTTTTATGGAAGGCATTTATTAAAACATATATCAGAAATGGAAGAAAAAATTTGAAGCTTTCAAACAAACTTTATTTTGTTTAACAAATAACAGAACATTAAAATTATTATTCATGAGACTTTTATTCTTGAAGGATATTCTCATTAAAAGATATACTATACTTCATGGGTTTCAATTTAGCAGTGAGAAAGCTCTACTTTTCATATAAATATCTTGATACTCATTAGGAATAATCATTGAAATGATTTTCTAAATTGAAGGATTGTGTTGTAGTTAATGAAGCTTGCATTCAACAGTGCATCATTAAAAAAAAAGACACATTTTCTCACATAAAATTTTCTAGGTTGTTAAAAGATGTAGCATTGATCATTCTGCTGTGTATGTGTGCTAAGAAGTGAATGGAGCTTAGCTTAATCTATGGCCATTTCATAAGTAGAGGACTTATATAAATTATGTTAATGCAGATTCTAGACGATTGTGGTCCGTTCTTTTAGGAGAATTTCAGTAAATTGAGATTAAGCTCAATCTTTGAATTAGGCAACATTCTTTTATGTACATAAAATATTCTGCCACAGTCACTTTAATTTTACATTTTCTATGAAGAGTGTGTGTGTGTGTGTGTGTGTGTGTGTGTGTGTGTGTGTGTGTCCTGTCTTTTATAATCATTTTTGCACTCAGGGTATTCTTTTCTGCTGAAGAATGAAGGGCCTAACCTCTGCCTCACTGAGGCTCACAGGCTCCATGTAATTGAACTCCTGGGTCCTGAAAGCAATTTTGCTGCTTGCTGCCTCTGTGATCTTGGATATCATTCCTAAATGCCCTAAGTCTCAGTTACCTCATATGTACAGAGTTTTAGAGAGGGTAGAGTGATCAACAATCCCAGTTTTCCTAGGGCTGAGGAGTTCCCTAGATGCAGACCTTTCATTATTAAGACCAAGAAATTCCCAGGAAAACTGGAATGGATTAGTCACCCTAACAAGGGGTAAATTAAAGGACCTACCACCAGTGATGTGCTGGAACCACCTTCTACTAGCAAAAGAAGCAACTGTTACAGTCAGGAATTTTGTGGGCCAATCATGATATATTCAGAAATCTTCTAAGCTGTTGGTAGCTTGGGATCATCCTTGTTTGGAATGTTTCTATCATGGCGATTAGCAAATGCTACAAATCAGGGCTTCCCACCCCCCAGAGAGACAGTTAACTGGAATACCACTGCCTACCAAATAACAATGTTAATGCAATTACTAATTGAAATAACACATGTAAAATGCTTAGTAGAGTACATGACACAAAGTAAGTTCTAATTCAGTGTTACTGATTAGTCATTTATTTTCATCATTATTAATTTTGTACCAGCTGTCAATAAATATATGTTCAACTTAACTGAACTTTGCCACAAGTCACTTCCTATAAATTATTTCAGTGGATTTAAAAAACAAATGTATCCAGAAGGTAGAATAAATACATCTAGGTCTATAAATTGCCAAACTGGTGGTTTTCTCCTTCTCTCCTTAGTATAAATTACCTTTCACTGAACCTAAAAGATCTATCCTTTCCCTGGCTCTTCTATGGCCCGTTCCCAGACACTGGTTACCTGTCTGGAGTAGTGACTCCAGGAGCCCATGAACAAGCACACATTGGTTCTGTGCATGAAATGTGATAAATTGGATTATGCTAATTAGGTCTATTTGGAGAAGATGGGCCCCTGTGTTGTCACTGAGACCACCACCACATGGCTTGCCCTCGCTCACTGCCCAAATCTTTCCCATATTTCTCTGAACTTCAATATTGGTAGAATTTCCTATTCTTTGTCATTGAGGTACAGAATTTTAGACACTTGTTTAAATGCAAATCCATTACTTGGCAAAGGTAACACATTAGGTTATCAACAGAGTGCTAATTAGTTGATCTTGTTTGCTCTAACAAGAATCCTTGCTTTAGGAAAATTGATTCAGGAAGGTTGTGAGAGGAAAGTTCTGAAGTTTGTGAGAGGGTGGATGTGGGTGGGGAAAGGCTAAGGGCATACAGTAGGCAGCACTGGGGAGTGGTGGTTCCATGGATGAAAGAGTGAACATTAAAGGAAGAAGTGGAGAACTAGTATGAGATGAAGGAAAATACAGACAAATATAGATACTTGATTCTTAATTCTTTAGAACTAAGAGGGATTACCTTACAATTCTCTTAAAGTTTAGATTTTAGGAGGAATTTGGAGTCAATAGAAGTAAAATGATATTAAATCTCTAACAGTTGGCTTGGGGCCAGCCTAGATCTTCGAGCATAAAAGCGCATGCCTGAGAATAAATATGTCTAAGTAATGCCATCTCTGGTTCATTAGGAAATCTAAAGTACCAAAAAAAATGAAGACACTCTGCCTGGACCAATGCAAGATGAAAGCATCCTAATCCAAATGAGCGTTTTGCCCTCTCTCTGGCTCATTCAGCAGAAGCCAGCAGGCCTTCCCTCCTCAGGAGGAACAGATCAATCTCAGGATGGGGATGCTAATTCATGCTGAAGAGCTCTGCTGGTCTCCCAGCACGACATTTTAAGGAGCAGTGTGTGAGCCCCTCAGTTCCCTCTCAGCATTGGGGGATTCCCAGTTGATCTCTCTGATTGCTCTCATGTAGATAATGCAACATAAAAGGGGAGCTTCTACAGCAGTTTACTTGTACTGAAAGGCTGCCTGTGGCTACCTTGAATGCCAGGTTCAGTGTTCTGTACAGAGATAAAGAGGAGGGGTGACTGATGGGTGCAGGGGGATTTCTGTACAGACCTGGGTCTTCAGAAGTGCTGGCGTAGGAAGCAGAAGCATCTGGGAACAGCATTTCCAGTCTACAGACTTACAGCAAACACCCTAGCCCCCGTTTTTTGTATATATATATATATATATATATATATATATATATATATATATATATACATACATTTTTTAAGTTTCAATCTCTGCATTGAACCAGTTGTTCTTTCATGTATTTGCTTCCTCTCTTTCTCTTCTGTCTCTTCAGTGGTCCCTTGGCTTTTGAGACTATTGACTGAAAGCTTTCCCCTTCCTCAAGTCAATTCACTTTAGAAAGCATCCACTCTGTGTACCCAGTATCGTGCTCCAATCCACACCAGGGAGCAAACAGAAAGGGACCTGTGTTCTCGCTCTGTTTACTCTAACGTAAGTTAGAGACAAATATCCAGGGTTCCTGTTTTTTAAAAAGTGAATAGTTAAATAATATTACAATGTCATATGTGACTTCAGGAAAGAAAGAGCTCATTGTGGGTGAAAAATTGAGGTGGCTGTCTGCCCCTTTGTGGGAATAGTACTAATAAAATAAAAGGTAACCAAAGTTGAAGAAGAAAATTTTACCAGTAAGCAGAGGAACATAGATCTTCAAAGGCACAGACTTTGGGATAAACGGCATGTTGTGTTTTTTCTTTCACACATCAAATATTAACTGAGTCTCTAACATGAGCCCAGCCTGGTTCCAGGGAGCTGGGGATTCATCCTGGAAAAGAAGTCTTTGTTCTCCTAGGAATTGATATTCTAGCAGAGCCAGTAAGTAAATGAATGATTTAAAAAAAACACAGATTTAATTAAACATTATTAGGATTAGAAATATTTTGGAGTAAGGATGGCCAGAAAAGGCTTCTGTGAGAAGGTGACAATTTCACTGTTACCTGAAGGATGAAAATGAACCAAGTATGTGAACCACAGGGAAAAGCTTCCCAGATAGAGGGGGCAACTGAATGCCATGCCTAGGAACAAGAAACGTGGGGAGATGAAAGTCAACCCTAATTGCACATTAGAATTACCTGGGGAGCTATTAAAAATATCTATAATTGGGTCTCACTTTCATAGACCTTTATTTAATAGGTTTGGTTTTGAGAAAAATATATATAAGCTGGTGTTGAATGAGGGGGAGAGTGATGTGAAGGAAGATACAAGAAGGAAATTGCAACTTCTGTCCTGGGAAGGAAGAAATGCAGAGCAGAGCCACAGAAATACAGAAATGATGAGGACAGATGTGAAACTGGGAGGATGGTTCTAGGTGACCAAGAAGAGATACAGAGCAGAAGTCCATGCACAGATGGTAGGCAGATGAGAAAGCTGGTCGAGCAGAGACAAAGCAGATGGAGATCTGGAATATTGTTTAGTGTGAGCAGGTTAAGACATGGGTGATGGGGGACAGACATATGAGAAGATAGACAGACAAAAAAAATGGCCAAGGAAAGAGGAGCCACCAGGGGGACTATTCTGGAGTTTGAAAGAGTGGCCAAGGGGTAGGTCATTGGTGCATAGATGATGTTTCTCTCAGCCATGGTGCTAGATGAGATTTTGGAGGGAAAATTTAAGTATAGAAGTAAAGCTAGAAACAGACCTGAGTTGAGAATAATTACAGAAAAGTTGAAGAAGTAGAGGAAAATCAGATGAAAGTCCTTGAAACGACTTTAGTTCTGCTTACACATTCAGGGAGCAGGTAGGTAATGACTATCAGTGACAAGAGTCGGTTGTGAGAATCTGAAACAAACATGATTTGTCTAAATAGGAGAGACTTGAGCTGAGGTGATAGCAGCCATTCAGAATCACTGCTCCTCTTTCTGCTCTGCTTTAGTGCTGATGTATGTAGCCCCTGGAAATGCGCTTCAATTGGTAAGCATCATACAAGTCAAATATGTGCACATTGAATCTTATTGTGTTTGTGGGCTACTTGGTAACCTCTAAACCACTTAGTGTCTCTGATGCCTTGTGTCTCTAACTCTTCATCATGTTAGTCAAAAAATAGAGATATGTCACCCATAAGTGTCAGTGTTAAAAGTAAATGGAGACGGAATGTGAGAATTGACAGGTGAGTTGACTTATGTAAGCATAATGGGAATCAGTAGTAGCCACTACCAGGCTGAATCAGAGTATATGAGGAAGGTAATAGTTCAGATAACACTTATTGGGCTATTCTCAGTTTGGGACATTTAATATCAACACTGATAAGAATACACTAGCAGGCATTTAGAGAAAAAAATGACCATGAAGGTGAGGTTCTTCCTTTTCCCATCTACAGAGGAATGTGTGAATGACTTAGAAATAATTTGCTCAAGGGAGCGACTGACTACTCAGTCGGTGTAACTGTCTTCAAATTTTGAAGAATGTCATTAAGAAGACAAATGTTCTCTATTCCACTGGCACAAGTGGGTGGACATTTTGTGATAGAATTTTTCCCCAATTAAATAAGGACTTTCCCATAGTCAGAACTATCTAAGATGGAGAGAACTGTCCCAGGTAGTAGAGAACATACCATTCTCAGAGGTGACCACACATAAATTTATGACTATTGGGTAGAAATGTGCTGAAGCGATTTAAACATGCAAAGGATTTTTGTTAAAGTTACTATTTGTGCCTTGGAAGTCTATGTTTTTATTATTTTATGTCTTCTTGCAAATGAAGAAGCATTTGGAAAACTTTTGTAAAGTAAAATAAATTACATACATCAAGGGTCCCGTGGATCTGACTTATAGCCATCACTTCACTGTAAAACTCAGGAAACCATGGGTATAAGTGACTGTAATTTTGAGTCATGTTCAATCTGAACACACTTCCAGATTCTATAACATATTGCAGCATCAAAGGATAAAAAACAGGAGAGATAATCAGATGTAACATTTGAATAAGTAAGTTTAATTCCTTTGACCATTGATTTTCAATTGGTATGCTGTGGCACATTGATATGCTAAGAGATTTTTAAAACATGCAATACCTGCTCAGCCAGTGTGGCTCAGTGATTGAGTATTGACCTATAAACCAGGAGGTTATAGTTCCATTCCTGGTGAGGGCACATTCCCCAGGTTGCAGGCTCGATCATCAGTAGGGACCATGCAGGAAGCAGCCAATCAATAATTCTCATCATTGATGTTTCTCTCTCTCTCTCTCTCTCTCTCTCTCTCTCTCTCTCTCTCTCTCTGTCTCTCTCAGTCTCTCTCCGTCACCCTCCCTCCTTCTCCCTTCCTCTCTGAAATCAATAAAAAATATATTTTAAAAAACCATATGCAATACCTGATTATTTAGTTAGGGGTACTGACTTCTTTTTCCTTAGAGTTCAAATAAAAAAAAAATGACAATGGCCAACACAACAATTGCCGTTCTGTATGAACAAATAAAAATTAAAACTATTTTTTGTCAGATTGGAAAAAATACAATATATTTTATTGGTGTGCTGCAGAATTTTAATAATTAGTTTCTGTGTACCATGAGATTAAAAAGGTTGCAAATTGCTACCTTTTACTATTTCTAATTTGAGCATTTATTAAGTCCCTATCAGGTATTTATTTCTGTTCTAAACCTATCTTCATATTATTTCATTTTGTCTTTTTAACAATCCATGGGGTTGTACACTTGGAACACCCATTTACCGCTTGAGAAAAGCTAAGGCCCCAAACCAGGGCCAGCAAATGAAATTTGGTAGAGTTATTTATTCCTTCTGAAAATCAATTTTGTATTTACAAAATAAAGTTACTACTTGTAGCTTGGAAGTTTGGTGTGAGGCTCATCATCAAATGAGCATCTCCATGTGAACTTTTTGGTAAATTATTAAATGTAGATATCAGTGTAAAAACATATGTAAATCCATGAAATAGACCCTCGATGTATTTCTCGATGGTAACCTGGGTAGATAGATAGAAGGAGGCATCTTGTGATTATGGACTCTTTGAGGTGAGAGTGATTTAAAATATTTTATATTTCTATGTTATGCCCTAGAAATAGTAAAAAGATGGATTAAAAGGACACACTGCTATTCAGACAGATTTACACATTTAAAAATCAAACCTATAATGGGATAAACAATTGGCTCTATATGAGACCTTGCAATTTAAATGCTAAAACTATAAAAGCAGAAAATAATATTTGCATTTTAAAGCAATAGTCAACCAAATGCTCCTTTATCTTTAAGATATCTGATAAACCAAGAGTGGTTATGTACTAGTGTTAACTCACAAATTCATTTTAATTAAAATCAACCAACTATTCACTAGGTCTTTATTGAGCTTGTGTGTTTCAATAAATAAAGTCATACGTCCTCTTCCAGATACACACAGCCTTTCACCGAGCTCCTCAGAAAATGAACCCTATTTTATTGTATTTACATGTAAAACAGAGCAGTTATTTAAAGACGTGTTTGAGAGTCCACATATCTAGCTGACATTGTAAACAAAATTAGTAGGTTTCTCTTAATATTCTTATGTTTTGAAACTTTACATATTATTAACATATTTTAGGATACTCAAAGTAGCATGATGTATTTATTAAACACTATTATTTGAGATATGCTATTTTTTTTCCTGTGCCTTTATGTTTGTTATATATCTCCATCCTAAATTTTTATCTTCTTTCAAACCTATCCATTGGTTAGTTCAAGTCCTATTGAATTGGTTGGAACCCATGAAGTCTGCATCAAACACTGGAGTTTGATTATCTTCCTATTTTTATACTAGTTACTGCCTAAACTATCTACTAAAACACTGTTTTACTATCCTTTAGCAGTTATTGAAAGTGAAACCTTACATGGATGCTAATAGGTCAAACTGAGATGAGTTTTGCCTTCTTGTTAGAACCCATCAGGCCTGACTTGACTCCTTTGACCTGACCTGCCAGGACCCTCATGAGGACTCCTGAGATTCCACAGAGCATAATTTTAAACCACTAGGAAAGAAGTGCAAACCCCAATTTCCACAGGGTTAGGGAAGGTGATATCAAAGAGGGAAACAGACCCGTGGGAGCTGGGCTACACAGAGGACGTGCTCAGGCTATAGAGATGGCTACAGTTCACTCTATATTACTGATGCTTAATGGTACTAAAGGCTCAGCCTTTCCAGACCCATAGTACTTCAAGAGAAGGCAGACTGCCAGGTTGCCTTTCATATAATTTTCTCAACTTTTGAATACTAGAAATATATTTATCTATCTATATATAAAAGGCTAAGAGACCAGCCAAATGGCTGACTGGCCGGTAGGTATGATGCACACTGACCACCAGGGGGTAGATGCTCAATGCAGGAGCTGCCAAGCAACAGCAACTTTGCATAGTGCTCTCTTGCACTCTGGGACCCCTTGGGGGATGTTAGACTGTCAGTTTCGGCCAGATCCCTATAGGCCGGGCTGAGGGACCCCACGGACTGGAGGGACCCCACACTCTCTGCAGAAGCCCTTCAAGCCCCGGCACTGCCCCAGGTGTGGCTGGCCAGGGAGGGACCATTGGAAGTTGGCTCCAGGGTGTGTCTGGCCTGTCTCGCCCAGTCCCGCCCCACCAGCCATCTGCTAATTAATTTCCTTTCAATGTGCATGAATCCATTCACTCTAGTATTTTTATAAAAGAATGAAGAGGCCAAATAAAGCATATTTGCTTACTAAATCTGGAGTGAAAACTGCTAGATAGTAAACTCTACATCCTCAAATATGGAGCCCAAAAAGAAAAAGGTCATGATTGTTGTATGTATTATTATATCTTCAGTATCAAGCACAGTACAGGTGTCCAACTTTGTTGAATGAAAGAATAAGTGATGAATCAGTAGGTTAAATAGAGCACTATCATAAGGTCTCCAATCAATTAATTGTTTCCCAAATTAAATAAAGGCAATATAGTAGGAAATTCACTTTACTTATATGAGCCTTATTTTCTTTATAAAATGCTGAAATTGAACTACAGTGTTGGATTATGTAGTTTTTCAAATGATGTTTCAAGGAGCCTTTATGATTTTTTTTTTGCGGGGGGGTGGCTTAGAGTCTGAGGGATGAGATGGGCATCTAATATAAAGGAAGTCTTCAGGATTTAGGGATTCAGAATAAGATTACATTGCCTTTTTCATACATCATGACAGAGTAAGCATAATTATTTGTTTTCTTCTTCCCAGAACTCCAATATGACAAGAAAGATTGTTTTTAAAAGAAAAACATGCAGACCAAGAAATGAAGAATAATACAAGAGCAAAAAGAAATTAGATACAGGATTTAGCAGATTCAAGAATGCTTCTAAATCAGTTTGCTAATTTTATACTAAGCATTGTAGGACTATTTGACTCTTTAGACTATGTCCTTTAAAATGCATTTTAAAATGTTTCATTTGAACAAAATGTCCTAATGTTCAAAACAACAAAAACAAAAAACCTTGACTACATGAAAGCCCATCTGATGTTACTGTACTATGATTATTCTCTGGACAGTAGGCTGTATTATGTGGAGTTGTGGGTATTGTACATTTCCCAAAGCCATAATATAGCATGCTAGATGGGCACACAGCAGCAAATCCATTATGGCTTCCTGTCAAGACCACATTTTTTCTGGTATCTTTATTCACCAAAGTCAGAAATGGAGTCTGAAGAAAGAAATAGAGAACTCTCTCTCTGATAATGAGTTCCATGAAATTCCATGCTCATCAAGTCCATTGTCAAATCTTCCATTTATGAAATGCCTATAACTATCGGAAACCTAAGTCATTTGTTATAGTAATTCATTAATTGCCATTTCAGAGCCAAGACAACAAGTATAGCCAAAGGATCATTTCTGATGAGATCAGCAGAGGCAAAACTGAAGCAATCTAATTTCAGGAAATATCTGAAAGGGGCTCACTCGTCAATGTGTTTCAGATGCCTTCACAGCTTCAAATCTAATAGGCAGAACAGAGTTTTTCCTTGAGATAGCATTTTAGTGAAACACTTTTTAATTCATTTTACACAGCTCTTATTAGATTTGTAAGGAGATACACATTGTATAAGCACTCCATGGTCACTTGAGAGGAGAGTAGTTATGTGACTCATTTAACAGGCAATTACCTGTTTAAAAAAGAGACAAATATCCTGTGTGTGACAGAGGCAGTGTCTATATGACATGAACCAAATGTCTGAGACTGTTAAAAAAAAATCTACACTGATGTTGACTCTGAGTTCCTTTACAGAATTCACTGATCTTAGACTAGCAGTTAAAAATAACTGCTCTGTATCTTGACATCTTGACTCTGGTGATGGTGACATAAATCTACACATGTGATAAAAACTAAACATAACACATACACCCATGTATATAAAACTAGTGAGATATGAATAAAGTGGATTGATTGCATCAACATCAATATCCTTATTGTGATGCTATCCTATTGATTTTAAAGATGTTACCACTGGAGAAATCTAGGTGAAGTGGTATACATTATGTCTAGAAAAACTTCTTGCAACTTCATGTGAATTTCAAAATAGAAAGTTAAATATTAAAGTGGGTTCTAACTGCATAGTTTGTCTATACTGCCAACATAGCTTACTGTCATCATTCCAATTATATGTACTATGAGAGAAGTATGTGCCTCTGATGGGGGTGTGGGCTTCACAAAGAAGAACATCTTCCAAAAATGTTGTGTATTTCAAGAATGTCACTGTCTGATAAATCTCAGAGAGAAGGCAGAGGTCGGTGGGAAGAGGTTAATTAAAGAATTTATATGGATATATGCGATGTGTAATCCATGGACACAGACAATAGTGTGGTAAAGGCCTGAGGAGGAGCAGGGGTAGGCTAGCAGAGGTCAATGAGGGGGAAAGGGGAACATATGTAACACTTTCTACAATAAAGATTTATTAAAAAAGGAATTTGGGTTAAGATATAATTCTCTTTCTTTCAACCTTTCATGCATGGGTTGGAATTAGGGATCAAAGCAGTTAGAATGGCACCTCACAATTACTTTCTTGGATTGCAATATGGTGTAATAGGCTGCTGTTTTTGTTCAGGTCTGGGTTGAGTTGATAGACATAGTGGGCAGATGGGTCATATGACTTCTTCTGAGAGCAGAAGTGGTAGATTGCATTAATGGTCTTTATTTATGCCCTTTTCCAAATAACTTTGTAGACCTTTCACTGTGAGTTTGCTTTGTCCAATACATTGATAGCACACATAACTAAGGAGAGGCTTGAAAAGTGCTTGTGTGGTTGAACTTGCTCTCTTGCACTTGGGCCATTATAAGGACAAGGACATGCCCAGACTAGCCCACTCATATGAGGAGGAGGAGAGAAATGTGGATCAGAGCTGCCAGTTAAACTACTCTAGTCAATGCCATCCTGAAGCAGAGTCTCTGGCTGACCTGCAGACCCACGAGGAGGTCCAGTCCAGAGCAGCTGACCCAGGGATTCGTACTTTCTAACAATGATTGTTGTTTGAAGCAATGGCTTTTGAGTTGCAGCAGGACTTGATAACCACTAGAATTACGATGGATGACCTGTTGGGTCTCAGATAGGTGGCTGGTATCTGGAAGATTTGGACAGAGGGGCAGTGGAAGAAGAAGATGTTAATATTCCAGACTTGTATGAATTGGAAGACAAAATGGCAACATGGTTACAGATAATGGACAAATGTCAATTATTAAAGTTGAGAGAATAAGGCTTGCCAATAAGATCATAGTTGAGGTCATGTTTGAGGACCTATTTGAGGTCATGAGTTAACCTGATGCTGAACCACCTAAGCTTTTTAATGAAATTCTTTTGCTTAAAGACCAGGTGAGGCCAAGCCAGCAGGAGGTGGGTAAGTGGCCTAACAACAAGGCCTGTGGAGTAGGAAGAATTAAAGTGGGTAGTTTTAGCTTCCATATATATCAGGAGGTGGCTTTATTTTCCCTGTAAAATACCATAAAGTAAATATATTAATTTTTATAGGCCATGCAATCTCTATAATAAATATTCAATTTGTCTATAATAGCACAAAAAGTAGCCATAGGCCACAGGTAAACAAATGAGTGTGAATGTGTTCCAATTACTTTTTATTTATAAAAAAACAAATAGTTCCCGGAATCGGCCCTAAGGCAATATACTAGTATATAATGTTTCAAGTGTACCTTATAATTAAATATTGGCATACACTACAAAGTGATCACCCCCAAAAGACTAGTTACTATCCCTCACCATGCAATTGACTCCCTTCACCTCATACATCCCCAACCTGTTCCCCTCTGGTAACTATCAGTCTACTCTCTGTTTCTCTTATTTTGTTTATTTTTTTATATTCCATATATTAATTAAATCATACAGTATTTGCTTTTGTGTATGACAAAGGAAACCATCATCAAAATGAAAGGGGAATCTACTGAACAGGAGAAGATATTTTCAAATCATTTATCTGATATGAGGATAATATCCAAAATATATAAATAACTTATACAACTTAACAATACAAGCAAACATCCTGATTTAAAAAAAAAGGTCCCAGCCAAAACCGGTTTGGCTCAGTGGATAGAGCGTCGGCCTCCGGACTGAAAGGTCCCAGGTTCGATTCCGGTCAAGGGCATGTACCTGGGTTGTGGGCACATCCCTGGTGGGGGGTGTGCAGGAGGCAGCTGATCGATGTTTCTCTCTCATCGATGTTTCTAACTCTCTATCTCTCTCCCTTTCTCTCTGTAAAAAAAAATAAAATAAAATAAAAAAATTAAAAAAAAGGTCCAAAATCTGGATAGACATTTTTCCAAAGAAGGCATGTGCAAAGATATTCCACATCACAAATTATGATGGAAATACAAATAAAAACCACAATGAGATACAACGAGATATCACTTCACACTTGTTAAAATGGTATATATATATATATATATATATATATATATATATATATATAATCTGTCAGTGGGAATGAAAGTTGGTGCACCCACTATGGAAAACAGCATAGATATTCCTCAAAAAAATTAAGGATAGAACTACTCTATGATCCATACACAAAAAATGAACTCAAAATGGATTAGAGACTTGAATTTCATACCTGAAACCATAAAATCCCTAGAAGAAAACTTAGGCAGCAAGCTCCCTAGCATCAGTCTTAGTGATGTTTCTGTGGATCCAGCTTCCAAGAGCAAAGAAAAGAAAAGCTAAAATAAACAAATGAGACTACATCAAATTAAAAAGCTTCTGCACTGCAGTCATGCTTGATGGTGCCAACATCCCCTGGTAATGGCTTATGAACAGCTTGAACCCTGCAGGCAATTCTCAACTCCTATAAAGAAAGCCAGCCTGGAAGCTTGTAATTAATCACATGATTTGAACAGTCTGTAGTGAGGACTGGGGAATTCTGATACTGACACTTGAGAAGAGGTGATAGTGCTGGATACAATCTCTTGGCAGGTGGTTAAGACATCAGTATGCAGAGTCATTTAGTGGCATCAACTTGGAAAAATACTGAACAAAAATTTGGGGAATTTTATGAGAGGTGAAATAATTAATTGTGTAAGGCTATTCTTGGGAAAGTCTCCCTAAAAGCCATGATAAAAGTAAAAAGTTAGGGTTTAACTTTTGAATGAGTCCATGGAACTTTTGGCTCAACCCCTGCAATAACAGAAAGGGTTTTAAAACAAGTTGGGTGAGGTTCCTTTTGTAGGGAAAAGTTTCTGATGCCTTAGCTTGTTGGCTAGGAAAGCTGTGACTTTACTTATATCTCCCCATCCATGGCTAACAGAAAGATAGATATTTGAGAAGTTATGCTAATTGCCCTGAGCAAGGATCACCTGTCCTTCCTATTTACCTCTTCTCTTTCTTTGACATCTCGCCCTTTGACACCTCTCCCACCACCATGACCCTGATGCATTTCTTTGAGCATAAGAACAAGGAAAAGCAAAAGGACCTCTCCTTTCTTGGCTTTCGTGCCAAGCCCTGATCATCCTGTCCAAAATGGGTGGTCAGACATGTGAAGTTGAATCTGTCAGTGACAACTGTGTGTAAATTACTGTTGTCTTGTGTACTAAGTCTTAAGCTGGAATTAGCTGTAAAAGTACAGATATCTCCAGCATGTTAAGACTTGAATTTTATAGATGGAACTTGGAGGAGTCTTCATGATGAACAATCTATTGACACAATTTCCTAACTCATTTATCTCTAACATTCTTCTCCCTTCACTGAATCCTATGAGAGGAAGACAAAAATAAGGGGATATTGCAAGGCTGTGGAACCAAGAGTTAGAGGAAGAATAATAAGAAAAAAGAAGAAGGAGGAGAAGGAGAAGGAGAAGGAGAAGGAGAAGGAGAAGGAGAAGGAGGAGAAGAAGAAGAAGAAGAAGAAGAAGAAGAAGAAGAAGAAGAAGAAGAAGAAGAAGAAGAAGAAGAAAAAGAAAAAGAAAGAAAGAAAGAAAGAAAGAAAGAAAGAAAGAAAGAAAGAAAGAAAGAAAGAAAGAAAGAAAGAAAGAGGTAAAACTATGCATGTGTGAGGCTTCTGGAGATTCTTCATAAGACAAGAGGTGGATTGTATTTATCATAAAGGCTTTTAGTAATGATGTGTCTCACATGACAGTCACTTGTGGTCTGGCCAGCTAGCAGAACATCTGCTTACAGAAAAGTGGGAAAATACGAAGACTATTATTGTGAATTGTGTTTCTATTCTAACCCTTTCATTTCCTTTCTAGACTGGGGGCTCAAAACTTTCCTGATTCTTTTATTATGAGGATAATAAGATGTGAAATTCACTGAGTCTGAATGAATGAAATATAGGAAATTATTATTGTGTAATAGTCTACCTAAAAATAATATTGCTAAAGGGAACTGCAGTATCTACTTGACAGCTGACTTAATATAACCTAAATATAAAATAACTAGAGGCCTGGTGCACGAAATTCATGCACGGGTTGCGGGGTGGGGGGGAGGGTTCCCCTCAGCCCAGCCTGCACCCTCTCCAATCCGGGACCCCTCAGGGGATGTCTGACTGCCAGTTAAGGCCCAATTGGTCCTAAACTGGCAGTCAGACATCCCTCTCACAATCCTGGACCGCTGGCTCCTAATCGCTCGCCTGCCTGCTTGCCTGGTTACCCCCAACTGCCCCCTGCCAGGCTAGTCGCCCGTCACTGCCCCCCCCCCCCCCGCCAGCCAAATCACTCCCAACTGCCCCCTGCCAGCCTGGGCACCTCTTACTGGCCCCCTGCTGGCCTGGTCGCCCCCAACTGCCACCCCTGCCAGCCTGGTTGCCCCACGCAGCCTACTATTCAGTCATTTGGATGTCCCTCACTAACCCCCCTGCTGGCCTGGTCATAAGTGAAGATGGGCTGCAGCAGTGGTTTCCATTGGCAGCTCTAGGAATATCTCTTCTTGACTAGGACTCTGCATGGGTTAGAATGGGTCTCACAGTGGAGCTGGAATTCCACAGATTACAGTGCAGGAGTCTTCAATATCAAGACGTATGTTACTATGAGCCACATATGTTATATTATAGAAAGGTTAAACCCTAATTACAGTAGCTTTCTTTATCTATGAGAGGCATGTTCCAAGACCTTCAATGGATGCCTGACACCATGGATAGTACTGAACCTTATACACCTGGCTTTTTTTCCCTTTACATACATACCTGTGATAAAGTTTAATTTATAAACTAGGCACAATAAGAGATGAACAACCACTAATAATAAAATAGAATAATTATAGCAATATCATGATTTATGTAAATGTGGCCTCATTCTCAAAATATCTCAGTGTACTGTTCTCACCCTCTTGTGATGATCTGAGATGATACAATGGGTACATGATGAGGTGAAGTGAGATGAATGATAGGCATTGAGGCTATAGTGTTAGGCTACTGTTGACCTTCTGACAATATGCCTACTAAGTGACTAATGGTTAGGTAGAGTATATAGTATGGAGATGCTGGGCAAAGGGATGATTTGTGTCCCAGGTAGGATAGTGCATCATTTCAAGATGTACTCAGAATGGTGTGCAATTTAAAACTTAAAAGTGTTTATTTTTGGGATTTTTCATGTAATATTTTCAGATCATAGTTGACCATGGGCAACTGCAGCAGCAGAAAGCAAAACCATAAAGAATGAAACCATAGATAAGTGGGACTGCTATGGTTAGATCGTAGTGCGTAAAATTTAGTTGACTGGGTATCCTTTCAGCTACACAATCATGTGAAAATGCAGATAAGAATGAAAAATAAGACTTTATTTTAGATTCATTCTGTACGTCTAAAGGCATCTCTCTTGAATTGTCATACAAGTAAAAGTATCACACACATATTAAAAGAATATTCTTCAGAGATTGTGAAAATGAGTTCAATTTATATGAAATGATAGAAAATAAAGCCATCCAAATATCAGTCCTTTCATTTTTCTCTGAGGCATAAAATGCCACAGCTTAATAGGAAAGTTACAAATAAGTTACAAGGAAGAAAAGAAGAAAATCTTCAGACATACAGAGCAAGCTTTTGCTTTATTGTTTCCCTGATAAAATGATAATCTATCAAAAAAATTACCATCATCACAAATTCTGATCATCCATTTTACAACCAGTGATGAGAAAGTAATGGCTAAGGACAAAGTTAAAAGATTTGCCTCAAATTATTACCATTACCATTGCATTTTGATATACAAATATGAAATAACAATGACTTGGAAATTGTTTATAAATTCTAAATTGCACCAAATAGTACATGCTCTTAGATGCACTGACAAAATATGAAGGGATTTTATTAGTTAGTAAGTGCCCCTATTTATATACTGGCCTATATCTCTTCTTGCCCATTATGTTGTAATGTATCAAGAATATCTCCATGGTAACTTCTAGACACTTCTATCTTTGTAACTGAGTGTTTTCCAGTTATCTCACCTATTCATTTTATTATTTGATGGACTTGCCTTGTTAAATAACGCTATGTACAGTAGAACAGATAAAAACTAGCATAATATTTCCTTTTTTCCCATGAGTTTTGCAGATAAATCATCCGCTAATGAATAATGGGGAAAAAGTGAAAAGATTTGTGTAGAATTGAAGTTATTGTCATGTTCTCTGACAGTTAAAACGCTGAATGCATTGAAAAAAAAAAATATCGTGCAAAACTCCATGAAGTAAAAATGCCTTGAAATATTTTATTTTTAAAATGTTCATTTAAAGATTTCAAAAAACCCCCACAAAATTTAAAAGATATCAGAAGGAAGATGCAAAGAAAACTGGTCATAGTCTTTCGAAAAATATTTTATGCACTATTCCTTCATTTTCATTTATTTTTGGGTAAGTTTCCATGGAGTTCTATCCTTGTAGGTAGAGTTACATAGTGATGTCTTGGAAGCAAGCACATATTCTAGAACTCAAAACCTGAAAAATAACAATTGTCTCCCATGAAGCATTCAAAGAGCCAGAGGTTCTCAAGTTGACTTCCAAGAATAGTCACCGGGAGCACTTGTTAAAATGCAGGTTCCTAAAACCCCAAAGGCCACCCTAAACCAGATAGTGCACCATATGTGCATTTTGAATAGTCTCCTTTTTTTTGTTTAAAAACCATTGTTGTAAATGTTGGGTCAATAAATGCCCCCTTTGTCTATTTTAGCAGGTACTTTGGCTACTATTCTTTTTAGATAAAAGATAATTATGGCCAAGTCGTTCTATCATTGTTATGCATTCTTGGCTTGCACCACATTGGTGAATATGGTCCTCCTATCTGGAAACACCAAAGCAATAGAAATGAGTCATCACAGCTTTGAATGTTGAGCACAATGAAGTCCAGGCACATGGAGGAGCAGATTTCCTGTGCAGGGTCTGTGAGGTTGTGTGCCTGTTCGTTGTGTGTTCATTTACAGCTCCGGACATTTCAACTTAATTGAAATTGATGTAACTCAGTCTACAGAATAACTAAAAGCAGGACTATTATATGCAGGGATCTCAGATAATCGGCAGAGTGAGGCAGGGGAACATGGGCTCCCTCTCCGTATACATTTTCAAATGAATTATTAAATGATACATTAAAACTGGTCTTCAAAGAGGAATTTTTTTTCATGCTCCTCATAGGCTGTAACTCTTTTGCAACAGAACTATTCATGCAAATCAAAAAATATATTCTGTGAAATCTGTGAATATCATTTTCAAATGTCGTGTTAGAAGAATCATTGAAAGAGACTAGATTTCAGAAAGATAAAAAATATATATGCACATTAAAAATAGCCTAATATAATTTACATTTCTAAAATATGATTTCATGCATATTCTTTTTGGGCAAAAATTTGATAGATCTTCACTGAGATATAGTTGGGGTTTCTGCCAAATCTCTTTAATTTCTTTGCAGTGATAATCATAAAAGCAGAGAGAGAGAGGAGAAGGGAGTGTATATGTGTGTGTGTAAAACAGTCAAGTGTTATAAACTCTCCTTTGAGGTAATTTAAATCCACTTGATATTCTCTAATATGATAATGAAAAAAGCATAACTGAAAGAGGACTTGAAAATGAAAAAAAGAATTACTAGGAAATGAGATAAAGTTATACCTTTCAATATTTTTGAGCTCCGCCATTAAAAAAAAAGTACTCAGGACATCATTTTTTAAATCAATAGCATAAAAAAAAAAAAATGCCCCCCCTACACACACACACACACACACACACAGACACCTTTCTACTAAGGAATGTGTATTAAAAAAAAAAAAAAAAGACAAGAGTTTCAGGCGATGGAGATAGCATTCTCTTATTCAAATCTCATGCTTCTCTGATTAAATGCTAAATGTTTCTTTACCTAGTATTCCTTGATTTCTTTCCTTCCTAATATTGCTTTCTGGCTTTTGGACGGATATTGGGGTGGCAGTCAGTCAGCACTTATAAATAAGAAAGCTTAAAAGTTACTAAAAATCAATTTTCTCCAGGACAAAATACCTACTCCTTATCACTAACACAGTGGGAATGCTTTCACTACCCCCCCCCCCCTTAATTATTGAGGAATTTGTTCTTTAGGCCTCAGACTGGATTTGTGTCTTGCATGATGAATCCAAAGCCACCTAACCAACAATTTGATTATTATGAACTTTGTTTTATATTCAGCAACATAGAAATTAGTGGCCAATGATTACCAAGTTCTGATTTCCATCTCCCAATCTTTTGGCACATTCGGTTATTGTCTATTTTGATTGGCATCATTTGTGAATCCCTGACTTCTTCCTAATCCATGGCTTTCTGGTAATTCCTCCAAAGTTATTGAGATGAGGCCTCTCATCAGGTCAATTCATGGCCTCATTTTATCCCAGAAACTGCCCGGGGCCTTGGATGCTCTCTGTGCCACTGCTTTTTGGCAGATTCCATTGAGAGGTCAATATTTGATTTCCTTTCTAGATCTCACTACTCCTTGGCAATCAGACCTAAGACCTTTTCCAACATCTTGGAGATATGGTGTTTCATCCTTACTCATCAAATGACAATCTCCATTTCTCCTAATCTCTTCCCTTGGCTAAATTTTACATAGTCCCACTCATTGTCACCTCCCGGATCTGGAATCATTAAGCTGTCTCCTTCTATTGTTCTTGCCTCAGGTGCTGAGGTGTTAACCTGCTTGAGTCTTCTCTCTTGCACAATATCTCCAGGACCTTTAGGTTATCTTCATACATCACAGCCTGATCTTTGGAAGCCTACCCCCACCCCCAATCCTTTTCCACCTTTCCTCGGTGTCACCTTTAAATCATATCTGCATGATCTGAAATGATTGGATTCAGGTGAGACTCTGCCATAGGTATTCTCAACAATGTCATGGATGTGTGAAAATGTGAGAATTCCTAGGGAGACAGATCACCACTTAAGACAAAAGAAAACCAAGCATAACAGCAGTGTTTAGGTCATGAGGATACATTATGATTTCTCATTGGCAAAATGTTAATGTTGTCTTGCATACAGGGATCCCAGCGTTTCCTATTACCACCGCCATTACCATTATACTTCAAAAGGTTTTTTTTTTTTACCCCTCTTACTCATTTAATCTCACAATCACTCATTAGCTCTGTCTGGCATTTACTAGAGTAGAATCATTCCTAAAATGGGATTACATTTAAAATCAGCACTTCTGGCAAGAATTGTGTAGAGTCAAAATGGTTCTTCAAAATTCTCTTTACAAGTTCATGAAATGTAGCATAAATGGTTTTGTTTACTTCACTTCCTCATGAGGCTAATCCAACTAGTTTTTCTTACTACAATGAAAAAAAAATCACTGTTGTTTCAGATGAGTACCAGATGAAGTATGTTATATTCATTTGCGATCTTTCAGAAAAAATTGTTATTATTATTTGCTCAATGTACATAGTGGAATTTGTACAAGTTAAATGTTCATTTGACATAAGGTCTTTCCATTTAAAGACAATAAATATAAGCCAAGTGAGGTTAGGTAATTTGCCTAAAGTCATAGCTAGATATTGAAAGAAATTCATTACTTGCTTCTCCCCATCCTAAATCAGGTTCTTTCTCTATTAGTTACATGTTGGTTAATTACTTTGGTCAGTGGTAACTGATTATTAGTGTTATTCCTGGTTTCCTGCGTCAAGTAGGATTCTGAAGCTGAGTCCAGGCTCAGCAAGAAAGTCCAAAATAACCATTGCTCTGTCATGGGCAAGGGTGAACAGAGTGACATGCTTGCCAAGTATTAAGAATCAGGAATAGTTCTTTCCTTTCTTGACCTATCTGTATAATCACATGAAGATTTTTTTTTTATTTTGTACATGTGTTTGTTTTTTGTATTTCAGAGAAGAAAGGAGAGGGATAGAAAGATAGAAATATCAGAGATGAGAGAGAATCATTGATTGGCTGCCTCCTGCATGCCCCCTACTGCCGGGGTCCAATCCCAGTGGGTCCAGGGGTCCCCAAAGGAGTGGACGGAGTCGGCGAAGAAGGAATGACATGGAGACGGAGTTCAGTTGATCAGCAGCCTAGCCAGGATCTCTAGCCAGGATCTCCAGCCAAGTTCTGGTCTGGATCTCCAGAGAGGTTCTGCTTAGGATCTCCAGCCAGGTTCTGTGTCCATGTTGTCTTGCTAGGTTCTCCAGCCAGGTTCTCCAGGTTCTCCAGCCAGGTTCTGTAGCCAAGTTCCCTTGCTAGGTTCTCCAGCCAGGTTCTGTCCAGGTTCTCCAGCCAGGTTCAGTCACCAGGTTCTAGTCAGGTTCTCTTGCCAATTTCTGTAGTCAGGTTCAGTCCAGGATCTTTTGCCATGCTCTCTCGCTAGGTTCTGTCTCTAGGTTCTGAGGCCAGTTTCTGTCCAGGATCTTTTGCCATGTTCTCTCCAGCGAAGTTCTTCTGTCTCTAGAGAACATTCTGTGTAGGTTCTGTGCCAATTTCTGTCTCTTGCTGTCTTGTTACATCTGTATTTATACCAGTTGATTCAATCCTATCAATCTCTATTACAAAGGTTAGGGCGTTTCTTATCTCCATTCCAGGGAGTAAAAATTATGTAGCTTAAGCATGATTGTTCGTAGTTAAAGTGATTAATTTCCCACCTGGCCCTTAGTTAAGAGGTTTTATTCCCTCCCTAACTTCAGGGGAAAATCCCTAGCTGGGGAAACAACCTTTCTCAGAGACCTTGGTTAAAACACATAGTGCCGCCGAAACCGGTTTGGCTCAGTGGATAGAGCGTCGGCCTGCGGACTGAAAGGTCCCAGGTTTGATTCCGGTCAGGGGCATGTACCTGGGTTGCGGGCACATCCCCAGTAGGAGATGTGCAGGAGGCGGCTGATCAATGTTTCTCTCCCATCGATGTTTCTAACTCTCTATCTCTCTCCCTTCCTCTCTGTATAAAATCAATAAAATATATTTTAAAACAAACAAACAAACAAAAAAATACATAGTGCCAAGAAGGTGAGCACGCATATTAAGAACAGTATGCCATATATACCAGGTCCCTTGAAACAGCAAGCATGGACCGGCTCCCGGCACCCTACTGAGGATCGAGCCTGAAAGCAAGACATGTGCCCTGACTGGGAATTGAACTGTGACCTCCTGGTTCATAGGTTGATGCTCAACCAACTGAACCACACTGCCCAGGGCATGAAGATTTTAAATACAAGAATTAATCATGTCTTTCCCATATGCTCTCAGTTAAATGAGGAGACCAAAAAACAGGAGGAAATATTAATAGAAGAGATCATTTATTGACTAATTTTTAAGTGTATTTTTACGATGGACAAATCCCTAAAGTATTCATTAACTAATGGAATAACGGCAGTGTGTGAATGCTATCTCTACAGAACAGGTTAAAAAGTGCACGATCATAATAGCTCCTTGTCTCTCAAAAAGCCTGGAGGCAGTCCCAGCACACTCGCCTTCCCTGAGGAGGATCAAGGGTCTTATTGATATTCATAGTTCTGTTCCCCTAAAGCTCAATAGCTGTTCCACTTACAGGCTGCCCTAGAGGATGACGAGAAAAGAAAAAAGAAAAAGCTGCCACTGCATTCGGGAAACAGCCATTTAGACCCAGTGTGGAATTAGGCTCAAAATTCCTGGAGGACTTATCTTAACAAAATCTTTCACCCAACCTCCTTCAAGGCTGCCAAATACCAAGACCTGTCCGTTCTCCAGTGGTCTATGGTGTGTGCTCTGTGTGGTGGTCATTGTTAGGCTATATGAGGGGAGAGCATGAAGATAATCTTGTATACTGACTCCTAGACTGAGTTACTTTCAGAGGACTAGCAGGATTGGGCTCCCCTTTCACTCTGATATAAAAAGTCACTTTTCTGTAGTTTGATGAGAAAAGCTGGGCATCTGTTTACTCCAGAAGAGTCCACAGAGAAGCTAGATTTTCTGCTGTCGGAGGTCCTTGATTTTTATTCTTAGCTCTGGGGCATCATTCTTCCTCAACACATTTCACCCTACACAGTGGTGCCACTATCCTCATTCATGCTTTGGGGAAAACTCTAAGGGTTTTACCAACAGTGGCAGGATGCAGCAAGCAAACTTTCTGATACTTCAGAAATGAAGACAACTTTGTCTTAAATTATAGACATTAACTCTTCCAAAATGTTCCTTGATTAATTTGTTCTGATCACCTGGATTTTCTCTCTGCTCAGTTTTTCCCCCTAGTGTTCACTGCCTTCTTCAAAACCCTCCCTTCTTTGCCTCAGACAGGTCACCCAGAGCTATTCTCCTGTTATATTCTGCAGAGGTCCTCACCCCAAATCCCTTGGTTGCCATCTGGCGCTTCCAACTTTCAAAATCCACTACAGACAAATTTAATTCTGAATTCCCCTCACGAATCAGACTCTGTATTTACTCTGCACATCCAAATTGCACGTGGAAAGCTTTTCCATTCTAAAGCACCTGCCCTTGAATTTCACATATCCCTTGAATGTGGAACTGTGCAAGCTTTTGTTTGTCTTCATAGGACTTGTTTCCCTTCCTGAGAAAGAGGCAGATAGACAAAGACAGGGACAAAACTAGCATGCATTGAGTATCTAATACATGTTGGGCATGATACTTGGAAGATTTACATGGTTTAATCATTTAAATGATAAGCTACTTCTACCTTTTTTGTGGCTGGATAGTCCGTGTTCAGCATATGGGCACTGACTTCAGATTAACAAGGTTCAAATTCCAGCCCCACCTCTTCTATGAGTTTTCAGCCAAACTATTCAATATTTCAGATTTTTATTATAAAGTGGAGATGAAAAACATCCTTAGTGCAAAGGGTGAGTATTAAATGAGATACTCTGTGAAGGTAATGCACACAAAGTAATGCACACAAAGCCTCTACTGCTGCTGCTGCTGCTGCTACCACCATAATGATGATGGTGGCTATGATGATGATGATGGTGGTGGTGATGATGAAATTAGGAACTGTTTCTCTACAATCCTGTTGGCTAGACAAATACACATGTAAGTCCATTTATATGAAATGATCATACCATGGAAGATCAAAGCCAAAGAAGTCCAAAGATGACCATGGCCAAAGCATCCTCCTATTATACTGACTTTGAAAGGTGCCAGGTTTTACTGAGGACCCATCAAGAAGGGGCCATGCACATAGCTCAGGTCTCAAGAGTCACACCCCAGAGTGTCCATCCATCTTTTCTGAGACCCATTGTCCTTGAAAATCTCTTTTATCGTTCACTTGTTCAGGTGTATCTATGACGATGTATTGCTTACTCATTACTAATAGAGTGTGAGGAAAGGATAATAAAAGTTAAGAAAAAAAATTAAACCACACAAGTTCCTTACCTTAGTCTGTGAGATGCTTCTTACCTGCTCCTCTGTGCCTGTCCAGCCTCTGTCACATCCTGCTCCACCTCACTCACTCTGCTCTAACTAAGCTCTTAGAGCAGTTGAGCAGAGTACTGTTGAGCATAAACCACAAAACCCAAGAGCTTTCCTCCTTTAGTTAACCCTTCCTGGGCCAGCTAGACTCAGCAACAGGGCAGAATGCAATTTAATAGAAAACACACAAAAAACCAAGAGCTTTTCTAGAATTGGCAATAACTAATTACCACTTGTGAATCCAAGAATTAAATCTATCATCTCAACAGAAATGATTACGTTACTTAAGAATATCTTAACCCTGAAAAATATGAGAGATGTTTTTGAAAGAAAAATACATAATTTTATTGAAAATATTAAATAGCATGTATTGTTCCCTGTACTTAGAATAGCCTTCTTTCTCATTTCTGCAATTCTAAATTTTATCATTTTTCAAGTTTTTTCTCAAATCATATCTCTTCAGTGAATCATTACCTTGCAACTTCCATAACACCTTGGATTTTTCTTGGGTGAGTTTTTGCTTATTATGTAGTTATTTATTGATGCCTAACATTACCTCAAAACCTAGTGACAAAATGACAAAAATGTTTACCATCTCAAAATTTCTATGGATCAGAAATTCTGAAGTGCCTACAGGTTCTGTCCCAGGGTCTCTTATAGAATTGAAGTCAGGGAGTCAGCTTGATTGGCTCTAAAGGATTGGCTTCCATAGTGGTTTCCAAATACAGATGGCCAGTCCATGCTGTCTGTTGGTAAGAGGCCTCATTTTCTTTCTGCATGACCCTTCTACAGGAATGCTTGAATGTCTTCTGACATGTGACTGCCTTCCTCCAGAGCAAGTGGTCTAGGAAGGAGCAAGGTGGAACCTGCAAGGTCCTTTATGACTAAGCCTCTGAAGTCAAACACTGTTCCTTTTTTGGTATCTGATAACACAGATAGCCACGATTCTTAATGGGCGAGGACTACAGAAAGGTCATAAAACCAGGAGGTGGAGATCACTGGGGACCTTCTTGAAAGCTGACTACTACTTTTATTGTTTTGCATTATGATTATTTTTGTTTGTATCATAACAGCCAAGGTAGAAATTCAATTTGGGGGCTCTATTTTTCATCTTTTTGTCTTTTACATAATTGGTGTCACCAAATACATAATACATGTTTCATGAGAGAACATATAAACAGAAAACAGATGGTAAGAAATCCAAGTGGGCATTGTAGAAATCATCAGTACTCCCATTTAATGGTATCATCTAGACACATTTTATTCATACTTCTTGGAACAGGAGCAGAAGTCCCTGTTGGACATTATTGTAACTACAAAAACAGAGCGACCTACCTGTGGTATTAATTTCTCTTTAATATGTTTTATATGTTTCACTCATAAATATGTGTACTTGGGGGAAAGTGCTTATTCCTTGAAATATGACATGCTTGGAAATGTTCCTTTCATATAGAAGTATCCACCATCATGAGATAGAATACTGTTATTTATGGAAAAAGATTGAAGTCAATTTAGTATAATGTGCCACATTTTAATTTTGCTGTTTTTATGCTTGGTACTAGAATTGAAAATAAAACCAAACTAAAACGAAAACTTTGTTATTTTTTCTTGCTTTAGGGGAATTCACAATATACTCTTGTACCTATAAAATGAAAATGATGAAGAATTTATAGAGTTAAGCCATAGGAG
The DNA here is from genome assembly GCF_964212035.1 of Myotis nattereri. NCBI lineage: Eukaryota > Metazoa > Chordata > Mammalia > Chiroptera > Vespertilionidae > Myotis > Myotis nattereri. The sequence goes on from NC_138082.1 coordinate 23,787,484, forward strand.
AAAAACACTGTAGTTTTAACAAATTCAATTATCCAGAAAAGCAAATCCATTTTGTTTTTGTTAATAGCACTGAAATTTGCATGCCACTCTTTTAATTAAAGCAGTTGAGAACACATGTTGTTCACTTCACGTCTATATATTCCCTCAGGGAACAAGTCAAGCTTTATGATAAAGCATAATGAAAATAATTTATATGTAAAACAATAAGCTCAATTCTCTAACCTAGAATTTTTCAAATGAGGTATTTTCAGATCACCTGTCTCAGAGTCTCCCTGGGAAAGAGAATGGTATTAGCTAAATAGTTGATTACTAGGACTCATTTCAACACCCCAAAGGTAATCGCCTAGAGGGCAGCCAAGGAATTTTTTCATAAAATACTCAGGTGATTTATATACACCAGCAGCAAAGTCAGTGTATGATAATCAACCAGGGCAAACTTCTGAGGTTTATTTGTTTTTCAATGTATATGAAATCTTCTTTCATCTTTCTCTTAGCTTCATCTCAAAGACTACTAAAGTATTGCTACCCTATTCAGGATAAATATAGGCTAATCCATGAAAAAACACATCTCCAAATCTTAGTAACATAACAAATGTTTGATTTTCTCATATCACAGTCCACATGGGAATACAGGTGTGACATGATTCCATTTGCAGGTTTCTATAGTTCTCAAGGCAGGAAAAGGAAACAAGAAGAAACATGTACTATGTTTTCAAGTATCCACCCAAAAGTAAAATGCATTTTATTAGCCAAAGTGTCATGTGACCACACCTAGTTAAAGAGGGCAGGGGAATAAAATACAACAATTTTCCAGGGGACAAAATTGTTAGTTATTCAGTAACCAACACTAATGACTACACCAAACCCCACATGTAATCTCCTCCTATGCCAAGAAATTGAAGTCCCACTTTGAGATATTTTTATTTGCTTTTTTATTCTTTTTAAAAAATTATTGAATTTATTGGGTGCAATATTGGTTAATAAAACTATATAGGTTTCAGGTATACAATTCTATAATACATCATGGGTATATAATACATACTCTGTATATTGTATTGTGTGCTCACCACCCCAAGTCAAGTCTTTTTTCTATCACTATGTATCCCCCCTTTACCTTCTTCTATATCCCTCAAGCCCCCTTTCCCTTTAGTAATCAGCATACCGTTGTTTGTTTCTATGAGGTTTATTTCTTTGCTTAATCCCCTCATGCTTTTATACCCAGCCCTGTAACCCCCCTCCCCTCTAACAGCTGTCAGTCTGTTTGCTATCTGCTTCTATTTTGTTCGTAAGTTTATTATATTTATTTATTTGATCATTAGATTCTACATATGAGTGAAATCATATGGTGCTTGCTTTCTATGACTGGCTAATTTCACTTAGCATAATGTTCTCCATGTCCATCCTTATTATTCCAAAGATTTTCTTCTTTTTTATGGCTGAGTAATATTCCATTGTGTAAATGTACCATAGCTTTTTTATCCACTCATCTACTGATAGAAATTTGGGCTGCTTCCAAATCTTGGATATTTTTCTATTTTAACTTTTCTTAGGTCATGAGCCATTGATAGGCATCTATTCAATTTTAATTAACATATACTCAGATACCCAACTGTTCTTCTCCTAGTTGTTTCAACCTTTTAAGGATATGCATGTCAATATCTCCTACTATCATTGTGGTTTTGTTAAATATTGCTTGCATTTCCTTTTTTTTGTATTATACATGTGATTTATATAAAATTGCTTCTCGTGTTTCTTCTCAAGTTATTTATCATACAATGGTTCATAGTTATTATAGATTGCACTCTCATTTTAGATGGAGCAAGAGTTGGTCCTGTGGAGAAAGATGGGTGAAGGGGTGCTTCATAAACAAAGAAAATATCTGCATTCAAGCACATTGACTAGAAACAACTGGACTAGAAAGCTAGACAGAAGCTGGGTCATGATGTTCCTTTCATGTCTTTCTTATTCCTGAGATAATTATGATGAATAAAAAGAAAATTAAATGAAATAACTCTCAACAAAAATGTTCTGCAAATGATGTGATGATTAAAGTCATCTTGAGTTGAAAGAAAGAGTATATTTAATCAAAATGACTTTAATCTTAGTTGCAGAGTCACTGATATTGCAGAAATTAGTATTTCATGGCATTATTATCCTAGGAGCATTGGACACTGATTTTGTGGAAAGAACTCTCAACTATGAACATAAAAATTCATTCACTATTTCTGGTTTTTGTCATTAAGGTATTTCAATACCTTTAGAAAGCTCAGATAACCTTTGTGTTTCAGTTTCTTCATAAATAAGATTGATATTTTTATAGTTTTCTTATTTAATGTATCAGGTTATGACATAATGAGTGTAAAAATCTCCCATAAAAATAAAATTAAAATTAGCATAAATAATCAAGATGTTCTTGATCCCCATAATAAACAATTCATAAGACATGTCATCAATATTCATAGTAATAAAAGTCTGACATTCAGTTTGGGCCTTTGTTAATAGAGAAATATTCTATTAGATTTTTTTTTCAATAAAATCCATCAAGAATCACTTCCTTAATTAAAAAGTAATATTTGAATATCAAGACTTAAAATTTAAGCTAAAATAAACCAGATGAAATTTTAAGCATATATGTAGATATGATTTATATAAAAATCTCATAATTATTGGTTGCTTGGGCTTTTATTTAAAATCTCATCAAAATAATTAGAAGGATCATGTTTGATTCTGGAATATGTCATTTTGTAAACTATTGTAATTTTCTATTAATTATAAATGTTGACCCTTTGACCAATCAGAATATTGTCTATCAGTTAATTATTCCTCAAGAATCCCATTTACTTTTCCAATAATCAAAATAAATGCCATTCGTCATGAACTTTTCTGTGCCATTTAATAAAGGTTATGTTAATTTGAAAGTGAAATCACTTCTACATATCCCTTTTGGAGTTGTTCTTCATGAAACCCAATGGCATGTCCAGACCTATGAGAATCTTGGGAACCAAAACGACAAAGAAATGTGGTCATATAAATGAACCCTAAAAATTTGACATCAGACTTATCTTTAGATTCTAATGTATTGTAAAAGATTAGGCCAACCTTCTTTTAAAAAAAAAAAAAAACACCAAAATCCTCCATTCAACATGTGTTTGGGGGTACTTAATATATACCAGGTACTATAAATATTCTTGGACTTTCAGAGAAAATGTAAGATAGAAATATGTTTGATCACAAAGAACATATGATTCTTTCTTTTTAACTGAGGCAACATTTAAATATAGTGAAATACCCAGGTAGTTAATATCCAATTGCATGAATATTGACCAATGTATTCAGCTGTATAACCAACAATTCAATCAACACTGGAATTATTTATATCATCTCACAAAGTTTTCATGTCCCCTTCCAATCAGCCTCCATCCCTCATGGCTAACCACTGCCCTGATTTCTAGTAATATGGATTAATTTGGCCTATCTTGGAACTTCATAGAGATGAACTCCTAAAATATGTATTATTTTGTGCACTAGTAGTTTATTCTTTTTTATTACTCAGATGGTATTTTATTGGATAAGAATGTAACTATTTGTGATATCTGTTTTTGACCATTTGAGGTGTTGTTTTTTTGTTTGTTTTTGAGGGGGCTATAATTAATAATGCTATAAACATTCTTAAAAGGACTTTTTGTAGATATATATTTTTATTTTTCATGGGTAAATGCCTAGGAGGGAATGGCTGGATTGTAGGATAGGAGTATGCTTCACTTTACAGGAAATTGCTAAAGAGTTTTGCAATGTGGTTGTAGCATTTTACACTTCAACAAGCTGATCTGTATCCTCGGTAACATTTGGTGCTGTAAGTGAAGTGGCATCTCATTGTGTTGTGGTTTTGAGTTACATTTGTTTCCCTTGTCATGTGCTTATTAGCTAAACTCATATCTACATTTGTAAAACATCTGTTCAAGTATTATTTGCAACTTGTAAAATTGGGTAGTTGTGCTATTATTGAGCTTTCGGAGTTTATAAAACTGTATTCTTAAGATAAGTGCTTTGTTAAATATATGTATTGAAAGTATTCCTTCAGCTTTGGGTTTCCCTTTTATATTTTCTTAATATGTTTTGTTTTTATTTGTGATGAAGGGAATTGTTTAATTTTGGCAAGGTCTCATTTATAACCTTTATTTTTTGTAGGTAGTTATATTTGTTTCTTTCCTTAAAATTATTTTCTTACTATATGATTGAGAAGATATTCTCTTATATTTCCAAAAATCTTTACAATATTAGCTTTTACATTTAGATCTATGACACACTTTGAATAAATTTTTTATTTGATGTGAGGTAGAGATCAATGACCACACTTTTTCATCCATTCATCTCGACATTCTAGTACATTTGTTGAAGAGAAAAACTTTTCCACATGAAACTGCTTTACAGCCTTGTGTGAAATCAATTGACTTTATTTTGTGAATCTCTTTCTTGACTCTATTCTCTTTCATTGATCTACTGCTCTATCCACATACCAATGCCAACTGTCATTGTAACTTTATGGTGAGCCTTTTAAAAAGGTGGTATAAAACCTTCATTTTTCCACATTGTTTTGGCTTTTCTATGTCCTTTGTATTTCTTCATGTTTTATAATCAAGTTGCCAATTTCAACAAAAATACCTCCTGGGTTCTTGATTGGGATTTCAATGAATCTACAGACAGATTTAGTAAGAATTTATATCTTAACTCTTAACAATATTAAGTCTTTTAATACCTGGACACACTGATTGGGCTAGACCTCCATCACCTTTCAGTCCTACCCAAACTTTCATATCCTAGTTAAACGGCTAGTTCTGCAGCAAGGACTCTCTCCTTGGCCTTGTGTTGGAATAGCGCCAGTGGTCGGCAAACTCATTAGTCAGCAGAGACAAATATCAACAGTACAACTATTGAAATTTCTTTCAAGAGCCAAATTTTTAAAACTTAAACTATATAGGTAGGTACATTGTTATTAACTTAATTAGGGTACTCCTAAGGCTTAGGAAGAGCCACACTCAAGGGGCCAAAGAGCCACATGTGGCTCGTGAGCCACGGTTTGCCGACCACTGGAATAGCCCAACCCTTAGCCAAGAGCTTACAGGAAACTCCCAGGCAGACTCTGAGCTAAATTTTTTCCTTAGTTCCTCTCTCTGATACCAAACTCCAGCACTTCCATTCTCTTCAGAAAACCCACACTGTAGTCCCAGACTTTTCAATTCATCAAGATGACTCTGCTCTACATACAGCAGTTTGGAATGTATTCCCAGGAAGAAGCCAGAGCAAACAAACACGTCACTGACCTTCTGTTTTCTCTTTTCTCAAAGATGAAATCCTATGTTGCATGGTGTCTAATGTATGGAAACAGTTACTTCAAATGTTGTCCAGTTTTATGGTTGTTTATGGTGAGAAGGCTAGACTGGTATCAATTATGTAGTCATCATGGCAAGTAACAGAGGTATTGTAATTTATAGCTTTAAGGAATCAAATACTGAAAATGTAATTTCTGGATTTTGAAAAGAAAGGCTGAATGCAGTGAGAGAGAGAGAGAGAGAGAGAGAGAGAGAGAGAGAGAGAGAGAGAGAGAGAGAAAGAGAAAGGGAGTTTTCATAGTTAGAGGTTCAAAACAGGCCTCTTGGCCCAATTATTTTAAGTATAGACCTGAAAGTCAAAGTAGAGTCAGGAGTGAAGAGAGTGGGAGAGAGTTACAGTCTTCTTATTTTAAATATAAAGCATGAATGCTTTAATCAGATGCTAAGGCTCAAGCATGTGTGAAAACACCATTATGTTCCTTGAAATCCTTCTCTCCAGGGACCCATCATATTGTCACTTGCTTGTGGATAAATGCCATAGCTCAAACTGCTGGAACTCCCAGTAACTAAAATATAAATAGGATTTCTATTGATGAATACTTTTTGTCTCAAACCATTTTATGCCAAATTAACTAGATAATTCTGAATTCCTTTCTTTTGATGTTATTATGTCAGGTAATGGAATAAAAGAGTACTTTTAAAGTGGGATTAACTAAGTGGCCTTTCTATGTTCAAAATTTCTCAGAAAGCTTCCATATTTAATTTGTTTGAGAAACACCAGAATCTTATAACATTTTTATCTCTATTGAAAAAGAGAAAATTTTACAATATATTCATAAATTAAACTGCACTCATCATCTTTTTAAAAATTACAGTATCTTATTATCTAAATGAGAAATGAACTGGCTTATAATCTCTTTCCTGAATTGTCTACTGAAAGCTGGTCTAAGAGGAGTGGGGGGAAAGCCCTTTTCATCATTTTGTTTGGGTATGCCTTGCTATTGCTCCCTAAGAATATAGAAGGCTTGTACATAATATACCTGGGGGTTACTTTTTTCTTATGTTTTACAACATAAAAGATTAATGCAATTTTCCTGATATAGCTACTCATCTATTGAGAATTTAAATCACATTAGGAATTCCCATTTTCAATTAAATTGTATTCCCTATGCCTTTCAACTACCGGGAAGGAAAACATTAGGCAAAAGGAAAAGTTATTAGGCTAGAATGCAATCTCAATGTGTCTCATTATTCCATAGTTTTTACTGTCTTTCCCTTCTTATGTGCCTTAGAGACTGTAGTCAAGCTACATTTATACTTGCAATCTTATGGTCTATTTTAGATGTGTAGTCAGACTAGCTTTTTAGAAAATTCTGTTCACTCTGCAGTCATATATATTTATTGTGCTCTGGAGAATAGCCCCTACTTAAGGCATTAAACTTATAGAGTCCAGTTGTACTCTAGTCCATTTGTCTGATGTGCAGGTATATACAAAAATATTTGATCATTTTGTATTATTTTTGAACATGTATTCTTTGGATGAAAGGTCAGCAAACCTGTTCTCAAGTCAAAAGGTGAAAAAATAGTATCGATTCTCCCCATAAGTCCACATACAAATTCATGAGAAATTTTAATGAAATCTCCTGGAGTGGAAATTTAATAAGAGGTTTACCCCTAACTGGTTTGGCTCAGTGGATAGAGCGTCGGCCTTCAGACTAGAGGGTCCCAAGTTAATTCCAGTCAAGGGCATGTACATTGGTTGCAGGCACATCCCCAGTAGGGGGTGTGTAGGAGGTAACTGATCCATGTTTCTCTCCCATTGATGTTTCTAACTCTTTATCCCTCTCCTTTCTCTCTGTAAAAAAATCAATAAAATATTTTTTTTAAAATTATATATATATATATATATATATATATATATATATATATATATTTTATTGACTTTTTACAGAGAGGAAGGGAGAGGGATAGAGAGTTAGAAACATCTATGAGAGAGAAACATCGATCAGCTGCCTCTTGCACACCTCCCACTGGGGATGTGCCTGCAACCAAGGTACATGCCCTTGACCGGAATCAAACCTGGGACCTTTCAGTCCAAAGGCCAATGCTCTATCCACTGAGCAAACCGGTCAGGGCAATAAAATATATTTTTAAAAAAGAAGCAAGTTTAGCTATTTAGTTATTTAGATGATTTTAATGCAATTTTCAAAACTAAATAAAGTCCTTTTTAATTTTTAAATAAACCTTACATATTAGAATAGATTTAGATTTATAGAAATGTTCAAAAGTAAGGGTTCCCACATACTTCATACCCAGTTTCTCCTGTTATTAGAGGTTTCATTACTCTGGTATATCTGTCACAATAGAACCAGTATCTATACATTTTATTAGTCTTCATGGTTCTTAGTATCTTTTTTTGTTTTTTGTTTTTTTGAAGGCAATGCCATTAATACCAGTATCAGAATTTTGAGTTGCTTTTATTCGACTTCCTGGTTTACTTTCTCCTTATAATTCCTTCTCTCTCCCTTCCTTCCCCAAACCACCACCTTTTCCTTCCTGATCATCTTCCTCTTCCCCTACAGGCAAGCCTCTGCTATTTGGTGATCTTCAGACAATAATTTCCTGATAGCAATGAGACCTTGTATGAGACACTCTTCCTCCTGGGCTTGAATTTTTGCACCTGAAAATATGATATATTTGAATTAGAGAGTGTCTCAAACTCCATGTAGGTCTAAAATGTCATGATTCTGGTAACCTATGGTGATGCTGAGTATAAAGAAAGAGACCATGCCATAGAGTCTCCAGTTTGGCTGACAACTGAGGAAAGAGGTTGCACGAAGAATAAGTGATGGAGTCAGGAATGACTCTGGGTTTCTGCCACTGAGCCCACTGTCTCCACCTCTTCCCTCTACTGCCTTTTTCATGGTGTGTATTGATAAGCTATTCATCAGCTGATCTCTATGGAATTCGATATAAGGAAGGATTTTATGTGCAAAGTATTGTGGGAGCTGTTAGAGGAGGTGATTTTTGTTACATCTTGAAGGCAGAGTAGAATTTTATTGGACGGAGGGTGTAATTTTGAGTTACATCTTTAAGGCAGATTAGAACTTCAACTGTTTATTCTTAGGAAAAGAGGCATGAGACTCCCTGGGATATTCAAGCAACAGCAGGTATTTGTTTATAGAGTGGAAATTGCTCTTTTCAGCAAAGGGTAACTTTTTTTTTTTTTTTAAGCTACAGGATTTAGGATTACTTACCATCCCAATCACTGGGACCTTTAATCCATTCTATTAGAACAGCACCAATAGTTTAAGAAGAGAAAGTCATCTTCATGATCCTTAGTAATCTTAGTAAGATTACTGTGAAAAGTGTCTACTCTTCTCCAAGCAGATTGAAATGCATAATTTTCCACCTGAATGAAGAGCAACCAGGATTATTTAAAACAGTGACTAATTCCATTTCCTTCTCCAATTAGTCTGGGTTTAAGGAAGTGGAGAGAGGGAAATGCTATGATTCCCAAAGAATTGGCACTGTTTCAAGTGCTGTGAGAAGTAGTAAAGGAATATGAAATGCATTTCAGGTATAAAATTAGCAGTTTGCCAATTGAAAGGGCAAGATTAATATATTTGAAATGATTAGCTTACAATGCAATGGTATGTAATTAATGGCAAAGTTGTGTGGCACTACCTCCCTGCCCACTGGCAGGTCAATATCTGATTAATCCTGTTTAAGTATGCTTTTGACTCAGAATACAAAACTTAAAAGTTCAAAATAATGCAAAGTACTTTCTCTGAGATTTAGTGACTGGCTTCTGAATCATGGTATATAATTTCCTTTTAACATGGTTATTGCAGAAATGAACTGTTTACAGTATGAGATGCTTCCATACATGTTTTCTAAGGAGGGCCTTAAACCAGTTAATGCTCTTGAATATTTGTGATAAAAATAGAAACTGAAAGGGAAGGTACGGTTCCTGATACAAGGTGGCCATTTGATAGCAGCTCAATAAGTACACATTGACTTACATGCATTCTAGGCATGATGAAAGGTCTCATGGTTCCCTTAAAATCACAGAAGCGGGTAAGTGGTGGTGAGTCAGCAGAGCTTGCTGCACCAGCTAAGATGAGGCTTCCTTGAATACGTAGTACCCAGGGCTGCTCGGAAGCCTGTCACTTGTGTCTACTAAGGCTACTTTCACCATTTCTTAGCATGAGCATCCCAACCTTTACACTCCTTTTTCCCAAATCTCACTAGTTCCCTTTTTCCCACCCTCATCTTTCTAGTTCTGTCTATAGAGGTTTCTGTAGTCCTATTTATCATTTCCTTCTTTGTACAAATGCCCTTGAACCAAAGTGAACATCTCTGCCTGTATTCTTGTGCCCTTGTGAGGAGTATTCCTCTCCTTAGAATTCCCTTTGCTCATGGTCCATGTAGTGAACTCAGCTCAGGTCTTGCCTTTCCTGTCAAGCGTACCCCACAGACCCCTCCAAGGAGTGCAGATCCATGGCTCTGCCATTCCACTTCCCCATCCTGGGAAGCTGATTTCTTCACTGGACTATTAGCTCCTCAAATGAGAAGTATATCTTGTTTGCTGGATTCATTTTTTTGAAACTTTTCATGCATATTTTAGTAGTTTCTATTAAAAGTATAATAAATCTTTACTGTGAAAAGTTTAGAAAACAAAAATGCATGTAAAGAATATACAAACAACTATCCCTACGTCAGAGAAGACATTTTCTTCAATTTTATAAAATCTCTGCTTGCCAGTTTCCTTTAAAAAATGTATAGAAATAACATTTGATTTTTACATTAGGGAAATATATGTAATTGTATATTCTCTTATCTTATCTGAGTATGATATCATAATCAGTCCTTCATAGCATTAAAAAACCTTCAAATATATATTTCTTTCCATATTTTTTAACTATTCCAGATTTTTTCAAATGTTTGCATATCTATAAAAATAATGGGATATATATATAAATATAAATTTTTCTTAATAGCAGCCATATTTCCTGTCCTCCTGAATAACACTATAACACTGTTGTCCTTATGTGAACTGTGGTTTCTTCTATTTTTTTGATAAGTTGACTCAACTGCACCTGTTCTCTTGGCTTTTGTAACTATAAAAGAAATATCTTCCGTCAACACTTTCCATTGCCAGTACTGTAGGAAATGCAAATGTGTACCACATGGCATCTGTTTTGCAATTAATTGGTAATAAAAAGAAACAACAGCTTTATTACTATTTCTCCAATAGCTATTTCCCAAGATAAGACATGCTTCTTTACTCACCATTGTGAGAATAATTCTCCATTGAGCACCCTGCCACTAGAAGAACTAAAGTCAACATTTACATTTCCTGTCTCCCTCCATTGAAGGAGAACTGATACCATTACATCACACATATTAATCATTACTATAGGCTATGAATCAGTCCACACAGTGAAATATTATGGAATAGTATCTAGAATTATTGTGACATAGCATGAATCCTTATAGGGATATATATCTCTAGCCATTATTTTTATAGAAGGAACTAAATATATAAAAACTATTAAGTCAGCGTCCTTGTTGGGTGGACTTGTGTTAATGAACACTAAGGTTAATTCAGATTTAACTTTGTGATTAATTGAGTTGCTTTCAATTGGTGAAAATTGAGAAATGTCAAATCAAAAGTTTTACTTTATGGGTTGGCCCATCAAGATGGTCTTACACCAGATGATCCTCCTGCTCTGAAAATATATTCTGTGGGATGAATGAATGAAAGTGAGGAAAAACCAGCTCTTTTGACCCCTTAGCACTTCGTAAGCACAAAGTGTTTATGTTCACACAAAAATGTTTGCTTTTTACTGAGCAAAGGCTATATTTTTGCAACAAATTAAGTATCATAACTTTATTCCCTTTGTGTAAAAATAACTGTAAGTTTATTTAAAATGTATGTTTTTGCCTAAGCATTATGTCTAATATTACAATTAAAAACACACAAACAGCCTACTACTTTGTTGTTTCTCATATTTTCATTTGTTTGGTTGATAACAGTCTTTCTTCTTAATATAGTCCTTTGTGTCATTTCATTATATCCAACTATGGGTTGACTCAACAAGAGAAATTTAAAGAGATTTCTACTGGTTATAAATGGGGATAGGTTGTCAAAACCACTTATAGAAGAACATGTTTTAAATGTTTTATTCCAATCTGTCAGACATCTAATTTTTCCGCAGGTTTCTATTTTGTATTAAAAAAAATTATACTATGGTCTAAAACTTGACATTCAGGTTACAAGGCTATAAGAATTTTTTAGACAACAGTTTAAATAGTCTGTTAGCTAAATTAGTTTTATTCTTTAGTCAAATGCCATTGGTATATTCAGAATGATTTATTTCCCTTCAGCACTATGGAAGTTGAAGATTATATGCTCTGGCAGCCACATTCTGTGATAAATCTGAGTAAATTTACATAACATTTCATAACTTCCTAATGGAGGAAGGGAGTTTACAAAGGAATTAAAGGTCCTTTAAAAAAAAGGTGCCACACAGTGCAAATGATCACATAAATTAGGTTTTTGGAATAATCACATTTGGGGAAGATTTAATTGAACTTTGGGAAGACAGTGAGTTCAGAGGAATGGAGGGACTGAAATTTAGCATTTCATTATACTCCGCTGAGAATTAAAATGTAAAAATCTGAAGAAACTAAGACATAATCATTGTCTTTATATTTTCTGTTGTTTATGGCACTCAGCGAGCATGTAGATATACAATTTACTAGTAAAGAGTGAATGGACCTGTATATACGTACATAACTGAAGACTTAGTGTTTCCAGCACCTATGTCAAAAAGTCAAAGTTGAAATTCACAGTGACTCATGACAGAGCAGGACCCTGGGACATGGCTCATCTAGTAGTTCTTGGATCCTCCCTTCCAGATCTGCACTTGACCCTTGACCTCAACCACATTCCTAAGCTTGACCTCAACACTGAAACTCACTCCTTACATTCACTCCTGACTCCTAGGTTTTCTTCACTGTCCTTTATCTTTACATTTTCCTTCATTCTTACCCACCTTGAAATGTACTTCTTCCCTGTGCTTCATCCTAGAGTTAGGATAGGTGTCTGGCTCAGACACAGGGTAAATGGTACATTTCACTTCATTAAAAAAAAAAAAAAATAACGTCATGAATGGACAATGGTTGCTTTTTTAAGATCTATATGGACCAGATACAAGTCCATATGCCCCTCCTTTTAAAAGATCTGGTGACAAAATGCCATCCATCCTTTTTAGACATATTATCTGGGTCAATGGGTTGGCCTTGGGAGCTGAGTAATAAATGTACCCTGGATTCTGATTGGTTGCAGCCAAATGGATCAGATCAACCTCCAGGGAGTCCCTGGGGCTTTATGTAATTGCCACTGCTAGTTTGACTCTAAAGACACTTAACTCTAACTTCATCACATGCTATCTGCTCAAATGTGGCCTATTTAGAATTTGTTCATATGACTTATACAAACCAAGCATTATTCTAACACTGAGTGGACAACCTTTTCATGAATACAGCATATCTTTTCCTTAACAATTTGTTGTTGATACTGTAGGATTATAAATTGCATGAGCTGAAAAAAACCAAAGTGATCATTTGACTTATTATTTTTTTCATTTTTTGAGTCAGTATGCCTAAGGTTGAATGACATACTAGTACATAAGACATGCACAAACGAAGTTTGACATTACTTAGTGCTTCTCATCACCATTTCCCCTCATCATGTGCTATGCAGATGCCTAAGGGCTGGCTGATTTGTTAAAGTCAAGATATTTGAGAAGTTGCTGGCCTACAGAATTAGGACAAAGTTTCAAAGAGCTAATTTCTCTGGGTCCATAATCTCTCCTTTATCTTTTGTGAAAATCTGGTCATTTTAGTCATTTCTTAGGTCATCTTCTTTATTATGGACTTTCTAGTAATGTCCTGCATTACATTATGAGTTGTTAAGAAAAAACTCTACCTGATAAAGCTCTAAATGATATGTCTGAATTAGATGATAAACAGCAGAATGGAGAGTAGAGGAGAGTAGAAGAGGAGCAGGTGGGAAGTGTGTCTGCAGAGCATGACAGAGAAACACATCTGCACCAGCGGTGTCACCTTCCCCAAGGATGGCTGAATCCTCCACCATTTTCCTTTCCCATCTCTCTACCCTGGAAATTTTTAGCATGAGCTACTTGCAGAAGTACCTCTATCCTTCACCATGTTGTTTAATTCTCTAGCCCAGCTGTGGAGTATTAGAAGTGTCCTTCAAATGCAACTCAGTTACCACACACAGCATCTCACCAAATGTAAAAAGGGTTCAAGGTGGCTCTAGAGAGACACGATATGGTCTGCATGACTGCAACCCAAAGTGCTCCACAGACCTACATGCTCTTATGTGGCAGGCTTTTTAAAACACAATTTCCCCTAAAATATTCTACCAAACTGTCACAACATTTCATATTCACAAACATATATTCACTAAAGGCCTGGTGCACACAATTTTGTGCATTGGGGTGGGGGGTGCTCCTCAGCCTGGCCTGTGCCCTCTTGCAGTCCAGGATCCCTTGGGAGCAGGCCTAAGCTGGCATGTAGGCATCCCTCTCACAGTCTGGGACCCCTCACTCCTTACTGCCTACCTGCAGAGGAGGCAGGAGAGGCTCCTGCCACCGCCGCTGTGCTCCCCAGCCATGAGCCTGGCTTCTGGCTGAGTGGCACTCTCCCTGTGGGAGTGCATTGACCACCATGGGGCAGCTCCTTCATCGAGCATCTGCCCCTTGGCGGTCAGTGCGCATCATAGCGACCAGATGTTCTACTGTTCAGTCGATTTGCATATTATGATTTTATTATATAGGCTATTTAAGTAAGTGAATGAGGACTTTTTCCTTAATCTAAATGGTGTCTTTTGGTAGACAAAGAAATATATTTTTTAACTGCATTTCACAAACATTGTTATTAGTGAACTAAAATGAGCATGAAAGATAGAATACGCTTTTTCTTAGGAAAAGAAGCAGTATGATCTCTTGGCAATAACTTATCTCATCCCAACCCTATATAATAAAGAGACAATATGCAAGTTAACCCTCACACCATCACAAGATGGCTGCTTATGACCAGGCCAGCAGGGGGGTTAGTGAGGGACGACCAAATGACTGAACAAGCAGGCTGCGTGGGGTGACCAGGCCAGCAGGGGGCCAGTTAGGGGCAACCAGGCCAACAGAGAGGACAGTTAGAGGCGACCAGGCCAGCAGAGGGGGGCAGTTGGGGGTGACCAGGCCATCGGGGGGGCAGGTGGGGCAACCAGGCCAGCAGGGGGGGCAATATAGGATGACCAGGCCTGTGGGAGGGGGAGTTAGGAGCAACCAGCCTGGCAGGGAGGGTGCAGTTGGGGCGACCTGGCCGGCAGCAGGGGGCAGTTAGGGGCGACCAGGCAGGCAGGCAGGTGAGCGATTAGGAGCCAGCAGTCCAGGATTATGAGAGGGATGTCCGACTAAACTGGCAGTTGGACATCCCCCGAGGGGTCCCAGATTGGAGAGGGTGCAGGCTGGGCTGAAGGGACCCCCCCATGCACGAAAATCGTGCACCAGGCCTCTAGTATCCTATATAATAAAAGGCCAGGACCATAAGCATAATGACTGGAACAAACGCTTGACCAGTCACCATGAGGTGCATTGACCACCTCTTGGTCCCTTCTCCCTGCCACACAGGTTCTGACTGCAGCATGGTGAACTGGGAGCCACAGTTTATGGGGGGTGGCAGTGGGGCGGGACTGGGGACTGTTGGGTGGAGGCAGGCATGAGCAGTGGGTGAGCATCCAGCAGCAAGCATTGCGGGGCAGTGGTGGCAAGCGTTGCAGAGTGTCACGGGGCAGGGAGCATTGAGGAGGGTCACAGGGTGGTGGAGGCGAGCATCACAGACCTTCTTGGGGCGGCTGCGGCGAGCATCGTGGAGCGTTGTGGAGAATCGCGGGGCAGGGAGCTTCACGGAGCGTCACGGGGCAGCGGAGGCGAGTGTCACTGGGTGTCATGGGGCATTGCGGGCCGTCAAACATGGCCCTGATTGCAGGCTAGGCCTAGGGACCCTACTCATGCATGATTTTGTGCACTGGGCCTCTAGTATATATATATATGTATATATATATGCATATATATATATATATATGTATATATATATATGTATATATTTTTAAAATATAATGAAATTTAGGTTCTAAATAATCTACCCAGAAAGCCTTTTAAAACATTAAGGATTCATACAAGAAAATATTGATATATTTAATAATAAAGACATAAATCATTTTGGATAGATGTATTCCATCAGTAAAATTTAAAATGAAATATAAAAACTAAAATAATAGTTGCAACATACATGATAAAAAAGTGTTAATGATCTTACTATAGAAAAGGTTCTTATCTAATTAAAGAGAAACATGCAAATTGACCATACCTCAGCTATACCCACAAGCCACGCCCACAAGCCACACCCACCAGCCAATCAGGAGCAAATATGCAAATTAACCTGACTAAGATGGCGGCAGCCATGTAGCTGGATTGAGTAGGAGGATTGGGTTGCCCCCAGCGATGGAGGAAGCCAAGCTTCCCGCATGCCCTGCAGTCCCTGAGCTCCGCTCAAGGCTACAAAGTTTCAATTTTAGAAGATAAATAAATCCCAGATACCTGCTTCTAGCCCGTGGCTGCAACCAGCCTGAAAATGGTCATCAGCCCCTCACCCAGGCTGGCTACACCCCCATGGGGTGAGGGTCCCTGCTGGAGGGCTTGGCCAGCCTGAAAATGGCCCTCAGCCCCTCACTCAGGCTGGCCAGGCACCCCAGCGGGACCCCCACCCTAATCCAGGACACCCTTCAGGGCAAACCAGCCAGCACCCACCCCTGCACCAGGCCTCTATCCTATATAATAAAAGGGTAATATGCAAATTGACCCTAACAGCAGAACCACTAGGAATGACTGGTCACTATGACACACACTGACCATCAGGGAGCAGATGCTCAATGCAGGAGCTCTCCCCTGGTGGTCAGTGCACTCCCACAGGGGGAGCTCTGCTCAGCTACAAGCCAGGCTGCCAGCACAATGGTAGTGGCGGGAGCCTCTCCTGCCTCCTCAGCAGTGCTAAGGATGTCCGACTGCAGCTTAGGCCTGCTCCCCGCTGGCAAGTGGGCATCCCCCAAGGGCTCCTGGGCTGCCAGAGGGATGTCTGGCTGCCAGCTTAGACCCGATCCCCTGGGGAGCGGGCCTCAGCCAGCAGGTGAACATCCCCCAAGGGGTCCCAGACTGTGAAAGGGCACAGGCCGGGCTGAAGGATACCCCCAAGTACACAAATTTTTGTGCACTGGGTCTCTAGTATATCATAAGAAATATTGATATAGATAATTAAAAATAAATACAAATGGCAAAAATGTGAATGCTTAATTTCCCTAGAAATCAGAGGACTGAAAATTGAAAAAACATATAAATTTTTCAAACCCTAAGTGAGACTAGATATTTTTAAGATATTGTTAAGAATGAAGAGTAAAGAAATCCAAAAATGCCTCTGGGAAGTAAATTACTTTACAAACTTTTGAAAGGTGACTTGGGAATTTAAAAAATCACATCAGCTAGTAATTCTGCTTTTGGAAATGTATCTCATGGGAATCTGGGTCAAGTTCACAACCTTTCTGTAAAACAATGCTCTAAGCAAATTTGTATAATATTAAAAACTACAGAAACTTACTTGACTGGTCAGCAGAGAGGATTAGAGACAATGCAAAGTATGATGGTATATATTAAAGATCATGCCCTCATAAATATTAATGTATTACTATGTTAAAAAGTATTTTACATATATAACTTATTCAAAAATATTTCTTTGTTAGAATTTGAACTATACATTACTTAAAACAACTCCTTGTAGACTCTGTGCAATATTCAATGGTCCTGACTAAGAGGGTATGAGTGATGAATTTTTGACTTTACAATGGTGTGAAAGCAATACACATTCATAGAAACCAGACTTTGAATTTTGAACTTTTTCCAAGCTAGTGATATGCATGATGCTGGGCAGCAGCAGTGGCTCCCAGACAGCCATGTGATCACAAGGGTAAACAACCGAAACTCTACAGTGTACTACTGGGTTGCCAGCATTTTTGGATATTGGGTTTTGCATCTCATCGTGTCTACAACATGCCCATCTATATCTCCTGCTTCTGGTGAAAGAAGAGGGAGGCAATTAATCTTGAGATGAAACTCAAGGTAATTGCCCAACTGGAGATTAGTATAAATGTTCTGAGCACATTTCGGGTAGGCTAGGCTAAGCCATGCTGTTTGGTGGGTTAGGCGTATTAAATGCATTTCTAACTTGCACTTACAATATTTTCAACTTATGATATGTTTGTTGGGATATAACTATACGTTGAGGAGCATCTCTCTCTGTCATCATACATAACTCTTACTGTCTATGATGGTCAATTATGGATACAGTAATGCATAAAAGTATTGTTTGCTTTCACAGTTAAACAAAAATTATATTGAATAAATATTTCCTCATGTATCCCGCATCACTCTAACTCACTTAACCTGAATACTCTCACCCTATTCAGTCCCCTGCTACCAATAGGAGGCTATGACGGTATTGGGGAAAAGAAACAGAATAAAGCTAATGTTTAGTTCAATTTGGTTTCAGAGACAGTGGCATCTTTTTAATGATACTCTCCTTGGCATCTAAGAAACCAGGAGCCTATACCCTCTTCTGGTACCTTCTCTACTTTTGCTGGCACCTTCTCTATCATGACACCCCCACAAATGCTTCAAATAACTATGTCCAAACAAACAAACAAAAACCAGTTTCTTCACAATGCTCAATTTTCATCTAAAATGAACATCAGCCTTTTTATCTATCTACAATATAATTCTTACAACATGGCTTTAAATAAATATTTTAATCAGAAGAAAAACAACTTCAGTTCATCCTGCAAGACCAGGTGCTTCATTGTTAGTGCTCACTCCCTTAAAATAAATATGGGAAGGAAGAGAAGGAAGGAGAGAAGGCAAAGGAGAAAAAGGAAAAGTGTGGAGTTATCCTCCATTCCAAGTAACTGAGGCTTTTGCAGAAAATGAATTTATCCTATATAATTTAAATTTGTAATTAAGAGTTTTAGACCAGATTAATTAGATAAATGACCCTGATGATTTTTTCTGTAGCTCAACTTTGTTAGACATTATAATAAAAAATGCATTCCAAAACAAAACAAAACAAAACAAAAAACAGGAAAGAAGAAGCAAATACTCATTATTACTTGTGTATAAGTCAAGGGTAACATTCCCATGGTCCCTGGAGAGCAGTGAGCCTCTTTTTTTTTTTTTTTTTTTTTTTTTTTTATTATTAGTTAAGGAATTACAAATGTGTCCTCATCCCCCCCTTTAACCCCCAACCTCCCCCCCACACACAAACTCGTGCTCCCATCCCCCCGTTGTCCATGTCCATTGGTTTGGCTTATATACATGTATACAAGTCCTTCTGTTGATCTCTTCCCCTTACCCCCGCCCTCCCCTACTTTCCTTCTAGGGATTGATAGCCTGATCGCTGTTTCTCAGTCTTTGGGTCTGTCCTTTTTCATCAATCTATGTTGTTCTCTATAATCCACAAATGAGTGAGATCATGTGGTATTTATCTTTCTCTGACTGGCTTATTTCACTTAGCATAATGCTCTCCAGTTCCATCCATGCTGTTGCAAAAGGCAAGAGTTCCTTTTTTTTTACCGCAGCATAGTATTCCATTGTGTATATGTACCACAGTTTTCTAATCCACTCATCTGCTGATGGGCACTTAGGCTGTTTCCAAATCTTAGCTATGGTGAATTGTGCTGCTATGAACATAGGGGTGCATATATCCTTTCTAATTGGCGTTTCTGGTTTCTTAGGATATATTCCTAGGAGTGGGATCACAGGGTCAAATGGGAGTTCCATTTTTAGTCTTCTGAGGTAGCTCCATACTGTTCTCCACAGTGGCTGCACCAGTCTGCATTCCCACCAGCAGTGCAGAAGGGTTCCTTTTTCTCCACATCCTCTCCAACACTTGTTGTTTGTTGATTTGTTGATGATAGCCATTCTGACAGGTGTGAGATGATAACGCATTGTCGTTTTGATTTGCATCTCTCGTATAATTAGTGACTTTGAGCAGGTTTTCATATGTCTTTCTGCCTTCTGTATGTCCTCTTTCGAAAAGTGTCTATCTAGGTCCGTTGCCCATTTTTTTATTGGATTGTTTATCTTCCTTTTGTTAAGTTTCATGAGATCCCTGTATATGTTGGAAATTAAACCCTTATCGGCGGTATCATTGGTAAATATGTTCTCCCATGTAGTGGGTCTTCTTGTTGTTTTTTTGATGGTTTCCTTTGCTGTGCAAAAGCTTTTTATTTTGATGTAGTCCCATTTGTTTATTTTCTCTTTAGTTTCCATTGCCCTAGGAGCATTATCAGAGAAGAAATTTCTTCGGCATATGTTTGCGATTTCGCTGCCTGTGGATTCCTCTAGTATTTTTATGGTTTCCCGTCTTACGTTTAAATCTTTTATCCATTTTGAGTTTATTTTTGTGTATGGTGTGAGTTGGTGATCTAGTTTCATCCTTTTGCATGTATCTGTCCAATTTTCCCAACACCATTTATTGAAAAGACTGTCTTGACTCCATTGTATGCTCTTGCCTCCTTTGTCGAATATTAATTGGGCATAGTGGATTGGGTCAATTTCTGGGTTCTCTATTCTATTCCATTGATCTATATGTCTGTTCTTGTGCCAGTACCAAGCTGTTTTAAGAACAGTGGCTTTGTAATACAGTTTGATATCTGGTATTGAGATCCCACCTACTTTGTGTTTTCTCAGGATTGCTGCAGCTATTCGGGGTCTTTTTTTATTCCAGATGAATTTTTGGAACGTTTGTTCTAGATTTGTGAAATATGCCATTGGTAATTTAATGGGGATTGCATTGAATCTATAAATTGCTTTGGGTAGTATGGACATTTTGATGATGTTGATTCTACCAATCCATGAACACGGTATATTCTTCCATCTGTTTATGTCTTCCTCTATCTCTTTTTTCAGTGTCCTGTAGTTTTCAGCATATAAGTCTTTTACCTCCTTAGTTAAGTTTATTCCTAGGTATTTTAATTTTTTTGGTGCAATGGTAAATGGGATTGCTTCTGTAGTTTCACTTTCTGTAAGTTCACTATTGGTGTAAAGAAATGCCATGGATTTCTTAGCATTAATTTTGTATCCTGCTACATTGCCGAATTCATTTATTAAGTCTAATAATTTTTTGATGGAGTCTTTAGGGTTCTGTATGTACAGTATCATGTCATCTGCAAATAAGGACAGTTTTACTTCTTCTTTTCCAATCTGGATGCCTTTTATTTCTTCTTCGTGTCTGATCGCAATGGCTAGTACTTCCAGTACTATGTTGAACAGGAGTGGTGAGAGGGGGCATCCCTGTCTTGTTCCTGTTTTTAGGGGGAATGGTTTTAGTTTTTGCCCATTGATTATGATGTTGGCTGTGGGTTTGTCATATATGGCTTTTATTATGTTGAGGTATGATCCCTCAATTCCTATCTTGCTGAGAGTTTTTATCAAGAAAGGGTGTTGGATTTTGTCAAATGCTTTTTCCGCATCAATTGATATGACTATGTGGTTTTTTTCTCTCAATTTGTTTATGTGATGTATCACGTTTATTGATTTGCGGATATTGTACCATCCTTGCATCCCTGGGATAAATCCTACTTGGTCATGATGTATGATCTTTTTGATGTACTGCTGGATCCGATTTGCTAGGATTTTGTTGAGGATTTTGGCATCTATGTTCATGAGGGATATTGGCCTATAATTCTCTTTCATTGTATTGTCTTTATCTGGTTTTGGGATTAGGGTGATGTTGGCTTCATAGAATGAGCTGGGAAGTGTTCCTTCCTCTTGGATCTTTCGACATAGTCTGAGGAGGATAGGTTTTAGGTCTTCCTTGAATGTTTGGTAAAACTCCCCTGTGAAGCCATCTGGCCCCGGGCTTTTGTTTGCTGGAAGCTTTTTGATTACTGCTTCGATTTCCTCCATAGTTATTGGCCTATTGAGATTTTTAGATTCTTCCTGGTTAAGTTTTGGAAGGTTGTATTTATCTAGGAATATGTCCATTTCCTCCAGGTTGTCTAGTGTGTTGGAGTAGAGTTGTTCATAGTATTTTCTAACAATCCTTTGTATTTCTATGGGGTCTGTTGTTATTTCTCCTCTTTCATTTCTGATTTTGTTTATTTGGGTCCTCTCTCTTTGTTTCTTGGTGAGCCTGGCTAGAGGTGTATCAATCTTGTTTATCCTTTCAAAGAACCAGCTCTTGGTTTTGTTGATCTTTTGTATTGTTTTTTTGGTCTCTATGTCGTTTATCTCTGCTCTGATCTTTGTTATTTCCTTCCTTCTGCTTACAGTGGGCTTTTTTTGTTGCTCTCTTTCTAATTCTTCGAGTTGTAGAGTTAGGTCATTTATTCTCATTGTTTCTTGTTTCTTGCAGTAGGCTTGTAGAGCTATGAACTTCCCTCTCAAGACTGCTTTTGCTGTGTCCCATAGGTTTTGGATTGTTGTGCTTTCATTGTCATTCGTTGCCATGATGTTTTTTATTTCTTCTTTGATCTCACTGGTGACCCAGTCGTTGTTTAATAGCATGCTATTTAGTCTCCATGTGTTTGATTTTTTTGGATTATTTTTGTTGTAGTTGATTTCCAGTTTTATGCCTTTGTGGTCTGAGAAGATACTTGATATGATTTCAATTTTCTTGAATTTGAAGAGACTTTGTCTGTGACCCAATATATGGTCTATCTTTGAAGATGACAAATGTGCACCTGAGGAGAATGTATATTCTGTGGCTTTGGGGTGAAATGTTCTGAAGATGTCAATTAATTCCATCTGATCTAGTGAGTCATTTAGGATTGATGTTTCTTTGCTGAGTTTCTGTTTAGAGGATTTGTCCAGTGGCGATAATGGGGTGTTAAGGTCCCCTACTATGATTGTATTGCTGTCAATCTCTCCCTTGATCTTCTCCAGAAGCTTTCTTACGTATTTGGGTGCTCCTATATTGGGTGCATATATATTTACCAGAGTTATTTCTTCTTGTTGGACTGCTCCTTTTAGTATTATGAAGTGGCCTTCTTGATCTCTTTTTATGTCCTTCACTTTGAGATCTAATTTGTCAGATATAAGTATTGCTACCCCGGCTTTTTTTTCACTTCCATTGGCCTGAAAAACCTTTTTCCATCCCTTCACCATCAGTCTGTGTGCGTCTTTTTTTCTGAGGTGGGTTTCCTGTAGACAGCAGATATATGGGTCATGTTTTCTTATCCACTCATTTACCCTATGCCTTTTGACTGGGGAATTTAATCCATTTACATTTAAAGTTATTATTGATAGAAACTTGTTAGTCGCCATTTTTGTTCTTTACCGCTGCGTTCCTTCTTTGTTTCCTGTTTTTTCTATTTACAGCAGACCCTTTAGCATTTCTTGCATTGCTGGTTTGGTTGTAATAAACTCCCGTAGACCGTTTTTGTCTGTGAAGCTCCTGATTTGACCCTCAATTTTGATTGATAGCCTCGCTGGGTATAGTATTCTTGGATTCAGACCCTTCCTTTGCATGACTTTGTATATTTCATTCCATTCCCTTCTTGCCTGATGTGTTTCTGTTGAGAAATCGGTCGCTAGTCTGATGGGGGATCCTTTGTAGGTAACTTTCTGTCTCTCTCTGGCTGCTTTTAAGATTCTTGCTTTGTCGTTGGTGTTTGCCAATTTAATTATTATGTGCCTTGGTGTCGGTCTTTTCGGGTTCATTTTGTTTGGGACTCTGTGAGCTTCTTGGATTTGTGTGAGTTTTTTCCTCCCTATATCAGGGAAATTTTCTGTTACTATTTTTTCAAACAGGTTTTCTATTCCTTGCTCAGTTTCCTCTCCTTCTGGCACCCCTATTATTCGGATGTTGTTTCGTTTAGCATTGTCCCAGAGTTCTCTTAGGCTCTCTTCCTGCTTTTTAATTTTTTTTTCTAGAAGCTGTTCTGTTTGGGTATTTTTTTCTACCTTGTCTTCTAGCTCGCTGATACGGTCCTCTGCTTCTTCTAGTCTACTGTTGATGCTTTCTATTGAGTTCTTTATGGCAGTGATGTCGTTTTTCATTTCTTCTTGGTTTCTCTTCATTTCCTCTTGGTTCTTCTTCATTTCCTCTTGGTTCCTACACATATTGTTGAATTGGTCTTCCATTCTTTTCATCCACCTTATGACCATTACTCTGAATTCTTTCTCTGACAGGTTGCTTGCCTCCATTGCCTCTATTTCGTTTACTTCCTTTTCTGATGATGCCTGTTTTTCTTTCATATTTGGGTTGGTTCTTTGTTTCACCATGATTTCTCTTCTCAAGGTGTTTGGTTATGTAGATCTCTCTCTGTTGCGCTGATTCAAAGGCACAAAATACAACACAACAAGGCACAACGTACAAGGCACCGAACTAAATGCATTCACAATATTAATAACCCCAAATAAAGGTGACCCCCCCCGAGCGAAGAGAATTAGGGGATAAAGAAGAAAAAAGAGAAAAATATTAGAGAGAAAAATAAAAAACAAAAAGGAGTGCTGAAATGAGATTGGGAAAAGGGAGAGAAAAAAAAAAACACCACAAAAAGACCAAAAAAAAAAAAAAACCAAAAAAAAACACAACAACAACAAAAACAAAAACAAAAAAATTAAGAGAATGAAATAGAGGTGGGGAAGAGGCTATTTGTATGGGGAGAGCGAGGGATTGGAAATTAGATATATAAGTAGGGTGAAATTTAGACAGTGGGTAGGAAGAAGGAATAGGTAAAATCCAAAGCAGGAATAGGGTAAGAGAAACAGGACAACAAAAGGGGAAAAGTGAGGAAGAGAGTTTTGGCTTAAGGGTAAATGTGAAATAGAGAGAAATGATGCTAAAGGAACGATGAAAATAGAGTGTAGAACGCTAATCCCAAAATAAAATAAAGAAAAATAAAAAAAAATAATAAAAAATAAAATGACACTTGAAAAAATGGTAAAAGGATAGCAGTAATACTGGTTAAAAAAATGTAGTAATTAAAAAGGTAAAATCAGGTGATGAAAAAAAATAAAAAATAAAAAAAAAATAAAATAGGTTCTTAATGAAATGGTGAAAAAAGAATTAAAAAAATATATATATATAAAAATATTCAGAAGTGAAGGTGCTTCAGATCTTCCACTCTTCTTTTTGGCACGCCTCAGTCCTGCCAGGCATTCAGGGGAGTGTTGAACTTCCCTGCGATACACTGTTCCTCCGTGCAGTAAACCACAGACCTGATTTTAAGGCAGGTTGTATTTTTTTACCAGACTGCCTTTATTTGTGATCGCAAAAGAGACAGTTCGTGGCTCTGCCTCTGGGTGGCAGTGTGTCTGGATTTACCACCGAGGCTCTAAGTCCTCTCTATCAGTAGGGTTTTGTCCTCTATGGTATTTGGAACTGATTCGGGAAAGACCACTGCCCAGAGCTGGTTCCTTGCCACTGTCCGCTGTTTCCCAGGCTCCCCAAAAAGAACTTTCCCCTACAGGCTCTGCGAATGACCCCAACTGGGGAATCCCATGCGCTGGGTTTAATAATCAAATGCACGGATCTAAGGGGAACTGTAACAAGAGCCTGATAGTTGTGCGAATTCGCAAGCCTCCACCTTCCAGGTCTGCGCACAGTCTCCGCGCGCGCAGTCTCCGCGCGCCCACTCGCCCCTGGCACCAAGCAGCCAGCAGATTGGCAAAGTCCAAGGCTGCTCCTTTACATCCAGTCCAGCTATGGGCTCATTTTTCGCGTTCCCTTCTGCCAGCAGCCCTGTGGGGCCCCTTCCCCACTCGCGGGTCACGCTGGTCCCAGCGGCTGCGGACTCTGTGGGGCGCAGATTCCGCCCCGCGCGCGCGCGAGCTCGGTCCTCCCTCCAACCCGAACTGCAAACCGCACCTTTAGGGGATGTCCAACCTTCCCGTGAGAAGAAGCAGTGCTCGTCTGAGTTCACGCAGTCACGCTGCTTGAGATCCCCCGTTTCCAGGTCAGTAGCTGGTCTCTGGATGCCGGCAACAATCACCCAAGATGGCGCAGTCTCCACTGCTTAGCTGGCGCACCCGGAGAGGCTTCAGCCGCAGTCTCCAACCGTCCTTTTTTTTCCCTGGGGGGTTCTCAGTCTTTCCTAGCTGCAGACAATCTCTCAGCTGAAAATCCTCTACCTATTCGGGCTGAATGTTACCCGTTTCAGCTGCTCACCCTTATCTGCTCCAGGACAAGGCACAGGACACGTCCGCTTATACCTCCGCCATTTTTCCTCCTCCGAGCAGTGAGCCTCTTAATGTCAGTTGAGAGAAAGATCCTGGAGAAGCCAAATCTGCACCAAACAAGGAAGAATGATTAGCTGGAAACATCTGAAAATGTAAGCCAGAAAGAGATTCCTTGTGTTAAAAAATCATCATCACAACTGAACAGATTTCTACCACACCTAAGTTTTCAGTATAGTCTACATTTTCTTTCTTTTCTCTTTAAAACAACACAGAAGCATATCTCTATTTTATAATGGGAAGCAATGGAAAAGTGAATGCATTCTACATTTAACTGCTTAGCCACACCTACTGTGCTATGTATGAGAAAGAGCTGGAGAATAAGTATTATTAAGAAGGTATGCATAAAAGTAAAAATGCATTTAAGCCTAAAAGCTATAGTTTATACATAAGGTGAACTTTAACAGTTAGTTACACTAGTATAAAATAATTGAGTGAGCATTCATCTTAGTTTACTTTTAAGTTTCTAGAAGAAAAATAACCTTAAAATAGTCCTAAACATTTGGAGTACTTCTGAATTAGAATTCTTTGAAGCATGAAGATAAATTGATTCCAGGATGATTCCACAAAGGCACCCAACGAGTTATAAAGCTGCTGAGTGCATACAACTGTTGAATGTTTAGTCTATGAGCACAACACATTTTCTAGGCCCAGGATGATGGAGTTTTTATTGCAAATGGGCAAGATGGTTTAAGTTAGGGTACGGCTGTCATTTTAATATACTTGTGAGGCCTCATGTCTCTAATCTTTGAAAAATCCTTAAAATGCAAATGTCAAACATACCTAATTGGTTCTGAAGTTTTAGTTCATTGTAAAGGGTTTAAAATGAGTAAATATTTCTTACCCAGTGTCCTGTATTAACCATGTGAGTCAGTTGTGTATAAGCATATACTAAACTACTTAGTATAATATAGTTCTATTAAACAACTTGAAAATTTAGAAAGCATAATGTATTGTCTTATATAGCAATTAATTGATATGGATTTTCAGGCATTTTTTTAATTTAGGAATTTGGTTTTGGATAAAGGAAAGAGAACTGTACAATAAACTACTAATGGTTACCCAGAATCAGTACTTTAAATAGTTTAGTCATAATGCTATCGAGGAGTCCCACTTTATCGAGATAATGATTGATGCTACAATCTGTATCCAGAAATTTAAAATGAACTTGGCACTCTACCACTTAGAATCTTGGTCATGGGGAAGTTCCAAAGGAGCTGTCATGTTTAATTGCATTCTGGGACCACATGTGTGTTCCCGCTTATTTACAAATCTCTCCTCTCCACCTCCCCTGATTTTTATCAATTTTCCATTTATCCTTTTAATTGTCTTGGGGCTCAGTGCCCTCTTTCCTGCAAAGAAAACAGAACAGCTAGTGTACTTCCCAAATTCTTTATGAGGTTTCATTTCTTAATGGTTGCTTGGTAGCTCATTAAGCTGTTCTCATGGAAAGGTATGAGATGTTTAAGAGGTGTCACTGAAAGGCAAAGTGAATAGGCATGGGTCTCATGCACACATGCATCTATGATTGTCAGCTACGTTGGATAAAATGGGGGAGAAGTCTTCCATTTTCCATATTGGCTCCATCCTTTCCTTTTTAGAAGAACGAGTTTTACAAGTCTGCTTTGATGGTGCAATAAAAGAACAGGGGATCAAAGCCAGATAGTTCTGTACTGTGACCCAGATTCCAGCATCGTTGCACTTAGTCCCTATGGCAGCAGGTGACTTGCTTGAATTCTCTATGCTACAGTTTCCATAACTCTAACATGTTGATGAAAGTTCCTAATTTATAAAGTTATTTGGAATATTGAACAACATCATTTTAATTGCACATTTCATAGTTAAAATTCAATGGTAGTGATTACTATTGTTATTATTATTATACTCAATGGTTTAAAAAACAGTTTGGCTACCTGTTTGCACACATACCCATAGTTTATATAACCCGGAGGCCAAGAAAGCCTCAATTACCTTTCAAAAATGACCCAATTTCATTGGCTCAAGTCCAGGTCATGAGAATATGCCTCTTCAATAGTCTGATCTGTCTGATGTTACTTCTTCTTGTGCAAAAAAGCTAGTTGCCATGTTATCAAAATCTGTTTTATGGCAACAAAAAAAAACCACAACCACAAAGAAAAAGCACAGGACTGAACGTCCTTAATTTATTGATTTTTAAATTGTTTTTCTAAATATCCATATATACTCAGAGAACCCAACATGCACTGTTTGCTGGTGTCCTTTTAGCTTCACGATTCTCACCTGCACTTGGCTGCTGCTTTTTATATGGACACTATATCTACTCTAAAAAGAAAGATTACTTTGTAAGGTACACATTCAAAATTAATGCCTATATGGATTTCTTCAGATAAAGTCTTAAGAGAAAAATGTGTACAGAAAAAGAAGAAAAACTGAACATCAGACTTGAGTACTTGGTGTCCATAACAAATATTTTAGAATTTGTCCACATTCATCAATCTCTAATACCTCTCTCTCAACATCACCCATACCCATCAACCTACTATGGGCTGTAACCCCACTATGACCATTCTCCAAAGTAACTTAAAATTTCTGGATAAAGGATTTATGTCTACAGATTCTTGATCCTGGCAGTTGCTGCTTGCTGCCTAATACCCTCCAAAATTATCTTCTTCAGAGAAAGTCATCCACCAAAACTCAACAATAAATCACATATTTGGAAATTCTTTAGATTTTGGATTCTGAAGCCACTATTCCACAGTTCCCAAATCTCTGTGCTCATTCTTGGTAGAAAATCATTCTTGGTTCTTTCTTTAGGTCTCAAATTCTATTTCTTGGTCAAGACATCAGGTTATAGGGGATGAGAGATAGAGGAGTTGTAGTGATTCTTAATTGTATCGTTTTGGAAAGAGACTAATAGACTTTGGTCAAAACTTGTTACATGGCTCAAACCTAACTACTAAAAATGGGAAACTATGGAGGATCACATGAATATTTAGTGAGCATTAACTCTTTGCCAGAGTATTTATGCATACACTTAACTATGTATACACACTTATGTGGGTGTTCATTTATGTATAGGCATAACATTTCATAAAACTACTCTGAAAGTTTTACTATTATTAAACAGTAACCATGGGGAAAGTAAATGGAAGTGGGATTGGAATTGGGTGGTTAGTGGATGGGAATATATGTATATATATATATATATATATATATATATATATATATAGTAATTTTTCAGCATATTTTGTGTATTTTTTTTACTTTTCATTTTTTAAAGAGTAGTACTAATTTACTTTTTCTAATTATTCATTTTATATTTATTCTGAAATAAAACTCAGCTCTGTCCTACCACTCCATAGAAATAACACTCAAAAATCTTGTCAGTGACCTACTAATTGTTAAATTCAGCAACCCCACTTGACTTTTCATTGTATTTTACCTCCTGTAGCATTTGATACTATTAAACACATGGCCCTTCTTTGAAGCTCTTGCTTTATATGACATTACACTCTTTTGCTTCACTTCCTACTTCTCTGATTATTCTTCATTCTCTTTAATTATTTCTTTTTCCTTATTGTTTTTATTTTTTTAATTGAAAGCATCCACACAAATTCCCTTAAGCCATACTGTTTTCCAGAGTAATTTTAACAATACTCAAAAATTCAGTGTTTACACTTTTAAGCAGAAGACTCAGAAATCTGCATTCTAGGTGCTCTAATAATTTTCTGTACTGAAATTTTAATTAAATGTCAGAGAGCTTCATATCAATGTACAATGGGTAACTCAAAAATACTCATCACATAATACCCTTCTCACAACTTTCTCACCTCTGTAAATTTCATAGCTTACATGATCTTCAATCAAATGAGGTTAAAATGTAATTTCCCAAATTTCTCAGCTATATCCTTGGGAAGTTATTACAACTCTCAAGGCTCAAATGCCTTATCTAACAGGGAAATATTAGTAATAATATCCTCTAAAGTTTGTTGTGAGAAAATGTATACATCATCCTCCTATCTAATAATAGACAAACATGGTATTTGACTGTACCTTTGCTATGCCTCCCATGGGCTAATCAGTGTGATATGCAAATTAACTGTCAACAAAGATGGCAGCTAATTTGCATACTACAGGCAGGGCGGGACACCGGAAGCTGCCATCCAGGCCCCCGTGTGTGACCCCAGGAGCTACCAGAAAGCCAGGCCAGGCAAGGTGACCCCCCCCCCCCGGGACCCAGGAGCTGCCTTGCCTGTGGCCCGTGAACATGATCGTGATCAGAAAGCCAGGCGCAGGAGAACCACAGAACCCAGGAGCCACCTTGTCTGCAGCCCGTGATTGTGATCGTGATCTGAAAGCCCTGCCGCAAGCAAGATGGCCCCCTGACACCCAGGAGCCCATCAGTGAGGTCTGCAGGTGAAGCAGTGATCAAGCTATGAGGGGGAGGGGGGGGGTGTAAGGAGCTACAGGAGCAGCTCTGGCCAGAGACTGAAGACTCCCGCTGGAGCAAGGAGCAAAGACTGAAGGCTCCAGCCACAGCAAAGATTGTGTCCAGAGCAAAGATGGAAAGCAGTGGCAAGAGTGAAGGTCTGGGTCCCGGGTGCCAGAGGAAAACTGGTGCTGGCAGCCAGGGGAAAGAAGGCCTATTGCACAAATCTTCGTGCAATGGGCCTCTAGTATATACATAAAACTCAACAAGGTGACAAAAGGATTTTTATTATAATATAACTAAATGCTGAGACTAGAAATCTTACACAAGAATTTATATCTTTTTCTTCTCATAATTACTCTCCCCACAACACTCAGTTGAAAGGTTATGAGGGTCTATCAAGCTGTCATCTTATATCACTTTCTTCCTTCAAGGACCTCCTTTGTTCTAAATAGGATGAAGATAATACCCCTTATTGGTCTCCTTGCTTTATGTGTCAATAGCATTTGTTGACTCCCAGTGCTATCATAATAATTTCCAAATCCAGTCACACTTTAGTCAAGGACTTGTACAATCAACCTCTCCATCCAGCCTGATTCCTCACCCATCAACTCTATGCTCTAATCATTTTAAACAACATGCTTCTTCTTTCAAATCTTTTATGCCTTTCTTATGTCTGTCTCTTTGTCTGAACACCTCTTCCTTACTCCTTTTTGTATTGAAACCGTTTTTGAAAGTTCATCTTAAAAGCTTCCCCCACCTAGACTGTTTCCAAATCTTAGCTATGGTAAATTGTGCTGCTATGAACATAGGGATGCATATATCCTTTGTGATTGGTGTTTCTGGTTTCTTGGGATATATTCCTAGAAGTGGGATCACTGGGTCAAATAGGAGTTCCATTTTTAACTTTTTTAGAAAACTCCATACTGTCTTCCATAGTGGCTGCACCTAAGTGCCCATCAGCAGATGAATGGATTAGAAAACTGTGGTACATCTACACAATGGAATACTATGCTGCTGTAAAAAAAGAAGGAATTCTTACCATTTGAAACAGCATGGATAGAACTGGAGAGCATTATGATAAGTGAAATAAGCCAGTCAATGAAAGAAAAATACCACATGATCTCACTCATTTATGAATAATAAAGACCATTATAAACTGATGAACAAAAATAGATGCAGAGGCAGAGCAGCATCGAACAGACTGTCAAACTACAGCAGGAAGCCCCGGGAGGGTTGGCGGGAGGATAAGAGATCAACCGAAGGACTTGTATGCATGCATATAAGCATAGCCAATGGACACAAGACACTGGGGGGTAGGGGAGGCCAGGGGAATGTCAAGGGGGAAAAAAAGGAGACATGTAATACTCTTTAAGCAATAAAACAAAATTAAAAAAAAAGCTTCCCCCACCAATAAATGTGTTCTGGTGACCACTCAATCCATAAAGAATTGACTATCTCCTCATTTTCACTTCCAAGTCACTGAGTTTTACATCTCTGTTATCCTTACGTCATGTCTTCTTATATCCATTCACTTTTTTATTTATTCAACCAATCCATTCAGAGTGGACTACTCTGTTGGGCAGTGTGAAGTACTCTCATGACACAAAGATGATCATCCTGTGCACAACTACCTTTCTCACCCTATTTGAGTTCCTTGAAGGCACTTCTGATTTATTTAACTGTCCCTTTTCCTACAGTCTAGCTGATTCTTTGCATAGAATATCTGATTATCAAATGCTCATTGATCAAAGTAGAACAGCATTTAAAACTCTTTCTACTAGAAATAAAATGCTGACTCAAAGGTACTTTCTTCAGAAGGCTAGCTCACCCTTTTGCCATCTAATTCTCTTTTGAACATCAACAGAGCAAACTAGATTTCTTTTTCTCAGGAAGTCCTAACCCTCCCAGTTTGATTTTATTTCTGCCATATTGTGAGAACATAGTGATTGAAAGGATGCCCATAGTCAAGTGTCTTCATGGAGTTATATCTGGAACAGGTATTGCTCTGGACATACATGCTTACTGAGCCTCTGTAGAAATACTTAAAAACCACTTGGGACCTCCCGGAAAGATAACAGTCCCAGATGCCCAGTTCTAGATGAAGTTAGCCCTGAGTTTTGAAACCTGAATGGCTACAGTCTTGCCTCACATTCCACTACATCTTTTTAAGGAGTGTGAGAAAAGGAAATGAGGGAGTGGAAGGGAGTGATGTTAGTAAATTCAGAGCGTGAGTGTGCAGAGGAGGCAGGGGCCCAGTGGAGAGCTCAGGATCCTTGTTCTAACTCAGCAGAGCCCGAAGAGGAAGGAGGTTTAGTGGCAATTTATGTTTCACAGCCTGTAAATCATGTCGACACTCCACCAGGTCAAGACGGTTTTCAAGATTCCTTTCAGTATCGTATTGCACCTCACACTCACCTTGTTCATGCAGAATGTTAACAGGGAGTTATTTTCTTTCTGCTTGTACACATTTGCATATGTGAAAAGTCTCCAAAATTATTTTTAAAGCATCCTACATAGAAATTTAAAAATTGGTTTGTATTCAAATCCTTGTTCTGTTTCTGAACCTTTCAAATATGTAATTCCTTATGCTACAATAATTCATAACCTTGTAACTTTGTAAGAAAAATGAGCACAGCTTTTTAAAAAATAATGATAACCTTTCTTTTTCAAAGGCAAGTGCTGATATATTTGAAGAGGCAGAAAAAATTATTTAAATAACTGGATTTTTTTCAGTCTATGATTCTACTAATTGGCTATGTGAATTTTATAGTCAATATTCTCATATATATGATATAAATAAAAATGGCTTCTTTTTAATTAACAGCAGAGAAATAACTATGCATCTATAATCTCCAGAGGAAGGCAACAATTATATAACTGCAATTACAAATGCACACATGTAAAAATATTTCTGGGGGAAAAAGTTTTAACCTTGAAACATGATTATCAGAGTTTCCAAATCTGGAAATGGATACTAGTTTTTACTTTTATAGAAAAAAATCTTAAAAATTAAGATTTAATAATAAGAAAAAAATAGGATTAATTTTTGGCAAATGCATATATTTATTTTAGAATTCACCATTTGCATATTTACTTCAAATTTATTAAAATTAACAGATAAGAATTATTTTTAAACAACTTTAATGATTTTGTAAAAATATCTTGTCTAAATAAGCTAAAACAAAAGGACCAGCTTAGAAAGTAGGGAGAAAAGAAAGAAGGGAAGGATACAGGGAAGGGGAGAGAGAGAGAGAGAGAGAGAGAGAGAGAGAGAGAGAGAGATTGATTAAGGAATGAAGGAGTAATGAGAGGACTCTTAGAAAAATGTTGCAATAGTTCCTGGGGCAATATATTACTGAATATAGATTTATAGTTTGACCTGTAAATTACAGAGTATTTGAACTAAGTAATATTAAGTCCAGCAAATGGCACTTGATTTCCAAATGGTTAGGTGTCTGATATCAAAACTAATTATTTAAAGCATTTGTATAAAATGACAGTGGTTAACATTTACCAAGAACTTACCCTACACCAAGTCTTGTTTTAAGTTGCTTAGGAGCATTAACTTCTTTGAATAAATCACTTAAGTACTGTATGAGTTGAGCATTATTCTTATTCCCATTTCAGAGATGAGAAAAATCAAGGCTTTGGGAAATTAGGTAACTTGCACTGATTACCATAGGTAGGAAATTGTAGTCACTGCTGTTTAAACCAGGTGTTCTGATTCCCAAACTCACACCCTTCTCCACTGCCTTTGGTACACGTGAAAAAGCACATTCTATTCAGAAACAGTCGTTATTAACTTCATTTTAGTTTTGGAAGACCAAGATGGCATTCCTCTCCAGCAGCAATTCAAGAAGAGCCTGGAATAGACACATGTTCACAAACAAACACCATCTTATTTTCCCAGAACTTCCTCTAAAATCCTTTAAATCACCATGTCAGTAAAGTCCATGTTAGCCTTTTACAGCAAAGAGTTGTTAAGGTGTAATTGTGGACAAAAGCTTTGTGCTCAGGAAGATGAGGTATTCCTGCTGTTACCTGTCTCTCTGCCACCCCTAACAGTTATGCTCTGAAGTTCAGCTGTATCCCTACCAAAGTATTCATTCCAGTTTCAAACATATAAGCATTAATTCCAGGAAAGTAAAATATTGGTGACCTCGAAGAACGGTGTTTTAGAAGCTTCCTTGGTGCTCCCCTCTGGTCTAAGTGAAATAACTTTGGTGTGCAAAGTGACACACAGGTCCAAATGCTCTTTTAATATTTCTTTTCTGTGAAAAGAGGCCTCTTAGCAAGGCTTCCTTTATGTTCACTCCTAATGCTGGAAATGTTTTGCAGATTTTATGGAATTCCCCACTGAGAAAAATAAAATGCTGCCTTTGGATGGCCCACATTTTAATGATTGAATAGGTACTCAGCACATTGTAGTTGCTCAATAAAGGCTTGTTGAAAGGAATTAAGCTTTATCGATGGCTGGATTCCAAGAAAAACATCTGTTAGGATGATTCAAGTTCAAAGGCAGGTGCTCCCTGTGTGGCATATTTAGGCCAGGTGTTGAGTAAAGGGACTTTAAACCGAAACGTTAAAAAGAAGAAAGGGAAGCATTCAAAGGTGACTCAATGAGAGTGATGTCTTACTTTTAAAAATCATAATTGCCAGTTTTCTATCACCCTGTGAGGTAGGCAGAAAGTACTGCCTCCATTCTGTAGGTGAGACCATTGAGACTTGGGCAGGAAGAGTGCCATGTGGAAGATTAGCCAGTTAGCACATGACACAACCTAGACAAGTGTGGAGGAGATTGACTCCAGGCGGCCACACCGCCTGCCACTCAGAAGAAAACTTCACTGAAACCAGAAAGCATAGTTTCTGTGCCAGATCTGTTTACTCTACCCCCATGGAGCTTTTCTTCCCACAAGACTTAATTACTCATTGCTAGCATCATGCACATTCAAGAGTCATGTGTGTGGTATTCATTAAAAGCAAAATATAACACAAAATAACTCTGAGATGTAGCTGCTTCCCCAGAGGGTGGAACGACTCCCACAGACAACAGAGCCACAGCCGTAGAGCAGATGATGGGACCAGTGAGAGGGGAGGAGGAGCAGCGAAGTAAGAGTCTCCGTGGGCGGGGTGGCTATTGACTTGAGCTCCTTGCCTCACTCCATCAACTTTATTACTCACCAGTGGGCAACAAGGACTCCTCCTTCCCCCATATTTCCCTTGGACAAGTTAGCTGACTGTGCTACTAACTTTCATATGCTTTTGGGAAGCTGAGTGCCCCTGAAGCTTAGATTGATTTTTGGTAGAAAGGAATTCATTTTGCATTCTTTCTTACAATGCAAATTAAACCCAAGTTTCAGTATTATAGCGTAATACTTTTATTGCTACATGGTGGCCAGACCGTTGTTAAGAACACTGAATTTAGCATTGTACTCAGCCATGCAGGAGCTTTGTGGTGTGTGAATAAATGCCTAAGTAATTTGTGGTTTAGCAAAGGATTAGTAATCCCTGAATCTAACCCAAAGTATATATAAACCTGAATATTTTATTTCCCAAAATTTGTTGGGCCTCCATTTAGGAGTTGAGGTGGTGAGGTAAGAGCCTTAAATAGAGGGATTTGGCTGTATCTTTGCATAAGAAACATCTACACTAATAAAAGAGAAACATGCAAATTGGCCATACCTTCATGACACCCGTCAGCCAATCAGGAGTGAGTATGCAAATTAACCCAACAAAGATGATGGGTTAATTTGCATGTGCAGGCTCCAAGTGGCCAGGGGCATGATGGGATGCTTGTGTCATCGCCATGGCAACAATGCAGGCATTCTGCACTGCCCCAGACCCTCAGGGCCACTGGGCAGCATGGGAAGGCAGAAAGGCAGCTCTGGCCGGAGCGAAAGATGGTGCCGGCAGCCAGGGGAAGGAAGGCCCATTCTTGCATGAATCTTCGTGCATTGGGGCTCTAGTTGAAAATGAAGCTGATGATCTTTTAAAAATATAAAATATGTTTTGGGAAACCATATAAATGCAGCAAAACTAATTTATTGATTTCCAGGATTCTGGAAAGCTTCAGATCTAATATATGTTAATTATTCTGTTTTCTCTTTGTAACCCTTCACTGGTAAGAGAACATCTAAGACCTCACTGCCACAGGCACGGACCAATTCCAGGAACTGGAACCCTATTCCAGGACCCAAAGATATGATATCAGCTTATATACAGCCAAGTTGACTCTAGAAACACTTTAGTGATTAATCATTTTTGGCTTGCCTCCACGTTATAGCAACAGCACTTTTTCCAAGGGCAAAAACATATTTTTGTATGCAAAATAACTATGCACTGAAAACACTATAATCACAAGTCCCACATATCTCAGCTCTGAGTAAGCAAGTGGAACATTGTGGAATACTAAAAGATAATCAATGATTGGGGCTAAACTGAAGCCCTGTATTAGTGTAGTTTTGAATGTCTTTTCAAATAATAAGTGTCAAGAGTGTTGTTTATCTGCCAATCAGATAAACCTGGATCATTCCAGCCACTGGTAGCAAAGAAGGACATCACTGGTGCCTATAGTGGTAGAGAGGAGAGATTGGGAAAAGGACCTGTTAGTCTGGGTGAAATAATGCTCACTCATTTTTCTTCAGTAGAAAATACCTATTGAACACCTACCCAAGGTGCAAGTGGAGTCACTTTAGCACTTCAACTTCAATGGGCATTTTCCTCTCACTGGATATAATATATGCTCATAAATACTCATAATGAGTGGCAGAAATTAATACATTTTACAAAAGCTTAATAACAAACATGCTATTCTGCTCAAAGAAATTTAAAATCACTCCCAATATGGGGAGCACACTTAAGGCTTTTAATTTAGAATCAAAGAAATGATGTGGGACTCATGGTGGTGAAGGCCATCTGTCCTATCTAATAAAAGAGAAACATGGTAATTAGCGTTTGACTGCTACCCTTCCCATTGGCTAATCAAGGCAATATGCAAATTAACTGCCAGCCAAGATGGCGGCCGGCAGCCAGGCAGTTTAAAGAGAACATGAGGCTTACTTGCTTCAGTGATGGAGGACTCCAACGTTCCCCGCCTGCCGCTGCAGGCCTCTGAGCTGCAACTCTAAGCAACTATGTCACAAATATAGAAGCTAAACAAAACCCCAGAAACCTGCTTTAGTCCGTCGGGCAGGATCGCAACATTGTTTCAAATACAGAAGGTAAACAAAGGCCAGAAACCTGCTTTCAGCAGCAGAGGCCTAAGAGCTGGAGCCAAGCCACAAAGCTAAAGCTGGCCCAGAATAAAAAAAAAAGAAAAAGAAAAAAAGGAGCGATTGGGAGCTTCAGTCACCTGTCAGCCTGAAAACAGCCCTCAGCCCCTCACCCAGACTGGCCAGGCACCCCAGTGGGGACCCCCACCCAGATCCAGGACACCCTTCAGGGCAAACCAGCCGGCACCCACCCGTGCAACAGGCCTCTATCCTATATAGTAAAAGGGTAATATGCCTCCCAGCACTGGGATCAGCAGAGCTGCGAGGCCTCCCGGCACCTGGATCAGTGTGACAGGGGGCAGTGCCCAAACCCCCTGATCGCCCTGCGGCTCTGTGTGTGACAGTGGGCGGGGTCACAACCTCCCTATCCACCCTGCTCTGTTCGTGACAGGGCAAGGCGCCCCAACTCCCTGATCAGCCCTGCTCTGTGCCTGATAGGGGGGAGCTCCCCAAACCCCTGATCGCCCTGCGGCTCTGTGTGTGACAGGGTGCGGCGCCCCAAATCCCTGATTGGCCCTGCTCTGTGGGTGATAGAGGTTGGCACTCCAACCCCCACCCCTTGGGCCCTGTCTGTGTGTGATGGGGTAGAGCCATAACCTCCCCATCAGCCCTGCCCTGAGTGTGACAGTGGCGGCGCCCCAACCCCCTGATCCGCCCTGCTCTGTGTGTGACAGGGGGTGGTGCCCCAACTCCCCTATCGGCCCTACTCTGTGAGTGACTGGGGGAGCTCCTCAACCCCCTGATTGGCCCTGCTCTGCGCATGACAGGGGGCAGCTCCCCAATCCCCTGATCTGCCCTGCTCTGTGTGTGACAGGGGGCGGTACCCCAAATCCCCTATCGGCCCTGCTCTGTGCGTGACAGGGGGCACTGCCCCAACTCCCTGATTGGCCCTGCTCTGTGCATGACAGGGAGTGGCGCCGCAACCTTCCCATTGACTCTGCCTTGAGTGTGACAGGGGGCGGTTCTCCAACCCCCCAATCAGCCCTACCCTGAGTGTGACTGAGGGTGGCATCGCAACCTCCCAATCCACCCTGCTTTGTGCATGACAGGGGGCGGCGACCCAACTCCCCAATCGGCCCTGCTCTGAGCCCAAACAGGGGCTGCACCTAGGGATTGGGCCTGCCCTCTGCCACCTGGGAGCAGGCCTAAGCCAGCAGGTCGTTATCTCCCGAGGGATCCCAGATTGCGAGAGGGCACAGGCCGGGCTGAGGAATTTTTCTCCCCCCCGAGTGCACAAATTTTTGTGCACCGGGCCTCTAGTATATATATAAAACCCTAATATTCAAATAGACCAAACAGTGGAACAACCAAACAACCAGTCACTATGACATGTGCTGACCACCAGGGGGCACGCGCACAGAACATGGTGGGCATTAGCCATCGTGGGATGGTGAAGCAGGCGAGTGTGGGTGCCAGACCAAGGCAGGGCAGCGTTCCCTGTCATCGAGCGAGCCTCTGGTGGTTACTGAAAATTCTTTGCTCCCATGCACTGCTGTCCCGCCTGGTGCTCGCAGCAGCTGCCAGAGCTCAGCATCAGCCCCAATCGTTCAGCGCCATCAGCAGGTGCAAGCGGTGGCTGCCAGCCCTGATCACCGCTCAGGTCTTCTCCACCCCCCCATGCTCCTGAGGGGTGATCAGGGCAGTAGCCACTGCTTGCACCCACTGACAGCACAGAGCTATTGGGGCCGGCGCTGTCAGCAGTGGGTGTGAGCAGGCCGGCCGGCACTCTCAGTGCATGGGAATGGCGGTGGGAGTGGGGCTGCGAGTAGACAGGGGACTGACCCATGCCACAGTGGGAGGGGCCGGGTGGGGATGCAGAGGATGGGCCAAGACCCGCCCCTGTGGCCACTGCAGTGGACACTGAGTTTCAGATAAAGGGACTAGTATACTAACAAATATATAATATTATAAACAAATAATATTAACAAAGGCACAAAACTAAGAAAGTATAAAATTGGCATATGAAGCTACCTAGTTGGCTAAAAGAATATAGTGAAGAATAAAGTTGAAATTTATGTTAGCCCATCTTGTTTAGAATTCATTTTTTAGGTAATTAGTAAAAGGGTTAAGTAGCTACTTATCAAACAAGGAAGTTATACAGGGACTGTATTGGGAATAATATGGCAGTTAAATGTATAGTACATTGCTGCGGATACGATATCTCTAGTTTAAATTACAGAAAATAGGGAAAAGACTTGCTTCATGGTCCTCAGGAAAGGAAAGAAACCCGTGTTGCCAAGCAGTAGGAATGAGCTGCCAAAGATACTGGTGGCACCATGAACAGATTTGGGAAATCAGAAAAAGGGAAGCTTTGCAAGAGAAAATGAATGAGCTCAGCCTCAGATAATGCCTTAGAGATCAAAATCCTGATAATCTATCTCCAACAGGAGTTAGAAATCCAATCTTGAAACCCAGAAGAGAGACTGAGATGGTAAATATAGATTCGAGAGTCATCTGCTGCCTAGATGCAATCACTGAAACTGACAGATTAGATGAGAGTGTTAAGGGAGTGATTGCAAAGGGAAAAAGTGCAAGTCAAGGACAAAGACCCTAATGTCTTTCTTTGGGGAGTGAAGCTGTTGGATTTCTAAGTAGTCACTGTTTCACCAGATGAATTTTTTTTTTCTAGTCCCAAAATATATTAGGACTGTTGGCATCATGCTTAAAACAGAAGTTATCAATATGTTGCTTAGCAATAGTTAACATTTTATTTTTTCTAGAGATTGGAGCTCTAGCATAGCCCCAGTGTGTTGTGTATGACATTGACGAAGGGATTGATAGTAGTGGTTTTACATCTGTGTGTGTGTGTGTTTTGGGAGGAGGGTAATAGCCAGATTTTCCTTATCAGATAAACAATAAATAGAGAAATGTATACAACCATGTATACCCTAATATTACAGTAATTGCTAAAGACATTTATAGTTAAGTGTTATGCATCAGCATTTACCTTTACAACAACTCTTTGAGGTGAAATTATTACCATCTACACTTGATGTATGAGATCATATTATCATGCTTAAGTGTCATTCCCAACATCACAAAACTATTAAGTAGCAGAGAAAGATTCTAATGACTGACTATAAAACTGAGATTTTTTCATTATATTTTCCTCTTTTGACTTATTTCTGAATCAATAGTAAATCATGGTCTGCTGATTTATCTGAATATCATTATTTGTTCACTTATATCTTACTTGATTTCATTTAATTTTAAAATAAATACACAGTAAAACTAACTATTTTGGTCTACAGGTCTATGAAGTTTAGTGCATAAGTAAACTCGCGTGACACTCACCATAATCAGGGCATAGAATAGATCCATCACCCCAACAGCTTCGTGGTGCTCTCCCTTTGCAGGCAAACTTTCCCCAGTGCCCAAAGCCTTGGCAACCACTGATCTGTTCTTCATCACTATGGTTTTCTCTTTTTGAGAGCATCTAATCTAAATGGAATCATAAGGCATTTGATCTTTTGATACTGGCTTTTTCCCTCAGCATACTGTTTTTGAGATTCATCCAAGTTATTGAGTATATCACTAGATTGTTGAGTAGTTTGAGATTGTTGAGATTCCATTGTATGGAATCAAGTTGTTACATCCACTCACCAGTAAAAATTGTGTTTTTCCCCAATCTTTAGCATTTATGGATAGAACTGTCTTAAGCATGCTGCCAACAGTCCTAATATATTTTGGGGTTATATGATAAATTTACTTATATTACTATCTTTTAAAGCATTTGAAGTGAAAGTAACTAGTTGTACAACTACAGCAAACCATTGTGGTTAACTCTGAAGAAACACTCTCAAAAAATCAATTTCATGAAAAAATAAAAAATATGCTGCAAAGAAAGAAAAGAGGGATCCACAAATACAAGTGCTGTGGCAGACAAAACCCAGTAATGAGTCAGGTGACTCTCCAGAAGTTCACAGAAATTATCTAGACCATTTTTCCACAATCCACTGGGAGAGGAACCAGGGGCCCCACAATTGTGACTTGTCACATTGTGGGTTTGCACATAACTGAAGCCAAAATGAGATGCCTTAACACCCAGGAAAGAACTGTTCTAGAAAGTAAAATAAAACTCTTCTCTCAGGGAAGCCCAATTTTAATGAGAGTAAAGCTAACATTTGCACTTAGAGTGGTTTAAAGGTGAAGGTATATATGCTCTCTTTGGGACTGTAAGGAGTGTTTCAATGGCATACTAGTACATGAGTATGTTTACTGAAAATTTCTCTATTTCAATGTTCTGAAGTTATAAACACTAATTTAAAGTCTTCTATAAATATTTAAATATGAGTTTTATCCTTTTGTAAATATAACATCATGTAAAGAAATTATAAAGTGTTGGTTCCATTTTGGACATTTTGAGGTCATCATATGTAAAACAAATGTTTAATGCTAAGCAAATATTCCACTGTGTTAATACTATGCCTACAGTCACACTAAACAATGTGAGCTATGATAGCTTATAAAGTCTATATATTTAAGAACAATTTTCATTAGTTATATAACTACTAATTATTATAACATATTTGCTCATTAGTTGATGTCATAAAATGCTTTTCTTTAAGGTCTACTACATTGGGTAGATTAAAAGAAATAATGAAAATGTTACCAGTGGAAGTGGGGGTCCATATTCCCACCTGTTGCTTGTGAGAGTGGACTTTTTGAGATATCCTGGGAAAAAGAATTTTTTTAAGACTTGCACAGGAGGATTAAATATTATAGAAAGTTTTATTTCTGTGGAATTGACCCCTGAGTTTCCAAGGTCCCATTTCCCTCAGTCCCCCAAGGAAGAAGTCTCATTTTGCCTTTAGCAGGGCTAAAATCAGAGCTAGTGGAGCTTCCATTCTATTTCTTCATTCTCCAGTCCAGCATCAGGCTAGCTTAGCTGTGTTCCCCACTTCAGTCCATCAATCCATTGCATGTGGGGTACATAGGGCCACATGGCTTTGGAAGAAACATGGGTGAATGCAAATAATCAGGAACAAGAGAACCCCAGGAGCCAAGACCTAAGAGAACAGCCAGAGAGCAAACTCCTTTGTTTGGGAGATTATGTATCCCCAAATTTTTGTAGGCTTGCAGTGCCCCTGCTCATTATAACCAGCCATATCTGTCCCCAGGCTTAACTGACAGGCAAGTACCTTCTCTGTGTCATCCCATCTTCAATGGGTCTGCATCTGTCTCCTCTTTGTTGGACTCCTTCCCCCAGTGATTTGCAGGGAATAGGCTGGTGGTTCCCTGGGAAGTGTGTAGTCACAGCTTCCTGGTGCAGCTGCCCAAAAGGCATGCCTATAATATCTGGCCTTCCCTTTGCTTTGTTTCTATTATTAATAACTACCTATTTACAATGGGATCAAACATTCTATAGTTTCCTACTGAAAAAGAGAAACATAAAGAAATGCAGTGGTTTACAGAGTTATATTTAAAATAAAGTTCATTTCTACCTCAAATATAATTTTGTAGAAGACAAATGCTTATGCTGAAGTGTGAATATAATGGGAGAAAGTATGGCAAAAAAAAAAAAGGAATAAAACTAATGAGATTACCAGCAATTTTACCTACAGATTATTGATGTAATTACACAGAAAGCAGCTGTGGACTTCCTGTTTCATGTAAAGAGCTTGGATATTGTCAGTCTGTCCTAAAGACAAGTAAAATACTGGATAGACTAAAAAAAATCAGCAACTCTATTTAGATCTAATAGAGGGAAGGACATAGGGAAACTGTTGCCCCCAAAACTGAAGAAACCAAGGGGTGATATAGGAGCTTCTAGGAGCAGAGACTCTAGTGGAGTGGAAACAACTGTGGGAACTGAACAGGAAGGAAAACCTATAGTTGAGGAATTATTGGAGGCTCAGTGAGGAGAGCTCTGAGAATTACAACAATCTCTCCTTTAATTCAATATAGTTAAACAAAACTTTGATCCAATCTTAGCTCTCCTCTATCCGATAATAATTCCAGAAAAAATGTAGCTGAGACCACCATAGATTTATGACTTCTGAGAGTATTCTATGCTTTGGGGGCATGGATCAGTGTCCAACTCTCTGTCTAACTGGTGAAAGTGAAGAAGACAACTCGACTCTGGAGTAATGATAGATGGTGTTCTATAGAGATTGTTTATTTCTTTTATAATAAATAAAAATAATTAGTTGTTTTTTAAAAAGTGGAGGAAAATAATAAAAGCACCAGCTTACAGAAAAAAAAATAGTGAAGCAAGTACGGAGTTGATAATACAGTGGCTAAAGATAAAGTGCTGGAGTTTGGGGTTCATTTTCTACCATCTATAAGCTAGTTACTTTCCCAATATTATTTCCCATAGTGTTACTATGTTGTTGCAAGACCTCACCTTATTTTTGAGTAGAGGCCAAACCATTATCATGAGGCTGAAGACCAGAATGAACAGGCCTTACTCAAAAATAAAAGAGTATAAAGAGCAAGACTCTGCTGAGAGTGTAGATTTGAAGGAGTGTTGAACATAGGAAGAAACTGAAGGGTCACAGATCTGAAGGGATCAGAGTAAAAATCAAATTTGTGTTATCAGCGCAAGTGCTTCTTAGCTGAGTACTAATGG
Source organism: Myotis nattereri (assembly GCF_964212035.1). Taxonomy (NCBI): domain Eukaryota; kingdom Metazoa; phylum Chordata; class Mammalia; order Chiroptera; family Vespertilionidae; genus Myotis; species Myotis nattereri. Next base: position 23,831,448 of record NC_138082.1, read on the forward strand.
CTTTAACACTAATAGCATTAATAGTACCAAAAGTATTACTATTATTTTTGATAACAATACAGTGACTGGTTTTCCCCCATCTATCTCAATTATAATATTATTTTAAAGCCATATACTTTAGGAATAGATGCCTGATTTTAATTAACTTAGAATTAATATCTGCTAACACTCTTAGGAAAAAAATTCTATATATACTCTGGTATGGCTATGAGTAGTGAACTGTTATGGAACAAACCACTCTCTCTACCCTCTAGAAATACTGTGCCATAGGACCTAAGTAGTCAGTGTGAAAGTATAGGCTCCTTCTGATTACTATGCATTCAGACTAGACATGCTAATAGGATAATTAATTGCTATGTGACACTCATTCTTCTCAAGGGTCTTATTTCTCATTGCTGGAGGAATTTTATTGGCCTTACGCGATGCGCTACCTTATTCACAGTGAAACACACATAGAAACAGCTGAAATGCAACATACGCCGGACTGTCCATTTATGTGAAACATACTAGTATGAGTAGGATAAGTACAGCTGTACTTAGAACCAGATGTAACCTTTATAAATGCTGTTTTATGGTAGATAATTATGTTGTTCATCTTTAAAATTGAGCTGAATAAGGAGAGTGTTTTTAATCTATTGCCCCTGTCAATATTTCCAGATCCTCTTTAAATAAAGGAGCTAAACTCAACTCCCACTTTTCTGAAAGCCATTTTTTAATTTTTCTAAAAAAAATCATGCTGCACTAATTGTATTAAAAAATTCTGACATAAACATTTCAGCATTCCTGAACCCTGAAATACTAAGTATTTATTTTTCAAAATGTTTTCATCATTGTCCAAGTGAATACATATTTTTACAGTTATAGTCATCACACATTCTATTTCTTCCCTACATTACATCAGACTCCTTTTCCATTTTCTAGTTTTCAGATTTATATCAATAGCTAGTGATTAGTGGTTTAAAACTTACAATGTTTTCTACTAGATTTAAGATAAAGAGTATGTGGTGTTTATTCACACATAGAGAATAAATGCAACTATCATATAGCTATAGATGTCCATTGCTAAGGCCATGTTGAAATAATAGAGATTTTTGACTATTTCACTATAACCAAGGCAAAGTCCTTGATTTGGCAGCTCAAGTAATTTAAAAAATTGTTTTATGGTGCTGGATATTGAATGTAGGCATAATTTTCTGGTAGGTAGTAATAATGTTAGATATATCTAAAATAATGTGATAATCCATCATAAGTGACCATTTATATTGTTAAAAACAAGAAAAAAATTACATACCTAAAACTAAATATGTGGCTCACCCATTGCTAATCTCCTTAACACTGAGTGGCAAGACTCCTCTGAGTGTCCTGAGAAATGTTTTGAGAATCAGTAGGTCTTTGTACTTGATTCTTCAGCTCACTGTTTGGGTCGATGACAGCTGCTCTTGCAATTAGCCCTCCCCCCTGACCTCATGATCAACCACAACAGCATTGGAGATTTTGGGAAGGGAAATCATTACTTTTAAGGTATCTGGACAAGACCTGCATGTGTGGAAATTAATAGGTGAACTGTTTTCTGTGCTGTATTCTCCTTTTTCTTTCTTGGTTACAAATTGTCCCCATCCATATGTGACAGGCACATCTGGTTACATACTCTATGGGTGAAGAAATGGATCTAACAGGAAGAGGAAGCCATATAATACTCCCCAGGACTGTTTAAAAGAGGATTCCTCAGCCTGTCTTTAAAAACAGGAGCATTAAGGGGACATATCAAGCTAAAGGATACTTGTTTTGCTGGACTTACCTCTCTTAGTTCAAAAGGAAGAAATATGTAGAATAAGATGATACTTCCTAGGATGAGTCAAGAGTATAATAATGCAGTACAAGAACCAATTTTTAACATATTGAAATAATGGGTTAGTAATGAGCTAACATCCATCCTCTCTTTATTACTCTTGAGTCTCCCCATCTCATGGAAGGGTTGCAGGCCATGAGCATCTATCTCTTCAAGTCTCTGTATGCTCAGTTTAGAAGGCAGACTGTGGCTCAGAATCTGGTTTGGTATCATTTTGGAAGTGGTAAACAATCCCCATCTCTCCCTATCTTTCATGCTGCCCTTTGATTTCAGACAGGCAGACTTGTCTACAAGTAAGAAGCAGAGTTGAATTGGAGGTCAATTATTCATTGATGCATATCTGCATAAACCTGACTCATAACCAATCTAAGAGTGAAGAGCAGAGTTGGAACAATAAGGAAATAATGGCTGAGGAAGGAGGTATTCGGGGCACAGTGGATAGAGATATGGTGCTGGATGCTGTGGGAGAAAGAGAAGAGTTTGAAAGTAGAGCTTTAAGACAAGTGAGTAGTGAACTTTTAGCAGACCTGACCTGGCCAGCGATGATGGATGCTTAGGCACACTGGATTAAAATACCTCAAAAAAGCATTTTCTAAGCCTCTTTCGTGGGGTGACATGTGCAAATTTGCCTAAACAGGGCAAGGAGAATAAGAGTGACAAAACAAAATGATAGTCTCAAAGAAAGTGAATAAATGAAGTCCCATGACATTCCTGAAGGCCTGCGAAGACAGCATTCCCCAAGTGCTGTTCACTCCTGGGGGCCATACTCCCAGGATCTTTCACAGATAAAGAAGGATTCACAAGTACCTTTGTCAATCTATTTTGTGTAGTATGACAATCCTGCCTACATTGCTTTCTAGAAAAATATGGAATATAAATTAATAAACATCAGGAAAATTTGAATTGATAAAATAAGGACATTTTTATACATATAGTCAAATTATCCAATAAATTATTATAATCAAATGATTACAGCAAAAATATTCCTTGGAATTATAGCTTTAAGTCTACTTCTCTCCATTAAATTTGTATATGAAGATTCTTTAAAATGTATAAAATGCTTTTTATTTTTACTTTTTGAACTTCAGTTTCCAGAGCACCTATAGAAACCCATGGCATGAAGAATATGGCTTCATTTTATTAACTAGGAATTTATATGCCAGTGTATTTAATGACAATGAGAGCTACCATGCTACACAGAAAATAGGCCATAAATGATTGTCAAAGGAACTAAATAAAAAATAAAGGGAGTTTCAACATGTATTAAAATAGCACAAACAACTGCCAAATAAATGAAAAATGAAAAATAGCTCTAAGGGGAAAGGATATGCCCTTCCCTAGGTGTGTAACAAGAAGGCCCAGGTATAGACATGGAGCAAGTCATCAGTGACAGTGGTCATTCCAGGAATTCTGGAGGCAGTGAGCATTTTAAAATGTTTCCAGTAGAATTGAAATTTGAATCTTTCTGTGAAATATCATTTGGCTATGGGCTGAGAGGCCAGAGAGTACTTTCCAGAAAGTACTATGAATAGATAGCTCTTTTATCTCAAATCTCTTATGCATGCTGCAAAGCCTTGGCAGCTGTCTCTATTTAAGCTGCATTGGAGCAGTGCCTGAGAGATTTTGGATTAGCCTGAAGTTGCTGCTTTGACCATATTAATATTAAACCAATAAGTACCTGGATTATTCAAATTGGTGTCCTTGAATGAGCTTAAGACCTTATAGCAGGTAATTTCTAAGTGCTAAGAAATCTGACATAATTAATGCTAATGGCATTGATCTTTAATAAGAACTTTTCTGTGAAAGAGTTCATTGTTAGTTTCTTTAAGACAGAGCTGTAACAACTATAGCAGTGGTTCTCACCAGGAGTCAATTTTGCTCCCTGACTCTCAGGGGGCATGTGGCAATGTCTGGAGATACATTTGGTTGTCATAACTGGAAGGTGGGTACTGCTGGCAAGTTCCGGGTAGAAGCCAGAGCTGCTACTAGACATCCTATAATAGACAGACCAGCTCACTCTTCCACAATAAGGTACTCCAACACGTTGTTAGTGTCACTATTGTGGAAAACTTGTGTACAAGTATGAAGAGGAATCATCATGCAATTTGAGAGAGCACACAGACAACTAAAGAAACTTCAAAATTTTGATTTATGGTCATAAAAACTCTGACATAATACATTTTTTCCTATACTTAAACTACTCCCTGATAATAAATTAGGCTTCTTTTGACACTGCATTAACTGTTTAAAACCACTAGGGAGCTATTCAGCATGTTACTACGTTGGTGTATTAAATATAGCCTTAGGGTATTTAAAAAGTTAACGGAACTTTCAAACGTACTTAATTTACAACTGAGCATTAAGAGAACCAACACATGTGAAAAAGACATAAATGCACTCAAAAGAAACACATAAACACGCTTAAATGTTCAGAGGACATAAAGAGATCTAAGCTAGGTGTGTGTGTGTGTGTGTGTGTGTGTGTGTGTGTGTGTGTGTATTGAAGAGAAGGAGTCATTAGTCAGGAATGGCCAGAGGTGAGTTTTGATCTGGGTTTAAAGAAAAATAAAATTACACATTTGTAATACCTTAACTAATAATAAAAAAAGAAAAATAAAATTATAGATAGTTAGGAGGACATTCTAGTAATTTAGTAGCCCTTGTTAATATAAAACAGAAAGTGGTTACTTGCTAATTCAATTTCCTGAGAGTTTTCAACAAATAAGACTTGAAGAAAGTGATTAGTATCCACTGAGTGAAAACTGTTTAAAATTAATTCATTCTTTGATTAATTTTAAATGGAGTTTTATGATAATGTTTAAATGTTATGGGTACCTAGAATATGCTTGATTGCTTTAAGAAAAAATCTTCTAATTTTGGAAAAAAAATGTAACATTTCACCATCACATACTTAGCATACTACTTGTATGGGAAGAGAAATTGACTCAAATCTATGTTGCTACTCTTCATTTAAAAAAAAAAATTACAAGTTTTAAAAGTAGAGCCCTTAAACATGGGGTTTTATACACAGTGCAGATACTTTTTATATTTGCTTTCCACAAATATTTCTGGGTAAAAGAAGAAATTACAGCTCTGATTGTTAGAATCTTCCCTTCCTTGACTATCCAGTGGAGTAGTTTCTGCACATGCAAAGAAAGAGGCAGAATTAGATAAACATGAAAATCAGAAGATATGCCATTGATAAAGTAGTACTGATAAGAGCAAATATTTCTTTTCTAAATATGCTTTATACAGTTGTATAAAATGAGTAAAGATATAGACAGATATAAAATATATGAATAATTAATAAATATCAGAAAATTAACAAAGTTGACTTAATTCTTATATATATGATTGAAATCATCTTTTCATGAGCACATGAAACATTTATAAAAATTAATCATAGGTTGGTTATAAATAAATCCTCAAGTTATCCCCCAAAAAAACTTTTGAGAGAATTCAAGGTATATTTCTGAGAATTTGAGGAGTAAGCTATAACTAAATAATTAGAAATCCTTTATGGCCTGAACATTAAATAAAACTAATCAATTTTATGTTGATGCATGAGCTGATGTTAAAACCAAAATAAAGCCGTAGCCCATTTTGCTCAGTGAATAGAGCATTGGTCATTTAAAAAATTTAAAATGTGTTAAATGTACCATAGAAAATTCCACAAAGCAAAAGGTTTTATAAAAGAAAATAAAAGTGATAACACTATAATATAAAAAACCAGATAATAACTATCAGGATTAAAAGGGATCACACTACAGATAGTACAAGACATCAAAAACTTATTAGTAACATATTTTGAGCACCAGTAAATATAAAAATTTGCACTAAATTTTAAAAACTCTTTAAAACATGGCTTACCAAAACTGAAAAAAGAAATTAAAATCTGTATGATTTAAGATATTACAAAGAAATTGAAACTATTGCTTCCTTACATAAAATATCACTGGGTATATCCTTAAAACATACTAGGTAGAATAAACACCTTGAAAGAAACAATTATTCAAGACATTTACAGTGAAAACTCAAAATGTCATTGAGAAAAATTGTAAAATGTTTAACTATAGTGGTATATTTGTAAATTAGAAGACTCAATATTATAAAAATTTTAACTCCTCCTCAAATAATCTATAGATTCATTACAATAAAAATTTATAAACTCTTTGTGAAATGAACATGGACATGAAAAAGGCTGAGGATAGCCAAGGCAATGTGAAGCTACACAGTTGTGAGACTTACAGTAAGAGATTTCAAGAGAGAATTGTGCTATGATCATTAAGGCTGCTTCATAAAGGTTTAAGTAAAGACAAAATGGCTAATGGTGGAGAATAGAGTCCAGAAATCATTCCACAGGTACAAACATCTGATTTATACCAGAAGCATGCTGAAAGTGCAGTAGAAAAATGACCTTTTCCATAAGCAAAGCTGGATCAATTTGTTATCCATATATATTTTTAAAAGTGTTCCTTGGCCCCTATTTTGTATCATACACAAACCCAATTCCACATTGATTGCAGACCTAAATGTGAAAGAAAAACAATAGGGCTTTTAGAGAAAAACTGAAGAACATCTTTGTGACCCTTGAATTGGCAAAGATTTCATAAACAAGACACAAAAGGACCTAACTACAAACAGAGACTAAAGATTAATTTATTTTAAAAACTTGAATTAATTAAAACCCACTATCAAGACAGTATAAATACAACCCAAAATTATTGAAGTTATTCTCCATACTTGTATCTGCCAGTGAATCATTTCCAGAATAGTATTTTCACAACTCCAACAAATTAATAAGCAAAAGATAGACTGCCAAATAGGAAAATAGACAAAAGACTTGAACAGACCCTTAACAACAGAGGGCATTAAGTGGCTGATCAATGAATAAAAAGTTGCCTTTATTAAATAATCGTCAAGGAAATACCTATTAAAACCACAACATGCATGATAAAACTACACATACGCCAGAACAGCCAAATAAAAAAGACATTCAATATCAAGTATTGACAATGACATAGGACAACTGGAACTCACATAAGGGTTATAAGAGTTTTTTTCTCTTTGGAAAATTGATAAAATCTCCTATAGATAACTATACACAGATCCTGTGATGTAGTATTTTTCCTAAGTGTTTATGCAGAAGAAAGATATTCATATATTTATCAGGCCCAAAGTGGAAGCTACTCAAATGACCATCAAGTAGTAGAACAAATGAGGAAGTTGTCATATATTCACTCAGTGGAATTACTCAGCAATGGAAATGAACAATATATACCTACATGGAAATATAAATGAATATTATGAATAAAATATTGAACAATAAAAAAAGCCAAACACAAGAGAGCACATGCTATCATACCATATGCTTCTATCTATTTAAAGAGTACAACATGCCCTAGCCCGTTTGGCTCAGTGGATAGAGCTTCAGCCTGTGGACTGAAGGATCCCAGGTTTGATTAGGGCTAAGGACATGCCTGGGTTGTGGGCTCAATCCCCAGTGCGAGGTGTGCAGGAGGCAGCCGATCAAAGATTCTCTCTCATCCTCTCCCTTCCTCTATGAAATCAATAAAGAAATATTTTAAAAAAAAGAGTACAACACAGCAAAGGTAGTCTACTGGTAGAAGTCATAATAGTGGTTAACCATATCAGGAGAGTCTTTAAGCTTTAGTAGGGAGGTCATAAACTTAAAGAGAGCACCAGGATTACTTTTGGGGTGCTGCTTATGTTGTGTTTCTTGAGCTGAATGTCACTTACATATGTAGGTTCACTTTGTGAAATATTATCAAACTGCACACTTACTATGCAACCACATTTTGTGTATATTATTTTTTAACTAAAAATAAATAAAGGCCTAGGCTTTGTAGGCAAAGTGCTTGGGGTGAAGTCATGGCTCCCTCACTTAGTAGCTAAGTAAGCGTGGACAGATTACTTACCTGTACTATGTCTATTTTCTCATACGGAAAATAGCCATTAAGAGTACTTAGTTTCAAAGAATAATTGTGAACATTAACTGACTGAATGCATTTAAAACACTTCCCAGAACAAAGTTACCACACTCAATTAGTGGTTGCCAAAAAATGGCTCATAGACACCTTTAGCTAGAACTCAGCTGAAATTAACTCGAATAAAAGAAGCTCCATCATATATAGATTATCTCTCTGAAAGGTGGAATCTGAAAAGGCAAAATCCACCGATGGTTTATGAAATGTAGCATCGTATTTTATCTTAGGGTGAGATCCCATGGAGGGAAGTTTCCCCTGAGCAGAGTGGAAGAGTCACTGGGGAGAGAACGTAATTATTTGTGGGTTTCCAAAGAATCCTGTGGTTTTGATGGTGTAATGGTGGTATGATCCATAGGTGGGTGCCTCGACCTTAAGCTAGAGCTGCAGAAACTCTTCAGAGTGATTCTCAAACTCTTTTCTGGTTAATCTTAACTTTTAGAGAAACTATGCTGAACTGGTGTCCATTAGCTCAGAATAATGGCTCTGCAATATCTTGAAGTATCTGCAAGTCAGATAGCAGAAAAAAGATAGAAATATGAAGAACATCACATTATCATAAGAAACACTTAGAACTTATTTCAAGTTTTTTTTATTGGCCTGGGCCTAACCAAAAGAAAAGTCTCAAGGATCAGTTTGTCTGACCTCAGATAACCAGATGACTTTTTCCTCTCAATTGATTAATTGATTGTTTTACTTTTCCTGAATTGCTTTCCCAGATGAAACAAGATATTTTAGTAACTGCATAGACTCCACCTTTGATGGCCAGTAAATGGTTGAGGGCTAGTGTATTGCTTAGAACTAGTTTAATGGATTAATGTATGCTGATCCACTGGGCTTGTTGTTTTATTTCCTATCTGGGCCATGTCAGGAGAAAATTGCAGAACACACTGTTTACTTGGAAACTTCTAGCCAAGGTAGAATTTTGTACAAACCAGTGAAATTCAGTGTCTCAGCTCTCTTCTATTAAATGAACATAGCTTTATCTTAATAACATACAAGCAACCTGGAAGTTGGCATTTTAAAAAGGCCAGATGGCCATATGTAAAGCATGGGTCTAATTTTGGCATGATGAACACAAGAGGGCATCTGATTTCACAAGAATAATAGCCCCATGGTTACAAAATGAAGGGGTACAAATATGGTGTTTATGATAGCTGTTTGGACTTCATAGGTCTCATTACAGAACACACACTTTGGGTGGAGTTTAATCATGTAATCATTTCCACATAGTTAAAGGAAAATAATTTATCCATAGGTCCTGTTTAAGACGTATAGATATGTTGGGGTTAATGATAATAATTCCTCTAGTAAACAAAGCACAAGATGTGATTATTACTGAGGGCTATATTGAACTTATATGCCTGACTATAATATTCTTGTGATGCCAAATCCAAGAATTGAATGATTGGAAATTGCTGCAAATGTTTGGGGGAGGGGCGGTTAGAGAGTATAAGGGGTTATAGCAAATAAGATAGTTGAGAAAAGGGCAAAAATATTACATTGCCGTTTTCACTATGTGATATATTAGACTAACACAAAAGAAAAAATATAGTAAGCAATCAGAGAAATAAGAAAATGTAAGAAAGAATGTAAGAACATATAAGAAAGAGTGTTACTCTAATTACAGGTTTTAATTCAAAGGTCTTGGAAGAAAGTTATCAACAACTGATATCATGTTCTTGATCCAGCTATACCTGAGACAACTGTCTACTTCTGGACTGAAACTATTTTGAGGCATTTTAACACATTTCAGCCTCAGAGCTAGATCTCCAGAAGAAATAGGTATGCAGGTTGCAAGAGCTGTAGCACATTTATACTGAAAGTGATGCTCTGGAGTTGAAGAAACCATTAAACTAACAAAAATTGCCATTTCTAGTGACACTGCTTTGTCTTTTTTTCTACATATCTAATTTCCAGGATGTATATCAGGTAGGACTGTATTCAGTGGTGTCACTTTTAGAATGGCAGCTTACACCTGTTGGGCATAAGGCTGTGTATGTGACAATAATTTCTATAACACCTAACAGAATCATAGAAAACAAGCTTGATTCTGCCACTGCTGTAAAAAGAAAGCCAATTAAATATACACAGTCCTTAAATTCCTTTTCCTCTCATTTTTATTTGGCAGCAGAAACTTATTTTTCCAAAAGCTTGCCTTCAGTATAAATCTTATTTCAGCTGATCAAGGTAATGACTTAATAGTTATTTCACTACCACATGCCATGTTGATCCCAATTCTTGCATAACTGGATTTTCAGTACCTTAGCTTCTGCCAGACCAAAGAACCAATCCCAGATTTGTTCAATTTTCTTGGCTTTTACTTTGTTTGCCTGCTGACTACTCCCAGTTCCGATCTCTCTAACAATTAGAGTTCATGACTGTAAACGCCTGACTGTAACATAATCCCAAAAGGAATGTGTTGGTTAGTACATAGAATTAACAGGAAACAGGAGATCACAGTTCTAAGAATGAGCAGAAAGCAAAGGCAGCCAGAAATGCCAAACAACAACATAATAAGAACAGCTGGTTAAAAATCCCTAGACACTGCTCCAGGATGATGCCCACACTGTGATTAATCCCCTCACTACCTCTGCTAGATACTGGCCACTATGGCTAATGCCACTACTACAAAACCAGTGGACACAGAATACATGGTTTTCTGTTCCAGCATCTGTGCATCACTCCATTCAAACCAAGTTTAGGATGGGAGCATTAGTGTGACTGAAAACACATTTGTATTTGTGTTCTAGATGCCAGGGACCTGGGCACAAGAGACTATTCCACAATACCAGGGAGATTTGAGATCCCTCCCAGAGGGGAGCGGGGGTAGGGTGAAAAAAATTACGGCACAAACTACAACACAATTTTCTGCTAGATTTTATGAGATAAATAAATAGATACATGTATGCATTGCAAACATTCTTACATTCATACAAAGGATGATTTTTCAGGGTCTTAGAGAGGACCCTGAGAAGGGAAATATTCTCCTGTTATTTATCTGGCTTAAATCTTTTATGCTTCTTGTCTCTTTTATCTGTTTAAAATGGGATATAGTTGTAACAATGTAGTAAGGTCTATGAGTCTTAGCATCTTCTACACTCCAAACAGAAGATGTTGTACAAAATCCGTCCCTGATAAGTAACTATTGATTTATTGATTCCTTCTGTCAATATCTCCTTAGGTACCAATTGATTCATGAGCAAAATGAAAGGTTAGGATGTCAGAAGTAACATGCAACTATGAAGATAACTATGGCCATCAAATCATAGACAAGTTCAGAGAGTGTGGCATTGAATCAAGTAGGTATGAAAAGGACTCCTGAATTCTTTTTTTTTTTCTCTTTTGAAATCCAATGAAAAACAGATGGGCCTTAAAATTATTAAAGACTTAGAATTGAACCTACATGATTCATTTTTTTTAAAAGCATACCCAATGCAACTTCAAAATATACTCATTAAAATACCATATTTAGTTATCTGAAGATGCATTTACATGCAGTGTTTTTTGTTCTTTTTTCATTTGTGTTTCTTGTTTGCTTGTTTGGTTTGTTTTTCCTTCAGGACAGTAAGTAAAGAAAAAATATGCTATTTTATCAAAGGATAAAGCCAGATTCATCTGCTGTTAGATATTTATAAGTTTATACTGTAAATGTAGACATCTGAAGTAATGAAAATAACCTTGCAAAATATCTTGCACCAGCTTTTACTTCACGGCCTTTACTTTTGTGTTTGTTGTTTTGCATTAATTAGTATTGACCAACAAAATTATATAGATTAAAGTGACCCCAAATGATAAGTTTTATGTACACAACTGGACTAAAACAATAGAAAGTTAATTCAGTAGCAGGTCCAATTGTATTTTTGAAGCAAATTCTGAGGGGACGAATTCTTACAAAGAAATATATTGAACTCTTTAAAAGCCCAAGAACATTTCTTAATTAAAATGTCATTGCTGAAAAATTCAATTATGTTTTAATGTTTACTCAGATGGTATTGACATATAGAGATGTATTTCAACATGATGGCAGCGTTGAATGGTCTAGAATTTTAATATGAAGAGCTTATTAGTTATTATGGAAAATAACTATGAGGCAGATCAGCAAAGGTCTAAGTAACCTTGGTTATGGGTAATTTTTTAAGTGAGAAATCGAAAAATTAAAAAAAAAATAACCTGAAGTCCTTAGTTCTTAATTCAAAAGAAGAAAAAAACTGATAGGATGGCATAAAAGTAAGCATACTAATATTCATATCCATCAAAATAAATTTGTATATGCATACAAAGATGTTTGAAAACCAAACCTGGTATGTGGAGTTGAAGTATGCATTGGTAGAGAAGAGCAATATTGATAATAAAACATGGTAACCTCAGAAACTTATATCTTTTTTTAATTAAATCTTTATTGTTCAGATTATTACAGTTGTTCCTCTTCCCCCCCCCCATAGCTCCCCTCCACCCAGTTCCCACCCACCCTCTACCCATACCCTCCCCACACTGTCCTCATCCATAGGTGTATGATTTTTGTCCAGTGTCTTCCTGAACTCCCCCCCACACCACTTTCCCCGCCCCGAGAATTGTCAGTCCACTCCCTTTCTATGCCCCGATTCTATTATATTCACCAGTTTATTCTGTTCATCAGATTTTTTATTCACTTGATTTTTAGGTTCACTTGTTGATAGATATGTACTTGTTGTTCATAATTTTTATCTTTACCTTTTTCTTCTTCTTCCTCTTAAAGAATATCTTTCAGCATTTCATATAATACTGGTTTGGTGGTGATGAACTCCTTTAGCTTTTTCTTATCTGTGAAGCTCTTTATCTGACCTTCAATTCTTAATGATAGCTTTGCTGGGTAAAGTAATCTTGGTTGTAGATTCTTGCTATTCATCACTTTGAATATTCCTTGCCACTCTCTTCTGGCCTGCATGGTTTCTGTTGAGAAATCAGCTGACAGTCATATGGGTACTCCCTTGTAGGTAACTAACTGTTTTTCTCTTGTTGCTTTTAAGATTCTCTCTTTGTCTTTTGCCCTTTGCATTTTGATGTGTCTTGGTGTGGTCCCCTTTGGATTCCTTTTGTTTGGGGTTCTCTGCGCTTCCTGGACTGGTAAGTCTATTTCTTTCACCAGGTAGGGGAAGTTTTCTGTCATTATTTATTCAAATAGGTTTTCAATATCTTGCTCTCTCTCTTCTTCTGGCATCCCCGTAATGCAGATGTTGGTACGCTTGAAGTTGTCCCAGAGGCTCCTTACACTATCTTCATATTTTTGGATTCTTTTTTCCTTTTGCTTTTCCAGTTGGCTGTTTTTTGCTTCTTCGTATTTCAAATCTTTGACTTGATTCTTGCAATCCTCTAGTCTGCTGTTGGATCTCTGTATATTATTCTTTATTTCAGTCAGTGTATGCTTAATTTCTAGTTGGTCCTTTTTCATATCCTTGAGGGTCTCACTAAATTTGTCGGCGGTTTCTAGAAAATTCTTGAAAAACCTTATAACCATGGTTTTGAACTCTATATCCAGTAGTTTGCTTTCCTCCATTTCTGTCATTTGTGACCTCTTTCTTTGTCTCTGCATTTTGGCTGCTTCCCTGAGTTGATAGGGTGGCTTTCTGTGCTAGTTGCTCTATAGGGCCCAGTAACTCAGCCTCCCCAATTACCTGAAGTGGACACTCTTGATACACCCCTTTGTGGGCTGTGTGCACAGTCTTGTTGTAGTTAAGCCTTGATTGTAGTTGGTATTACTGGGAAGAATTGACCTCCAGGCCAATTGGTTGTGAAAATCAGCTGTGTCTGCAGTGGGATAACTTCTGTGCTGGAGACACCCTTATGGGGCAAGACTTGCTTCAGTGGGGCTTTGGTGCTCACTGAGTCTGCCCCCTAAGTGTGTCCCTTATGGATCTGAGGAGTTGTAATCTGGATGGTCCCACTCTGACCACTGGGTACACTGGCACTTGGATCTCTAAGGAGGTGCTAATTTAGCCTCTGCCTGAGGCTACCCAGCAGGAGCTACAGAGAGATCTGCAGACTCCTCTTCTTTGTTTAGGATTTGGAGGTGCCCAGATGAGGCCCAGCTGTGAAGCAATGCAAGCTGCTGTGGGGACTTGGGCCTTCTTTTGGATGTTCTGGGTCTCTCTTACCCAGCTGCAGTTTGTTAGGTAATTTTAGATTGCAAAGGGCCAGGTCATTCATATGCAAAAGCCTCTGTGCACAGCTTGGGTGGGGCTGGGTCTCAGGGAATCAACAGGGCAGAGCAAACAGCTATGTCGGATCCTCAGCCTTGCCCTAAGAGGTCCAGGGCCTCAGTGTCCCACAGTAATCGCTGCAAGCACCTCTGAGTGAAAGCCACCCTCGAGTTCTGACCAATGCCAGACAGTCCAGTTTCTCCCCGTATGAGTCTGGGTCCCCAGAGACTCACCCAGAACTTGAGTTCAGAGTGGGAGTGTGTGTCTCCCTCCCAATTAAAAAAGACAACTGCGTCCTCAGTTGCCAGCCTTTTCCGCACATGCCTCTGTACCTCTGCACTTTACTTCCGCACCTCCTCTGAGCCTCAGTTTGCTTTTCTCATTTATTGATTTATTGATTGATGGATTGATTGATTGATTTTCTTAAAGTATTACAAAGAGTATTACATATGTCTCCTTCTTCCCCCCCCCCCTTAACATTCTCCCGGCTTCCCCTACCCCCCAGTGTCTTATGTCCATTGGTTATGCTTATATGCATGCATACAAGTCCTTCTGTTGATCTCTTACCCCTCCTTCCCGCCCCTCAACCCTCGCCAGCCTTCCCGCTGTAGTTTGACAGTCTTTTTGATACTGCTCTGCCTCTGTATCTATTTTTGTTCATCAGTTTATAATGGCCTTTATTTTCCATAAATGAGTGAGATCATGTGGTATTTTTCTTTCATTGACTGGCTTATTTCACTTAGCATAATGCTCTCCAGTTCTATCCATGCTGTTTCAAATGATAAGAATTCCTTCTTTTTTACAGCAGCAGAGTATTCCATTGTGTATATGTACCACAGTTTTCTAATCCATTCATCTGCTGATAGGCACTTAGGCTGTTTCCAGATCTTTGTTATGATAAATTGTGCTGCTATGAACATAGGGGTGCATATATGCTTTCTTATTGGTGTTTCAATCTTCTTGGGATATATTCCTAGAAATGGGATCATTGGGTCAAATGGGAGTTCCATTTTTAACTTTTTGAGGAAACTCCATACTGTCTTCCATAGTGGCTGCACCAGTCTGCATTCCCACCAGCAGTGCAGGAGGATTCCCTTTTCGCCACATCCTCTCCAGCACTTGTCATTTGTTGATTTGTTGATGATAGCCATTCTGACAGGTGTGAGATGATACTTCATTGTTGTTTTGATTTGCATCTCTCAGATGATTAGTGACTTTGAGCATGTTTTCATATGTCTCTTGGCTTTCTGAATGTCCTCTTTTGAAAAGTGTCTATTTAGGTCCTTTGCCCTTTTTTTGATTGCATTTTTTATCTTCCTTTTGTTAAGTTGTATTAGTTCCCTATCAGTGTTGGAGATTAAACACTTATCGGTGATAACATTGGCGAATATGTTCTCCCATGCAGGGGCTTGTGCTTTTCTCTTTCCTTCTAGTTGTAGAATTTCCACTCTGCCAGCCTTCCTGTGGTTCTGGATGATGTCCGTTTTGTCTTTTAGTTGTATTTTTAAGTTGTTGTGCGAGGCAGCAATTTCAGGTGCTTACCTATGCCGCCATCTTGGTTTCTCAGAACCTTATATCTTTAGGAAGAATATGATAAGGGAAGCAGGTCATGGAGACTGGACATGGGAATTGTGTCATGGTCAGTTGTGATTGAGAAAATCAGGAACAGATATCCTTATGTTGTTCATGATCCCTAGACTAGGTCCCTAGAGGATACATGAACAGAAGAATCACCAAGGAAATGGAAGATATCTATTACTAGATAGCATTTTGTGCCAACATCACTAGAGGAACTCCTACCCCTGAGAAGTTGGAATGAACCCACTTAGTGCTCTCCTAGTCTCCTTACTGCAAGTAGCAGTCCAGAGGGAGATGTAAGTGGCCTTTGTTATTTGTTCCTTTTACCCAGGCCAGCCCCTGGGTATTGTCCCTTTGGATCGCTGCACACCGTGAAAAGGGGCATGCAAAAGAGAGCACAAAGAAGACTTCAGCTCAGACTTGAAGCAGATGAGGCCTTCTCATCTGCTTCCAACGTACCATCCCATGTTTCCACTTAGCTTTCCGAAAATTGGAGAAATTTTATCTAGAGCACTGCTCCTCAAATTGGACTGTACATTGAAATGACCTGGGTAGATTTAAAAACTGTTGATGTCTGGGCCCCACATCTAGATATGTTAAATTAATTAATATGGGTTTATGGCCTGGACATCGGTTAAAGACTCCCTGGATGTTATAATAGCCAACCGGAGGCAAGAACAACTGACTTTGACTTGAGGTTATACAGTAGTTGCTAAGAATGGAGTGACCAGTAAAAGTACATAGGACCTAGAAAGATAGTCAAGAGACATGCAAACAAAAATGATCTGATTAATAATAGCAAACTATGTGAAATAGCTTTGTTATTTCTTGGCTGAACTACAATCCACTTCCTACTAATTCTGATTACCTAGTCTATTTTTTTAAACTCTATTTGAAGTGGGCAATAGGCAATTCTACCACAATCAGATGTCTCTATATGTATGAGGATTTGCTTCTTGGCCTATTTTGCTTTTATTCAAAGATGCACATATTCAAAATAATTTATTATCATTATCCTTTTAAAAAAATGGGACTTGGTTAATATAAATAAAAAGGGAAAAGCCTATTTATTGAAAGATTAACAATTTCTGTAGGCCATCAAGATGCTTCAGAACAAAAAATCGTTAAACTTTTTACTAGCATATTAAACAGGAAATGGATTTTATGATCAAGAAATAGCTATGCAACCTGGCCAGTGTGGATCAGTGGTTGAGTATTGTCCCATGCATGCACCAAGCAGTCGCAGTTTTGATTTCCAGTCAGGCCAATACCTGCATTGCAGGCTCATTCTCAAGTAGGGGACATGCAGGAGGTAGCCAATTGATGATACTCTCTCAATGTTTCTCTCTCTTTTTCCCTCTACCTTCTTCTCTTTCTCTCTAAAATCAATAAAAACCTTTTTTTAAGTAGAACAAATAGGTACAAAATAAAAAAGTAAAAAAAAAAAAAAATGAGCCCACCGGTTGAGTGTCAACCCATGAACCAGGAGGTCATGGTATGATTTCTGGTCAGGGCACACACCCCAGTTGTGGGCTCTATCCCCATTGGGGAGCATGCAGGAGGAAATTGATCAATGATTCTCTCTCATTAATATTTCTATCTCTCTCTCCCTCCCCCTTCCTCGCTCTGAAATCAATAAAAACATCTGTAAAAAAAAAAAAGAAAACAACAATGGGCAGAAGGAACTATATGCACTTTAATATGCTTGGCTGGCAGGAAATAAAACTCAACTTAAACAGATCTAAACAATAAAGGAGATGTATTAGGTGATATAAAATAAAAAATGTAGAGTTAAGGGAGGTTTTAGCTGCAGTCCTCTGAGTTTTGTCTTTTTTGTACTGGCGTGTTCTCAGGTGAGCTTCCCTATGGTAGCGAAATGGCAACCAGCAGCTATAGGATCTGCTACCCAGATCTCTTTGTGGTCCTTTTCATGTGCAACAGGGAGAAATCTTATCTTCTGACTGTTCTTACAAGAGTTGGAAAGGAAACTATATTTTTACTTCAATTCCCAGCAAACAGCTCCTAGAATCTTATTGTCCCAAATAGGACCTTAGGTCCCCCTCTAAACCCATCACCATGGCTGGTGGAATAAAATGAACAGAATAGTTTGAGAAAGCCAGGACTCACTCCTGAATCTGGGGGTGGGACTAGCCCTTATAGAATCATGAGTCTCCAGATGTTAAAAAATATAAATAGAACCCAGCTGGGTGTGGCTCAGCAATTGATCATCAATCCAGGAACCAAGAGGTCACTGGTTGGATTCCCTGGTCAGGACACATGCCTGGGTTTCTGGCTCAATTCCCAATAGGGGATATACAGGAGGCAGCTGATCAATGATTCTCTCTCCCTCTCCCTTCCTCTCTGAAATCAATAAATATATCATATATATATATATATATATATATATATATATATATATATATATTTATAAATGGAGGGACATGAGTATACAACAAATTAAAGTCTCATTTTGACCCCTTATACATATGGAAATAAAAGAGAGGAGGGAGACAGAGTGAGAGAAATGAATGGGACTAGGTAACAAACGTATGTACAACAGAAATGGAAATTCATGAGGGGAGCAATGTAGCTGGGTTCCAATTTAAATTCTGCCAACCAGTTTTGTGTCCTTGATTAAACAAGTCACTTACATTGTTAAAATTAGTGTATTTGGCAAAGTGAACTTATTTCTAAGATCTTGTTCAAACCTAAAAATCTCTTAAGTTTGTATCTCTAAAACATATTGCACCTGATCTGCTGGTTTTCGGACGTATTTTTCAAGAAACATTTAAAGCAATAGATCTGATTTATGGTCTTGGGAAAAATTGTCCAAGAAAATTAAAGAATGTGTCCATGTTTCTTAGGTAGCATGGACACCTCTGTGCTTTAGCATCTACTAATGGAGCCAACCCCATGTTTCTCTTCTGCTTTCCCGGGTGACTGATAAATCAGAGCAATTGCTCTGACTTGTATAAGAATGGCTTTTCCTGTATTTTGTTTTAAGACTTCCTAGAATGATTCACTCTGCTACCACAATTCCATTGCGCTCACAAAATGTTATGTGACACTGCTAAGGTAAATTTATTGAGGGTCTCGATTTTAATTAGTTTTTTTCTCATATTTTCTCTGAAAAGTTAATCCTCTTTTAATGAAATTGTAAAATATAAGCAAATCTTACATGACACTTTTATCACCTGCTCATTTGAGATCAAAAGTCTAACTGTACTGCCTTCTCAAATTATACCAAATTTTAAGTGCTTATTAAAATGGTAATTTTTAAAATCTCAGATCAATGGTTGAGCTTTAATTTATTTGAGCAAAATAAAACAATGCAGATAATAGTTTAGTGCTGTATTTAAACATGTTTTATAGTACTCAGATATTATGATAGTGATTTTTATCACAATTTGAAGTAGAGTAGGAAGTGGATTCTTCACTAAACTTTCCATCAGGAAAGAATCTGCCAAAATAACTTCTCTATAATAAAAAAGGGAGATACTTTCATATCACAACCAAGTTTTATGGTGTAAAATAGTACCTGCTGTTACATTCTGATGACTGTAAAAACCTAGTGCACGTGTGAGTTTGCCAGTTTAATAGTGTTATTCCTTTCTTCAGTGATAAAGAAAATATTTGTACTCTAATCTCTCTTCCAAATTTTCCAACCGTATCTCTTACATTTAAGACCTGAAATGACATTTTGGAGCGGTGAACAGCACTGTTGTATTCTCCATTTAATTGGGGAACCCCAGTTCATATTGTTCTAACTTTCTTCTTTATTCATGATCAAAGTATAGGCTCACTTTGTAGCGTTATGCTGACAATTTACAACCAGCTCATAAATGCTCCATGCCTCGTGATTTATAGTGGGCCTCTTACTTTCTGTCTATGACCTCTTTCTCCCAGGTCCCCGCTCATTGCTCATCTCAGGCAACCAGTTGAAATTCATTAGCTTAGGTACCTGTTGAAAAAGAAAAGCCAGTATTTAAACAATCTCTACACCACTCCAGGCTCCTGATGCCAGCATGTTAAAGGAGTGGAAGATAACTCTTGTAGTCATCTGGCCTGAGAACGGCTCAGAACATAACTAAGCTCTGCTGGCAATTCTTGGTAACACTCTCCAGAGGAAAAATAAAAGGCAAAACAAGTTTTGATAATGAAATTAATTGAGAAAAACCAGTCTAACTGTCAAAAGAGAAGAACCTTGAGAAGAAAGGCAGCTTCTAAAGGTCAATACACAGTGTGCTGTAATCTTTCCCATCTGTGTGCAGGCTGGTGGGATTCTGAGACTGTCATATGCAGTCTTTTTCTGAAAATAACAGACAAGGGGGAAAAAAAGGCTTGCCCAACGGGGAGCCTGGATGTACTTAGCTGGATAGAAAACAAAACACTAGATGGTATAAAACAAAACACTATATGTTACAAACTTAGGATGGCCATTAATTTTCTTTCCCCTTGACCTATATGGATCCACAGATAGTTTCAAAAAAGTAGGGCCATGGAGAACTGCAGTAATTCCTTCACCATGGGAATAGAATGTTACATTTACAAGGTGCAACAACACCAGGCAGCTTCAATCAGTGTGTGCACTTTCCATTGTCTGACTCTGTATTTTGATGAAGGCTAATAAGGCCCACTCCATTTTTTTTCTAATAGAAATTGTGTGTGTGTGTGTGTGTGTGTGTGTGTGTTTCAGTAAATACAAAATGAACTTGTGTTCTCTTTATCTAAAAGGTTTGACAGACTTTACTGGAAATCTAAAATGTTGTGATTCTATATATAGAAATATAAATTTTTCCTGTTAGAACAACATTTGATACAATGGTTTTTTAGAAGGTTTATAACAGATATACCAAATGTCATTGTTTCTAAAAGTGATAATTTCATACACTCTCATTTCTATGAATCTACAATTTTTGACACAATGAAGAAATGATTGAAAAAGAAATTACATACAATGTTTACATGTGTATTATAGTGTTTATTATATATACATATATATGTAGTTAAATATTACATAACTATTACACAGTTATTTATTAGATAAATTATCATACATAAACTTTAAATTACTTTATTAAAATTTTGTGTATTCTTATTAATTAAAGAAAGTGTAAAATGCTCTGCTTTATCTCCAACCATTATGTACAAAGCCAAATGGTTTCAATAATGCTCTTGGGGTATCAGTTTCCGTTTTTTCTAAAAATCTAATCTTTTAAATGTTTTCAGCTCTACCTCTAACATTTTCTGAAGTACTACTTCCATCTATATATTGGCTCACCTGAAGAGATCATTTTTTATACATATTGCTTCATTTGTACTTCCAAATGCAAGAGATTCTGGAGTACACATGGATTTTAAAGATCCATGAGGCCCAGGTACTGTCATGTAATGAAGATCTAACTTGTGTTTATCGGTGCCATTTCAACCATAGTGAGAGTGGCAGCTTTTACAAAGTGTGCTGACATCTAAACTTCATAGATAAATCCCAAGCTTACCTGATTTCTTTTTCTCTTCTGTGAATTCCTTGCTTTGTTTTAGAACATGAAACAAGCTAGGGTAGGCTCCGGGAAACTTGTCACTGTGGCCACAGCCTCCAAGGAAAATAGGATCCATAAAATCTTGGACATAAAAAATAATAACACTCTCCAAATGCTAGTTAATAAAATGCTCCACCTCTTCAGGAGAAAGAGATATTTTATTTGTATTCATTAGGGTGACCTAACCACTCACTGTACGCTTTATTATACCTCTCCTGTGTGATGTAATAGCCTGAACCATTGAAAATAAAGCACGCAGATCGCATTGTTTTCTCTCTGTGTGTATTTGAAACACAGGTACCCTTTGTTTCTCCTTTTCCCCACCCCCTTTTGAGTTCCTCTTCTTCCCCTTCCTCTCCTGTTTCTTCTTGTCCTCCTCCTTGCTCTGCCCACCAGTGACTCCCCTAAGGAGCAATTTAATTTTACATTCTAGAGGCAGTCTTGTTGGTTAGAGCCCCTGTGAGATTACACAAGTGGATTAGGTTTATTTTCTTGTTGTTGAGTTGACATCTTGGGTTACATATTACTCGCCTCCACTGGTTTATGTTGACCTAACGACCTTTTCCTTTTTTTTGGAAGAATGCAGTGTGTTTTATAACTAATAAATAATGAATAAATAATCTCAGTTAATGAAAATAGAACCACACAATGAAAATCTGGTTCTAGAAAAAAGAGAAATAGAGAAAGAAAGAAGCTGTTCAAACATAGGCTGCAAAATAAATGTTCCTTTTCCTTGGTTTAGGAGAAAGGAATCTCACCATTAACAAATGATATTGCTCTGAGCCCATTAGGTTGAATATTATATGCCACTGTCAATCACTTTGCAATCCACAGGGCAATAATTCTCCATAATAACTGCCAACTCTAGTCAATATATTTGCATCATTTTACTTTAGAGGCTTATGAAATGCAAATGAAAATTCTAATAATAACGCTTCTTACTTAATTAGTTGTGTCTGATGGATATTCTCTTTCTTCAGCCTGAAACATAAAAATTCCAATTCCAAGCCTGATATGGCCATTTGCCCATTCTTTGTTATTATTGCCGGCTGGGCCCATTGCTTTGAAGTTGCTAAGCAAGAAGACGTGAGTCATAACATAAGAAATGAGATCCTTTCTTGGAAATCAGTGCACTCTACAGAAATGTTTTATTCACCATGTTATTTTAAACTTAGAAAAAAAGTATCATGCAAACATTCTATTCTTAACTAATTTAATAAGATATCTTTGGAAAAAAATAAAACTGTGATTTCATCAGAAGTCAGAGACATCCACTGTGAATGTCCTGCTGTGGCACTATACTGGATATGTGTGCATTTGTACTGAGCATCCCTCATTTTGGAAAAATACTGCTCTCCCTTGCTCCATAGTAATTCTGATTATACATATGTTGGATAAGTGACAGAGCCCTGGTTACTTGGAATACTCCATTACCCTGAACACAATAGGAATAGAGGCTGCCCAGCTGGTTGCTTGTGGAACCTAGAAGCTGTTTTCCTCTATGGAAAGGATGCTCTGGCTCCCACATTTCTCTACTCTTTCCACAATCTTTGGTTCCATAGAGTGTGGCTATTGAACTGCACTCAGGAACCTAGGTTTACACCATGAGGAGGATGTTTCACCAATAATTGGGAGCAACATGTGCCACACAATGTGATATCAAGAGCCTTTCATAGGACATCCCAACCTATATTTATCACTGATGTGGCACAGCCTTACCGGTAAGCTGATTAACTTTGGCAGGTTCAGGTAGTGGTATTCTTTGTGAGTTTTTTTTTCTTTTATAACCCCTTTTTATAACTGCAAATCTCACATGAATACAATGATATATTTTGCAAAGAAGTGAAGCTGCTTTGGTAGAGCAAACCAGAACCCTTTTATTATTCTTTTTTTTTTTTTTCTGTGCCTTCACTTTTCTAATCCCTTGCACTTGTATGTGAGTTCCAAGATTATGGAAGCATAAGTCTCCACAAGAAAAATAACTTAAAAATTACACAATCAAGATGTTAAATAATTGCGTCATATATTCAGGCTTATTTATTCATATGTAATATATTCCTATGTAAACTATCCTTATGACATCAACAGTGTAGCCATTATTCATTTCATTAATTAAGATATATATAAGTAGATGGGTGAGAGGGAGGATGATAGATAGCTGAAGGCAGGCAAGTATTGATGAAGGAAAGAATGGAAATAGATTGTTGTATAGTCCTGAGTAGAGTCAATGGTAACGCTGCTGTTAAAGGGAGCCCTGATATGCTAGCAACATTATAAGGGATCCCTAAAGAAAAGAGGTTAGCTTATGAGAAAAGTAAGAATAACAAATATGGAGTCAGAAGTATATCTTATCCACTTTCCAACTTTGCTGACAGATAGGTCTGGTGCAACCAATTTCTTCTTGACTTGGTATTAGATAGACACAGACAGCCATTACTGAAAATAAGGGTGCACCCATTTTGGGCATTAAGAAACTGCCACCCACACCCTTATGTGCTAATTCGTTTCCTGCCAAAACATGTCTTTTGAGTCATGTAGGCTTGTGCTAAGGAAAAAATCAGGCAGCATGCTCAATGGGATGTAGAGAAATATTCATGAACCCATGGGTCTGTGACTTCCCACAGAAAGTTTTGGTTTCTGCTTTCAAATTAACCTGTATAGGTACTGCTCCAGGCTTATAGATTATGGAGATCAATCCAAAATATTCACATTCATATTTTAAGTTAAGATTCTGAATTTCTACTATAAAATTTCCAAATTGTTAGCAGAACACGGGGCAGAAAATACATATCACAGTGCTCAAAATGTTTATTGGAACCAGGGGTCTAGATAGGTTGTTCTAGTGTCAGGCAGGGACAAACAAAACAAAAACAAAGCCTGTAGATCACATTTAAACCCTCAGGGTAAATATGAACAAAGAATAGACCATATTTTTCTAAGGCATCTGGGTATAAACCTTTTTTCCCCTCTTTGCCAGAAACCATAGTGTTTATAGGCATGTTTTACTGGAAATCTGCTGCTTCTCACAATGTTTCCTGCACAACTGTCTTAGTAAAACTACATCTGGAAATGACAAGCGCACAGTTGTAAATCTGGAAGTCAGTGTGTTGTTGTAATAGCTTGCAGCTACAATATGGCCGTCTTGCTGAATGCCAAAGAGAGTTACAAAGACAGAGGCCAGCTGTAGCTACTGAAATGGATATTATTTTTTCTGCGGGGATAGAAGGGGTTTTAAGAGGGTTATAATGTTTCTTGTCAAAGTGCCAAATGAACCATAGTAGCATTGAACTTATTGTCTCTTGGACAAATCAAATGAGATTTTGACCACCAGGTTGGAATGAGCAAGCTTGATTTGCTGGATGGTATAAAAACAGGTAGATCCATTGAATTGTAGTGTCCTAGAGTTAGTCTGGGTCTTAGGAGCAATCTAAATCAGATGTCTCCTTGGATAATGAGCCGCCCTGCCCCCTTCCTAAGAGCCACAGAATGCCAACTTCAAGTATCAGCTTGAATATCTCAGCAGTTCTCAGTACTGGGTGACCGAGGTAATATATAGGTCCCAAGCAAAGCATTCTATGTGGTAAGGCTGGAGCTTGCCTCATATATCTGTTTCTTTAAGTCTTTTAAATTAATCGGGGGAATCACAAAATTATTCATCACTGAGGGAAGCTCATCAAATCCCACTTTGATATAAATGTCACAAGTGAGAATGGCAGTAATAATTGAAGTAAGCACTATTTAGTGATGAAAAAATAAAGAAATCACACAACTTTTGATTCTTCTTTTTAACAAATGTAATAAATAATGGAGTATTGAGTGAGCATTAGTATATTTAGACACCATGGGCTTTGTTTGTAACACATACAAATTTTAGAATTGTTTATATTGAAAATGGCTTATACTTTCAGCAATGTCTCTACACCTGTATTTAAAAGATATATATTTAAAATAACTACCACAACTCTGTTTCTAGCATGTTCTTTTTGCTTTAGTTTTGTCTCAGAGGAAGAGCAGATCATCTCTCCTTATTAAGCCAAACTCCCTTTTCCCATATAAAAGTGAAGGTGTTCAAAGGTACAAACTTCCAGTTATAAGATAAATAACTTCTGGGGATAAAATGTATAGTAAGATGACTATAGTTAACAATGTATGTATATTTGAAATGTGCTCAGAGTTCTCATTACAAGAAGAAATTATATGAGGTGATGGATGTTAACTAAACTTGCTGTAATTATTTTGACTGATATACAGTATATATATATATATATATATATATATATATATATATATATACACACATATATATACTCATTATATTGTATACCTTAAACTTAAACTTACACAGTATAATATGTCAATTATATCTCAATAAAACACCGAGGAAAGAATATAGTCTATGTAGTATAAAATAACCAAATAGTCTACAACTAAATCTTCCAGAATTAGAAGAAAAATATCCTTTTAAAACAATTGCTCTTGGAAGATCCATGAAGCATGATGGTAGAGCCATTGTTTATGGTTCATCGGTAGCCCCAATATCTAACAGAATATCTAGGAATAGTAGATGCTCAATAAATATTTGTCAAACAAATGAATGAAAACAGTAAATGAGTAAATATATAATAAATGTATGTATTCTAGCTGTCTCAACTCCCTCACAATTTACTGGTTGTTTTTCTTTGCCTCAGTAACAAATTTTTGAAAAACTACCCTGAGCTGCTGAATGCTGAGTCATTATTTCAACAGCTTTCCTCATCTTTATTTTCTCATTCCTACTATACATTTGACACTCTGGACTTTTCCATCAACAGCATCAGCCCTTCAACACACACATATATGCATATACACATACTCAAAACATACACATACACATTTTAATAGATTTTTCTTTCCTAGCTTTCATGATGGGACATCAGCCAGTTCTTCAAACTCTGTTCATGTATCTTTTTCACTGTCTCTGGCTTTTCTCAAAGACACTTTCCCCTTGGTTCCAACTCTCTGGATGTTGAACTTGGACTTGTCTCACCTCACATCTTGGTGACTTAATGGCCTCTCTTTCTTGATACAGAGGAAAAGGGTGAAGAGGAATGGAGAAAACAGTTTGGAGAATACCTTTTCAAGTGAACCAATACTTTCCCAGCTCCTACCTCCTCTCTCTTTCTCATATTGTGGCCCTTATACAACCTGCATCAGAATTGTTAAAACATTGACTTCAAGGTTCTACCTTAGTCCTTTAGTCCCACTAAAACAAAATTCGAGGAATGGAACATCCATAATCTATATTAAAAATGAAAACTTTGCCCTGGCCTTGTGGGTCAGTTGGTTGAGCAGTGTCTCATGCAGTGAAAGGTTGCCGGTTTGATTCCAGTTCAGGGCATATACCAGGTTATGGATTTGAACCCTGGTCGAGGTGCTTGCAGGAGGCAATGGATAGATGTTTCTCCTTCACGTTAATCTCTCTCTCTCTCTCTCTTTCTCTCTCTCTCTCTCTCTCTCTCTCTCTCTCTCTCTCTCTCTCTCTCCTCTCCCTCTCCCTCTCCCTCTCCCTCTCCCTCTCCCTCTCTCTCTCTCTCTCCTTGTCTCCCTCTCCTTCTCCCTCTCCCTTTCAGTTTTCAGCCAGGTGTGGCAGGCCTTTGATCTATATATCACCATATAGAAGAGGATAAATTTAGGGGGAGGAGGGAATGAAAGATGGAAACATCCATTCCATTCGAAGGCAGTGACACCATCATTTTTCTCAGCCCTCTCCGCTTCCAGTTTAACTAGAGTCCTGTATTGACTTTAGCTATCTTCAGTGTGTTGAAGATTACTTATCATTTTCTTACCTTCACTATGTACTGATACCTCATTCAATATAAGACAACTCCAGCAGATAACTTTCTCTTAAGTTGGTAAAGATATGATTATGGCTTTTTAGAGGAGTTTCCTCAAGTAAATACAATACAGCAGAAATTCAAATTATATGATTTGCTAAGACTTTAGTACTTCTCTTTGATTCAAAATCCTACAAATCTCTGGTTATCTTTTATCTTTATCTTTACTACTACATTTTTACTTTTCAAACTCAAATCGATTTCATTATTCCTGCTTTTTAAAATGAAAATATTTTCTTTGTGATAGTTCACATATTATCAACAAACATATAATTGCTCTAAAAAGGTAGGAGGGTCATCATTACTAGTATTGATAAGAACATGGTTATTTCCAAAGCATAAGCATAAGCATAAGCATATGGTAATGGGGCTAGTTTATTGCTGCACAAACTTATTGACACTTCTATGGAAGGATACAGGTAGAATAGAAAAAGAGAAATGAAATGCGAAAAATGTAATTAACAACCAATGCAGTGTTCATTAACATTTGTTTTATTGATACACACATAATTTTACTAGTACTCTATGAGACTTTTGAAAAGCAAAAGGTTTGCCCTTGTTCCAGCCCTACCCTAATTCCCAATCATGTTTCTCTTTGGCCAAATTTAGCAATGATAGTTCTCCTAGGGGCCATCCCTGGCATATCCCTTATGCATGAGGAGAGGAAAGGCTGCCACTGATAGTGGATAAAGCTAATACCTTCATAAGTACAAACTGGTTAAGGTCCCATAGCTTTCTTATCAGTTCCTTAAGTTAGAAGAATGAACACTGAATGTTTTAAATAATAACTACTCACTATTATCTTATACCCTTCATTTTTTTGACATGCTTTTTTTTTGTTTTCTTCTCCTTCCAAGTCATTATTCTTTGAGAGGATCCTCATTGATATCTAGCATGAAATATTAGAAAATAAAAGTATGATGTCCTAGAGTATTAGATAGCTGGGTGTGTTTTAACCTTGACATTTCTAACATATGATCCAACCTCAACTATGTATGAGTTGTCTACACGTTAGCTATCTCTGAAATTTGGGAGTCATTACCTATCTAGATGCAACTTGACCTGTCACTTTCCACTTGGGAAAAGCTGTATTCTCATTACCATTTTTACCTCCTTTTCCCTATTTTATTTTACTAGTTTGTTGATATTGCTCTATATTGCTCTTCCTAAGTATAATATTGACTAACTATACAAAATTCTAATGTAAATAATAACTCAAAATATCATACTACTCATAATAACATCATCCAGAGGTACCTATGTTAACATTTAAATACTTCTTTTACCAAGCCCTTTTCCTGCTTTGCCTTTTTAGAGTTGAAATCATAATGTGTATTTTTTCTAGCTTGATTTATTTTCCTCTGCATTTTATTATAAGTATTTTCCATTTAATTAAAAACATTTGATAAACACCATTTTAATGGTGCCATGATATTCAACTAAATGACAATCACATCATTTATTTGAACATTTTCCTAATTGAGGACATTGAGGCTATTTCCAAGTATGAATGGCATATTTTGAGAGATGAATATAGAGGAAGATAATTGTTTATATGTTGTTCACTGATTTGTTTTCCTAGAACAGATTGATGCTGAATCCATGGATTGGAGAATGTACTTTTATGTCTCTTGATACATATGACTCTTACCCATGTCCAAACTAAATTTTAGATTTTACCAGATTATTGTAACTACAGGTAGTCAATATTTATTTGTAAGAATTGTTTAATAGAGGTAATAGAAAATAATTGAAGAGAAATGTAAAGGGGGGTAATTTTCTAGAAATATTAAGGATATATTTTATCCTTAATTAAATAATGTATACATTTTAAATCTACATTTCTGACCATAGGGAACATGCCAGTCCTTTCCGTGTTTCTTTAGAAACAGTCTTCAGGGTTCTTCCTGCCTACTTTCTCTTTTACTTCTCAAGTGAATTTAGACTTGCTCTACCCTTCTATGTCCAATAGAAACATGCATGTGGTTCAGACAAAGGAGAAGCATTCCTTTTTTGCTTTCCCTGACATTTGGATTGTTTTCATCTGTAACACAAAACTAGTTGCCCCTCTGATTTCTAAAGGTTTTTGTGCCCTCAATTCTACTCTGTTCTTCATATTCTATTTTGGTTACTTAAATGCTCTCAGCTCATTCACTCACAGACACTTCAGTGTGGTACTTGTTGGTTCGGGTTAATAGTCTTATTCAACCTGCAGCTTGAGAATGATATACTCGAGGGTTGTCCAATGTCACCGGTCCACAATCTTTCAGTGAAATTCCTTTACACTGTGTTCAAAAGTTGTTCACAGTCCGACATAATTTCCTCTCCTTTGTCTTCTGGTGAAACAGTAGTGGAAGCTCAAGGACATACCCATGTTGCAGTGGTGACTTTCCCCCCAGAGCAACCTCTTAAACAGTGACAGGGAAGATGGGTAGACAAGGCTGTTCTTTAACTTTTGGATTTTCTGTGTGTCTTTCTGCATGGCTGGTGGTAGTGATATGGGCAGGGGCCAGAGAAACTACTCCTTATATTTTTCAAATTGAGAAAAACATCACTTTACTGATGCGATTCTGCATGGAGCTACATTTCTGTTAAGCATTCCACAGCGAGAGTCACTGCTGGAGAACTTCACCAGTCTTCCCTGTAAATGACAGACTGTTGGAATGTAAAGCATTTGGTTTTTTACAGATGCTTTTACTAGGGTTGGAAGCCGTGATCTATGTTTCAGGTCAAAGGCAAGAACATGCTTTTCCCTATCTGTTTCCTGTCTCTAAGCGATCAATCATTTATGTCCCAAGGGAATTGTAGTTCTTAGGCATGTGGCCTGTTTTCCTTTGGCTTCTATTATCATTTGCTAATTAGATTACAAGCTAGTATTTACTTTACTCTGCAGCTTTGAGACCTTCCCCTGCAGTGTTTTTCTATTAGCTTTACAAATGCTGTAGATCAGGCCTTTCCTTGGCCTATTGTCCTAAACCAGGAAAAGTGGGGAACTTTCCATTCACATCTGATTATTCTTGGAGGGGGGGGGGGGGAGAGAAAAGGTGAAAATAAAATTAAATCAATCCTACTTAATGTTCAGACTGATTCAACTTTAAATATTTGCACTTAGAAATTTTGGAGATTTTGCTATCCCTGGACTACTTTAGGTTTTAAAATAACTTTTAGCTTAATTGATATCTTGCTTCAGCTTAATACTGTATTTTTCTTTGACATGAAATACTCTCATGTCCCTCCCGTTGTGATGATTAATTTGATATGGCAACTTGCTAGGCCATGGTGCCCTATTGTTTAGTCAAACATCAGCCTATATATTGCTGTGAAGGTATTTTTAGATGTGATTAATATTTAATTTAGTAGACTTTGAGTAAAGCAGATTACTCTCATAATGTGGATAGGACTCATCTAATTAGATGAAAACCTTACAAGGCTGAGGTGTCTTACAGGAATCCTGCCTCCAGATTGCAACACAGAAATTTTACAAGAGTTCCCAGCGTTCATACTCTAGACTGCAAGTTCAACTCTTATTTAATTTCTAGCCTGCCCTGCATATTTTGAACTTGTGAACCCCCCTCGTCACATGAGCCAATTCCTTAAAAGGAACCTGTATTTATCCTATGGGTTCTGTTTCTGTGGAGAATCTTGACTAATACACTTAACTCTACTCTTTTCTAAATTTTCCTTAAGATTCTATTTATCAAAGAACTGTCTTCCAAAATACTTTATGAATCCAAGGAACAACATACTTTAATTTCCATTATGACCCGAGAGGTATAGATAACTTTGTATTTTGTAAATTAAAAGCTCTTGATGCCCTTTGGGACAATAGGCATCACAAGGGAACAAAAGATAACCCAGATGCCAAAGGCCAGAGCATTTCTCAGCAGCCCAGGGGAGATATTTATTATAATGGGTTATTGGCTGTAATCTGTTTAAAATATATTTTCAACGTGGATAGAATCTTGTTTACCTCAAAGCTTTCATATTAGAGGTAGCATGTTGTAAGTTGGCTATAGAAGTTTTCTGTGGGATGGGGAATGTATCAGTATCTGTGAAGCTCTTGTGAGCTTTCGCCTCCACTCTGAGAAGACATCTTACTGGTGTCTTGCATACACTTCTCAGGATATTTTCACAAGTCCTCTCTTTTTAAAACCCTGTCCCCACTGTCTTCCACCACCATTTCACTAGCACTGGGCTCTTATGAGTAATAGAAAAGATAATGAAAAGGGGACTTTCTAGCCCAGAGAAAATTTTCACCTGAAGGAACAGTTCAGGTTTATTTTAAAACTTCTAAAATACCCTGGACTCTACCAATTAAGCCTGGTTTCAGAGGATCAGTTGCAAATTTCTTTCCATGAGTCCTGGCAGGATTGACTATTTCTGTCTAACTCTTTAACCCCCAAAACTCTCTCTTGCACATTCTAAAACATGTGGTAGAAGACTTTAAAGCATCTAAGTGGAATACCCTTTATAGGATTCCCTAATTTCTTGGTAGTTGTTGAGCATTTCATCATACGTAAGTGGTGTGGTGGGTGAATATGTGTAAGGTGAATCTAAAACATACAGAAGAGCTGCACAGTAGAACATTTCACATGAATGAGTACTCTAAGTAACACTAAATAACAAGGATGCAGTATGCTTTCTACTTTTGCCAAGATTTCAATGTAGATGAGAACAGAAGACAAGAGATCCCAAAACATTATGATAGTACAGACTGCAGTTTTCCAGGATGAAGACCTTTTAGTGTGCTAAAACCCAAAGAGCCCCAGGCAAACTGAGTTAGTCAATTCAAGTATCACTCAGGAATTAATACCAAGAATGGTGAAAATAAAGAGGAAGCATCCAGGTGAGGCAGAATGGTAAGTGAAGACATCCTGGGGTAGGGAGAACTCTAGGAATTTAAGAAGAGGGGATTTGTCTAGGCAGGGGAAAAGTGTGTTCCAAGCAGAAAGCTCAGCAAGAACCAGGAAATAAGGCAAAATTAAACCTAATGTGTCCAGAAGACAGACAGCAGATAACACTGGCTGGTGGGGGTCTGAAGGAAGTAAGATATAAAACTAGAAAGTCTGGCCATGGTCAAATTCAGGAGTTCAGATTTTATTCTATTAAAAATAACCAAAGGATTCTGAGCAACTTCTGCTATGATCTAAACAATGTTTTAGTTTCCGACTATAAAAAATGTTGGGTGGGAGACAGGACAGACTAGAGTCTGGGAGATCAGGTATTGTACTAATTAAAGCTTGAGGAAATGATAAGATAAATTAGTCTGATTGCAGTAGAAATATAAAAGTAAGAATAAATATAAAAAACCTGTCAAAGAAAGAGTTGGCAGAATCCTGTAACTAATTAAAAATAGCAGTGGATAAAGCAAATGGAATCAATGATACCATCAGACCTTCTGAAGTCTGAATCCCTATGAAAATACTGTCAGCCTGGGAGCTCATTCCCTTCCAAGGAAAGCTGATGGCCTTGGCTCTTAAGATGATATCTTCCCTAGGGGCAAGTAAAGAAATTTGGCTAATGCCTTAGATCCCTTAGTGACTAGTATTGAAGACACGTTTGTTTTGAGTATGTAGCACTGGTTTACAAACTAAGACATGCATAAGTATATTTTAACTTAATTTTTATTTTTAGCTCACTTGAGCTAGGGTAGTAAAATATTAAACTCAGGCTTTTGCATGACAGTTCTCTCCCTGGAAACATACCTAAATTCTGAGTTTTAAAGACAAATAGAGAAAGTGTGGGGGACAAACAGCCACAATCTGGGCTTCAAATATTTTCTCCAAGTGGTCTCTGAGATGTCATTCATATTCTAGGGTTCCATGCTGAAATGACCTTCATTCTTTTCCAGCTGACCTTTACATGGCCAGTGGCTCATTCAGCCATATCTCTGCTCCTCTTGGAAACTTATATGTTGTGGCCTCATGACATGCTAGGGTGCAGAAATTTCTGCCAGTTTACCTGGAGTTCCGACCACTTCAATTTACTTTGTAGTCACCACTTTCTTGGGGTCTGTTTGCCTTCATGATTTTCAGTCCCCCAAAAAGAAAAGGATAAAGCCCCATTAGCTAGGGATCCCTAAGTATTTGTGCATTCCCTGCATGCCCACCATCTAGTTCAGGGTCCCTCAAACCTTTGTGATGAAGCATCAGTATCACCATCCTCACATTTTGTCATGGAATAATAAACAAAAATAAAAGAAAGGGAAATTTTAAAAATACAAGCTCATATACTTTATTATATCAGAGTCAACAGACATGCAATTACTGTCCAATTATTATAAATGTTTCTAATGCTATCTCAATATCTGTACTTACTTTGTTGAAGAGTGCTCATATGCATTGGGCCTCAATCCATAATTCACAGCAGAACTGATACAAGTCTAGCTCTTCACTGTTGGCCTGGAAGTATCTTTCCTGACTGGGGAAAAGAAATCACATAAACTATCAGGAGGAAAGCAATATCTCAAAATATCTTGCCACACAATCAGCATTAAAGTTACGATTTTCTGAACATTTCACAACCCACACATACACTCTGTTTCCCTTCATACGTATGAAATTATTGAAATTATAAAATGGACAAATTACTGAAACCCTGAGAGCCTCACACACCTCATCTATTGTATGAAATTAAACATTGTACCTATGAGAATTTATAAGTACATGAAGATTCTATAAGGAAATGTCTGTAGAGCATCATGTCATAGTGATTAGGAATGGTGGCCCTTACTATCACCATGAAGACACAAGCTCAGGAAAAATTACATTAAGGGCAGAAGGTCTCTGCCATCCATTTCAGGAAATAGGGTTACAAAAGCAAGAAGCATTCCTACTTGGTATTACTTTGGGATTTTATCATGGAGCTCTAAGTCCTTGCTAAGTCTAATCTAATTAATCTTCCTCATGCTTACGGAGGTATCATGGAGTAAAGTATAGCATAAGCTATTGGATAATTAACTACTGGGAGCCTCACCACTTTTGTGATTCAGAAACTTATTGCCTAGATGACTTTACCACTTGAAAATTAAATGAGTTCCTTATATTTATGGTTTTTAAAGCACTTTTGAATACTGGAGGATTAAACACACTAAGAATGTCTAGATTGCAGTAATAATATGATGGTTTATTCTTGCAGTGTTAAATACCTCAACATAGAGGATATTCAATATAATCTAATGCAAACAAATCTTTAACCTATCTTTCTTATTCACTAAAAATGACACAAATTTAAATTAATAACTGATACAGCAATAAAGCTGCTAGAAGATAGGATTCATTGTGCATTAAGCTCTAGGTTCTTTATTTAGACTGGAAGTGATTATATGATAATAGGATAAATGCTTTGCTAAGTATATAAAAACTAAAAAACTCTGTATATCACAGAGCCACATTACATTTGCAGGGCATTAATTTACCTCATTATGCAATAAAATTATTTTTAAAGTAAAATCTCAAGGAAAAATCACTTTGCTGAATGAAACTCAAGATATGTTAACGTTGGATAAAAATCAGCATTTGGCATAAGTTCCATGTCATATAAACATCTTTCTCTTGACCTTGAAAAAGAGAAGATTCTAGGGAAATCTGAATATGCCTTGGCAAGAAGCCAAGCATTTTATTCTACTCACTCAAGAATTTTTTCTTAGAGGAATTATGCCTAATTCCTAACACCTACTTGCAATGAATTGATCATCATTTTGAACACAAGTACTGAAAAGTCAGAATAGTTTATAACCATATTGAGAAAACACTTTAGAGTAAATAGTTACAATTTAGTAATGACTACAAAGTTAGTCATTAAACAAACAAACAAAAAAAATAGATGGACATGGAAGTAACAAGAGCATAATCTACTAGGTTGTCCAAGTGACAAAATGAAGAGTTAGCTCATCCTCTCTTTCCCTCACTCTCCCCCAACCAGTCCATGACTCCATTCTGTCAGTTTTACCTACCAAACTACAGGATGGGGCAAAAGTAGGTTTACAGTTGTGAGTATGCAAAACTCAGTTTATTCTTGTATTATTACTTATTAACTACTGTGTCATTTCCTACACAAACAACTGTAAGCCTATTTTTCCCACCCTGTATATCTCAAACCCCTCATTTTTTCTCCATCTTTACCAAATTCTCAGTTCAAACCATCATCATCTCTTGTTTGAACTCTGCAGTTGCTTTCTACTAGGGCCCCAGCTTTCTCCCTTGTCCCAAAGTCCATTCTCTATATAACAGTCAGAGGAATATTTTTTTTAAAATGTAAATTGGTATTATACCCCTCCACTTATCAAGCCTCACTGACATTCTAACACATTGAAATAAAACCCATGTCATATTCTAGGCCCCGTCTGCTTTTCTGCTTTGGTCTCATCCCACACTCACTCCCTTCACTATGATCTATTCGTTTTTGCCTGCTTCCTTTTTTTCAGATTCCCCTAAGTAGTTCCAAATTTAGGGCCATTGTACATGCTATTCATCTGCTGGAAAGTTTCTCCAAAATTTTTTCAAGGCTGGCTACCTCTCATAAATCATATCTTACCTTCTTAGAAATGTCTTCCCCAATCACCCTAAATGCTGACCATTCCACTTTCTATTCTATTATTTTCTTTGTGTCACTTCTCATTATCTGAAATAACTTGTATCTGGGTTGGTTTGTGGTCTATTTCCCTGGACCAGAGTTCTTTGGACTAGTTATTGGGTTTGTCTTGTCACTGCTGTATCCCCAAAGCCAACACTGTGTGTGGCACTCATTAGGTCTCAGTAAATCTGTATTGGATATATTCATTGACTAATGACTGATAGGCACAGTGCGGGCCGGTGAAAGGGCTTTTCTGACCTGTCCAAAATAGAAATGTAAGGACAAGTATCCAACCTATTTGCATCAACTTAACAAGCCTTCATCAAAGACTATTTTCAAATAAGCAAATTTATTTAGAAACTAGAAGCCCGGTGCATGAAAATTCATGCCCTGGAGAGGGGTCCCTCAGCCCAGCCTGCCCCCTCTCACAGTCTGGGAGCCCTCAGGGGCAGGAGGCAACCCGGCGATCAGGGGAAGGTGACGCCCCATCACACCTCTGCTGTTGCCACTGCCGGCAGCGCAAGCCTCAGACAGCCCTGGTTACCTGAGCCTCGGGCGGCCCTGGGCAGCTGGGCAGCTGCCATCTGAGGCTTGCCTGCGCCTTGGACCAGCCCTGGGCAGCCAACATCTGAGGCTTGCCTGCGCCTTGGGCATTGGCTGGGCAGCTGCCATCCGAGGCTCGCCTGTGCCTCAGGCCGGCCCTGGGTGGGCTGGGGGGCTGAGGGGACTGGGGGACACCAGAGGCAGGCGTGGAGCGGCCAGGCCTGCCTGGGGGTGGGCCCAGCCTTGACGCATGCCTGCCTCCCCAGTGGGGCTGAGGGGACTGGGCACTGCCATCTTGTGGCTGTGGGCACTGCCAAGTTTGAGGGAGGGCCGGCAATTAGCATATCCCCTCCTTATTGGCTGTGGGTGCTGCCATCTTTGAGGGTGGGGCAGTAAATTAGCATATTTCCTCCTTATTGGCTGTGGGCGCTGCCACCTTTGTGACAACGTGAGGGTCAATTAGCATATTCCCTCTTTATTAGATAGGAATATTAGGTTGTTAAGTTGTTAAGCCTTTTGCACCCTCTCTAGAGGCTTATGACTGATGACATTTCCAGCACCTTTTGAGTGGACTTCTTGATGGTACTACATTCTTTTGTGGACTATTTCAGAATTTGTGTTACTATTTTCCATTTTTATTTTCACCCCACAAAGTACATATGTCAAAAAGGATGTTGCTATCATGGATGATAGACATTTTATCAATTCCTGCTGTCAGCATTAAAAATAATGTTTGGACTGTTCCCCCAAGAGTATAGTCAATTCTCTCGATAAATTAATGACTGGCCTTAGCATCTGACAGGATAAATGAAACTCCTCTAAATCTCTGCAATTAATGAAATGGCTTCTATGCATATTTGCTTCAGGATGCCAGCAACACAGGCAGCATACTGCCAGAAATATAGATTACAATAGGGAGCTGGATTACTTATAGCCAAATCCACTCAATTTGCCTTAAAATGTCCAAGTAAAGCTAAAATAAAATTGAGAACTCATATGGGGAAGGACGTGGAAGAAAGTATTGCCTTAAGGAAAGATGGCATAGAAAATTAAATAACAAAACACACAAAAATCAACACAACCCAGTTTAAGGTTTATAATAGAATTAAGTGGGGGAAAAAACATATTTGGAATTAACATGCACATTTCAACTTTCCTTAATTGGTATTATCTAGGTTTCAGTTAGCATTTTTCCTGTCCCTTTCTTTATTTTTCCCTTAAACTCATCTGGGACTTACCTCCAAAGGTCACTCTTCTCACCAGAATGATCCACAAACTTTTTAAATGTCAGGGATCAATGCCTGAGGGTGGGAGGAGGTGGAGGAAGAATATAGGTGCACATATGACCTGTCAGCTCCACAGGGGCATGGAAGGATCAGAAAGACAAGGTCAAGGAATTGAAGTGAAAAGTACAGATTTCAGGGGTCAGAGGAAGCCACAGCCTGACCTAGAGCCTGATGGGGCACGTCCTTCTCGCCTGGAGGAGAGAGAGGCCAGTGAAATGTAGATCACAATTTATGAAGAAGACAGTGCCAGAAAGTGAGGCAGCAAACCCAGCTTAGAAACGGAACAGGCCTGGAGATTTCCCAGCAAAATGCACTCAGATTGCTTATTTCTAAAGCCCACGCAGGGCCTTCATGAAGTCAGGGTGGTCAAAGGAAAATTAGGAAACAGCATAAAAAAATAGAATATACTTGCCACCCCTCTTTTGTGTTTGGTTGTTCTCCAGAATCTCTAGTCTAAGGAATCCTATATCTTTATGCTATTAATAAATGTCTGATATGTTCATCTCCATTTCCCACTGTCCCCCGGATTCTCCCCCAAATTGTTCTTCATCCAAAACTGCTGGATGAATGACCAATAACTTACTGTTACCTCTTTTAGGTGAATGAGAATTAACAATCATCAGACCTGTTAGGTTAAGAAGATAAAGGAAAGTGAAAATCTAATGGAAAATAGTAATATTATTTATTTGGTTTTGTTTACAAAACCAACAGCAGTTATTTTCAAAAGTCCCTGTTTAGCCAAAGTGAATCTTGAGTCCATAAAAAAAAAAGCATGTAAGTATTGTCTGTTTCTCTTCTTTAAATCAAATCAAACAATTACAAGTCTCTATCCTTGCAGGGAGGTGGGATAGTCAAACATAGACATCATTATTCCTGTGTCCATTCCCTGGGCCTCACTCCTGGTCAGTTCAGATGAGAAAACAGGGTATGTATGTGATGCCCAGAAAGGAGGGGTGTGGATGCTGACCTCCAGGGATCACAGTGACCTCTGGTGTCCTTCTTGTCCAGGTCTGCATGGGACCCTTGACCCTTGATCTACTGCTTCTTAGGCACAAAAGAGGTCCAGAAATCCTTGCTGTATCCCAACTGTGTTCTTGCCACTCCCTGAGACACAGTGATGCAGCAATGGGAGAAGAAAAAATCCACTCGGGGTCCAATCTCTCCATCTGTTCTCTTTTATTTTCTGAAGTGTTCCCAGTTGGCCTCTCATTATCCTCAAAAATCCCTCAAGAAATTTCACAAATAAATTCATTCATTCATTTCTTTATTTAATGAACTTATTAATTAATTATTTTAATACCAATGACGTCACGTAACACCCAATCATAGGTAATTATGATAATCAAGCATTAGCTGCCGCAGAGGTCTTCCTGTTCTAGCCCTAGAGGCTTGTTGCCAGTGCAAGCTGCCTGCTCTTCTCTAGAGAATGACAGCCTTGGCCAGTCATCTGCTGGGACCCAGCTGGCCCACTGGGCATGGGGAGCTGCTTGGCAGAAGAATTAAAATGCCCTCAGCCAAAGCCCAATGAGGGAACAGGCTGCCATGTGCCACTGCAGAGAACCCAGGGCATCTCAGGGCTTTAATCCATTTGATAACCTAATTTTAGCTACTTTGTTTGTGGACACTTATGTTCTATTCCAGTTTCTCTTACAATGAGCAGAGTAGCCCACTTCAGTCTTTTTTTTTTTTTTTAATCTATCAGCGCCTCTCTCAACAAAATATATACACACAGCTATAGTTTCTTATCCAAAATATATACACATAGCTATAGTTTCTTATCTACCCAAATCTGTAGGATATGTAAATGTTCTTCTCATATATTATGTATGTGTATATGCATGTGTTTATACATTATATACATACAAGGTGGAGCAAAAGTAAGTTTATAGTTGTGAATACACAAAACACAGTTTATTCTTGTATTATTATTGATTAATTATTGCATTATTTTCCATATGAACAATTGTAAACCTACTTTTGCCCCACCTTGTATGCATACTAGTATATGTAACATTAATGTGAGCTGCATGGGACTCCCTCCTCTCTAACCTCTATAAATAACAGGTAGGTGGCTTCTTCATAATGTGGACCATGATGCTTGCCATTTAAGGGACCAAATTATTTTTCCCTGAGAATGAGTTTGGGATAAGTGACATTGACTTGACTTTGAGTAAATCAAAAGCAGATTCTCTTTCAGCTGATTCTTGATAGAGAATAAAATTATTTCTTGAGAATGTCATCTCCATTCAGAAGAGACCCTTATATTCTAACAACCAATGAATGTGGAGGGAAGAATGCCTTCCAGTTCTCATATATATACCTATGGGACCCTAGTACTATCTTGGAAAAGAGGGTGTGGTGCAATACATTCTGAAAATGACCTTACTGGGTATTGGTAGGCACATATCAGTCTGCAAGAATTTTTAACATAGTCTTTTATTTTGGGTTCCACTAGCTTTGCCTTGCCCACTAGCTTTGCCTAGCCCAAATAGGACATAGAGGGAGGGAAGATAATGAATGTAGGATATTTATCCCTCAAGTTCCCTTTTCAAAGGGAACCTCTGGCTTGCTTCTCCTCAACCAAAGTTTAAGGCTTTCTCACACCAGCTTTCTCCATATGACTCTCAAGTTTGGAGTGCTGGTCACCACCGACTATCCTGACTGGTAACAATACCTTTACAAATGTATCCTTGCATCTCTCTACATTTGGTGTGCTGTCTGTTTCCTTCACTTGCCAGTCATTTATTCTCACCCTGGTACCCTGTTGGGTGGCCAAGGTCCCTGGGATGAAGCAAAGGAGAAAGAAAGGAAGACTTCCCAGTGGACTGCCTCCGGGCGTGGACTTGTCTAAGATGATCAATGCTTGGCACTGCACAGAATAATAAGTCTGTGGGGTGCTTTGAAATAGTATATGTCTTTTTCTGTCACCCTTGTCTGATTTATGCTGAAATTCAGGACGCCAAGGAAGAACATTCTTCCTGCTCCATTTAGCTTTTTTTATTTGACAAATATTTATTGGGCAGCTATTATGATGGCTGGGGAGTGTGGACAGAAAATAAAGAAGCAAAAATTATATACTAGATGATGGTAAGGGCTATGGCAAAAAATAGCATTGAAGGAAGGGGATGCAGAGTGCAGAGAGGAATATAGGAGTTCCCCATTTCAGACACACTGGTCATGGGCAGCTTCATGTGGAGGGGTGACCCCTGAGCAAAGACCTGAGGATGTGAGGTGAATTATGTTAAAAATTGTACTAGAGCATCATAAGCCACGGGAGTCAATTTGCTATTGTGTTGGTGTGTGTTTGGTTGTCACGATGACTAAGTGGGAGGCAACTAGAGGAGGGCTCACTACTGCTCATAATTAGTTGATGGGACCAAGAAAATCCAATGTCCTGCAGTGCATAGGACAGCCACAGACAATGAAGATCGGTCCAACAGAAAATTGGTCCAACAGTAGCATCCTTGTTGAGAAATGTGTAGCAGAAAAAGCAAGTGCAAAAGCCTTCAGGCTGGGGTAGTGCCCCTCCCCCATCACACACACATATTTCACCTTAACCTAA
Organism: Myotis nattereri; assembly: GCF_964212035.1. NCBI lineage: Eukaryota > Metazoa > Chordata > Mammalia > Chiroptera > Vespertilionidae > Myotis > Myotis nattereri. The sequence goes on from NC_138082.1 coordinate 23,872,437, forward strand.
AGCAGGACTGCTGTGACCTCTGTCCTCACATCTTCCCCCGCTGCCCTGCAGCACAGAGGCTCTGGAGCAGCTTGTCCTGCTCCGTGTGCCTGCCCCTCTGCGATGTGTGCATCTTATCCCAGGGACTGAAGTAGAGCAGAACACAGGTGCCTCGTGATGGGAGTATTCATGGCTGTCCTTCAAACTTGAAGGTGAATTTGCTGGTGCTGACTGATTCAGTCAGAAAAGACCAGTAAGAGACCAAAGGTCCTGCCTATCCTGAGCACATGCAAAGATCTCTCTTTGCCTCAAAAGTTATTTCTTAAAAAAAATAGTTGAAATTCTCCAACATAAAATTCTCCCAAGGATTGATTTCACTTACTTTGTTGGAAACACTGGTAAAAATTAGCAAACACTTCTCATTGGTAATTTAGACATAAATTGATCATAAATTGTGCTTGTGGAGAAATGATACATTTTGCATTTTCCCTCCATGTGTATGTATTCATAATTTCTTTGGAGATGAATTTATCTGCACATGGGCTATATACTTCACATATACTCTACAGATTTGTTCTTTCTTATTTACTTTAAACTTCTAAGATAGAAGGATAAAAATATTAGGTTATACTTTTATAAATTTAAGTTAAACAATAAATGTCTATGTTTTTTAAATCCATTTAATATAATCCTATATGTTTGAGCTACTCTTTTACCTCCTAATGAAATACTGAATGCTTATTAATATTTCTGTTATTTTGCCACTCATGAAGATAAACAGTATAGCAGATAAGCATCACTTTTTTTTTTTTTTTTTTTTTTTTACTGAACAGAAACCTGGAAAGAGAAAAACTGGCCTCCAACTAAGGTTTAGAACCTATTGCCTCATAAGGACTTTTAGCTAGCAAACCATTCTTTTAACTAACTCTAACAAGGGGTTGGTTGACTGGACCCATGCTCCTATACTAAGACAAGATTGTTGTAAATCAGGGAGTAAGGCCAGAGTGAAGGCATGAGCTGAAATAGGACCCTGATAGCTTATCTCTAATCATTTCCTCACTTGGTCAAAGTCAATAACATTTTCTGTCCTCTAGTAATTCTGCACTCTGATAACTCTTGAAGAAATGGGTTTATCAGAACTATCCTCCACCTAATTTTCTTTCCTCCATCTTAAAGGACTTATCAATGCATCTTCTGTGTCACTGAAGAAGATACAGTCTTACCTTTGCTCTTTGCATATTTAACCTGAGTTTATGATCTATTTCTGGGAGGGGATATTTAATTCACTGATAGCCTGGGCTGAAACCGTTCTAGACATTTTTCAACAGACTCTAGGGAGACACCTGTCAATGTGCCAAAAATTGATTTAAAGCACTTTGGATCTGGAAATCTAAACTATGGCCAAACTTTCCTTCCTTGTATTGATTATAGACACATGGACCTGTTCATAGGGGAAAAATGCATTCGAGGATTTAAATGGTCCCATGAAAGAGGAAAATTCATGTACTACTTGGTGAAGATACTGATTCTTTGGGAGACTCATACATCCTTGGGATAAAATTCTCAGCGTTTGCATGGGAATGAATAAATAAACAACATAGAGTAGCTCTTTCCAAAATTACTCTGCACCATCTAACTTAGGGCATATTTTGACATTCTAGGTGATGTTCAATATTTCCAAGGGGAAACTGCTAAGACCTGACACTGTCATTACCCTAAACATTGAAGGAAAACTGTTTCTATGAGGTCAGAAGTCCTTTAATAATACTCCATAATTATATTCAATTTTGAAGTCTCATTGCAATTAACTCAAACTTATTATTAACTCATAACTTATTATAGTGTTCATTTTATTCTTTCTAATACTAAGGTTATTTTTCTGCTGGATCTTTCCAATTGGATTATAAATTCCTTGAGTATTTTATCATCTCTGTGTTGTGTGTTTTTTTTTTATGACACCTGCCATGGACAAAAACTATTATTGATGCCCATGAAATGGGGGTTGAATAAATTAATTTAAAACTAGTCATGCATCTGCTCAGAATTATTACTATTTCAAGAATCTTGAAGGGTGGCCATTACTAATAAATTAAGGTAGAGAAATTTCAGGTAGATTAGCTTACTTTAGTAAATAAATTTCATTGAGTTAATCAGCTTTTAAGTGAAATATAGTACAAAATATATTCATAAACAAGGAGATTTTTCCCCAAGTTGCTCATAACAATCTATAAACATTATCCATTATCAAAATAAATGTGTCTTGTTGCCCTAGCTAGAACATGAATCTCATTAGGGTAGGTATTGTAACTCTTCTAACCAGAGATTAAATGCATATATAATGTTTATATGTCAGGCCTTTACACATGGTAGGTAATCAATAAATGTCTAAATTATTTTTTGGAAATTTTCCATATTTTGACCATAAAGTATATGAAAATTTTTTTTAATTATCTTTCTCTCTCACTTGTTTATATTTATACTTTGGGGCCTAGTACATGACCTTTAAAGGGGTAAGTGCAACTGGATTATGCAGATGTGATATGCCACCTGTGTGGGAACAAAGCAACCAATTACTTGTGAACTTAATAAAATGTTGCCTTTTCCCCAGTCCGATTGTCTGAATGGTATGTTTAATATAAGCTCACCCATGGGAACAGATGGAGCATCATGGTAAACTGCCAATGAGTAAGTGAGTTTGAAGGCCAGGGCTGAGACAACTAGCCTTGTAGTTGAAATGTCCCTTGACGAGGATTCACAATGACCCCATCACCTTGTTCAAGATTTGGGCTTGACCTGACCTAATCTGACCAGGCAGGCTTGACCTATACACAAAGGCAGAGAACCAGCACCAAGAATCTTTGGACACCAAAGGTAGTCCTTTTGCAATTACAGGGATCACCAGAGGTCCATTTGGGCCCTGGTCTGGAGTCTAGAGTCCATAACACATACACAGATCCTAGGAGGAATTGGCTAGTAACAGCTAACACCAACCAAAGAGTATCTGGCATTCAGAATAGTGCAAAAGCACAGTTGAAATGAGTGGACTCTTCCCTAAAGATGAAGGTTAGTAGGGAAAGCTCTAGGTCATTGACATAAAGTTATAGGGAATTGATTCTTAATCACATCTCAAGTTAGACTCTGATTATTTCAAGGACTGGGCTATGCTGAGAATGTAGGTCTCAGTGCATAAGTAACTGGTAGCCTAGTGACTATAGCAGAAAAAGCTTAGCCACTCAGTCCTGGCTCTATAAACTGTAATTCTATTTCAATTTCTAATGTTTCATTTCAACAATGCCCATACATCCTTAAAACAATTCTTGATTAGCCATCACTATGCTAATTCTTTTTTTTTTTTTAATATATTTTATTGATTTTTTACAGAGAGGAAGGGAGAGAGACAGAGAGCTAGAAACATCGATGAGAGAGAAACATCGATCAGCTGCCTCCTGCACATCTCCTACTGGGGATATGCCCGCAACCCAGGTACATGCCCTTGACCGGAATCGAACCTGGGACCTTTCAGTCCGCAGACCGACGCTCTATCCACTGAGCCAAACCGGTTTCGGCACTATGCTAATTCTTAATCACAAAGCCTACCTAAAGTAATTTCTCTCAGCAGTTAGCTTTTCAGATGACTAGTCTACTGTATTCCCCTAAGGGAACTTGGCCACTGAATACTAATAGGTCATGCTTGTCATAGATATGGTCATTTTCATGATATGTGTAAGAAATTGACATACATAAATAATATGTGACTTGTCGCAGAGAAATTAATCCCAGGGCTGGGCATCCACTAGGGCCTCTAATATTCTCTATCATGCAATGTCATTTCCGTTTCCATTTCCAAAATGATCTTTCACTTTACCATGTTTGAGAAACTAACACTCATTCTAAACTAGGTTCCCTCATTCCTTTATTTGCTGACTCTAAAAAACTCTATTTGCAGCCAGCTTCAGCTTAAGTTTCCTTGTAAAAGAGTAAAGAGAACTAATCACAATATTGAGATTTTTAATGAAAGAATGGCCGATTCAACCTAATTATAGAAGGTCAATTAAACATAGCACTAAACCATCTGAACTACAAAGAACAACTTTCTATTTAGGAACTCAGGATACAGCAATTGCATGGTTAATTTGGCATGTAACCAGGACATAGATTCCCAAATTACAATCCTGTTTTTCAGACTCGCAAGTAGTTACTTTACACTGATTTTCACAAGCATTCGTTTATAGGATAAGATTTCTTTCAAAGGTTATTTTGGAACCACATAATGGAGTCATATTTAAAAATCAGTTCAGTATAGTTTGCCTCCAATGTCTTGTTTTTCTACCAAGCCCATCTTTTGGTCAAGTCTTGATTTAGCATCTGACTGGGAAGAGACATCAAACTAATGGTCTTCTGCAGAAAGCTGTCAAATATCATCATTCTCCATGATTCCAGAAAACTTTCACTTCCTAATGCACTGGTTCTCAAAATTTAGGGTTAAAATATCAGCTTGAGATCTGATAGAAATATAAAGTCTCAGGCTTTCCAGAAATTTTCTTTGTCAAAGGTGAGGTCTAAGAACTTGAATTTTAATAAAGTCACACTAGCAACAATTTTAATAGGTCCACAGATTGTATTTGGAAATATTCATTCCTATAAAACTAATGAAATATTAAATATCCTCCAAACCATCTTTATGTCCCTACCTGTCTTAATTCACTATATTAAACTCAGTTTGATGGTCTCATGTAATAGCGATTTCAAGGACCAGAAGGCTTTCCAGTTCTACCTACTGCTTTGTAATTTATCTTACAGAATTAAATAAAAGCAGCAACATCTTGAAAATACATCATTTTAAATTTAGTCCTCCCAGCTCAGAAAAAAAATCTAGGACCTGTATGTTTGAAACCTAATCTCCTTAATCATGTGTTTCTCTTGACTTAAGGTTTTTATTTACTACTTTTCTATGTCCCTACAGAATTGATTACTGGGTGAACCATTTCTGGCTGTCTCCTAAAGTTGATTTCTGTGTGTTTTATAGGTTTATACAGGCCCATCATGAGTCCCAAGGATATTATACAGGTGGTTGCATAACAGTTAGAGTTAACAGGGATGTGAGAGAAAGTCCCACAGGGTGGTTTTCTTTTTTCAAAAACACAGTACTGGTGTAAACAAACATTAGCAAAGCTTCGATTACTGTTCAACAGGATCTCATTGAGAAAAGTATGGAGAGCAAAATTTTAGGTGGGGGTTTTCTGCCTCTTGAACATGCAATAGAGATATATGATAAATAAATTGATTCATTTGGGGGGGGGGGCAGCAATAGTCAATAGAAGGAATTGACTAAATGTTGCCCCAAGGAGTGCATTCCAGCCTGCAGTTCACTTTTTGTTCTGGTGAAAGTGCCTTCCCTCAAGCAGAGCCCTGGGTCAGTCTTCACAAACTGGCATAAAGTCCAGGTCCATTTCTTGGGCAGAGGCCAGGCTTGGCTAAGACCATCTGAACTTCAGGGTCATTATGATCCCCAGATAACTCCTTTGATAAGGTTCATGATAGCTCTGCTTTAGACCCAAACAACATCCAGTCCTTGAGTGGCTCCACACTTAGGGTAGGCTCTAGGTGGTCTGGGATTCCCTAAGTCAAGATGCCATAACTCCAAGGGAATTGCTTTGCTACATTATCTGTGTATGTCTAAAATAAGTCACAAGTCCAAAGAGGCCATGAATGACCCATTGTGCAGGAAACCCTGGATTCTAAGGCCCTGTGAATAACCACAGCAGAGTCTTGAGTCCAAAGTAGAGTGTTGGAATGGCCAAAACCCCAAGATATCAAGCTTCATATTTATGTGCCCCCCGGCCAAAATAGGTTCCTGCTATCCCTAAACTGTTCATGTGCTATTTTGATTACCCATCACTAATACCACACACCTGTGGGACCTCCAGGATTATTAAATCCAAGAATAAATCCATTGCTTTACAAACTAAATTATACATGTCTTAAGGACTAACTTACTGTGCAAAGAAAGTCTATAATTCCATAGGATTTAAGTGTGGCATGTTTTCCTCAACACCAAATTTGCTTAAAATTTGTAAAGAAAAAATTAATTTTTATATTACATCCAATTATTACTGAGTAGGGCACAACATCTGATTGGATTCTAGAACAGAAATGTTATTTTATTTTATTTTTTAATAAATCTTTATTGTTCAGATTATTACAGATGTTCCTCTTTTTTTCCCTCATAGCTCCCCTCCACCTGGTTCCTACCCCACCCCATGCCCTTATCCCCCACCACTGTCCTCATCCATAGGTGTAAGATTTTTGTCCAATCTCTTCCCACACCCCCCACACCCCCTTCCACCGAGAATTGTCAGTCCACTCCCTTTCTATGACCCTGATTCTATTATAATCACCAGTTTATTCTGTTCATCAGATTTTTTATTGACTTTATTTAAAAAATATATATATATATATATATATATATATATATATATATATATATATATTTTTTTTTTTTTACAGAGAGGAAGGGAGAGGGATAGAGAGTTAGAAACATCGATGAGAGAGAAGCATCAATCAGCTGCCTCCTGCACACCGCCTACTGGGGATGTGCCTGTGACCAAGGTACATGCCCTTGACAGGAATCGAACCTGGGACCTTTCAGTCCTCATGCCGATGCCCTATCCACTGAGCCAAACCAGTTAGGGCTTGACTTGATTTTTTAGATTCACTTGTTAATAGATATGTATTTGTTGTCACTTTGTTGTTCATAATTTTTATCTTTACCTTTTTCTTCTTCTTCCTCTTCTTAAAGGATATTCTTCAGCATTTCATATAATACTGGTTTGGTGGTGATGGACTCCTTTAGCTTTTTCTTATCTGTGAAGCTCTTTATATGACCTTTAATTATAAATGATAGCTTTTCTGGGTAGAGTATTCTTGGTTGTGAGATTTTGCTATTCATCACTTTGAATATTACTTGCCACTCTCTTCTGGCCTGCATAGTTTCTGTTGAGAAATCCACTGACAGTCATATAGGTACTCCCTTGTAGGTAACTAACTGTTTTTCTCTTGCTGCTTTTAAGATTCTCTCTTTGTCTTTTGCCCTTGTCATTTTAATTATGATGTCTCTTTGGATTCCTTTTGTTTGGGGTTCTCTGCACTTCTTGGACTGGTAAGTCTATTTCTTTCACCAGGTAGGGGAAGTTTTCTGTCATTATTTCTTCAAATAGGCTTTCAATATCTTGCTCTCTCTTTTCTTCTGGCACCCCTATAATTCGGATATTGGTATGTTTGAAGTTGTCCCAGAGGCTCCTTACATTATCTTCATATTTTTGGATTCTTTTTTCTTTTTGCTCTTCTGGTTGGGTGTTTTTTGCTTCCTCTTATTTCAAATCTTTGATTTGATTCTTGGGATCCTCTAGTCTGCTGTTGAATTTCTGTATATTATTCTTTATTTCACACAGTGTATGCTTAATTTCTGACTGGTCCTTTTCTATTTTTTTGGCATTCTCACTAAGATCCTTGAAGGTCTCACTAAGTTCCTCAGAGGTCTCACTAAGTTCCTTGGAGGTTTCTAAAGATTCTTGAGTAACCTTATAACTGTGGTTTTGAACTCTATATCCAGTATTTTGCTTTCCTCCATATCTTTCATCTTTGACATGTTCCTTTGTCTCCACATTTTGGCTGCTTCCCTGTGTTGATAGAGTAGCCTTGTGTGGTAGGTGTCCTATAGGGCCCAGTGGCTCAGCCTCCCCAATCACCTGAGGTGAACACTCTTGGTGAACCCCTCTGTGGGTTGGGTGCACAGTCTTGTTGTAGTTAAGCCTTGATTGCTGTTGGTATCACTGGGAGGAATTGACCTCCAGGCCAATTGGCTGTGAGGACCTGCCATGTCTACAATGGAAGAACAGCTGTGCTGGAAATACCCTTATGGGGCAGGACTTGCTTCAGTGGGGCTTTGGTGCTCACTGAGTCTGCCTCTTGAGTGTGTCGCTTATGGATCTGAGGAGTTGAAATCTGGTATCAACTCACACTGACCACAGGGTACACTGACTCTTGGATCCTCAAGGAGGTGCAAAGTCAGCCACTGCCTGATGCCAGCCAGCAAGAGATACAGGGGGATCTAAAGATTTCTCCTCTTTGTTTGGGGTTTGGAAGTTTTTGGAGCTCTCTGACCTAGCTGCAGTTTGTTCAGTTAGGCTAGGAAAGGACAAGCCATTCATATGCAAAAGCCGCTGTGCTCAGCTTGGGTGGGATTGTAAATTGGGTGGGGCGGGGTCTCAGGGAATCATCAGGGTGGAGCAAACAGCGATGGCTGCCAGTCAGCCGTCTCTGTGTCTCCGCACCCCCACATAGTAACAATGATCCCTCTGAGCGCCTCTGCGAGAAAGCCACCCTCGCTTTCTGACCCGATGGTAGACATTCCAGTTTCTCCCTGTAGGAGTCTGGGTTCCCAGGGTCTCGCCAGGAACTGGAGTTCAGAGCAGTTGGGAGCTTGTATCTCCCTTCTAATTGAAAAAGACAGTGCTCCCAGTTGCCAGCCTGTTTTACACGCCTCCATACCTCCGGGCTTCCGCACCTCCACACCGCCTACCCAGTCTCAATGTGCTTTTTTCTTTCCTTCCAGTTATAGAACTTCCACTCAGCCAGCTTTCCCGTGATTCTGTAGGATAGCCATTTTGTCTTTTAGTTGTAGTTTTGATGTGTTTGTGAGAGGCAGCACGTACAGGTGTTTACCTAATGCCGCCATCTTGGTTCCTCCCAGAAATGTTATTTTAAAGAACATTCTTTCTTGTGTCATTCTCTCAGAACTCTGCCTCTTAAACACATTAGAGAATATGGCCATTCTCTTCTGTCAGTCAGTTTGTATGTTAAGAAAAATTGGGAAGCACTATGCCAATCTCCTCACTCTGCTGATGAGGCAACTGTGGCCAGAGAGAGAGTAACCATTTGTTCAAAGTCAACAATTAGCCAGTGTTAGAACTCGTGATGATTTTGCTGCATAGCCCCCGATTTGCTATCATGTGTGCAACCTCCTCTATTAAACATCAAGGACAATTCTTCAGATTCTTTTTAAGGCTTAAAATACAAATAATCCCAATAAATATATAAGACATTGGTATCTTGGGTTTAGATGATTGACATGTCTGATCCGTTTCTTCAATATTTATATAAGAAAAGGAAGAGGCAGAACATGATGGGCTTTGGGAGTGAACATGATTGCTTCCTTAATTGTATGTGTGTGTTTGTGAGCACACTTCCCATGTGTGAATATGTAAAAATTTATGGCTCTAAGTTTCTAAATTTGCCAGTAAACATGCAGCAGAATGGAAGAAATATAGCCCTAAATATGGGGAGAACCAAAGCACACATTTTCCAATTTTGCAATTTTGCACAATGTAATAGTAGTGGATATAACCCAAGTGTTGCTTGCCTAACCTCGGCCTTTTCCTTGGAAAAATCATTACTTCTTGAGCATTTCCATCACTCATGTGAAAATATAACTCAACATCTTTCCACTTGCAGCTGCTTGAAGCAATGGATTATGCCTTTGAACTTGCCAGTAAACTTCACGGTCCCAGTATAAATATCAAACTTGTTAAACTTGCTTTCCAAGGAAGCCCTATAATGAAAAGCTTATCTGTTTGGGGGGTAAGTTAATGCCTCAACTTTGCCTCAAAGCCAGATCCTGAGAAAATTTCAGGGGTAGAAAACTTCCTGCTCGCTATCGGGGTCATCTCTGGCCAAGTCCGGAGGCTGGTTTCACTGATGTTTGGGCTTGGCCACTCTCCTGGCTTCCACAAAGCCAAGCACTCTCCCCATGGGCTCTGTACCTTCCTCTGCTTTTCCCCTTCCCTTTGAATGGACACATTCAAGGATCAAACAGGTCTGCATGCCAGAGCTACCACCAAAAAAAGAGAAACAAGTCAGTGAGGGAGAGTGTGATGGAATTTTGGCCAGGGAACTATAAGGTGCCTAATGCTGCCATGCAATCAAACAAATGTTTAGCTTGCTTGTTCTCAGGCCTCAGGTGGCAGTCTGTGGAGAAAAGGAAAATTTTTTGAACCTTGATTGTAGTGGGATAGCTAGCAGTTTTCTTCTTTCTGGGAGAGAGATCCTGAAAGTCTGCATTTTAACAACAAAAGCATTTTTCAGTGCCAAATTTCAGAGGGTCAATGAGTATTTTTAAAGAGGAGTTAGAACATAAATATTATTATTACTTAGTAAGAAGAATGGCTTTAGAGCAATCATCTTGCATATCCCAGCCCTTGTAAACGTTTATGTCTAAACCTCTTTTTTCTAACAAAATGCTCACTTTGTCTTCACATGGGCTGTTGAATTCATAGCAATCTCCACTAGGTGCTGGTCATTTGGGACATATCAAGAGTCCTCCATGGGAAGGTCAGGGAAGTTTTGTTTTCCCTTTAGGTAGTCATAAAATGATTGCTAATGAGAACCTTCTGGCCTTTTTTAGACACCAAACGTGTTTCCACAGTATGCCCTAGAGAAAGGCTATGGATTTTAAAGCACTCTGTGGTACAAGACAAAAGGAGAAACTCAGCAAACAATTGCTGATAATCAGGCCAGCCCCTCTGAACAAATGTTTCTACCTGGACCCATTAATAAATACGCCAGACGTGTTTGTTGTTGCTTTTTTTCTTTTCTTTCTTTTTCTTTCCTTTTCTTTTCATTTCATTTCTTTTTTTTTTTGTCCCTTTTTAAACCACTTCTAGATATATGGCTAGCTGTATTGTAGTTAAATTTCAAAATACTCATTTGGCAGCTTTGTACAGTGGTACTATAATGTTTATAAAGCCCTTGTTGCTAGTTTGAAAGTGACATGCACAGATATGCACTTTAAAGAGGGCATAAAATGAACAAAATGCATTACCAAATGCAGTGCGCAGTATTAACCACATTCTTATGAGTTTTGTATTTGATCCAATAAACCAGTGGTGCCAGATGTAAAATTTGCCTGTAAAACTTTCCCTCCACTTTACCATCCACTGTTACTACTCTCAAATACCAGTGTACAAAGGTGGCATCTTTCTTGGAGGGAAAAAAAAAAGAGGTGGCCTGGCCAATGTGACTCAGTGATTGAGCGTGGACCCATGAACCAAGATGTTACTGGATCAATTCCCAATTAAGGCACATGCCTTGGTTTCTGATTCAATTCCCAATGAAGGGCTGCAGGAGGCACCTGATCAATGTTTCACTCTCATTGAGGTTTCTATCTCTACCCCGCTGCCTCCCTCTCTCTCTAAAAGTCAATTTAAAAAAATTAAAAAAGAGATTTATAATATAAACCATGTATAACATGCATATTCATTATACACCATATGTGTTAATATATATCTACTAGAGGCCTGGTGCATTAATTCGTGCATGGGTGGGGTTCCTCGGCCTGGCCGGTGATTGAGGCCTATCAGGAGGCTGACCGGCTCCGGGGAGGGACCCTGGGAGGTTGGTTCTGGGAGCACACTGACCACCAGGGGGCAGGCCCTGCATAGAGCGTTTGCCCCCTGGTGGTCAGTGTGCGTCATAAAGACCAGTCGACTGGTCATTCCAGTCATAATGGTAGCAGCAGTTGCATATATATATATATATATATATATATATATATATATATGCGCGCATGTGACTGGTTGACTGGTTGCTATGAGACACATTGACCACCAGGGGGCAGATGCTTAATGCAGGAGCTGCCCCCTGGTGGTCAGTGCCCTCCCACAGCAGGAGCACTGCTTAGCTGACCAACAGGCACTAGACGCAGGACTCACAGCTGGCTGCCACAGCCCAGAAACCACAGAGGAGTGGCAGCGAGCCTACCAAGAGGTGGCAGAGGCAGGCACAGTGGGGCTGGGATGAGCAAGAGCGGCAGGTGGTGTTGGACTGCTGGTTTTGGCCTGCTCCCTGTAGGCCACACTGAGGAACCCCACCAGTGCACGGGCCTCTAGTAATGTACAGTGGGGCCTTGACTTACGAGTTTAATTCATTCCGTGATGGAGCTCGTAACTCAAATTACTCGTATGCCAAATCTTAAAGTGAACAAGTGAGACAAATGATGCTGGGCTGATGTTGTGGCATTCACTGTGACGTTCGCTGTGCCAACTAGTGGTGAGGTATCTGAAGCTGGCTCGTAACCCGAATGTTAGCTCGCAACTCAAAGCAAAAAATTGGCCGAGAGAGTATCTCAAAAAACTCGTTAGTCGGGCACTCGTAAGTCAAAGCCCCATTGTATAATCTATTGCATATAGCTATTATATATATGAAATAATTACAATAATTCCAATTATTGAGGAAACTTGACTTACCTCATGCCTGAATGTGCACAGAAGGCTGACTTGACCAGATCACTAGGTCTGCAGGTAATTGGTCATGGAAAGACATGTGAACCAAACCAGGGCCATATAATGTAGTACAGGCTTTAATTAGCATGTTTAGGCAGACTAGACACCTGCCTTATTATTCATTAAACTTAAATTTGTGAGGATACTTGTCTGTTGCTCATGAGAGACATCCTCAGAGGAGAGGCTGCTCAAGAATAGAGCTGCCCTGGCCAGTGTGGCTCAGTCCTCCTGTGAACCGGAAGGTCTTAGAGTTCCATTCTGCAGTCAGGGCATGCACAGGAGGCAACCAATCAATGTATCTCTCTCACATTGATGTTTCTCTCTCTCTGTTCCTCCCTCTCTAAAATCAACTTTTTTAAAAAAGAAGAAGAATTCAGCTGACTCAGAGGAAAGCAGAATTAAAAAACAGAGAGCAGCTAATCCCTGAGGACATTATTTGAGCAGCTGGCTCCAAAAATACCTGAATCCAAGTCTTCCTTGGACTTTTCAGGAAAGTGAGTTGATAAATCCCTTTCTTTGCCTAAGGTACTTGGAGTTAAATTTTCTCTCTTATAACTGAAAGTATACTGGTGTATATACGTCTTCATTTAGTAGATTCTAGTTAATGTATCTCAACAATCTGTGAGATAAATATTATCTTCATTTAACAGATTAAAAGTTAGAACTCAGATGAAAAAAATCTAAGTTAACTACCTGCCCAAGACCACACAGCTAGTAAGTCATAGGAACAAAATCCTAGATTTCTAATATAAACTCATAGTTTTTAATGTGTCTTTAAATGTTACTATCTTTGGAAGAAAAAATAGTTTAAGCATGCTCAAACCTCAGAGGGAAAGTAGGGGAGTGGAGGGGTAAGGGGGAGAGTTCAACCAAAGGACTTGTATGCATGCATATCAGCATAACTAATGGACACAGACACCAGGAGGGTGAGGGCATGAACGGGGGGTGGTGTGTGTGGGGGGACAATGGGGACAAATATGTAATACCTTAATTAATAAAGAAAAAATAGTTTAAGCAAGGTATACATAATTTAAATTTTAATAAATAAAAAGATCTAAGTGTACTCTTAATGAGAGAATCAAAATGAAAAGAAAGGGGAATCTGAAAGAAGGCTGAATGTATATCTGTACTGACTAGCAAGCCTTGGAGAAAGCAAATGGTAAGAACTGACATTCATTGAGGGCACATGAATGAATGCACTTAGTCCTCTCCCAAACATCATAAGGTAGATGCTATTATTATCCCCAGTATATAGTTTTAAAAATGAATAACAGTTCATACTATGTCTAATACAGTGTCCAAAGCTCTCTAGCTCCTAGATATATGTAGACCTCCACATTTGATGTTCATGTTAATATATATGGAAAAATAGGAAATGAGTTCTAAATAGAATGTGCTACCTGTGCTGACAAATACTTGTTAATTGCTTTAGCAGGATATTCCTCTAGAATCCTACAGTGCCTAAAATATGATTTGATAAAAATACATGATCAAACAATACAACTTTGAGACTTGATTTTAAAGGAAAATTGCTATAGTATAGAAATGTATCATAAGCAATTATTATCCCCTGAGATATTTGGATGGGTAGCAATTATACTTATTATAATAGTTCTCATCACTAAGAAGCTTATTTAGCAGTCTGAAGTCTTAGGATCCTAATGTTCTAGGAAAGGAGAGGAAACACTATCCGACCTTTCTTTCAGCTTCACTGCCAGAGATGTTACTGGAAATTGTTTGATGAATATGGACACAGTGCTGCAGAAATTGAGGTATTCAAAGGAGTTTTTAAGAATTATTTAACACTAGAGGCCCGGTGCACAAAAATTTGTGCACTCGGGGGGAAGGGGGAGGTCCCTCAGCCTGGCCTGTGCCCTCTCACAGTCTGGGACCCCTCGGGAGATAACGACCTGCTGGCTTAGGCCTGCTCCCCGGTGGCAGAGGGCAGGCCCAATCCCTAGGTGCAGCCTGGGGTCGGGCTCAGAGCAGAGCCCATTGGGGAGTTGGGGCGCCGCCCCCTGTCATGCACAGAGCAGGGCGGATTGGGAGCTTGCGATGCCAACCTCAGTCACGCTCAGGGTAGGGCCAATTGGGGGGTTGGGCACCGCCCCCTGTCACACTCAAGGCAGGGTCAATGGGGAGGTTGCAGTGCCACCCCCTGTTATGCACAGAACAGGGCCAATCAGGGGGTTGGGGCGCTGCCCCCTGTCACGCACAGAGCAGGGCCCATCAGGGGGTTGGGGCGCCACCCCCTGTCACGCACGGAGCAGGGACCATCAGGGAGGTTGGGGTTCCATACCCTGTCACGCACAGAGCAGGGCCCATCAGGTGGTTGAGGAGCTCCCCCCTGTCACTCATAGAGTAGGGCCGATAGGGGAGTTGGGGCACCGCCCCCTGTCACACACAGAGCAGGGCGGATCAGGGGGTTGGGGCACCGCCACTGTCACACTCAGGGCAGGGCCAATGGGGAGGTTATGGCTCTACCCTGTCACACACAGAGCAGGGCCCGTGGGGTGGAGGTTGGGGCGCTGACCTCTATCACCCACAGAGCAGGGCCGATCAGGGGGTTGGGGCACCATACCCTGTCACACACATTGCTGCAGGGCAATCAGGGGGTTGCGGAGCTCCCCCACAACAGGCACAGAGCAGGGCTGATCAGGGGGTTGGGGCGCCTTCCCCTGTCACGAATAGAGCAGGGCGGATAGAGAGGTTGTGGCCCCGCCCCCTCTCACACACAGAGCCGCAGGGCTATCAGGGGGTTTGGGCACTGCCCCCTGTCACACTGATCCCGGTGCCGGAAGCCTCGCGGCTCCGCTGATCCTGGTGCTGGGAGGCATATTACCTTTTTACTATAGAGGATAGAGGCCTGGTGCATGGGTGGGTGCCGGCTGGTTTGCCCTGAAGTGTGTCCTGGATCAGGGTGGGGGTCCCCACTGGGGTGCCTGGCCAGCCTGGGTGAGGGGCTGAGGGCTGTTTTCAGGCTGGGGGTGACTGAAGCTCCCAACCGCTCCTTTTTTTCTTTTTTTTTTTTTTATTCTGGGCCAGCTTTAGCTTTGAGGCTTGGCTCTAGCTCTTAGGCCTCCACTGCTGAAAGCAGGTTTTGGCCTTTGTTTACCTTCTGTATTTTAAACAATGTTGCGATCCTGCTGGCTGAAGCCCAGCGGACTAAAGCAGGTTTCTGGGCTTTTGTTTAGCTTCTATATTTGTTACATAGTTGCTTAGAGTTGCAGCTCGGAGACCTGCAGCAGCAGGTGGGGAATGTTGGAGTCCTCTGACACTGAAGCAAGCAAGCCTCATGTTAGTTTCAAGCTGCCTGGCTGCCGGCCACCATCTTGGCTGGCAGTTAATTTGCATATTGCCCTGATTAGCCAATGGGAAGGGTAGCGGTCGTACACTAATTATCATGTTTCTCTTTTATTAGATAGGATGACTTTTAAAAATTTAGATAAGTTCTGAAATTATAAGAGGCAAAAAATGAAGAATGGAAAGTAGTGTTCATAGTTGACATATCTGCATTAGTAATTAATCTCCAATCCTTTAGATGGTTTATTGATTAGGGGGCGGAAAAAGTCATCTAAAATAGGGGAGGAGAGGAGGTTAGAGAGCAACCAAAGGACTTGTATGTATGCATATTAGCATAACCAATGGACACAGACACTGAGGCGGTGGGGGCTTGCCCTGGGTGGGAATGACTGGGGGGAGGGGGTCAATTGGGGGAAAAGGAGACATATGTAAAACTTTAGACAATAAATAAAAAAATACATCCCTTTAAGCAATATGGATGTGAGAAGTCTTGTTCTTGGTCCATTTCCAGTGGGCTATGGCTTGTAGGCAGCTACGAAAGGAGCTTTTTCTATGCAAGTTTTTAGGTGGTCTTATCTAAGCTTAGCCTCATTTCCCAGAAAAACTGAGCTGACTTTTCCTTTGTGAGGAAGGCCAAGCAGAGAACATCTTGAACGATGATAAAAGAGGTGCTTAAAGAACTGAAGGGGATGTAATTCTTTGAAAACCTTGCTGTACTGCTACCTCCATGTGCTGAGAATAATATCATGTTTTAGATGTCTGCTACTTTCAGATCTTTTATGTAAAAATAGCAACTTTAGAGGAGCTTATATGATGTCATTTATTTTAACCTGCTTTAGCAGGGTCCTTCAGATCAGGCCCCAGCTCTTTGACCAAGGCTTTCCTGCACATGGCCAAGAAAACAGACCAGCTTGGGAAAATGCTTGTGACTGCATTTTTTTTTTTTTAATGGACACTTCTACTTAAGAGATATCTGTAGGCAAGACACAAAAAAACATTAACTGAGACTTTTTAAAATGTCTCATTTAATTGTTCTGTGATAGGGTAGAGTCAGTCTTCTAAAAGAAGAATTATTATTTCAGAAATTGAAGTAGACTTTTCTAGAAGACTCTCTAAAAATTTAGAACAACAAGCCAGCATACCATATTATTATTTTTTGGCCCTGAGAGGTTTGTTAAATATGGAGAAATATACTACTTCAAAGTTCAGAATTTATTACTTCTTTTCATTAAAAATGGCCACGCTAAAAAAAAAAGGAAAATTTGTAATTGAATCCAAATAAAATTATTGTTCTATAAAACAGTTCACTTAAATGGCCTTAATATGTCTAAAATATAATTTTATTCTTAGAAATAGAATTTTCATATCACTTACCAAGAAAATACCTTAGTATGTGAAGTGCATTTCACACATTACTTAAATTAAATTTTATTGTTTTTGTTTCCTTTTTATTTCTATTTTTCCACAAATGGAAGTACTCACTGCTTGTATGGGAAAAAAACAATATTTTATTGCCATCAAACCTTGATATATGGTAGATACACACTAATGCAAATACTTCACAAACTATAGCATAGATTGAAACTCAGAAACAATGAGAAAAAAATAGACATAACTCTCCTATATTATACCTGTGTAAGGTTTAGGGTTTTCCATAATTTGGTTCTTCTTCATTTGTGTGAGTAATGGAGGAGAGACTATAATTGTATTCAGTTCAGTGATGCTGAATTCAATCCTAACTCCTAGATCATTAGCTGACCATTACTCATTAGCATTATAAATGCTCTCCACTCTTACAATGGGTGTTCTTATATTCTCTGACAGCCGGGGTTTTATTAATTTGAGATTTAAGAATTTGCCTAATACCCTTAGAAAGTACAGTTTAATAAAACTCTGCCTTACAAAATATAAATCAAGCATACATAATTATATTCATTTTAATAATTTGCCTTTATAATGGCTTTCCATTAAAAAAATTAAAAGTACTTAGATTTGATTACTAATTTTATCTCTGCTTAATACATTGCAGATGCATAAAGGCAATTTACTTTAGAAAATAATATATGAATGTGAAACAATTCTTAAACATCAAAGTAAATAATATAACAAAAGACCAATATCCTTAGAATATTCTTTGCCACCAATATGTTAGTTAGAAAAATTTCATAAAATTTTTCCTGTTATTTTCCTTTTCCAATATCATTACTCATCTAGAATGTACATTTCCCCCTTAACTCATGACCGCCATTTTTGCTTATAACATTCTTAAAATTAACTGTAAAATTTCAAGATATATGAAAAATACTAAGTAGTATTCTGTATTTCTATCTGGTAAACAGTGTTATAGTTTTAGATTATTTTGTTCTAAATTAAATGACCTATTTTAGAAGTTATACAAGGTCTCTTCTAAGTCAGCCAGAAGATATTGACAGATGTTCAGCTCCTTTAAGCTTTTAGAACTCCAGAACAGATCACATTAATGTATCCTAGTTTTGAACATTCTCAGATCTTGGCCAAGTTTTGGCAATTTCTTCTGTATTTAATTTTGGGTACCTTCTGTATATTCAATGCCTTTTCATTTTGATTCTGTATCTTATTAAGATTTAAAAAGAGTTTTTATTTGAAAATTTGAATCTTTTTCTTCAGTGAAAACTCAACTGCATGTGGAGAGACCATTGCCAAACACCTAATTAAAGTGACAAGAGAAGGAAAGTCACCTCTACTCACAGCTGATCTCACATATGTGCAGTCAAAGACCACAGCTTCACAATTCCTCCCTGCCTGGCATTGAGACTGACATGCAACCCAACACCACCAACAGTACTAGTAAAAATTTCAAAAGACAAACAAAACAAAAACCTGGACCTCAGTCTGAACTATTTATTTCATCAAATTCTCTTAAAGCTTCATATTCCTGTTTCAAAATGTTATGAACTTTTCAAGATCTTTCTGGCAGAAGAATCCTTCTCTCCTACAGCCTCCTTTAGTGCATGTTCCTTCATGGTTATTTATATGTCTGTCTTATTCATTCTACTAGATCATAATTATTGAAGTGTGCATGGGGGACTGTGTTTCCCCAACCACATTTAGGCTGGCTTTCTGTGCCAACACATTCTTTCATAGCTCTGAGAGTTTCACTAAAATTTATTCAGTACTCTTTATTGAACTAGCCATCTGACAGTTATCAAACACAGGAATTAGTGAGAGCTCTTGTAATTGTAAGGCCCCTCCACTGTACTAGTATATTCAAGAGGAAATTTATTTTATTACCTTCCAACATAATTCCAGTGAACATGTTTTGCGTGCCAAAATGTCCAATCTTGGGTGTGAAAACAGGCTATGAAGAAGAGCAGAATCCAGTTCTCTTTACAATTGCTCATAGAAAATGCTCAATTTAGTATATCCTGAATGAATGGCTACAAAATGACAATAAGCATGTATTAGTTATCTATTGCTGTGTAACAAATTACCCCAAAATTTAGCAACTTAAAACAAGGAACATTAACTCACAGATTTGGTATATCAGAAAACTAAATTGATGCTTAGCTAGGTGCCTCTGGTTCAAGGTCCCTGATGATGTTGCCATAACTGTCTTCTGAGGCTGTGGCCACTTCAGGACTCAAATGAGCTTGAAGGATCAGCTTCTAAGCTCACACATTGGTTACTGGAAAGCTTCCATTGGACTCAGGGGCCTCTGTTTCTCATCATTCCATGTGGGATGCTCACAACATAACTGCTCATTTCCATCAACATAAGTGACCCAGAGAGAAAAGGGAAGATAGAGAGGGGATGAGAGGGAGGGAGAGAGGCAAAGAGAGAGGGGATTATGGAGAGAGATTGGGGGGAGATAAATAGATAAAGAGAAGAGGGGGTGTGCTTCAGTATTTTTCTTTCTATAACTTAATATCAGAAATGATATTCATTTCCTATCACTTCTGCCATATTCTATTTTTTAGACTGAAACAACAAGTCCAGCTCACATTTAGGGAGAGCGGATTACACAGGTTGTGAATAATAGGATAAATAATTCATTGACGGTTTTCTTAGAGGCTGCCTACTGCTATGTATATGAGTTGAAACGTTGTCCTATCGTTCTTCTCTTTTCAATGAATTTCACTTAGGGATGAAGTGTACTGTAAATTTAAATTCAGTTATCCATATGTAGAATGTCCTTTTTTAGTTGTTCATTAAGTTTTATGTCTAAGGTAACCTCCCTTACACATTTGATGGGGTTGGCTGCCACTTGTTCTGCCTAAGGCCTGTTAGCTGCTACAGCTCATCTTATAGTGTCTCTTCTGGCAGTCGGCTAGACTGAGCTTCCTCATGTACTCTCAGGTTACTTCCTTCATGGCGAGAGTAGAAACTGCAAGATCTCTTGAGGTCCTGACTTGGGACTTTCAAGGTGCCACTTCTGCCTCATTCTACTGGTCAAAGCAAATCATGAGACTAGATCTTTAAGGAGTGGAACAAAATTCCTCATCTCCATTGAAATTGGTGTGCAGATGATGATGGGAAGAATTTCTGCTCATTACATTATCTAGCATAGTCTTTTCTCTAGTCAGAATATTCCATATTTATTTCACACACAAAACATATTCACAATCTCTAGAGACCTCCAAAATCTCATACCATGATGGCATCAGGCTTAAAGTCCATGATTTTGCTAGCTGATTCAAGTCTGGCTGCAGATGAGGCTGCTTGAACCTAGCTCCTTAGGTGTGGTTGCTGAATTCAAAGACTTGTGAACCATAAAGACAAGTCATCTGCTGCTCACATAGCCAACATGCATGGTGAGCCAGTGACTGGTTCACCACAGTAACCACATAAGGAACAGAAAGCACAAGAGCCTGGATAGTCCTCCACAGCCTCACTGGTATGCTTGGCTGTTGGTTCTGGCTGTTGGATAAGCCCCTTTCTCCAAGTGGCCTCTCTTTCTCAAGGAGACTAATTTGACTTCTTCATTTCATAGGTGCAGGATTCTGAGATGGAAAGAGAGAAAACTACAAGCTCTTTGAGTTCTAGGTTCCAGAGCCACATAATGACATTTCTGCCATGTTTTACGGTTCAGTTCAAGTTACATGGTAAATCTAAATGTGAGCAAATGGGAAATATTTGGGAGGAATTATTTCAGTCATCTTTGCAAATCATTAATCAAAGGAGGCTACTGGCCAACTCTACCCCAGTTTATTGTCTACAACGTAAAATACAATTTAAATATTTTGCTTTAGATATTTCTAGCAGTTTATAAGTATATATCTTCATAGTATTTGTACTTATATATTAGCCCTATTCTCTTCTTCACTGTGGGGGAGTGGGGGCTGGTATAATCGCATGCACAAAGGAAGGGATATGAGCATTTCAGAACTACAGCACAAAGAAATAGTTGCAAGTGAGTATTTCCCCCACTTTGCTATTTCATCTAACTGGACCCTTTCAATGCATTTTAGACTGCAGTGCCCAATACTGATTTAGACTCAGAGATGTGGGAGCAGGATAAATCAGTTGTTTTCTGATTATAATAACCCCACAAAAAATGGCTGACTGTAATTTGGAGATCAGAATAAACAAAGAGAAAGTGGTTTAGCATCCCACATCTGAGTTTCGATCATGTAGGATAACTAGTTTCCCATCTTGTGTATTTGTTCATATTTATTTATGATGAGTATGGAAGACAAAAATCCACAGCTAAAACATTACATTGATAGTATTAATGTTAACCAGTGACTTCTGCTTTTTAAAAAATCTTTTACATGATGATTTAGTAAAAATCTCAAATACTGCCCTGCTGGCATGGCTCAGTAGTTGAGTGTTGACCTATGAACCAGGAGGTCATGGTTAAATTCTTGGTCAGGGCACATGCCCAGGTTGCAGGCTCAATCCCCAGTATGGGGTGTGCAGGAGGCAGCCAATCAATGATTCTCTCTCATCATTGATGTTTCTCTCTCTCTCTCCCTCTCTCTTTCTCTCTGAAATCAATAAAAATATTGAGATCGGGCCTAAACCGGCAGTCGGACATCCTCTCACAATCCGGGACCACTGGACCCCCGGCCAGGCAGCCTCCGGGCTGGGCGGCGCTGTGGGCCTGTGCATGCCCCCGCTGGTGGCCACTTCCGCCGGGGGCCACTCCTAGGCCAGGCGGCACTGCATGCCTGCTTGCGACCCCCAGCTGGGTGGCCTCTGGGCTGGGCGGTGCCACGGGCTTGTGTGTGCTTCTGCCGGGGACTGCTCCTGGGCCATGCCTGACCAGTTGTGACTGTTATGGTGCCTGTGCTAATTAGCATATCCCTTTATTATTATATAGGACGGCAAATCATTTGGTGCAGTATCTTTAAAAAATCAAGAAACTAAAGAAACTATTTTCTTTTTTACTAGTTTATTTTTTCAACCTTTTAAACAATTCCTGAGTAAAGCTCAGTGTAAAAGAGAGGAAAAAAGTCCTACTTTGATTGTTCAATTTGGTTTTATTAATTGAAAGATCAATATAATATAAACAACTAGAATATTCCTATAGTGGGCACATTTCTCAATATCGTAGAATTACCCACTGTGCATTCGGACCTTAAAATAGCTTTTAAAGAGAACTCATGAGAGCTAATGGAATGTGTGGACATTATTCTTCTTAGAATTAGAAAAGCCGAAAACTAATTGGGAAGGAGGAGATACAAATAACATGAAAGGTTCACCTTCTACACTCCCCATCCCCACTCTCTCTACAGTACATTTTTTCTGGGAAAGATTGGGAAAATATTCAGCAATAGCTCTGAGGTATGACCTGCAAAAGAGGTGGGCACTTAGAAACATGAGGCAGCATGTTACAAGCACAAAGCAAATAGATTATAGTAAACACACACATACACACACACACACACACACGTGCACATGCCAAACAAACAAAACAACAACAAAAATACCCTCAGCCAATTACTCAGAACCTGGGTAATTTCTTTAGATTAGAAAAAGAAATGGGCACCCAGGAAGATGCCCAAGGTCATATGCAAGCTAGTATTGAAGCAGCCAGCAGGTAGTATCCCCTTCACTTTCTAGTGCTCCCTGCAGTACACTGCAGTCAACAGCTACCTTGGATTTCCCAGCTGTCCCTGTATCCAGCTGCTTTTCTGAGGGCCTCTCAGAATTGCCCAGATCTGAGTCAGAAAATCTCCAGCAGGCAATCCTCCTGGTCAGTCCCGCCCCACTCTGCTTCTGCTTTTACCTCTGCCAACCTTTCAATATCTGAGAAATTATGAACTTGATGACAAAGTAATTTCTTTGACAATGCAGAAGTTGAGCATACATAGAATTATA
Organism: Myotis nattereri; assembly: GCF_964212035.1. Lineage (NCBI taxonomy): Eukaryota > Metazoa > Chordata > Mammalia > Chiroptera > Vespertilionidae > Myotis > Myotis nattereri. The sequence goes on from NC_138082.1 coordinate 23,895,359, forward strand.
GCACTAAAATTTTCCAGCAAGCAGAAACATGCAGGTGATGTTCAGCAGTCCCTCACTGAATCTGCAGATTGCTGCAGAAGGTAGCCATGGGATAACCACCCTGATGACAGACACTGGGGAAGGGGAAGGGCATGTCCAGTTCCCTTCTAAGAGAGCATTGCTGGCTCTTTGTTTACTTTCTCCTCTTCCTTCTTCTACTTTTGTTTCTCTGTTCTGATTTCTTTCTATTCATTTGATATTGATTGATCACCTGCTATGCAGACAAAAAAAAGGAGAAATTCTAGTTCAGTTAGCTTGGAACTCAAACTTCAAGGAAATCATATGACTGAATCTATAAGGGCTCCAGAGCCACAGTATCCAGGTTCAGATCCAGACTGAGCCTCCTATTCACTGTGAAAAACATAGTACTAACTCAGTGAGCTGTTGTGAGGACTGAACAAATATATAAATACTTTTAACAGAGTCTGTTAAAAGTTTAGCTATTCTAATTGGCCTATTACTTAAAATTCTCCCCCAAATTTTGATAATCCCTAGGGCTGGAGAGGAACACAGACCAGAGAGCTGAGTTGATCATTGGTTGAGATTATAACACTAAATAAAAAAATAATCATTACTTTGACTTTGCATAAAAGTAAATAAACGACATTCTCTGTTCTTCGGTGAAAAAGGGAACATGAGGTATAAATTAAGGTGAGTTGGTAAGAATCTGTGTTTAAATTAGAGTGTTGTTATCTGAGAATGTGATTGTGAAAATATTACACCCACTACCCATGTAATCAAAATAGAGTGTAGTAAGGCTACGGAGGGATGAGGTAGAGGGATTCTTATGCAGGAGAGAAGACTTCTTTTGGGGAAGAATATATTTGCTGAAACCAAACAAGAGTAGGGTGAGATGTAAAGCGGGGATCTAGGCAGAGGGGGTGGGGGGTCCTTTTTTTTCCAGACCAAGAAATGAGAGAGATACTGGCAATCCCCAACTGGATGTGCAGCAAAGCTGGAAGTAGTGCCTGGAAGGAGGTCTGTTAAAGAGCAAAGGTTAGACAGGTAAGGAGGGGGCAGATCACAAAAGAACTTGTAAAATACTATAATGGAGTTCAGGCTTAATTGAGGCAGGAGTGGGGAGCCTTTAAGGGTTCAAGCAGAAGATTTATAAAGTTACGTGAAATATCTGTGTGTGTTTTTTTCACCATTTGCTTTTCCCAAAGAAAAACTCATATCTTTGTTTATTATTTTGTAGATAATTATATGGGGGAAGCATAAACTTAGGGAAAGAAAAAGACACCTATAGCTAGTAAAGATAAATATGTGTGTGTTTGTGTGTGTGTGCATGTGTGTATATGTCTGTATTTTAAGGAAAATAACAGAATCTTGTTTTTTAAATTTCCACCACTGCTCAACCAGAGATTTCTGTGGAAAGGCAAGCATCCTTCATTTTTTTTTTTTTTGCCAGAAATAACTCCAACAGAGTCATTGCCAGAAAGAATTGAAACAAAGAACGTAAGTCCTCAATAAAAGAATAAAAGAATGTGCAGAAATAAAATAGGATAGAGAAAGAGAGGAAGCATTCTGCCCACATTCCCCCATGAAACCTTCTCTTCCAGCATTGACTTGTTTTGCATTCTCTCTTATCCTTCCTCCCCAGCATACACACATATCTTTTTTAAATGGAGCATCTGTAAAACATTTGGTTACCAGGAGATTCAAACACATTGAGTCAAGTGATTGCCAAACAGCTTTATTTTTGCTCTCATATCCTATCAGAAGACCTTGTGATCATTTTGGGATGATGAAGAGAAACAGAAGGATTTAGGACCAAAAACGAAGCTGTCTCTTCATCTTCAAGCCATTTCTTACTCTATTTTTGAAATATGCCAGTAAAGAGATGGAAATGGATCCCTTAAGAAAGAGCTAGAATGATTTGTGGCAGTATATATAGAGGTAGAAATGGATATTCAAAACATATCTGTTCAGTTTACATGTCATATGCTTCTCAAAAAGAGAGAAAAAATATTTTGAAAGAGAGAGCAGCATTCAAACATGGACAATAGTCACATAAGTTTATCATCAAATTTTGGTGTCTCAGAAAGTGTGAAATCCTTAGGGCTGGGAGAGGAGGAGGTCATGAGCCTCCTTTTCTGTGTAGCAATATCCCTTCCTTGTCTTCATTCTGCATCACCATCCAGAGCAGCTAGGGATACTCATTGTCTCAAGGCAAAGATCCATGAAAATTAATTGCATTACATTATTACTAATTTAAAATGTAAAGAATGTCATTGCTATTATCTTAATGTTTTATTTTTTATTTGGATTATAAAATTGTCGCTTATATCTAATTATCCCTCTATTTATCTATTTATACAAATGTTTAAAGTTTCCAGTTTAATAAAGCTCTCCTAACTCTAATTTGCACATAAAATCTAACATTAACTCAACCTTGGATGGTATCTAACTTACTCTCCACAGTTTTGTAAACACTCCCAAGAGTTTTATGGTGTTCCAATTACCAGATTGTAAGTTAAGGGTATTCAAACTAAAGAGAGATGTCTAGTTTTCAAATCTTCTTTCTTCCCTCTTCCCCCCCTGCCCCCCCTCCAGACAAAATGTTACATGGCATATCAATGCAACCAATATATCAACAGATAAACATATCATTGATTGTTCTGAATCAGGGAGAAAGAACTGAAACCCTGCCTCATTAGCCTTGACATCCTCATCCTCTTTTATCAAGGATTCTCTTGCAAGTTATGGCAATTCTGTGGGAACTTGGGACCTCTTGGAAAACCACTAACCCATTTCAGCCCACTCATTTTACTAATGAGGAATTTGAGTTCCAAAGAAACAAGTGGACAGTGCAACGTTGCAGAGTAGTGACCACTAAAACTAAGACTTTGTAGAGGATTTTGTTGGGGAAGCATAAAATTAGGGAAATAAAAATCAGGAGTTGAAGTACTACATGCTGGCTCTTTCTAGTATAAGATCAGAGCAGCAAGTCAGAGCAGAGCTGAGTGAACCATTAGAGTATCAGGGATTCAAGTAAGCAACAAAAATTGAGGGTAATAGAATGGGAAGATTAAACTAGAGAGAGGAGATGGGCTGGTTGCAAAAAATGTCTACTAACAGGTCAGAATAGTACTAGCATTTTCTAGATTCATGAGGATCCATTAAGTACCAAATAAAATAGTCCCTGAAATATTGTATTGCTCATTCTGAGATATTTCTTTGTAATATGACTTAATTAGACTATCTGCAATAGTGAGAATGCCAATAACATCAGACATTACCATGTCCAAAAATAAATATAAAACATTTTAAGTCAAGTCTATATGACTTTTGGATTACCTACTAGTTTTGAATTATTTCTCCTTATTAGCACTAATAATCGAGGACTAATGGGATTAGCTGAATGGAGAGCATCATATGTTAATTTTTTCCTGTCTTTTGTAACAAAGAGTATAGTTGAATGTTAACTCACTGAAAAGTAGAAATTGTAGAAAATCACAATTACATTTAATCCTAAAAAGAAATGTAAATACTCATGCTTTGCACATTTAAGGGCTTTAAAAAAAAAAGTCATACATGAATATACATTAAATATTCTATTTTAAAACATAGTAATATAAGTTATTTTTGTCCCACATAATTGTTTTTATCTAACCCTTTCAGGTGTCATAATTTCAAATGTTTTGCAGTTCACATGGCACTGTTTGAAAATCACTGTGGGTTATTACTATCAGGGCCATGTGTTTCGGATTTTCGAGAGGAGTTCTGACTTCTAGGGCAGTCCTGATTGCCAATATCCTGTCCTGTTATTAGGCCACGTGTTCCATAATTTTTCATTTTTCACTATTTTGGGTAAGGAAAATATTCACTAAGTTTCCAGTTAAGTTGTTCTGATGATAACTCCTCATTCCCGTTCTCCCATCTTGGAAGTCCACTCAAGCAAAGAATATTCCAAAAGTCAGAGGCTTCCCCCAGAGACAGGGAGGGGGATAACCTGAACATTCAGATTGGTGTGGAGAAAATATGAGGCGTCCATTTCAGACTGTAACAACCTCAGAGAACCAGAATTTCACAGGGCAAGACGAGCAGACACAGAGCCATTTTCAAACTAAAGTTTGCCTTTGTCCAAAGGGAAGTTGGCAGTATGGCTTTGGTCTTTCACTGACTCAAATCCCTGGGATGATGCTAGAAGTCATTGGGGTCCTCTGAGAGGAGGTTTGTTAGTACTTCCCTCCTTCCCCTCTCTCACTGAAATTACTAAAAATGCTGCAGATTCCAAACTCTATGGTTTGATAAATATAGTGCAGATGGAAAACATAAGAGAGGTCAGAGTCAGTTGCCATTGGGCTAAGAGTGTCCTATTTTCATTCAAGTGAAAAAGATGACTCAGAAAACTATGGTTCATGCAAAACCAAAGTTAACCTAACAAAACTTCTTTAATAAATAACAGAACTTGTCAGTGGTAAGAGGCTCATCTAGCAGTTCACATGACTTTAAGTACCGTGCAGCCACCCACATGTCATAAGCAATATCAGAGATGTGAAATAATCATGGCATATGTTTTTCCTAATATGTGTGTGTGTGCATGCATGTCACTCTCTTGAGTCCATCTTAAAAACTAACAAGTATAAATTTACTGTAAGTAAGCAAATTAAAATATATTATTTTTACTATTATTTTAATTAATTTATTTGTAAACTCCACCTGAGCACACGGTGGGGAATCCACAATGCCAGAATTCAAATGCTCACTGGATCTGGAGTATTTCCAACTGTCTTACATCTGATTTGTCCTGAGTGTACATCATATAGTGGCAATGTCATCGGATGGTATCCCAGTGAGTAAATAATTACTTCCTTGATGAGTTAGGCATCTTTAAAGGTGCTCTAACTGCTATGGAATCCTCAAGTATCCATTTAATAAGCTTTCACAAATGGCCTCATGATCAAAAAGCCTTAGGACCCCATAAACAGGATTTATCTTGGACCATGGCTACGCAGCTGGTTACACAGCTGGGAAACTGGATGAAACAACAGTCAATCAATTCATTTTGGCTATTTCCATGATTACCAGTAATTGTTCCAGCTGCACTGATGTGTGGTGATCAATATTCATTGTAAGATGGCAAAAATGGACAGCATGGGTACCCCTTGTCTTTTCATTTCACACATGTTGACCTGGCCATATACAAACAGAATAATTCATTCAACCAGCAGCACCTAGCTTCTACATCTCCCATTACAGAATGCCACAGTAGCAAATGACTATTAAATACAAAGGGAAAAAAACCCCACAAAAACCTCTAGCAACTGGGTGCCTTAATTATTGCAAAGAATAGTTTGGGGAGGGGTGCGGATGGATAAATGGAGAGGATGGCAAAATGCCAGTGTTCCAACATCTGCCGTATTTAGATACTCAAAGTTTCATCCCAGCAAGGTCAATTGAGTCCTTGAACCTACCCAAAAAGAAGTCCAAAAGTTGGAATTCTAAGGGAATGACTAAGAAAGAGACCTCCAAGGAAGACCTCAAGGAATCCAAAAAAAATACACTCCCAAGGTACACTCCTGAGGCACCACTGCCTCTTTCTGTGTTCCCAATGGCATACTGCATAAATTGCTCAGAGGTGACTGTCAATAGTGAGATGCCAATGTGTGATGTGAGATGCCAGCCTCTAAAATGTGGAAACCTGCTGAGGCCACAGCCAGACTAAAGATTTTAGATTTTTGTTTGTTTGTTTTTATCAAAATGAGTAGAAGAACTCCTTGTTGGTATCCTCCAATCTGCCTTGAGCACACTTTGTCCTCCCTTTGAGAAAAATAGCAGGTTCTTCACACACAACTCATTGTTTCTTATTTAAGAACTCTAGTGTGTATTGAATGAAAGATTGAATTTCTAATAGGAGATTTTTCAAAATGAGATGAATGGGAGAATGAATTAATAACAGCATAAGTGTAACAGAGGGTATATTCTCTATAGGAAAACATACCGAGTGGGGCAAAAGTGGATTTATGTTGTTGGTATGGAAAATAAAAGGATAATTAATAAATAATGATATAAGAAAAAACTCACATATTCACAACTGTAAATCTACTTTTGCCTCACTCTGTATAACTAAAGATTTTAAAGTAAAATATGGATTTCCATTAGTGGTCATAATTGTATTCTAGAAAGCTAAAAAAAATGCTTAGCCATACCAACCCAAACTTTTTTTTCTAAATTTCCCCCAGTTTTCAACATTTTGCTACTAATTTACTTTTTTCTCCCCTCACTGAGCAGAGGCCTCATCAGCACTAGGTTTGTGTTTTACCTTTTAGCTAGACTTAGTTCTTCTAAGACAATCACTTTCAGTTATCTCATTAGTAACAAAGATTAAGCCTGGTCTTCTCCAGATGCTGGAAGATTTTAGTTCAGAAATTGTTTATAATGTAGGGGGTTAGGAGTAGGGGGTAGTAATTTATTTTGTGTTAAGAGCTCTTGAGTCATGGTTCTTTTCTGCTCCCTCTCTCCTGGTCATAATGGAAATTTCCCCCTACCATTGAATGGAGGTCGTATAAAGCCAGGTATTCTTAGAAAACTGTTATCTGATTCAATGTAACAAGGATGCCATTGATTATAAGAGAAATGCATAAATAATCTTATTCTTCATTATTACATAAAATTCTCTTATAGCTTGCTTCTTCACACATTATCACATTTTTTATTCTCACAGCACCTTATAACCTTCCTATTAGATAATGCTCTGTGATTCTGGTTCTTACAGCATTCAGGCTTCCAATGTGATGGCTGGCTGTCGCATTCCCTTAGTTTGGTGTTTTCAGAAAAGTAGATGCTTGGCTCCAGTTGTATATCCAAAGAGGAGCAGCATATTCTAAGCCAAGGACAGAGGATAGCAGGGGCAAGAGGCTGGGACTGCTCCTGGGTTCTAGTCCCGGGACCACTTCTTGAGAAATTTGGGGTGAAAGTAGAATCTGTCCAGGTTTCAGTTTCCTAAGCTCTAAAATGAAGGTGTCTGTCCAGGTGACTCCCTTCCAGCTTTGTTATTTTTGGATCTGAGAGCAGAGCATCATTTAAATGATAAGTATTGGACTTCTAATTATTTCAAGTACTGATAATATTTCAATTTAAAAATTGTGTCTGGATCTTTAGTTTGCTTCATGTAACTCCATCTGGGTGATTCAGGGAAAATCAGGGAGTTCAAGCTGTCTTGTCAGGATATGGATGGATCTTTGCATCTGAAAAATCATAAATCTGCTTGAAAGGCAATATTAAGGATTTTATTCACTATATCTCATTTAATTCTTGAGTAACTCTCTGACATGCTCATTAATATTCTTATTTACGTGTTGGGAAATGGAGATTCAGAGGATTTAAATAAGTAACCAAGAGTCACACTGCTCATGAATGATGGATGTAAGGTTTAAACTTCTGTGTGACCAATCTCAAAGCCAGTGTTCTTGACAGTTACCTAATACTGCTTATAAGAAGTTGAATGGCACACATAAGCACACACATACACATATATGTGTGCCACAGAAAACATGTCTCCATAAAATCCAATAAATGCTTGATTGAGAGATGGATTGCATATATGCAAGCAGATGACAGTGTTCCTATGGTGATCATGACCCATACTGGTTCCAAAGTGTCTGAACCAAGTTTTATGCACAAAAGCCTGCCCTTCAGCTGCCAATGTGTCATTCCAGGTCAGCCTCCTTGACAAAAATCTTCTGATTAGCTGCCAAAGTGTTTCCTGCCTGGGTTATTTTTTAACGTCCTTTACTTCCATGCAATAGACCACAAATAGAGAGGCAAGAAATATGCTTCGTACATTTTGAGAATGTCTGCCAAGCATGGGAACCCGCATAATGGTGGACAGAATGTGAAAAGTGTCACTTTGAGAGGGCTGCCTGCAGATGGTAACTGATTTATTTACAATCTGGTGACTTCACTAAACCAGAGGCTCCTTTTCAAATGAAGACTCCATATTAAGTAGGAAAAGGGGATTTTCTTCAAAAGGGTACTTCAGCACAAATACTACCATCACATAAGTCACCAGCCCCAGAGTTGCTTACTTGGATAATCAGAGCAGGGAAATCAGACTGCCTTAAAATGTTTGTGCAATGCGCTAACATTCCCCCTAGAATGTATTTCCTATACTGAGCAGTTATAAGCCATAGATTGACCAGAAACGTATCTATCTTTCTGTCTTGTGACACGGCTACCATTTCTTTTCTCTAAGAAGAAAGCCTAGTTTCATTTGGAAGTTATTACCCCTTAGATGACCAAATCCTGCCCCAAGATGCCTAGTATTTACTTTGCCTTTGAAGCATAATGGTTAAAGTTATTTCCCCATCTGCATGATTTTTTTAAACTTCTTAAACCCTGTCCAGTTATGACAGAGACCGAGATTCCACAATGTAAATGTGCCTCATTAATCAACTCTATTATTTGGGGGAGTAATGAACATTTTGCTATTTGACATCTGGTAGTGATTTACAGTAACAGAAACAGGAATTCCTAGTTTACAAAAGTGCACATGTATGATTTGATTTCTTTTGGTGTATTAAAAAAAATCCCCCTGCTGCTTTTCTTGGCCAAAAAAAAAAAAAAAAAAAAAATGGGTGGGAGCAGGGGAGCTCTCTGGGTAGAGTTAGACTGTAAACTAACTAACCAGCTCAGAGCAAAATGTTGTGTGAGCTATGTAATGTGTAAAATCTGGTGTTTATGTAGCTCTTGAGCTGGCTCAATACCAGTTACTAGTGAGTGATATCTAAACATGAAATAATTTCTACATAAACTGTGGGTTTGTAAAAAATGTAAGCACTATATTTCTGTGTAGTCTGAAAGAAGGTATTCTTTGAAATAGATTATTAGTGTAGGGCATGATTCCACCCACTGTATTTTGGGGAGTTGTGTGTGTTTTTTATTTCTTGGAAGGCTGATTAGGAACTTGGGTCTTTACCAAAAAGTCAACATGTACTTATAAAAATCCTGATATGTGATACACCGACTAAAGTGAAGTTTATGATTTTCTTCGAGTTGACTTTGCTACTGTGCAATGAAAGCTTTAAATAAATGCATAATTATTAAGAATGTGTAGTCTCCAATTAAGCCATTACTGTATCGGCAAGCTGCTGGGCAATATCACCTTACCTACAACATTGATGCTATGTTAATGATTAAATATATATGAAAAAAAATCACTCAGCTGGAGGCAGAAAGAGAAATGAGATTAGAAAAGATTTTCAAATCATGGGAATTAAGCAATAATGGGTAGTAGTTTAGATTTAAGAAATGCAATATGCTCTTTTACAGTGGCTATGAAATTAGGTATTTATCCCTTTTAACAAATTCCACATGCAATAAATGGACATGTCAGTGGTGCAGTTATGATGAGCTCTTTCAAAGCTTCTTTGCATATTCAGACCTTTTCATGATCCTCTGGTCAGAGTCACTCCTAGTTGTTCAAAGATGTCTTTGACATCTAGAGAAAGGCCAATTGAAACCAGAAGGTAAAAATAGGGTTGGGTGGTTGGGTGGTGTTGGCAAAAAGACCTGCCACCCAGACATAACCCAGAATTTGAGTCTAAAGCACAAATCCAGTGGTTTCTCTCCAGTTCCTGTCCACACCTACTAAATGAAGTCAAAGCTGGGAAGACACTTCCTGGTGATTAGTGTTCTGGAAAGAAAATAGTTTCCTACTATATTACTTGTGACTCTGTTGCAAATGATACAATCCCAGTGGCTTAGGAAAAATGGCTTAAGAAAGACAACTAATATATTGTCTCACCAAATAAAACTTCCAGGTGTATAGTTGGCCTCAGGTGCAGTGGGATTTGGAATTCATACATTTTCATCTTGGATCACTTTCTTGCCATCAATTCACTCTGCCTTCTGCTGTGTTGGCTTCCTCTTCAAGCTTTACATAGAGATTCTCAGTAGCTCCAGGCTTGCATCCAACACATGTCTTACACCCAGGCAGGCTTGGGCTCCTGTCCTGCATGTGTGCTTTCAGAAGCCCAAATTTCACAACCACAGAGAAATCTAACTTTACCAAAGACATGGGCATTTCTTTCACTTGCAGTCCGAAACTTAGCTCTGGTACAATGCAACCTATAACCTCAGCATCTGCTCCTGTGACTAATTCCCAGGAACGTGCTTCTCCATATCTCCTCAGAACAATTAGCAGCTGCTTCCAAAGGCTGTGGGTTGCCAAGTTGCTGACACAGGAGGTGGGCACTGCCTTGGAGTGTAAGGACTATTTGAGCAGCAGAAGTACTTAGGTAAGAGGAAAGAAAATTCATTAACTTGTCAAATCTTCTCTGAGAGCAGATATGCAATTGTGTTTCCCATAATGAGGTGGCCTCTACAGGTGGTTCTGAACATCCATTTCCCAGCTTTTCTTTGTGTTCCAACCTTTGTTCACACACAATACTTACAAAAGTTGAACATAGTGGTTGAGAAATAGTTTGCAATATTAAGCAATTCAATTATTCTTAAATTTGTACATATTTAGGTCAAGATCAAGCATCATAAAGCATGATATAAATTCTTTATATTGGCTAATGGATGAACATTAAATGCTAGAATAGTAGTCTCATTTTTTTTGAGAACATTTAATAAGATTAATTATATTTCAAATATTAAATAAAAGTAAGCTTTACTTAAATGTGCTTATTTGACAATTATTGACAAGTCAATTGGAATTCATTTATTATAATTTAATTTTGACAGATGTTTTGAATATTTCAGAAATTATTTTGGAAAATATAAAAAAAATTACTTTTATAGTTTCAAAATTAACTTTAATTTACATTTTGAATAAAAATATACTCATTACACATATAAAGTATACATTAACCTATTTTTACTAAAGTAAACATTGATTACAATCACATTTTATACCTTTCCTTTTAAATTATTGAAAATAAATGAAAACCGTATTTATTTTTCAGTTACAAAAAAACCATAGCACTAAACATTTTTTAAATTTTATCATTATAACAGTGTATTGGTCAAGGTAGATGGCTACAACATATTTCATTTAACCATTTGTTGTGTTGACGTATAATTTTAAAATAAGTTTATTGAGTAAGTTTCTGTGTGTATTCTTAGCTCAGCTTCCACAGGTGTTCAGAGAGAGTTCGCTCACACAATGTCAACACTAAGTCCACCAGAAAAAGTGATCCCAGAAAAGAGTAGCAGGAGTTTTGCTCAAACATAAAGTCCCCGGAATTGAATTTTATGTTTACTAATTGGTATGGTTTAGTCCAATCTCCGTGAATTTATACCTGCCAATGACATAAGGAATATTACAATGAAAAAATTAGTGAGTAAGGCAATAGTTTTAGAGATTTTTTAAGTTTTATACACAGGAGAAAATGTGAGATTTTGTAACACGATTTTTTTGTTGTTGTTTTTCTTGTTTTTGGTTAATCCTCATTGGAGGATATTTTTCCATTAATTTTTGGAAGGAGAGTAGCAGAGAGAATGAAAGACAGAGAGTAACATAGATGTGAGAGAAACACATCAATTGGTTACCTCCTTCACAAGCCTCGACCAGGGCCAGGAGGAGCCTGCAACCAAGGTGCATGCCCTTGACTGGAATTGAACCCGGGACCCTTTGGCCCACAGGCTGATGCTCTGTCCACTGAGCCAATTCAGCCAGGGCTGTACCATGATTTTAGAAAAAAATTAATTTGGCTAAAAGGCGATGATAGATTTAGTTGCCACTTGTAGAGATTTATCTTTGGTTAAAAAAAGCTTTGCCTTTTGTTATAAAATGTGGAAGTAAAAGAACAAAAATACTAGAAATATTCCCTACAGTTTAATGGTTTCACTCACAACTCTTCCCTGCTCTTGTATAGACACAAAACCAATAGCTACATGTTTATATTACTATACACATAATCAGTTTATCTCTAAGTATAAAAATGGATGATCTGCCCTAGCAGGTTTTGCTCAGTGGATAGAGTGTCAGTCTGCGGACTGAAGGGTCCCAGGTTCGATTCCAGCCAAGGGCATATGCCAGATTGAGGGCTCAATCATCAGTAGTGGGTGTGCAGGAGGCAGCTGATTAATGATTCTCTTTCATCATTGATGTTTCTATCTCTCTATCCCTCTCCCTTCCTCTCTGAAATCAATAAAAAAAATTAAAAAAATGGATAATCATCTGTTCTTCAATAGTATACAATCAAATCAGTTTGAAAGGACTCAAAATCAAGCAGAGACTTATTCATAATTACAATACTATATAACATTTTAAAAATGTTTTATATATTTTCAAAATGCTGAGATATCCAATCCTTCACATAGCATTTACTTTGCTTTAGGTATGGTAAATAATTAGAGATGATTTAAATTATACAGGAGACTGTCCATTAGTTTTATGCAAATATTTCACCATTTTATATAGAGCCTTGAGCATCCACAGATTTTGATGCCTTTGATGGGTCCTGGAACCAGTCCCCAGCAGATACAGAGGAAATCCACTCTTCAAACTAAACCTAGTCAGTAGGGAGCTATTCTGTTCAATAGGCATCTTACTTGCCCATTTCCAAACTCTAGTCTTGAGAACAAAGGAAAGACTTGGGAGGATGCCACACACAGAGGGTTCTGTTGAAGATAAAACTTACTTTGTGGGTTTTTGTTCACACCACTCTCATAGAGTCCTTTCCAATTCATGTTCCACCTCCCATTTGATCATTCCAAAAAGAGATTCTGGGGATGCTTCCAAATCTCACGCTGAGAATGCACTATCAACCATTTTGTTCTATACAGTTAGCCAACCACCAACATGATCTAGGTAAAGAAAAAAAAATGTTTAGTTGGCTGTAGGCTTCAAGTGTCTTTTACAATTGTATTTTAAAAGGTCAAAGGTAGACTCTTAATACACTAAAAATAAACTAAAACGAAAATATACTATTTAGCCAATTTATCTTTTTTTAATATATTTTATTGATTTTTTTACAGAGAGGAAGGGAGAGGGATAGAGAGTTAGAAACATCGATGAGCCAGAGACATCGATCAGCTGCCTCCTGCACACCCCCCACTGGGGATGTGCCCAAAGCTAAGGTACATGCCCTTGACCGGAATCAAACCTTTCAGTCCACAGACCGACGCTCTATCCACTGAGCCAAACCAGTTAGGGCACCAATTTATCTTTTTATTAATTTCTTGGTTTGTTATCTTTTCTGCTGGTCAAGGAAACAAAGTTTCTCCCTTAGGTCTTAATTTCTTAAACATAATTTCCATAAAGGTGAGTACCAGAATGATTACCTGATATGTGCCCATCACTCAGCTTAAGCAATATATGGAAGTTTATCTTGGGACTCTGTAATGGAAAGTACTAAACTAAGTGTTCATTATTAAACCACAGAAGTGTTTATCAAAAGGATATGGAGATATAACAAGCAGAAGCATCAAATGAGTGTTTATAAAAAAGTTGACCGCATGCATGGCATTTCGTTTCTCAGACTGTTCTTAGTTATTCTATACACAGCTACCACCAGCCCTCTGCACTCTCCTGTCTGGAGGAGTGTAGAGTTTTAGATATGTGTGGGTGCAAGGCCAGTCACAACAAGGACTGGTAAACACCTGAGCAACTACCAGAGAGGTGGGGCCGCCCCTCTAGGTTTTTCAGAATGAGAGATCCTGTTGATTTGCCGTCGTAGTAGAGGGTTACCCTGAAGCACTTCCAAAATTCCTCTAGTGAGTATACAAAGATGACTCTTTAATCAAGAACATTTTATTTCTTTTTTTATTTTCTTGTTTAAAGTATTACAAATAGTAGTACATATGTCTCCTTTTTTCCCCATTGACCTTCCCCCGGCCTCCCCTACCCCCTGGTACATGCCCTTACCCCCCACCCCCCCAGTGTCTTGTGTCCATTGATTATGCTTATATGAATGCATATAAGCCCTTCCATTGATCTCTTACCTCCCCCAAACCCTCCCCAGCCTTCCCACTGTAATTTGACAGTCTGTTCGATGCTTCTCTGTTCATTAGGTTATAATGTTCTTTATTATCCATAAATGAGTGATATCATGTGGTATTTTTCTTTCACTGCCTGGCTTATTTCACTTAGCATAATGCTCTCCAGTTCCATCCATGCTGCTGCAAATGGTAAGAATTCCTTCTTTTTTATAGCAGTGTAGTATTACATTGTGTAGATGTAATACTATTTTCTAATCCACTCATCTGCTGATGGGCATTTAGGCTGTTTCCAAATCTTAGCTATGGTAAATTGTGCTGCTATGAACATAGGGGTGCATATATCCTTTCTGATTGGTGTTTCTGCTTTCTTGGGATATATTCTTAGAAGTGGGATCACTGGGTCAAATGGGAGTTCCATTTTTAACTTTTTGAGGAAACTCTATACTGTTCCCCACAGTGATTGCACCAGTCTGCATTCCCACCAGCAGTGAAGGAGGCTTCCTTTTTCTCTGCAACCTCTCCAGCACTTGTCATTTGCTGATTTGCTGATGATAGCCATTCTGACAGGTGTGAGGTGGTATTCATTGTTGTTTTGATTTGCATCTCTCAGGTGATTAGTGGCTTTGAGCATGTTTTCATGCATCCCTTGACTTTCTGAATGTCTTCTTTCGAAAAGTGTCTATTTAGGTCCTTTACCCATTTTTTGATTTGGTTGTTTATCTTCCTTTTGTTAAGTTGTATGAGTTCCCTGTAAATGTTGGACATTAAACCCTTATGGGAGATAACATTGGCAAATGTGTTCTCCCATGCAGTGGTCTTTCTTGTTGTTTTGTTGATGGTTTCTTTTGCTGTGCAGAAGCTTTTAATTTTAATGTAGTCCCATTGTTTATTTTCTCCTTAGTCTCTCTTACCCTATGATCTGTGTCTGTAAAGATATTGCTACGACATATGTCTGCAATTTTGCTGCCTATGGAGTCTTGTAGGGTTTTTATGGTTTCCTTTCTTACATTCAAGTCCTTTAGACATTTGAGTTTGTTTTTGTGTATGGTGTAAGTTGGTGATCTAGTTTCATTTTATTTTTTTTTATGTATCTGACCAAATTTCCCAGCACCATTTATTAAAGAGGCTGTTTTGACTCCATTGTATGTTCTTGCCTCCTTTGTCAAATATTAATTGAATATAATGGCTTGGGTAAATTTCTGGATCCTCTATTCTGTTCCATTGGTCTATATGTCTGTTCTTGTGCCAGTACCAGCAGTTTTGAGAACCGTCACTTGGTAATATAGTTTGTTGTCTGGTATTGTGATCCCTCCAACTTTTTTCTTCTTTCTTAGGATAGCTGTGGCTATTGTGGGTCTTTTATATTCCAGATGAATTTTTGGAGAGTTTGTTCTAGATCTTTAAAATATGCCATTGGTATTTTAATAGGTATTGCATTCAATCTATAGACTGCTTTAGGTAGTATGGACATTTTAATGATGTTGATTCTACCAATCTATGAACATGGGATGTTCTTCCATTTGTTTATGTCTTCCTCTATCTCTTTTTCAATGTCCTGTAGTTTTACGAGTACAGGTTTTTTACGTCCTTGGTTAAGTTTATTCCTAGGTATCTTAATTTTTTTGGTGCAATAGGGATTTTTTTTCATTTCTCTTTCTGTGAGTTCATTATTGGTGTATAAAAAGGCCATAGATTTATGGGTGTTAATTTTGTATCCTGCTACATTGCCAAATTCATTTATTAGGTCGAGTAGTTTTTTGATGGAGTCTTTGGGGTTTTCTATGTATAGTATCATGTCATCTGCAAATAAGGACAGTTTTACTTCTTCTTTTCCAATTTGGATGCCTTTTATTTCATCTTCTTGTCTGATTACTATGGCTAGTACTTCTAGTACTATGTCGAATAGGAGTAGTGATAGTGGGCATCCTTGTCTTGTTCCTGTTCTTAGGGAAATGGTTTTAGTTTTTGCCCATTGAGTATGATGTTGGCTGTAAGTTTGTCATATAGGGCTTTTATTATGTTGAGGTATGATCCCTCTATTCCCCCCTTGCTGAGAGTTTTTATTAAGAAAGGGTGTTGGATTTTGTCAAATGCTTTTTCTGCCTCAATTGATATAATTATATGATTTTTGTCTCAGTTTGTTTATGTGATATATCACATTTATTGATTTGTGGATTGTACCATCCTTGCATCCCTGGAATAAATCCCACTTGGTCATCGTTTATGATCTTTCTAATGTATTGCTGAATCTGATTTGCTAGAATTTTGTTGAGTATTTTAGCATCTATGTTCATCAAGGATATTGGCCTGTAGTTCTCTTTTATTGTTGTGTCTTTAACTGGTTTTGGAATTAGGGTAATGCTGGCTTCATAGAAAGAGCTTGTAAGTGTGCTCTTCTCTTGAATTTTTTGGAATAGTCTGAGTAGGATAGGTTTTAGTTCTTCTTTGAATGCTTGATAGAACTCCCCTGTAAAGCCATCTGGGCCAGGGCTTTTGTTTGTTGGAAGATTTTTGATCGCTGTTTCAATTTCTTCAATAGTTATTGGCCTATTCAGGTTTTTTGATTCTTATTAGTTGAGTTTTGTGAGCTTATATTTTTCTAAGAATATGTCCATTTCATCCAGGTTTTCCTTTTTGTTGGAATAGAGTTATTCATAGTATTTTTTTCATAATTATTTGTATTTAGGTGGGATCGGTTGTTATTTCTCCTCTTTCATTTCTGATTTGTTTATTTGGATCCTCTCTCTGCTTCTTGGTGAGCCTGGCTAGAGGTTCATCAATCTCGTTTATCCTTTCCAAGAACCAGCTCTTGGTTTTGTTGAGCTTTTGTATTGTTTTTTGGGTCTCTATTTTGTTTATTTCTGCTCTGATCTTTATTATTTCCTTCCTTCTGCTAATGCTGGGTTTTTCTTGTTGCTCTCTTTCTAACTCTCTGAGTTGTAGGGTTAGGTAATTTATTACCATTGTTTCTTGTTTTTTTGTGGTAGGCTTGTAGAGCTATGAACTTCCCTCTCAAGACTGCTTTCACTGTGTCCCATAGATTTTGGATTGTTGTGTTTTCATTGTTGTTTGTTGCCATTATGCTTTTTATTTATTCTTTGATCTCTCTGATAAACAGTCATTGTTTAATAGCATGCAATTTAGCCTCCAGGTGTTTGATATTTTTATTGTTTTTATTATAGTTGATTTCTAGTTTTATGCCATTGTGATCTGAGGAGATGCTTGATATGATTTCTATCTTCTTGAATTTGAAGAGACTTTGCCTGTGACCCAATATATGATCTATCTTTAAAAATGACCCATGTGCACTGAAGAAGAATGTATATTCTGTGGCTTTGGGGTGAAATATTCTGAAAATGTCAATTAATTCCATCTGATCTAGTGAGTCATTTAGGATTGATGTTTCTTTACTGATTTTTTGTTTAGAGGATTTATCCAGTGGTGATAGTGGCATTTTGAAGTCCTCTACTATGACTGTATTGCTGTAAATCTCTCCCTTGATATCCTCCAGAAGATTTTATGTATTTGGGTGCTCCTGTATTGGGTGCATATGTGTTTACCAGAGTTATTTCTTCTTGTTGGATTGCTCCCTTTATTATTATGAAGTGGCCTTCCTTATCTCTTGTTATGTCCTTCACTTTAAGATCTAATTTGTCAGATATAAGTATTGCTACCCCAGCTTTTTTTTTCATTTCCATTCGCCTGAAAAACCATTTTCCATCCCTTCACCATCAGTCTGTGTGAGTCCTTTTTTCTGAGGTGTGTTTCCTGTAGACAGAAAATATGTGGGTCATGTTTTCTTACCCACTCAGCTACCCTATGTCTTTTGATTGGGGCATTTAATCCATATAAATTTAAAGTTATTATTGATAGGTACTTGTTTGTCGCCATTTTAATTCTTTATGCCTGTGTTTCTTCTTTGCTTCCTATTTCATCTTTTTACAGCAGACCCTTTAGCATTTCTTGCACTACTGGTTTGGTGGTAATAAACTCCCTTAGTCCTTTTTTGTCTGTGAAGCTCCTGATTTCACCCTCAATTTTCATTGATAGCCTTGCTGGGTACAGTATTCTTGGATTCAGACCCTTCCTTTGCATGACTTTGTATATTTCATTCCATTCCCTTCTGGCCTGATGTGTTTCTGTTGAGAAATCAGTCACCAGTCTTATGGGGGATCCTTTGTAGGTAACTTTCTGTCTCTCTCTGGTCGCTTTTAAGATTCTTACTTTGTTGGTGGTGTTTGACAGTTTAATTATAATGTGCCTTGGCATTGGTCTTTTGGGGTTCATTTTGTTTGGGACTCTGTGAGCTTCTTGGATTTGTGTGAGTTTTTTCTTCCCTATATCAGGGAAGTTTTCTGTCATTATTTATTCAAACAGGTTTTCTATTCCTTGCTCAGTATCCTCTCCTCCTGGCACCTCTATTATGCGGATGTTGTTTCGTTTTGTGTTGTCCCAAAGTTTCCTTAGGCTCTCCTCTTTTTTTTTAAGGTTTTTTTATTTTTTTTTCTTAGATGCTGCTCTGGTTGGGTATTTTTTCCTACCTTGTCCTCTAGCTCACTGATGTGGTCCTCTGCTTCTAGCCTACTGTTGATGCTTTCTATTGAGTTCCTTATAGCAGCAATATTATTTTTCATTTCTTCTTGGTTCTTCCTCATTTTCTCTTGGTTTTTACACATATTGTTGAATTTGTCTTCCATTCTTTTCAGCGACCTTATGACCATTTCTCTGAGTTCTTTCTCTGACATATTGCTTGCCTCCATTTCATTTACTTCCTTTTCTGGTGATGCCATCTTTTCTTTCATATGAGGGCTGTTTCTTTGTCTCCCCATGCTCTCTCTTCTCCAGGTGTCTGATTATGTAGCTCTCTCTCTCCTGCATTGATTTAAAAGCACAAAGTACAATACAACAAGGCACAATGCACAAGGCACTGAACACAAATGTACTCATGATACTAATAACACCAAATAAAGGTGACTGCCAGAGAAAAGAGAATTAGGGCATAAGTAAAAAAAAAAAAGAGTGCAAAAATGATATTGAGAAAAGGAAAAAAAGTAAGAGAGAAAAGAGAGTAAAAAAGAAGGGGGGAGGAAACTATGGGGAGAAAACTCCCATAGAATAACCACTCCCATAGAACAACCACTAATCCCAAAAAATGCAAACAAAAAACACCCAGAGATGAATGCAAACTACAAACAACAACTAATAACAAGTGAGGAGAGGAAAAACAGAAGCAAAAAATAAACAGAAACAAAAACAAAAAAGAGAAACAATTTCACAAACAAGCACAAAAAAAACCAATCTAATCAACAATCAAGCAAACAACAATAGGGCAGAGAGAAAGCAAAGCAAAACAATACAAAATAAAACACAAAAACCTATAACAAAAAAACAAACAAACAAACAAGAACACAATAACAGCAACAGCCAAAAAAAAAAAAAGAGGGAAGAGAGAGAAAAAAATTTTTGCATAGTAAAGAAAGAGAAGAGAAAGGTGTGTATGGACTTAGAGCAGGAGATCAGAAATTAGATATATATATAGGATGAATTTTTAACAGGTTGTAAAAAGAAGGAATAGGTAAAATATAAAGCAGGAATAGGGTAAGAGAAACAGAACAACAAAATGGGAAAAGTGAGGAAGAGAGTGTTGTCATAAAGGTAAAGTTGAAATAGAGTAAAATGATGCTAAAAGAAAAATGAAAATAGAATGTAGAACACTAATCCCAAAATAAAATAAAGAGAAAATAAAATGATACTTTTTTAATAAAAGGTAAAATAGTAGTAGTAATAATACTGATTAAAAATATAATAATTAAAAAGGTAAAATCAAGTGAGGGAAAAAAAGAAAAAAAATAGTTTCTTAAGTAAAAGATGAAAAATAAAAATGTGCAGTGATGAAAGTCATTCACTTCCTCTGCTGTTCTGTTTGTCACACCTGTTTCATGTAGGCAGTCAGGACAATATTGAAGTTCCTGTGTTCCACTGCTTCTCTGTATTGTAAGCCACAGTCCTGATTTTCAAGCAGGCTGTATTTCTTTGTTTCTTAGACTCCTTTATTTGTGTTTACACAAGGTCAATTTGTGATTCAACCCATGGGTGGCAGTGTTTCTGGATTGACCTCTAGGCTGTAAGTCCTCTCTAGCCAGTATTTAGCTTTTGTTTTCCCTGTTGCACTTAATACTGGCTTGGGAGAATGGACTGCTCCAGAGCTGGTTCTCTCCTCTCTGATCCCCAGGTTCCACAGAAACAACTTTCTCCTGTAGTCTCTTTGAGTGTCCCCAGTTGGGTGATCCTATGTACTGGGTTTAGTAATCAAAAGAAGGATTTAAAGAGGAAAAAAAAAAAGAGGCAGAGTAAGTTCGTGAACTCACGACTTTTACCCTCTGGCACTGCACGCCCCCCCCCCCCCCCCCCCCACACACACACACTAAGCAGCCGGTTTACTGGTAAAATTTCAGGGTGCCTTTTTGCACACAGTCCCGCTATGGATTGATTTTTAGAGTTCCCTTCTGCCAGCAGCCCTGCGGATCCCCTTCCACATTCACAGATCACCCTAGCCCCAACAGCCACAGATTTTGTGGGGTGCAGACTTCTGTGAACCTCTAGATCCCATTCACGCATTTCTCTCTCCTGCCTGGATCTCAGACCTCACCTTTCCCTAGGCGAAATCTGACCTTTCCGTGAGAAGGTGCAGAGCTCATCCGAGTCTGTGTATTCGCACTGCTAGAGATCCAGTATTCCTGGGTTCACAGCTGGTTGCTGGGTGTTGTGGTTGTAGTGACCCAAGCTGTATAGGCTTCTGATAATAGCCACTCTCCCCTCCGAGGCAGAGCTGGTCGCTCTGGGAGTGGAGGCTGCCCAGTCAGGGGAGGCTGGTCCAGCAGTCCCCAACAGTCCCTTGGAGTATAGCTGTCCCTCACCCACAAATATACACTCCCCCAACGTCCACACTCTCTCCTTTCGTTCTCTCCCTCTCACACTATCTTGCAGTCTGCCTTCCCATCAGCAGCCATCTTCCTCACTCCTTCAATCAAGAACATAAAGGGAACATTTCCCATTAATTAATTCAGTTTACCTCACAATGTAAGAATGTGGCTGTGCTGAGTCAGAGTTCATCAGTTGCAATGACTAACCATATCAGAAAGCCTCTGGCGCTCTGTCCTTCCCACAATAGCTGTTCAATGAATGATTGCTGCTGTCGTTGTTGTTAGTGGAGGAAACTCACTGTGGAATGTCTTAACTAATTCCAGAGAATTGGGAAGGTACCGATTCACAAATAGTGGGTGGAAAGGTGTAAAATGGGTAATCTACTTTGGCTGAAATGAATTCCTATTTACATGGTAGTTCTAGATTTATTTTTGAAATCCAATCTTTCTTCAGTCCAAACAATCACATAGTCCCCTACCCCCACATCCATCCTATAACACACAGGAACACATGTATGCATGCAAGCTAAACTCTCCATTAGCCTAAGTCTCATTTATCACCCAGAAATGTCCTTGAATCAGAACATGTCCCTAGACCCTGTCAGTCCCCTGAAATAATCATGGAAGCATCTCACTCCCAAAGTGACCCTCAGGTTGCACATACCCATGGTTACACACTCCATCTTATCAGGTAATCCCACTCTCCCCAACCACGCCAGAACTACACAAAGCAAGTTTAGATCAGTGCCCTCAATTTTATACCAGATTTATACAATTTTGCAGGAAACAAAGGACCCTTTCTTTAATATCAGTAAGACACATAACTAGGGAATTGCTTTATCAGGGGTGTGAACCTCTGACCTATTTAGGCAGGAGATAAGTAAACAGGTGATGCAAGAAAAGTCTACATTGCCTCTTCAGGCCAGGGGATATCTGAGTGAGAAACCCCTTTGAGAAGCCTAAGATTGGTGTGTGGAAGAGCAGGTGGGGAAGGGGAGAGGGGAGGTTTGAGAGGGGCTTGCTTACCTTATGCTCAGTGCTGGGGACCTAACATTGGCTTTGATTTTGCTCTGATGCTTTGGGTTCAGTTATGGGCCCAATTTGCCCTAGCTTCCATCAGCTGCAGATCAATTTCTAAATTGTTCTGGGAAAGCCACATAATGAAAACTTGTCAGTGAAGAAAAATGACTAGCGTCAGTTGCAGCCTGATTCGTGACCGTTTACTAGTGGGGGTTTAATGTTCTTTGAGTCTCCCTTAGTGGAATATTATATACACCACCTTCCTAATGTGCATGCTAGTGTGAATTAGCTTTTTGAAACTGCAGGAGAGCCTATAATTTAGGGACTCAGGGCCATAACCACAGCAAAGGAAAGGATTAGGGTCAAAAAATAGAGCAGTTCAAAAATACCATTGGAAGCATTTTTACCTAGTAGGAAGCTTTTGCCAAAATAAAGAGCAGCCAGTATGTTCTTAATGCCTCCTCAGAGAATGTTAAATTCAGAAGTATGGTTTTGGATTTGTCGATATGATACATAAAACCCAACATTCTATGACTATAATTAAATCACTTAAAAACCTCAATCTAAAACACAATAACACTTTCTTCCAATAATTTTGTTCTGTGCAAAGGATATGGACACTTGAAGAGTAGATGTTTGAAAATTCTGTGTTTGAGGTCATTGGTAAGTTCTGCTGGAAGATGGATAATTTTTTTAAAGGTACAATTCCATTGTATACCAATGAAGTTATGTCTAACTCCACCTAAAGAGGTGACAAAAAAATGTTGGAAGAGTTCATATGAATTGGGTGGGATCTGTCATGCATCTGCTCTCATAATTACTAAAACATATGAAAACCAAATCAGTTGCTGTATGTTTTTCAATGGTAGAGACGGAAAGCACGGCTGGAAAATCCAAGTGCCATCTTAAAAAGTCATAAATCTAAGGTCCTCTACTAGGAGTAAAATAAATATAAAGAAAAAGAATATAAAAAAGCCACAAATTTGATCTTAATCTGAATAAAAAAAAATAATACAATCCTCTACGTAATGGTAGACATTGAGATGTGGTTCCCTAATTTTTTAAATTTGTTATTAGTAGATTACATCACACTAAAATTATTGAAATTATGTGTTTAGGAGCATTACTTGTGGTAGCCTCCTAACTAGCTTCCTAGTATTTCCTCTTGCTTCCATAGGATTTTCCACATAGAATTACTTCAGATTACACCTTTCTGCTGTTCAGCATCATCCAGCCTCCTTACTTTAGCCTGTAGTAGCTGATCTAGCTGCTGTCTCCCTCTCCAAGCTATCTCCCATCCCCCTTCTCCTCCGTCTGTGGGTTTCAGCTATTCTAGCCCTTGAACCATCACTAACAAATGTCAAGCTATGTTTACACTTGATTTTTTTTTTCTCTCCCCCAAGCATTTTCACATGGCTTTCTTATTTTATCTAAGTCTTGGCCCGATTGTAAATTTTTCAGAGATGCTTTCATTAGCTTCCTATAGAAAAATCTACCCTACCACCATACCTCATTCTGTAGCACCTCATTATTTTTTTTCCTCTTTATAGGACTTATCACTATTGGATATTCAACAATAAATGTATTTGTGATTCAATATTGTATTTATCTTGATTAAAATGTCAAGTTCTGGGATGGAAGGAACTTCTCAGTCTTATTTTTATTCACTGCTGTATTTTTACCAGCTAGAATGGTAGTAGATCAATATATATTTGTTGAAATGGATAAATGTCCATAAAGAGTGGAGGAAGGAGAATTCTGCAATACATAGGTACAGGCATAAATTTTCATTAAAATTTTTTTTTTAAACTTAGTGCCTCCAAATTTTACCAGATTATAGATATAATTTTTGTTGCTTAAACCACAAACATGCAGATTCTTGGGACCCATCTCATACTTAGTAATTTAGGAACTTCAGAGGAGGGCCAAAATACCACATTCTAGTTGTCTTAGACAACATAAATTTACTTTTTTACAGCAGATTCAGTTTCTGGTGAAGGCTCTTGCAGAAGCCCTTCTTCTTATATGTCCTCACAAGGCCTCTTCTTTGTGCCTGTTCAGAAAGGGAGATCTCTGGTATCTTTTTCTCTTCTTATAAGGACATGACTCCTATCAGATTATGGCTCCACCCTTATGCCCTCATTATTCTTAATTACCTCCCTAAAGTCCCTATCTTCAAAGATAATCACATTGTGCATTAGGGCTTCAACATATGAATTATTGTGGGATACAATTCAGCTCATGACATCCCCCAGAATCTATAACAACATCCAAAGTTCTTAGGAAATTCATATGACCAGGAAAGTTTGAAAAGCAGTACTTAGTAATAAGAACAACTCCCCTGGCATAGAGAAAGGGATCCTGTAGTTCTTGGTGATTGAATCAGTCTGATAGTATCTGAAAAAAATCCTTAGAAAAGGATTTTGATAATAAGCTAAGGTTTTGAGTGTGTTGAAAAAGCAACTACAATGATTTAGAAGAAAGTAAGGAAATCTTAACTAAGTATTTTTTAATTTAAAAATTTCTTTAGAGTCAAAACTGTTCTTCAGTCTTACTGAGCTTTACCTGAGCAGTCTGTTTATTGGACAGTCTAAACAGGGGTGCTGAGGTAATGAGGGGTAGAAAGGAATGGTACTAATGCTTTCTTTCATTGCTGCCTTCAAACATGTCTTGTCAAACCCCTGTTTTAGGATTTATGTGGCAGAACTCAAAGCTTGCTAATCAAGTTCAGGTATTAAGGAGGCTGGTTAAGTCTAGGCTGGCTTTAAACTTGAATTGAAAATTCTATTTGAACATACCCCCTCTCAGCCTCTGGATCTAGAGATGGAAGGGGTTGTATTTTGCTCTTTCCTACTCCCCCCCCTCTTATCTATCTATCATCTATCTATCTATCTATCTATCTATCTATCTATCTATCTATCATCTATCTATCTATCTTTAGATCCTCAAGGTTAACAAAAGGGGTGGAGAGAATTAAAGGGCAAAACTGTTTTTCATCAAGTAAATGCTGTGGTCTTCAGTTGATTAGGCTATCAATGTTTTACTGTGAGATACCAACCTATGTACTATCTGATGGGGGAACCTAAATGAAGAGGCACCATGGATAAGATCTCTCTACTTAGAAGTTCTCTTCCAAAAAAAGGTTCTGTTTCAATGATTTTTTGAAGTTCCCTTCATTTCCTTTCTCTGTGAATATCCTTTAAGCCTCTTGTTACTAGGGTTCTTTTGCCCATTTTTCACCTTATCTCAATGATCAATGGAAAATACAGGCAAAGCATAGGCCAAAGGGTGGAAATTCCGGAAGTTTCACAGCTGAATATTCTCTCTTTATTTCTCTCATTTCCTTTTCCACTTGCTTAAATAGACAAAATGGTAAATCAGCCAGCTGGAGTCCAACCAGGAAATGAGTTGCCAGCTTCTCTCATGTGCAGATATTCCTCATCACCTGAAGGTTGCTTCTCTTGTTCTGATCTGGAGAAAACTTTCAGAAATCCATCCAGATCAACCACTTATAAAATTGTCTTAAGCCCTAACTGGTTTAGCTCCGTGGATAGAGCGTCGGCTTGCAGACTCAAAGATCCCAGGTTTGATTCCAGTCAAAGGATGTACCTTGGTTGCAGGCACATCCCCAGTAGGGAGTGTTCAGGAGGCAGCTGATTGATGTTTCTTTCTCATCAATGTTTCTAACTCTCTATCCCTCTCCCTTATTCTCTGTAAAAAAAAATCAATAAAATCCTATCTAATAAAAGAGAAACATGGTAATTGGCGTACGACCGCTACCCTTCGCACTGGCTAATCAGGGCAATATGCAAATTAACTGCCAGCCAAGATCCGGCCGGCAGCCAGGCAGCTTGAAACTAACATGAGGCTTGCTTGCTTCAGTGACGGAGGACTCCAACGTTCCCTGCCTGCCGCTGCAGGCCTCTGAGCTGCAACTCTAAGCAACTATGTAACAAATATAGAAGCTAAACAAAACCCCAGAAACCTGCTTTAGTCTGCTGGGCTTCAGCCAGCAGGATTGCAACATTGTAAGCAAAGGCCAGAAACCTACTTTCAGCAGTGGAGGCCTAAGAGCTGGAGCCAAGCCTCAAAGCTAAAGCTGGCCCAGAATAAAAAAAAAGAAAAGAAAAAAAGGAGCGGTTGGGAGCTTCAGTCACCCCCAGCCTGAAAACAGCCCTCAGCCCCTCACCCAGACTGGCCAGGCACCCCAGTGGGGACCCCCACCCTGATCCAGGACACCCTTCAGGGCAAACCAGCCAGCACCCACCCGTGCACCAGGCCTCTACCCTATATAGTAAAAGGGTAATATGCCTCCCAGCACCGGGATCAGCGGAACCGAGAGGCCTCCTGGCACTGGGATCAGCGTGACAGGGGGCAGCGCCCAAACCCCCTGATCGCCCTGCGTCTCTGTGTGTGACAGGGGGCGGGCCACATCCTCCCTATCCACCCTGCTCTGTTCGTGACAGGTGAAGGCGCCCCAACCCCCTGATCAGCCCTGCTCTGTGCCTGATAGGGGGGAGCTCCCCAACCTCCTGATCGCCCTGCGGCTCTGTGTGTGACAGGGTGCGGCACCCCAACCCCCTGATCGGCCCTGCTCTGTGTGTGACAGGGTGCGGTGTCCCAACCCCCCACCCCCCATGGGCCCTGCTTTGTTTGTGATGGGGTAGAGCCATAACCTCCCCATCGGCCCTGCCCTGAGTGTGAGAGTAACGGTGCCCCAACCCTCTGATCAGCCCTGCTCTGTGGGTGATAGAGGGCGGCGCCTCAACCCCCTGATGGGCCATGCTCTGTGCATGACAGGGACAGAGCCCCAACCCCCCTGATGGGCCCTGCTCTGTGAGTGACAGGAGGCAGTGCCCCAACCCCCTGATTGGCCCTGCTCTGTGCGTGAAAGGGGGTGGCGTCGCAACCTCCCCATTGACCCTGCCTTGAGTGTGACAGGGGACGGTGCCCCAACCCCCCAATCGGCCCTACCCTGAGCATGACTGAGGGTGGCATCACAGCCTCCCGATCGCCCTGCTCTGTGCATGACAGGGGGCGGTGCCCCAACTCCCCAATAGACCCTGCTCTGAGCCCGACCAGGGGCTGCACCTAGGGATTGGGCCTGCCCTCTGCCATCCGGGAGCAGGCCTAAGCCAGCAGGTCATTATCTCCCGAGGGGTCCCAGACTGCGAGAGGGCACAGGCTGGGCTGAGGGACTTCCCTCCCCCCTGAGTGCACAAATTTTTGTGCACCGGGCCTCTAGTATATTTATAAAAATAAAATTGTCTTAGAATTATCTCTCTCCCCTGAGACATTTAATTACGTGTCAGTAGGAAGGGAAGAGGATGATAGTAGAGATAACTGGAAGCATCTTCATAGGCCTATAGGCTTATGGAAGTACTAGGAATTTTATTTTTAGCATAAACCTTTAGCTGCGATTTTGAAACAATGGAAAAAGTCCTATTCAATTTCAATACTTTGAGGATTACATTTTTGATGCATGGTGGCAAACCTCTGGCAAAGCAGATAATATAATGGGGAGTGTGTCACTGAAGTGCTTTTGGAAACTTTTGAGGTATCTCATAATGTCCTAATGACAGGTTGTGTTCTTTTTTCTTTACAAAATAAAGAAATCTCGTTGGTAGGTGAAATTTTTAAATTCATTATTCCCTCCCCTCACCTTTTAAAAAAATTGTTCTTAATTACTTTCCTGTAAAATTTTAATACCACAGAGACATACTGTACAATTCTTTGCATAATATCTAAGACTTTTCCCCACCTCTCCCTCAATAACTGATTTTACCCCCTTGGGGGCAATAGTGGACCCATTGTGAGTGCATGGGATAAAACAATAGCCTTGGGACAACAGATTATATTCTTAAATATAATATTGCTTTATAAAAAGCTCAATTATAATAAATTTTATCCAATGTAATTGGTTAAAAGATTAATATAAACATTTCAGATTACGCAACAGAATTCTTAGATTGGAGAAAAAACAGTAAACTGGAACCCTTGACACAAACCTTAGCTCCATTACCAGGGTGAGCTCTCTAATAATTTCCCTCCTCAGCTTCTAACTTTAGCAATCCCCCCAAATTCACAATAATCGTAAGTCTTTACCTTCAGCAGATGGCCTCTTTATAGACATTGTACTTCATTCAGATTTAACCTCTGAGGACAGCACCAGCTCTCTGTTTCTTCTGATATGTCAGTGGGAACCTTTGTCAAAGACTAGTTTCATTCCAGTCTGCAGTCTCTTATGTCAGAGAGAGACATAATGTGTGATTTTCTGCTTTCACCTTAACGATAAAGATGAACTTCAAATTTTAATTAGAAGTAATAGTCTATAAAGCACTACATAAAAATGTACAATTTTCATTCCCAATACTTAGTCTTATTCTTTCTCATTAGAGAGCCATACTGAACAATGGAGCTTTGCATGCACATGTTAATGGAAGTGCCATGCCTGAAAAAGACCATAAAATGCAAACCCAAAACAAAGGGCTTGAGAAATTTATATAAAGATTTGGGTTTTTATTGTAATCCCCCTGAAATAATGCTATAAACAGTGCCTTTTAAATCAGTGCTATGACTATGGAGAGGAAAATTGGGAAGTAATAACCCATTCCTTTATTCACACTCTCTTTTTACCTCCCCCTACCCCACCACCAGCCAGTCTAATCAGCAAAGAATTCAATTGTAACCATAACTACAAAATTATGGATTAGAATTTAGACTTTTATGGAGTAGCTATATTTTAGAATTCCACTGGAATAAAATACAAAAAGCTGAATAAAAGATAATAAAAAAATAAAAGTGAGGCGGGAAAATGCCAGGAATTAATCTTAACATTTTTATCATAGATGATATTCAGCTCCAAGTAACAGAACGCACCAACAGCTAAGTAAAGAAAAATCCTTGAAATGTGGCAGAAATTATCAAGGACCCACGTTCCTTCCATTTCTCTGTTCTGCCATATGTCCTCAGTGGCTACTTCCCTCATGGTTATAAGATGGCTGCAGCAGTTCCTGGCATCACATCTAGATCTATGAAAGTTCAGATTTTCCTTGTTTGTTGTCTTTAAATCAGTCAGGACTTTTCCTAGAAGGCCCCTTGCTGACATAATTTTCTTCAGCTACATTGGTGTCACATATCCATGCCCGGAACAGTGATTAGCCAAAGGTAGTAGGACCACCGCCATGAGTATGTTCGAAAAATTCCCTAGAGGATTCCTGTGGATCCAACTTCCAAAAGTGGAGCACAGAAAGAGAGAAGCCTAAGTAACTTGAGGACTATGCCAGCATGAAGAAAGTGGAATGGCTGATAGATTGGCAGTTACCATTTTCTGTTCTACATTTCTTATTATATTGAACAGAAATAGTTTCATTTATCATTTGAAAGATTTTGAGCTATAAAATTCTTCAAGTTCTAAAGCTATTTTATCCATTTTTAGTGAACACTGTAAAGGTGAAGCACCAACTTGCTTACAAGTGAAGTTCAATGTCCACCACAGGTACATTGGTGGATGTTGGGAAAGGAGTTTCAACATATTCCTTCCAGCCAAATGTAACTGATGCCAACATCCATGACCTCTGTAGTATTTTTCACTACAGATCCCTTCTCTAACCAATTCCTCTCAAGCTGCTTGAAATTCTCCTTTCTCTTAGCATTTGTGACCATTTTCTTCCATCTCACTTTTTTTCTTTCTTTGGTTCCATTTTATCATTCTATTTGATCACCCCCTCCTGAAGTCCAAGACCTTTAATCTGGTTCCTTTGTCTTTATTTTGTACCTTTGGAAATTTCATCTGCTTTCAGGGAATCAATGGCCACCTCTACATAGTTTAGAAATAGTTATTCCTATATTTCCTCGGGGAAATTGTCTCAAATTTAGCATGGCCAAAAGTTATCACTAAATCTTTCTCCCCAAACTGGCTGGCAATATTAACTCAATCACATCATCACAGTGGAAGAACTCAGATTCAAAACTGTGTATCATGACTGACTAGTTTTTACATTAGTTTTTGCATGACCAAGCAAATCCTGCGTATAAAATACCTGACAAAAATGCCAACTACAAAGTAAAAAGTCAATATGTGTTTGCTCTTCTTGTTGCTATTATACTAGTACAGAATGACATAGTGGGGTTATTGAAAAGTAGTTATAGGTTTTTCTATCCCATTTCTTCCCAAATCTATGCTTTTCATTTACTTATACCAACATTTGCACCAACTTATCTTACTTATAATATTTGATTCTCTAGTACCTATGCGATTTAACAGTAACATCAACAAAGCTATAAATAATCCAGAATTCCAAGGTTACCTCATTCACTTTTCAGTACAAATCTCTTTTTCCATAGAATTGATCAACTTTTTCTTTTCTTCTTTTCTTCTTGTTCATATTAACTCTGACTCTACATTCAGGGTTTAGTACAAGCTGAGAGTATTTAAACCAATGTCCTCAGTGTGTTGATGTGAAAACTAAGCATAATAGACTTGTCCAGGGTTAATTTATCACTGAGAGAGAGGCAGAGCCTGGCCCCAAACACAGATGCTCTGCCTTCCCACTCAAAACTCTTTCTAATTTACCAAATCTATTAATTCAGCACAATATTGCTACTGACTTAATATTAAATTCATGTTCAACCAACCCTTTTGTTCATTTTTTTACATAAATAAATGTAAATTCATCCTTACTGGTATCCTTAAACTTTGACTCAAAATAAGAAATATTAACTTATTTTGCATGTCATAGCTACTGGTCGAACGGTCGCTTTTAGGCTTTTATATATATAAGCATTCCCTAAATACAGAGGCTCAATTAGCTTCAGAATAAGTTCAACAGAAAATATCTATTTTAGTCATGCTTCCTAAGGTTGTAATATTTATTTTCCACCCCGAAGAAAATAGCCTCAATAATTCTTTAATTGTTTTTCAGACCAGTGTTCTGGTCAGTGGGGATCACATACTTAGCTTTATTCTTTATGTTTCTACAGATCTTTGAATAAAAATGATATGGTTGACAAGGGCTCTAGGCACCAACTACCTGAAAACCTAATGCCTCCCCACCCCCAGAGCATAGGTTAAGGTGTTCACATTGGTTAGTCACAGGTAATATATTTTGAATTACTTATATTTGATCAAACATGTGAATTTGGTCTTAGGTAACTTAGTGTGATTTTAACCTGACCCTAGGACCAGAATTGTGTTGCCTGTGGCCTATAGTCTCATAAGCAGTCCCAAAGCCACTCTCACAATGACTCTATTTTATAAATGTGGAGGGAGGAGGAAGAGAAGTTGAAACAATAAACAACCAAAGACGTAATCTGCAAGACAAGACATGCTTATCAATAACTTCATGTTCATAATGGCTTCATGTTCAAAGCTTCTACAGCTTTAGCCTTTAGCTTTCCCATATGATGCAAAGACTAATAATTAAGTTCTTGTTATCTGAATCTGTATTTTCCTCTTCACCTTCTCATTTACATCATAGTCTTCCCATGGGGGGAAAAAAAGAGGTGTGGTCAAGTTAACTGAAAGCCAGAGAAAAAGAGAGGAAATGAGGTAAGAAAACTGGCAGGAAGAACATGTACCATCTTTGTTTTAAAAAGTTTTATGTTGTGAACATCTGGATGAATTCAAACCATGTCTATGACCCCATGTCAGATCTTGGTGCCTCCAAACGAGAGACAGGAAATATAAGATATCCAGCATGTAGTCAATATGCAATGAAGTATATACAAGAGAGAATAAAATTAGAGACGTGAGCAGGAAGACATAAATGGAACATCTTTATGTTTGGTTCCCTTTGGCAATGTCTACACCACAGAGCTATTTCTCAGCAGTCTTTCATAGCTGTGCATAAATGTTAATGTTGAGTAAATGCTTGAGGTTAAAACTTCAGGTGGCATTGGTGAATCACTGAGGAGCAAACAGCCATACAAATATAGTTGCCCTAGAATGATGCAGGGTGAAAAATTAATTTGCAGATGAAAAATTAATTGATCTTAACCGAGGATGAGAATACAAATTAGCCATTAAGCTACAGCTTATATTGCATTATACTATTCTGCTGAGATGCTAAGTAGCATGTAGACTAGGGGTCCTCAAACTACCGCCCATGGGTCACATGCATATACAAATATTTTATTTGTTCCCATTTTGTTTTGTTTTTTACTTCAAAATAAGATATGTGCATAGGAATTTGTTCATAGTTTTTTTTTTTAAACTATAGTCCGGCCCTCCAATGGTCTGAGGGACAGTGAACTGGCCCCCTGTTTAAAAAGTTTGAGGACCCCTGATGTAGACCATATTTCGGTATCCTTGTTTAAGCCTATACATTTACCTGACTTATATCATTTGTTTAGGAATAACTGGCTATTAATGAAAACAAAACTGTCTCCTGAAACAGAAATTGTTGTCAAATAGTCTCTAAGCTGACTCTGAATTTTTGCAACTGCCTCTTCAGTTATTCATATCTCTAACCTATTTCATTTAATGCATTGCCCCCAAGGAAATTACTCTCTCTTATTATAACACTGGGGGCCTGGTGCACAGATTCATGCACTGGTAGGGGGCATGGCCTGTGGGGATCAGCCTGCTTTGGAAGTGTTGCTCATCCCTGTCATCTGAGTGGCTGCTCCCATTGTGGGAGTACACTGACCACCAGGGGGCAGCTCCTGCATTGAACATCTGTCCCCTGGTGATCAGTGCACATCATAGTGACTGGTCAACCGGTCATTCTGGTCACTCCACTGTTTGGTTGCTGGGCTTTTATATATATAGATGAGACACAATTATTCATCAGTATAACCCAGGAAACAACATATATGTTTGCTCCTTGAATGTTACTTTAGGAAGAATGAGTTAATTTTCTCTCTTAAAGAGTCCAATAAGATTCTATTATAAATGCGATCATTTATAGCATGATTAATTTCTCATTCAAATCCTACCCTGACATGTCATTTGTTCACTTAGTACAAAGAAGTTATTGATCAATTATTGATATGATTAAGAGCATTTCAGCTTCCCTAAATATAATGATGAACTCTAAATGATAATGATGAACTGCTAACATCAGAGTTGTGTTTTATCTATTATAGCCTCTACTAGAGGCCCGGTGCATGGAATTGTGCACCGGTGGGGTCTCTTGGCCTGGCCTGCATCCTCTCACAATCCAGGACCCTTGGGGGATGTTGGACTGCTGGTTTTGGCCTGATTTCCACAGGCCAGGTGGAAACTGATTTCTGCAGGCCAAGGAACCTCACCAGTGCACAAATCTGTGCATCAGGCTGTTTTCAGCCTGATCCTCGCAGGCTAGGCTGAGGGACCCCAGCAGTGCACGAATCTATGCACCCAGGCTCTAGTATGCATATAAGATCTTTGGTTAATCTCTTCTCACCGTCCTCCCTCCCCCTTTCCTCTGAGACTCATCGGTCTGTTCCATGTTTGTTTGTTTTTTTAATATATTTTATTGATTTTTTACAGAGATAAAAGGAGAGAGACAGAGAGTCAGAAACATCAATGAGAAACATCGATTAGCTGCCTCCTGCACACTCCCTACTGGGGATGCACCCGCAACCAAGGTACATGCCCTTGACCAGAATCAAACCCGGGACCCTTCAGTCCCCAGGCTGCTGCTCTATCCACTGAACCAAACTGATCAGGGCTGTTCCATGTTTCTATGCCTGTGTATTGAGCATCTGCCCCCTGGTGGTCAATGCATGTCATAGCTACTGGTCGAATGGTCGCTTTTAAGCTTTTATATATATATAAGCATTCCCTAAATACAGAGGCTCAATTAACTTCAGAATAAGTTCAACAGAAAATATCTATTTTAGTCATGCTCCCTAAGGTTGCAATATTTATTTTCCACCCCGGAGAAAATAGCATTATTCTGATCATTTAAAAACAAACAAATGTCTAACTTCTTATCAAACTAAAAAAAAAAAAAAATACAAAACAAAAACCTATGTACCCAATTGCCTTATTTAGTTTAATCTCTGACCATCTTTCTTTTTTATTTTAATACTAGAGGCCAGATGCATAAAAATTCATGCAAGAGTAGGACTTCCTTCCCCCAGCTGCCGGCAATGGCTTCTCTCTGTCACTGGCTTCCCTCTGGCACCTGGGACCCCAGCTGGCTTCCCTCGGGCTGCCCGCAGGCACCTGGGACCTGGGCCAGCTTCTCTTGTGCTGCTCACAGGCACCCGGAACCCTGGCTGGCTTCCCTCGGGCTGCCTGCAGGCACCCAGGATCCCATTTGGCTCCCCTCCAGCCCTGGCTTTGTCAAGAAGGACGTCCAGAAGATGTCCAGTCTAATTAGCATATTACCCTTTTATTATTATAGAAAATGCCTAGTATTTATTACTAATTTTTATCCTAAAGTCATTTCTACTAACTACTACCTTGTAATATAGTGATATTAAGAGATTTCTCAATCTTTTACTTTCTGGTGATTGGTTTATATACATATCCTTGTGTTGTGTGTGTGTGTGTGTGTGTGTGTGTGTATTCATATACTAGAGGCCCAGGGCATGAATCTGTGCACAGGTGAGCTTTCTATGAGTGGCCTGCAGGGATCTGGCTGAAACCCGCAGTCCAATACTGCCTGCAGCTCCTACCAGCTGCTCCTGTTCATCCTGATCCCACATTACCTGCCATGGGCTCATGCCCAATCAGCCCCGATCGGTAGAGGCTCGCACTGCCACAGCAGAACTCGCCAGCTGTGAGTCCTGCCTCTGTTGCTCTCCTGAGGGGAGTGGCCTGCAGGATTGAGCCAAAACCAGCTCTCTGATATCCCCCAAGGGGTCCTAGATTGCAAGAGGGCAGAGGCCAGGCCGAGGGATCCCACCAGTGCAAGGTCGGGGCCAGGGAGGGACCACAGGAGGGCTCTAGGGTGTGTCCAGCACCATCTCGCTCAGTCCCGATTGGCCAGACCCCAGTAACAAGCTAACCTACTGGTCAGAGAATCTACCCCCTGGTGGTCAGTGCACATTATAGCGACTGGTAGACCAGTCAACTGTTTGGCCCCTGGTGGTCAGTGAATGTCATAGCGAGCATTGAGCGGCCTTAGCACAGCAGCATATTACACTTTGATTGGCTGAACAGTCCACCGGTCACTGGACAACTGGACCCTTAGCATATTAGGCTTTTATTATATAGGACTAGAGGCACAGTGCATGAAATTTGTATACAGGGCAGGGGGTGGTGCCTCAGCCCAGGATGTACCCCTTCACAATCCAGGACCGCTGGCTCCTAATTGCTGGCCTGCCTGCCTGCCTCATCCCCCCTAAACACCCCTTAACCTGCCTGCCTGATCGCTCCAGACTGCTTGCCTGCCTGCCTGATTGCCCCTAACCTCCTCTGCCTGCCTGCCTGATCGCCCCTAACCACCTCTGCCTCGGCCCCGCCACTGCAGCTTCATCTGGAAGGACATCTGGAATGACGTCCAGATGGTCATTCAGCTGTCCGGTCTAATTAGCATATTATGCTTTTATTATTATAGATATGTGTGTGTGTGTATGCATGTATGTGTGTGTGTGTGTGTATATATATATATATATATATATATATATATATATATATTATAAATAATAATACAAAAACCTACTTTTGTCAAAACCTCTACATATAGTAATGTACATATATCCTATATAATGAAGAGCGGAATGACCTTCTGGACTGACCAGTGGGGTCGGGGGGTGGCTGCGAGGGCCTACTCTTGCACGAATTTTGTGCATTGGCCTCTAGTGTGTGTGTGTGTGTGTGTGTGTGTGTGTGTGTGTATAATATTTATATATTTTATGTATATATGTAATATACTAGAGGGCCAGTGCATGAAATTCGTGCATGGGGGTGGGGGTGGTCCCTCAGCCCGGCCCGCACCTCTCCAACCTGGGACCCCTCAGGGGATGTCCAACTGCCTCTCACAATCTGGGACCGCTGGCTTCTAACCACGTACCTGCCTGCCTGAATGCCCTTAACCCCTCTGCCTGCCTGCCTGATTTCTCCTAACTGGCCTGATTGTCCCTAACTGCTCCCCTGCTGGCCTGATCACTCCTAACTGCCTCTGCCTTGCCCCACACCTGGGACCCAGGATTCCATCATCTGGCTGGTTGCAGGCACCAGGACCCGGGCTTCCCTCCCTCTGGCTGGCTGCAGGCACCCAGGACCCAGGCCAGCTTCACCCAAGCTGGCCGCAGCCGCAGGGGACCGTGGGCAGGCAGCTTTGTCCCAGCTGCAGCTGCAGGCACCCAGGACCACAGAGCAGGCAGCTTGTCCCTCTCCTGAGCCTCAGCCTGGCTGGTCCCCATTCCTCTCTCACAAGCTCATTTGTGCCTGGCTGGTTCCCATTCCGCTCTTGTGAGCTCATTTGTGCCTGGCTGGTCCCCATTTCTCTCTCCCCAATGTTGATTGTCAGCAGTTGTGGCGTGACAGCATGAGGGCATGATGATCAGTTGCATATTAGCTCTTTATTATATAAGATATATTTTAAAACACAAATAATTCTACGTTAAGTTTATTGGATTGGTGTGCCTGCTCTGTTTTTATAGATTATAAAATTTATTTTATAATAACTATTAGATAAGTATTTATATTCTCACATTACCAATGACAAAATGCTCATTCTATTTTGTCCTCAGATATGCTATGGCACACAATGTCACCCTCCTGCTTCTAGTGAGCATGAGTTTCTGACAGCTTGTTAAGCCATATTTGTCCAGAATGGCTTTTGGATTCGACCACCTGAGCCAGCAATGCAGTTATTTCTTACCATCCCATCAGCACTGGCTTCCTGTGGGACAGAAACTCAATACTTGTATATTGAATGAATTAATAGATGATTATGTTTTCTTAATATTAAAAAGAAACCAAAAAATGATGTCCCTTTAAATTCTATTATTAAAACTAATGAAAGAAGCTGAGACATCTATGCCAGGCTAAAGTTTCCTTCAATTATTCATATAACCACCCCCCTGGTAGTAAAACCCTTTGCCATGGCTCTAATGGGCAAGAAATCCATGGTTTAATTTGCTTCATCTTCTACAGAAATCATCTTTTCCTAGGGACACTCCAAGATAGCTGGGCTTCTTACAATGTAATTTTTCTTTTAAATGCAAGTACAAACAAATGTGCATTTCCAGAGTTCCTTTGAATACACTGATACCTCCTTTTAACATTTTCAGAGTAAATGAATTTTCACCAATAATGTAAAAAGATAAGGTCAAATAAATGGACCTCCTGGCAGGTGAGCTAAAGTAAACCTTGTGCTGTTTATTCATTTCTACCTTAGAAAACCAAATGTATAATATTTTCACATATGAACTCATTGATCACTTCTAAGTAATGAACAATATGCATGATGACCAAGCCAGCCACAAAATGTAGAGATCCAGTTTTAAACAAATATACTGACCTTATAAATAGTATCTTAGGAAAGATACAGAATTGCTTTTTAGATACCTCTGGCAACAACCTACTGACATTCTAGCTCATTCCAGTGAAAAAAGATGGTACAGCAATAAG
Organism: Myotis nattereri; assembly: GCF_964212035.1. Classification (NCBI taxonomy): domain Eukaryota; kingdom Metazoa; phylum Chordata; class Mammalia; order Chiroptera; family Vespertilionidae; genus Myotis; species Myotis nattereri. Next base: position 23,932,751 of record NC_138082.1, read on the forward strand.
AAAACAACATCACTCGTAAAGTTAAATAGTTCTGAACCTCACATTCCTACAATAATAATATTGGCCTTTGCCTCTGTTATAGCAAATGTATTAAATATTCATGCTGATATTTATTTTTTAAATGTAAAACAGAATTAGGATAACAAATAAAGTCTACCATCTGGTGATAATATTGGTTATATATTATATATTTTTTTGTTTCAAGGGCTTTTACATGTTTGATTCAAGGTAGCTTACTGAATAATGCATGAACATCTTTAAAAATGCATCTCAGCAGTTGAGGTTATAGTTGGTTGTCAGGTTTTCATCTTGAACTAATAACATGGTGATTTTCTTTTTGTACAGAACAAAACTATGGAGAAGAGAGCTATTAGAAACCTAATCAGTGTTGAGTCGAAATATTTTTTTGATATAGATTATCAGTGAGTTCATTTTCTAGAAAGAAACTATAATAAAATTCTCTATAAATGTTAGTTTTTCTGAATATTTTTCTGAAGCATCTTCTTAGGAGAGTAATTTTTTGTGATTGAAAGTAACCTAAGAATAATCTAAAGATTCAAAAAATAGCGTATATTTACAGAACTAAAATAAGTAAATGATATAAAGCAGTGGAAGTCAACATAGCTATTTACTACTGTTCTGCCCTTTTGGAGGGATCATTTATGTCCCTGAAGTCTGCATAAACAGGTGGTACATGTATTTATACTTTACTTTTAAGCTAAATGGATACTAAAGGCTTAGCTTCTTTATGTAGGGCTCTCTAAGTAGTAATTGTCCAGAATGTAGTCACATTCCGGGTTCTGATTCTTAGTTCTGAAGGTTCAGAAACTTGATTGTGTAAATCTACCTTGTGGTTTTTCATGTTTGGTGGCAAACCACCTTTAATTAAGCAAATCCATTGAAGATTGATTGATAATATAAAATCCCATTTATTAATTTATAGTGAGAAACATAACCACAAATTAGACTCAGGACTGGCTACATAATCAGCAGGACCTGGTGCAAAATGAAAATGCAGGTCCTTGTTCAAAATGATTAAGAATTTCAAGACAGCAAGAGCAGAGCATTAAGCCAAACACCAGGCCCTTCTACTGGGCTTTGTGTAATTGCATGGGTCACGTGCCCAGGAAGCTGGCCCTGATTAAACGCATATATCTGCCAAGGATTGCTTGTAAGTACAGAATTAGAGTAAAAGGACTTGGACATACACAGCATTCCTGAGGACGCTGGTTGAATTACACTTTCCAACATTAACAAAGAGTGTGGAAACCCATTAGCATTTCCCACTGTTGGCTCATCTATTTCTCTTCTTGCTCTTCTGTTGCAGCAAGGTGGGAGCTTTCTCCCTCATGTCACAATCCAGGTGGGATAATAACCAGTCTTTTGCAAAACACCCGGTCTTCTTAATTGGATTCAGTAGATACCTAGTTTCATAGCTACACGTTCAAAACATATCTTAGGGTGCACTGTATTTTATACTAATGGGCTGTTTTTCAGTAGCTTTCATTTCAGAGGATGGCCTTTCCAAGCCCTACTCCTGAACTCTGAAGAAACTCATTGACTAGGCTTTATTCATTCACATAACACATCATTATTGAGTATCCATATGTATGTGTTAGGTGCTATCATATTAAACATTTTAGCACATATTTTTGACATATGTTGAATTATATATATTCAACATATACCATTATATATATATAGTTCTGAATATCAACAAAACTTAAAATAAGTAAATGATTTAAATCAGTGGAAGTCAACATAGTTATTTGTCTGTTATGTTGGGCATATAGATTAGTGAGGGCATGTTTGTTTGAATTAACAAAACCCAACTCAAACTACCTTAAATTAAATAGATAATAGATATATAGATGATAGATAGATATAGAGATAGATAGAGGATTGATAGGTAGATGACAGATATATAAAGTGGTTTAAAGTGACTGAATTCAGGAGTACAAAGCATGTTATTAGAATATCTGTTTCTCTCCTCCTCCCCTTCTTCTTTCTTTCCACTCTCTTGCTTTCCATTATTTCATATCCTATGAGTTGGCTTTATTGTAAAGCAGGATCCTTCCATGTGGCTGTAAAAATAGACTCAAGTACTTCCAAGCTCGTGTGTCAGGAGAGAACATCTCCCTTATCTGGGTAACAAAAATACTTGCGTCAAATGACTCTGATGGGACTCACTGAGGAGGACCATCTACCCCAAACCAGTAACTGTGCCCTGGGGTCTGGAATAGTGATACTTGTTCTCCATGAAACCATGAGTGACATTCCCACTGGGAGGTGGAGGGGCAGTTAGCAAAAGCAAAAGGAGGGGTTTTGTTATGAAAAAAGGAAGAAGAGATTCTTTACAAGTAAAAACAATAGATGTCTCCCCCAGCATGACACAGTAGCACCTTAGAGTTAACTCTAAGGAGAGCTTAAGTTGAACTCTGGAGAAAGGGCCGAAAACCTGTTTTCTGTAGAAATGTGGTCAAACTAATGAAGCCAGAGTAATAATCATTGTGATTCTCAAAGAAAAGCATGAAGCAGATGGCCCTACATGTTTCACAGTTCTCAGAGGAAATGAAAAAGTTTGCAATTCAGTATAATCAAGTTATCTATTCTGTCCAATTTTGTTGTGAATATAGAGAGAGCTATTGATGTTTCGAACTTGGTTAAAATGGTTAACCTTTAGGACCTGGAGTTTCCAGTCTGTAAAGTGGGATGAATACTGCTATTGTGCAGGCAGGCATTCATCACACAGGGACTGCTAGTGCTCAGGTTGTGATCTTTCTAAAAGCTGCATCAATCCTTGTATGCCTCTCTGATACTTTCTAAATTCCAATGGGGCCAAGCTCTTCCCATTTCTCCTGTCCCATCCATGTGAGGAAAGCCCGGAAGCATTTACATAGTTCCATACTCTTCGTATTTTCAGAGTTTATATTTCAAAGTCCTTTTAACTTATTTTCTTAAGCTTAATCCTCACAATAAACTTTGAAGAAATGTAACAGTATCTCTAATAATAAAAGTATAATATGCTAATTAGACCTGATGACCTTCTGGACGACCTTCCAGAAGAAGCCGCGCTGGCAGAGGCTGCCGCCCTGGCAGCGGGGGCCAAGCCTCTTGCACAAATTTCATGTATTGGACCTCTAGTTATTATGTAATGCTATGGGCCCTGGCTGGAGATAAGCAGCTGAGCAGTTGATTTGTACACAGGTCTGATAATAATTAATCCTGTCATAAGTTCTGTTTCCACGTCCCTTCATGAGACACAAGGTAGAACACCCACATACCAAGCTGCAGTGCTCCAGGGAGGGAAGAGATGTGCTCCCTTCACTCTCAAGTACCACCCTGCACACACCCCCACACTCAAGGAGTCTGACAGCTCACTCTGACCCATACGACAACACATTGCAAAATGTTGCTCTTGTGTGTATTCTTTATCTGTGGGGTGATGGGATCCTCAAGCTTGTCTCCAAAGCTCCTCAATTGCATCAGGGGACACTTTTGGGAGCCCTGGTGACAGCTGATGCTTATCCCATGGACACAGGAAATGCGGGCCACTCTTCTGCAGCATTACAGGGATGCTGGGCAGGTTTAAGGGACAGCAGGCCCCACTGTGTATTTATAATTTTAAGCAGACATTACAGTCATAGAAACCCTGAGGTCAGCAAATCACTGAGAAATACTAGTAAAAACAACAACACCAGCCCCAGAAAAGCCTACCAATGGCAGCATTTTGCCAATACTGCCATGGTCACATCAACACAGCCCAAATATTATTGTCTTAGAATGGACACGCATCCAAGGAGGTTTGTAGGGATCTGGGCTTCTGAATCAAAAGGATGGTGCCGGCAGCAGGCTGATGCTAAGGGGGGCTGCTTGAGAACCAGAAGAGATTCATAGTGCCCAGGTAAAAGACAGAGAACGTGTATAAGAGTGCGCCTTTTTTTTTTTTTTTTTTTTTTTTTTTTACTTCAGGTAGAGGGGCTGGAGAGGGGGGAAGTTTCAAAAAAAAAAAAAAAGAAGAAGAAGAAGAAGAAGAAGATGTAGATTCAAGTTCCAGGAACCAACTAAGGAATTTTAAAAATAGCTAGCTCCCTAAATAGAGTGTAAGGCCTGTCTGCTGCGTGGGACCTTGGAGGTGTCGCCTCTCAGGAAATGTGCCAGCGCTCTCAAAAGTCTTTCATTCTCTCTCTTAATAGATCCTTCCAGCACTTTTTTATCCTCAAATATCTCTAATGGCAGCAACGTCCCCAAAAGACCAGTTGGTAGGTTTCTGTTTTCAAAATCTCATGGTTCCTCCCATAGCTTGCTCCTCAGAGCCTCCTGAAAGCAACAGGGGTATCTTTCTGTTCTCCAAAGAAGAAACAACCGTGATTCTGATTCTAGTGATTCTAGGTCAGATTTTTTTCTTTTCTTTAAGTAGCTGAAACTTGGTCAAAGCAGTCAAAACTAAATTTATGAAACTTCATGAGCATAATCTTGTTTTCATTAAGTAATGGCTACAGAAATAGCTTATATATTATTGACTTCAGGTTTAATTTAATCCATTTTTTAAAATCTTTCAATACTTCCTCATGCTCACCAACATACTTTTTTTAATTGTATCTTACTTTTAACTTGTCAAATCTGAAAATGCTTTAGTCAAACCTTTCTACCCTGCAAGTTCAGACACTGGTCTCAATTGATACTTTTTTATTTTTTATTTTTTTCTGCTTAACCATTCATTCAAAGCTGCCCTGAGGCAAAAACATAAAATCAATGGTATTTGCCTACAGTGACCCTTTATCAACCTTTCATCACGTTTCTACTACTCTTTTTAAGAGCCCTTGCATTTCCTTTTCCTAATCCAGTGTTCTTGAACTTCTGGCCTCTTCACTTGTAGAATACCTTCATTGGCCTACACCCTGGCCAGTTGCCCTAGAAGCCCTGGAAGCAGGGGCTGTGGGAGAAACCTACATGGGAAACCTCTTGCTAACACTCACAAGCTGTGAGACTCTGGACAACTCAGTCTCTCTGGGCCTCGCTTTTCCCATCTATAAAATGGAACGATACTTGCTCAAATATGCTCTCTCAAAGCCCTCCTCACACTCATTTCTTCTCAGCTCATTTTCATCTCTTCACCTCCAGCTCTGTTCCATGCTAGCTTAACTTTCTTTTTTTTTAATATATATTTTTATTGATTTCAGAGAGGAAAGAAGAGGAAGAGATAGAAACATTAATGATGACAGACAATCATTGATCAGCTGCCTCCTATATGTCCCCCTCCACACCTCAATGGGAACCTAGCCCGCAACCCGGGCTTGAACCCTGACGGAATCAAACAGTGACCTGGTTCATAGTTCGATCCTCAACCACTGAGGTTGGGCTAGGCTAGCTCATCTTTCTGCTTCAACAAGTCTCAGCAGCCTACCTAAGAAGCCTCTCCCCTCTCACTCTAAGAACCCTTTGGTTTAACTGACCCCATTGGTGATTATCTTATGTCACTTTATCACTTTATTTATCTGTTGAATATTACTTTTTCGGGGGGAGGTGGCAGGGTCTGCCTCTTTTATTAGATGGTAAGCTTCATCTCTGAGGACAGGGAACTCTTTCTAGCTCCTTTGTCATTGCTGTTTCAGACCCTAGTACAGAACGGAGTACTTGGCACCTGAACATCTCAATAAACATTTTGTTTACCTTCTGCTAGTATGTGTGGAAATAAACTGAGACCACCTAAATTAGAACAAACAGAGGCTGTTTATCCAAACTGTGCTATAGCTGGGGAGTCAGCCACCATGATTTGTGTTTGGCGGAGACTCAAAGGCTTTGGGGTAGGTGGGACGTTTTATAGTGTACAAGTATGCACCAATTGGTGGTTGTTGGCATAGAAAAGCTGGAGATGGGCCATCTAGAAGCAGGGAATTTTATAGGATTGGTTTGGGGAGCATATTTGGCTTTCTCTGGCTGGTCCTGAGTTAAAAGCAGGGGGAAAAAATAAAGTAGCAATCACTGAACAAGTCCTAATGTTTGGGGCAGAGGTTGTAGGTCAGATTTTTATTGTCATAGGTGGTCTGGCCATTGTTCGTTTGTACATTCTATCTATCACATTTTCTTCCTGTACCCAGAGCAGAACCTGCATGGAAAGACTATATTAAGGGATAGAGTTTGAGGGATATCCATTTCTAAGAGAATTGGAATTTATTAGAGCTATTGAGGACTTAGAATGGGTAAGAAATAAAGACCATTGGGGAGGGGCTATGTTTGGAGGCAAAATATTGCATTGCTTATATTTAAATTATACTTCAGAAATAGCTCTGTTTACCTATTCTTTTTAAAATATACAAATAATTAAAGAGTTTAACTTTTCAAAGATATTAAGCTCATTTAAAAGACCAAACAAGAGACCCTGCAGTGATGCCCATGCAGTGATGCTTGAACATACCAAATACATTCACATGTCTGCAGTGCCTTTGCTTGCGATGCTCTGCCCTTCTCTGGTCCCTGACCTTCAAGATGAACTCCAAGAGTCATCCTCCTCCATGCAGTTATTGCCAGCGCTAGGCTCATAGCTCTTCCACTAAATTCCCAATTCTCTTACCTGTGTTACTCAACACTTAATGACATTTTACAGTGGAGTATTTCTTATGTTCATGTTCTTTATTGTCAATAAAACTGAAAGGTTCTGTGATTTTTTTGTATCCTCCACAGTAGCTATAACATATAAACACTCTATTCATTCAGCTGTATAAATGACAATAGGAATCAATAGATGTTAAAATTTAAAGGAGACAGATATGAGTATTTTACCCTGTGTATTTGAGAATAGAGCTACACAATATTTAATGACATTGGCTTGGGTAAGGCTGTGTGCTTCAGATGGAACCTGGTTGTATCACAGGCAAACATTCTTAGGTGAGTTTTTAAACTCCCTAAACTTTGTCTCCCTCCTTCATAAAATTAGGATGATAATGTATACCCTTTACATAAAATATTGTATAAAAAGTATCAGTGAACCAGTAAGTGATCAATGAATGTAAGTTCTTATATTGTTATTTTAAAATTAACTAAAATCATATGTTTAAATTTGTTAGGAAGGATATGTTTATAAAATATATAGTTCTAAAAGTTGGTGTGTAATGAATGCATTTGGGTTATTTTTGAAAGTGTTTTAATGGACACAAAGATTAAATATATTAAATATATAGATAATACCTTAGCATATTATTATTTATTTTGGTTGGCATCAAACCAGAAGAGTCATAGGAAGACTCATATATTTATTAAATATCTTGGCTCATTTGAAAAATAGAGATAATGACACTTATTTCAGTATTAATAAAACGTAAATGTGAAAGGACTCTGTTTCTGGCTATGATTGATAGGCTGATAGCAGACCAATATAGCACTAAGAAGAACTGAAAACGTCAGATAAAATACATATAAGTAAATCTGGGCATTGAAAAATTGAAGGCTAAGATCCCAGGGAAATAAAAGTGACAATAACTAAGACAAGATCAACTTCTACAGGATTCTTTTTATTTCAGGCACTTGAGAACTTTTGAAATGAGTAAGAGATTGTGAAGTCAGGCAGAAGAAGGCTGCCAAGAGGCAGTGGGGCCAGCAGAGATTTTGTAAGTACCATAGGGCTGGAAGACAAAAACAGGAGTTCAGGCCAATAGACATCAGGGGTTTGAGAAACCAAGATCATAGAAAATAAAGAGGCAGAGAAAAGCAAGCCTGAGGTTATCTGTACTCGCCATTAGGCATTTGCCAGTTCCTTATTGAGCAGCGTCAGAGGTTAAGAAGCTAAGTAAAAAGCAGCTGTCAAGAAGAGAGTTTCTGGCAATCTTACAACACTGGGTAAACAAAAATTAGAATTCAGGACTGCCAAGAAAAGGAGGTCCTAGTAAACACTGAGCCTTTCAGTCGGGACCCTTGGCTAGCTGCACTCCGTATATCGGAGGTGAGAAGTATACCAAGACTTAAAGAGACTGCACATTAATGTTGGGTTATATCATTTTCTGATTGGATTGAGACAAAGCCTCCTACTTAGCTGTAGGATATGGTGAGTCTTCACTGTAGCAAAAACATTGCTCAAAATCTATCATACTTGTCACTGACAATGCCTGGCATGCAAATAAAATTCCTATGCATAGCAATAAATATCACTCCCAAGTCAAAAGACAATAATGTAAGAAGTAAAATGTATATTAGAGTTTTCAGACATAGACCTCTAATTGATTTAAATTACCAACGTAAAAAACAAAACAAAACAAAAGATGACAAAATGCACATTTCAACAGGTCAGAGATCTGTTTAATATTCAATTGAAAATGTATAGGCCTACCAAGAGACTAGTGGATGGGACTGAAACCAAGGGGAAAAGGGTCAAAAGAGGCATGAATGGTACAGATCTGGAGTATGTGGACAAGGACCTTAAGTAGCTATTAATATTTCCAAGGAAACTGAGAAAAAGATGGACAAAATAAATGAAATAGGAATTTCAATTGAACAGCATCATATAAGAATTTGATATTTAATATAAGATTATCTATGTTAGAATGGGTTCATACTTCTATTAGTCATAAAAAGTAGGGCTTATCACTTTTCTCTAATCCACAACAAAGTTGAAACCATTATTGCAAAGTTGAGTCTCAGTCCTCTCTGGTTCTCTTTTATTCTTGGGATGTAACCTTCAGATCATTTGATGGAGACCCTGGGCGTTCACAAAGGTGCAGTGCCTGGTGGGCTCTGCAGTCTAATCTTAGTCTGCTCAACAGTATGGGACTGAGGAACATTCTGCTTTATCTTCAGGTGTTTGCAACTTAGCTTTTTATTCTCTCATTTAAACACAGCTTCATAATTTAACAAACGTGTTGACAGGAAAAGTGGCTGTATGCTGGAGGCCCTTATAGTCCCCATTTTTGTCTCTCCAGCTTTATAGAACTGTGCAAATGCTCACAAAGAACTGCCATGTCTCGGCCCCCTTCCCAGGGAAGATTCTGGATTCTCAGCCTGTTTTCCACACCAAGAACCTGCAGATCCCCTTAGCAACCAAAGCAGTGACACATGGTATACTCACATCTCTCCCCTCTCTGGAAGCTTAGCCTTTCTTTGTCCTGTTGTTTCAGCATCTCTCTGATGCCTTTAAATAAGTCATTTTTATTTCATGTAGGTTTTGAGCTGATCTGAACACAAGCATTTGTCTTCCTTAAGTTAGTGCTTCCTGCTTAATATGACTAACAGTGCCAGGGGTTGGCAAATATCAAGCAACTGTGACTTGTACGTACTGCAACTGGGTGTAAATTGGTACAACACTTCTGGAAAATTGGCGTTAATATGTATATCCAATGACATAGCAATTCTCTTCCAAGATTATACTAACATAAGAAATGCATCCATATGTTCACCAAAGGACATACTCAAGAGCCTCAAAGTGGAAACTTCCCAAATATATCCATTGCAGAATGGATATATAAGTTGCATTACATTTATTCAAAGTGAGAACAAAACCACAACCACATACAATATAATAAATCTTATAATATTTGGCAAAAAGTCTAGACACAAATAACACCTGCATTTTTGAAGAAAAAAAAGCATTGCAAACAGCAAAGCATCACACATATAAAGAATTATCATTGCTAAAATTATAATAAAAACATAGAATATTGCTATGCTCTGGGAATTTTATTCCACATAAATTTAAGTTATAATATGCCATGTAATTTCAGTGAAAACCCATACACTAAGATAAAAAAAATAAAACATGAGAAGAAAAACAGAGCAAAAATTGCATATCAGTCTTGAGATAAACTTAATGTGAGTCTGAAGACACTGCTAACAGCACCACAAGTTGCTTTTCATTCCTCTAAACTATGAAAAGCAGCCAACATGTTCAACATCCCAGGTTTTTATCTTCTTCTTTTTTCAAATCCTCACCGGAGGTGTATGTTTGATTGATTTTAGAGAGTGAAAGGGAGGGGGGAGGAATAGGAAAAGAGAGAGAGAAGGGAAACATAGATTGGTTGCCTCTTAATATGTGGCCTGTCATAGGATTGAACCCACAACCAACTGAGCTCCCAGACAGGGTAACATCCCAGTTTTGATCTGCAGGGCTCAAATGCATGGCTGTACATTTTTGTCTTGCTTTGGCTTCATATATGCCTCCCATTTTTGTCACTTATGTTTGAAAGCGTCAGATTCTAATTTGAACTGCTATATCTTGAATCCGATATTAGCAGAGTTTAAGGAATATAGTGGGTGCATCCCATGGCTTGCCTCAATGTTTTCACAATGACAGGAACCTTTTGCAATGATCAGCTGCTCCTGATCTCACCCTGTGGTTAGGCATCAGGGTACCGCAGTTCTACCCTGCACAGCATTACTTTTCCAAAGGGAATGTTTTGAGAAATACCTAAAACAGAAGGACCTTCATTAAAGTTAAACAATGCCAGTGTTTACTAGTAGAATAAGCTTACTATCAAGGACAAGCTAGATATTATACTTGAACAAGTCTCATAAATATTATATATGAGGTTGGTTTGTCTCAAAAATACACATTTTTGATTGTAGAAATGTCAACATGCTTGGTAAATGTAACTTGTCTGAACCCCAAGTGGGGGACTATTGCACACAAGAAGTTAAATATTTTTGCAGCCAGACATTGCACTTACTGCTTAACACATCTGGAATATTACTTCTTAGTACAACCAGGCTGCTGATTTTTTTTTTAAGAAAAATAATATCTTTATGTTGGGTGATTTTTTTTTAATCTAGAACTTTTCAAAATATCTCTTTATTTTGATATAATTTCAAACCAAAAAAAATTTAAGAATAGTACAAGGAATTTGTATATATCCATATACCCATATTCAACAATTATTTACAATAAAGATACCCTCTTGTTTTCCATGTTCTCTCTCTCTCTCTCTCTCTCTCTCTCTCTCTCTCTCTCTCTCTCTCTCTCTCTCATCTCCCTCTCTCTTTCCTTAAACCACTTGAGAATAAGTTGAAGATATATGCCCATATCCTTCATTCCTAAGTACTTCAGTGGTTATTCCCTAAGAACAAGAAGTTCATTAGCCCTTCTTTACCCTTCTTGACTTTGATGTTTTTTTAACTAGTAAAGTCAATTAGTTTGCAAAATATCTCTCAATTTTGATTTGTCTGTTGGCATTCTGCTGTAAGAAAGGGCTTTCACTTCTTTTCCATCAACTTATTCATTTATTAACTTATTGAATTACCTTATTATGGACTAATAGATTTATATTTTAATCAATAGGTTGTAATCCATCTTGTGTCATTAGTTATTCTTACACTCAAATTGTTCCGGATTGGCTGTGACTTCAGCTGGCTCCTGTGTGTGTGAGTATATGGGTGTAAGCGAGAGTGCGCTTGTGTTTACATACCCTTATCATCTTTGAGAACTTTCTTACTCCTGGATCAAAAATCAGTTCTTGACTCATTTTTCCCAGGTCTTACGTAAGCTGTTTTATTTGTTTGTGTGTTTGTTCGTTTTCTCAAAGGAGCCCTGTTTCGTTTGTTTGTTTGTTTTTTAATGGAGTGTGGTATTTCCCAGTATGTCACTTCTTCTAGTAGACAGAGATGGAAAAACTTCTATGCATGCCTCTATATTTTATGTATATCTACATTTATATCGATAGCTATAAAAAGCTAGATTTTATATTAGCCCCTTCAATTTCAAACTACTATTACAGGGCATATTCTAGTCTTCTATCTTCCCATCTGGAACTATTTCTACTCTATCAGAAGTGAATTTGCTTTTTCTCTTTCTTGCTTCTCTCTCACTTTATCCTCATTTTCTCTTTTATTTCTATGTATTTTTTTTTCTTTTAAAATTTACTAGTTATAATATTTCAAAAGTTTTAAAATATTATGTCAGTGTTAAAGAAGACCAAAACATTTGATGCATTACACACAATTCCATAAAATCAGTGACTCCAGTTTTGAACAATGCATTTTACCTATGTATATGTCTGCTCTATCTAATGTATGTTTTAAATATTTCTATTCAAAGGGAATTATTTTTTCTTAATTATGGTTATGTAGAGGTAAAAAGAAGATAATTTATTGGGAAAATTTATCCACTAAGTGGTAGGTGTCAAATTAGATAATTCTCTGATTTTGTAAAAGTTTGGTGGAGAAGGAGCTTCTTTCATTGACATTGTCAGCCAGTATTTATTGAGTGCCCATGGAATGTAAGCCCCACCATTATAGTCTTCATCTCCATCTAACCTGGCAAGAATGCCCAACACCCTTTTTAAAAATGATAACTTTCTAGGAAAATTGACAATATTATGCCCCAATGTCTACTCCTAACCCCCTTTTTGAAAGTGTAATCCACAAATAATGGTTTATGGAGACATGAAAATATTTGAAAATGATAAGTATAAAACTTCTGCTTACAGGTGAATGTGAGCTGCATTGCTCTACAGTTGGGAGAAGAAGAATGTGTCTGATAGGAGATGAGACAGAAAATAACACAATAACTACCTAAATAAATAAATAAAATTAGAGGGGATAACACTGTTTTTGTGAGGGTCTGTCTTTCAAATAACACATGACTTAGAAGTAATATTTCTTACTCATAAACCAGGTGTAAGGACAACTGTTCTTCTGAGAATTTAAAGCAGAATTAAAAGGTAACATTGGGGCTGATGAAAGAAAAGTAACAGAGTTACTTCTGGACCTATGCTTCAGAACAGACCAGGGAAATGTCATGGTGAATATTGAATATGAGGCCAAAATGTTATTGCAGCCTTTAGTCAACAGATCTAAAATGAGCATATAACCACCCAACTCACAAAGGTGCTTAGAGGTCTAGAAAGTCTCATCCATGTATAGTTTCATCAGAGAGAACCATGGCCTAAAGAGAGAGATGAAAACATGATGCATGAGTTATGTAGTAACAGAAATCAGAGTCCCTAGGAGCTTAACACAGTCCACTGCACACAAAGAAACACACGTTAAAACAAGGGCCCTGTCTTTTGTTGTCATGGCTGGGATTTACTTGATTGGGGTATTGCCTTTTACCCTTAAGTAGATGGAGAACATTGCTACATATTCCGTATACTGCTGCGTAGGAATGTGCAAATACCAACAGGTGAGTGGGAGAAAAACTGGGAGAGTAACAATAGTAATACAACTGCAGGAAAGGTGGGCAGCCTCAGGTGTCAGTATCCATGAAAGCCACACCTGACAACCCTGTGGATTGGGACACCTGGCTTCTGACAGGATGCCACCCACTCAGATAGATCATGAGGGTGATGGAAAAGGTCATTAGGGCCAGTGACCTAACCTCAATCCTATAACAGAAATCCTGTCACTGGTCATCTGCTAGGTGCCAGGCTCTTAATTAACCTTTGTAATGAGAACATGAATTAAGATAAGTTTATTTCCATTATACAAAGGGGGGAATTAAAGGTACCCTAGCCATGACTTGCCAATCACAGATCTGATGGGCTTTCCACTGAACTGTGTTGCCTTGCTTGAGGATGAATGTTATTAATTCAAATGAATTTAAAATGCAGACTTGCCATTGCCAATGGTCAGAAGTCAATTTGGTTAACGGTGACTCACTAGCCAAACCTACAAATACTCTCCTTATTCTCTCTAGTGAAACTATCTCTGGATAAATTTAAATAGCTTTTTCTTTTCAGAAATGCATGCAACACAAAAATAATTTGAGTTAAAATAACCCGTGGAAATGCCTGTCTTTATAAACTGCATCTCAAAGAATGATAGTATAATGCTTGCCTTCAAAATGTATAAATTCTGTGGCAAATTAAGTTTTCTGTTGTGGACTTATGGATACACACTTAATACAGTTTATAGAAATGAAGGCAATGAGTAACTGATTTGAAACTAAATTAAAATGCTACAGAAGTCATGTTTTTCGATAAATCTTATTGAAACTGAGATGCCCTTCTTTCTACAATGTCCTGAAGACAACTTCATAAAACATAGAGCTGACTTTGTCACTCACCAACTTCAAAATGATAGCAATCATGGCCAATAGAATAAATCGGAGACAAAATTTTTTCAACTTATCTTTATATGCTTTATCTGATTCTGCTCCAAAGCTTGATATTCCCATCCCACTGTTCTTGTAGGCTGATATAAGCCTTCCCTGCACCCATCTGGGTGCATCTGATCTGAGCCTTTTTGTGCCCTGGGTCACTGAAATAATTGTCATCCACTCTCCAGCCCATCCTGTTAATCCTCTTAAAGCTTATTTGAAACATCACTTTCTCTATGAAGCCCTCTTTGACCTTCATCTCCTATTAAAAGGAGAAATAATCACTCTTTCATTCATATTCCTCTAGAACAGTGGTTCTCAACCTTCCTAATGCCGTGACCCTTTAATACTGTTCCTCATGTTGTGGTGACCCCCAATTTCATTGTTACAAATTAAACATAATTAAAGCATAGTAATTAATCACAAAACAATATGTAATTATATATGTGTTTTCCGATGGTCTTAGGTGACCCCTGTGAAAGGGTCGTTTGACCCCCAAAGGGTCTCGACCCACAGGTTGAGAACCGCTGCTCTAGAACATTCTTCTTCTATATGTCTATTCCACTATTTCTCCACTACAGCATAAACACCTTAGGAACAGGTGCCATTTTCAGCTTCCCATGTTGGCAAATATACACCCACACAGTAAGTGCTCAGTAAACATAGGTTGAAAGGCAGGAGGAAGGAAAGAAAGAAGATCAAGAAGGAACATAGGAAGAATGGGATAACTTAATATAGTTTAAAAACAATAACACAATTACTAAACCCAACACAACTATCTATGGGATGGAGAAGAGAGAAGAGAATCATTTGCTTATTTGTTCATAGATATAGAGGGAAACTAAAATATGAGCAAACTTGAGTTTGATTGCTTATGAAAGAATACCTACCTAACTAGAAGTTACAGATAAAACAAGTTTAAAAATAAGGAAATGGATTTAATGAGACCTGAAAACTGTGCCAGCTTTATAATCCACTTAGGTTAAACATACAAATAGAAAATAAAAATTGGTTCCTTCATTAAACATGTCCCAATATCCAGATGTTTGTCATAGTGATAGACAAAACATCTAGATGATGGATTGAATTTTATTGGCCACTTATGTGTTTTGATACAACTGGTGATGTTATGAGTCTGGAGTTGTACATAAAAGCACCTGCATTTATTTATCTTATAGTTTATATAGTAAGCCATTTTCCAGGAAGGAGAGAATGCCAACATAGTTCAACAAAAGAAATATAAACATGATTTCCTTTGAGTACAGGATACTTGATGTCAGTTCTGATTGCTAGTATGAGAGTTTGTTAAGTTTCCTGGACAGGTTTCACAACAAAAGAAGAATTTTTTAGTCCAAAGGCATACCTAGTTTTCCAATATGCTGGCTCAAGGGTAGGCCAATCTCTTCAAATTACTTGTGGTTGTGTCTTTTTCAGGGTTGGGTAAATTACTATAAAAAATAGTTTGAATTACAATTCATAGTAACTTTTATTTTCCAAAGATGGCTGTACACTGTCCCTGTCCCACAGGTTTTTCTCACATTGTGATTTCCACATTCCTCTTAAAGAAATATGAGGGTCATGTTTCCTTCTCTTGCATAAGGGTGACCATGTAATTAGGGGAGAAGTGGAGTTTTGTGACCCCTGAGTCTGGAGCATGAGAGTCTGGCAGTGGCGGGTGGGGGGTAGGGACAAAGCCCTTGCACGAATTTCATGCATCAGGCCTCTAGTTTGACATAAAAGGCTAAGAGAAATAAATTGACTTCCATAAGGTGATACAGCTATTTAGGGACAAAAGGAAGTTAGAATCCAATTTTCTTGACTTCCATTTTTAGAACCTTTTCACTATACTAGGCTTCCTTCATTCTTTGACCTACTGTCTGGATCTTAATTCTTTCTTACTTGACTTCTATTAGACAGTATTCCTTTGTGAAAGTCACTGCCCAATATATTAAGACAGAGCCTTCTGTTCTGACAGCTACTGGGACTGCCTCAGGATAGGTTTATTAGCTTTGAGAAATACACCAAAGATATTTCAGTCTTCTCTCCTATAAATAATTTCTCATTGCATTTCACTTTTTTTGTCATAAAATAACTCAAACTTTATATAAACCTGAAGTTTTCAAACCTGCCAGTCTTATAGCAAAACATTGTTTTTCAACAAGGAACGCATTAAGAAATAGAACACGACAGTGAATTTTTATGCGATTGAAATCATTACTTCATAAATTGTCTTAATGTTGGGTTCCTCCAGAAGTAGATTCTGAATCAAATATTTGAATACAAACATTTATTATGGAGGTGATTCCAAGAGGTGCTGGGGAAATATTGGCATCTGAAGCAGGGAAAGGGCACAAGACAATAAAGCTCGTATTATCAACCAGTTTATCACTTTGGGCAACTGAGGTTCTGACTTGATCGGGAACTCTAAAAGACTGCAGATTACACCTCAGAGATGGTTCAGCAGAAGGGTGAGGAAGCTGGACTATCCTCCCATCCCATCAGTCATCAGTTGAATCCTTTTCCAAGGAGCATAAAGACTCTGGAATTCCCCACCTGCCCTGCACACATGTGAAAACAGTATGAAAGCCCCTAGGTGATGAATCATGGGTATGTGCATTAGGACACTTTTGCTATGTGCTGGACAGTTATATGACAAGGATATATGTGCAGGGCACTGATGGTGTCCACTAAGTGGGCCACATAATAGTTAATTTTGAAAGAGAATCTCTACTTAGAGAATCATGGGATTTTTATTTCTCTTTGTAATTTCACTAATAAAGATGTAAGCAAGTTATTATGGTAACCTTTAAGCCCCCTGAGAACAAGATTCATATGTTGTTTATTATTGTACCTTCAAAAGCCTTGACCATAACAAGTGACCAGTAAATATTTAATGGTGTGTTTGTTATCAGTGGACTCAAATACTTTGCTGTAAACTACATTACGAATAACTATGCCATGGCAAAGAGCACATACGTTGGAATCAGAGTGTTTAGAGTGTAGCTTGCCTCCATCCCTGAACTTTTTGACTTTGGATAAGTTTCTTAATCTCTGATATTTTTCTCATCTGTTGCATGGATATGATTATAATTCTGATATAATGTGTCGCCATAAGGATTAAATCAGATAACTCATGGCAAACAATTATCACAATGCCTAACACTTGTTAAATGCACATGACCTATTAGCTAATAATATCACTGATTATTTGAGAAATGAACATTAAGACTGACCAACATCCAAAGTGACTATATTAGAGTTGGTGAAATCAAACTTCATATATATGTATGGTTATTATAAAATGTTTGCGATCTTGTTTGAGGCAGAATTGTCAAAACTGATCAGTTTCCAATAAGAGGTAGACATAACTTTACCCTGATCTTTTCACTTTTTAACATTGTATTTTCAAATGTTTAACTTATTTGAGGAAGTAGCCCTATGTTTGGGGTTAGGTAGACATGTCAACAGAAACCATTTGAGAAAGACAGTTTAAGGTAGGATTTCAAATATTATTTTTCAATTGTACAGATAACAGATTTTAACATACTTGAATACCAATTGTTCTAGCTCTTGGTTATTTTTATTTTTGTAGTTTCAATTTCTGTTAGTGGCTCATTTATCCTAGAATTCAAGGTTAGATTTACCTTTCTGCTTTCAATTGTTTGTTAAAGTCCTACTAGGTCAGATGCATCATACAAGATTCTTGAGGTCACTAGGCCATTTTCTGCCTTTATGTGCAATACTGACTATAAACTAGGTAGAAAGGAATTTTCATAACATTCTCAAGAATGCACTGCCATAATAAATAATATTCAGTATGCAGCATATAACTTAAGTACATTTCCTCCTCTTTCATCCCCAATGGAAATGAAAAAGCAGTAAGCTTTGTGAATATAGTTGAAAATTACCATTTATTATTTTTATTTGGTCTGGGTGAGATGGTCTGTGGTCTTCTTATCTTTTGAGGGAAGCAGTAAAAGACTGTAGAAAGTTTACTTAATAAGGGATAAGGAAATCTGGAATATGGTTTTAGCTTTGCTTTCTAAGCCTTTGATTCACTGATATCACAGACACAGCTGATATATTCAAGCCAATAATATTTTCATTCAGTGATATAAGACTATAGATCAGTTCAGGAGTTTAGATGCACCTGAAAAAAAAAATCTAAGTAAAGTCTATGGAGATAGGTTTAGAAATATAGCCACCAATTGCAGACATGGATCTGAAATTATCGAGTAATCTAAGGTGGGCAGCATTAATCCAAGTAGCATTATTCTATATTGAGTCCATGATGTGAGGTTTCTATTTAAGCAAAGTTGAACATATATTCCAGCAAATGAACATAGCAAGTACTCAGTGGAGATCCCACCTACTTAAAGGTGGTCCAATAAAAAGAGAAAGAAGTCTAGGACTCCAGCTTAGTGCCTGGGTTCCAGGGAGAAGACAGAGTCATGAGAATAAGAGACATGGGCTGTGAAATACAGGGAATGTGACATGCAAAGACAGGATGATGGCGGGGGTTGGGGGGAGTGGAGACTTGGTGAGAAGGGATTGAGAAAACTTCTTCATAGGGCTCCAGAAGCAAAATTGGTCTCATAAATTGATGAGAGATAAGGAAATGCTTGTATTATATTGCTAGGTAACAAATCACCACAAAACTTGTCAACTTAAAACAATACCTGTTTATTGTTTCACCGTTTCAGTGGACCAAGAATATAGGCAAAGGTGTCCTTTTGCTTAGACTTAGAGTGTCTCTCAAGATTGTGCTCAGTGTGTTTTCAGAGTGTTGATCTCATCTGAATGCTCACATGATAAGGACCTGCTACCAAACTCTATGTTATTGACAGGTTTCAGTCCCTAGAAGGCTGTTGGATTGAGGGCTTCATTTCTTTGCTGGTCGGTGATTGGTGGCCACCCTGTTTCGCTTGATGTGTGCTTCTCCATAAATCAGTTTAGAACATGGCGTCTTACTTCCTCAAAGCCAGCAAAGAAGAGTGCCTGCTTACAGGATGCAAGTCAAGATCTCACGCAATCTTTTAATGAAAGTGAATCTCAACACTTTTACTGAATTCTGTTTGTTAGAAGCAATCACAGGTCCAGCCCATGCTAAAGGAGGGAGGGGTTACACAGGTCATGAACAACTAGCAAAGGAGAAAATTGGGGATCATTGTAGGGGCTGTCCACCATAGGGATTTAGCATTTTATTGAATATTTACTATGTCAAGATATAAACTAGGCACTGTTGTATGTAATATTTATTTACCTAGATGTTCAGCTTTTAAGTTGTATGGCCTTTAGACCATGGAATTAGGAAGGACAGTACAGGAAATGAAGTAAAAATTGTGTCCTTTCTTCACCTCAGTTTCCTCATTTATAAGAAGACAGAGTCTGGATCAATGTCTAATCCATTTCTTTTATTTCATCCCTTCAGGGTTTACATAAGCCTGTTGTTGAAACCTTTCCCAGATCTCTAGATTCCTTTTTAGTTCTGGAATCTGACCTTGTACTCACTTTTCTATAAAGGGTCATAAATGGTCACAATAGTCTACAAACTGCATGCCATCACATACAGCCACGATGTTTCTGAAAAACAGAGTAGAGTCCACACTTTTGTGTACCAAATAATTTTCCATTAATTATGAAAATTTGTCAAAATTAAGCCTATCCAAAAATTGGAATAAAAAGGAAAGCAAAGATACAAGCAAGAAGGAAAGGGTGAAGGAGAAGGAAGAAGAAGGGAGGTGGAAGCAAATGATATTATTGAACACTGTTTTGTGCCAGACAGAATGCTAAGAGCTATTTGACCCTTTAAATTTATTTTGAAATTCAAGCAACTACTTTTTCAAAGACTCACTCATATGTTTTATATGCACTTCTTGTCTTTTAAAAATTCCAGCCCTGTGTGTTTCTTTCATTTTCTCCAATATTCAGTTACCATCCCATATCATCCAACTCCCCTCCTCATTTCCTTCTTGAAACTAATTTTGTAGAAAACATATCACATATGCCTTTAATAGTTTATATTTGTGTGCCCAATAAATAGGAGGAAATATCCCCTCTCAAAATTTCCATGATGACTAGGATTCAAATGTAATCATGAAAACCAGAAAGGAATTTACGGGTTGCTGTCTGCATGATAACGCTGGTTGGAACTAAAACTGAAACTCAGGTGATTGTGGTTTCTTGCCTTTTATGAATCAATGACTGTTCCAATTTGTGTTGGAGCAGCCCATCTCTACTGGGTCAGCAGCCTGACTGGATTTCATCATAGTTTCTAACCTAGGCTTGATTCAGTAGCTTAGTATATAGACACAGCTTTAGTCTATGGTCTTTTAAGGCTCTGATACCAGTTTTCAAATAAATAACTAGCTAAATGGCTTCCAGATGCTAAAATAAAAACTATACATATGCAAATATATTGCATTTAATTTCAAGGCTGTTTAAAGTTTTTACTGTGCCTAGGGAAGACAGCTATAAAAATGTACATCACTTTAATAGAGCATACTTCATCAATTACTTCATTAACAGTAACAATGTGGGAAATAAAGGGTGAAATTGAGTATAATAAAGCCATAAAAATGAACATAAACAAGAAATGAAAATCACCAAGAAATGAATTAATATTGAACCATAGCTTCCCAGAGTATTATTTAGGTCTTTTGTGAAAATAAAATGGTCCTGACCATTGAACAATAGGGTCTAGGATTTTGAATTGATTTTCTCATAATAATGAGGTTCGGAGACTTTCATGAGCATGTTTCTTTGTCATGTCCTCCTTATGATTCACAGTAAACATGCCCAATGTGGCTCTATGGGAGGTAGTAGCCATGAAATACGAAACCCTCTGTCAATCAGTCCTAAAATATTGGGGTAATCAGCACCACTCAGGCTGTATCTCAGCACAACATATAATAAAAGGTGATAATAGATTATTCATCCCCCAAGGTCACGTGGCTGGAGATACCAGTAGACACACTGAAGGGAAGAAGTTAAAGCAGAGAACTATCCAAATTATAGCTGGAAATTGACATTCAACCAAAAATTGCCCATACACTGCATTAAAAATAAGCAAAGCAACATAATATTAGGTGGCAATGGAGAAAAGCCTCCAGATACATCTCAGGGAAGAAATTAAAGGATGAAGTTTTTAAAAATTAGATTGCTATTTGTTTATGAAAATGATCTTAAGATGACATAATCTTAATTATATGATGTGTGATTTTAAGCTATTAATCCATGATGTTTATTGAGAAGGTACAGAGGAGAACTATGTCATTGAAAAAAGCTATAAACTATTTGTGTGTTGTTGTTTTTTTAAGGACATTTAAAAATACTTCAGCCCTAGCCAGTTTGGCTCAGTGAATGGAGCACTGGCCTGCAAACCGAAGGGCCCCGGGTTCAATTCTGGTCAAGGGCACATACTTTGGTTGCAGGCTCTTCCCTGGCCCTGGGTCCTGGTCAGGGCATGTGCAGGAGGCAACCAATTGATGTGTTTCTCTCACATCGATATTTCTCTGTCATTACCTCTCTCTTCCACTCTCTCTAAAAATCAGTGGATAGTATCCTCAGGTGAAGATTATAAAAAATAAATAAAACTACTTCAATTTACTTATATAGGGTAAAAACATTATAAAAAAAGAAAAATAATGTGGCTTCACGTGAACTCATTTGATAAATTCAAGATGCTCAGTCAACTGTCCTTTTACAATAATCTTGTAAAGTCATGAATGATAATAGAAACCTGTTGGTTCCTACCATGCAATTTGGTGAATGGGCTAAAACAATCATGAAGAGAGAAACCCACAAGATTTGATGCGGGATGTCAGAGAGAATGGGAATTTGAGTTCCTCTGAACTGAAGCAGAAAGAATCTCTGAACGGTGCTGTTGATGTGATAGTGTGGGGATGGTACCTTTCCGGACATACCTATGGCTGGGGGAGCTAGGTAAAAGGGAGATGTGGTTGTCTTTTCATCCCTGGAGGTTTTAAGTTCCATAGACAATTAACACTTGAACTTTCTCATTGGATTTCTATTTCATTGATTCTGTATCTGAAGGATTCCACTCAGCCTAGCTTTAGATTGACAGTTTATGGTATGACTTTTTAAATACAGTAACTTCCATTTAGCCTCCAGATATACCCACCTTCTCAACACTTTTCATTAAAGTCCAGTAACAGTGAACCCCATCCCAGTCCCTAATACAGGATCCTAAAGCCCCTGCTCCTGACTTTAACACCCCAGTCCTCAATTTGTCTAAATGGAGAGATTGTAGTAGTATATATTCCTACAGAACTACTTTGTGAAACCAAATCAAGTTCTCCTGGATACAGTATGATCCTTGAGGATTCATTGGTACAGGTCTCTGTGTGTTGTGCATGCCTATTTTCCAGCCAGCACTTTCTCTCCAACCTTGCACTCTAGGAAAAAAATTCAGCTGAGGAGGTTAATAAGAATCCCAGAAGCATGGGGTAAAAATATCTGGGCAAAGAGTTAGCAGACCTGGATTCCACACTCACAAACACCACTAATTAGCTATGCGACCTTGAGAAAGCCACTTATCTGGGTCAGATGACTCACCTACAAAATCAGCAAGTGAAACTTAATTATCAAGGTCTATTATGACTCTAACATCCAATGATTTTTAGCAGAGAAGACAGCATTTTGCAATGTTACAAATCTGTTTACCAGCTTCTAATGAAATGGATTAAAAGTGACAAGAAGTTAGCCAAAATTCTAGTGAAATAATCATTGCATCTTTGTCTGTAGTTGTCTCTTCCTAACTTTACTCTCACCAAAACACACACACATATATATATATATATATATATATATATATATATATATATATATATATACACTAGAGGCCCGGTGCACAAAAATTTGTGTACTTGGGGGGGAGGGGAAGTCCCTCAGCCCAGCCTATGCCCTCTTGCAGTCTGAGACCCCTCAGGAGATGACCACCTGCTGGCTTAGGCCTGCTCCCCGGGGGATTGGGCCTAAGATGGCAATCAGACATCCCTCTGGCAGTCCGGAAGCCCTCGGGGGATGTCCACTTGCCAGCGGGAAGCAGGCCTAAACTGCAGTCGGACATCCTTAGCGCTGTTGAGGAGGCAGGAGAGGCTCTCACCACCACCGCTGTACTGGCAGCCATCAGCCTGGCTTGTGGCTGAGCAGAGGTCCTCCCATGTGAGAGCCTGCTGACCACCAGAGGGCAGCTCCTGCATTGAGCGTCTGCCCCCTGGTGGTCAGTGTGTGTCATAGTGACCAGTCATTCCCAGTCCTTCTGCTGTTAGGGTCAGTTTGCATATTACCCTTTTAGTATATAGGATAGAGGCCTGGTGCACAGGTGGGGGCCAGCTGGTTTGCCCTGAAGGGTATCCTGGATCAGGGTGGGGGTCCCCACTGGGGTGCCTGGCCAGCCTGGGTGAGGGGATGATGGCTGTTTGCAGCTGGTCACACCCCCTTCTGGGTGGGGGTCCCCACTGGAGTGCCTGGCCAGTCTGGGTGAGGGGCTGAGGGCCCTTTTCAGGCTTGTGGGTGACTGAAGCTCCCAACCTCTCCTTTTTTCTTTTTCTCTTTTTATTCTGGGATTTATTTACCTTCTATTACTGTCACTGGAGCTGAGAGCTGGCTTTAGCTCTGAGGCTTGGCTCTAGCTCTGAGACCTCGGCTGCTGAAAACAGGTATCTGGGCTTTGTTTAGCTTCTATAATTGAAACACTGTTGCAACTCTAGCTCTGAGGCCCAGCTGGCTGAAAGCAGGTTTCTGGGGATTGTTTAGCTTCTATAATTGCAACATAGTTGCTTAGAGTGCAGCCCAGGTTCTCGCAGTGACAAATTGATGGTCAAAACTGGACAATATTCTGACCATTATATTGATAAGCAACATATACCCCATCACTGGAGCAAGCAAGCCTCCTGTTTGCTTCAGCTGCCTGGCTGCTGGCCACCATCTTGGTTGGCAGTTAATTTGCATATTGCCCTGATTAGCCAATGGGAAGCATGCAGGAGGTATGGTTAATTACCATGTTTTTCTATTATTAGATAGGATATATATATATGTTAGATACAGATATAGATATAGATATAGATATATATAGATATATAGATATAGATATATATAGATATATAGATATAGATATATATAGATATATAGATATAGATATATATAGATGTGTGTGTGTGTATATATATATATCTCAACGGCATTTTTTACAACCATGAAAGTAAAAAGAACTCTCCAAGCGACTTCCATTCATGTGTTGAGATTTAGTATGCTGCAAACCAGTGGAATCCCACTGCATTTATATAAACTTCTGTCCCCATCATTGTGAATATAGCCAGAGGTCTCCTATAAGTTACTAGATGAAATGCTGAATGGTAACAAAAGCAAACAAAGCAGCATCTTACTTTCTAGTCTTCTGGCTGCACCATTGGTGCTTAATGACATAAAAAAAAAAATACTTGGAAGCTACAGTTTAGCATGAGCATAAATAAAGTTACAATTCAGTGAGCTAGAATGCTCATATCCTCAATTCCAAAATCAGATTATTTTCTCTCCAGACACCCTTCAAGCTTAAGTTATGTTTCTTCTGCCCTTAGAAAATTTACCACACCAGAGGGTTTTTCTAAAATTGAAACTAGCTCAGCAAATAGAGTGGACATTAGGTGAAGTTCATCTCAGGCCCACTCCTGCTGCTTCTTCTGTGACCTTTGGTTCTGAAATGGCTCTTCCATCATTGTCCTCAGGAACAGAGCATCTTTATGGTCTCCCTTGTCCCCAGGTATGAGAAGCAACTAAAAAATACCAAGTCCTTGCCCTAGCTGGTTTGGCTTAACGGATAGAGAGCATCAGCCTGTGGACTGAAAGGTCTCGGGTTCAATTCCAGTCAAGGGCACATGCCCTAGTTGCAGGCTCAATCCCCAGTAGGGAGGCATGCAGGAGGCAGCCGATCAATGATGCTTTCTCATCATTGATGTTTCTATCTCTCTCTCCATCTCCCTTCCTCTCTGAAACAAATAAGAAATATATTTAAAAAAATACCAAGTCCTAAATTGCACATATTTTTCATGACAAGTCATTTTGGGGTGTATGTTGCTTATCAATGTAATGGTCAGAATATTGTCCAGTTTTGACCATCAATTTGTCACTGCAAGAACCTGGGCTTTTCAATATTTGGGCAGGGTGATAAGAACTGTAGTGAATAGACATTTCTAAGTTGCAATGGCAGCACAGACAGTATGAGTCAGGTGAGTGACATGATTTGGGCAGGTCACCTTAGGTCTAGGGAAACAATTGTTATAAAGAATCCTATCAGACTGGTGTTAATGAGAGTTCGAATGAGGATGCCACTGACATATGAAGAAGGGAATTGGGATCAGGAGCATGGCTTCTAACCACATCTCTAGCACTAAGTAAATCCATCTTTCTGAATCTGTTTCCTCATCTGAGAATTTATTCATTCAGTTATTTATCCTAAGGGAAAGTTCCATTAAATTTTTGCTTTAGGAACTGTGTAGTGGTAATGCCCAGGTAAAGAGATAAATGAGAGTGAAGAAATGTGGAAATCTGAAAATACTCAGCAACTTCAATAGGACTAAATCATATGAGCTTAAGCATGAAGCAGATGAAGCTGAGACTATTTTTTTTTTACTGGTTGTGAATAACCTCCCATCATATTGGGGCATCAGAACAATGTAGAGCAGCAGCAGAGACACAGTGATCATTTTTAAAGCAGGAAAATGGAATAATAAGGACCATTCCTTGCTTTATTTCTTGGAACATGAATAATGCTATACCTCTTTTTAGTGTTGACATTAATTACTTAAGCTTCCACTGTGCAGAATAGCAGGAATTCCAGCCCCTTTCTCGAGATCTTCACTTGTGTCCTGCAAAAGTCTAAGAACTGTGGCATGTAACGCAGTCCAAAGAGAACAAAGAGATCTTCTGAGGACAAATGGACCAGTAGAACACCAGAGGTGGGAGAACAATTTAGAAGAGGTTATTGTAAGCATAGAAACAAGCAATGATGAGGATTGTATGATAGTGATTGTGGTAAAGGGGGAGAGGAGGCATGCTTGAGAATAATTTCAGAGACAGATTTTAGATATATATTCTACCCACTGGGAGTGTTCAGATTGTAAACAAGTTGAGCTGGCTTATGAGTGTGTATAGAATCACGACTATTAGAAATGGTTCTCCCTGCAAATTCCTTCAGCTCTTTGGCTTGCTGACTGGGCACACTGAACCTGCACCCAACTGATTCAGCATTTCTACAGAACTGGTTGTTGGAAGCAGTTATCATCACACTTTTGGTCATGCTCCAGCTACTCTTGTATGTACCAAAGAAATAGGTAGTACCAAGTCAAGGTGGGTGGATGCTGGATAGGCCCTGCATTGGGAGCACCAACAGAAGCAAACAGGCTAAGTACCCTAGAGCTGAGAAAGCTTTGTGAAATTCATTATTACCGCATGACCCTGCCACCTCCTTACTGCCGAAAACTCAGAAACCCTAACTGTATTGCCAGAAGTCTTCTTATGTTTTTCAACCTTCAGTATAAAGCCATCTGAAAATATACAAGGGATCACCAAGAATAAGGATATGAAGGAACAGAGAACAAAGTGCTGTGCACTGAGGCAATAGTCCCCTAACTCTGTTTTTAAGACCACTACCCTTTAGGGGTTCAGTAGTTTATCTCAACAGCAAACACAATAAAATAAATTGGTCAAATATGTTTAGGCTGTACAAGCTTGAACAATGTTAGCCAAGTTTATTTACTGCACAGCTCCCTAGAAACTGTGATAGTATAATGTGCATGAAAGCTGCAGTGTAATGCTTAAGAACACAGATCATAGAGCTAGAAGGCTAAGGCTCAGATTCGAGTTTGTCCTCTTACAAGGGTATCGATATTCTTTTAGCTTCTGTTGCCTTGTGGGTTAAAGCAGCTAATAATCATATCAACCTAATGGAGCTGCCAGGTTAATCAAATGAGATAATGAGTTCAAGGGTTTACAGCAATGTTGGCACCTGTTATGTATTCAATTAAATAAGCTTAAAATATAAACATACAAGAAGGCAGGTGGCCTTTTGTGAACTGACTTTACCTAGGGTGGTTTGGGAAGAGGATTAGTGGACAAATATTCATGGAAGATTATTCTTTACGACAAAATTTAGGAAATTGTTCACTAGGAAATACTAGTATTTAGGGGGTAGGTGGAGGGGGACAACCTCAATAATAGACTGAGAAGTGACTTGGGAAATGGAAGGAGAGCTAGAGTTTGAATGGTGAGTCACTGTTGCCCCTTTGGTTCTATTTCTAAACTTAGTGACCTCAGACACTCAAGGTTCAAGTCCCCAGAAGAAAATAGGGTTTAGGTTAAAAAATCAACAGTGTTGTAGTCAATACAATCCCTACACTTTACCCTGTTGGAGTGGTTTCATAGTGGAACTCATTGTGAAGACATCACATTGGGCTTACTGACAATAACAGAGCAGGTCATATTTTCCCCATCTGAAAGGTTTGGAATCTGTATTAGAATCTGTGTCTCCCCAGATTTGTTTGGTTTCATCCTGATCGCTCAGCTGTTTGATGAAGGCTAGGCCTGCCCACCACCACTAACACTTTATCTCTCAATACCGCTGTTTATCTCAACCTCTTCAGTTATGGGGTGCAGGCTTTGGCATGACTCCCATCACACCTGATGAGGCAAAAGGCTCAGCAGCTCCAAGGTCTATTTTGACCTTTGAAGGCTCTGGATCTTTCTACTATTTCTAGACCTAGAGGAAATACCACAGAGCAGGATGTGGTATCTTGTTTACCTAGGGACTATCAGGAGGTCCTAAGAAATAAACTGGACATTTAAGAGATTAAAGACAGGGAGGTGAATACTGACCAGTGATAGACAGGAAATGAAAAGGAGATAGCCAAATTCCTCTGTCTACATTCCACCATGAAGAACTGTTCCAAGGGACAAAGAGTCAATATGGCTTGTCTAGAAACTTGAAGTTGTGACTATCTCACTAAAACTCTACCTTATATCTGCTTTCCATTTTTCCTTGCCTCCACCATTTTCTTTTTTTTTTTTTTTTTGCCTCCACCATTTTCATTCACTGCTTCTGCCTTAAAATTGCATGGACGTTTTGCCCCAGTCTCTGTATTTAGGGAACCCAGCCTAAGTTAGATTCCATATCAAGAAAGACAACTATATTGTCTGCTATTATATGAACTTTATAGAAATGACCATAAGAAGTCTATAGAAATTGCTGGGGTTGGGACTTAATAGATCTCACAGTAAACTGGGTTTTCAGATAATGCTGCCTATAGGAACTTGATGTAAAAATGTGTGATGCCTGCTAAATATCAGTCTTCTCTCCTTACTGGGAGCCTATTGCAAAAGAAATATACTGTGACAGAACCATGTCTTAATAAGTGTGTGGATCCTTAGTTACTGTGATTCTGAATGTCTGTAATGTAGGTAGAGGAGGCATGTTGCTTTATGTGAAGCAGTGATTTTTACCCTTGTCTATATTTTATAATCACGGGGATGGGGGGAATGGGAAAAGGCTTTAAAAAGCCATCTCAAGGTCCCAACCTCAGAGATTCTAATTTTATTGGTTTAATTAGAATGTGAGCTTTATATTTGTTCCTGGTGTATATGTGTTTGTTTGGGTTTTTTTTTCTATTTCTCAAAGTGTTTTAATGTGTAGCAAGATTTGTCATCCCTAGCAACAGGTATAAACTACAATATAAATATATCAAATGGCTTGTTTATGTCATATTTCACAGAATAGTTGAAGGCAAGTAACCATTTTCTCTAAAGAAATAATTAACACATGTGAGTTAGAAACTATCTGGGGAAATTTCAATAGAAAAGGTGGTGAAAAGGACATAATAATACTTATAAATGCCAGTGGTAGGGTAGACATCACACTTCTAGAAGTGGAATAAAAAATAAAAAAAATGGGAGGTACAGGCATGGGTAACATACTCTGTTCATGATAATGATTTCTGATAAAAGAGAATTGATGTCAATGATGACGATGAAGGATATAATGAGGAAAGTTAACAATTATCAAGACTCCTCTTTATAATAGAAACATTTTTTTTCTCATTTAATCTTCACCAAAATGTTCTAGGAAATATATACCAAATGAGAATTCCCAGTCCAGATCACTATGATCATTATAATTCTTCTCTTCTTCCTTCTATAAAAGTTTTGGGATGCTTTGATCTTTAATAACTTTTGAGATCAAGTCATCAAAATGAAAAATTAATGGACTTTCTTGTGGAATTAAAATCTGCTCCAATTATAAAATTATCTTCAAAACTACCATTCTTTGATGTCCCAGAAGACATGACTGAAAGACACACACACACACACACACACACACACACAGTATTTTCTTGTAAACTATTGACATAGTTATTTATGAAAGTCCTCAGGAAAAAGTCAAGAGCACCTTTCAGAAGTGAAAGAATTATTTTCTAGTTGCCTGGAATCCAGGTGTTCTCAAAATAAGAAGGATGTTCAACTACACCAAGCATGCAAGGCATTGACCTGATACCATGTGGAACCTGGTGGTCAACCAGAACACTTAAAATGAGGTTTGAATCCAGATGTCAAGGACTATGGGCAGAATGATTTAGCCCTGATACTCTTCATTCCTGAGACAACAATAACAGGCAACTACTGCCTTTAAGTTCTGGAGCCCTATCCTTATAATAGTTGAGTTTAGAAATACTCATTTCAACCTATGTCTAATTGATAATCTTTTATATACATACATATATATATATATATATATATATATATATATATATATATACTAGAGGCCCGGTGCACAAAAATTTGTGCACTCGGGGGGAAGGGGGGGGGGCGGGTCCCTCAGCCTGGCCTGTGCCCTCTCACAGTCTGGGACCCCTCTGGAGATAAAGACCTGCTGGCTTAGGCCTGCTCCTGGGTGGCAGAGGGCAGGCCCAATCCAGCCCCTGGTCGGGCTCAGAGCAGGGCCCATTGGGGAGTTGGGGTGCTGCCCCCTGTCATGCACAGAGCAGGGCGGATTCGGAGGTTGCGATGCCACCCCCAGTCATGCTCAGGGTAGGGCTGATTGGGGGGGGTTGGGGCACCGCCCCCTGTCACACTCAAAGCAGGGTCGATGGGGAGGTTGCGGTGCCAACCCATGTCACGCACAGAGCAGGGCCAATCCGGGGGGTGGGGCGCTGCCCCCTGTCACGCACAGAGCAGGGCCCATCAGGGGGTTGAGGAGTTCCCCCCTGTCACTCACAGAGTAGGGCAGATTGGGGAGGTGGGGCACCGCCCCCTGTCACACTCAAGCCAGGGTCGATGGGGAGGTTATGGCTCTACCCCATCACACACAGAGCAGGGCCCGTGGGAGGGGTGGGGGTTGTGGCGCCGCCCTCTATCACCCACAGAGCAGGGCCAATCAGGGGGTTGGGGCACCACCACTCTCACACTCAGGGCAGGGCCGATGGGGAGGTTATGGCTCTACCCTGTCACACACAGAGCAGTGCCCTTGCTGGGGGGGGCGGGGGGGAGGTGGTTGGGGCACTGCACCCTGTAACACACAGAGCTGCAGGGCGATCAGAGGTTGGGGAGCTCTCCCGTATCAGGCACAGAGCAGGGCTGATCAGGAGGTTGGGGAGCCTTCCCCTGTCACACACAGAGCCGCTGGGTGATCAGGGGTTTGGGCGCTGCCCCCTGTCACACTGATCCCGGTGCCGGGAAGCCTCTCGGCTCCGCTGATCCCGGTGCTGGGAGGCATATTACCCTTTTACTATACAGGCTAGAGGCCTAGTGCATGGGTGGGGCTGGCTGGTTTGCCCTGAAGGGTGTCCTGGATCAGGGTGGGGATCCCCACTGGGGTGCCTGCCCAGCCTGGGTGAGGGGATGATGGCTGTTTTCAGCTGGTCACACACCCTTCAGGGTTGGGGTCCCCACTGGGGTGCCTGCCCAGCCTGGGTGAGGGGCTGAGGGCTGTTTGCAGCTGGTCACACACCCTTCAGGGTGGGGGTCCCCACTGGGGTGCCTGGCCAGTCTGGGTGTGGGGCTGAGGGCTGTTTTCAGGCTGGTGGGTGACTGAAGCTCCCAACCGCTCCTTTTTTTCTTTTTTCTTTTTTTAATTCTGGGCCAGCTTTAGCTCTGACGCTCCAGCTCTTAGGCCTCCGCTGCTGAATGTAGGTAATTGAAACAATGTATATATAACTCCAGCTCTGACTCCAGCTCTGAGATCCCAGCTTGCTGAAAGCTGGTTTCTGGGTTGTTGTTTTTTTTAGCTTCTATATTTGTTAAAATATTTCAAACTGCAGGCTCAGAGGCCTGCAAGGCAGGTGGGGAACGTTGGTTTCCTCTGTCACTGAAGCAAGCAAGCCTCATGTTAGTTTCAAGCTGCCTGGCTGCCGGCTGCCGTCTTGGCTGACAGTTAATTTGCATATCTCCCTGATTAGCCAGTGGGAAGGGTAGCGGTTGTATGCCAATTACCATGTTTCTCTTTTATTAGAATATATATATATATATATATATATATATATATATATATATATATCAGAGCGGAAGAGAGAGGGAGAGAAAGATAGAAACATCAATGATTAGAGATGCTCATTGATTGGCCACTTTCTGCATGACCCCCACTTGGCATCGAGCCCACAACCTGGCATGTGCCCCCACCGGGAATTGAATCATGACCTCCTGGTTCATAGGTCAAAGCTCAACCACTGAGCCACACTGGCCGAGCCATTAATCTCTTTATATAGTTTTCAAAGTAGTTAAAAATCTCAATTATTTTCTGACTCATTTGCTTATGTAGAGGGAACAATGCCTAAAAGTTTCTCCAATGGTCTTTGAATGGTACAGACCTTCCAGACAGCCCAGTAAGAAGCCTTACTTCATGTTCTCACTTACTCCTTTTGAATAATATAAAATGAACCTGTGCTCAGCTTCTGCCAAGACAATGCATAGAGGACTACCAGTGTTCCCTGGGAATCATTACTTTGTTTTGGTTTGCTTGGGTTCAGACCCCTTGAGATGGCCCTTGAGTTTCAGGTTCATTTAAACTGTTGAGATGGGCCTGTTTCCCATCTGCAACCATAAAATTGCTTTGAATTTCTCCAAACTCGGCCCAGGTTTGCTGAAAATTCATCTAAGAGTTGGCTAGGGTTCACTGAGAGGTTTGCAGATCTGTTTGATTATTTAGCTGTTCAGAAACCCAATGTCCAAGATGCCAGGTGAGAATTTCACCTGGTTGGAAATTCTCTCCTCTGGAGGCACTTCCTTGCTACTCAAGTCCAAACTTAATGGTTGCCTTTTTATTTTTTCCTTTAAAGAGTTAAGGTCTCTGAAAGGAGAATACATGTCTTCAAATCTCAACATGCCTCTTGAATTTTCCCCCTAATAAATAGGAAAAACATTCCCTTATCAAAACCTTCTTGTATAGAACATGTGTCTGTATTTCTTCTTAGGGTCTCCTTTTTCATTGAGAATTACTTAGATGTAGTTTCTACTTGACCCTGATGTCAGTTAAAAGTTAGCAAATGAGAGTGAAATTGAAAATATTTTTATTTCAAAATCAGAGACTAAACAGTGCGGGGGCGGGGGGAGTGGTTCATGTGAGTGGGCATGAGTGCATGTGTGCAGTGGCATGCTTAAAGGTGAAATAATGAAAAACAATACATTTTTGTGTTATAGAGGGGCTATGAGACAGTTTCTGTTGAAGTGGTTGGTCATAGATGTAATAACTGCAGTTCCAAAATTTGAGAAGATGTAGTATAATTTAAAAATTTGTCTTTTTAAATACATTTTAGAGACAGTGACCAGATTCATTTTTCCTCCTCCTTCATTCTTCACCAAGCCTTTCTAAATTTAGCTTAAACTCAGATACTTTAGAAGGATTTGTATCTGATTTGGAAACATTGTTATCATTATTTTAAAACATACTCTTAACTTTTAATAATTTTTGAATTGCTACTGATCAGCTGTTGCCTATCCATACCCAGAGCTATGCAATAGCTAAAATGGAAACCATACTTAGGATTTAAAATTCATTTGAAATGATGATGGCTAACATTTTTAAAGATCATTTTGAAGGAACGCTAATAAAATTCAACTCTAATAGTACTAAAGTCTATTTTTACACTTCTACCAAAAAACTCTAATGCAGGTGACATTGCTGTATTTTCTTCACTGCCCAATAATAACTCAATGGATAACATGAGGAAATAGGACAAAACAAACAACAAGAAAAAATATAGAAGGCAAGGTAATAAACTAGATGGATAAGAAATTATCTTATTTATTTTTCCTGGCACATAAAAACCACTTGGGTCATGATAAATGTGTTTATAACATAAGACTATAATACACACACACATTGATAAAATGTTACAGCTTGTCCTGGTGAATACTCCAACTACACCTGGAGACACCTTTTAGAAGTTTCATAAGTTTGGTAATTTTTATCTTCTCCATGAAACTTAGAAGAGTTTCCTACTTACAATCTGCATATTAGTTACAATGATTCGACTTTATATTTAACTACCAAACCAGGGCACACTCTATGAAGTCATAGTCTTCAATTGTAGTTCTGATTTTGGAGGAAAAGTATTTTTTGTGGTATGATGATTTTCATGTTTTGGCCTCACCATAAGCAGCCAGTGGAAGCATCAATGACTAGATTCCATGTCTTTGTCAAACCTCAGTGAATTGTTCTCAGGCATTTTTTGTAAGTTAATAGGAGTGATCTAGGCTTTTCATTCTTGATCTGGAAAGTAATCAGTGCTCTTTTGGCTTACACGATGCTCCCCAAATAAATGTAGCCTCATTTAACCTGTTTCCAATTTAACCACTTTGGGGTACATGTTACCCAGAGGAAGACAACCCACAATATTTGGTTAGTCCTTTATTTTTATTTTAACTACTCCAGGAAAAAATTAATAAGATTCATACCTCAAAAATGTATGTGTAAAAATTTATGTTTCTGAATAAGCTTGTTTCATGGCAATACTTCCAGAAATTCTAAGAAGAAAAATAAACAAGTTTCCTAGAAAACAAAGGTTTAACTTAAAGGTGGTTTTATAGTTTAGGAGATTTTGTTTGCATATAAAAACTCAAAGGGCCTCTAGTTTTGCAGACCTTTTAATAGTTTTATACATTCATTTACTTATTATTTCTCTAGTCATTCAGCTTTATTATTTACCCATAAACTAGTCAAAATTATGGGCTGAATTGTACCCTCCCCTCAAAATGCTTATGTTGAAGTCCTAATCCCCATTCCTTTAGAATGACTGCATTTGGAGACAGGCTCCTTAGAGAGGTAATTAGATTAAAATGAGGTTATGAGTGTGGACCCTATTCCAATATAACTGGTGCTCTCATAATAGGAAGAGGGAATTCAGACACAGACACATATACAGGAAAGGTAATGTGAGGAGACACAGAGAGTAGTTGGCCACTCATAAACCATCAGGAGAGGCTTGGAAAGATCCGTCCCTCAGAAGTAGCCAACCCTGATGATACCTGAGCTAAGACTTCTAGCCTCCAGAATTGTACAAAAATAAAATTATATTATTTAAATCATTCAGTCTGTGATACTTTGTATGACAGCCCTAGCTAACAAATACAATCAATGAAAATTCATTGAACAATCAACTACACAGAAGGTTAACTATTCTAAATTATATATAGAATTCAAAGAAGACTTAAAGAGACAAGGATATCAAACATAAGTCTATAAAAATGAGATAATGGAGGGGAAAATCAATTGGTGGGGAGTGGAAGGAAAGCAATGTTTGCAGAATATGTATAGATAGCAGCTCTCTGAAAGTTGTTTTATGTGGGTCATCAGATGTAGATAGAACACAGCAGCTGGAAAGTTCACAGGGTCCCAATAATACCTGTCAATGCAGAATATCTCTTAGCTGGCACCTCAGAGAAGTACAGTAATGCTTGCTAAATGTCTCTTCTGTTTCCTTAAAGATGAAAGAAAATTTAGGGTGAGCAGGGAGGTGCTTGGGAGTATTCGTCCCCTCAGGCCCCGTGACATCTGCTTGGAGGCATCTTCCAACCAGCTGTAAGATGTAGGTGACCTTGAAGACCCTAGCTGAAGAGTTTCTACTGACTTAATAGAAATAGACAAGGAACAAAGGATAGAATTAAGCACAAAATCGGTTCATTTTTCTCAGACTTTTCAATTTATAAACATTACTAATTCTCAGCTATTTTAAAAAATTATTTATATACCAATTTCTGGAAAACTGGGGGAAAATACGTAGAATATCAAAGCCCAGATATATGTATTCCATGAACAGCCAACGTGTGTGACCTTGTTCATATAAAATTTACTTCTTTAGAAATCATTGAAAGTCTCTTGCTGAGACTTCTTTACGGCCTATTGTAAGACCCTTCATCAAGCTGCACTCCATCCTGCTGCCCAGCGCTTCCTCACTGTCCCTGTTCCTGGCTATTAATATAATGCTTCACTGAAAACTAAATGTTTTCTTTTTTCCTTCAGCATAAAAATTGAGGTCATGGTTTCACTATTTGAAAAATCCCAAATTCAAGCTGAACCTGGATTTCAGTTACACTCCCATGTTTAAACATTTTTTTTTTTTACAGAAAATGCTTTATTGCCACTGATTCAAAGCCACAAACATGCTTTGAATCCAACTCAATATATTTCTTATTTGTTTCTGATTTTCTTTTTTTTCCTTTTAATTATTATTAGAAGGTATAAATTTCCAGGAAAGGTTGGCCCTGACAAGGCTCCATTATTTGCACATGACAAGGTTTATCAAAAACAGTTGGATTTTTCTAAGAAGCCTTTTATGTTTCCTCCATAAAATATAAATAAATGAAAAGGATTAGACTGAGGAAACGGAGTATAATTCATCACCAATGTGGAACATAGTCAACCGGTTGCAGATGGATAAACTGAAGAACTTGTGATACTGCTCCAGGCCAGAAAGCCCCCTTGCCTGTGCCAATCAGATGTCTTTAACTTTAGAAAGAAACAGGGTCTGTTTTGTGGTTTGTGATGTCATCATAATTTATTAGCCTCCTTTTGTTTTTTAGTGGTTAGTATATACGTCTAAAACTGCTTTTGACTCTTGAAAATCTATCATATTTTATCATTGACCTGAAACTCTAGTAAAAAGCTCCTCCTCTCTCTCTCTCTCTCTCTCTCTCTCTCTCTCTCTCTCTCTCTATCTCTCTCTCTCTCTCTCTCTCTCTCTCTCTCTCTCTCTCCTCCTCCTCCTCCTCCTCCTCCTCTCCTCTCCTCTCCTTCCCATTCCCCAAAACAGAAAAATAAAACATTACAAAAACATACAAATCAGCGAGCACTACAAGGCCAGTGGCTCTTAGCTGGATAAAACACCATGTTTAACAAATTTTATGTTTCAAAATCAATAATTGCTAACTAAGAAAAACACTCACTTTTATGTGTATAAATGCAACTTATTGTTACCCAAACAAAATCAAATATTTTAGCCTGTTTAGCTTAAAACATAATAAGATCACTTTGGCTTATATAACTGTCTTTAATCCCGTCTCCACTGCTCACCATGCAGCCTCATTCTTAGTGAAATAGAAATTCATGGCACAATTTCCCCCTAAAATCTGTCTGAACTTTCAGAAATAAGAGACTTTTCAAGTCCCATATTCTTTCCCTGAACTTCCATTTCTATCTAATAATAATAGAGTGCTTTATAACATATAAATCACATTTTCTGTTTTAAAATGACCTTCTCCATGACCTTTTTGTCTCTGCCTGTCAGCACATATTCTTCTAGTAATAATAAGCTCTAGCCAGGAACAAGTACTCAAAATTAGACTGATTCCAGGAACTGCCCTTATGAAGAATGGAATATAGCTCATTTTGAAGTTAAATAATTTAATTTTCCCCAAAAGCACACGTAAACTTGTGGTGTCATTTTAAAAAGAGAAAAGTTTACTGATAGTTTGGAAAAGGAGAGAAAAATAAGCCAATATTTCAGAAAGCCCTCTGAAAATGATCATCCAAGTATACTTTTATCATTTTTTGTTAAAACTGAACTGGGACTTCATTATTTTCTTTTAATTCCAGCGCAGTTCTTAGAAGCCGCAGGAAATTAGAACCTTTGTCTGCTATCTTTTTAAACTGGAATTTTTTTGATCCCAGAATTCTTTAAATTTAAAATACTTTACTATAATAATTCACTTTAACAGGACACTTTTTATAGTGAACTGGCACTTTTTCCTATGTATTAGCACTCAATTACAAAGCTTTAGTGCAAACACCACAGGCACACAATTTTATAATTTTAATATTTTTCCAATAAAATAACCTGCTTAATGGCTGTCACAACTATATATATATTTATATGAAAAAAAGATAAAACTGAGCTCTTAGAAGTTAGCCCAAAATATTTGAAACTTTCTAATAATAAATGGAGAGCCATTTTCCTCCCTTTCAAGGAAATTATTTCATTTCCAACAACTGGTTTAAATTTTATATAAATTTTATTTCAGAGTAAATCATAATAAAGAAGCAGCTTTCTTCTATTAGGTCAATTTACATTTCAACCTATTCTACATTCAAGGTTGTCTTGTAACTGTGAGCTAATTGCTTTTACCTAAATACACAGTTTGAGAGTCATGGGAGATCAAGAGTGCAGTGTCCCAGTATATAAATGACTTCCCTGCTGCTGGAAGTGTTTTGGATACTCCTATCAAATAGAAGCATGGAACAGGCTATCCCATCTCAGAGGGAAGGTGCGGGAGGGTGGGTAGGTGGGAAGAGATCAACCAAAGAACTTGTACGCATATATGCATAACCCATGGAGACAGACAATAGGGTTGTGAAGGCCTGGGACAGGGTTGTGGGAAATTATTTTAGAAAAAGAAGTGGAGCCCTGGCCTGTTTGGCTCAGTGGATAGAGTGTCAGCCTGTGGTCTGAAGGGTCCCAGGTTTGATTCTGGTCAAGGGCACATGTCCTGGTTGGAGGCTCAATTCCCAGTAGGGAGCATGCAGGAGGCAGCCAATCAATGGTTCTCTCTCATTTTTGATGTTTCTATCTCTCTCTCCCACTTCCTTCCTCTTTGAAATCAATAAAAATTTGTTTAAAAAAAGGGAAATGAAAGAGAAACAGTGGCTGCCTACAAGATCACAGAATCATAAAGTGTCAGCCCCAGCACAAATCTTAGAGATCATCCACATCAGCATCACCCAGAATGTTCCCAAGAATATAGGTAAATCTACCACAATAAGGAGGAATGTGAGTCAAGGATCTGGAGAGATCTATCATGCTGTGTCTCCTCATGGATTATCACATTCCACACTAACACATAATGGGCACTGAGATGTTTCAAAGGAAAGCAGCCCATCTATTTACCTGTGTTGAATCCAATGTTTACCCATTTAATTGTACATGAAAAGCTTTGGGAATCCTCCCATCTTTTTATTGTATTAACAATTAATTTGCTAGGAGCAGTATTCTGTGGGACACTAGTTTAAAATGCATCATTTTGATAATAATAAAACAAAGCTCAGAGAAATCAAATATTAGTTCCAAGATCTCATACAGAGCAACTCTAGAACCCCAGTCTCTAATTTTCACATTCACTTGCTGGACACCTTAAAAAAAAAAAGACTAATTAACACAAGTGAATTCATTGCATGTGACTTGCCTATATCCTTGTTTTGACTGTTAGAGATTTCCTCATGGCAAGCATTTTATCTGGGTACCCATGGGCTATAGGCCATATGAATGATCACGGAATTGTGGAAACCTCAGCCTTTCGATACATTCTATCCAGTCACACACAAAGACACATGGCTATACTCACCGGTAAGATGAGTGCAATAGAAGATAAAAGACCCAAAGTCATATGCTTAGACCCTGCCTTTAATAAATATTATCCTAACATCTGGTTCATTGGCTGAGATCTGCTGGGTATTTTCAAGTGGAACTGGCATCTCATTTTCTTTCTCTGGTGGTTATGACATTTTGGGAAGCACAGACTGTGGGTAAGGTTCTTTCTTCTTCTCTTACATCTGTGTATAACTTTGACTTCTCTCAGATAATAGTGAGTGAGCTCACAAGTCAACCCCATTGCTCAAAGTGTAGAGTACAGAGATCTGGAGATACTAACTACTCTGGCATGGGATTTGCTGTGAGACGAAGTTCAAAGGGAACCACTGATGGATTAGAAGAACTCTTAATGGTGAGCAGAGAGAAGCTGCCAACAATTTTGGGGCCATGATACTCACCACTGTCCTGGTTGTCCCTATCAGCAACTTTCATCTGAGTTCTTTGAATGTCCACAAGGGGCCAGGTGGGAGATACTCAAGATCTATAGAATCCTTAGGGTTGAATTTAAAAGGAGGATGAATTGGCAGGTGGGAGTTGAGTTACAGAGCTGTACTCTCTTGTTTGTGTCAGCAGCAAGCTATTCTTCTTTGTCTCTGTCTCAGAGACAAACTGCAAGCCCCAGGCCTATTAAAAACTGTGACGGCAGAACCATAAAGAACTCTGTGGAGGAAAGAGGCGTGGAGCTTCTTTTCCTTATGGAAGTGATTGTTGATCAAATCACCAGGGTTGAACACAGAAAAACAACACAGAAAACTTCTATGGATCCTCAATCATCTGTGGTACTGTTTCCCTTCAACACCAGCTTTAAATTTCTGCAGGATGTGGCCTTTTCTTTATTATTTTTCCTTTTAAGTCAAAACTCCAGTGTGTGCTCCTCAATGTATAATTTGCATACTAACCACCTGGGGCTCTTGTTGAAGAGCAGGTTCTAAAAATTCAGGGGGCCTAGGCTGAGGCCTGATATCTGCATTTCTAAAGCTCCGGGGTGGTGCTGATGCTACTGGTCAGCCACCACATTTGGAACATCAAGGCTCCAACATATTATAATCATGGCTGAGTTGCTATCATTGTTAGGGTTACACATTTGTAAGACAATTATTGAGCTGCAGATTGAATTCTCAAATAGTTGTTTTGAGTTAGTATTAAAAGTAGGGAGGTCACTCTTCTATAGCAGGAAGAATCTTATGGGGATGATTGAATGAAAGGAGAACATTTCAGTTCAATCACTTCCCTTCATTTATCATCCTAGCTTATGAGCCAGCTCCTAAATAGTTCCACTAAAAATGAATGATAAAAAGAACACCATCACGGGCAGGTTTTAAGTGCCACTTGCCTGAACTTTTGCTCTCCTCTGAAAACTAATACAGATATTATACCCCAAGGGCACCTCAGAGCTCTATTTTTTGTCAGCTTCACCTTTGCCAGACAGGGCCAAATATCAGAAGGGAAATTAGGTCAACATTCCAATGAGTTTTGTACATTTTTGAAATTTGATCCATTTTGATTCACTTTAGGCAATATAAAGGTTAAGCTCTGCATTTGCAAAGTACAGTTCAATCATGATTACTTTTCCTCTCTGGTCATCTTATAGATTTATTCCAAGAGGCTCACTCAATCTCTTTATTTTGAACAATTAAGCAAAGTTTTCAGAAACCAAACAGTGCATGTGGCTGATTAAGTCATTGAATTAGCCTGATTTTTTTTTTTTTTAACTTTTGTAACAAAGAATAGAAACAGTGATGGAAAGTCTCAGAACTTCTAAGAATCAGTGATAAATATGGCCTTAATATTTGCCAAGAAATAGCCTAAGACTCAAGGCCTTCTTCTTGTGTGCCAATGCCAACCTAATGAGCCAAATCTGAAATAACTTTCAAG
Source organism: Myotis nattereri (assembly GCF_964212035.1). NCBI lineage: Eukaryota > Metazoa > Chordata > Mammalia > Chiroptera > Vespertilionidae > Myotis > Myotis nattereri. The sequence continues at coordinate 23,973,506 of NC_138082.1, forward strand.
ATCTGCTCTCATAAAGTCTCTGATTATCTTAGGTGGGATCAATTGTTCCTCCCCACTCTTATAGCACTTTAAAGTGAGGTTGTTGTGTACATTTTTGCCTCTTTTTCTAGATTATAAGCTGCTTGGGAAATGCATCCTCTTCATCCAGGCATCTTTCAGAGAACCTAGCCAAAAACTTACACAAAGAAAGGACCTCACTATGGTGATCACCAGAGGAAAAGGGTGTAGAGAAAGTTAGAAGAGGGAATAGGAGGCATAAATGGTGATGGAAGCAGACAACTTGGAGTGGTGAACACAATACAATATACAAATGATGTATCATAGAATTGTACACCTAAAACCTATGTAATTTTATTAACCAATGTCACCCCAATAAATTCAATAAAAATAAAAAAGAATGGGTCTTAAAATGTTTATTGAATTCAAGCTTACTCCCAAAGCTATTTTAAACATATTTCTGATTTGGTATAGAGAGAAATGGCTTTGAGTTTAACAAAATATAAAGTAAGATAAATCTAAAATAATATTCTTTACATAAAATTCTATTGTTTTCTATTTAGAAAAGATCTTAGGGAGTTTTTTAATCAAGATAAAAACTTTCCAAACTGATCCAAAGTGATTGAAAAACCGTTAAAGAGGAGAACAGTGGAATTGTAGGGTGAGGCTCTTTCTAGGGAAGAGAAAGAGGAAAAATAATACTTACAATTTTCATGGGTTCCTTGAATATTTAAAATTAGGCCAATGAAATTAAAGAAAACTACACTGACAACTTCTATTAAAAGGTGTGGTGACTTTACTTTTCATTATCATCTTTATTAAAATATTAGATATAATTATATACTGAGAAAAAGTATAAACACCTGTGACATTATTTCCTTTATTATTTTTTTGTGTGAAAGATCTATAATTTTGTTAACCAATGTCACTCCAATAAATTCAGTAAAAGGAAAAAGTAAATAAAAACTATAACCTTGTAATATTTTAATAGTGATCCAAATAAAGGATTCTTATTGCTACCAATGTGAGCTCTGTTTCAAAAATCAAACTTTGTTCAAATACAAAAAGTGCATAGTGAGTATTGGGTTCCAACAAAGTATAGTAGAGTTTGTTTTAGTGGAATTGTAACATTAATCACAATGGGTATTTTAAACATAAATATTTGTCTGAGTTCTCTTACCTTGCCTTCTCTTTTTACTCAGCTGTCACAAACAACAAATTCCCAAATACCCTCACCTAACTTTGTTTTTTTATTGTAGTGGATACATTTTTATTTTTATTATTTTTAAATATATATATATATATATATATATATATATATATATATATATATTCTTTATTGTTTAAAGAATATATATATATATAAGTCTCCTTTTTTCCCCATTGACCTCTCCCCAGCTACCCCCACACCCAGTACGTGCCCAACCAAAGGACTTGTATGCATGCATATGAGCAAAACCAATTGACACAGATGGTGGTGGGGGGTGTGAGGGCACGTGCCCCACCTAACTTTAATCTCCTTCTCCTTCTCCTCCTCCTCCTCCTTCTCCTCCTCCTCCTCCTCCTCCTCCTCCTCCTCCTCCTCCTCCTCTTCCTCCTCCTTCTCCTCCTCCTCCTCCTCCTCCTCCTCCTCCTCCTCCTCCTCCTCCTCCTCCTCCTTCTCCTTCTCCTTCTCCTTCTCCTTCTGCTATATGCTTACAGGTGGGGCAAAACTAGATTTACAGTGGTTCATATAGAAAATCATACAATACTTAATAAATAATCATACAAAAATAAACTCTCTGTCTTGCATATTAACAACTATAAACCTACCTTTGCCAAACCCTGTATAATTTCTTGAATTCACTACTAAAAGGAAGCATTTGCTTTAATATAATTGTGTTAGTCTTTGAAATAACACAGCTTGTCTTTAATTCTCATATTTTTTTTCATCTTTGAGGGTTTTTGACATGAATAGAGAAACAAAGTGACATGAACACTTCAAATGTCCTAAAATATTAAAACAAACAAACCTTTCAATAATCCGCAAGTTAGATATCCGTAAGGAAACTTACTTCTGGGTAAAGTATGACCTCAGAGCTGTAAACCCTTACCTTCTAAGGGTGTAAAACAAATTATAAAAGACTAGGCCTAAATCCTGAAGGTGTTAAAACAAGTTTATGTCCTAAGAATTGGTTTTATTTCTGCACTGAGTCATTAATGTAGCCTCATTTTACCTACTGAGATAGTTCTTCAGTAAGAACTGCTTAATGACATCATCATTAACTTGCTTTTTATTTAATCTTTTCAATATGTTAGTTTTTATAGGGTAAAGGTTACATTTAGAAACTTGTTAGGATCAGAATCCACTGATATTCTTTTTTGGACAAACCTTGCTGTAGATATCTTTTTATATTGGGAGAACTGTGTTACTCTTTTTACTTTACTTTACCTTTTCCCTCTCAGTCTGGAGAGAATAAACAGCTGTCATTTACACAATTTTGTGATATTGAAGTTTATGAAACATGCCTTATAAATAAACTTATTGAAAAGTCTTTGAGAAGCAATAAAGCTTTGCTCTGATTCTTGAGTCTAAACCAGTGCCAAGATGATTTACAACCAACCTCAGTTGAAAGCCACTGCAGTTTTGTTGGTTCTCTCATTTAAGAATTTTGTAAAGCTCATATTCATATTCAGAGTTGAATAACAAAGCTTGTTAAGATCCTTGCATGTAGAAGTTGTGCTGAATAACTTATTTAAGCCACTGCCATATTTATTGCACCACTGAAAACCTGGCATTTGTAAATATTTCTTATTTTTATGGGGTGATTATAGGGTGCTATGCCTTACACAAAATTCTCTTACAAGATTTTTCTATTCATTGGCTAATACGTAAAGTATTTGGCATTCTTATTTTTCTTTTAGAACTCAAAAGAACAAAATAAAATAAAAATAAAAAAGGAACACAAAGACATTTCCAAACTAATAATATACTCAAAATGAAAAGTTGCTGAGTTCTTTTAATATCTAAGTTGATGAAATTCTTTGAAAACTGGTGGGTTTGCTAGCCTCTCTCAATAGAAAAAGCACATTCAGAAAACAGTTTGAATTGACCCAAGTTAAACTTCAGTCAAAACATAAAGGATTACATACTATCCACTGTGAAATGCTGCCTGGGATTCCCATAACTACAAATACAACATAAGCCTTGATCTCATCGCAGGGACAACATCTTCAGACTGAAGGGAGAGTCCTGAATAACCAGCATTCATAAAGTGTCTAGCAATTTAGAGCATTTCATGATATGAGACAAACACAAATCGGTTCAAAAAGTATCTATAACTTCGCATTTTTTCATAAAAACATTTTTTTCTGAGTATTTATTTTCAAGATACTATTTTTCTTTTGAGATAATTATCATAGAATATACTTTTTCATAATTTTATAGTCTAGAATTATGTATTTTTCATTTTCTCAATTATGTACATGTTATATTTATTCAAATTTATACTATATTGATTGTGCATATGTATATAGACAAACACAGGTTGACCCATGACCAAGAAGGAAAGAAACCGAGAAAAATCTTTATTTCCTCTCCTACTCACTGATGTTCCTGCTGTGCTTTCTGATCAACAAAGCCAACTAGGAGTCAGAGGGAAGGGAGCCCCATTAGTGCAGTCCGTGGACATTAATTTCCCAAGGTCCAGAGCAGAATGGAGAAGAGTTAAGAATGGAACTGGAGATCAAAGACTATGCTGTACAGTTTGATTAAATATAGTAGTTTTTACCCAAAATAGGAAAATCCATAGAGAAAAGAAGCAGATTAGTAGCTACCAGGGGGTAGAGGTCTGGGCAATGGGCGATAAATTCTCAATGGGATTTCCTTTTGGGGATAATACAAAAATTCTGGGACTGGATTGCAGTTCCAGCGATGGTTGCACATCATTGCAATAATTAGGATGGTTAATTTTATGTGTTTTTCCACCATTTAAAATAAATAATTATTCCTATAGGAAAATTCAAAATAAAAAGTGGTTAGTTCCTCTACCTCAGATGTAAAAGACAATTATGTATGGCATTTGTTTTGAAAATTTAAAAGAACATTTGTTTTAAGGGGGGCAAATCGACCGAACTAATAAAGTTCCAATGAAATGGACACAAGCCCAAGAGCAATCCTGTTGACCTAATTAAAAAACATTTGCAAATTTGTTAAACCTTTACAGAAGTTCATGTGCATATTTCAACCTTAGAAATTTACTTTGAAAATATAGCTATTCTTCCTAATCTGTACCTTCTCTACCAATTTTCAGTGGTGGCAAACCAGTCATTTCATTGACGTGTTCTTAGAAGCTTTAGAACTCATTAGTTGGCTTTACTGTGGGGATAGAGAGATTAAAAATATTTGAGGACTAAGCTCCAATGTACATGAACTTAATTGTGGTTTAAAGCAACTAAATAAAAGTACCTAAGTATAAGGCTTTTTATGGCTCACATGAGGAAATGATTCCAAAACCACTGTTTTCTCTAACAAGGAATTCCTTCAGTGTATTTTGGAAACAATTCTATAAATGTCAGTATGCTTTATGCTAATTCTTCATATACAATGCATTAATTTTATGGGGATTTAAATCACTAGGTTTTATTATTCTTTTTACATTGTGTGCTTCTTTGAGAAGAAACATGACTCCTTGATTTATCTTTATACAATGCTTTAATTGTTGAACGGTATAGGGTTTTTAATAATAGGTCAGATGCCTTCAGAATCTAGTCTGCTGATAACTTTTGTTAGGTGCCAAAACTCAGACCCCCTTCTGAGTATAATATGTCTTAATTAGATCAATAGTGTTTTCCTGATTGGGAGATGGTTTTAAATGGCTTTAAAGTCTCTTCCTTGGCTAACATTTTTGAATGCTTAAACACACACACACACACACACACACACACATGCACACACACACACAAATACACACACAATATCATTGAATATTGAATTCTTACAACACTCCTATAGACAGGGCAAGTGTTTTCCCTGTTTTTTAGATGAGGAATTGAGGCTTAGAGAGATTATGGGACTTGCTTATGACCAAGCCAGGATTTAACACTAGTTCTTCTGATTCTAAAATGCCAAAATACCACACCATCAAATCTAGAATTGTATCCCATACAGATGAATAAACTTTCTCTGTCTGTATTCTGGGGAGATAAACCTATCATATTAAAAAGTTTCCTTTTAAGCTTTAAACTCTGGATCAAAAGATTAGTTTCAACTAATTTATTGCACTAAATTAAAGGAGACTAATAAGTGTGGATTTAGTTTGCCAGCCTGTCTCCTTCAGATGGACAAAGTTTGACTTCAGTGAATTATGAATGTTACTATCTTTTAACAGTATTTACACTAACATGATTTACTGTTTGTTAATCATTGCAAAATATTAATCACTGCTTGAATTTTAGTGTATGTCCTCTGACTGTTGTACTATTTTCCTTTTTACAAAATGTACATTTTGTTTCCACCTAAAAATATATTGGCAACATTTTATTTTAACAATACATAATATACTGATATATTTGATGATCCTATATGTTTTATATTGTTTCATTAAAATGTGTTCTAATTTCCTTAACACATTTCCTCTTGCTGGCCCTTTCAGTTATTTTATTTTACTTCTTTTTTTTCAGAGAAATAAATTTTGATATCAAAATCTTCCTAGGCTACAAACCTGCAAATGAAATTACTGGTAAAAGAGTTTGGACCTTTTTAAAACCTTTGAAAATTTTACCAAGTTTTTCCCAGAAGTGCTATGAAATTTACACTATAAATACAGAGCCTGAGATTCTCTAATCCCCAATCTCCTTGCCAATATTTTCAAAATTTTAATTTTTTCCAATTTGAGAATTGAAAATTATTTCTTTTTATTGGTATATTTTTAATCTTCTAGTGTATAATAAAGATGATAAGCAATATTGAGCATATAAGGAGATAAATATATTTAATTATATATTTATCAAACACATTCTCTTTGGTATTTTTAAGGACAATGCAGTGGAAATAATTCTTAGAGTATAGTAAAACCTTGAGCTTATAAGGGAACTATAATACAAATTTTGATTTCAAAGAGACTTTTCTTCATCTCTACAGTCTTAGATTTTTAGCTTTAGATGCTGACTGCCTTTGAACCAATTAACCCTGAGTAGGCTAAACGAGACACATAGTTTCCAGGGACCCACTCTTGTGGACAGGAGCCATGCTGTTGTGATAAATGGCAATATTAGCCCAGTTTCTTTTCCTTGCCCCCAACCCACACCCTGTGCCATGCAACTTTGCAGTGACTTCTTGCTGTGGATAAAATTATGGGTTGTGCTCCACGTTTATCATCAATGTCAACTACTGCCCTGCTTTGGCCAATGGGATATTAACAAGATGCAAGTAAAGGCTTGAAATGTGCTTGCCTTCAGGCTTATTCTCTTGTACCTCTGACATTACCATGACAACACACCAGGGCTAGCTTGTGGAAGGATGAGAGATGGTGGCACAAAAATAGGTTTATAGTTGTGAATACATGAAACACAGAGCTTATTCTTATATTTCATTTATTAATTGTTGTAGTATTTATTTGCATTACAAGTGTAAACCTACTTTTGCCAACACCTGTATATGGATCAGAGTAATCCCAGTTTTCTGAGTTGACAGCCAGCTGACACTGAAACATCTGAGGAAGCTCAATTAGATCAGCATAGCCACTTACCCAACCTATAGCTTTCCCCAGGCATATGAACACAAATTTATTGTTATAAACCATTGATGTTTTATGGCTGTTTTTTATTATATGGCATTATTATGGCAATAGATAACTGTGACAGCCATCCTTAGAAATTATTTTTTTTAATGTTTAAAAAGATGGTGTTGTGAGCTGAGCAAACATCCCAAAGCAATGTATTATATGCCTGCTGTGTGTGTGGTTTTTCACAAAAACTTATAAAGTAAGTATAAAAATGCCAGATTTTAATTTATAGTAGTTTCAGTAGATGTATAGAAGGGTGACACCTGGGATGAACATGCATTGGATGTTCAAGGTTAATCAACTACACCTGGAACCAGAGCAAGATGCTCCCCAGTGCCCAAATAATCTCACAGTAGTAAAATGAGCTTTTGTATAAGAACTAAATAAATATTTTTAAAGGATTAAATCACATACAGTTAAGCTTTTGGACATGAAACTCTTGAACAGATATTGATGCCCAAGGCATTTTTCTTTCACATGGCTTTTGTAGCTTTAAGTCACATTTTCTAAAAATAGTAAGATATCAATCCATAAATGTTCACCTTCTCTCATTACTTTAAACCCCTCCATTCCCCACAAACTTCAAGTCCTGACCACTTGCCTGAACTTCAGACAAATGTATTCAATTGCCTGCTAGACATTTCTAACTGGAGGTCTGTTAGGCACCTCCCACTCAACATATCCAAAAAGAAATCCACTATTTTTCACTGAAAACTGACATTTGGATTTCCTGTCTCTCTGAATGTCTCCACCCATCACCACACCAAGACTTAAGAGTCATTCTTCATCCTTTCTTTCCATCAGCTTCTTTATAACTTCCAAACCTTACAATGACTAAGGTGGTCCACATATTTACAGAAACTATTCATCACAATTTGCTTGGCCAGCAGGAGCCCTGCTATTTGTATTTTAGTAATCCATATTGATCACTAAAATATCAAAGCCATTCATTTTTCACGATGATCTGGTTGGAATTACAACACAGCCCCAGAGTAGAAAAATGTGAGGTTCTATTTTTAAATAATAATGTCAAAGCATTATTTGTTTTAATGTTCCTGCCTCCGTGTAGGGTTTTGAGAACAGCCTTGTGGAAAACCCCAGGATTTTCCATCTTCTGTCTCCAAAAACTACTCAATCCTTTCAAAAATAATTCCCTTTTCATTGCAAGGGTTAAAGGGGAAAACAGGGATTGAAAAGTTAAAAGACACCAACAGTTATCTGTCCTGAGACTCTTGAAGAAATTGTTAATGCTTAAATGTTCCATGCTTTTCAGTGGCCTGGTGCCTGAACTTAAACAGAACTTCAATAAAAGACATACAGAAAAAAAAATAAATGGAATGAAATCTAAGGAGCTTGGCAATTATGGTAGAAATGTTTACCTAAAGAGGAAAAACTAAACATCAAAATTTAAATCCTTTTTTTATTATAAAATATAAAGGGACTGAAAGTTTATCTCTAGAATGCATTGGGCAAATGAAATGCACATGTGTTGAATATACACTGATTTTCCCCAAATAATGAATCTGCCATGTGGTTTATTCAACTCTGCTCTTGGTGTGAAACCCTGAGTGCACAGTATGGACAGCCTTGAAGAATCCAAGAAGCTGAGCATATGTGAGTCTTGACAGTGACATACCTCCTTTGAAACAGGTGTCTCTCTGCAGATATGACAAACTTGAAGAAGCAACTAATTAAAGTAATATGTTCAGTTAAGGGTTTCACTTTGGGTTTATAGTGAACATCAAGCACTTAAACAGGAAACTCCTGATCTATTGTAATTTGTGTGTGTGTGTGTGTGTGTGTGTGTGTGTGTGTGTGTGTTCGGGTGTTACATAATAAATATGACATGTTCATTATTGGGATGTAGGGAGAAGAATCCAATTTTAGTCTGCATACTAATCAAGAAGAAGTTTGTACATACTTACCCCTGTTGTTCCATTATACACAAAGATCAGAGAATTCAGAATGAAAATTATCAAGACAGTGCAGGGTTGTAACAATAAAAGGAACTAATCCTCCCATTAATGGGATAACTGGGGAAATTCTAAGAAGTTCTATGGGTCAATTAATAACATTGAATTAATATTATTTTCCTGTTTTCAATAATAGTTCTATGATTATATAAGATATTAACTTACAGTAGGGGGGATACATAGAAGAACTCTCTCAACTCTTTTTGCAACTGTATTGTAAGTCTAAAATTATTTACAAATACAAATTAAAAAACAATAAAGATCTTAAAAAACAAAATAAACTCGTCCCCCAATAAGAAGTGATTTGAAGCAGTATGCATCTGTGCAGCAAATATAAAAAGTCAGCTTTAGATCACGCTTCTAAAGCGCAATGTGCATTCATAAAAATACTGATCATTTTACTAATGTAATATTGGTCCTGAGAAAAATCTCAGAGTATAATGTGAGTGAACCAGGAATACATTCAAGCAAGCTTGGATAACACAGGGAGACCAAGAATTCAGGCAAGATTTCTTTAGGGAGAGCTTAAACAATTTATTAGGGAGACAATGAAAAATAAACATCAAAACACCACTACTAAATATAATTTAATGAATAGGATTGTGAGTAAATAAAAAGGGCCTCACACCATGGCCGGTTTAGCTAAGTGGATAGAGCATTAGCCTGCAGACTGAAGGGTCCCAGTTTCGATTCCAGTCAAGGGCACATGCCCAGGCTGTGGGCTCAATCCCCAGTAGAAGGCATGCAGGAGGCAGCTGATCAATGATTCTCTCTCATCATTGATTTTTCTATCTCTCTCTCCCTCTCTCTTCTTCTCTGAAATTAATAAAAATTAATAATAATAAAAGCATAATATGCAAATCGACTAAATGCCCATCCAGACGTCCTTTCAGATGAAGCCAGGGTTGCAGCCAGGGGATCTAAGTAGCCACCGTGCTGCCAGGCAGGGATCACAGCAGCCTCAGTGGCTGCGAAGGCCTGCTCTTGCAAAATTTTGTGCATCAGGCCTCTAGTATATAAATTAAAATAAAATAAATTAAAATAAATAAATTACATTAAATTAAATGGGCTCACAATGTTATGAGGATTAAGTGTTAGTATTCCATATCCTATATAATAAAGAGGTAGTGTACAAATTGACCATCACTCCAACTCACAAGATGGCCTCCCCCATGTAGACACAAAATGGCCACCACAAGATGGCCAGCAGGGGAGGGCAGTTGTGGGTGATCAAGCCAGCAGGGGAGGGCAGTTGGGAGGGATCAGGCCTGCAGGGGAGGACAGTCAGGGGCAACCAGTCCAGCAGGGGAGGGCAGTAGGGGTGACCAGGCCAGGAGGGGAGGGCAGTTAGGGGCAATAGGGCCCTCAGGGGAGCAGTTAGGCATTGATCAGGCTGGCAGGCGAGTGGTTAGGGGGTGATCAGCCTGGCAGGCAGAAGCAGTTAGGGGCAATCAGGCAGGCAGGCAGGCGAGCAGTTGAGAGCCAGCAGTACTGGATTGTGAGAGGGGTCCCAGATTGGAGAGGGTGCCGGCTGGGCTGAGGGACATCCCCCCCGGGCACCAATTTTGTGCACTGGGCCTCTAGTTGAATATATAAAGGACTTAGTACAGTGCTTGGTACATAGTAAGTACACAGTTAATGGTAAATATTAAATACACAATTTTGATTTTAACATAAAAAATCAATGATTGTCAATAACCCTTTGGCTGCTTAATAAAATTTTTAGTTTAATATAAGCTATTTGGGGGGGGGGCGGTAAACCAAGGTGACATGCATGAGTTATATTTGCTCTATAACAAATTATCCTAAATCTTAGTGGCTTAAAACAACAATATTTATTATCTCTTCATTTCTGTGAGTCAGGAATATGAACACAGTTTAACTGGGGCCCTGGGGTCAGAGTCTTTCATAAGACTATAACCAAGGTGTTGATGTGGGCTGCAGCCATCTTGTCTCATTTCAGGCTTTTACAACAAACTACCAAAAACTGAGAAGCTTGTAAACAACAAAAATGTATTTCTCACAGTTCTGGAGGCTGGAAGTCCAAGATCATGTGTCAGCATGGTTGGGCTCTGATGTAAGCCCTCTTCCAGGTTCCAGACAACTGACCTGTCCTTGTATCCTCACATGGCAGAGAAAATGAGATAGCTACCTGGGTTCTACCCTAGGACTTTGTTACCTCCCAAAGCCTTGTCTCCTAATACCATCACATCAGGAATGAGGACTTACACAGATCAGTTGTAGAACACAAACATTCAGTCCATAACTCAAGGCTCAACTGGGGAAGAACCCACATCTGAGCTCACTCATGCAGTTGTTGGCAGGATTCAATTCATTTCTGGGTGGTTGCACAGAGCAACTCAGTTTCTCACTGGTGGTTAGTTGGCCAGAGGCTGCCCTCTATTCCCTGCCATGTGGTCTCTCCGTAGGTGCTCACATCACAACAGCTCACTTCATCAAAGCAATCAAGCAAGAGCTTCCAGACAGAAAGGATGCCAGCAAGATGGGAGTCACGGTCTTTTTGAACTGCTTGATTTAAGCAAGTCATGTTACAGACCTTCAGTATTATAGTCAATGGCATGGGCTCTGGAGTGGACACTGCAATTTTCCTATAAATAAAAATATGAATAATTTTAATACATACTTCATATTGTATTTGTGAACATTAATTGAATTGATATACATAAATCACTTAGTAGACTGCCAGGGGATAATAGTAATAATAGTATCTAGCTAACAGAATTGTTGAGAGGATTAAGTGAGATGATGAATGGAAGTTCTTAGCATAAGGTGTGGATAGCAAACATTCAACACATGGTGTCTACTATCATCAATGTCTTCATTCCCATCCCTAGAGAGAGAAGGATCTTCCCTTCATGGGTACTGTTCTCCCATCTGCTCTTCCTCCAGGTTTCTATAAGGAAGGTTAAGTGATCTATATAAGGTCAGAAGCCAACCCAATAGAACCCTAATGTTCCTGACAGTTAGCTTGTCTCATTATGGCTATATGACTCGAGATATTTCTGTGCCACTTGTCCAGGTGCTAATGAGAAGGATGGGCAGATGTATGCAGTGTCACACAGTAAGTGGAGGAAAGGAGTACACAGGCTGTCAGAAACATTGGAGGAACTCAGGTATCTGGCACAAGCATGACACCAGCTAGGATCTCTAACACACACAGGCTTCAGCCAGGGGAGGTGGCCCTTAAGGTACAGAGCCATGAGACCTATCTGTAAAGCCTGGAATGAATGGGGACACTTTAGAAAATTTTTCTTAGGAACACAAGTTTCAGTAGACTCCTGTTGAGGTCCCACTGGGAAATGCTGTTTCTCAGCTGTCTGGATGGAAACAAAATGGTGGCATTTTTAGAGAAAAAACAAACTTTCTCTGTTACTTAAACCCAAATACTAAAATAAATACTAGAATCTAGGGCCCTTTTAAAGTCATTTCAAAGCTGCAGAAAGAAACAGTAAAAGTTGAATAAGAATTAATGTTATATAATCATCCACATAAGTTGACTGGTAAATAAAGTATAGTGTGATTATTATAATATTGGCTATAGACAGTTTAAGTATAGAGAATTTCCTGTAATAGGGGACTAAGCCTCTTAGATGAAGTAAGAAACACTGGACATTTCACATGATTTTTACAACCAAAAGAGAGATCTGGAAATTAAAAGTCCTGAAATGAGTTCCACCTTGCATCAAATTCCAGGGGAACATACATTTGCTGGTTTAAGTAACAGCAATGCCTTTTTTCCCATCTCCCCCAGCTCTGACCACCCCCATGAACTCACTGGCCACCACTGGTGTTAGTGACCTGGCATCATATACAACAAAGACAGAAGAAAACTGAATGACAGACAAGGAGCTATAAGAAAACTTTTAAGGCAGTCGCCATGACAACCTGAGAGGCAGCAATGGCAGCAGGTGCAGGAGTCCTGCCCCTCCTCCTGGGGGCCTCAGTGCTAGGCGGGCAACTACCTCCAGGCCTTGCAGCTCTCCCTGCCTCCCATAGCGCCCACTCTCTGCCCTCTGCCCAGAGTGAGTTTTGCCCCAGCTGCAGCCTGGCCATGCGCAGCAATCAGGGCAACTACGCTAAGAAGGTCTTGCAGGCATAGGACAAGCACCTGGAGACGGTCCCCAAGCCACCCCAGCCACCCTGCACCTTGCAGTCCTCACTGCGGGGGACACCTAATGCAGGCGCCAAGGAGCCCGGGCCCCAGTGTCTCCCCCTTCCACTGGGGCGCAAGGGCACCACAGGCAGGAAGGGGACCCTCGCAGAGCTCCCTGGGCTAGGCTGCGCTGGGTCTGGACCATGTTCCTGCTAACAGGGTTGAGAAATCTTGTTGGTGTGCAGGTTGGACAACTGGACAACCCCAATATCCTGGACAACTGGTCAAAACCCTTAATGACTTGGACAACTGGTCAAGCCCAATGATGTGGCTTATATTACAAAACTGTGACTTTTGGACAACTTTTTGGAACAATCCCACTGAACAGAACAAGGGCTGTTATCCAGGAGGTTGCAAGGCTTTGTGCAAAGGATCCAAGGACTGGAGGGAAGGAGGGACAACTGGGATCCGCCTGGATTTTCCCAATCCTCCTCTACTTCCTTGACTCGGGCATTCCCTGGTTATGTGGAAAAAAATATGTTTTTGACAAAAGTTTTTGTTTTTTTATTAGCAAATAAAGTTCTGCTAATATGGACTGAATGTTTGTGTTCTACAATTGATCTGTTTAAGTCCTCATTCCTGATGTGATGGTATTAGGAGACAAGGCTTTGGGAGGTAACAAAGTTCCTTTTTAGCCAAACAAACAAAATTTTCTAAATTTTACCTGTTAAACAAACAAATTTGGATAAAACCAAATAACCCATAAAGGGAAGCTCTTTGGGGGAAAAATATATGTGTGTGCATATGCAAATACATACACACAGATATATATATAATAGTGCCTCCAAAAGAATAATACATATTACTTATATATTACATATATTTTTATTTTAAGATTAAAAGATAATGAGGCATGATATCACAACAGAATAAACAAAAGGTAGTCCACAATTACATTTTAAAATCATAACAATGACATCTTTTAATTACTTGAGCTTCCAAAATTTTGGATTTTTCCAATAAGTAAGTGAAAATGTTACCAAGTAATGAGAATAGGACTTTTAAAACAAGAATCACTTCTCGGGATGAATGACCAAAAATCTGGAGTATTTTTAGAGAATTATGATTGTTCCTATACAATGGGCAGACATGCAACTTAAGCAAATCTGGGAAGGGAATCCTGTGGAGTGTTTTACTGGTAAAGAGTATCTGGCCCCTGTATGTCTATATGCTAGAATGTTCTTAGCAGTGTTCCCAAGAATACCAACTGGCCCTCAAGCCTGGTCCTGGGGTCTTGGAAGAAGTCAGGGCAGGCCAGTGCCAGCAGCAATGGGGGGAGTGAGGGCAGTGGGGTGGAGGTCAGGGATGGGCATAAGAGAGGGGTCATGTTACAGGACAGTGGGGAGTTTGACCTTGAGGCTGAAAGTCAAAAGACATGAATTCTAATTATAGTCCATGCCTTTAAAGAGCACTAGACTTCTGAAGATTTAAACTAACTTTGATAAAGCCTCTCTCACCCTTAGCATGGGTAATGAGATGAAGCAGTTTACTTTTATGAGGATTAAATGAGATAAAACTCTCAAAATAGTACACAGGACATTTGAAGACCTCTGTAAAAATAGCCACTATTATCATGAACCTTGTATTTTAGATTTGGAACCACTTTATGTAATCTCCCCTACTTATTGGCCCTAACAATACCCAGGGTTATCTTAACAGAAAGGAATTAAGAGAACAACTTCATAATTAGCTGAATATATTAAGTTTCACATTAAATACAGCAGAGTGGTTTAGAACTTGGGCTAAATTTGAAGATGACTGAGTTTAAAGGCCAGTTATGGAAAACAGCAATGTAAAATTAACAACTGTTGAACTCCCCTAAGTCTCATTTTATTCATCTATGAAATGAAGTAGATAATAATAGTTGTTTACTTGTTGGATGATTGGGTGGAATAAATGCCCATGGAGGACTTGACATGGTGACTAGTATAGAGCAACTCCTCAATAAATATTAGCTTTTAATAAAATTAATAAAATAATGACATGCATTAAAAATTAAATAACATTATCAAATTTTAAATTAAAAAACATGTTACATTTGGGTGGTTGTTCTATACTGATTATATAAAGCAACCAATCCTATATAATAAAGAGGTAATATGCAAATTGACCACCACATCATCACAAACATGGTGGTGCCCACAGCAGGGGCAGGACCAGCTGCTCCGCACGCCTGCCGCCAGAGTCCCCTCAGCCCCACTGGGGGCCTTGGGTCTTCCTGGACCCCTCATTGACTGAAAGCTCGCCCAGGCTCCTCCAACAAACTGCCCATCCCTCTCTTCCTCCCTCCCCGAAAGCTGAAGCCTGATTGTGGTGCCCAACAAAGTGGAAGTTGAAACTCATGTAATTGAAAGTATCCTCCATTTTTCAGCCAGGGCTGGTTGCTCTGAGCACCTCTGCCAGAGTCTCCTCAGCCCCGCCAGGGGCCTCAGGTCCTCCTGCACCCACCACTGACTGAGGGTCAGGCAATCCGTGGATGGTGGCCTCCGCGGCCCAGGGCCGGCCCCAGGCTCAGGTAACCAGGGCCGGCTGAGGCTTGCACTGCCAGCAGTGGCAGCAGCAGAGGTGTGATGGGAGTGTCGCCTTCCCCTGATCACTGGGTCACCTCCCGCCCCTGAGGGCTCCTGGACTGTGAGAGGGGCCAGGCCAGGCTGAGGGATGCCCCCCCTCCAGTGCATGAATTTTCATGCACCAGGCCTCTAGTAAAAAATATTAAAGTGAAAGCAATCCCATTGGATTATCTGAAGCCAAGAAAATCAAATAAAAACATAAAGAAATAGTCTTATATAAGCATCTGATGTATACAGAGAAAATATTTTAGGTAAAAAAAAAATTCTTCCTAATTTATATTTACTTCATTTGTACATGCTTACAACTGCTATGCCTTCATGTATCTAAATGAGTTATAGGACACCTAGCTGGTATCACAGAAAATTGTTTGCTGTGGAGGCAAATAGCCCATACATCTGGTGTCAAAAGCAATATGAGTGAGTGAAGAAGAAACACAGGAGCGATATTTTTTCCAACTCAGATGGATTCCAAGCAGTGACACATTTTGAACAGTTTTGCAGTTAAGAAAAGCAATTCTTCTGTTTGGTGGAGAAAATATTGAAGGCAAATTGCAGCAGACAGAAGGAGATTAATTCAAAAGTGTTCACAATCACCCATTTAAGGAACAATGGTGGTTTGGATACTGGTGGTAGATGCAAAAAGAAACTGATGAATTAAAAATATTTGGGAGACTGAACCCACAGAACCTGGTAGGTGAGAGATTCTGGGGCAAGATGTTAAAAAAAATATATGTCAAGAATGACTAAGAAAAGAACAAAAACCTAGGGATCAAATGGATGGCTGATGATACTTGCTGACATGGGGAGCACAGAAGTGCAGGTAGAAGAGGTGGGAGGTGTGAAAGTGGTGAGAGTGGAATTAAGTTAAATAATAATAATATAAAGAAAATATACAGCAAAGGTGAAAAAATAACAAAATGGAAAATACAATATGTAATGGAAGATCTAAGAAAAGAGCAGGGCAAAGCATGATTTACTAAAAGCACCGATGCTTTTAGATGGAGAATGGGTCTTTCAATATCATAAGGTAGGTGGGATGAAGTTGTCTAAAGAGAGAATGCTTGCCTGAGAGCAAGCACAAAACTTCAGCGTCATTTTTAGAATGCCTGTGGAACAATGCTCACCATAAACCAAAGGAAATAAAACTGGTAGTGTTGAGAGTGCCTCCTGGGTGTCAAAAGTACTAGAAAAGGTACTTTTCACATATTATTATCTAATGCAATCTCCATGATAACCTCAAGAGATAGATCTATTTTGCAGAGGTGGAAATGGAGGCTTAGAAAGGACGGGTCACCCAACTAATAACTAGCAAAGCCAGGTGGCTATAACTCTAATTGCCATGCTATTTCTCCTTTATCATGCTGTACCTTATTGCAAAAGGTACCCTAAGTGATTTCCAGAGGTCCCTATGCCAATATCTCCAGCAAAGATATGGTGATTATTGACTGATTTTTTTTTTGCTTGCCTACCAAATAATTCCTTGTTTTTTGCTGGTAGCATGCTTATTTCTATTTGGGTAAACCCCCTCCACCAGAAAAGCCCTGCCTGATGGAGCTGTTAAGTGCCCTGTGCTTCCTATGACAAGGAGACAGGAGGGCTCATCGCAGAAAAGACCAATAGACAGCTTCTTCTTGGAACTGGAATTAAGAGCAGCGTGAGGCACAGTTTAAAAACAATGGGAGCATAACCAGGCTGTCAAGCAGTTCCTGCTGCCTTGTACCCTATGCATCCCAGTGTGTTATTGGGGCTGCTCTGTGATTCCCTTATTTTCCATTAATTTCCCTTTTGGCTTAGGTCAGGCAGACCCAGTTTCTGCTTTAGTTCAACCAAAGGGTGCCCAATGCAACAGTAAATCCATTCCATGCAGAAGATCAAGAAGCTGTGAGCAGGAAGCCATTTCACCCTTGCAGCTCTGGCTCCAGCCTGTCCTGTTCTAGAGCTAAGGGAGGAAGGGTTAGTTAACTCATAAGGAGTGCATGAGAAAGGGTTTTTATTAAGTTCCACAGCAGCAGTTTAAGGGTGGTGGCTAATCTCTCTCCGACCTGCTTAATAAAAAGAAGTATTCATAGGGAAAGTTGGATTTGAGCAGTTGGGAATGAAGTGGTAAAAGAGAAGTGATAGATGATAAGAAGTTGCTGTTCAAGTACAGAGTTGTATGAAGTTTCTGCCAGAGATAGACCTTTACTAGGTATAGATAATGGTATTTAAAATGTAACTGTGTCTAATGATTAATGACCTGGCCTGGGTTCAAGCCAGATGTTCAGATGCTTCATAATGAAATATTTTATATGTTTGTATTTATTATAAGCCATTGGCTTTTTAAGAAATATTTTCCCCTCAAAGAACGTATGGTTCTTCAAATACTTCTATCTTTTCTATAATGAATTATATCCACCCTTCTCTATGAATCAATGTATTCTTCTAAGTTAATACCCAGTCTTTTTGGATGGCAATTATCACAATTCCTAGTTTTTGAGGCAAGTGACCACTGCAGATGATGTTAAAGAAAAACACAAAAATCTTGATGCCCTATTTAGCTATGCCTAGAGAGGGAAAAGCCCTTCTTCTGTTGCCTGTGGGTGGGTAGTGGTGGGCCTTTTGGGGAATTGGGACAAAAACAAGTAATCTCTGCAGTCCAGGTACTTCAGCCTGCAAAGAGAGGGGGCAATTAATGAACTCAATGTGTATGATTACATTGTAAGATTGTGCTATATTTTTAATCTGACACATATTGTAAATGGACAATTTATTTCTACCAAAATCTACCGTAACTTACTTTTGATAAATACATATTTTTTAATTTCTTGTGTACATTAGGCACTCTTCCAGTCCCTCCTGAGGTAGTACCAAGGTCTTAGGTCAATAAAAAATTAATCTTGCTCTCCGGAGTCATACACCCTAGTTTTATACCTAAATGGGGATAGGGAGGAATAAAATATGGTACATGCTAAAAAATACAAAATATGGCAGAGATAGTTACTCCTAGAGTTGGAGACCAAAGAAGACTTCATGGTGGGGGTATAGAACGTTTGACTGCAAAGAAGACTTCATGGAGATCTTGGCATCCCAGCTGGTCCTTCCAGCTGTTTACATGTGACATATGCCACCTTGTCCTGTGGTAGAGAAAAAAAGCCAACTGCTATAGAATGAGATGAACACTAGAGAAACATCTGAGAAAGAAGAACTTCTGTCCCTTGAATGACAGAAGGATAACGTGTAGCTTGTGCATACCTGGAACCAAAACACCCATAAGGAAAGTGAATCTAAGGCTGCACCTTGGACACATTCTCTCTGCATTTGCAGAAGGAGGCACAATGCCTTCACAAGACCAACACTGAGAGAAGCTGACTTCCAACACAGGTGTTAAGAAGGCCTGAGGTTCCTCCTGAGATATGGATTCACATCATTTTTGGGTTTGAAGTTGATCACTGTCCTTTCTCTTTTCTACTTATATCTTGTTGATTGAAATGGTTTGTTTGCAACTTCCTTTGAAAGTCTTGTTCAGATAGACTTTTAGTTGCTGTGATTTTTTAAAATTATTTCAGAAAGCGGGAAATACCTATGTTAAGATATTTTGCCTACATGAATGTCCTTCACCTATGTTAAGGGTGTTATATTCAGAAGATGCTGAAAAGTACATGTAAGATAGAAACAAAGGAAAACTTTACATGTACACTTTTGCCTGGTTCTGAAGCACACTTTTATAGTAAAAATTAAATTTAATATGGGATGCAGTTATGTTAAGATAAAAGATGCTTGTATCTTTTTAATTTTTTTTGTTGATTTCAGAGAGGAAGGAAGAGGGAGAAATAGAAACATCAATGATGAGAGAGAATAATTGATTGCCTGCCTTCTATACACCCCCTACTGGGTATCAAGCTGGAAACCTGGGCATGTGCCCTGACTGGAAATCAAACCTGTGAGCAGGAAGGTTCATAGGTCGACACTCAACCACTGAGCCATGCCAGTTGGGCTGTTTTGCTTTTATAGTCTTCACTAGAGGCCTAGGGCCCAAATTCATGCACCAGTGTGGTCCCTTGGCCTGGCCTGCAGGATCGGGCCGAAACCAGCTCTCTGACATCCCGCAAGGGGTCCGAGATTGCAAGATGGTGAAGGCCAGGCTGAGGGACCCCACCAGTGCACGATCGGGGCCAGGGAGGGGTGTGGGAGGTTGGTCAGCCGGGGAGGGATTGTAGGAGGGATCCAGGGTGTGTCTGGCCTGTCTTGCTCAGTCCTGATTGGCAGGACCCCAGCAGCAAGCTAACCTACCAGTTGGATCATCTGCCCCCTGGTGGTCAGTGCACATCATAGCGACTAGTCGACTAGTCAATTGTCTTTCCCCTGGTGGTCAGTGCACATCATAGTGAGCAGTTGAGTGGCCTTAGCATATCATTAGCATAATACACTTTGATTGGTTGAATGGACGACTGGGCACTTAGCATATTAGGCTTTTATTATATAGGATATATTTTGTATTGAAGCCCCAGGTTTTCAGTTACATCTTAACTTTTCTCAATGGAATTAAGTCATATTTTCAATTTGTATATTCGTCATATATGAAGCCTAAATCGTCTACAGTTCTTTGTTGTTGTTAAGTTATTCACTGATAGATAATTTCCATTTTATGTTTTTTACTCTAAAATATATTTTATAAGCACTTATAGTTGTCATCATGAATACATTAGCTCTGAAGAATCTTTGAGAAATTCTCTGGTATAATATCTTCATTTTACAGATGAGAAAATTGAGCCCAAATGATTGAGCTGACCTAGGTCACACATTCAATAAATGACAGATATGGGATTCCAAATTGGGTCTTCTCATTCCACTTCCAGAGTTCATTTCACCACAAAACACTAACTTGAAACATTTCCCAAACACTTCCCCCTCTTTTGTGGAATAAAAATGCTGATGTTGCATGTAAACTGTTGCTGGCTCATTCTATTAAGATATAATGGCAGTATTATTCCTAGACTCAGTCATTCTGCTCAAGCACACAATTAGCTGTCCCAACTACCTGAATGAACATTATCCATGATAGGGTGAAGATAATCACACTGTTTATTTGCAAACCTTTCTCATTTTCATTCTAACTTTAGAGTCATGCCAAATGAATTTGGATATAAATACATGTATTACTTCAGTTTGCAATTATTTAAAATTTAAAAAAAAACAGTTATTGCAATAAAAGTCCTTTTGGGGGTGACTCTAATACAGTGTATTAATTTTAATTACACTATTCATGATCATAATGTGAATTTATCCTCGCTTCTAAATTTTCTTACACAGAAATCTATTTGTCCAAGAATTTCTAGAGGGCTTATAACCAGAATACTTAGAGCTCTTAGAGGAGAACAAGATTAGCACAATAATAGCTTTCTTTTCTTTATCAGAATATTTTAAGTAGATAAATTGAGATCATATTAAAGTCGGAATTATACAGCACATTTTTTCAATCTGAGCTTCAGGTAGGACAGTTTCTACTTAGAGTTCTTAAAATCTTCAAATATTAAATATGAATGTCTTGCAGAAAATATGTTCTACATCATTGTTAGTCTGACACAAGGGTCATTTTCTTCCATATTTAAATTTAAACTATTTTTTAAAAATTGCTTGTCTAATAGTTTTAGTAACTTTTAAAATTATTTGTGTTTGAATTATTCTTTTCTACTAATTCAATCAGAAAGATTATATTCTTATTCATAGAAAATATGTATTTTAAGGCATTTTAAATATTTTTAATTATTAAAGGTTATTATTTAGGTTCTTTGTTGCTTTCACTATGTAAGGACAAATGACATAAACTTAATTTTAGGGAAAAAAGCTTGATTTCCTCTCCCAGTGACATTTCAAATTCAAAGTAGTTTAAGAACATTACTAGAATAGTCCTTTGGTATAATATTTGACAGATGGAGATGAATAAGGGGAAGCAGCTTTGGAACTCTCCCACTAACTACTCATAAAAAGAAATGTCATCCCCTTTTTCTTCATTTTCACTTCATTCCTTAAAATTTGCCTCTCATTTTCTTAGATTGTTAAATTTCCTCAGTTAATCTTTATCCTGGTCCTCATTATCCCTGTCTATGTTCTTTCATTATTTAGAGTGTCCAAGAAATTAATTTTTAGGATTGCTGGTATGCCTTTTGGAGAACAAACATGCACATGCAAAGAAGATATTTTTATTTCTTAACAAAGTCAGCAGATCTCCTGCTACACAAAATGTTTGGAAAGTTAGTAAGCATCTTGGAAATAAGTAAAATTGTTTGTGTCTAACTAGTATGTTGGAGAGTAATGACCACCAGTTTTCATGTCCAAAAATCTATTAGTGATGGATCCTCAGTCCAACAGAAAGACTAAGTCCGTATACTTTGGCCTCTCCAGGTGATAAATAAATAATGATTTTTCATAAGTCACCTAAGCCAGGTCTCAAAATAGTTTTTATCTCCTCTTCCTTCTCATCTATTGTTTTCCCCCTTGTTCTGTGCTGTTTTATAGAAATGTGGAATAGTGCCAACTTTCGAAGCAAATGCATTTTCTCTTTGACACATTCTTTTTGAAAAGCCTGACTTCTCCCAAACCCTGTGTTGTAGAGGAGTGTCTAGGCCTGGGTGCATCGCAGGGGGTCACACGGTGTATAATGAGGGTAAACAGATATGACTGTGGTGTGTGTGTGTGTGTGTGTGTGTGTGTGTGTGTGTGTGTGTGTGTGTGTTGGGGCAGGGACTACCCCTTACCATGTCATAGAAGGATTCTTGTTATTAGAGTTTTAGATTCATTTATTTAAATAATGATCTTATTCCTTAAAATAATAAAATGATTGAAAGCCAGTGCTATAAGAGGATAAAGACATTAGTCAAAGCACTATGGGAACCAGGTTAAATTCACTTAATTATCTTTCAGTGCAGTCATCCACAAAGTAAGGAAGCTGAAGAAATTA
The DNA here is from genome assembly GCF_964212035.1 of Myotis nattereri. Classification (NCBI taxonomy): domain Eukaryota; kingdom Metazoa; phylum Chordata; class Mammalia; order Chiroptera; family Vespertilionidae; genus Myotis; species Myotis nattereri. Next base: position 23,995,921 of record NC_138082.1, read on the forward strand.
TCTCTAAGTTCCTCCTATTTCTACTCAAGAATTACATGAGAAGTTCGGTAATTTTTCCTTCTAATATATTCATTATATCAGGCTGCTTAAAGTTGTAATTTTTGTGAAGGTACTTCTCAAATCTAGGGACAAGTGTCCTCATTTGTAGAATTGTTGTGGATACTTAATAATCTCAAAAGTACTTCTAGGATCCAAAGTTCTAGTATTTCACAGTCTCTGTATATGCTTTTGTAAATCTATAGGGACACAAATGATAAAAGTCGAGTGTTTTCAGCTTTTGCTCTCCTCTACATAATAATAGATGTTTATTTTAACACTCTCTCATTCTTTCTTCTTCATTTTTCTAGAGAGTTCTTACATTTGTAACTAAATATATGTAGGGAAGGGACTCTAGGAGCTGTGTGCGTATGTTTGTGTGTGTTGGGGCAGGGCTGAAGACAAAGGGGGTTTTCCTGGAAGCAGGTCATTGGAACCAGCTATATAGAAATAGCTGTAGTGTATAAAAGCAGTGGATCAGGAAGGGGCAATAAAGATACTTTAAAAATATTTCTACGATCTATATCTAAATGTCAGGGTGTGTTGAAAAGATTTTATTGCATGGGTTAATGGTCTTTGCTCTGATATATACCTTCAGGATTAAATTACTGGGATCATAGCTCATAAGTATTCTAGAAGTCGGCTTGCTTAGTGAAATAAGTGTTAGACCAGAGTCTGAACTGTAAATCTAGCAAAACTGTGGGAATATCCAAAACTCACAACAGTAACCCTTCTGCTACTCTGTGAACTGCTTCTACCCACCTACCCACAGAGATGGCCATGCAAATTAAAATATGCCGGTGTCCATGAGGAATTGAGTCATTACTCTCTTGGTCCCTGCCTCCCTATCTACCAATTCTCTCTCTCCTGTTTAATCCATCTCTGCTACTCCACTCTCTGCATATCTAATTCACTCTTCTATCTCTTCCAAGCAGCTTTCACTGGGTGCACTGGGGAACAATTTTCTCATAGCTCCTGGGTTTTATATACCCTTAGTTCCAGACATCAGCAGAGATTAACTAATTTTTTTTTTCAGTTCCAATTCCAAATCCATAGCGGAGAGAATTTGCTAGCCCAGCTCTGTCCAGGTGTCCACACCTGGTGGCAGCCTGGGCCAGGCAGTTAAGTGTACGAAAGTACCTCCTCAACCATGAAGCTCCAAACAAACTTAGGGGACCATTAATATTCCTCAATTCTTAAATCTACCGTTTCTAAAATCCGAGCATCCTATGATCTTTTCCCACACAGGTTAAGAATATCCTGTGCTTCCACAATCCTCCAATTTGCCACATCATTAAGAATTACACATAGTCCATTACCCATGAGCAAATAAATGCACACACTGTAATGGAGAGGGCCTGCACACTGGACCATGCATTCTCTCACTGCTCAGTTCAATCCTGCCAACAAGACATTATTTGTCCCCAGGCTTCTGTTTCTGAAAGCAGGGATTCTCTAGTGGCCAGAGATTTATCACTGCCCATCTTTCCTCTAGGGTGTCCTGAGTGTTTTCTGTCCGTCTCCAGGTGTTTTGTTGGTAACAATGTTAATGAAGCATAGATGGTTTCTGAACAAACTATGAATGTTAACTCATAATCCCTCGAAAAGATAGCTGACTAACAGGTCTCACTGCCACAGAGGTAATTAAGTCACTTTGTCTGAAAACAATGGGGTGCCCCCTTCATAGCACAAGAAGCTTTCAGCAGGCCTTGTCTTATTTAGTCAGAGATTGTGCAGAACTAAATTGTGTTTCCCCAAAATTCATATGCTGAAGCTAACCCCCAATGTAAGTATTTGGAGATATGATGTTTAGGGAGGTAAATAAGATGAAATGTGGTCATAAGAGAGTAGCCCTAATCCAATAGAACTGGTGTTCTTATAAGAAAAGATATATCAAAAATTATGTGAGGACAAAGGGAAAGGTAGCTGTCTGCAACCCAAGGAGAGAACTGTCACCAGAAACAAACCCTGACAGCACATTGAACCTGGACTTCCAGCCTCCAAAACTGTGAGAAAATAAACTTGTTTTTTAAGCCACCCAGTCTGTGGCATTTTGTTACGGCAGCCCAAGGAAGGTAAAAGGGTGACACCTGACACGTGCTTGAAAACAAAAGAATGGATATTGCTCTGTGGCCCCAGCCATCCTCAGGGCGTGTGATCCGGCTCTCTCCCCAAGTCAATTTCTCTAGTAGCATTAACATCTGATTGCCACTTAGCTAATCTGATCATCTCTGCCCTGATCTGAACTGGTCACCAAGACAAGCGAAAACCCTGAATCGACCCTACCACCGTCTGCTGTGTTTCAGTTGTCTAGACATAGTCATAAATAGCTGGATGACTGCCCACTGTAAATTTTTAATGAGAGATTTTGAAATTAGAAAAGGAGGGAAGCAATCGCAATTTATGGCTTGGAGTTATTTCAACAAGTGGGGGCCCACCTCAAAAGCCAGCTCTGGGTAGCCATCAGCTCCCTCACATCTCCAGCTCTCTTGGTTATGCAAGCTCAGAACACCAATCCTATTTTTATCTCCCCCCCCCCCAATTCTTGCTAGAAAAATCCCAAATTATTTCCTTCTGATTCTCAGATTATGGAATGAGAATTTTGAAATGATTCAGAAAGCATCACATTTAAATAAAAATATTATTTGGAGAGTATTTGTTACTCTGATTAAGCAGTTCTTAAGTAGGTTGGATCAATGACTGCTTTGAAAAGATGAAGCAGATATAGGTCTTCTCCCCAGAGAATATCTGTGTATGCAAAGAATCTTGGAAATGCACAGGTATCTTGAAGCCTGTCCATGCACTGGTGGGTGCTAGGTTACTACTCCTACAAGATAACTTATATCCTAGATTCCTTCTCTGTCATCAATCTGAGTCTACTGAGCTCTGTGTCTGTATAAATTTGATATTCAGAGAGCAATATAGCTGGATTATATTCTATTAAAATGTGCTCACTGAATTAGGCTACACTACTGAACTCTCATAAAAGGATAAAACTTGTTTAAATTTGTACACAGAATGTGTATTTTCTTTTTCTTACAAAACTTTAGTAGAAGACATTGTTCTTCTTGTTACCTGATATGTTTTCCTGGTGATAAAATATTTTCCCTAGTTTCTCCCCACTGAGCTTCCTCTTAGAGGCAATAAAAATTATACAACTCAACATGTTTACCTTTTTTCTTGGCTCCCAGAAATCTTATAACTAAATTTTATTGCCAACAGCAAGAATCAATCTAGTCTAAGTCTTAGAAATTGTCCTTTAATTTTAAAAGCTTATTTATTTTTTAAGTTATTTAACCCACAGAACATCTTTTTAGGGGCAATAGGCAGAACATAAATTATAAAACAGAAAATGTTATTAAACGAATAGACAACAATTACCCTCAAATGCATGATAAGTGACCATTTTTTTTATAGAATAAAAGATATTATTCTTTCAATATTGAATTGGTAGAGTGAATGACACTTCCCTCTCAGTGCAAAGATGATACTAGATGTTTGACTATCAATGGGATATTCTTTTATCCTCCCCACTAACAGGTACTGAGAACAAATCAGGTGATAAAGACTCCAATAGATGGACTTCGGAGGATGGGATACAAATCAAGAAAGATAAATATATGCCTGTAAGAGATGGACCACTCATAACTTGGGAGACATAAATAAATCAACAAATAAAGCAGTGTGAAAAATGCTATGTGGGAGTACACACAGGATGTAACTTTTGTATGTGATTTTTTCTTCAGTAGCCAAGCATACTAGTATATACAACCCCTCTATCAAACTCTCAATGGCACAGTCTTTCATTTTGATACAAAGTCAATTTCCCTAAAAACGTTGCTTTCCTATTTTTTTGTGTGTTTTTTTATTAAAGAGTATAATTTCAACTTTCCATTCCATAAGAAGAAACATAAATGGCCAGCAAAAAAAATACTGATAAAACACATATCGATGCCTGACCCCTACCTCTCAAAAATTACCATTCAACCTGACCAGCATGACTCAGTGGTTGAGCATTGACCTACAAACCAGGAAGTCATAGTTCAATTCCCAGTCAGGGTACATGCCTGGGTTGCAGGTTCAATCCCCAGTGTGGAGCATGCAGGAGGCAGCCAATCAATGATTCTCTCTCATTGTTGATGTTTCTATTTCTCTCTTCTTCTCCCTTCCTCTCTGAAAATAATAAAAATGATCTCACTCATTCAGGGATAATAAAGACCATTATAAACTTATGAACCATAATAGATACAGAGGCAGAGCTGCCTCAAACTGATTGTCAAACTGCAGCAGGAAGGCCAGGGAGGGTTGAGGGGCAGGAGGGAGGGGGGTAAGAGATCAACCGAAGGACTTGTATGCATGCATATAAGCATAACCAATGGACATAAGACATTAGGGGGTAGGGGAGGCCAGGGGATTGTCAAGGGCAGGGAAAAAAAGGACACATATGTAATACCCTTTGTAATACTTTAAGCAATAAAACAATTAAAAAAATAAAAATATATTTTTAAAAAGATTACCATTCAATTATCAGAGATGACTTCTGAGTTTGGTATTTTTTTTTTAAATCCCCCTTGTGTTAGTTTGTTACTATATGTGGGTATACTTCTAAAAATCTCAGTTAACCTATTTCCCTCTCTGGCTATTTTCTCCTATATTTTCAGTTCACTCCTCTTAGTACCCCCAACACTGGACCCATTAGAATCTCAAATCCATTGATACCTATCATCACATTGGTATCTCCACCATCACCAGGATGCACACACACACACACACACACACACACACACACACACACACACACACCTCTCCTCATTTTCCTCTCTGTGTACCTTAGATTCCATGGACCATTGTTATAAATGCTCTTTTGTATTCATGATTTATTCCCTTGTCCCTTTCTTCCTTCTTCTCTGAGCCTAGAAAAACTCCAACCCTGAATAATCCAACTCATTTCAGATTCTACAACTGCACTCAAATAGCTAAACTTTACTGAAAGAAAACACTAGCCATCTTGACTGGTGACTGGCCTCACTTTGTATTTACGATAGCAAATCTCAAGTGGACCCTCAGCACTGGCAGGCAGCCCTATGGCTGATTCACCCTCCAGTCTCCCATCTGGCTAGTTAACACTTTTTAATCACCGCCTCAAACCTCAAACACCCCTTCTCCACTATGCACTCTTAGTTGATGACTTGGCTTTTCATTTAACTAAGAAAATAACAGCAATTCAAAGAGAAGTTCTTCTCCACTCACCACCACCATCCACACGGCTGGTCTCTGTACCCTAATGCTCTGCCTTTCTTCTGCTGCGGTTGATGAATGGTCTGGGCTCCAGTTTTAGAACAATATTTCTATTTGTTCTCTGAATTACTTCCTACCATCTCCCCCAACGACTTCACTCCTGTAACTCTCTCTTTTCTCTACAGCACGGCCAATATCTGTTCTCTTTGAATCATTATAGTTGGCATACAAAGGTGTTGTAATAGTTTTATTTTAGAAAATCTCCTTTGATCTCATACCCCTCTATAGCTTCTGAATTTCCTGGCTCTGCTATAAAAAAAAAAACTTGGAAGTGTTGTCTATATCAGCTTTTACCCTACATCCCATTCTCTCTCAAAAGCACTCAGATGAAGCTTCAACCCAACACTCTCTCTAATTTTCTTGCCACTGAAACTCTAAGGTCACCAATGATCCCTATGTTAGCAAATCTAATTGTCAATTTTCTATCTGTTTCTTTTTTATCTTCTGAATAGTAAAGCTGACCACTCTTGCCTTGAAACCTTTTCTTCTAGCTTCTGGGAAACCAATATTCTTGCCTTTTTTTTTCAGATTGGCCTTAGTCCCAGCTTTGCCATGTCTGGGTGTTTGGCCTAGGAGAAGTTACACCATCTCTGGAGTTCCCAGAATTTGAACATGTATATATATATACATGTGTGTGTGTGTGTGTGTGTGTGTGTATGTGTGTGTGATAGGTGTTAGATAGGCAGATAGATTCAAATATGGCTCTTCTTACCACTTTTAACACTCTCCATTCCATTCAACCCACCGCCATGTTTTGTCTAGATAATTGATAAGTGCTCTAAATCTGTCTCCCTGCTTCCACCCCCATATTCTGTTCTCCACCAGCAGCCTTGTTAATCTTTTTCAAACATAAGTCACATCAGTACATGCTCCTGCTCAAATCTCTCCAGTCACTTCTCATCGCACCTGAATTAGTATCAAAATACCTCAAGATGGTCCACATGGCACTTTGTTATCTTGGTCCTGCCAATCTTTTTTTTCTAGGATACACAACCCTATCTAAAATAGTACCTTTCTTGGATCACTACTTGGTTTGATTTTTCTCAATAACACCTGTTACCACCTAACACTATATTCAAATGTATGTCAATGTTTATTTTTTATTTCTCCCACTAGAATGTAAGTTCCATGAAGGCAGGCACTCTGTCAACTTTGTTCACCATATGTCCCCAATGCCATGAACATTGCATGCATAGTAAATACTCAATACATATTTGCTGACTGAACAAATGAATGAACAGATTGTGGACATAATTTCTGCACTTGAAAGGTGAATATTTTCAAATTTCTCTTTGTTATATTACCAATCCTTTTTGTTCATTTCTTTCCATTCCCTCAGAAAATATACTTCCAGGATGGTGTTAATTTTCTTCTTTTCCAGCAATTCAAACTTCTTTGAATGCCAATTATTGATAAGAGTTCTCAACACCAGTCTTCTTAGCAGCTCTCCAGTCTAAAGCTTGTGAGCTTTGCAACTGCTAATATGATCACATCACTTAGTTTTCTGACCTATCTTTCTGACAACTGATTTTCATGCATCAAGTTCAATCACAACCCACTATGGCATTATTCTCTCAGTCTATATTCTGATATAATTCTTAACAAGTTTATGACTCATAAAACAAAAGAAATCTGAAAGTAGATAGAAGCAAGGAGGGATAGAGAAGATGGAGAACAGTCTTTGAAATTGAAAAGACTAGCCTGCTCAATTCTTTTTTGGAGGGGAATTTGGTTTATAATTAAACCAGATTTTTCCCTTATTTTCCAATACATGACTCCCCTTTTCAAGTTTTTCTATCATCTCTCTGCTTCTCTGGGAAAAGTCCTTGTGTGGTATAGAATCTATGTTTAAAAGCTATTGACCTAAAACTGATGCTACTGACCTGTTTCTGCTAATGGACTTAATGTGCACAGAAAAGAATGGCAAGGACACTCACATTACTGGGCTTGACCCCACTGTTTCATTGCAGAGGCTTGTAGACAATCAATATGAAGGGGGACTAAGATGTATTAAGGTAAATAACAAGGCCTGTTTGGAGTCTCTTGTATCGTGTCAGCAGAGCCTGTAATTGCTAAGATTTTCTGAGATGGACACCTACCCTTGAATGACCACACAGTCATAGAAATATGATTGTCAGAGGCTAAAATGCAGTGAATGGCTCAAAGAAATGCACTATTTTATTCCGTCTTCCTGCTTTGCTCCAAAATGGTGACATGTAAGAGATTAATCTGTTGTGTTTGGTGTAATTTTATAAATATAAACTGCAAGACTTTTATTAATTTTATTAATAATGATTTGACAGGAAATGCAGGAGATTAGTTTCTTCCAAACTGAATTGTGAGACAACTAATAAACTGTGCTGTCATTTCTTTCTCTGGCTGATAATCCCTCATGCCAGGAATGATCTCATGATTGAGCAGGTGTTTTAATAATAGACTGGAATTTGCTTTCAAATATATCCCTGAAATGTCTTTTTGAGGGGCTTACAGCTAAGACCCATATTATAATAACATCAAACTGCTGATGTAGAGAAGGCCTGTCTTTGGGCGTCGGTAGAGCAGGTGACATCCAGGGCTCGGTCACAGGAGTACTGAGAGAGAGCTCCTTTCCCACCCCCTTCCCCACTGGCGTGGTAAAGCCTCCAATTTTCTCGAATTTAATATTCGGAATTTGTTCTTTGGCTTTGTACTTTTAAAATATCCCTAAACCGATCATTTTTATCCCTTGTGTGTGTTTGTGTGTCTGTGTCTGTCTACATCTGTTTGTGCCTGTGTGTGTATGTGTCCTATTTTTACTATGATTGACCCTTCTTTCTAAGATGGCAAACATCAAATGAAATAAAAAGGATACTGTAATCAGTGGCTGTGCATAAATTCAGGAGGTTTCCTTAAAATGCTTACTTTGTATTACTTAGAACTTTGAGAGTCCCTTCCTGACCGCCCCCCCTACCTAAAACAGCCCCTCATTCCCTTTCCTTCATCCTGCTTCAATTTTCAGTTGTCATGATCACCACTTGATATTTGGTTCTTTATTTGATTGTATGTTGGGAATCTCTGTCCGCCAAAACATGAGCTTCACAGAGAAGTCTGCCTCCAGGAGAAGCCCTGTTGGTACCTCCTGAATCACTCACAGTTATTTCGATTCTGATGCCCATTCCCCAGGTTACCTACAAGGCCCAGCCATATGCTTGGACTAGCAGGCATAATTCAAGAAAGGGAGCTGGTTCTGGCTACCATAGACCTTGACCTTGGATGCTTAAGGTAGCTCCAAGGCAGTTAGTTCAAAGACCAAGGAGCTTAAGGGGTTTTACAGGAGGAAGAGGAAGACACAGCTTGAGGATTCCTGAGGACATACTTGCCCTTTGTGATCTAGAGGAGACAGAGAGAGGCACAGAATAATCTATTCAGGGCTCTGCAGTCTGGCTCTCTGGAACTTAATACTGATGCCCATGGGCTATATGATTTTAAACAGGCTTCTTAACTTTTCTATTCCTGAATTTTCTAATCTGTAAAATGATGTGAAATATGTATAAACAACAAATAACACCCTTATTTGTTTCTTCTTACATTAAGAAATAATTCTATTATCTATCTATCATCTACTGAAAGATTAAAGGGAGATTTTGAGCAATACAAAGGTTGGAATCCATAGCACTCAATAAACGTTTTAATTGTTATTGGTATTATCATTATTACCTGTTCAAATTTGTACTCTTAATCCTGCTACTACTCTCGCCATACCCCATAGGCTTCAGAGACCTGGAGAAATAATTTAATAGCTTTATACTTCAATGTATGAACTTTATAGAGATTCTATTATGAACAAAGTACAGAGCTAAAATGCCATGGAAAAACTGAACATGAAGAAAATACTATCTATTTCTGATCCAGGAGGGTATGTAGGACATACGAAAATACAATCCAAACCAAAGCAAGGCAACATTTGATAAATATTATAGAAGAGATATGAGTAAAGGGCTATGGGCTTGTGGAAGACAGAGCATATCAGCTCCCATGTTTACTGATGCAGGCCTAGTTAGGGTAGAAAGAGAAAGCAACAGGAAGAAAGAAGTGAGTGAAAGGGGCATTTTAGAGCAGAGTCCCAGATCTGGTGCCTGGGAGGATAAAGGAAATGTTGAGACAATATTCATATTTGAACTTGGAAATCTAGGAGAATGTTAATAATAATAATAATAACAATAATATCAAAGAAAAGCATTTGGGGGAAGAAAACTGATGCTTACTCAAACAGATGGATGCTGGGCTAACATTTATGTTCATACTTTAAACTGAACTTCTGCCTTGCCTGAGTTCATCCCCACAAGACGATAGAAGTTTGGTATCATTTTTCTTTCTTACCCACTTAAGTTTCAGTGTTCACTTGTCATTTTGGCACTGTTTTTTGTTGTTCTGATAACAAATGGGAACATTCATCAAGGATCGAGTTTTCTCACTGTGAGAGTTAACCATGCTCTATAAATGAAAAAGCAAATTCTCCCACATCTTCTTAGCCAGACTCAAAGCCATCAATATCCCACCAAACCCAAGGTAACAAGTGAGGCATTTTAAAGCCAGTCAAATTGTTCTTGTCATAGTTCACTCCTGCTGCTTCATAACAGATATGTGTGTGGCTGTGATATATTGGGGACAAATTTATACTCAGTGACTCATACCTTCACTTTCCACTGTGTTCTCTTGTATTGTTAGTAGTGTTGCCCAGAATAAAAAATAAATTAAAAAAATGTTGTAGAAACACCAGCTAGTTCCTATGTAGACACTCAATTTTTCTCCAAAGACTGTGTTCTTTTGTTTAGCTAGATTAGTTACTTTTGTGTTCAAAACAAAACAAAGGGTGCATTGTTGGAAAAAAGTCACATGATCTTCTGCACAAGTCTTTTGGGCCATGGTTAAGAAAAATTGGGAGCTTTGGGAGTACTCAGATTTTCTGTAACAGAATCATAGGATGCTAGCTCTAAAGGTAAGGCTAAACCCCACAATTTATAGGTGGGAAATTGCATGAAATGTTGAAATGACTAGCACAAGTTATTATTATTGCTGTACATGAATTAGAGAGACCACCACGGCTGGTGTAGATTTCTTGCACACTGAGAATCTTAATACTGACAGAAAGAAGCACATAGAGGAGAGAAAATCATAAAGAGTCTGCAGAAAGAAGGGAGCCAATTATATGGAAAGACCTGTGCTCATGTACAGCCATTGCCAGGTCCTGAGCCTTGGTGTGGCTGAGACAAGATAGTGACCTCAGACTCTGGGGACCTCAAGACATATAAGCTGAGCTGGACAGAAAAATCCCACCAGAATCCTCTGGTAGGAAGATGGTTTATCTTTATGTGGAAGTGAGTGAAGGTTAGGAAAATTGACTTGACAATTTAACGGTGCAGCTTCTTTACCAACTTTTACAGCAATTTGTATCCTTGTGAAAAGCTTGCTTTTCTGGAGGTACAGACAGGCTAAAAGCCTCTGTTCACTCTGCAGTTTCACTATGTTTTTGAAAACTGAGAGAGCAAATTGAAAATTTTTGGAGTATCTATTGAGGACCTTCACTACCCCTGAATTAAATGGATCTGAGGGAAGTAAGTTGGGGTTCTTGATCCTTCTCCTTTAGGAGATCAATGCACAGGCACACACCTGTCTGCACTCTCAGAGTTCAGGCCTTATTCTTATTCTCCCACCTCACTTGCACTCCTTCTCTTCCCTTCCCTGACCCTTGTGAATTTGGTCTCCAGCATTAACTTCTAGGTCCTTACCTTTCCCTCTGCAGAGAGTTGTTATGAAACCAGAGAAGAGACAGGAAAAAGGAGGCCAGTAAGTTTAAATGTAAGTTTCACCAACATTCCAATTTTTCCCAAGACCCCCTCATTAACCTTCAGATGATCATGAACAAATAAGACCTGTGTGCAAAGGTATGTTGGCCTTCTTTGGGGCACACACAGCAATTTAATAGAACACATCTGTTAAGTATCAGTATCTGTAAAGACCAAAAAGACCTAACTATTTAGGTACTTGGGGTTTGGCTATAACCATGGTCTTGTGTTATTGAAGAAGACAGCAGTTGTTGCTTTTTCTTTCAGATTAATGTCTCCTAATTCCCAGTCTACTTCAGTGTAATGCACAGGAGGTTTTCAGGGATAAATAATTTCTAAAGACATTAACCTACCTTAACATCTCTTCCTGTGATAAAAATGAAATGGCCTACCTCTCAACAATGGTAGTCTTTTGTTTAAAACAGAGCCATGTAATCAGGTGGATGTGGGTTTTAGTTATGTTTAACGAGAAAAACAGACTAGCTGCTTAATTCAACATCAAGAAAACAATGAAAGTGGTTTGTTCTCTCTTAGTGGAAGCAAATCTCTTATTTATATCTGTGATTATTCTGGCTGGCCCACTTGATTACTTTCAATGATAATAGAAGAATAGAAGGATAGGTTGCAGAATGGGCCAGCCCTTTTAATTAAAGATTAAATCAGCCTGTTATTCTATTCCAGGTGTAAGGGTTTTTATGTGTTTACCCTTTTCCCCTATATGTTTTTTAAGTCACAATTTAGTATTATTTTTGAGCTCTCTCACCCTACCTGCTAGGATTACACATACCCTTCAAATATTAACCCTCCCTCATGATGGATTAACAAAGGTCAAAAATTCTCTGCCATTCCTTTCATAAGAAGTGAAATCCATTCTCTGCTCTTTGAATCCAGGCTGGCCTTCTGATTTGCTTTGGCCAATAGAATGAGTAACTTTGAACATTATTTCTGGATATAGCCTTAGCCAGATCTATGAATTTATTATCTACCTTTTCTTTCTTCCACAGGCAACAGTTTCACTATTTATTCTGCCAATACATAACTTGGGCCTTCTTTTCTCCAGTTTGCAAAAACAATTGTCTTGCTGTCCTTACCTTCACCAACAGTCTCCTCAAGACCCTTCCAACTTCCACTTGCCACCATTCCCAAAGCCAGGGCTACCTATTCATGTCATGGCAGTATCATACTTCCTGTATCCTAGACCCTAGACCTTGACAGGTGACTAGACCCTAGAACTTCATTGTGTAAAACAGTGACCTTTTTATTCTCTCTCATAAATCTGTGGGTTGACTAGATTCAGTTGGGTGGTTTTTCTCCTCTATGCGATCTCATGTGAAAGCTTGATTGAACTGGAAACCCCAAGATGGCCCATCCCATAGCTGGCAGGTAACACTGTTTATCAGTTGCAAACTCAGCTGGGATTTTCTACTGGGGTATCTCCATACGGCTTGGGATGTTACATCCTCCTTGCTGGGTTCCAAGAAGAAACGACCCAAGAGTAATTGTTCCAAGATGGAGAAAGTGGAAGCTTCAAATGCTTCCACTGTTAGACCCAGAACTAGCACAGCATCCCTTACACCACATTCTATGGGATAAGACTTAAGCAACCACGGTTCAGATAATAGAAAATGAACTCCATTTATTAGCAGAGAATTAGTGGCCTTCTTTAATGAACTCTACCTTCAAATATTATTTTACTTGGGGGGTTCTTTCTCTGGGTTTACCAAGCCCTTTCTTTCTATGTATGCTCTGCTTTTCTACATTAGCAATCCAGACATGTTTATCCATGTTCTTATATCATCTGGAAACATCACTAGTCACTAATTTTCTCAATATACGATTACCAAAAACCCCACCAAAAAAGTATAGGGTATACTTAAAACAAAACTGGCCATGATAATTGTTGAAGCCAGGTGATGGGTACATGGGGGTTTATTATACTAGTTTCTCTACTATTAGTCCATAGTAAAAAGTAATACAGGGGAGTGATATTATAAATTGGAATGTATTCTTAAATAATAATCTTGCAGTCACCCCTGGCTAAGTAGCAATACTCTTAGCTTCTTAATAACTTTTTAAACTTCAAACTCCTGGAATACATCTAACATAGACTAAGTTACAGGGAACCTATTTAAATTCTAGGATTTACAGTAGTCCCTCCTTACAGTTTTGCTTTTCATGGTTTCAGTTACCTGTGCCCAGTGTCTCCATGCTGTATACATTACTCCTCTACCACCTGTTAGTCATTTAGTAGCCACCTCAGTTATGAGATTGCCCGTTACAGTATCACAATGCTTGTGTTCAAGTAATCCTTAGAGAAGCCCAGTGCTACATCACAATGTCTGTGTCATTCATCTCATCACTAGTCATTGTATATCTCCATCATCATGAGCAGAAGGCAAGTAGAGTGCAATAAGTTATTTTGAAAGGGGGAGAGAGATCACATAATTTATTACACTATATTTTTATAATTATTCTATTTTATTATTAGTTATCATTATGAATTTCTTACTATGCCTAATTCATAAATTATGCTTTATCACAAGTATGTATGTATAGGATATAAAGCAGAATTTATATATAGTGTTAGGTACTCTCCAAAGTTTCAGGCAGCCACTGGCAATTTGGGAACATATTCCATTAGATAAAGGGGTACTACTGTATCTGGTTTTGATACTATAGGAGGAGGACACCTAGCTTAATGTCATTGCCAAAACCTTAGGAGGAATACTTGTGTGGTTACAGGCAAAAACAGAAATATGTGCTGTGACAGAAGTAGTTTTGATGAGGATTTCATTATGAAGGCTAAACTTTGAGCTAAGTTACACGTTGAGACTTAAAGTGCCTTTCATAATATGTATAATTTAATATGCATTATTTATCTAACATGTTTAATAATTACATCTGGGCATCATAAACAATAAAAGTTACCTATTATCATTATCAGCAGTGGCAAGGGGTGGCCTGACTGGCACTGGCCAGTTTGACTCCGTGTAGGACCCTAACCCTGTCTGGATGTAGTAGTGGAATGGAAGAGGGCATAGAACAAGGACAATGACAGAAGAAGAACTAGCCATAAGCAAGGACATACATACATGATTTTGAGAGTTCCATCCAAGTCACAGGAACAAAGTCTGAGTAGATGATCTCAACTCTATTGCTGTGATGTCTCCTTGCCAGTTGTAGTCTGTTTAGCTCACAAAGCTTACAGAGTCAAAAGAAGAATTAATTGAAAAGAATTACAACATTATTTAAAGCCAATGACCTATATCCCAAAGAGCCTGTGTCCTTAGGCCTCTTGCTGTCCTGAAAAGTCACCAGTGCCCTGAATAGTTCCCTCTTCTGACTTTATCATCCCAGTTGGTCACTTGATGGCAAACTGAAGCCTAGAAAATAACAGCTATTTTCTTTTAAGTATTTGTGTATTGTTTTTCTCCCCAATTGGAATACAACTTTCATGAAGTCAGGACTGATGTCTGCCTCGTCTTCCATTGTGCCTCTATACTCAGAACAGTGCCTGACACATTTGCTGAATGACTGACTCTATGTAGAATGACTAAGGTTATAAATGTTTTGACTTCAAGGAACTTCTTTGGGTGATAGGTTCCCAAACTAGATGGATAAAAATCTGTACTTATTCACCATCTTGGTTGCCATCTTATAAGATAATAGATATCACCTTCCAAAATGTTATCTGAGTAGGGATCATTTCTGTTTGGATATACTTTACCTTACAAATAACCAAGTAGAATGTCATCAGGTCAATGGTTTCATAATCTGCCCTGGCCTGAGCTTTACTTATTTTTCAAGAAAACAGAATTTTATTTTAAGAGGATTCTATTTAAATTATTTGACCTAAATCTTGGTAAAGATTTACATCAGTTAATAGTCACATTAGCTAACATCTAATATATACTCAAAAGTATGCCATCATATATATATATATATATATATATATATATATATATATATATATATTAATACACATATATATATACACATATATTTAATACTAATATATATTTAATACTCATCTACACTTTATCTCTATCTCTATCTTAACATTGGAATGGTAGTTGTTTTTCAAGTAATTAAATAATCAATTTATATCTAACGTGATATACAGATATGAATATAGAGGATCTCTATCAAAAATCCAAAGCATGGCATAGTCCTTTAAAAACATTCTGGCAATAACTTTTATATAATACAGTCACTGCCATTATTTAAACATGCCCATAGCTGTTAATAGTAACTACTGGTAATATTTTTATAGTACTTTATAGTTTGAAAAGTACTTTCATACAGTTATTGCCCTTTTGGTCTTGACAATAACACCACACCTAATATATTGTTTCTGTTCCAATAAAAACACACCTAAGGTATTACTGTTTCTGTTCTTCAGATGAAAACAACTGAAGACTAAGTTTCTTGATGGACTTGGCCCGAATCATTAAGCTATAAGCATTCTTGCATATTTAAATGTAAAGGTACCAAAGTCTTAATTACATGTAAAGTATATTATTCAAAGCTTCAGTTTGTACATGCGATCAGACCTTCTACCTATCAAGAGAGCCAAAGGTGATTCCAAGGTCACTGCCACTTGGAAACAAATGCCACTTGGGGTAAATAGGGCTAAACATGGCTTACAGTGTGCAATCTACAGAAGAATGAAGACCTTCTATGACTCAGTTTTCTTCTTTCTGAACGAGTTTTTAATCATTCCACCCGCTAGAATTCACATCTGTTCATGACGTAATGTTGTGGGTCAGGCTGGGTTCTGTCAAAATGAAGCCGGTATTACCAAATCCCAAATTACAGTGTGTTTTACTAACCGGTTTTATAGACTAGACATTTCACTCAAGCAGAAAGGAATTCCCACTGCACTTGAGGGGTAGCAGAGTCTCCAAAACAGGCTACTGGTTCTGCCTGACTCTGCCCTGCCCACTGCCTGCAGGCACCCCAAAGACAAAGGAGCTGGAGAAATTGGTGAAGATGAATTACAAAACCAGCCTTCTTGATTTTATTTTTTTCCTTATTTGTGGGAAACAGCTAATAGATGTCATGGTCTTTCACTGTGTTGCAGCAAAGAGCTCAAATCTAAAAACAAAACTTCTTAAAGAGAAAAAACGAAACTACTGACAGTAAAAGAAAATGAGAATGGGCAAATAGAAGAGAGAAAATCATATTTCTGGTTTATTGTTAAAGGGATGTTAAGGCTGTTGCTTTATAAGATTCAAAATAATTAATATAAATGTTCTATGCAGTTTAACTCACCAGTTTTCTCTGTCTTTACTTACCAAAATCACATCAAAATATGCTATTTTACTTCTTATGTAACCCCATCTGCTTAGTCATCATTCTGGATAAATAATTGAAAATCTGTAAGTGAAGCAGAGGGAGATTAAGGGATGATGCAAGACTACTAACATGATGCAAAGTGCAAGGCATGGTCTGAGGTCTTTTACAGGCATGTTTATTCATGCATTAAATTTTTTTCCAGTTGCATTTTTTCCTGAGTATGTGTTTATGCTTGTGCGTAATGAGGGTATGAGAATTATGGCCTAACATCTGTAGCTGCTATAATTTTGTTTGCTTGTTCATCTATTGCTTGACACACCCAATAAATAGTTATTGCATGACTGAGCCAGACACTATTCTAGGCACAGGGATGCAGTAGAGAACAAGAGGGAAAAATTCCCTGCCTTCTCATCTTCATATTGTAGTGATGGAAATAGTAAATTATCAAGTAAACAAACATAGGTGACATAATTTCAGGTAGAATAATTTCAGAATAGATTTTTAGAAAGTGAGTAGGGTAGGGTGCTATTTGAAGTCAAGCCTTTCTTAGGAAAGGCTACCTGAGCAGGTGACTTTTGAGCAGAGAGTACAGACTCAGTCCATCTGCTAAAGAACACCTAGGAAATCCATGATTGGATTGATGAATGGACACAATGCACTGATGTTGACAGTCTCCAGGGACAGGTTTCTTAATCACCAGGGCCTCCCTGGGTACCTATCTGGAGAGAAGGGGTTCATGTTGAGCAATGCAACCTTGAAATGCAAAAAGTCAAAACACAGGCAGCAGTTAGGATGTGATTGTTGAGTCCAGTGTGGTGTACTCGCATTCTAAGATTGTCCTCTAGCTCAGGGACTCATTCATGTCAGAGCGTCTGGGAGATATGCTACAGAAAAATGAGCCATAATATCCATGTCTCTAAAAATTTCACATCTATCACTAATGAAATAAAACAAAACTTTAACAGGAAAAGGACATTTTATTTCATTTCATTTCAGTGCCTCATTTCACTTCAAAAGCATCAAAGAATATCATCAGAGTAACATGGTTGTGGAAACATACTTGGCCCCTTTGATACCATTTTTCCTCCTATTTCACTAATGGAATTCCTTTTTCCTGAAGGAAACCCATTCTGTGTGGGTCAGGTGGAACAAGCCCACTCCTTGAAACAACAGCAATTCTCTAACCCAGTCAGAGTACATATGACTCAAACAAAATAATCAGTGAAGAATGGGCCTGTGATACAATGACACTTGCTAAAATCCTCAACAGAATATTTCTGTATGAGTCATTCAGAAATATGTTTTTTCCTACAACTGATAAAGGTGAAAAGTTATGAGCCAAGAGCCATCAGTTGACATTCATGACTGTTTAGAGAGAAAGTGTTAATGAGGTAGAAGGCCACTGGGTCTTGAGAGATTTGTAAACCCCTGGATCCAGCTATACCTGAAGGCACATTCACCCATACATACCCCAGGTTAATGGATCAGTACATTTATGGGTTTGTTTAAACAAATTTGTGTTGGCCTCCTATCATAAAAATTGGGGAAGACTCACAGAATAAAAATCAGGAATCCAGGGAAAATGTGAGCAATTGACCAGAAATATACCAGGGCATCAAAAGTTACGACAACGGGCCATGCTGGAGAACAAAACAAATCCTTTGAGAAGAAAGTGAGCTGTGAACTTTGTCAGTTTGGCTCAGTGGATAGAGCATAGGCCCATGGACTGAAAGGTCTGGGGTTTGATTCCAGTCAAGGGTGTGTGCATACCTCAGTTGCAGGCTCAATCCCTGGCCCTGGTCAGGCCTTCTATGGGAGGCAACCAATCAATGTATTTCCCCCACATCGATGTTTCTCTCTGTCTGTCTCTACCATTCCCTTCTACACTCTCTAAAAGTCAATGGAAAAATGTTCTGGGGTAAAAATTAACCAAAAAAAAAAGAAAGGAAGAAAGGAAGCTGTGATTGTTTGCAATCACATGTCATGAAAATGACATGAAGGTGAGTGGCATTTAAGATGTTGTGCTAAGGGTCCACTGCAAAGAGATGCTGTTGTTTTATTGTCCCTGTGAGATCATACCTCTCAGACTGGGGTGACCTAGACAACTACAGTTTATTATTGTTGCTTGAAAACACTTTCTTTGGTAGTTAACATTTTCAGAGAGGACCAGCAGCAAGCCATGGCTGATGACTTTCATATTCAGGACACATTTAATGTGTGCTCCTTTTGTGCTAGCCCTATGTGAAGTAGGGACTGCAGGGAGAACCATGAGATTGCTGGCTTCCTTTAAAATTTACCCAAATGTCTACTTGCACACCACATTCTTTGGCCTTTCCTGCAAACTTATAAAAGTGAGATATGAGTACCAGGAGGTTGCTTTTGAGGGCATAACATGACAAAAATATAAAATGTTTCCTGAAGAATGCATATGAATGTGATGAGGTAACTTTGCTGACTTGTGCAAGTGTGTTTCATGGAGTATTTTTAACATAGGCTGGAGACATTACCTCTTTATCTCTCTTGCTTTCAGTGTGGTCCTGCCTGGATTCCCATCTATTGGCAACTTGACCACCTCAAAAAAGAGGCCCAGGACAGGGAAATCTGTGAATCCCTCTGTGTCCCTTCTGCCAGGCTGGCTTTATTTCCTTGACAGAGAAATTGCCCTCTTCCTAAAATGTCTTGTAATAAAATAATTTTGCTCAAACATGAAGGCTCATAATAATAATATACATGTTCTTTGCATGGCACATAGATGTTTCCACAAGAAGTAGCTCCAGTTATGAGACACTATTTAATCCCCCTCCCCCCAACACACACACACACACACACACACACACACACACACACACATCCCTTTTCTCTCTAGATTGGCTACCTGAAGCTGCCGCCCTGCATTCAGTATGTGAGGATTGCATGTAGAATCTAAACCTGGAAAAGGGTTACAAAGCAAAAGGCAAAGAAAAAGGTGGGAAATGGAATGGGGTAATGCCTTTGGGGGTCAAAGTGATGCAGCCATTTTGGGGGTCTGGGTACCCAAAGGTTCGTGACCCACTGTGGGTTCTTGGAATCACACAGGAAAGAATTCAAACCAAAGCCAGCATAGACTTTAAAGTGAAAGAGAGTTTAATAGTGAAGCAGTGAGACAGAGAGAAGGCTACTCTACTCCTCAGGCAGAGCAGCCCCTCCCTAGTGACTCTACTTTTTTTTTTTTTTTTTTTAATTAAGGCCCATTTAATCCAGGGTATTTAATACAGGGGAGGAATATGAATATTCAGGATTTTTTTCAGGAAAGAGGTAGCAACTTCTCATTAAAGCACCATCAGCCATTTTGTCTCCTTATCTGGGCTTTTAGTTTCTGATCATCGCAGTTTGGGGTGTGTCTTTTAGTATGTCTACGTATTACAATGAGCATATAATGAGGCTAGGGGTTACCTCAAGGTGAAATTAGTCATCCTGTGGGATTGAGCTGGTCTTCTGCTGGTTCTAAGCCATAAATCCATTGGGGTTTGCTCTTACTATCTCTTTGACAGTCCCTATAACCTTATTGGTTACAGCCTTTCCTGCCACATACTCTATCTCAAAAGCATGATGATTCTGAAGGAAACATTTGGTGTCAAGAGGTTAATTCTGCAAGACAAAGGAACATGTATGACTGTATGGGATTCCTATCCTCATCTGGATTTGTCTTGTCTAACTATGCCAATCTCCATTCCCTCTCCTCAGAATTTTGCACTCTTCCAATATGTATTGCAACACTCAACAGAGATCATTTTGCCTCTCCTATTGCACCAGGAATGTAGTTACTGGGGTGGCTGCGGGCATATGACCGGCCACTGCAGAGAACAGAGGAATTCCACTCCTTCTCAGTCTGCAGAATAGGTAAGAAAGAAAAGGTCTGAATGTCACCAAGTCCTCTCACAAGAGGACAAAGAACAGAGCTTCTCAGCCTTTCCTACGGGCATGCACACAGTTAATTTAAACACATTCAAATTAACAGACTGTGTTGACTGAAGGGTGCATTTCTCTCTGTTTTGGATAAAAACTAATTTAAATGTGGTGGTACCAGGCTGAGAGCACATTCCTACAATGAAGTAAACAAATGTTATTGCCTTCACTTAGAGAGTCTTGGCCAATTAGGTTGATTATAGTGATCACAGAGACGTATCCTGAATGCACAAGGAAGTAGTATTGCTCAGATTTGTTATATAATATTTATAGACTCCACAGTAAAGCTTCAGATGAATTAAAATATACAATTTTGTATTTGCATGGACGAGGGGAATGTGATCCATATGTTTGTTAAAAGCAAGAAACGGAGCCAACAAATTCCCTGACATTTACATTGATAAGACCCTCTCTGAGAAATTGTAAACTCCTGCTGTAAATTGCTATTTTAAACAACGGAGAAGCAGCTCCCCACTGTCACCTGAAAGTTTAACCCTAAATCACAATTTGGTCTTAGCTTGACTGTAGGAACTGTCTCTATGATTTTTCTTTGAGGTGGATCAACTTATGAAAGCAAATGACATATAAAAATAGCCTGTGTTATTTCATATCTAGTTTGATTATTTTGTTATCATACCCAAAGTCTTATCAGTGAGCTGATTTCCATAGATATTGCCAGGTTTAAATATGGGCTTTATTTCTATGACTATGAAAGGATGAGTCAAGGTCACTAAAGAATAAAACAATTTTTAAAAACAGTTACTTATTGTGTATGTAAAATCTATTGATATCATAACCGAGTTGATGAGAAAGCAGCCTATATAATAAAGCGGTAATATGCAAATTGACCATCACACCCTCGCACAATATGGCCGCCCCATGTGGTCACAAGATGGCCACCACAAGATGGCCAGCAGGGGAGGGCAGTTGGGAGGGACCAGGCTTGCAGGGGAGGGCAGTTGGGGGTGACCAAGCCAGCAGGGGAGGGCAGTTGGGAGCGATTGGGCCGGCAGGGGAAGGTAGTTGGGGCAATCAGGCTGGCAGGGGAGCAGTTAGGCATCAATCAGAATTGTGAGAGGGATGTCCGACTACCGGTTTAGGTCTGATCCCTGTGGGCCTAAACTGGCAATCGGACATCCCCTGAGGGTTCCCAGGTTGGAAAGGGTTCAGACTGGGCTGAGGGACACCTTCCCCCAGTGCACGAATTTTGTGCACCAGGCCTCTAGTGGAATAATAAGATCAATGGTGAGGCACAGCAAAATTTGAGATGGAGAATTTAACCTCCTGGGCCAAAGTTTCCTCATGTGAAATAATAGAATTGTTATAAGGTGGTTTCACGGCATTTTCCAATTCTAACCATCTGTGAGTTTTGAATGTTGGAACACCAATGCTGTGGCAGGAAGCCCATTTGAGGGGGGAGGGAAGAGAGGAGAATCAAGCATAAGAAAGATAAGCTGTGACAAACTCTGGTTTAGAATGACAGCCACTTGTAGTTATTTGAAAACAAGAATAGAGTATCCTCAAGAATAGTGTAAGACAAGATTAAAGGAACTGTAAGTGAATGACATGGAGAAATATATATATATATATATATATATATATATATATATATATATATATATATATATAGTTTGGAAGAAAATGCTTACTTTTAAAATAAACATTTACTGCAACTTCTTTTGCATAACATGTGACTTAAAGGAGACAGGTAATTGTTTAGGAAAAACACCTTAGTGAGCCTCTGGACATAAAAACTAAACAATTGTGCTTCCATCCCAGATGCACACATGTCCCTCAGTCCAATCTAAAATTATAAACTTCAGCTCTTCAAACTGATGACTGTGATATATATAATTAGTCAGTGACAATGCCAACTTGGTCTTTCACCTTACTTGAATTTTGAAGCTAGGAAGATTCTTCTGTGTGAACTCAGAAGCATTCACACACTGAGACCACAGATGAAGCCATATCATGGAATGACCTTTGTCTTCTAAAGGACGAGCATAGGAAGAAACAGGTAGGACATGAGAAATCACCAATGTAAAGAGCTTTTGGCTCAGTATCAGACTCCCTCTTGTTGATGAC
The DNA here is from genome assembly GCF_964212035.1 of Myotis nattereri. Classification (NCBI taxonomy): domain Eukaryota; kingdom Metazoa; phylum Chordata; class Mammalia; order Chiroptera; family Vespertilionidae; genus Myotis; species Myotis nattereri. The sequence goes on from NC_138082.1 coordinate 24,018,408, forward strand.
ATCCCACATGGACTTGTCTTGCATTCTTGTATGCATTTCTAACCTGGAGTTGGATCACTAACAGATTGTAGGGTACTGACATCGGTATCAATATATTTTGTCTGTTCAATTATTCCTTCCTTCATTCAATAATTACCTACAAGCTGCCAGACACTGGGAATATAATGAAGATTATGCATAGACCATGTACTAGAAATTTTCAAAGTCTAGTACACTAGTTCTCAATTTTCAAATACACGTGCACCATTGGAGATCTTGATAAAATGTACATTTTTGATATTTTTATCAGGCTTTTCAAATAACTCTGCAGCAGGTGATGAGAAGATTTCATTTTGAGAAATTCTGGTTTAATATATGTGCTCCCTTTTCTGTGGCTAAAGTCCACCAGCTTCCCTGGAACTGAAGTCCAGTCCTTTCTAGGGCTTACCTCTTACTCCACCTGCCTAAACTCTTGCAAACTCTGCTGCTCTTGTGCGCATTCCCCAAGCTGCCCACAGACTGTCCCTCATCATTACCAAAAAATTACACAAAGAGTAAATAATATGTGTTTGGCTACTCACATAAATGAAATGGATTACTTTGGGGGAATATACGTAATTCAACATGTGGCACAGCACTGCCACATGTGAAGTGAAATGGAGATCCGGTAGCAATCTGATGAATTTAGATCAGTTCACTTAAGTAAGACAGACCCTAATATATTTCAGATAACTTTCTAGAATTGAATAGACCTTTACAAAAATAAAGCCACCTCTACTTGCTGTCCTTTGGTCTATTCATTTTGCATGTGAGAGCACAATTTGTGTTTAATTGGGAGCCACTAATACACGGTGGCAGGTACAGTCAGTATAAAAAATCTTCCCATAACACAGAGAGATCTAAATTCTATCCATTTCAGAAAAAAAACACTATCATATCTAATTGTTTCATGGTACATAAAGAGCTTTATAAAAATATTGAGCAAGTAAAGCTAGGGTAAGGGTTGGTTGAACAGGTTAATTAGACTGATGGCAGATTTTGAGTGGAAATAATCAATGAATCAATGGATCAATATATACACAAACTTGTATTGAGCACAAGCCCAGAGATGCATATGTATATACCTAAGTCAACTATCCCATGGGTAGGAAAGCATGGCTGGAAAATAAATTGTAAAAAAATTCTGATCTTTGGGTATTTTGTTTGATTTATTTCTTTCCATAATTGTAAAATGCACATGGGACTGAAATTTATGATCCCCATGCAATAGAAAAGCATAATCTTAAGATAGGGAAATGATGGGACCAACTGCTGCTTTCTAAAATGTGGTTAGAGTGTGTATTTAAAGAGGACCCTATCAGGCCTTTATTCTATGAAATAGCTAGACAAATAAATCTGAGGCATCTGAGGGTAATGGCATCTTGAGAGATAATGGATATTCAATCTGGGAGATGAGAAGGAGATAAAACCTTGGCTAGGGTATGTTTTTATATTTTAAAAATTCAGACTGCCTATTAAACTGCTGGGTAGACTAGTCCCTATAAATTTTCAAAGGAGTGACCTGGTTTTCATCCAAGGGGCTATTGCAAATGAAACACACACTGCAAAAACTCTCCACAATTCTTCAAAAAATTTCGGGCCATTTCATGTAACATACACCTGATGCCTGGGGTTAGTCACCAGTAGTTCTTGGCAGAACACAATTTTTAATACTCTTAAAGGATATTCATGAAAGACTAGAAAAATCTCCATTAGATTTTCATTCAAACATGAGGTAGAGTCCTAATCTTGTTCACTATCAGTTATTTTACAAACGTTAAAGTGAAAATACAGGTAATTCTTATTAGTATTTTTGTTTGCTTGCTTCTGGGTAGATAGCACTTCACCTAATTCATTTGCTGAGAGCATTCACTGTCAACCCACAGAACCCACAGGACCCAAGTCTTCAATGTGATGCCTTGAATGGCTTTTAGAACATTTATAATCAATATCACTACCTTTTTGACCACTTCTCACATTCATAGAAAAGCCAGTTTTTCATAAATATCCCCCTACAAAAAGATTTTTGTTAGTGGTGGAGGGATGGAAAGAGGAAGACAGTGTGCAAATATGTTCTTCATTACCTTATAGTTGGTAGGTAAAGTGCAAAGAGGCTTCCCTCCTTCCTGTATTTATGCTCTTTGTATCAATGTGACTAGTCTCTTCCCCGCATCATGAGATTAAATCTGTTTCCCCATTTCTTGATTCTTGACTGGCCTGTGACTTGCTTTGTCCCAAATGAATCTGTTTGAGTAATAATGTGGCAGTTGGAGCCTCGGTCTCATGAGGCTCCCCCTCGTCCTCTTAATCTCCTGACTCCAGCTTTAGTTTAAACCATGGATATTTGGCTAGAGGATCAGAGACCAAATCAAGGAGATTCCGACAGCCCCAACCAACATCTTCCTAATCTATAGGCAGCTGACCTCCAAAGATGTGAGAGAGCCTAGCCAAGATCAACAGAGGCTCTATTTGACCTTCAGCTGATTGCAATTCCAGAAGAACTACTCACTTGACTCAGAGATTCAGGGGCAGTGAAACATTCTTATTGTTTTGTGGTACATTTTTATTGTTTTAAGCCACAGGTTTTAGGGTGGGTTTTGTTTTTTGTTTTGTTGTGTGTGTGTGTGTGTGTGTGTGCTTTGTTTTTGTTTTTGTTTTTCATTGTTATTGGGTAAAAACTCATTGATACAGTTAGTTACATTGAAAAACAAATGAATGGAAAGAAATAATGATATTATATTCTTTCCTCAAGAACAATGTTTTCAGACTACCTCTCACATTTGGTGAGGGCCAGTGCTTATGTTCTCTTAGCTTTGAATTGGAAAGTACCCATGGTGACAGTGACAATGGCATTGAAATTACAAGCTAAAAAGTCCCAAAGAGATGTGGGTGGGGCTTATGCAGGTTGGGGAAAGTTTTATAAGCCTAATGATATTTTCTAAAAAAACTTCCAAATCTGTACTATACATTCAAGGCATGCATCTCATTATGCCATACATTTCATTAAGCTATAGGCTTCATTAGATACTTGAATCAAGAATCTCATTACACACTCCAGACACACATCTCATTATGCCATGCATCTCATTAAGCTCCCAGCCAGGAACAGATGTAAAATAGACAAATTTCAGCAAGGCTTTGATTCCAGCCCACATGGCAATCTCATCAACAGTGGAGCAATGGTGGACCAACAATTGGGTGATTTTTGAATGACATTTAACAAAGAGGAACCAGCTCAATCAGGCGCTATTAAATTACCAGGGAGAAAAAATAGCTTGGTGTCAAATTCCACTTTCCCCGGTCCATTCTAGGAATGTGTTCCTACTGTCAATCAGGAATCACCTATCAGTGAAGAGCCGGAGATGGGGTGTAAGAGGGCATGTGTCTGTAACATTATAATCATCTGTCATGAGGCAGATATTCAGCAAAGGGAAGCATCAATGTCACCTTGAGTTTGGCTTCAGAAATTGTATCTGTTCTGTGTCCCCAGCTGTAATCAGTTGTTTGGCATCTTCATGGATGGGTCCCCTGGTAATGCCCCTGGTTAAGAAATACTTCTTTGGTCACAAATGATAAAAACCCAACTCACATGAATTTAAGATTAGAATGTATTGAAGAGTCCAGAGGTGTGGCTGAATTCAAGCCCAACTATTTCCAAAGGCTGAAACAACATCACTAAGACACTCATGTCTCTCTATCTCTCAGTTCTGTTTTGCTTTCTGTTGGCTTTGTGTTTAGCACCCTTTCCTGATGATATGGTTGCAGGTGACTCTAAACTTCCATCATCCTCAATTAAAGCAAAAGGTAGTATCTTTCAGAAAAGACAACTAAATCCTACCAGATGACTCTCATTAGTCAATTAGGGCCAAATGATCTTTCAGAGACCTATCTCTTTGTATCAGGGAGATGGAATAAGCTGAGTTACAACCCTGGGTCATATGCCTTCCCCTAAATGTAGTCATGGACTAAAAGAGGCTGAACACCAAAGGGATGCTAAATAGACAAAAATAACCCATGTCTACTTGTCCTGTTTTGTCCTGGGGATACTCATAGTTGTGATAGAGATTGTGCAATATCTGTGCACTCTGAGAATGTGGGGAATCTGTCCTTGGTCACCAGGAAAATACTCTTCACTCATATTCTCAAATAAGTGGCATCTCTTAAACAGTTCAGAGCTAGATAAATGGCATGGATGTTTCTTAGGTTTTTGGAATGTCACAAAATATAAAAAAAAATGTTATTTTGAGTTCAGGCTAGTGAGTAAGCTACCTATTGATATTATTTCCATGTACCACCAAGTCTTCTTGTTTTGAATGGCTAAAATATTTCTACTAACTACTCACTCATGCCTCAATGCCTTTAGAAAATTAAATTAAGGAACATAAATAATACAAAAACAACAGAGGGTAGAAAATACAGTTTAATTCCACACTCAGGTGCAAAATAACATGTTAAGTGTCTTCTTGAGAATACATTTTGGGAAAGAAAAAGCAGAGTCCTCAGAATACCAGACATTTGGTTAGAATAGTGGGGCAGGTAAGATATCTAATAATGGATAGGGAACAGTGGGGAGTGGAGAAGGTCAAGCAGTACTGAAGGCAAAATACTTCAAGTTCAAGGTAGGTCTAGGGTTGTCCACAGGTAACACTGTGCAACTCTAAATAAATAAAATTTTCATCTGAAAGGATAGTGATTTGAGGAGATTACACTATGAAGTGATGACCAACCAGAACCAGTTTTTAAAGAATAATTTCACTGAGCTATTCTAGATTCTGAAAAGACTGGGTATCAATACAGTCTTGATTTTATGGGTCCTTGTGAAGCTCTTTGCCTGTGAAAACATTGCAGTTTAAGTATTTCCTCCACATTCCTTTCACATGAAGTGCTGTATCAGTGATTGTCCAAAGAAGACAAAGCTGTTTCCTTTTCCAGCTTAACAGATTTTTTTTTCTAAAAAATAAAATCATTTAGCTGGAAGATGTTAGAGCAGAAGAGAGGTTGGAGTAACTGTTATGGGTCAAAGTCTAACTTTATGTAGTAATGGACTTCCTCTGGTACCACATTGCACTGAAACCCAAGAAATTAACTAAGTCTCGTTTGCAGTTTTTACCGTAAGAACACCTAGAACTGGAAGAATTTGATACACTCCTGTTAATTAAAGCGGCAACATTCTCACATAGTTAAAAAGAAAACTCTCACCAACTCTTATTTATGAAGAGATAATAAGCACAAGGCTAATGAAGCATAAATAATGCAATTTTTAAATGACTCGTCTTTACTTTTTGTTTTGTTTGCCTTGTCTTTGTTTTTACTCTTTCAATTAAAATGCTTGGGTTCTCATTCCACCTTTCATTTCTCACTCTTTTTTGGCTTTCTAAAACATTCCCTCCTTCCATTTACTCTCCACTTGCAGGTGATTAAGAGAGAGTTTGTGTGTAGTGAAAAATAAAGGATACATGCTCCTAATTTACACTCTACCAAAGATTCAGAATCAGAAGTAAGCTATCTTCCACTTTTTGTCTTCTAAGTGTGATTTTGCAATTATAGGGTACAAGTCAAATGAGCTTTGCCCTCAATGTTCTTTGAATGCAATGGCATATGATTGTAAGTCCATGCATCCCAGCCTGCCTCCTAACTTGCAGCTTTCTGAACAATATGGAGATGGGCGTTGCAATGGTGTCAATAACAGTAACAAGACAGCCCATGGTCCCATTTCTAAACAATGCTGAGATGACTTTTTTAAATTGTTGTAAAGACACTTAACATGAGATATAGCCTCTTAAAATTTTTAAGTATCTGATGCACTATTGTTAATTATGAGTACCATGTTGTAGGAAGATTCTTTTTTCCCCTTACAATCCTCTATATAACAGGAAAAGAGAGTAAAGAAAAAAGTCAGGACAAGGCAACTGATCAATTTCAAGACAATAGTGAGAGACAAAAAGATCTTGGCATCTGGTTGTTAATTTCAAGTCTCTTGGGAGAGCTTATAAGCCTAGAATATAGTCACCAGTCACCTGGTGGTCCACGTGGCTCAAAAAAAAAAAAAAGATGAGAGTCTTTAACAGAAGAAAATATACTCTCAAGATTTAGGGGGGTTTTAAACTATGAAATGTCTTTTCAATTCACAACAGCCCTGGGGTAACACTTCCCTGTTTTCATTTTGTTGTGAAACTCTTGGCACTTGGATTGCATTTTACATGAACTATAAATAATATTTAGATATGCAAGGCTAAAAGGATTTGCTCACTTGGTTAAGGTGGTAGCATATGTAGACTTAAAAAAAAGAAGGCATTTTGACCTTTGGGTGAACAGTAGAACTCAAAATGCTATTGTTACAATGTGACATGGGGAAAGCATGATTTAAATGTAAATCTTTTATCTCCCAAGCCATAAAAGACTATGCCTTGGAGGTATAAGAAAATTCAAGCTGTAATGTGGATCATATAAAAAAATTAAAACATTTAGTGCAGCACCAAATCTGCTTTTCTTAACTGCATTTAGCTCATAAAATACTTAGAGTCTGTAGTATTTTATATTTAAAATGAGCTGTTCTTTAACCATTTTGTGTCTGGCTCCTTGGCCTCTGGTTCCAAAACTCAAGACATCAGTGCTCTCTGCACACCCTACCCCCTTTCTCCTTCTCCTAACCTCCAAGCTTCTGTTGCACCTTTCAGGCTGCTAGAAGATCTGCCCTTGGGGTCAGATCTGCCCCCTATAGCTCTTCAGCCTTGTTCCCTCCTGTGTGAGCTACACAGATAACCAGAAAGGACTGAGAAAATAATGAAGGTCATATCTCCATTTTCACTTACCTTGATCTGCTCATAGCTTTGAGATAGAAGAAATAAGATTCTGTACTTCGGTCCAAGCCATGGGTTTATGACAGGTTTGTATATGGGCCACAGATTGGACACAGTTGGAACTGAGGGTCCTGCCCAGATTCTGCTCACCATTTTCCATATGGCTTTGTTGGTGCCATTTGTATCTTTCCAAGCCCAAGTACACTCTTCTAAACTTTTAGAAGAATCCTGTCATTCCCTTGTGTTTTTACTGCCTGCTGGTTTATCTGTTCCTGGCACTAATTTCCTAGAATATTTTTGTCTGATACCATATGAGGACCAGGCAGAAGTCTTCTCTCCTTGACATAAAAAGAAATGAATGTCTTGTGCAGCCCTATGTGGGGCCGTTGTTTCATTTGGGGCCAAGTTCTCAGGGAGCAATTTAAATCAGGAACCACATCTTTTGTGTGTGTGTTTTCAAAACTTTCACATAAGAGGCACATGATAAGTTTATTTGTTTAGTGAATGTATTTCATATACTTCTGAATTTTAGTTGTATTTCTTTAACCCTTTATATAATTCGGAGTGTGTATAACATACTTTCAAAATATTTCTTGTTTCTTCTGCCTGCAATCTTGTGGATGCTATACCTTCTTCCAGCTTCTCCACATCCCACCCAGATTAGAAGTGGCCCTCTCATAAACTCTTACTTCACCCAGTTTTTTCCTTCTTAGTCCTAGTGCAACTAATTAAATGATGATGTGTATAATTGAACTATTCCTTGGCTGATGTTTCATTATTCAGGAGCTCAGGTCAGTGACAAACTTCTGTGGAACTCAGCATTTTCATTCCAAAATCACTCTGCTCTCTGAGAGATAATAGCCTTCTTCATCTTCTCAATTTTTTTATGGTATGAATATATATATATGTAATTTCTAAAAAAATTATTCTTTCTTGGTTCTGCCACAGCCAACTTATAGAAAACTGTAACCCACAGGGATACAATGAATGCTTTAATAATATAAAATTACAATGCTTGGCTAGGAGACCATCATCTGAGGTTTCGTCAATGCACTGGAAATCATGGCAGGCATTCTCCTCAACACCAATGTCCTTTCTGCCTGATGGAGAAATGAAGGCAGAATGCAGCACAGGTAGTTAGGGGCTTCTGACCAAACAATATCAATCAGATTTCTAGGAAAACCTAGTAACATAACCAACATTCAGGTCTATGCTCCAACTACAGAGGCTGAAGATGAAAGTTGTTATCAAGTATCCAAGAAGAAAGTTATCACACACCAAAACACAACATGCTGATAATTATAGTTGTTTGAAATGCAAAAGTAGGAAATAAAGAAGAATCAAATTTCATTGAAAACTTAGACTAGTCAAAAATGAAGCAGAGATCAGCTCCTGGATTTCTGTGAAGCCAACTCGTCCATTGCAAACACGTGGTTCAAACAACCGAACAGATGACTCTATACATGAACCTCACCAGATGGCCAACATAGAAATCAAATAGACTATGTAATTGAAAGCAGGATATGGAGAAGCTGTATTCTCTCTGCCAAAACAAGACCAGGAGCAGATTGTGGTACTGACCACAAACTGTTAATATCTAACATTACAGTAAAAAAGATCACTAAAAGAATCATAGTGCCCAGATATAAATAATTCCTGATGGATTTAAAGTTCACATAAAAGAGAGGTTTACACTGTTAAACTTAATTGACCAAGAGCCAGAAGAACTATGGACTGGAGCTAGAAATATTTTTAGAAAAGAATGTGAAAAGACAGTGCTGGAAGTAAAAAGGAAAGAAAAAATGAGATAGATGACAGAAGAAACACTGAAAACTGTTAAAGACAGGTGAGAGGCAAAAGTGAAAGATGACCAAAAAAAGATTAGAATTCTGAATGTAGTTTTTCAATAACTATCATGTAGAGATAAATAGAAGTATTACAGTAGCCAAAGTAAGGAGAAAAGATAATAACAAAACAAAAAAAAAAGGAAAAACACAAAATCTCTACCAGAAGATTCAAGAAATTAGAGGAGAATCAAACTTAGTTTTGGAATTCTGAATGACCAAGAAGGAAGGACATTATTTGACCAGGAGAAAATAAAGGGAAGGTAGAAATAGTGTACTGAAAACCTATAAAGAAGAGAGGAAAGGATGACACATATTTTTGAAAGATTCCTGTGAGAAAGAACCTATAATCCTAGAAAGTAAACTGAAACCTTCCCTGAAAATATTGGGAAGATATATATATATTAATTACCAGAAATAGATCAGATTCAGATAGAATTATATCAAACCACAGAGACTGAATCTGTCTAAATTATAACAAAAATATATCAACAAATATGGAAAACAAAACAATGACCCATAGACTTGAAAAGTTCAATATCCATCCCTGTCTTCAAGAAAGAAAATGTCAAACAATGCAGTAACCATTGGACCACTGTTCTCATTTCCCACAGAAGTTATGTTCAAGGTAATGTATCAGAGACTTTAACCTTATATAGAGCAAGAAATTCCAGATGCTCAAGTTGGATTTAGAAAAGGAAGAGGTAGTTGAAATCTAATTGCAAGCATTTGTTGAGTACTGGAGTGCTCCAAAAAATTTCAGAAGGTTAGTCCACTTTTTATAGACTGCAGTAAAGTCTTTGACTGCATGGATCATGAAAGCCATGGGTTGCTCTGAAAAATATGGGTGTGCTTCAGCACTTGATTATACTGATGAATAACCTAAATTGTGGGCAGGAAGTCACTGTCAGGACAGATTATGGAGAGACAGAATGGTCTCCTATATGCAAAGATGTCAGAGGAGGGGGCATTTTATCTCTCTATTTGTTAACTTGTATGCAAAATACCTATTAAAAATCTAGGCTAGACTCTGAGAGAAAGGAGGAATAAAAATAAATAAAGAAATATTAATAACTTAAGATATGTAAATAATACCATTTTACTGGAAGAAATTAGCAATGATTTAAAATGACCTCTGATCAAAGTGGAAGAAGAAAGTGCCAAAAGGACTGCATTTGAACATCAAGAAGACAAAAATCATGGCTGCAGAAGAAATACACAACTTTAATAGAGGTAATGAAGACACTGACAGTGTTAAAGATTCTGTTTACCTTGGTTCAGTCATCAATTCAAATGGAGACTGCAGCCAAGCAATCAAGAGAAGTCTGAATCTCAGAACTACAACAATGGAATAATTAATAAACATCACCAAGAGCAAAGATCAGAGACAAAGGTTAACTCATCCATACCCTTGTATTTCTAATTACTATGTACTGATGTAAAAGATGGATAATGAAGGATGTTTATAGGAAAAAAATGTATTCACTTGGAATATGTTGTTGGAGGAAAGTTCTATGAATACCATAAAGGTGAACAAATGGGCCCTAGGGCAAGTTAAACCTGAAACATCACTTGAGGCAAAAATAACAAAACTGAAGCTGTCCTCCTTCGGACACATCATGAGAAAACAGGGTTATTTGGAAAAGACAGTAATGCTGGGAAACAGAAGGCAGCAGGGCAAGAGGAAAACCAAGTTTGAGATAGATTGACTCCATCAAAGAAGCCAGTCTACAAGAGCTGAGCAGGGCTGTTGAGGACAGGACATTGTAGACATCACTCATGCATAGGGTCACCAGGAGTCAGAGCCATCTCAATGGCATGTAACACACATAATTGAGTATGTGTTGTTTCCTATCTATACTGTAACTGTAAGCCCATGAGAGCAAAAGTTAATATTTATCTTATTTCTCACTGCAATTGAAACACCAAAACAATGCTTGACATAGAAAGCATAAAACTATATTTGTTATATGAAAGACAGAATCGATGATCTTCAAGCTTGTGTGTGTGTGTGTGTGTGTGTATTTGTTTTCCTGGTTTGTCTAAAATATCTTTAGTTGCTCCTTCAAAATATCTTTTAAATTTCCTCCCAAATCCTGAATACTGGCACTGACTGTCTTTTTATGTTCAGTGTCTTTCTCTGAGCATTCATTTATTGAATGAGCATAGTTAATGTCCCCAGTGTCTCACATGTACTTTTTCAGATTTTTGGTCAGATGGCTACCACTTTCCACAACTTGTATCACAACAATAATAAAGCCTGCATCTAATAAGGTCATAATCTATAATTTTCCTTTTAGGAATATAGCCTAAAGGTATCACTAAAAATTCAAGTAAAGTATCACATACACAAATGTTCTTCATTATGCTGAATAAGATCCTAACTAAAAAAAAGAAAAGAAAAGAAAATGAACTGATGGTATTATGTCAATATTAAAATTTCAAAATAAAAAGTAACAAAAGATGCTCTTCACTATTATTTATAGATGTGAGAAAAATGGAAACACCTACATGTTAAAAATAGGAGAAAGGTAAATTATACTGAGATACAGTCACATGATACAAAATACTAGTAAAGAATTCATTAAAATTGTTTATAAAAATTTTGTTAAGAAAAATGGAAGAATGCTTAAAGTACATGGCAAAATGAAAAGTGTGAATAAAAATTCCAAACGCAATGTGATATTGGCTGTGTAAAACTATAAATTATTGATTATTGGTAGGATTATTGGTTATTTTTGTTTTTTGTTATACTGGTCTTTATTCACTATTTAAAGTAATAAGTATGCATTAATTTCATTTAAAAATGAAAATATTTCAATTTCTGGTCTTCATTTTCTTTTATCATTACTTATGGTCTAGGAAAGAAGAAATTATTTGCCTTGTCTCATTAAGCCCTTCACTAGAATAGCAAGATCAGGGTCTAAGGATATAACAAACCCTGTGCCTGGATGTTATCAGTCTGCTTTTCCGATTCTTATCCATGTGCAGACATTCATTGCTGTTTTCTAATAGCTCAGAGTTACATGCAATAAGCTGCCCCTTGACAATGTGATGTTTTCCATCCTGGATGCTTAGTGTGTAAAATGTCAGCACACTGGCTTGGAGGCCAGGAAAACCTCAGTTTGAAACTTGACTCCCAACTAACCAGATGACCTTGAGGAAATGTCTAAATATCCCTGAGCTTTAGTTTTCTCACCCATAAAACTGGAATGTTAGTGCTTACCTTATAGAGTCGCTGTAAAGATTAAATGGGATAACACATGTAGAGGGGGTTGTCTACTGCACTCCCAACATAGGAGACATCGGTATCGCTGTTGATATTATCTCTTGATTTTTAAAATATATTTTATTACTTTCAGAGAGGGAGAGAGAGAGAAAATATCAATGATGAGAGAGAATCATTGATTGGCTGCTTCCTGCATGCCCCCCAGTAGAGATCGAACCTGCCACATGAACATGTGCCTTGACCGGGAATCCAACTGTGGCCTCCTGGTTCATAGGATGACACTCAACCATTGAGCCATACTGGCCGGGCTTCTCTTGATTTTTTTTTTTACATCCTGGGAGGTTGTCATGGAGTGCACCTCTCATTTCCTATAATAAATGATGAAAGACCTGAAGCTCTAAGACCTGAACATGCATCTTTTCTCTTACTCTGAGTTTTCAGTCATTCAAGAGAACACAGCAGAGGGCAAATTATAATATCATCATATCAATACTCTTGAGGTTTCAACAAGTCTTGTTCTTTCTTGAAATTCAAGCCATATGCCCACTTCTAGAAAACAACACTCCCATACCTTTCTTAATGATCATGCAATAAAGAAATTTCACAAAACCAAAGTATCTCTTTTTTTTTTTTTTTTCTTCCCCATAATGCCACTCATGGAGAATGTCACTTACTGAAAATCTCCAGCTTGATATAACAAACCCTGTGTCTAAATTTCAGGTTTTTGTGGCACAAAACTGTTTTCTCCAGAGTATTATATCTGAATCCACTAAGTTTTCCTGGCAAATCAGCACAGTCTTGCTGCTGAATAAGCCATGACATGCTGGGCGGAGGCCACAGGAGAGCCAGCAGTGGCTTTAGGCCCCTTCTATTCCCAGCAGCATTACCTTGTTCCTCTTGAAAAAATTGCCTGGGGGAGGCTGAGAGGATTTTGAAAGGATAAGAATTTAAGGGGGAAAAATATAAAAATAATAAATCCCTTTTACTTGCATTAATGTCTCCCTGAAAAATAATGAAATCAATTACTCACATTGCTTAAACAAGTACTATAATCACTCAGCCTGCAAGAAGGCTTACAGAACATTTAGTATGCTACAGGAAGAGGAGATCCCTCTTTAGTTCTTTAGTATTGCTGTGTCCTGACAAGAAATTGTCTTTCATAAACTATGCATTAAGTAGATCACCGTATACAGACCCATCCAAAATCAGGTCTGGAAACAAAATTGTTCTATGACAGAAGCAGAGCAGCTGAACAGTTTTAGTGGTCAGGACAGCGATAAGAAAGGGATTCCTAAGAACAGACCATGTCCCCAGCTTCCAGGGCCCTCCTACCTAACAGAAACTTTAACTTCTTTCCTGGCAGCCCAGGATTACCCACAAGCCCCTGGTTCATGTCCTCTTGCAGAGCTGAGCTGACAGTCTATAAATCCCCTGTAAATGTTAGCTAACTGTAAAGATGTGCTCTCCTTCTCCCCAAGGGCATTTACATTTAAGAATAAATACACTTTCAGGTTCCCTAGAAAAGAAGTTATAATGACGGAATAATTAACACTGAGTTTGAGATTTAAAATTAGTATTTACTTATTCCATAAATTTTATTATATTTGTATATGTAGGCCCCACATCTCAAAGAACATTGAGATTTTTTTCCTCTGGTGACAAAAAGCTTCCAGTCTAATCTGAAAGTATTTAACCTAGTGATAAAATACCCTATAACCTGTCATCAGTAATGGTGGTATATGTAATACAGAGGAAGGACAGGGGGAATCAAGAACGCCTGAGTTATGGGAGAGTGCTGACACTTGCCACCCATGTTTGCATCTCCTATGAGCCTTATTAGAAGCCTGAGGTAAGTGTTATATCCATTTCACAGGTGAGTACACTGAAGCACAGAGGATTCTATTGGCCTGGCCAAGAAAAAAACAGCCCGTAATGGTGCAGCCATGAGTGACACAGACCCAGAGTTCTACCTACTTAGTCAGAGCTCATTTTCTGTGTGCTCAGCCCAACTTCTTTCAAACTTGTCTAAGTATTTAAATACTAATGATAAGATGTAGTCTTCTTAGGAGCAGGACCAACCAACTTGGATTAAGTGACACAAAACCTTCAGGGCAAATCTAAATGAAATCACCATAAAGTTGAAGTGTGTACTAAGCTTTCTTCCTTCTAGGAAAAGATGGAAAGTGAGATGGGGAATTGGTATTGCTTTAAACTAGTCTGAAATTCAGAAAGAACACTGGGTGGTTTAACCATCCCTAACCGAACCCTCATTCAGGAGAAAATCAACCATTGACATTTGGAAAACTAGTGATATATAAGTGATGCTTAAAAATATAAATAAAAATGAAAATAGAGTAATGTTATTTCATTGTTTCTATTATAAAGTCATTCTTAAAAAGTTAGATGAAGAGGAGTCTGATTTACCAAAGCTCATAGAGCAAGATTTTGATGACATCTTCATTCCTTAAAGTCTTCAAGAATCCATTTGTTTATCCATTTAACAAATGCTTGAAGCCTCTGATGATCAGCCACCACCATAAGACAAATGTGATACAAAGATTAATGCCACAGGGTCTTGCTTTCAAATATCTCAAACCTTTGGTGGCAAACACAGCCAGGAGAAAGAGAACCTCAAGTTCAATGCAATTAAATTCTATCAGGGCACATGATGGGTCACCTAATCCAGGCCTGGGAGCATGGAGCAAAATGGGCTTCCCAGGAAAAAGGTGAAATGACATTGAGGCTGACACAAATGTAGCAGGTGGCCAGGTTCAGAGAGAAGCAATGACTTTCTGGGCACAGGAAGCAGCAGCAGGAAAGGCATGAACAAGAAGGCTTTTGAGGAATTGCAAGGAGTTGTCTGAGGGTGGGGAGATGTGAAGCAGGAGGAGGAAACAGAGGCCAGGAATAGAAGTCAATTTTGAACTTTTTCTTGAGCATAGTAGAGAGCCCCTGAAAAGTTCAGAGCAGATATGCTGATTATCAAACTCACTTTAGACAGAATCCACTGCAAGATCATACTATGTAAATGAGATTGCTTCTAAAGAACAAATTCTTTTCCACATTTCGTTGAACTAATAGAGCATCAACTTACTTATAAAAAATATCCTTGGGTAATTATAAATGAGTATTATTTATTCATAAAAGCAGACCTAGCAGTTCAGTGATCTTAAAATTATAAAACTGCATTTTTTTTCCTAAGGACAAATACTAACATTTTAGTAATTTAGACTGGCCTCTCTCCAATATGAGGATTTACTCTACCAGCTTTAACTGATTTGCTCGCGACATTAGTAAGCAATTTTGGAATTGTGTAATCAGAATATAAATGGATCTTAATAGCCCCAAAGAATTAATATGTCTGTTACAATATGAGCAATTTATTCCCTTCACACCAGTAGATTCTGGTTCAGTGATTATTAAATTCTGGATTATTTGTAGGAAAAACATTATACGAACAAAGTCGTCTTTTAGATTTGCCTATTTTGTTTAATTTTGTTTATTTTCATTGGGTCGCTTCCATCAATCATAAGTCATTCACTTCTCAAATATTGGGCATGGTTATGTGCCAGACACTGTGCTATTCATTGCAAGGTCCTAGATGACGAGAACTCAGCTCCTGCCTTCAAAGGGATCACCATCTGGTGAGGGATATTGGGATATAAACAAACCCCTATTAAACGATGCAATAAATCCCATAATGGGAGTTTACTTCAGGGGTTATGGGAATACAGAAGAGCAAGAACCCAACTGTCCAGAGGGTGAGTTTCGGAAAGGCTTCCCAGAGAGGTGGCTTGGACCAACCTGATGAAACACTAGCAGATACAAGGCAGTTCAGGCAGAAGAAATGAGAGCATTAAACAATGTTGAGTGTGTGAGAGAAGTGTGATTAGTTCAGACATAAATTTCTTATGTAGAAAAGATATGGTGAAGAAAGGATAAGAATATAGGTGAGGCATTTTCATTCCATGCGAAGTTTCTTGTAAGTAGCTCAATTTCATGCTGGCTGCCAATTTTTCTAAACATGGAATGCTATTTATTTCTGTCCCATCATTCCCAGGAGGTGCTGACATCCTGATCAAATGACAGGGAACTGACAGATTCTGGGATACCCAGCAGGGAAGTGTTATGTCTGCCCTCACACAGTTTCTACTATAATGAAATGGTGCTCAGCATCTCCCAACATGTACACTCAGATGAGTTTAAGAAAAGGCACTTGCAATTAAATACAGATCATTTTAATCACAAAAGATGAACAAATATAACTTAAACAATGAGGAAATTAGGTTGGAAAATAATCTATCCAAAATGTGTGTGTGTGTGTATGTGTGCATATGTGTGTCTATTTTCTTTTGTCCCCATCCATTTAAGCAGATGTATGGTTTTGGAGATGTATATCCCTGGAGTAAGGTATTATCCACAATTGTGCAAGGACAAGTGGTTTCAAAAACTTGATTTGAACATCAAGAGAAAACACTGGAAACTCAGAGCAAGATATTCGTGTTATAAATCTAAAAGTGGGGAAGAACCAGGATGATGTAGGAGTTGGTTTCTAGTCTGGAAAGAGAAATGGAGGGAAAGAGAAAACAGAAAGAAAAAAAAAAGCCTAGTTTGGGATTCCTGGCCTGGACACTGGGTCCAGGGTTGTGGAATGAATCAAAGAAGCTGCAGAATATGTCTGGGGGGTTGTAGAATGAATTTAGCCAGAGGGGGAAAAACTTTCTTAGAGAAATCACCCCATTCTTAGGAATTTTAAGCCCTTTACAGGCCACAACTAACTAAAGGAGGGCCTGAGAGAGCCCCTAATTGAGCTCCATGGCCACAGGGCAATGGGGTAAAGCAGACCAAAGCATTCTGCGCATCCAAGAGAAATCCAGAAGAATCTGGGTGACCAAGGACTGGTAGAGGCCCATGATGGGGAAAGAAAGGAAACAGTTCTCAAATCTTACACAGGTTTCCTCGGCAATAGGGGCAGTCACAACTGAAACAAAACAAGTAAAGGGTGATGACACAGGGCCTGCAGGACTGGTCACCCTTTACTGGTCACCATTCAGAGGGATGTCAGGCAGAAGATGCACATGGACCAATACAAGCCTACCCTGTATCCAGAGCAGAGGGCTAGGGG
Source organism: Myotis nattereri (assembly GCF_964212035.1). Classification (NCBI taxonomy): domain Eukaryota; kingdom Metazoa; phylum Chordata; class Mammalia; order Chiroptera; family Vespertilionidae; genus Myotis; species Myotis nattereri. Next base: position 24,035,424 of record NC_138082.1, read on the forward strand.
TAGGAATACTGAATTGTTGGAGTAGCTACCCACCAGTGAGTGACTTTTAAACCACACGTGATTGTGTTACCTTGTTTTGGCAAAGCTATGTTATCTGAGGCAGCAGAAATAGGATCTCATGAATAGAGTAGACTTCGGGTATCCTAATATATAAATAGCCAGGGGTCGTCACGACATAAATGACTGAACAAATGACTGAACAGGAGACTGCGTGGGGTGACCAGGCAGGCAGAGGGGGCAGTGATGTATGACCAAACAACTGGGCCCTGGGCCCCCGGCCAGGGCATGGCAGAAATCTGGGTCTCCCACGATCGGGGATGTGGCTGTCCTTCAAACCCGGGGCCCAGAGCTCCCTGTTGCCACCACACCTCAGCGGGGGCTCAGAGCACCCTTCTGCTACCACACCCAGGCAGGGGGGGAAGTTAGGGGCAACCTGGCCATCGGGGGTGGGGGCAGTGATGGGCAATCAGGCAGGCAGGCAGGTGAGCAGTTAGGAGCCAGCGGTCCAGGATTGTGAGAGGGATGTCTGACTGCCAGTTTAGGCCCAATCCCCAGAATTGGTCCTAAACCAGCAATAGGACAACCCCCAAGGGGTCCCAGATTGGAAAGGGTGAAGGGTGGGCTGAGGGGACCCCCGCCCTCAGGAAAGAATTTTATACACCGGGCCTCTAGTTTAGAAATAAAGTAAATTTCATTTCACACACCTGAACTTATCACGGCACAATTTATCTCCAAGTCACGTGTATTCCATCTTAAAGGAGGCAAGTGGAGCACCCACAAGGGTCTCTTCTAAATTCAGTGGAGCATCAAGGAGCTGAGCTGATGGGAATAAAAACAGTTCAGTCAGCTTTGCATTGGCTATTAATCATGAGACCAGAAGAAATGAGTCAGTCCATATTGGAATCAAACCAACAAGCTGGAGTTTATTGGCACTTTCCTATAATTCTCATCAACCTGGATTAGCACCTAAGCTGAAACATAAAACAAGGAGCCTTAAGCCTCCGGGGGTGGGGGAGAGCTGTTTCACCTCCAATTCTGTCATTCTAACAGGATGAAGAAACTTGGGGGAGCATGAATAAACAGACTCTTGGTTCTATGTGTTGCCATGGGACATCTGGGTGGACCATGATTTGTCCCAGATATCTGAGGAGTCCTCTCTAGATAGGATTTTCTAATGGACACATTCAGGGTGCTTGTCATTATAAAACCTGATGAGACACTTGTGGGAAGAGTATGAGGGAGGCCCAATTATGTCTTAAAGGACTAAAAGGACAAGTAAAATGTAGTGATCCCAGAGGGCATTTCAAGTCACACTTTTATAATACGTGCAGGTAGCAACAACACCTTGAGGGATACAAACTAGATATTTTGGGAGATAAAAACTAAGCCGTTTCTCAATGCCAAGTGTGCCATACAGAGAAATGCTGCCCCCCATTCTAAATATCTGAGGTGTAAACATATTGCCAGGGCAGAGAAAAGGTGTCCAAAAACCCTCACATTACCCCCAAACTGTATGAGGAAATAACCTGGTCAATTGGTTGGCTCTAGAAAGATGGGCTTCTTTTCAATGTAGTCATTATGTGTAACTGGAGAAAACAAAATGGATCTCTACAAGTCAGGACCTAGAAACAAGTGTGTAATTACTAATTATACACTTAGGGGTTTATTCTCCCCTAGATACACATGCCCAACTCCCACCAAAATTAATCTGAGCCGCATTCAAGTGTGGAGGGGAGAATAGGCTCCCTGGCTCTAACTGCAGAAGTAATGAAATTCCCTTAAAAGCCCATGTTGCCTCATAATAATACTACAATATTGAAGTTCAAGTTTGTTAAGCAGCAAAGACTCAATACAACTATTCACTGTGAAGCTTTCCCAGGAAAAGACCCCAGTGTGTATTGAATATTTTAGTATTTTCTTAGAAATGATTAGTTTTTTAATTACTTTAAGTAGGAGGAAAAGAACCCCTTTCATAATGATTCAGGTGAGGGGTAAGTTATAACCCCTTTGGAGTTGAAGATGGAGTTAGAAGCTGGGTAGAAGCAGGACTTTACTAAATCCTTAATTTTGCCCTTTACTTTTCAAGCACATGAAGCAAATATTTCTTAATGAATGAAATAATAAAATGACACACAGCAAAGTGTGTGAGGTGCTATTATTTATAGTGGAGAGTTGGGAGTCATAAACAATATAAAGTAAGAGAATCATGCTGCACTTTTAAAAATAGAAACCTGATTGCTCCTCACTGTACTTAAGCATAGTTTTAAGTTAATTATTTTTTGCTTGTAGATTAATACTCATTGGAGAGAAATTAGAAAAAATAAGGAAAAAATAAAACTCCCTCTTAAACTCTACCACCCAAATACTATCAACGTTAATATTTTCTAATTTTTGACTATTTGGAATATACTTTTTTCTTACTAAGTTAAAAAGTATTGAACTTTTTGACATGTGTTAGGCATTTTGATTTTATATTATTACATAATCTGTGCAAACATTATTTTAATCAATTTTATCATTAGAAGCATTATTTTAGTTTAACCTCCCTTTAGTATCAATAGAAAATAGTATGAAGTGTACATTCTTATACTTAACTCACATATATGAGCATATTCCTACAAGTGAGATTCCTTATAGGCCATTTTAATAGGTTTTCCTTTTATTTCTGTGTGGAAAAAGTGGTGCTAGGACTTGTTTAGATACTCAGATGGTAGAAATAGAAATACAGTGACAAGTCAGTTTTCTTCCCATCTTTGGCCCCCAGAAACAACCACAATATCAGTTTATGATGTGTATTTTCAGAAAGAATGTGGTGTGAAGCTTTATTTTTACAGATTTTTAGTGCAATGTACATATTTCTTCCCATGCATTTTTATTAGTAGTACCAAGAATGAGCTACTGGTAAGTGCAAAACTTAATGGTAATAATGGCAATTGTCATCATTGTGTTTACCTGGCTTGCACTCTTTCTTTTTCCCCTTTTTTCTTGGGACAAGGACCAAAGCTGGGCCAACTACAGTATGCCACACTCCCAACAGTGAGAATAGTTCAAGGATTGGCACATGACCCCAGGGGGCAGTGAGGGGCATTCGTGCCATACATATGTTGAGCTGCAGAGGTGCATCCAGCTACTTGCTGGTACAGTTCTTCATTCCTGGTGCAGGTTGAGGTTGTAGAGAGAATGAGCCAGTTCACACACACACACACACACACACACACACACACACACACACACACAACAGAACGAAGGAATAGAAGACAGCACCAGATGGCATCATTGAACAACCACACACACAATGTGATGTCAAGTCACTAAAGCTGACAAATCTCCATCTTTAAAACTAGTTTGAGGTATGGTTTTGCCATCTATAACTAAATCAAACTTGACTCTATAATAATAAAAGGCTAACATGCTAATTAGACTGGATGCCCTTCTGGCGTCATTCTGGACATCCTTCCGGACGAAGGGCTAGAGCAAAGCCCAGGTCCCAAGTGCCTGCTGGTGGCTGGAGGGCAGCCCAGGTCCTGGGTGCTGGAGGGAAGCCAGTGCTGGCAGCCAGGGAAGGAAGGTCTACTCTTGCACAAATTTTCGTGCATCAGGCCTCTAGTTCGACTATAAAATATGACCTTTTCATGTGTAACAACTTGCCCGCAGCAATAGAGAAGACCCAGACATTGCTCTGGTGCCAGGGAAAAATACACCTAGAGAGAAGCTCCCACAATGACTACCTCTGTGAAACAATGACTCGGGAAACTATGCAGAATGTGCTACAAATGCTATGCTGTTCACCATGCGTGGGCAGGTGTCTGTGCACACTGGAGACCGGAAAGCTCTAGCAAACACCCAGGTAAAACTATTAAGCCTCTGTTCGTTCCACGTAGCTTTGTCTTGTTATTTTCATACCAGTTTTTGTTTTCTTTTCACTTTAGCTTACTTGAATTAGAGCAAGAATATAGGGCAACTACTCAGTAACCCTGAGCTCTGAAACAGAGGTTAAGTATAATTTAAACAAGGCTTGCTTTTCTGGGTAGTGAATATCTATCTCTGGTGTATAGACTGATCCTCTTTGAAATTTGCACTTGGAAGGCCCGTGATCATCGTGATAGTCATTCATCTGTGGTGATGTGGACAGTGCCTGACCTTAGACTGGCCTATGGCAGACGGAGTGGGGAAAAGCAACCTAGCTTAACAAAGATTTAACATATCTGCATGGACAAGCATGACCTACACTCATGTACACATCTGCACACACGCATATACTCATATGCACATATACACAAATGCTTGCATTTATAAATATGCCAGCCTTGACAAGTTGGTAGTCCACCATTGTGATAATGGCATTCACTGTGGGAGAGGAAGAAAAGATTGGAACCCACCCTCAAGCTTCCAGTGTTTCACTTGAACTTGAGTTTACATATCAAAGAAGGAAAATGAAAAATGTGCTGGCATTTTGTCATTTCCTGACAATTATTATTTGTAGCAAATCCCCAGGTAATTTGGACTCATTAATGCTCAGATGACCATAATCTATTTGCTCTATTTAGCTGAGCTATTGAGTGTTCAGAGATTTAAAAATGCCCCCACCCTCTCAAATCTCTGCTTTCTGTCTTTTTGATATGAATTGTAGGAGCAAAGTAAACAGAGGGCTCTGTTAGAATTTCCCTTTTTACAAATGAGCCGTAAAATTGTCCATTAATCAGTCCTGGCTCCCAGGGGCCAGTTTGCATTGTAGAGTTTTCCTTTTCCTTTTCTGATCCCTGTTTTGTTGAAGTGATTACTCAGAAGTAAAGAGAGAAAAAAAGTCACAGAGCAATAAGCCCCAAAGAATAGGCTTAAGAAAGCCAGGATTTTTTTGTGGGGTTTTTTTTGTAAACAGCCTTTGGCCTGAGCCAGATTCTCATCATTCAGAACCATTCAAACTTTTAAAATTTACTCTGTTAGCTTTAGACTGCTTTTAAATTATAAAATAGTACTCTCCCCTTCCCAGAGATACTCTAACAGGCACTACTTATAAGTTCTTAGAGCCATTAAAATATGCAATATTTAAAATATATACTATTTAAAATATATAATATTTAAATTAGAAAATAGTCACCTCCCCTTCCCTGAAGATGTGGTACTCAGATAGGTATTACATGTCAGCCTTTAGCTTCATTAAGAAAAAAGAAACACAAAAACAAAACTTAGAATCTATGGGGTCAAGAATCCATGAGCACAGAAATAATAAAATTCTGGAGGAATTCACTCTGAATTTGATATCTCAGGGCTTCCCTACCTTAATTGATACACTAGATGTCAGTCCTGACAGTTCTTGCATTTATCGTGAGGGTATTTCCTCTAAATGACAGAAGGAGGAAATATATATCAAACTCTGAGCTGTCTGAGAGGAAAACAGGTCTACCTTCTGGCTGCAGCCTTCTTACTGGGCAGCTGTTTGTCAAGGCCAGCCTCCTGCCTATAGGCATTTATCCCATAAACTGGATTTCTTACCCTCAGCAAGACTTCCCCACATAAATAGATACTATATTAGCAGATAGATGATAGATGGATAGATAGACAGAATATATATATATATATATATATATATATATATATATATATATATCTCCTACATAATAAAGAGGTAATATGCAAATTGACCATCACTCCTTCAGACAAGATGGCCACCCCCATGTGGGCACAAGATGGCTACCACAAGATGGCCAGCAGAGGAGGGCAGTTGTGGGCGACCAGGCCTGCAGGGGAGGGAGGGTAGTTGAAAGGTACCAGGCTTGCAGGGGAGGGAAGTTGGGGGTGGGATCAGGCCTGCAGGGGAGGGCAGTTGAGGGCAACCAGGCCGGCAGGGGAGGGCAGTTAGGGACGACCAGGACAGCAAGGGAGGGCAGTTGGGGCAACCAGACTGGCAGGGGAGCAGTTAGGCATCGATAAGTCTGGCAGGGGAGTGGTTAGGGGGTGATCAGGCTGGCAGGCAGAATCAGTTAGGGGCAATCAGGCAGGCAGGCAGGTGAGTGGTTGGGAGCCAGCAGTCCTGGATTGTGAGAGGGATATCCGACTGCCTGTGGGATCGGGCCTAAACCGGCAGTCGGACATCCTCCAAGGGGTCCCAGTTTAGAGAGGGTGCAGGCTGGGCTGAGGGACACCCTCACCCCAATGCACAAATTTCATACACCGGGCCTCCAGTATATATATATATAATTTGTCATCAGTTTTAAGTATAACAATAAAATAAAGAGTTAATGCAAAAATTGGCTTTAATGGGACTGTAACAAAAAAGTTTTCTTTGTTTGGTTTGGGGATTCTGGTTTTGTTAGGTTCTGAAGCCCCCTCCGCCCAACTTCCCTTCCCTTCCCTTCCCTTCCCTTCCCTTCCCTTCCAACTGTTTCACCATTTGTATTTTGCCCATTATTTACACTAAGCTTTAAACTTATACACTGTCTTAAGGGATTTCTTTATTTTTCTTCACCTTTTTCTAAGGCTAAAGTGTTTGTCTAACCTGGGGGAGGGGGAGGAATAAGAGGGCACAGAATAGCCAGCAAAAGTGTTTATTTCTAAAGGACAGCCTCTCTGAGGTTAACTTGGAAGCCAAAATAGTTTTAAAAAGTTGACATTACATTGAGTCGAGGTTCAGTGCTGTAGTGTGGAGTTCCCTGGGTAAAACACAGCTATTTCTCCTGGAGGCACCTTGTTGTTAATCTTTGAAATAACCCTCAACTCTTTAACTAAGCTGAGTGTGACTAACCAGGAATCCTTCTTCAGTCACTAATGTTATTTAGATATCACCGTTGGAAATTAAATATATTGGTCTGAAATGATTAATTGTTCCAGAAATTGGCGTCTGCGAAAGTGGATAGGCCTCATCATCATTCTTCTACTTGGTGAGAGCTCCTCCAATAATATGGCACTTAGGCACATAAAATTCTGGAACGTCTGGACTTGCATTTGAAGTGACTCACTAACACCTAGTGAACCATTTCTCTCCTTTGGAGACGACAGAAGTGTGAGTTCCTTGAATCATTGATTTTGTTAGCGCAAACATGTTGGATTTTGCTAGCCTACCCTAAGACTTTATTAGGCTACCTTATTTTATATGTCCTTCAGGCTTTGGCAGTTTTGCACATTTAATTGAAAAACATTGGCTTCCATGAAAAAGAACTTGCTTAAATCAAAAAGGAATGCCCCATAATCTCTCTGATGTTAATACTTGGATGCCTGAAAGTGCCTGCTGCATCCCAGGGTGTTGCATTTATGCAGTCCGGGTCTGACTTCCTATCCGTCTCAGTCAAGCTGGGTGAAATCTCTTTATGGGGAGGAGGGTCAGGCAGGTGGGGACAGGATGCTATGTCCAGAATGGAAGCCAATAGAGACCTTCATTATGCATATTTTCATTGGCACCTGTGTCACCCAGACAAACCTTTCTCCTTGTCAGGATGTGAACCTGCCAAGTTGCTCCTTTCCTGTACCCAGACCCCACTGACTTCTAGGCATTGGGCTCCAGAGTCTCCCCCTCCTTACTTACACTATCCTGTCTACAGAACAGGGAGGGATGTCCATGTTACTCAAAAAAGCATTCGTTGTGACATGGGTCTCTTCAGTGGTTCCTGCACACAGGGAGTTCGTGGGAAGCATAAGAAACCCAGAAGTCAGCGTATTTTTTTTTTTTAATTTAAAATGGGAGCTATTTGGGAGCTGTGCTAGCGCAGCACTTTCTCCACTGCTCTGTCTGCAGGGAGGTTGAATGATGCGCCTTCCCCCTCGCAGGGAAGAACCCGCACATGAAATGAGGAGACACAGTTGCTCTCCTCTGTGAACTGTTTGAAGGGCAGACGATTCCTGGTCCATCCATTACCATGTAAATAATTAAACACCCTGAGCCTGCAGCCCAGGTTGGGAGGGCTGTGAAGGCAATTTGTTGTAAATATTAGTGAGTGAAAACTCAGTCAGTCATTAGCTCCTCCTAGTGGCTCTCTGGCCTTCACTCAGGGAGGCAGCAGAGGTGTTGCTGTTATTGAGGAAAGAAAACCCTGATTGATGAGCAGCCTGAAGTTTCCTCTGAAGTGACAAGAACTTTCTTCACCTCTCAAGCCCTGGGATGTCACTACTCAGAGAGAGCTGTTTTACTCCTAAACAGGGAATTTGAATTGGTCAACAAACTACATTGGCTTAGCTACAACAGAGCATGTGGCATTGAAGAGAGATGGCCAAGCAAACCTTTATGTATAATTCTGTCAATTAATAGAGCCCAATCACAATTATTTTCTCTTCTGAAGGTCAGTAGAGACATGAATAACCCTCAAAGGCAAATAACATGTTGAAAATTTAAATTTGACTTTTAATTATATTTTGCTCTTGTGTGTGACTGAAGAAGACACATCTGCCATGCTAAAGTTTAGCCACTACAAATAAAATAACAAGGCTGCACCTGTAAGGAGAGGGAGGGAGAGAGAGAGAGAGAGAGAGCTGGGAAACTATCCAGTTTCCCCACCCTGCCCTCCTACGCAAGTACTCTATGGAAACTACTCCACATGGTGAATCACAGATCTCTCTGGCTGATGCAAGGGTTCACCATCCCCCAAACCTTTACTGGATTAGGTGAAAAAGTCCAGTGTTTGAATTTGAAAGGATGTTTTGGCAAGAAAAGTAAGCAAAAGGAGCTGAGACGTCAACAGAGCCCAAATTATATAGTGGGCATCATCAATAAACTTGAAAGCACATTTTTTCCTTGGGTAAACTCAATCTAACATAGCCTACCCAGAGATAATCCAGGCTAGTTGTAGATAGGTGAGTCTACACAGTACTGAAAAAAATAATTAAGGAAATCTCCTTATCCTATCAAAGTGCAAGTATAATCAGATAGAAAGACATTTCAGCTACCAATCTTGCTGCTATGGGTCAATCACCTAGTTCAGCGATTTTTTAAAATATATTTTATTGATTTTTTACAGATTGGAAAGGAAGGGATAGAGAGTTAGAAACATCGATCAGCTGCCCCCTGCACACTCCCTACTGGGTACGTGCCTGCAACCAAGGTACATGCCCTTGACTGGAATCGAACCTGGAATCCTTGAGTACGCAGGCGGACACTCTATCCACTGAGCCAAACCGGTTAGGGCAAGTTCAGCGATTTTTAACCTATTTCATCTCATGGGACATATAAACTAATTAATAAAATTCTGCAGCACACCAAAAAATATATTATATTTTTTTGCTGATCTGACAAAAAATAGGTATAATTTTGATTCGGTCACACTGGACAGCTATTGTTATGTTAGCTGTTGTCATTTTTTTTTTATTTGACAATCTAAGGGAAAAGAGATCAGTGCCCCCTGAATAAATAGTCAGGTATTGCATGTTTTAAAAATCCTTGCAACACACCAATGTGCTACAGTACACCAGTTGAAAATCACTGACCTGGTTTGATACATGATCATAAGTTACTCCACACTGAGTCAATACACTATTGGTCTTATTATTGCCATCAGTAGGCATTAAAATCCCACCTCTTTTCTTGCACTGGAAGGTGACATGGTTGAAATGAAAAGGTTATTCCAAATGTTTGTCACATTTACCCACCCAGCATTGCTTAGACATACCAGAAAGCACCAAGCCTTCATGTGCAAACTCATACAGACACACACTATCCTGGGGCAGTATTAGAGCTTTAAGGATAATCTGAGCTTTCCTATAATCCCAAAGCCCTAGAAAATCAGCACCTCCATTGTAAGATTTTCCATAAGAAGGGTGGTGTCTGGAAAAAAACTATAGTCTCTGGAAGCAGAACTAAATCTAGGTTAGTATCCTTTCCCCTGGAACATGGTTTCCCTTAAGCAAATTGATGACATCTGGTGAGCTCCAGTCTAAAAGACCACCTCTAATACCCAATTCTCAATACCCCATATATTAATTGCTTGACTGTGCCCAGCACAACACAAATGCTTCAAATACTTAGTGTGCTGCTTTTTTCCTCTCCTTGACAAATTCTTGTTGTGGTGAATTCCTAGAGAGGGAGGTAAAATGGGACAGGCTCCTGAGAATCCTAAGATCCCTGGAATGTTCTTTTCTACCTGGCAGTCAGTACTATTTACTGGTAAGAAATCTCCTAAGATTTGCTTTTTCTCACATCTTGGAACATCCTCAATTTGGGGGCTTTATAGATTAGCATTCTCACATAATGGGTCCACTTCAACTACCCCAGTCTGTCTTCAACACTCAGTCCGAGTTTACTGGAAATGAACTTTTTCTTAAGTTCCCATTTTCTGTCCTTATTCACTCATCCATCCATGCAATCAATGTCATGTGCTAATCTTATATTGGGGATTTAATGGTGACTAAGACAGGCCTGGTTCCACTTGCGTGAACAGCATGTCCTTGAGGAGGAGATACAGACAGGAAAGAATTAAGAAGGCACAGAAGTAGTTTAATTACCACTTGTAATATTGTGCAAGGGTTGTGAGGATAGAGGTAGAAATGTTGGGGGAGTGGTCGCCATCCAAGACCTCTCTCAGAGAGAGGCCAATTAGGCCAAAGTGGGGATGGGCTTCCTAGCAGAGGAACAACTTATGCAAAGTTCTCAGGCAGGAAGAACCAGAGTAGCTGCCCAGGGGGACCTTTGGAAAGGAAGATTTGGGATAGGGTGTGTTGTCAGATTCCCTTTTCAAGATTTGTCTGAACTCCTTCCCGGGGACTTAATTGCATATATAATCTTCTCACCATAACTTTCTATGACTTTCTCTCTATTTACTGTTTTATTTATCTAAAGTTGTCTCCATGTCTAGAGGTCTATTTTTAAGAAGTTAGATTCTCTTTTTCTTAACTGGAAAAATTAGAGATGAAGGCTGTCTGGCCTCCTGTTGCCTTGGAACCATGTTCTGCTTTTTGATCTAGGTGGGATTTGTGTAACTTTGTTGGTCTTCTTGATGCTCCTGTGGACAGAAAGCATGGGCCAAGTGCTGCCTGTGTTGCCAGCCTCACTCCAGGAAGCCCATAGCCCCCTAACCTCTTGTTGATACTGTAAATACAGTCTCAAAGTAGCCCCCTGAGTTGTCCCCACATGCACCCACCAGGGGCTACAGCCTTCCTTCACACTCTGCAGGGTTCATAACACTTCCCCAGGCAGTCCCTCCCCTGAGGTGGGCCCAGGCTCTGCAAAGGTCAGCTTGGAAAAAGCTGTGTGGCTGCCAAAGGCTGCTGGTTTTCAGCAGAAGTCTGCAGCCAGCCTTTCCTCCTTCTGGGCAGCACTGAGTTTCCTCCAGCCATGCTCAGGAAGGCGGCACAAGCTCTTTGGCACATTTTCCACCTTCCTCTTCGCCTCCTCATTTTCTCTCCTTCCCTCCCACCCCACACAGATCCTGTGCTGATTGACTAACATCTGCCAGTTTATATACCAGGGAATCGATCAAAGGATCCCTACCCACACAGGACAGCTCTGCGCTCTCCTCCACAAGGTTTGCCTATGACATTTCCTGCATGCCCAGACTGAGCCTGTGTGCAAGGCTCCCGCCTCCTCCTCGTATCAGTCTGGACTCAGGCCTGCGTCTGGGCACTCAGGCTCCACTGGCAGCTGCCCTTGGAGTCCTGACACTCTGCCACGTCAACACGGGCCTGGCTGATTTTCCTTAGCACTCCTCTGCTGAACCCAGACTTCCCCTCTTGGCTCTCTCTCCCTGTTTGAATGGGCTCCCAGTCAGAAAGGGCTCCCTGAAGCCTTCGCTTCAAGCAGCTCTGCACTTGCAGCCTTCCGGTTGTTGAATCAGCACAGTGGTCCTCGGCTCACAAAGAGAAATTCAGTCCAATGCAGCCTTTATCAAAAGAGCCTCACACAGCCTTCCTTGCAGATTGTACCTACTGGCCTTGCAACTGACTGCCCTTTTTATGTTTTAGGCCATCTTTCCTCCTTACTGTGAGAGAATGATGGGGGGATTAGAGATTGGTACATGTATTTCATTTGGGCTTTGCTGATTGTTTGTTTTGTTTTTTTGCCAAATTCTTCTTCTGTCTAGAAAAGAAAGAACTTTGCTCTCACTATCGGTTTCCCCACAGGGCTGCTCACTTCCTACTTTTCTAGTTCCAACTTACAGGCAGCTGCACAGGGACAACGAAGCTGCCTATTACGCAAACCTCAACCACCACCTATGTGTAGACCAATTGGGAAATGCAGAAAACCACCAAGAAATCTGTTCAGAAATCCTCCATATCTAAGGAGCAAGAGATATAACACCAGTCCCATGGCAGGTGCATCCTTCTGCTCTCGTCTCTGCATCAAACACACATGGAATAAGACATACACACAGGTGACCTTTTTTTCCTTATGCATGTACATAGAGGTAGCATGGCTTTACTTGTCTTATAACCTTTTCTTATTTAATGTTTTATGAATCTTAAAGACAAGATTATTCTTTGAATCGTTCACCTCTAGAATAAATATGTACATTATAATGCATATATGAAGGTGTTCATTATGACCATCACCTTACTAGCCCCAAATAAGATAGGCTGCTTAAATTCCCAACAATATAGGATTGGCAAAACAAATTATGGGATAACTGTAGAATATAATACTGAGAGGATACTAAAAGTGGTGACATGAAAATATATGTATTAATATACAAACATGGGCATGGACTATTGAGAAAAACAAGATCACAAATTAGTATGTATAGTATAATAAAATTGCTCATAGAGATTACATTTTAAAAGAATATCCAGAGAAAGACAAATGCCATATAATTTTACTCATATGTGGAATATACTGAACAAACTGAACTACCAAGCAAAATAGAGAAAGACTCAGAGAGCAGACAGCTCAGGGGATAAGGGATGGGGGGGAATTGAACAAAAAAGAAAGGGAGGCAGAGAGAGAGAGAGAATGAACTCATGGACATGGAAAACAGTGTGGTGATGGTAGGGAGGTGGTAGGTGGAGATGGAAGAGGGCATAAAAGAGATAAATGGTGCCCTAACTGGTTTGGTTCAGTGGTTAGAGCATTGGCCTGCGGACTGAAAGGTCCCAGGTTTGATTCTGGTCAAGGGCATGTACCTTGGTTGCGGGCACACCCCCAATAGGAGGTATGCAGGAGGCAGCTGATCAATGTTTTTCTCTCATTGATGTTTCTAACTCTCTATCCCTCTCCCTTCCTCTCTGTAAAAAATCAATAAAATATATATTTTTTAAAAAAGAGAGAAATGGTGATGAAAAATAAATTTAAAAGAATATGGAAAATATTTATAACATTTATCTCTGGGTAGGTGTTTTGTGAGTAGTTATTACTAGAGGTCTGATGCACAAAATTTGTGCAAAAGAAGGCCTTCCTTCCCCTGGCTTTTGACACGGTCTTCCCTCTGGCACCTGGGACCCGGGCTTCCCTCACAGCCCTTCTTTGTCTGGAAGGTGGATCGGAAGGACGTCCAGAAAGATGTCCAGTCTAATTATTATGCTTTTATTATTATAGGTTCTTACAATCAACATTTATGCTTATGTAAAAAGTTAATAGGAAAAAATATATTAAGGATAATATTTTCCATAACATTATTTTTTTTCTAAAAAAATGACAAAGACAAGGTACCAAAATGTAGCTAATTATTTACTTATATCAACTCCTTTATATTATGGTGTGGGGAGGGGGAAGTGTGGTTCTTGATATGCTGGGATTAGAATTCATGTCCTCTGTTTCAAAGTCCTAAATCTTATGCTGCTTTACCAGTTTCATAAATCCAGGAACCCTTATCTACACTAATAAAAGAGAAAAATGGTAATTGGCATACGGCGATACCTTTTTCATTGGCTAATCAGGGCTATATGCAAATTAACTGCCAACTAAGATTGGCAGTTAACTGCCAACAAGATGGCGGCTAATTTGCATATGTAGGCACAATGCAGGGAGGCGAAAGGGAAAGCAGGAAGAAGCCCCCTGCCACTGACAGTGACCTGAAACCCAGCGGGGAGCTAAGAGCTGGGGGGCAGGGCAAAGGCGGCCCTGGGGCCGCCTTTGCCCTGCCCCCCAGCCATGATCGGAGAATCAGGCACCTTTGCCGCCCTGGCCAGTGATAGCAGGAAGTAGGGGTGGAGCCAGCGATGGGAGCTGGGCACAGTCGAAGCTGGCAGTCCCAGGAGCTAGGGGTCCCTTGCCTGGGCCTAAAGCGAAGCCCACGATCGCGGCGCCCCCCGCTGCCACTGCAGGTCCCCGCTGCCCGGACTGGACGCCTAGGCCAGAGGCATTAGGCCTGGGCAGGGGCGGAGCCTGCAACCGCGGGGAGCTGGGGGTCCCCTGCCCAGGCCTGACACCTCTGCCGGAGGCCTCAGGCCGGGTCAAGGGGCCGATCCGGTGATTGGTGATCGGAGGATGATGAGGGTCAACTCCTCTGGCCTAGGCATCAGGCCTGGGTGGGGGGCAGAGCCAGGGATTGGGGGGATATGATGGTCCCCTTGCCCAGGCCTGAAGCCTGGGTCAGAGGCGTCAGGCTTGGGCGGGGGGTGGAGCAAGCGATCAGAGGGAGATGGGGGTCCCCTGCCCAGGCATGATTCCTGGGCCAGAGGCCTCAGGCCTGGGCGGGGGCCAGAGCCAGTGATGGGGGGAGATGGGGGTCCCCTGTCCAAGCCGGACACCTCTGGTGGAGGCGTCAGGCCTGGGCAAGGGGCTGATCAGGCGATCGGAGGGTGATGGGGGTCAACGCCTGAGGGCTCCCAGTATGTGAGAGGGGGCAGGCTGGGCTGAGGGACACTCTCCCCCCCCCCCCCCACACACACACCCAGTGCACAAATTTCGTGCACCGGACCCCTAGTAATGGTTTATAAGAGCACAATGTGTGTGTGGTGTGTGAGTTTGTGTGTAACACAGACACAAAAAATTTCACATTATGATTCTTTAAAGCACAGTTTGAGGTTGGCTTGTAAAATGGCCTATTATACATTTCCAGATCCCTATTGCGATCCTTTTGAACTTGAAAAACATTTTTTACTCTAACCTCATCTCAGTTTGCTCTATACCAGTTGTTCTCAAACAGTGGTCCTCATAGGCAGCATCAGCAGCACATGTGAACTTGTAAGAAGTGCAAATTCTTGGGCCTCTGCCTGGACCTGTAGAAGCAGAATCTCTGAAGTGAGTCTTAGCCACTCATATCTCTGATGCTCGCTTGGGTTTGAGATCCTCTGCTCTACATAAATCACACCAGCAAGGTCCGTTGGCAAAACCAAGGAAACCCAAGGTTGTCAGTAACCACCAGAGTCAGGAAAGGGGCAAGGAAAGATCCTCCCCTAGAGCCTGCAGAGACAGCAGAGCCTGCCAACACCTTGATTTTGGACTTCTGGCCTCCAGAACTCTGACATAATAAATCTCTGTTGTTTTAAGCAAGTCCATTTGTAGTAATTCGTTACTGCAACCTTAGGAAACAAATACATTAATGGTTTGATAGATGGGCCCTGTAGCTCACATATATTAATATGCTACTCATATGAAAGATGTTTTCAGCATTTTCAGTAATAGAGAGAATAGTCATGAGCCTGGATTTGAAGTCAAAAGCCCTGGCTCTAAATCACAAACCTAATACTACCTACCTGCGCAAGTTCTTATAGGTGCCTAAGCTCTCTGAGCATAATCTGCTAGCATGTAAGGCTGCCAGAACAACCAGAGAAATATGAATTTCAGATCAATAACAGAGCATTTTTCATGTAATTATGTCCCATTCAAGTATATCTCAGGGGATATGCTTATACTAAAACATAAATATTTATTTATGTGAAATTCAGCTTTAACTGGAAGTTCTGCAATTTTATTTGCTAAGTATAAAACCCCTGCTCACATGAAAATGAAGTGAAGAATATCTAATTTGCACTCTTATTGAATAAGTTAAAGGGAAAATTATATGTGAAAATGCCTGTTACTTTTTAAGTGCCCAATAAATGTAAATAATGATAAATCAGCAGAAATGATCTGTGAGAGACTCAAGTAGAGAAAGAAGAGCTCTCAGGCCATCACTCTGATACTACTTATATCTAATTTCCATAAGCATGATTTATCTGCTTTAATTAGAAGAGGGTGGTTGAAGGTAGCTGGATATAGGCTCATGGGTAGTAGCTAATAGAAACACACATCACATATATTCATATTACATATAGTATAATTATATATTTGTGTCTGCTTTTTATAGTTTTTCTTTACATCTTTTACTTCAAAGTATATATAATTAGTGTGTAATAATATTATAATGAAATTATAATATATAAGTAATGGATGTAAAGAACAATTATAAAAAGCAGAGACAAAATATCTGCAAGGCTATAGTTTGTTGTCAGTTAGTACGGGGGGGCGGGGGGGGGGCGGAAACAACCTTATGCAGCAAGAACTTCCAAGCATATCATGATTTCATCAATCATAGTACAGTGATTAATGACAATAATTACAACTCCATGTCATTGGATAAAGGTTAACGTGTTTGTTATGCTGTCTTTGTGACAACAGAGCTATGTGCAGCATTTCAAAAACATTTCTCTCTAAAATAAAAATCTAGGTAGTCTTAGGCAATGAAAGAGTAATCTTCACTCATCTAGACATTTTACTACTCAGTAAATGAAATCTCGGTGTACTGAAAGAGTGATCTTCTGGACATATAAGACCTTAATCAGAAAATTTAATGTCAGGCGAAAATTTACAGTATTTCACACCCTTGGGGAGCCCTTCACTGACAACTAAAGGATAGTTACTTAATTTTGCCTCCACAGATAACTGGTCTGCAAAAAGTAAGTTTAGATTACTAATTTCAAGTCAAAATATAAATATTGAGTAATTTGTTCACTAATATTTAGTAGAAAAAGGTGAAAACCATATAAGGCAAAGGAAAAACGTCTCTTGAATAAAAGTCTATTGGAGTCACATTGTTCCCATCTCTAAATGCCACAATTCAATTCCAAATAAGGTGCCAATTTCTATGAACCTAATATTTGCAGACCCCATCAATAGTTATTAACTATTAAATAAAATGAAATAAAAAATATAGTCTTTCAACTCAAGAGCTTAGAAACAGAAAATATGCATCCACGAGGCCATGTAGAAATACAGAAGATTAGCCCCCTAATAATAACACTTTATACTTTCAGCCTACAATTTTCAACTTGTTTGACAGCAGAAACCCTTCTTTAAAAAATTTAAATTAATTCTACATATATTGACTGGAATACCCTTTGAAAACACTGGAACACAGGACATCCACCACTCTTGTCTAACCCCTGCCTGAGTTCTTAGCATCATCTCTGGTCTCTGCTACCTAAACATTTTGAACTTGAAAAATCACTACTAAGTTTTTGAAAGCAATAGTTATACAAATTCGGATGTGCATAATACAAAGAGAATATAAAAATTTATTGGAAATAAAAATTTTTCAGACTTTCTGTTTCTTTTTTAGTTAAAAATTAAAATAAACAAATGCTACATATACAGTGGGGCCTTGACTTACGAGTTTAATTAGTTCCATGAGAAAGCTTGTAACTCAAATTACTCGTATGTCAAATCTTAAAGTGAACGAGTGAGACACGTGATGCTGGACTGATGTTGTGGCGTTCACTGTGACATTCGCTGTGCCAATTAGCAGTGGGGTATCTGAAGCTGGCTCGTAACCCGATTTTTAGCTTGCAACTCAAAGCAAAAAATCGGCGGAGAGATGACTCGTATCTCGAAAAACTCATTAGTCGGGACACTCGTAAATCAAGGCCCCACTGTACCAGTATCTATTATACAGATTAATATATATATATATATATATATATATATATATATATATATATATATATATTTGGGTCTATGTTCAGAGTGTTTTACCTTAAAGTGGTGTACAATTGATTTATTTGTGTGTGTACAATTTAAAGTAAAGAGACCACTGCTTCTAAAGATCCTGAGGTGTCTTTCTTTTCATGCTATTCTTATTGCCTTTTTAATTATTATTTGTAAAACTATTCCATGACTTTACAGGTTCCTTAAAAGATCTGTGTATCCCCCTGAGCCATTATAGCATTAGGGATTCAATAAAAGTTTGTTGAATAAGTGAACAGTGAGTAAATGCATTCCCAAGCTTGAATGGTTAGCCTAAATCACATATACAGGAAACGAAATGGCAAGTCACCTTTCTGCCAATTTTGATTCCTTCTGCCAAATTCAAACCCCACCCAGCCAAATATCCCTTACCTTGCATTTTTCCAGTTTGTTTTTCAGAGGAAGACTGAGCAATTTTCCCTTTATAACAATTTCTATCTGGTCTTCAAAGCTTCTATAGATGAGAATAAAGAAGATAATCATAACTAGAAATTATAAGCTATGGGAACATGTAAAAATTGTAATTATTTATTGAGGGAAAGATAATTAACTGACAGATGCCTTGCTCTAATTATAACACTCTGTCAATTATTTGGCCCCATTTATCAAGATCTCTAACTTTTTCAGATCATTTTACTGCTCAAATTAGTATGTGTAGGATATTTTTTTCCACTCCCTTCATTAGACTAATGTGTTTCTCCCCTTGGAAATTCAGAAATGATTATGGAGTCTTGTTCCACTGCATAACACTTCTCCAGGCACTTTCCCAGGGAAGAAAAAGGCTTGAGATAGCTCTCACGACTTTCCATGTCCGTATAGATTCAGATTATTTCAAATATACCTTAATTATATGAGTTTTAAATGTATTAGCATAAAGATCATATCCAATTGTTCAAAATAAAAACTAAAGAAAAAGAAAGATCAGCAGGTGAGAACTGTATTAGAGAAAAGACTTGCAATGGACAAGACCTATTGAGTATTCAAAAAAAAAAATTAGAAGTGCCACCCACTTTGGTTAGGTCTTGCAGGATAGTATAAACAAGTCCAGGATTGTTTATGAGTAAATGATTTTTCAAGGCTCTTTCAAATTGTTCAGGGGTGGGAATGCTGGATACATATGAAGACTGCCAAGGACACAGAGAAACATGGTGGTGATTTATCCATTTGTTTGTATTTTATTTCGTGCCACAGAGTGAAGAGAGGTGGGCTAGTTCTGTCTTGAATTATGACTTAGAGAAGGTATTGAGCTGTGGGTTGGTGAAATCACACCTAGAATACCACAGTCAAGTTGGGACATCATAGCTGCAGAAAGAAGGCAGTTAGATGAATTGGAGGGAGTTCAGAGACAAGCAAGAAGAATGATAAAGGTATTGGAAGACATGACTTATGTGGCAAGACTGATGCATCAAACTATCTATGCATAAGCATAGCTTGCCAGAGGGATGACTAAGGCGATGACATGATAATACTTGAGAAGCATAAACAACCCAGGAGCAGAAAAATAACGAGGGTTGGAGATGCTCATAACTTAGGGATGAATAATTAATGTCAAGGGCGGGAAGGAAAGGGTTAGTCTAAATATCAAGAAACACTGCTCACAAAGAGTTTAATTAAATTAAATGGGGTCCTCTTAAACCAAAATTACTTGATTGTTTTTAGATTAGGTGCTGTGCTAGAGAAAGAAGAAACAGAGCTCCAGGGAGTAGAGGGTAAGCCCATGATTACTATGCCTTCCTGGGACCTGAAAGTCTTTGGAGGAAATCTGCCCAGTAAATGTAGAGCTAATCAAGGTTACTTTTTGTAACTATAAAGTTGATGTCAAATCATCCATGAGCTATTAAGGACATAATAGATAAAAACATTTGGTATTTTGATTTATATATATGCTGTCTTAGAGGTATATAACAGAGTTGACACACATTTCAGAAAATATAATGAACTAAAGTGTTATAATGCATAATTATTTTTAGGAGTGCTTGCTCCATAGAGGTGTTTGACTCTCTAGTCATCTGTTTCTTCTTTTATAAAATATTAGAGGCCCGGTGCACGGGATTCGGGGATTCATGCACTGGTGGTGGGGTGTGGCCTGCAGGGATCAGCTGGCTATGGAAGCACTGCTCATCCCAGTCAGCTGAGAGGCTGTGGACCCACCCTCTGAGTGGCTGCTCCAGCTGTGGGAGTGTCACTCATCCTGGTCAGCTGAGTGGCACTCCCACTGTAGGAGTGCACTGACCACTAGAGGGCAGCTCCTGCATTGAGTGTCTTCCCCCTGGTGGTCAGTGCACGTTATAGTAACTGGTTAACCAGTTGTTCTGGTCATTCCACCGTTTAGTCACGGAGGCTTTTATTATATAGAAAGTTCCTTAGTTGAGGAAAAAAATGTCATCTGGTTGAAAAGGCCTACAAATTAATTTCCTAAGTCACTCATCTTCTTTTAATAGTACTAATGATTAAAACCATACTCTAACCAAATATAATTTTCTCTTTCTCTCTTTCAGATACCCTTACAGCTCAGTGGTCAGAAAATATTTTTTGTAAAGGACTGAAAAGCAAACATTTCAGGCTACGCATGTCACATGGTCTCTTATGAGGAGTCAACTCCACTGTTATAGGAGAAATCAGCTATCAGCTATGGACAATACAATATATACACGAATGGGTGTCACTATGTTCCAATAAAACTTTATCTATTGACACAAGTTGGAATTTTATATCATTTTCATCGGTCGTAAAATATTGTACTTTTTTGCCCCAACCATTTTAAAATATAAATGGTTAGTTCACAAGTGGTACAGAAAGAGACAGTGGGCTACATTTTCAAACTTCATCAATGAAGAGTGTTTTCCATTTGATTTTCAATCACATCATTTATTATAGAATTAAGATACTTTTGATTCTGAAGTTCACATATTAAAATTTCTGAATAAAAGGTAGTTAGGAGAAAAAGTCCTTTAGTCATAATTGGACTGGCAGAAATTTCTGAAAAGCAATGATGATGGCTCTGAAGGTGACAAGAAAAATGTATCATATTGTATGGAATTACCCTGTGGCCTCTGTAAATTACCTACTACTTGTACTTCAATGAAATAATCAGGTAGGTTTTCCAGAAAGGAAAGAACCAGGGAATAAAAAATGTTAATGTTCTCTACCTACTCTATACTTTCTTTAAAGTTTCCTAAAGGAAAAACAAAATTCCTCCTTTTGTGCTGCAGAAAAGGAATAGGAAATATGTGTTCTTGCACAGATACTGAGCCCTACTCTTTGGATATTTAAGCCACATAGACATCCTTTCTGCAGGTTAGATAATCAGTTGATGAGGCATTACTTATTTTCTTTCACTTCTGAATTACTACAATGTGGATGAAATGTTACTAAAATATGAAAAGCAAAGAAAATAAATGAAAAAGCACCCTTGGGATTAATTAGGTATTCCTAATAAATCAGAATGTCCATCAAAATAGTCAGGTTGAAACTCTGTAAACATAAGCCACAATCTCACAAAGTATCCAGAGCTCAAATGATTATCTCAGTGGAATTGCTTTCTTAAAATTGATGCCTCCAGCTCCGATGGTGCCTCACAGGTGCATCGGCCTGAATGTTTATCTTATTTTGTCTAGTAGAGAAAGGCACAGCTTTGGTTTCTGGTGTTCTCCATTCACTTGAGTCAAAAAGGCTTACAAATGATTACATGTGTATCTTTACATGTAAATTACTTCCCTGTTCAGCTTTATATAGTTTAGTAAAAATAAGTTGGGGCTTCACAACTGCAACTTTTACTCAAATTTATACAAACTGTCTGTGTGTGTTTTTAACCTGGAAATGTTAAATAAAGGCAGTGAAAAACCATATTCTCATTCTGAATGTTCATCTTGCTAATAAGGTAACAAATTTAGCCCTGGTGGGAGAAAATATTTTAGAGCACAGACATACTAGTAAAAGAAAAAAAGAGGAAAAGCATCTACATTTTAACAGTTATAAGATCAAGTGAATTATTATCATTTTCTAAATCACATGAAGCAATAAGGATTTACAATAAAAGAATATTGTCTTTGCAAAAATGATTGTAGATTTTGATCACTGCCACTAGCTTAACTGCATATTCCATATCGCAACAGGGAGTGTGCAGCAAAATGAGAAAATATTGTCCATTCTGGAGAACATGCATACTAATTTCAATAAATGTATATGGGCTATGAAATAAAATTTTATGAATTCCCAGATCCCTAGAAAAATAAAAATGGTAAAAACACAATGAGGTTTAAGAACAAATGGAAGTGGCTGACTCCGAGTGATGTATTAAAACATAGACTCACAAGGTGCTCAAGAAACTAGGGATGGGGAAAAACAAAATACAGAGGTACAGCGGATAGAACCACATGAATCTTTATATCTCCTGCTCCACTTCTAGGCAATCAGAGATAGGCTGGCAAAGATTATTATAAAAATAAAGCTTAGCTTAATAGCAAGGACTCGGGAGCCTGGCTTCAAGCCCAACCTCTACTTACTACTAACTAGCTGTGTGTCATTGGTCAAGTAATTTAACCTTTCTGTGCCTTAGTTTCTTCATGTATAAAGGCCAGTAGTACCTACCTCGTAAAGTTATAATGAGGACTCATTGATTCACATTCAGAAAATACCTAGAACAGTATCTGATTGAGAATAAAAGCTAAATAAGTGTTTGAGAGTGAAATAAAAGCTTATCTTTCCTGACACTTTCTTCTCTGTTTAGTAGTCAATTTCCTCAATATTCACAGCAGTTCTTGTGCCCACCTTAAATCCCACCCCAGGCAAGTCTAGCCCCTATCCCATTCCCTCATCCACGCAATAATACCTTCCTTTTCTCTCTTCAAATCTTGCTTTCTCCACATCAGCTTGCTACATCTGATAAGCTACTAATAATTGCTAACATTTCTGAAGCATGAACTATGCTCTGGATATAATGCTAAGTTATTTCCATATAGCATATCACTTAATTTAAACTTGCAGGGTAAGGACTATTCCTCATCTTCTACCTAAGGAAAGTGATGCTCAAAAAGGTAAGTTACAGAGAATCAGGAAATCAGCAAATGGCAGGCAAACACAGGGTCTGAATAAAGGCTAATGGACCAGGGTGGCTCTCTCCATCACCACATATATGAATTACCACATTCCCTCCACTTCAAGCCAAACTGAGGGCCAATGGAAGTGCTCACCATTCTGGTTCCACATATCCATTTTAACAGACTTCTGCAGATCATGCCTAAATTCCAAATCTCACTTCCTAACATGAAGGGTGTTCTTGTTTCTTTCTTAGTGGAGACAGAAGCTTTTCCAGCCCTAAATCACATAAGTACTGTGGCTTCACTACTCCGTATGTAACTATAGCCAGGAGGAGTATGTGTACCTATGTCTGTGAGGGAAGGTGAGGGGGTAATTCTAATAACGAAAAGAACTAAGGTTTGGAAAGAAGTGGGAAATGATCTTGCTCTTCACTCCCCTCTCATCTTCATCCTTGGAATCTATGCCTTTGGCAGACTTAAAAAATATTGACCTATTACAGTTTTCTCCTCTGGTGAGATATACATATCATAGTTCTCTATGCTATTCCTTTATTGAATATCTTCCTGATAAGTCTTTAGCTTCATCAAATGAAAATTAAACCACTACTTATTTGTGGAGCTTTCTACATTATTTGACCACTCTTTGCAAGGAGAAAAAATAAATGTCCTGCTTTTAGGGTGGGAAGTAGCTAGCTGCTGAGAAGAAGAGGGACTAGATTTAGCAAAGATGGATGAATGAATACATTAGGAAGTCCAGTGAGTGACTAAGTCCACACTTTTCAGGTATGACCACTTTTCTAATCTGCATTTTTAGATTTTCAAGTGTTCGTTCTTTAAGTCATCCCAGTATCACCGTATGCTATAAAATCCTACAGCTCATAAATTCCAATTTGGAAATGACTCCTCAGGCATGAGGAGACAGGTAAAGCAAAAATAAATAAATAGATAGAATTAAGGAAATGCCTTTTACTCTCCTCCTCCCTGACCAAGATGCTGACCTGCAGGGGCCACTAAATGCAAGCCACCATATACATATGCACACAACTGGCCAAGTTATATTTTTCTACCTTACTAATCATTCATTTGCCTATTATTCATCATAGTGTTTAATTTTAAAATTAATTCCCCAGCTAATTTTAAGATTTATGGCCATGTCTTTGTTTCAAAAGAACCTCAGTTGAACAATAATTAAGCTGGAGTTTGAAACTGTCCTTACATTGAGTTTGGATGAGCGCGTTATCAGTCCATTAACTGGGTCTAACTTTTTAATAAATTAAAAGAAAAAATAGGCAATATCAGCCTATTTCCAACAGGTCAAATTCTCAAGAGGCCAAATGTATCTTTAATTCTGGAAATAATTGCCTGTGTACAGAAGGAACCTGAGGAGAAGAATGACAATGATTTAAGTAAGTGTCTCCAATGTATCATTATGTGTGGTCTCTGGGGAAGGTTTTCTCAACTACATTTTCTGGGGAGATGAGGAAATAGAGGTATAGAACCATTATACAACTTGCCCGAGGATTACACACACCTTGAGAGGCCTAGGATTCCGCTCTAACATCCTTCCCTTGAACCACCTGGTGCTCACAGGCCCATTTTGAGGGGTTCCAAGAACAGACTAAAAAAGATCTGACTTAGGGACATTTTCACTGACTCCTCCTGTTACCAGATTCTTCTCTTGGCTTGTTATCGTACTTTGGTCTAAGGTAAGATCCCATGACTACTCCATCTGTTAATTCTCATATGCCCTTTGTTTGCTTCATAGCAGTTGACTTAAAAAACAAACACAGATCTGATTCATTGTTTTCTGCCTTTATCCTTCACTCACCCACCAGAGTGACAATTTCAAGAGGACAGGACACTTGCTTCCTTTTGATAAACCACAATGTAAAAACAGCATGTGGTATGAGCCCTAATACATTAAAGGCTCTTGGTAGGTATTTTTAATGGACAAGAAAGAAAATAATAAGGGGAAAAGGAAAGGTGAGAGTGCTGGATGAGAAGGAGAGACTCAGTCCAAATTCTGTGTGACTGTGTGATGGTGGATTTGTAGACCTTGGTATCCTAGATAGATCAGCTGGGATCACTTGCAGCAGAAACTTGGCCATGAGGATGAGAGTTATGTGATCTCCAGAGGAGTGAAATCCATCAGCAAGAGCTGAAAGGCTGGGTCTAAGGACTTGCTGTCAGTCAATGATTAGAGGGGAACCCAACCACACTCTGCCAACAGGGCCATAGAGTCTATTCCCATTGGTCATCTACCCAATGACCTATTTGCCTTGCTGGAAAGATGTTCAACCTTCATCTCTGTACTATTTATTTTCCTTGAATCATTTCCTTCACTTTATTTCCTTTATTTTATTCTTTTTTCTCTTTGTTGCTTAGTCTTTAAGATGTTTGTATTTACTAATCATCTTATTCTAATTAAACAGTACAATTTGTCTTTCATGACTTATCATTATTATTATAGTCTAATTGCTATTTTTCTGTTAAAATATTTATAACCTTTATTTTCTCTTTAAGATAATGGTATTAGCTAAGGCTGCCATACAAATATCATCCACTAGATGTTTAAACAACAGAACATTATTTCTTACAGTTCTGGGGCTAGATATCCTCGATCAGGTTCCTGGCATGGTCAGGTTCTGGTGAGAGCTCTCTTTCTGGATTGCCAATGGCCACCTTCTCACTCCCATGGCAGGGAGAGAGAGACAAGGTAAGCTCTTTGTTATCAGTCTAAGGGCACTAATCCCATCATAAGGGCCCCATTCTCATGGCTTCATCTAGACCCAATTAGCTGCCAAAGGCCTTATCTCCAAATAGCACATTGGGTGTTAGCACTTCAACCTATTAACTGTGACTATAGTGTTATTTAATCATTTTATATCAATGTTATATTTTTTCTTTTTGATTTTTTCATCTCTCTTTTTATTTTGTATTATTCATTCATTAGCATAGAAATTCATTTAGAACTTCAGGTCATAATTTTGGTTTTCCATACGTCCTTACAAGTGCTGTAAATGGGGGAGACATAAGACAACTTATTTATTTATTAAAATACCATTGAGCAGGAAGCTACAGCTACCAATCCAAGTGAGGATTCCCAAGGCATGGAGGACCACAAAGAGCACCTAAAGAACACTTTTTGTGTTGGATCTTCAGCCAAAAGGATGCAGGGTGAAGGCAAGAGGAGAGAGAACATACTGGGGGAGCAAAGGACAAACGGTATTTTCTCTCACCAGCACATAGGGAGGTTCAAAGCAGCAGACACCATGAAGCAAAGGAAAACAGACCTCCTATAGCACCTAGTGTAAGTTTTTTCAGTAGCTACAGTTTTTGTCATGCTTTTGAAATATTCTTCAAGAAAACAGCATGGATGGACCTAAAGAACATTATGCTAAGTAAAATAAGCCAGTCTGAGAAAGGTAAGTACCATATGATTTCACTCATATGTGGATCTAATGAACAAAATAAACTAACAAACACATAGTTAGAGAACAGACTGACAGTTGTGAGCGGGAGCAGGAGTTTGCAAGGCTGAGTGAAAAAGTTGAAGGGATGAAGCAGGGGGAAAAACACATGAAAAAAACACACACAAAAACACAAAAAACCCACATACACACGACAAAAGTATGGTGATTACCAGAGGCAAAGGTGGGTGAGGGAGATAGGAGAGGGTAAAGGAGGAATGAATGGTGATAAAGGAGATTTGAGGTGGTGAACATACAATACAATATACAGATGTTGTATTATAGAATTGAAGAAAGGAAGAAAGAAAAAAGAAAGAAAGGAAGGAAAAGAAAGACACAGACCTTTAGATAGAGTAGATAGAGCTAGAGCTTTGGAACATTTTTCAGAGCTCAGATATATCCCCTTTAAAAAAACACACACACACAATTATTCACTCTTTCATTTTTATGCCAACCCAAATGTATTCATCACTCTGCTTTCTCCTACCCCTCTCACCTCCCATCACCTTTGACTAATAGCTATGTTAGGAGTTGCCATTTATAAACTACCAATTGGTTTTACAGGCTTATCACCAGAGGGGACTCAGTCCACTTTTCTAAGGCTTTTCGAGTCTTTGAAGATCAGAATGCTCACATATAAATTGAGAAACACATTTCTTTGATGCCTTTCCAGGACATTCTGTATGGCCACCACTGTGTTTGAACAATGAGAGTGTGAGAAGAGGGGCGAACAATAACTAGGCTAGAGAGATATTCTGCTCCGTGCATTGTGCTTTAGCCATGAAAATGTTTTAAGAGCCTTCAGGCAGTCTATGTTTTTTTTAAAAAGCAGCAATTTTACTCTACATACAGCATCCATCTATAGATTGTTAACTGAGAAATAAGTGAACAAATCCAAAATTTCCTGATCATTCAATATAATGTAAGAATTAAGTTAAAAAACAACAAAATTTTGACTAACAAGGTGTATCTAGTAAGTACTCAATGTAAAT
This sequence comes from Myotis nattereri, assembly GCF_964212035.1. NCBI lineage: Eukaryota > Metazoa > Chordata > Mammalia > Chiroptera > Vespertilionidae > Myotis > Myotis nattereri. Next base: position 24,062,722 of record NC_138082.1, read on the forward strand.
GTGGGGATGGATTGGATACTTTTTAAAGCCATTGAAATAAATAAATATTAGCAACCAAAAAGTCAATATAGTCCATCTTGCCAAAAATAAAAAAGCTCCATTAATATGGCTAACAATAAACCATTAATTCCACAGGGTATCACATTTCAAAAAGGTACAGATTATATAAGACCAAAATATGTTACTGTGTCTTATTCTTGTCTTACATTTGTTTCATTAAGTATTTTGATAAATATAACAATGGAAAAGGTTAAACATAATTTTGTAAACAATGAAGAAAATAAACCAAGTACTGTTATTCATTACCACCCCGATGCTTTAACATTATAAATAAAAGTGGATTTTATTTTTCTCTCCCAAACACACAACTGGATAAAAAGTGAAACTTTAATTCAACTGGGATTTGGGGACTATGTGGTTCTAAATAAACATCTGGGTTTTCTTTTAACCAAATGCATTGTTTGCTTTTAAACCACATACAATGAATATATTTAAATAATTTTTAAGAATACATAAAACAAATGGGTTTTATATAAAGTCCATTAGAAAGCAATGGGACTGATTTTTCTTGTGTGGTCTATAAGCTCACTCTGAAAGCAATTTAAAAAAAGGTTTAAAAATACCTTTAACATCCATGGGACATATGTACCGTCAGGGTTTAAATTTCAGTCTCTAGACAAAAATTGTCTTGTGATCTTAAGAAACTAACCTGACCTCTCCAAGCTTCAGTCTCCATATTTACCAAATAAAGATGATAATGTATCTGCCACATGGATTTGTAAAAATTGTTTATAATTATAGATGTAGAGAGTTTTGCAAGGGTATGATGTGTTCTAGTGCATGGTACCACCTTCTGGCTGCTGTCATTGTTCGTATCCTTATTATCACTGTCCCTTCCAGGATTCTATTGGGCTTGGGAAACATTCAGTATTTTCATTTGATATCACAAAACTTCTTATGCCCCCTTCTTAATAGTATGATGGTAGTTTCTGATGTACTTTAGGAAAGGTGAACAAACTATTTAGACAGCCATAAAGAAATCGAGAACGCTACTCCTATGTGTAGATAAAAGTATTTTCAAGAGGAAAGTATATGCACAACATAAGGAAAGCACGTAGTGGAATGTGTTAGTAATTTTATATTGAATTAGGAAAAGTTACCACGTTGTAAACATTCGTAGTAGTGACTTGGTGTGGCGACGCAGGCCCTGCATATATTTTTTACGTTCAGCATCTTGGACGTTCATTTTTCATTTATGAAGAAGGAAAGACTAAAGAGTAAGCACTACCATCAGCTCGCTCCTGATGAGAACAGGTTAAGGGCTCAAGAAGAGCCTGCCAGAGGTCTTTCAACCCTTTCTCCATGAGAGCTAGTTGATAAATCCTTAAAAATTAGCTTTTCATTGACAACTAAGCCTGGGAAATGTCTTGCATTTAATACCAATTATTGTAATATATGTTAAAACACTTATCTAGAAAATTTGGTGCTGATTAGATACTAGTCCTGAGCAAACCAAAATCCAATTCTAAGAAGAGCTTTCAAACTTGGGAGGTTTTTCTCTGTTTCATAAAAGCACAAGGAGAAGCATAAATTTCAAAGCTCATTTAAATATAAAGACTCCGCAGAGCATTCAATAACTCCTTATGTGAATTTTCAGTTGGAAAAAAAATAGGTCTTTCATGAAAAATAATCTCCAACTACTCCATTCCACTCAGAATTCATAATTATGCTTAATCTGCTGCTCCTTTTGGCTCGCTTACAGGTCCTGTTGGCAGGTAGTGAATGCAAAAGCATTTTAATGGGGGAGGGGGGATCCCCTGGGAATGGAGCACAAGTTTAGAGCATTTACCATTTCACAATGGAGTCTGGCCAGCTGTTGGGCGCCCTGAGCACCAGGGCCACAGCTTCCCCCAAGCAGCCATTTGCATGGATGGTTTCAGGTCAGCAAACTGGAAAGGAAGAGGCTGCCTCTGAGCAAAGGATGGCCTCAGTGTGAGAGCGGGAAACAAGCCACTGACTGAGCTCGCCAGCAACAAAGCCAGACAGGAAAGCCCTTGGCGTGATAGGCGATGCCCAGCTCAAGGTACCTCCTGTCTGCTTTCCTTTTGGCGGAGGACTGCCCCAAGGGGCAAGTGCTAATGAGAGAGGCTCTCAGAGATGGGAGATGCTTGGATCCATCAAAGGGCCCATTGAAAGCTGCACTGTCTCCACCACCCACTCAGGAGCTGCCAAACGGATTAAGTTACTGTCTTCCCTGCATACCTTCAAGGTATGGTTACTTGCAGACAGACTGGACAGCCTGGGAGTAAAAGAAAAGACTTTTTAATCGTGTGTGTCTTACATACTGACATTTTGTTGCGTGCATTTTGTGTACTTTATTTTATATTTAAAATAAATTTGAAGGGACCCATTCCAAAGCAAGTTCTTTGTTTTTATCAAAATTATTCACTCATTCATTCATTCACTTACTCATTTAGATAAATATCTTTGAATGTTTCAGGTATTAGATTATAAATTCAGATTATAAATTACTTGTGCCCTTTCTGAGAATAGAGCTACTATCAAAGAGAGCACTATTCTTTTTAAAAAGATACTGATTCTCAAGCTATAAGCATTTTACAGAGACACTCCATGTTTTGCTTTTTTCTTTCTCTTAGGAAAAAATATTATTTTTTCACTCTTGATTTCTGTAGCCCCTTAATCTTATATGTAATATATATATATATATATATATATATATATATATATGTACATATACGCACACACATACATTTATTCATTAATAAATAGTTTATTAAATACCTTTTCTGTGTGGGGCTCCAGGCTAAATGCTGGGCTTAGAAAGGGGACTAGAACATAGTCCAGAAATCTTGAAACTCTCCCTGAAAGTGGGAAAATGTGCATATCAACAAGTGCAGCACTGGAAGCTATTAAACGCTCCAAGAGAGTGTGTGTTAGTTACAACAATAGCCCCAAAGGAAAATGAGCTTTTGTACCAGGGGAGGTCTTAGGAAAACTTTCCTGACTTGGATCCCACTTTTACCCTTTAATTTTCCTTAAAAAATAGCAATAATAATGTGTTCTGAATTTCTACCCAGCATCTCTATTTTATTTTTAGCAAGCCCCATAATTAAGTCACAATTAGTAAGAGTATTAAAAATCTAATAACTACACTTTGATTGGGGGCCGCTGAGCTTTGGACTGTTCAGGCCCTAAGGCCAGAGAACATGACTCCAATGTCTGTGTTTATTATACATGGCAAACCAGAGGCCCCCACAGTGAAAAGGAGGATGTCTAGGATCATGGGCTTGGGTCCTTAGACATCTTTTGATTTTAGAGAGACCTAAGCAGTTTAATATTCAATTAAAAAGAGAAGAAGAAAACCAAGATCATGAGAGCTTGTTTTAAATCATTTCTAGGAAACTTAAAGAAAATCAAATTGAAAGGAGAGCACATTACATTGCAATACTATCTTTTCCTATCTGTCTCCCACCTATTTTCCTTACCAGTTTAGGTGGAACTCAACACTTTCATACCATGTTTACAATAGACAGGATATCATATGCTCATAATAATACTGATCAAACCTCTGGGTCCTTCTGACCTTATGTAATGTTGTTCTCCCTCTCACCCAATACAGTTCAACCACAATCGCTTTCTTTCTGATCCTTGACTTGGCCATACTTCCCTATCTTTGCACCTCCCCGGGCTTATTCTCTCCGCTCTTCCCAACTCCCAATTTCCTGCTTTCTGAATGGCTGCCTACTTCTTGTCTATGAAGCTCTTCATCTGGCTGCTGATTTGTATCTTCTAATACCCTTTGTAATATATTGGCAACCTAGTAACTAAAAGGTTTTCCTGAGTTCTGTGAATGATTCTAGCAAATTAATCAAACCCAAGGAGGGGGATTTGGGAGTCTCTGTTTTATAGCCAGTTGGTCAGAAGCACAGGTAACAATCTGGGCTTCCAATTGGGGTCTTATGTAGAGGGCAGTGTTGGGTATACTGAGTCCTTTATCTGTGGAATTTGATGCTCTGTCTGGGTAGAAAGTGTAGTGTCAGAATTGAGCTGAATTCTTGGTGGCCAAAAATTGTTGGTGTGGGGAAGTCTCCATACACATGTTAGAATTGGGTCCAGGAACCCAATTTATTATATTAAATAAGTCAATATTTAATGTTTACTGTAAATGGTAAATATAATAAGAGCAGGCTTCTAAATATATAATGTCTTTCATAAAATAATTTTTATACCTATCAAAGCTGGACCCAGATTTTTTGACAAGTGGCTATAAATTTGTCAGTGGTGATCATAGTTTTTCTGTGAGATCTGCCTGGTCCTGTAATCACAGAGTCATAAAATTGCCCCTGGTCAGGTCATTAGCTTTGAAAGACCCGTTGATACCTCTTGTCCACAGGTCTTATTTGGTTAGAATCACCACCCTGTACTAGTCAACCTGGGCTCAGGCCAAGAAGTGGCCCAATATATGGTCATCATAATTCTGTGGTTTCCACTAAAGCTCCAGCATCTTTCAGAATATTCTTGGCATTCTGTGAGAGATTCGTTATTTTTGCCTTCATGGTTTGGGGCTGGCAGAAATAGTTCCTGAGGAAAGCATCACAGTGTTGGAACTTTCTGAGAAAATAACAGATTACTTTCTCTCTAGCCTTTCTCAATTCCTCTTTCAGAAATGTTTCCCACGTTGGTGGGAGCAGGACAAAACATCTGTGCTTAATATTCAAAAGTCATGGCTTCTATTCAAACTGCTGCAGTCCTGGTGGGAAGAAATATAAACCAGTAGCACCTGAAATCCCTTAACTCCTTCCTGCCCGATTCCTTTATTTTATGTGCAAATATATATAAAGGTCTCACAGCCCTGCTGGTGATCAGGCAAATATGCAATTACTTAAGGATTCAGGATAGTATATTGGAAAGATTACAATTTTAGTGTCATGCAGATTTGATTTCTAACCATAATTCTACTGCTGTCCCTGACTAACAAGTGACATTATCTCATCGGCCTTTCTACTTTTCAGAGTCTTTAATTTCTGCCTCAGAAGGACTTAGGGAGGATTAAAAGAGGAAACAGAGTATACCACCCAGCTATAATTCATGGAAACCTCCCATTAACCACCCTCCATGTTTCATTTTTACTCTGCTACATAGTCTATGGCCATTGCCTATGTGCCTTACCCTGGCCACCAGTTCTGGACCTATTCCATCTACAAAATTTTCACGATAGTAACAATAATTTGCACTAAATAGTATTATTGTGAGTCATTTATTTTATTTTTTAATTAATTTTTTAAAATATATTTTATTGATTTTTTACAGAGAGGAAGGGAGAGGGATAGAGAGTTAGAAACATCAATGAGAGAGAAACATCAATCAGCTGCCTTCTGCACACTCCCTACTGGAGCTGTGCCCTCAACCAAGGTATATGCCCTTGACTGGAATCGAACCTGGGACCTTTGAGTCCGCAGGCCGACGCTTTATCCACTGAGCCAAACCAATTAGGGCTATTGTGAATCATTTAAAATTGTATTACTTCTCACTCATTGTCAGAAAGGTTTTAGAGATATATTGGCTTTCAGAGATAAAACAAAGAGAGAATGACACAACTTATTTTCTGTTAGTAAAAGGCTTGATTGAATTGGAAAGCTGGATTTCCTAGTCCATGACACTTCCCAGAGAGTAGAAAAATAATCCACTATTAAATTAAAACAAGACCCTCAATAAGTATATAAATCTGGGACCATCCTTCATAGTCAATTATTGTACTGAGTTGTTTGGTATCTGAAAACAACTTGTGTAAACTAAACTGTTACAGCAGATCATTATACCAACCAAGAGGGGCAATTACTCTTGCCAAACTCACTGTTTATGGCAGAGACTTACAGATAGTCCCCCAAATCTATATTTTCCTCTTTATCCTGGGCACACAGCTAGACTACACTTCTCAGCCTTCTTTGTAGCTGGGTGTAGCTTTTGACTAAACTCTAATGGAAAGTGATCAAAGATGAAGTATAAGACTTTCAGCGATAGTTCATGGAAACATCCCACTAACCACCCTCCATAGAATGGAGACAAACTCAGAGTGACCTTAGAAGATACATGCTGAAGATGGCTGCACATCTCTAGAGTCCCTGAATGACTTTGTGGATACGAGCCATTTGCCAACCCACTCATCTGCAGTTATATGAGCAAGAAATGAATAATTGTATTGAGTCACTATACATTTGGAAGTCAATTTATTATAGAATTTATCCTGTTCTATCAATACACTGCAAAGAAGCAATCTTTCACCATCATTATCACATACACAGATGAAAGAATTGTAAAATCAACCAAAATCAAAGTGGGCACCCAACATACACCTAATCATTAAATTGTCCTCCTCTTAGAATTTCTTGCCCTTAAGATGTTTTTCAGCTAATTAAAGGAATTCTGCAGCAGTATTTGTTTTGTGTTCTCACATTTCATAGTGCATAAGTACATCTTGTTCTCAGCATTACTTTAGCTAATACTGAGATAAATGATTTTTTATTTATTTCTACATTTATATTATCAACTTTTAATTACCAGAGTTACATCTTTAAAAATTTTGGCATTCCATGCTCACTTCAAAAATCTGCATTTCCTTCCTTCATTGCATATGATTAATTACTTGAGGGCAGGACCAAAGTCCCTTAGCTTATGAACTTCCAGGACATAGTACAATATTTAGCATATCAAGGGCACTCAGTAAACATTAAGCTCCTTGCAATTAGAGAAACGCAGTTGTGGGAAATACATTTTTGTATTAGCTCAAAGTTTCTATACTATCATCAATCAATGATAAATATCGTGTACCTAATGTTTGCACAGCAGGCTGCTTAAGAAATGGGATAAATGGAAAAGAAACAAAAGAAATGGCTTCTGCTTTAATGAGTTCCAGGAAAGGCACACACAACAGTGGTACTGGGTTGGAGGATGTGATCCCAGCAAGGGGCTTGTGCTGAACTGCAGAAGACTCCACACTCCTCTGCATTGTGTTTGTGCATTTGCACACCTTGCTAGTTCTGGGGTTGTTCTTAAAGGCTATTTTAAGACTCGGCAGCCGATAAGTCTTTTTTTTCTCTCTTCAGAAGCTTTCCTAAGCCTTTTTGTTACACAAAGAAAAAGCTGTTTCTCCAAAAATAAAGAGTTGCTGAAAGCCACAAGCTTTTGATTTAACGGAAAACTCCAAACTCATCGATTTTAATCAACGCTAAATTGGGAGGTCCCAGGATCATAGATTTTGTACATTTCTTAGCACTCAGTGTTTTAGAGAATATTTAATTAAATCAGCTGACCTGAAAAAGGAGAGTCAAGGAGAAAATACAGAGAAACGTCTTAAGGCTTACATAGAGATTCTTTTATTCATTGCTAAAGCTGTAGGTTGATGGGCCTATAGTCCAAGAAAAATTAGTTCATTCATCTTTAACCATATGCATAGATGTGCTTCTCATATTTTACCTGCCTGTACTAATTCATAACTGTCAATCAAATTTTAAAAGCTTGATTATGTTTGATGATCTTGGTGAAGTTAGCCAGCCATATTATAAAATCATTTTATTGCCTTCAATCTCAAGGTTCTCCACTTAAAATCTTGTTTCCAAAACCATATTCCTTTACTCACTGAGAATTAGGATGAGGGGCTTTGTAATTATTATGAAACTAGTACTTAAATACTAAGTACTTAAATACTACATAATAGTAATTAGATAAAATAATTAATCAATTTTAATCAGTAAAAGTACATAAATTTGTTTTTAAGTTTTCTCTTCTTGGCAAGTTTAGTAATTGTATTTCCTTCTCTACTATGGCAGAAAAAAATATTTGCTAACATTTGAAATTACTAAGATATTCTACTTATTGTTCAAAAGCTCAACCTTGACTACAAAGGGTCTACAAATCTACCCCAGCTCTATGAGTTAGTGACCACCATGTAGGATAAGCACATTCTTAGACTGCTTTTAAAAACAAAAATGATCTCACATGACCTTTTAAATGTAAACATATTATTTTTATATTTGGTTGAAGACTTTCATATTTTATTTATGTATTTGTTGAGTAAAGGATACCATAGCACAATTCAAAAATTTTAAATGTGTTTTAAAAGGTGTAGAAGGAAACATTTCATTCTCATCCTTTTTCTAATCCACTGTCTCCACCTTCCAAGTATCCACTGTTACCTATTTCTTAGATATCCTTTCAGAATTTTACTATATATATATATAACAAATTTATTTCTGCATTTCTGAAATAAATAGTCCCAGGATCTATACCCTTCTCCATGTCTTCATTCTTATCTTTATCAAAGAAAACCCTGTGGATATTATTCATACTTTCTGAAACAGACTACTCCTTATATTTCGTAGTAAGAATATTATTTAAAGAAGAAAACAATCAAAATCTGAGCACATAATAAAAGCAAAGGCTAAAGTGAGAAATTTTTAACTCACTGCAGAGTAGGCTTCCAGGCAACAATGAAGTCCTTCCAGCTGCTGACTGAACGTGAATGGGTCACTTAGGTTAATTTGTAAAACTGGGGTACAAACAAGAAGCATATTTTTTTTAAAAGTCACTCAACAAATATTGAGCGACATCTTCCTACTGTGAACCAGTCCACTGCCGAGGAAGAGAGCATTGGCTAGCTATTTCTTCTTCTCCTGCAACTTAGATTCTAGTTGGGGGAGATGACTTATCTGAGATGTGTGGTGAGGGGAGGTCTTTATGTGGAGACCTACTTTAGCTGGTTCATGAGGAGACCTGGGGCAGAGAATATTTGTTGAAAAGAATTGTGAATATTAGGGACACAAGTGACCATGATAGAAGTGCTTTGGGGACTCTCCATGATGGGACCTGTGGATCATGGCAAAGAGTCGGATTCTTTTATAAATGTGATGGAAAACCTTTGGAAGTTTTGTTTTTTGTGTTTTGTTTTGTTTTTAAGGAAAATGACATCATCTTGTTTCCTCTAAGTCTAAGAGTATGTTTCAGAGAAGAATACCTTCACATACTTTTGGTGACTGACTTTTTATGTCGAAAATTTTGAGATAGAGAAAGAAATTGAACCTCTATCCCTTACAAGGCAGAGGTTCCTGTGCTTGCTTTGTAAAATGCTGTAATCAAATTATGTTTGAATCTTGGCATCTGCTGTTATCAGGCTTTTTGACGATCAAAGTAACTCTTTCACTTTCAGTTTTTTCAAATAGGAGAAATTAAGGAGTAAAATTATACATCAACATAAAAATCCTACTGGTTGTGTCTTCTTTCTTAGGAAAGTAGATATATCCGTGGTCATAAGATAGCTCAGAAGTTCTCTAAGAATTGAGAGTCACATTGTTCAACAAGATCTCTTGAGGAAATCAAAACTTTTCTATTTTACTACATATCTCAGCAGAGAAAACATTTTCAGGAAATAAAATGCATGTGATTAAAATGCTGCTAAAAAAAAAAGGATGCTTTGCAGTTTGCTGATAAGACACACATTACTGGAATATGCTTACATTGTTAATAGCAAAGATTTGGTTTCATATATTGGTCCAGAGTTATAGAGAATATTAGAACATCTAGAAAGAGAGGGAAATGAAGGCATGAATTCCCTAGGATAGCAAGAGAAAATTCAAGGCATTTTCTAATAACAGGAGTGCCAGGAGCCGGTCCATGCTTGCTGTTTCAAGGGACCTGGCATATATGGCATACTGTTCTTAATATGTTTGCTCACCTTCTTGGCACTATGTGTTTTAACCAAGGTCTCTGAGAAAGGTTGTTTCCCCAGGTAGGGATTTTCCCCTGAAGTTAGGGAGGGAATAAAACCTCTTAACTAAGTGCCAGGCGGGTAATTAATCACTTTAACTACGAACAATCATGCTTAAGCTACATAATCTTTACTCCCTGGAATGGAGATAAGAAACACCCTAACCTTTGTAATAGAGATTGATAGGATTGGAATCCACTGGTATAAATACAGATGTAACAAGACAACAGAACTTAGAAGACAGAACCTACACACAGAACCTAGACACAGAACCTGCACAGAACCTAGAGACAGAAGAACTTCCCTGGAGAGAACATGGCAAAAGATCCTGGACTGAACCTGACTACAGAAATTGGCAAGAGAACCTGATTAGAACCTGGTGACTGAGCCTGGCTGGAGAACCTGGCTGGAGAACCTAGCGAAGGAACATGGCTACAGAACCTGGCTGGAGAACCTGGAGAACCTGACTGGAGAACCTAGCAAGAGAACATGGATACAGAACCTGGCTGGAGAACCGAAGCAGAACCTCTCTGGAGATCCAGACCAGAACTTGGCTGGAGATCCTGACTGGAGATCCTGGCTAGGCTGCTGATCAACTGAACACTGTCTCCGTGTCCTTCCTTCTTTGCCGACTCCATCTCCGCCTTTGGGAACCCCTGGACCTGCTGGGGTTGGACCCCAGCACAGGAGGTTTCATTTCTCTGTGAATTCCTACTAATTTGATAATTATTGATAGCATTCCATCATGGCAATAATTTAGTAACTAGATCACTGAGATGGTTTAGAAAAAAATACATATGTATATATTTTATATATATACACATATATATTATCTATAATCTTGTATACTATTCAGAATATGACAATGTGAATAGAGAAACCAATAATTCTCTGGCCCTTAGGCTGATATTTATTGAGCACTTGGTATGCCTGATGCACTATGGTAGGTACTGATGCACAAGTGGTGAACAAGACAGAAAAAGCCAATATAGTCATGCAGATTACATTCTAGCAAAGCCACATAATGATGTATATTGCTCATCTGTAAAAGCAAATTTGTCCTTTATTTCTTTGCATTCCATCTTTAAAGTAAACATATTTCAAAAAAAATAGTAATCATCATTCCATCTAACTTTAGTTGACAGGCTCAAATCTTTTAAGAGTGACAGGATGTGTAGGCTTATAATAGCTTACAAATATCATTTTATAGAAAACTAGAGGCCTGGTGCATGAAATTTGTGCGGCGCGGGGGGCGGGGGGGGGGGCGATATTCCTCAGCCTGGCCTGCACTCTCTCCAATCTGGGACTCTTTGAAGGATATCTGACTGTCCGGGCAGTCAGACATCCCTCTGACAATCCAAGACAGCTAGCTCCCAACCACTTGCCTGCCTGCCTGCCTGATTGCCCCTAACTGCTTCTGCCTGCCAGTCTGATCACCTCCTAACCACTCCCCTGCCAGCCTGATCGATGCCTAACTGCTCCCCTGCTGGCCCAATTGCCCTTAACTGCCCTCTCCTGCAGGCCTGGTCACCCCCAACTGCCCTCCCCTTCAGGCCTGGTTTCCCCCAACTGCCCTCCCCTGCAGGCCTGGTTCCCCCCCAACAGCCCTCCCCTGCGGGCCTGGTCCCTCCCAACTGCCCTCCCCTGCTGGCCTGATTGCCCACAACTGCCCTCCCTTACTGGCCACCTTGTGGTGGCCATCTTGTATCCACATGGGGACAGCCATCTTTGAACACATGGAGTCAGCAATCTTTGACCACATGGGGGCAGCCATCTTGTGTGTTGGAGATGGTTAATTTGCATATTACCTCTTTATTATATAGGATGTTAAATCTTCTTAAAGGATCTAAAAATTCCCATACAGAAAGTTCAGTAAATTTAAAATATTTGGAGACTTTCCTCCTCTCTGCCTTTTCATTGTGTTTTTAAAAGTATTCTTGATATATACCTATAAGTAAATATAGAACAAGATAATGACTTTTTATATCAGGTATGAAAAGCATAAAATTGAATCTCTAAAAACAAGCTCTGTTTTTGTTTTTTTTTATGGACTTGTTATAATTCTAGAATTATATTCAAAAGTTTGTTTTTCACTTAGTGTTTTATCCTATTGTCATCCTTTTCCCAATGGTGGGGTAAGAGGAGGGAGAAGATACAAAAACTTTTTTTTCCATCTTTTTCCATAATAATAAATTTGCTGGCATCAATTTAGACTACCCTAGAAACAAAATGGTCAAGTTATTTTAATTGCAGTAAGATTTCTCTCTGGCCCCTGAATCAGACCTCAATGTCATTTTATCAAAACTTTCCAAATAATTACTGACCTACATTAGGGTATGCTCTCAGGTCACCAGTACCTTCAGGCCCACCACCATCTGATTGTAACCATGGTCCCCATGAGAAGTGAAGAGTCTGAGAGTTGTATTCCCAGATCCTATGCTACATCATGTCTGATTGAGGATATGTAAAATTATAAGTGCAAAGGCAGGCCGACTTCCTTCAGAAAGTTGCAACAGCTAAACACATGACACAAACCAGTTTTGGTTCCAAGTGTAGTCATATGATTGGACACTTCTCCTGCTCTCAAACCAGAAATAAAATGCTTAATCAGAGGCTTTTTAAAAAAATTTGAGGACGTTTTCAGATGAACTCCAAATGAGCTGTGAATTCTAAAAAGCAGTTGTCTTTAGTAATGTGGCAGGGGCAAGTATTAATAGGATTGAGAGAACAAGGGTGGAGAGAAAGATTAGAAACTACAACAGCATACACTATGAAACCAACCTCCTTGAATAAAAAACAATGAAGGTCAAGGTGTAGGTAACTATCAACTATCCTATATAATAAAAGGCTAATATGCAAAGCAACCAAATGGCAGAACAACCAGTCACTATAACACGTACTGACCACCAGGGTCAGACACTCAACTCAGGACTTGCCCCCTGGTGGTTAGTGCACTCCCACAGGGGAAGCGCCGCTCAGCCAGAAGCTGGGCTCACAGCTGGCGAGCGCAGCAGTGGTGGCGGGAGTCTTTCCAGCCTCCATGGTAGCGCTAAGGATGTCTGACTGACAGGGAGTGGGCCTAAGCCATCAGTTGGACATCTCCTGAGGGCTCCTGGACTGTGAGAGGGTGCAGACCGGGCTGAGGGACCCTCCCCCCCCCCAGTGCATAAATGTTGTGCACCGGGCCTCTAATCCATATATAACAGTTTTCTCTCTCTCTCTGCATCCAGTCTAAAAGAAATACTTCCCTCTTCCATTCATAAAAATATATAGTATCTCTTCATTCATCCATATGTGTGAGATATTGCTCTGTGACTCAGAAAGGAGAGGTGATATTTTAGCGATGGGAAGTAACAAGGGAAGAGAAGAGGCTCTGGCTGTGTCCCTCACTGTGTCAGGCTGGACCATTTTGAGAATTAGAGACCAAAGCCCATAGAGTTATTCAAAGAGATTTTGTGTGGGGCCAGGCTTAAGCCAAACTTCTAATAGGGCCCTTCACTGGAGCAGGAAGGAACTAAAGCCTCTTCCAACATCACACACTTTCTTTGATATCCAAGCACCTGGAGTTTGGGAAGCTTTGGAGACAACCAGAAATATTAGGTTACCATGGGCCATGGCAGTGGGGAGTTTCCTAAGTACTATGGCCAGGGGATGGACACCTGGGAGCCTGAGACCGAGAAATTGCCAAGGCCAAGTCTCTGATAGCTTCTGCTCATAGCCCACCTTGTGGGTTCATTGGAGGCATTCCTTTAATTGCTCCCCAAAATACTGGGAGTGGAGCTTTCTATTTGGGTGGGCTTGAAGTTTACTATTAGGAAGATTGGCCTATGAATCTAGTACATCTTCAGACTAAGAGGGGATATATAGAGGGGACTGAATTATCACATTATAATTTGATTTTAAAGAATATTAAAAGTGTGTTTCTTTTCTTTTCTATTATTATTATTATTATTATTATTATTATTATTATTTTGGTCTATGAAGTTGCTGTTTATTTATTTTTTTGGCTTATTTGATGTATATGTGAAGCCACATTGTCCAACAATAAACCAGAATTTTATTTTGAGAGTTAACTACAAAATTCACTTAATTGGATTCATAAAAAGATGTAAAAAATTATTTGAAAGAGATTAAATAATTCTTGGACATGCAACCCTTGCTTATACCTAGTTACAGGTTTTAACATACCTAACGAAAAATATAAATAAATATTTTCATTTTTTTACATTATTGAACTAGTTATTTTATTTTATTTTTCTTTATTGATTAAAGAAAGGGGATTTTCAGTCAAGGGGTATATTTCTATACTTTTGTTGCTGTAACAAATTGCCACAAACAACATAGATATATCACCTTACAGTTCTGGATGTCAGAAGACTAAAATGGGTCAGGAGGAAAGTGTTTCTTCTAGACAAAAATCCATTCCCTTGCCTTTTCCAATCTAAAGGCGACTGACAGTTCTTGGCTAAATCCAGGTTCCCATAAATGCAATAGAATTACTTTCACTTGTGTTACCATCTTCACATCTCTTTTTCTCTCTGTGCTCCACCCTCACCCCACCCCTGACCAGGAATAGTTTGCCAACCCTGCTCTGAATCAATGCTTCTTGAACTTTAATGTGCATATGTACCTCCTAGGGATTGTGTTAAAATGCAGGTTCTGATTCAGCCATTCTGGGAGGAACCTGAGATTCTGAATTTTTTACAAGCTCCCAGGTGATAAAAACACTGTTTGTTTATGACCAAAATTTGAGTACCAAGGATCCAGGTAACATACAGTTCAACCAGTTTTTGTCTGTGAATCCCTGTAAACAAGACAGAGAAATGTGGCCTCCACAGCATCTTCAAGACTTTCATTAATTTGTTCATCGCACACTGTGTGTGGATGCATTCATAGCCAATGTAACTCTCACCAGCCTTCAAGGATGGGTGGAAGACATAACACATGTTTGAATAGGGTCCTAAAATTCTGTTCCCAAGTCAATCTTGAGTGTGACCAACATAAACCCAAAGGCCCATGGAAGCCCCAGGGCAGAACACACCACTAGGGTTTTTCTAGCAACTGATCCCAGACAGCCACATGGAAGCTTGCCTGCTCTGACTGTAACCTATATTTATTAGGATGCCATTGGTTAATAACATACAAAATGTGGATGTACAGCTTCATAATACAACATCTGAATACCCTATTGCGTGCTCACCACTTGAAGTCTAGTCTATTTCTCAACAGTTGGTTTTTAAGTTCCAGCAAAGGAGACCTGTAGCATATAAAAACTTGTTGGAAAAACTAATTTCTATTATTCTTTCCTGGAGCAGTCTCAGAAAGGCTGGGCCTGAAGAAGCAGCTTAACAAGCCAGGTCAGTCTAATCAACCCTGGGATCAGGGAGTGACAAACAGATGTCTCATCTAGATCATCCACACATATGGCGTTCTTTCTGGAGTCATTGATTGTTCCAGCTTGTACTTTCAAAGAATCTTGTTCTTTTGTTTATTTGCCAAAAACAAACAAACAAAAAAGCGAAAACAACAACAACAAAAACAAAAAACTAACAACAACAAACTCTCCTTCTCCTATCCCACTAACTCTACCAGCTTTGAATTAACTTCTGACCTTTGTCTTTGTCTTTAAAATAAAATAGCTGGCAGTCTTTAAGGTCCAAAATAAAAACTATCTATTTAGCTCTTTGCCATTCTGATTTTTCTTGCTCTGTAAGTTTTTTTTTCCATTTGTTTGTTTGTTTTATTTATTTTGTAAACTTCCTTAAAGAGATTCTGGTGCTCAAATGCCTCATGTTACTCCAGGAACTCTGGCTGTCTTTCAGAGTCTAAGTATCTCTTTGTGCTTGGCAGCCATGCAGCTGGTCCTGTTCTCCTTGCTTTATTTCCAAGCTCTCACTATTCTTTTTTGATCAGCAGTAACCTGTGACTCTTTACTGTTTTCTGTGTCTGAATATTTTATCGCTAGCTAGCTTTGATCGAAGCTCTTTTGATGTAGATTTTTCTAATGTAATCTATCCATGGCTTATTGTGTGTTTTCATCATAATTTGGAATGAAGTCTTTTATGCAATACATCACAGTAGCCACCATCTTTATTTTATTGTCAATTTTTAACTCAAAAGTGAAGTGGTAGAGATATTATCTCCATTCTATAGAGTCTAATTAGAGAGGAGTTGGCAAATACTTTTTATTATATAATATTTCAATTTAAGCTTCAGGAAACTGCCAGATCTCTCAAACTTGGCTGAATAAAACTCAACATCATTTCTATGTTTAAAATAGTCAAGAACTTGTGTGACTCAGCAGTTGTGTCAACCTATGAATGAGGAGGTTATAGTTCAATTCCTGATCAGGGTACATGCCCAGGTTGCAGGCTCCATTCCCAGTAGGAGGCATGGAAGAGGCAGCTGATTAATGATTCTCTCTCATCATTGATGTTTCTATTTCTCCCTCTCCTTCTCCCTTCCTCTCTGAAATCAATAAAAATAAATATGCAAGTTCAAAAAGAGTAAAGCTTAGTGATTAGAAGCATGTACTCTGGAGGCAAACTATGTGGCCTTGATCCCCAGTTCCCTGAGATTTACTAACTATGTGATCGTGGGTAAGTGCCTTAAATACTCAGTTTCCTCTTCTTATAATGCAGATAATATTTGTGTCTATCTTATAAAGTTCTTGTGTGCATTATATGTATTAATATAATTAGAAAATAGCCTAGCACAGAGTAAATGCTATGGAAGGATTTGCTGTGACTAAATTTTCTGTGTTTTTGCTTATCTAGAGGAGTCATTATCTCATCTCTATAATTCAAAACTGGCATCCTTGCCACACCATCTGTGTTATTGGGGAGACTGTATCAGATAAAAGTTGCTCACATAGTTCTACATATTTCTGCATCTGGTGAAAACCAAGACAGAATTATTTTATTCTGAACTGTGTCCTATAATGAATTACATGAAAAGGTGCCAGTGTATTAAGAGGATCCTGTTCTTAGACATTTAAATTACATTAAACTCATACAAATCTAGGATTTTTTTCCCTATTTGGCAATTTTGCAAAAAGAACCCACAACTAGGCTCCATTGCCTGTTGATGTGAATCAGTTGAAAATTCTTATGTTCTTGTGCAATTTAAGATGTCTAATCAACAGGTTTATAGATCTCTTAGGGAGGATTATATTCTTCAAGCAACATTTTGAAATGGCAACAAGAAGAAATAGTCAACTTAAAATAGCATGGCTCCCAGCTGCATTAATTAAGTGACTGTGAGCTATGTATTCCTCCTCCTCTTGATTTATTTCTCTTATAGTGGTAATTTTTTAAATAAAGTAACAAGACTAGTTCCTTGGTGTTCACAAACATTTTTTTTAGATACTGCTAAGAAAAGAACTGAACAAGGCCTTCAGAGACAGTGAAATGAATACTTAAAATGAATGTGAGAATTTCTAAACACATAGTGAACTCATTGTTTAAGCACTTACAAGGATCATTGAGACTAGGTCACACTTCACAATTGAAATGTAAGCTCAAAATATGTCCAATAGATTATTAACCTTTTTTATTTTATATATTTAAGTTGAACTCATGACTCCACTTTACAAGTGAAAACAATATGATTTAGGGGAACATATATTTGTTTATTAGTTATACCATGAAAATACCCTGTTTGAACAATTTTGTCATTGAGTCAAACAATTGTTTTGAAACATTGTGAAGAGGATAAAGTAGAATTGTGGTCAACTTTAATTGTATTTGTAGTGAGACAAATTAGATTTGATGCCAACCCCACAGGCTAATAATCTTAGGCTATTACTAAACCTCTGTTAAGGCTCAGTTTCCTCATCTCTGAAATAGGAATTAAAAATATCTCCCTCACAATGTTGTTGTCATGGAAAAAAATGAGTGATTCATAGAGAATCCTTACCATCACCACCAATAGTTCACGGCAAGTGCTTAGTAAAGTAGTCTCTACTAGGACTAGGAGAGTCAATCAGCCTCTAACATTTTATTGTATAAGTATCTCTTAAATAATCGAGTCTATTCCAAAAGTATTAATCATATTTTATTTTTATGTGTCACTTGGAAGTTTATTTGCTTCAGCAAAACATGAAACTCTATGTAGAAACCCTACAAATTCATCTTATGAGTCAGTTTGACATCTTGAACTAAAGTGTCAACTAGAAAAGGTTGTCACCTAGATATGGTGCTATATAATTTCTAAACTGATTGCAATGCAATTTTGTGTATTGACTGGAGTTATGGATATGTGGGATAGCAAGGAGTGGATTAGACCTATGAGATCTCCTCTCTGGAAGTACCCTTGTTCAGCCATCCCATGCTTGGTCCCATGAGATTTTCAAATGAAGTTGACTATCTTTCTCCAAGAGCTTTCAAACAAGGCTGAAAGAAAAAAATTGCAAAATGATATGTATGTACCTAATCATAAATAAAATGTTCTATAAGAAAGAACGAAAACTGTACTAGGGGTTCAATAACCATACCTGGATGGAGTAATTATGAATTGCTGAGTTCCCCCTGATTGTTGCCAGTGAGTGGAAACACACTGGAAGCTAAGGGAGAAGACATGACCATTGTCAGAAAAGAGCATGGACAGAGGGAAGTGAAGGCACTTAATTGGCCTAACAAAACCAGTTCATTTGCTTTGAGGAAACGTAGGCAGAGACAAAAGCCCAGACAACAGGGTAGCATATTGGGCTAAGGACACAACCTTTGGTGACACATTGGCCAGGTTCATTTGGCTATTAGCCTATCAGCTTATCGCCCTCCAAGTATCCAGAACCTCACCATGCTTTAGTTTCATCATATATAAAACATGCATATCTCAAAACTACATCAAGGGGTTGCTTTGAGAATTAAATAAGATAATGCCTGAATCACTTAGCACAGAATTTGGTATACAGTTGGCACTGGATAATACTGGCTATTACTATACGTTGAGTAACAATTGTTTCATGTTTGTACATGAAACAGCTCTGTGTAATACTCAGAACAAAGCTATCAAGTAGGCATTTTGTCCCCATTTTAAAGCTCAGGAAATGAGGCTAAGGAGATAAACAGTTGCCAAGCTCACATAGCTACTAACTACTGGGTTTTGATGATTCACAACCCATTTTCCCCCATTATGCCACCCTGTGTAAGCCCACAAGACAAATAAGTGAGAGCTAGTCTAGGGAAGGTCTTACAACATCAACATGGACCAGTGAACTAGTGGCATCAGCATCACCTGAGAACTTGTTAGAAATGCAAATTTTCTGGCCAAATCTGAAGCTCTGTCAGTAGGACCAGCAATCCATCAATTTGTGATTCAACAAACCCTCCAGTTGGTCTTGATATATGTTAAATGTGAGGACTACTTTTCCAAAGTAAGTTTTATGGTTTATTTTAAAAAAATCAAGAAAATAAGACAAAGAATGTTTGTATATCTCTTGTAGAGTAATTAAATGGAAAAAGGTAGTTAAAAAAGAATTACTGTGGCAATGACTTTGAGCTTTAACCTATGAACTTCAAGTCCATACTACTAACCAACCAAACTGATGATTACATGACATCGTGTCAGGTTGAAGTTGTGGGTGAACTTGCAGGAACTACAAAGAGGTCACTTAAGGAATACACTGAACTAAAATGCACATATGCATATGCTGTATATATTTTTGTAAGGTCATTAACAATATAGTAGTTAATATTTTTCTCCCCAGTGCCTAGTACAGAGTCTAGCAAAAGCATGCATGCATGTGCTTGGGCGCGCACGCACACACGCGCACACACACACAATTTTTGAAACTCTATCAGACATAAATGTCCATGGAATCCTTCTCAAAGTTTTTAAACTTTTTGGTTTCTTCCATGGATTCCTTTGGCAGTCTGGCAAAGTCTGTGAATTTCTTCCAAGAAGAGTGTTTTTTTTAAATATACAGAATGAAATGTGTCTAGGATTAATCACAAACATTTCAAATATATTGAAATGCAGACATTAAAATATGTAAAAATAAACTTGTGATATAGTAATATCACGCTTCTTATTAAATAACAAGATCCAGCAACAGATCTGACTACTACAATTTCAAAGAAGTAATACAATTTAAACCATATGATGAGATACCTGCAACAACTATAATGCAATATGGAAATAACTGTGATTGCTTTGATAACAAATTCAAAAGCACTGCTAATACTATGAGGGTATGCTGCTTGGGTTCATCATTAAAGGAAATGCTAAATTTCCATTAAAGGTTAGTGAAATACAGCAGTAATGCTTTCCTAAGTTCCTTGATCCTCTCACACTGAAGTTAAGGTCTGTAAGTTTGAAGCTTGACTTATGAAAATCCATGAAGTCTATGAACAGAGATTCCAATAGCAATGAGATGAAACTGTTGATTGTTCCTTCCTTATTTTTGAGCTTTCCAGGCAAAATCAGCTCCTACGTGAGTGCTGGGTGATGACCGGCCAGCATGGTTGATTTGGCTGAACTGGTTGTGATGTTTCAGAAACAAAATGGCCTCTCCTGGCCTTTCCTAATGCTTTCTTTCAACTGTGGTCCAATTTGGAAATCTCCTACCTAATGGCTTAATTATTGCATTCAGAAAATGTAAATATGATACTTTGGCTTCAGTTAGAGAGGAAATATGTCCCATTTGCAATGCTGGCACCGTGTCGAAGTGTGAGGCAATTTGCACTAGAAAAAGCTCTTTCTCCTTTGGGCTGGAGCCAGAAATCTTGATAATGCTCCCTTTTATCTGAGTGAATCCTGGGCCTTTGCCCTGCTAACATATTCAACTTCTTTTCATTCTAATTCTGCCTTTTTAATAAAATACTAAAATCAAATAGGATCCCACATTCCTATTCCTATCTTTTAGAGATCATGAATTTGCTTTATTTTTGTATAGGAAAAAGACCCAGGGAAGGGGAGAGGGACATTCAGTAGTTATATCAATTGAATGGCTCAAGTGCCAATAACTACATCTTCCATGGAGAATGGGAAATGGTCTGGGTAATTCTTTGTTATTGCTGTGTGTGCATGTGTGTGTTTGTGTGTGTGTGTGATTTTTTTTTTGGGGGGGGGTAATTATAAATATTGATTTTTATTGCTTAGAAAACCTAATGTGTTTATTTGAACTAAAATGGTAACAGGGCATGAAAAGAGCAGAAGACTTTGCTGAACTCCTTCCTGGCTGGGCAACCTTGAACAAGTGTGTTGCCCTCATCTGTAAAAATGAGGATGGTGAGACATTCCTTACTGAGCTGTTTGGAAGATTCAATTGGCTATTTCATAAACTACAAAGAAGCATGCAAATGGTAGTTCTTACTATTGGTATACCCACACTATTTCCCCAGCTTCACTTTGTTAGTGTAGAACTATGGTCTGTAATGGTGACAAAATTACTTAAGACTTACCGAGTGACCTTCAGAAAGAACCAGTATCTTTTTTGATAGGTTGGGAATTGTGATCCAATCCAAAAAGGTTTAGTGTAAAGAATATTTGAATTGCTAACATTTAAGCATATGTGTTTAAATGCTAGTGGCGAAGTGGTGATGATCCAGAGAGTGTCCCACTCTGTGAAGACTGGAATAGGTGCTCTCAACCATTAACTAATTCAGAACAGATTGTCAAGTGTAAGGTTCTACAAGACACGTTTCATGTTTGAGGATTGCTATCATATGAGATACCAAAGGAGAGCTACTTTAACTCAGCTGCTTTTTTCCCCTCACAAACATCTGAAATATCAAATATAATTGGGCTATTGTTTAATCCTATCTAATAAAAGAGAAACATGGTAATTGGCGTACGACCGCTAGCCTTCCCATTGGCTAATCAGGGCAATATGCAAATTAACTGTCAGCCAAGATGGCGGCAGGCAGCCAGGCAGCTTGAAACTAACATGAGGCTTGCTTGCTTCAGTGACGGAGGACTCCAATGTTCCCTGCCTGCCGCTGCAGGCCTCTGTGCTGCAAGCAACTATGTAACAAACATAGAAGCTAAACAAAACCCCAGAAACCTGCTGGGCTTCAGCCAGCCAGATCACAACATTGTAAGCAAAGTCCAGAAACCTACTTTCAGCAGCGGAGGCCTAAGAGCTGGAGCCAAGCCTCAAAGCTAAAGCTGGCCTAGAATAAAAAAGAAAAAAAAAAAGAAAAAAAAGAGCAGTTGGGAGCTTCAGTCACCCCCAGCCTGAAAACAGCCCTCAGCTCCTCACCCAGACTGGCCAGGCACCCCAGTGGGGACCCCCACCCTGAAGGGTGTGTGACCAGCTGCAAACAGCCATCATTCCCTCACCCAGGCGGCCAGGCACCCCAGTGGGGACCCCCACCCTGATCCAGGACACCCTTCAGGGCAAACCAGCCGGCACCCACCCATGCACCAGGCCTCTACCCTATATAGTAAAAGGGTAATATGCCTCCCAGCACCGGGATCAGCGTGACAGGGGGCAGCGCCCAAACCCCCTGATCGCCCTGTGGCTCTGTGTGTGACAGGGTGCGGCGCCCCAACCCCCACCACCCCCCCATGGGCCCTGCTCTGTGTGTGACGAGGTAGAGCCATAACCTCCCCGTCGGCCCTGCCCTGAGTGTGAGAGTGGTGGCACCCCCAACCCCCTGATCTGCCCTGCTCTGTGGGTGATAGAAGGCAGTGCCCCAACCCCTTGATGGGCCCTGCTCTGTGCGTGACAGGGGGCTGCGCTCCAACCCCCTGATTGGCCCTGCTCTGTGCATGACAGGGTACAGAGCCCCAACCCCTCTGATTGGCCCTGCTCTGTGCATGACAGGGGGTGGCGCCGCAACCTCCCCATCGACCCTGCCTTGAGTGTGACAGGGGATGGTGCCCCAACCCCCAAATCAGCCCTACCCTGAGCATGACTGAGGGTGGAATCACAACCTCCCAATCGCCCTGCTCTGTGTATGACAAGAGGCAGCGCCCCAACTCCCCAATCGGCCCTGCTCTGAGCCTGACCAGGGCCTGCACCTAGGGATTGGGTCTGCCCACTGCCACCCGGGAGCAGGCCTAAGCCAGCAGGTGGTTATCTCCCGAGGGGTCCCAGACTGCAAGAGGGCACAGGCCGGGCTGAGGGACCCCCCTCCCCCCCGAGTGCACAAATTTTTGTGCACCGGGCCTCTAGTGTATTAATAAGGTCCTTTTCCTCAATACTCAAAGGGTGCATGATCCATGGAGCAGTGCAGAGAAAAATGCTATAACTGAGGATTGTATATATACAAAAAATGGCACGTGAAGTCCCAGACTGAAACAAAAGGGTTTCCAATTTCCCAAAATGATGGAAAATAGAAACGTGTTCTTAGTTATATTACAAATCATAGCAAAAACATGTCATTGGACTCTCACCATTCTGTTCATTAACTTTTCACTCCACATAATGTTTTGGACTATTAATTCAGGTCAATAAGAACAGTTCAATAATTAGTTTTGCAGTATTATCTGTCTTGTGGAGATTTTTTCCTTTTCTTATTTAAAAGAGTGGGGTATTTATGAATAAACAGTGACAAGCTTAATAAAATGTACTGATGTGAGCTATTTGTAAGCAGAAACAACAAACCTAAAAGTCATATTGCTATATGATTTCAAAAGTCCACTTTTCCATTATATAGTATTATTAAAACAGAATAAGCATATATAATGAATACCATATAAATTTTATCTCAGAGATTACAGTTTGGGATTGTATTCATGCAGTAGAGATGTCTGAGCTGTGATATACAATTATTTTTAAGTGACAAAACTTTTCAGTCTTTATAAGGGAAACCTGTGATCTGAAGTTGACAGATTTTTCTAGGAAATAAAGGTTCATTTGAAAAGAACAGTTGGAGGTATAGACTTTTAGAAATTGAGGCTGTTTCCTCTTCAAATGTGATCTAGCTGCTTTGTTACAGCTCATCTTCAGGGTGAAGTCACGTGGTCAGAAGCAGAATGCAGGGCTTTTGCTGAACCAGGTGGACCTTATTTTTACAGTCTCACATCCAGTTTGCTATCTGTCATCACATGGACTTAATGCCGGCAACTGACAGATTTCAAATATTGATGGGCAAATTCTGGTCAATTCAGAAACTTGGAACTTGCCCAAAATACCCAAATCTCACAAGTCTGTAAAATCAGCCAGGCAAACAGGCTGTTTGGTGAAGTGTCCACAGCCTCATATTTTCACATGTGATAAAAAAT
This sequence comes from Myotis nattereri, assembly GCF_964212035.1. Classification (NCBI taxonomy): domain Eukaryota; kingdom Metazoa; phylum Chordata; class Mammalia; order Chiroptera; family Vespertilionidae; genus Myotis; species Myotis nattereri. The sequence goes on from NC_138082.1 coordinate 24,086,678, forward strand.
ATATACCACAAGAGAAAACTCCCCGTTTGATATATTACCCCATGAATTTTTGAAATTTCATCACCTGGATTTCAAACCTAGTTTTGAATAGGCAATGCACCTCTCTAAGAGAGACAGGATACATTTCTTCAAATGTATGTAGCACTTTAAAAAGTGCTTGAGAGTATTTTTATTCACTTTGTTTTCTTTAATGCTTTTTTTCATATTTTTCTACATCTAGGATGTTCAAGAGAGAATATGAAATTCACTCTCTACTTCGGGGAGTGTCATGACCTCTCAAAGCAGCCTCCTGTCTGTATAGCCTTGTTGCCATACAGTGACAAGTACACTACCCTAGAGTCATGTATGTCTCAAAGAAACCCATGTTGCTTTTTTGCTTTGTTGCTTACTGCATTTTTTTTCTCTTTCATATGAGTTGAGGGAAAATGAAAGCTACAATTGTGTTGGTTCTCTGTGTAAATAGATGGTGCCTAAGTTCTTGTATCTTGTATCTTAATAATTCCATGCTAACAAATTGCCCATTTTTTGTGCCTAGTACTGCAGAGTAGTCGAATGCAGAAGGAAATGAACAATCCATAGCATCCTGTTCAAGTTCTACTCCATGGGTGTGCGTGTGTGTTTAAGATACAGATACAGAACCAAGGTGTGTCTACTTGAAATTCTAATGCTGAAGGAGAGAGCAGATTTCAGGATTTGAATAATTTCATTTAGTCAATAAAGGGATAAATCATTCTGCAGCAGCTATTTTTCCTTGACGCGACTTTGGATTAGAAATTCTGTCCATCTCAGAGAAGCACTTATGCAAATGCTGGCAATAGTAGCATGGCTGATCACATTAGAGCGAGGGTGACTAGATTACCTGTGCGGCTGTGATGAAAAGATCAGTGCGTTTTCATGCTGAGATGAAATGAATGCGACGCATTGTATCATGTCATCAGCAAATGTCATTTTAATAGGACTACAAATCATTGTGACATCAACAACCTCAAACAAATCTTCTGGATACACTGGCTCTTCCCTGGGGGCCAATGAAAGATGTTAAAAAAAAAAAAAAGACTCAGTCATGAAGTAGCAACAACTAGATAGCAATTTTTTATTTATTTATTCTAAACTGTAATCTAACCTACTTGGCTAGAGGACAGTAATTCTGTGGCTGTTGAGAGACTGTGGATCATTAAAACCCAAACAACTTACAATCAACTCTCAACCTGTAGGAGAGTATGAAGAGGTATGGAGGACAGTGGAGCAGAGATTCTTAAATGACAGAATAATCAGAAAAATGTTACAGGCACATTGTTCATTCCTCCTATCTCTGGGACCAGAAAGAAAGAAATAGCTCTAGGAGTGAGAAACACTGCCAACAGTTATCAGACAACTTAGATTTCTCTAATGCCTCGATAATCAAATTTGGCACTTTCTCATATTACAATTACAAATGTCTGTGTTGCCTCTCAGTTGTTTCTTGGTCACAATACCCTATGGGTTTCCATGGAGGGGGAGAGGGGGGAATTAAACAGCCAAAATTGTTTTGACACAAATTGAATCAACCAACAGAAATCAGATGAGAGCCCAGGATTTTTCTAGAATTCTAACTATATTATATCTGTAACTTCTTATTTCAAAGACCCATCCCCTAAATGTTATGCCTAAAAAATGAAGATAAAAACATTATAACCGTATTTTGAATTTACTCTTATCACTGTATTTCAAATGATTAGAGAAAGTCATAGAGTAAAAAAAATCAATTTTATGTGTCCTTTGGATGTCCTTTAGAAAGGTAAATTTAGGACCGTCTTGAAAACACTTACTGCCCAAGGAATGCCATTCTATTACATTTAACAATTAAACGTACAGAAATGTCAAATGTGAAGCCACAAATGCTATAATTAGAACAGAAAACGTTAGGAAAGCCAGGAAAAGGAATCTTGGAAATGTATTTAGAGATTCGAGTTGAATTGCCCTGGCTGGAAATTCAATTGGTGGAACAATGGAGATGAGTACAGACATTATTCACCTAAGAGTAATCCAAGTCTTGCTTATTTGGAGATTGTCAAGAAACAAAATGTTGATGAATTGTTCTGTCTACAGATTGGAGTCTGTGGTCACACCTTCAGCTCTTTTGAATGTGAAATTATTTCAGATTTAATAACACAATGCCATGTAAAATGGCAAGGTTACTTAAAGCATAATTTTGCAGAGATTTCAGAGGGAATGAAAATAGCTTATTTTTTTCTACCACCATGAGTTCTCCAACCTCCCTCACTTTTCAGCCTAATCATTGGTGTTTGTACTCACAAAAATAAAATATTCCCTCCAAAACAATTACAAGTGGGGTATCCATTATACTCTCCTATTTTGTTTTCCTGGAGAAAACATTTACATGCTCTTCACCTATTGTTTATTTAAAAATATACCAGACTTCATGGGAAAACCCTTTTTGGCTTATCTCATATTTTCTTTTTTCAAAATGACTATCAGCTACTTTCTCCCATTGATAAAGATTGATATATAACATTATAACTTGTGAACATTACTTTTTCAAACTCAAAGCCTAATGCAAGTTCCCTACTGAGAATTGGATTTCTTATTTAAATAACTCATAGGAATTGTTCAATAAATAGCATATTCCTAATATTTGATTCTTGAAATCTTCCCAGCTGTTATATATAACTGGGCATGGCTGTGCTTCCAGTAATGAGTCAGCATGTGGAGTGCAGTCCATAGACACTATTGGGAGGTGTTAATTCTCAAGGGCAATCATATTGATGGAAGTGTTTCCTCAGGATTTCCTCAAGACTCTCAAAGTCAAGAGTAAAGTAGGAATAATCCTAGATTGCTCACTATTGTAAATTAATGAGATGAAACTTCCTCAGGGAGATGCCTAGTATAACTCAGGCTTTGGGACTTGGAAGACTAGAAAATCTTTTTGTAATTGTATGGCTTGTATAATATTGCCAAATTTTTATTTTAGGCATTAAAGACCTTGATGTTAAGAATTATCATCCACTAATATCATGATTTCTGAAATGTTTCAGAATCAAGGAATTGCTTTTAAAGTTATCTAAATTTATTTTAATCCACGTTGCTAAAAGCCAGTAAAACTTCATTACAGAATTGCTTCTGTCCCTTTGCCAGCATTTGTGAACCATTTAGGTGAGTACACTCAGACTGTGTATTTATACACCTGGATCTGTCATTCATTATTACTCTACAACTATTTATTTAGAGTACTTCTACATGCCAGTCCCTGGGCTAGCCACTGACAAAGCTGAAGGAGCAAGAACAGACACCATCCTTATTCTAGTTCATGGGCTAGTGGAGCACAGCACTGCCTCCTTTCACCTGGGTGACCTTGTGCTAATTACTTTTAAAAATTGTGAACCTGAGTGGGTGTCCTCTTAGGAAAAAATGAGGATACAAATGTACCCATTGCAGAACTGAGATTCTACTTGACACCAAACATGACATTCAATTGTCGAGAGTTGCTATCATCAATGATCATTAAATGGTGAGGTTCTGAGCAAGGTTTTCTCTAGGAAGAAAACGAGATGGAGAATTAGCAGATTGTCCTTAAGACATTTTAAATCTTTCAGACCCCCAGGGCACAAAGATAGATAAAGAAGAAATGAGTAAGATCTCAGCACAGACAGATACTCCCCAGTGGCACTAACCTCTGATAAGGTGTCTAAAAATCTATTAAACACGTCTGATGATTAATTTCCCAGTGATTGGGTAAGTGCACAAAACTACTTCATAGAACTAACATTTAGGGAAATTGCCCAAAAATTTGAGATACAATCTGAATGGTATAATTGGGCTCTGGAATTGCATTTTAGTTAAGGATTGTACAGCTTAGAAAAATCCATCAGTACATTTGACAAAAGCAATAGATTCCGGCTGACAGCATGGCCTGGAGGCATGTGCTCCCACTGACTAAGAAGTTAAGATGTCACAAAGTTCTCAACCCTTTCCTTCACTTGAGCCTCTAAGAATTGGTTGTGAAGTGGGATAAAGATACTGTCAAATTTAAATTTTAAATAGATACATATGGAATAATATTTTGTGTGGGGGTTTTTTCAGGAAAAATTTTACTCATTCCCAAGGAACCCAGAATCAAAAAACCAACACAGTCTTTCCACAAATTGTATCAGGTCCCTTCATGCTAGATATATTTTCACCTACACAGAAAGCACAATCTTGTAAACATTTCAATTTAATTCCCACTGAAATGAGACTCTAAGTGTTCCCCAATGGGGTTAGTTAGAGATCTGCTTTGCAGTCTCTCTCAGGTGCTCCTTTTTCTCTCCATTACAATACTGTCCATGCTTCAGCCTCTCTACACTCTCAAAAATCTGCTTAGTTTTATATAAATCTTACTTTCAGATTCTTCATTTTTGCTAAAGTGTAATGCTTTTATTGGTTCATTTACTTTATTCAGGTTTACACTAAAAAGCAAAAGGTAAGACTCGTATAGCAGATTAGGTATAGAAAATTTTTAAATGTTGCTCAGTAGGCAGAGTTTTGTTTCTAGGAGCAGCCCAGACTCCTTTGAGATCAATCCCATGTGCATATACTGCTCCCCAACACTCCCTGTGGAGAAGGGAAGGAGAAGGCCAGTACTCAATATGCAGACATGGAAGGCACATTTCCTGTGAAGTTTTCAATCTTCTTTATTGGCTAAAGATGAGGAAATATTTCAACAAATCAGACACTAAAATATAGAGTAAACAATATCTAGAACCCACACTTTTCCTTTGCTCATGCATTTGGAAAATGCAAGAACCAAACAACATGCATTTGGTTTGGAGCTTCATGTCAGTTCAAAACCACCTGATTCTGTGCAGACTGCACTTTGATGGCTGCCTCTCTGTGATCTGCACCTCTTGTGACCTCTTTGTCCTTAACCACTTCCTTCACAGCATCGCTTACACAAGGCCTTCCTTTCATCCCCATTGCACAACCCCTTACAGCTTCACAACTGGGTGGCTTCTATGGGTTCTACCTAGCTTCTCTGCCACCACACGCACACATTCACACACTCACACACACACACACACACTCACACACACACACTCACACACACACATACACACACATACCCTCACACACACACTCACACACACACACACACACACACACTCACACACACACACACTCACACACACACTCACACACACATACCCTCACACACACACTCACACACACACACACACACACACTCACACACACACTCACACACACACATACACACACACACTCCACCACCACCATCAATCTACTGAGGATCAAATGCCACACTTAGGAAATAGGCAGCAGGATCTTAAATGCTATTTTTATCATCTCACTCCCTTCTCAAAAACTTCCATGACTCTTGCCAATGGGTTTAATACAAATCCAAACCTTGGCTTAATAATCAAGATCCCACCTTACCTGCTAGCATTCCTTCTACAAATCTCATGTTCCTTCCACTCTGGTCAGCTCAACATTTCTGAACAGGCATCATGTTCCTCCCATCCTATGTTATTTAAATTGTCACCAATTTCTCTATCTGAAATTCTCTCTCTACAATCTCTCTGACAGTTGAAAGCATTGATACCCTTTAAGGGCCAGTCTACATGAAACTGAGGAAAGGACTTCATTGGGGGGTATGACTCTTCCTGATGTTTTGTAATAGTCACTTCAGATGTGCAAAGTGTTCCTGAAAATAGTTCCAAAAATAGCATAATTTATTATTATTCAGAATCTGGTAAAATGATATTTTAGGGAGTCCTATACTTCCCTGATTTCTTAGATTATTAAGGTTTAATGTTTTTAAATCAATGTTGCTAAACACTTGGCTAGAAAAAAAAGGTTGAAAATTGGAAAACATAGAAACTCTACTGCTCACAAATAATTACATAGTTACCTTTTAATTATCCCCTAGAATGCTGGGGAACAATAAAAACAAAGAAATGGACACCCAGTCTTTTGGTATATAGCCAGTATCTATTATATGAAGAGTTGCTGGGGAAACTTGGATTATCATGGCCAATCAGAATCAAGAAGCCAGGGCAGAAGACAGCAATCCTACAATTTTAAGCCCACACAGCAGGACATGTGTGTGGTGCTGTTAAATCATGAAATGCAGGCCCCATTTTATGAACTAGTGAGAGCCTGTTGTGAACAATGATTTAGGTTTATCAGTGAGGCAGACTGGATTCTAATTTGATGGGCAGTCAATGGGTGAAAAAGGCATTTCTAAACAATTAGAAAAGGAGAAAGAGGATAACTTTGAATCTTTTGATTCATTGGCCAGTTTCTGAAGATACAATAAGGATGCAAATATGCACAGATCCTGCTGTCATGGATCTTTAGGGTCTAAAAATTGATGTACTACAGCTGAATCAGGAGGGGTGGGCACTTTTTAAAAGAATCTGGTATTTAATTCCAGACCTTGGCCCCTTGGGAAAAAAAAACCTGTCTATTAGAGAAGTGAAATTTGGTTGTGCTGTATCCTCATTACTGCAATGTAATATCGTCTATTAATGGATACTTCCACCCTACCCCTATATCTCATTCCTTTACCCTTCATATAATATGCACCCAGATGAAATGTATAGGGTGTTTTGGAAAAGAAATGTGGAGGAAAAACTGGTTGTGTGAAAGTAACCCCCTTTCCTTTAGTAGTGGCATATTTACTGAGCATGCATCTTTATATTACAACATTTTGCTCTTTCCATGAAATAGAAATAATTCTAAAAATCTTTGCAAATGTTGATAGATAATCTTAATGGAATTTCTATAAGTATCAGAATACAGCTATTGCATATACATGTATACACAAACTTATACAAACCTGTGTATATACGTACACAAATAAATATACATGAGTACATGCACACATTCAAGACATGCATAGCTATTATACATACACCTGGCACAACCTTCAAGGAGAAGGAAACTATTCTAAGTAATATTAATCTGAGATCATTTTATTTTCAAATCAATTCTTTTTGTTTCATTATCTATTATTACTACTATATTTAATAAAGATTTTAAAGAAAGATAATGTGGGAAAATAGGTACTCTCATACTGCTGATGAAAATAAAATTGACGAAAACTTTATGAAGAATTTGGTAATAGAAATCTAAATTCTTTAACGTGTCATCTAATCCATTGATTCCACTACTAGGTATTTCCCAAAAGGTCTATCAATATACAAAGATGAATTTACAAGGATATTCATTATAATGTGGTTTATAGTAGAAAAAAAACTGGTCCCTCATCTAGATATGACAAAGTACACTATGGTAGTCATAGAATGAATGCAATTTATGAGGCTTTCAAATGAAGACATAAATAGTGTATTTATTGACCTGAAAAGATGTTCATGATGCCTTGTTAAGTGAAGAGAAGATTCTAAGCAAGATAATAAAAATAGCTAATATTTGTATAATATTTATTACAAGAAAGGCACATGTCCTTTTACTTTATATGCACTAACTCCTTTCAACCTCATTGTCATTGCCTTGGTTTATCAGTGAGCAACCAAGCCTACAGTCCTGAAGTGATTCTCCAAAGATAAGACAGCTCATAAGTGACAGATGTGAACTTTCCACTGAGATATTCTGACTACAGAGACCACATTCCCAATCTCTCCAACAGAATACCTAACTTTGTATAGATACACGCAGAATTTTGCTCATGCATTCCCCTTCACATGTATACATGCAGAAAATAGAAAATAAAATATGGCTTTGCAAAATACCTTGTCACCGTTTAGATTTTATTTTATTTTCAAATTACTCAATATGGTGTTTTGGATTTTGGGGGTTTTTGATTTTTGTTTGTTTCTTTTATGCAAAAAGTTTTACAGAGTGCTAAAGACAACTGAGAAAAACATAATCCTTGAGTTCGTCTGCTGTGGATGGAATTAAACCATGCTTGCTGCATGTCTCAGAAAGGAGCTTTTTCACTTCTGGTAGTACTAATAGTGATATCCAGTTTTATTAAAGTAATGAATTATTTTTGCTTTTCCAGTTATCGCCAATAAGGCAACTTGGAAACTTCTACTATGGCAGAGTGAACATCTATAAATAGATGCTTCCTTCATTCCTCCCCCTCCCTCCTTTCTACCTTCATTCCCTTCTTTTTTATTAAAAAAACCATGATTCATTCAGTTTGATACTGTCTCACAAGAACTGTCCTACAAGTAGATTACACAATCTGAGCATTACTCCCTGAGAGTAAGTCTGTAACCCTATACATGCTTTCAGGAAAAGCTACGTTTGCAGGGACTGAAACTTTAGCCATCACTGCATGCTGCTCTTGTCTGAGCTCTGCGATTGCTTCGTTATTTCTCCCCTGAGGATTCAATGGATTTGGTTCAAGCACCATTGAACGTGATGCTGTATTAATTGCCCTGGAGGGTAGCGAGGCCTTTGAACTGTGGCTGTGAGGGATATTTTGCTGTAAGACATGTGTCAGCACTTGGCTGGTTAACTCTGAGGCTGGACCGTGCAGCATGCTGGGACCAAGGGTCTGGAAAACTACTTTGCATCCTAATCTTACATCTGTTTTCCATCATGCAGTGAGATTGACTGGCCATTCTAACAGGGAAGCATCATTCTGGAATAGCCAGAGTCTAAGTACAAATACTGTACTGTCAGAGATTATTAAGAATTTTCCATCATTTCTTCAAGTTCTCCCAAACAGCTGGCACACATAGGTGATGGGTGATGCAATGGATTAATTGCCTGACCTTTCACCCCAAGAGGAATTGTCCATGTGTGAGTTATGTGTCAGTGTTATGACACTAAACTTAAATTGAAGATGATTCCTCAGTTTTCAATAAAAATAAGACCCCATTTATCATTGGCCTAATTTTGAACCCATTCTAGGTTCCACACGCCACTCAGAGCTTATTCATACATAGTTTAAATGCAGGGTTACATCTCAAATGCAATCAACACCTTTTTTCCAAAGAGTACCGACTAGTTGATACACCTGGAATAGTTTCTTTCTTCCAACCTTCCTGAGTAACTGCAGTTCCATTGCTGTAGAAGGGGACTGCTAAAATAATTTACAATCTCATAGTAAGTCGATGGTTATGATTCTAGATTGTAATTATATTACTAGACTTCTGAGTAACAGATCAGGTGTTTTGTTTTTGTTTTCCTTCTGGATGCTGCAGTCTCTTACATAATATTAGTCACTGTTTCTTATGTCATTGAATTGTAGGTGTACAGTCAATGCACACTTCATGAATGCATATGGTGTACTTAGGAAGATTAGAGCAAATGCTAAATTTCCATGGAAATGTCAATTGTAAGAATCATTTGTTCTCAAAGTTCTGTAATAAAAGGTAAGTGGGAAAATAATCACTGCCTGTCTGCCCACAGGCTTCTTTAGAACTTGACCTCCTAGAACATCTGCACCCCTTCTGCTCTGTAGAGAAAGGAGGAAGGTGGTGGAAAGCATGGCCTGGTTAGAACACTTACGTAGCATTACAGAAGAATGGTGACTGATTGTGTGTCAGTAAAGTTTTGTTTGGAAACCTCAACACTGTATTACGCCTTTACTTTTTTAAATTATTTTATTGATTGGTGGCATTTCTCTCTGTAGAAATGCCACCATATTTGTGTAGCCACACAGCCAACAGAATGTGCTGAAAACTGCTCCTTTCATTTATTTATTTTTTAAAATCCCAGGTTTGATTGAGCAAACTCTTTGAAACCTGGAATCTTGCACATACTCTCAAGACTGAGCCTAGAATAGATGGTAATGGAGGAAAGTTCACTGGATAGTTTTTAAGCCTTTGATGCATAAAGTAGGCCAATATCTGTAGAGTATGAGGTCTGTGGGTCAAATCTTCTTCCGCTGACCCTTTGTGGGGCCCTTATCTTAAATTTTGAGGTGAAGGTTTTCTTTGTTTGGTGTTAGTATTTAGTCACTATGACTGTCAACATGGACACATGCCTTTATAAAGACCAGGTCCACATTCAACTATTTATTGAGCTCTTTCTGTATGTATTCATGGGGAAAGGTAGCTTGTCTCTATAGATATGATCATCATGTAAGAAACCATAATCTAGTTAAATATAAACTAGTAACCAATTTGTAAAGTGAGATTACAAATGTTGAGAGAAATAAGAGCAAATACATATGTATTTTGTAATCTAAAGTACTTTTATAATGTAAATGATGGTTTCAAAGTACAGAGGATTAACAAAAACAAAAACAAAAACAAAAAAAAACAAACAAAAAAAGAATTGGAAACCTGATAAAATGCCTAGGTTGATGACTATAATTTATAATTATAAAATAGCCAGCAAAATTTCAGTCTTGCCTTGTAAGTACCATCCTGGCTTACTGGGGGAAGGGGAGAAAAAAAGCATAGACTTGATTTCTGGCTTCACCATTTCTAAAGCAAATAAGACACTTAACCTTTCTGAGCCTCAGTCTCTTTGTCTGAATTTAGAAACAAATATGACTTAACTGTGTATTATTGGGATCATTAAATGATATGAAATTTATTTTAAAAACACCAAAAATAGATGACTTGGTATCAATAGATGGTTTCTATCTTTTGTTAATGTAATTATTGTGATTACTCTCTCTTTCTCTCTCTCTCTCTCTCTCTCTCTCTCTCTCTCTCTCTCTCTCTCTCCCCCACACACTGCGCATATCTTATTTTGAAGTAAAAAAACAAAATGGGAACAAATACAATATTTGTACTTGCATGTGGCCCACAGGCCGTAGTCTGAGGACCCCTGCCCTACAGATTATTTCATCTAAGTCTCATGGTAACTTTAACAAACAAAAATAAGGCTCAGATAAATTACTGAGTTTTCAAGAAAATGACAATTTTCAAATTCAAAGGCTTTTTTTTTTTTACTCTACAACTGTCTCTGAGTTGGACCCAGATCTACTTCTATTAAAAAAAAAAAGGCCAAAACAGGTTTGGCTCAGTGGATAGAGCGTCGGCCTGCGGACTGAGGGGTCCCAGGTTCGATTCCGGTCAAGGGCATGTACCTGGGTTGCGGGCACATCCCCAGTGGGAGATGTGCTGGAGGCAGCTGATCGATGTTTCTCTCTCATCGATGTTTCTAACTCTTTATCTCTCTCCCTTCCTCTCTGTAAAAAATCAATAAAATATATTTTAAAAAAAAAAGAAAGAAAAAGCCCATTGATGGTGAGTCCCTATGGTGCTACTATAGGAATCATTAAGTATTAGAGCAAAGTAAATATAATTTATCTCTGTGAGTTTTAAATATATATATATATATATATATATATATATAGAGAGAGAGAGAGAGAGAGAGAGAGAGAGAAGTAATATGCAAATGAGGTCAGGACTCCATAATGGTCACGACCAGCTCAGGAGGAGGGGCCAGGTGCAGCCCCAGCCTGAGAGAACAACATGCAGGTGTGGCCCGGAGCCTGAGAAATCAACACAGAGGGGGCCTGCTCCAAGCCTCCACAGCCAGACTGTGGCTTAGGCCTGCTCCCCCCAGGGAGCGAGCCTAAGCCATCAGTAGGACATCCCCTGAGGGCTCCCAGTCTGTGAGATGGGGCAGGCTGGGCTGAGGGACCCCCACCCCCCAATACATGTATTTTGTGCACTGGGCCTCTAGTATATTTATAAAGCTTATAGCAATGTGTCCAGCTTATAGTGCTATAAAAGTGTTTCTGAAACAAAAATGAATAAAAAAAATATGTGTGAGTAAAGTAATGAAACTTCATTTCAATTGATGGGTAAAGCCCTTTCTTTAGAAAGAGAGTAGTATGCCACAACTTCTTAAATAAAAGCATGGGAAAACGTTTTTAACGCCTAACCACACACAGGTTCTCATTATGAAGAGCAGGTTGCACCCAATACCAAGTGAGTAATCACTCTACAAACTATAATGCAGGGGTCCTCAAACTACGGCCCGCGGGCCACATGCAAATACAAATATTGTATTTGTTCCCGTTTTGTTTTTTTACTTCAAAATATTATATGTGCAGTGTACATAGGCATTTGTTCATAGTTTTTTTTTTTTAAACTATAGTCCGGCCCTCCAACGGTCTGAGGGACAGTGAACTGGCCCCCTGTTTAAAAAGTTTGAGGACCCCTGCTATAATGTATATACCAACTTAGGTTAACTCTTACTTGCTAAGCTGATAATGACCTGACCTGGTTCTAATCTTCCAATTAACCCCACAACCCAGCCTTCTCTTTACTGCCCCTGATCCTCCTGAGAATATACTAAAATCAGCTTCTTTAAAAAGACTTTTGCCATAGCATTTGCCCAGATCTCCCAGAGAACAAGGACCAATAGTCTTTCTTCATTCCACACCTGTCTAAGAAATATCTGTCAAGGCAGTGTGCATAAATATGCTGGTCCAGCCAAATGATTCTTATAAAAATTATCCTTTATCCTTTATCCAATCATTCTCCAGAGAGAAAAAAAATCTTACTTTTGTTTGGCCACTTAAATTTCATCCAGCTGCCAAATCCTAAGTAAAATCTCACCCCTCCTTAAAACTTAGCATGGGGTAGCAGAAAGAGTCCATTTTTAAATCCTCGGTTGTGCCATGTACTATCTATGACTTCCCATTGACCTGAATTTCTTCCTCTGTAAAATATAAGCTACTGAGAATGTCTGTAACCATCACTGAAAAACTGATTAAAGCACATGTCAGGAGTTCAATGAATGTCATTTTAAAAGTCATAATTTAAGGAAGAATTGATCTTTTTAGATTATCAAATTTTATCTAGCATTTATTTTTAGCAACCCTTGTTTTATACTGTGGCGGTTTTGAAATATGTCCACAAATTATCTGACATTCTTCCATGAAGACACTGAACCTAATTTCCTTATTCTTGAATGCGGGTTGAGTATAAACTGGCCTCAGTAACTTGCTTCTAGTGACTACAATGGAGTGGACATGACACTATGATTTCCAAAGTCAAGTCATCAAAGGTGTAGCGCTTCTTCCTGGCTCTCTCTGTCAGGATACTTGTCCTTGGAATGCATCCACCAAGCTGGGAAGAAACCCAACCAACTTGGAGAGGCCTATATGGAGAGGAACTGAAGCTCCCAACTTTCAACCCCTGCTGTCCTCCCAGCTAACAGTCAGGGGTAACTTGTCATCCATGGGAGAAGCCGCCTTCTTGGAAGAAAACCCTCCAGCCCATGCTGCTCCCTCTGACACTAAGTGGGACAGAGACCAGCTTTCCCTGCCAAACCCCACTCAAACTGTAAATTCATGAGCAAAATAAATGATTCTAATTGTTAAAGCCACTCAATTTTGAGGTTCTCTGTTACATCACAATAGATAATAGGAGCAGTATTTATGTTCAAAGCTGTGTCCAGAAATCACCATTCTCATATGCAGATGTGAAAATTAACTTGGAGAATTTAAACATCTGCATATAACAACACTCAAAACTCAATAAGTACCTTGTTATTCTTAATTAATATAATTGATTTGGACATTCTCATATAACAAAGAAATTGTTTTCATTTGTTTGTTTGAATTAAATACATAATTTTTGCTTGAAAAAATAGCACATTACTAGCTTAAATGTTATTTTGCAATTTTCTCCTTGAGAGTCTTGTTTTGAAACTGAGATGACCCAAACAATTTTTAAAAAGCTGTTACTTCAGCTGAAAGTTACATTTTACAAGATAGAAATTACTTGTCAATCTGAAATATTTGGAAAAATATGTACAGCATTGGAAGTTTAAATAGGTAGAGGTGACATTGTCCCATGACAAGAACTGTCTTTTTCATGCACCTGCCTTTATTCTTCACCACTGATTAAAGATCAGGGTCCAGATTTTTTTTTATGAGATTGATGCACTGTCCATGGCACCAAGAGGGCTGCTCAGAGTTTTTAAATGAATAAGAAAACTCTATGGATTAGTTCTGAGATGCAGAACATGAATACAGTCTACTAAGTTTGGTATTTTGGCATCGCAGAAGTCATATACTCTTCAATAAAGAAGAGGATGGGAGGAAGTGAGAGCTGGCCAACTTATATAAATTTCTTAATTGCTTCCTTCATTTCCAGAGAAAAAGAAATATGAAGTACAAATGGAAATTGTATTTATTATTAAAGTAATACTGAAAATGTGGAGTAAGAAGTGTTAAGTAGTTTTATGTAAATACTAGAGGCCTGGTGCACAAATTCATGCATGGGTGGGGTCCCTCAGCTTGGTAGTGATCAGGCCATCGGGGCCATCTCACCCAATCCTGATTGGGACAGCAGGCTAGGGGGAGGGACCGCAGGAGGTTGGCTGTGGGAGCACACTGACCACCAGTGGCCAGCTCCTGCATTGAGCATCTGCCCCCTGGTGGTTAGTGCGCATCATAGCGACCCGTCAACAGATTGTTCGGTTGTCCACTCACTTAAGCTTTTATATATATAGATATAGTATCCTAGTGGTTCCCCAAGGGCAGTTGGCAGTAGGAATGGGCCCTGGATAGAAATGCTATTTATGTCATGGGGAAAAGTTACCACTCAACTGTAACAGCCTTAACAAACTGCAGACAGATCTAGGGAGAGAAAGATGTACTAGTGGTCCTAAGAAGCTTTCACATCTTCCTAAAAACCTGAGCCAAGTTTTTGAGTCATATTATATGCAATATAGCTAAGTAAGTCCTATAAGTTGGAGGTAGCAATCTAGTTCATTCAGGCAAAAGCAGAGCTTGGACTTGAATTATCCTGGTGACTGCACTTGACTGTATACTTCATTTCAGCTGGGTAAGCCTAATTCTAGATCATCATTATTTTTGTTGAAATGTAGGTCCAAATTATACCGAGGATATTTCTTTGCAAAGGCAGAAAGATTTAGTTGCTGGAGGTCATCTATCAAAATCTGTGCATAAGCCTATACTTTGAAGCCTTGACTCTGATTTTTTTTCTTTACTGGATCCTTAAATAATCTATGACTGAGGGGCAGGGGGACAAGCAGAGAGTAGAAAGTACTTTAAAACCCACGATCTTGCCAAAACCGGTTTAGCTCGGTGGATAGAGCGTCGGCCTGCGGACTGAAGGGTCCCAGGTTCGATTCCGGTCAAGGGCATATACCTTGGTTGCGGGCACATCCCCAGTAGAAGGTGCGCAGGAGGCAGCTGGTCGATGTTTCTGTCTCATCGATGTTTCTAACTCTCTATCCCTCTCCCTTCCTCTCTGTAAAAAATCAATAAAAATATATTAAAAACAAAACAAAACAAAAAAAACACGATCTTAACTTACAGAGTAACTGGTGCTCCAAAAAGAATTTTAAATGGACGTGAGGAAAGCTCACATTTTGTCTAGTTTTGGAGCTTTACATTGTAAATCAGGTGACTCAGGACTAAGATGGACTTGACAATGCACTTGCTTTGGCATACAGGTTGTTTACCTGCACTCTCTGGTTCCTCATCTGTGTGGTGAAGATATTATTAGGTTATGGGAGTGCTGGGATTCTTCTCTACACAGATAGATTTTTAAAACTTTATTGAGGTCTACTTAATATAAAGAAAGTTGAATATATTTAATGTGCACATCTTGATGAGTTTGAACATATTCATATACCTATTATACCATCATCACAGATAATATACTATATCCCTTGCCTCCAAAAGATTTTTTTTGTGCCTCTTTGCTGCCCTCCCCCACCCCAGAGTAAGAACACTTAGCATGAGCTCTATCTTTTTAACAAGTTCTCAAATGTATAATATCATGTTACTAACTATAGGCTCTATAGTTTATAGCACATCTCTAATTATTAATTTTTTATAACTATACCTGTATACCTCTCCACTATCCCCTGGCAAGCACCAGTCTATTTTCTGCTTCTATGAGTTTGACTATTTTACATACCTCACTTAAATTGAGATATGCAATATTCATTCTTCTGCGAGTGACTTACTTCATTTAGCACAATATCTTCTAGGACCATCCATGTTGTCACAAATGGTAGGATTTTCTTCCTTTTTAAGGCTGAATACTATTTCATTATATGTATATATACCACATTTTCTTATCCATTCATCTGTTGATGGACATTTGAGTGTTTCCAAGTCTTGGCTATTATGCAATCAATTGGAGAGTGCAAATATTTCTTCAAGACAAATGTATTTTATGATTTTATGTTAAATTCTGCACAAGAAAATAGAACAATGACCTATATAAATTTAGAAAAATAATAATTAATTAGCTCTACATAACAACAATGACTATCCATCCAAATTGTGGTTATTTGGTACTCTACAAAAATCTGATGTTAAGGATGGATACTAGCAATCTGGAATTCATCCTGCTTTTTAAAGCTGGGCAATTGTTTACTGAAGCTAGTTGTTAAAGAAAAAGAAACTAGTTACACTTTTCAAATCCCAACTGTCAAACAATACATTTATACCAACTTCAGATCTATACTTTGGCTGCCATTTATGAAGATAGCATATTTGAGGGACACTTAACAAGTCAATTGAAGAATAAATCTGGCAGATGAAATATGAGTACTCTGTCTTACTCTGTTTTATGAAGTTGCCTTGTTATAGATTAGATTTTTTACAGAATTCTTGAAATTTTCAGAAATTGAATTGATTTCCGTGTTGATATTTAATCTGATTAAGTTTAAACCATCTGTCTATAAACATTCAGTAATTTTTTTTCTCTAGCTTTAAAAAAATTAGATATAGAAGAAATAAAATGAAATAAGCCAACTTGTAGTAACTTCATTATATTGTGGTATTTTAGGGCCATTTACTGCTTATGTAAATTCAACCAATTTTTAACAATGTTTTATGTATACACACACACACACACACACACACACAGATAGACATAACATATATAGACATTTCTAACTCAATATAATAAAATAAACCCAGTTTTCTATTCTATTTTATGGAAACAATGAGAACTTTATTGAAGCTTAACTCTTGAATACTTTAAAATTTTTTCATAAAGTTTCTTCTTCAGTGACAATACTTATATATCAGAATTCTAGAACCAATGAGAACCAAATTTACTTTAAATTCCATTTACATTCCTTTTTCTCCAGTGCAAATGAAATTTTATTTATTTCATATAAAATATGGAGGTTAATAGATATATATATATATATATATATTAACAACTTTTTAATGTACTTCTAGTTTTAAAAATAAATAACTCTAGGATAATAAATGTTTTTGAGTTTTTATTTTAAAATATGATCTAATATTAAAATATGCCTTTTAAATATTCTTATAGTCAGACATTTTTACTTTAAATTGATATAACTGAGAAAATGTGGCTTAAAAGGTTAAAAATACACAAATATATATTTTTCATGTGGTTATATATGTACACATGATATGTGTGTATAAATAATTATTTCTACTCCTAATTGGTAGACAGATATTTCAACTGTAGGCTGACTATGAGATGTCAGAATTGTATTTTTTTTTTTAAATCTGGGTTATGCTGAGATCATTTTAGTAGATTAAAAAATGCCTTCCGGAGGGGGATTGTTGGCTTCTTCTTGGCCTAGAAAAAGTTATAGTTTTAGAATTTTGTTTAAACTAGTAGGAGTCTTTGGTAATGGATAGGTTTAGTGTTTCTTAGGAAGAATGGAAGAAAAAAAAATCATTAAGTATGCTTTGCAAAATAACAACCTGCAGGCTAAGAAAAGTCATAAAATTGAAAACATTGCCATTCAACTAAGTAAAAATTACTTCACTTTTCCCTAAGAATGTTATTTGTATTTATTCTCATATCAGAAAGAAAAAATAACTACCACCCTCTGCGCCAATAATGCATCTTACGTAATTTCAGTTTTTAAATGGTATTAACACCCCCACAGAATTCATACCTCTATTTGAGAACAAACATTTACAAAGATCTTTATTCAGAAGCCATTAGAAATATAAAATGATAAGTAAAAATAACACCCTCAATTTGTATTTCCATTATTTTATATGACCTTTTCTTTTATATTCATTCTGTTGTGTTTCTTTGCCAACCTACAGTACCAAGAAAAAGGGAATTATTACTTACAGTCTATTTATGTAGTTTGTTAGTTTGAGCTTATAAGTTGTGCCTAGCCTAACTGATCCTTAGCAAAAATTCCTTTCTCAAAAAAAAAAAAAAAGAGAGAATAAAAAATTAT
Organism: Myotis nattereri; assembly: GCF_964212035.1. Classification (NCBI taxonomy): domain Eukaryota; kingdom Metazoa; phylum Chordata; class Mammalia; order Chiroptera; family Vespertilionidae; genus Myotis; species Myotis nattereri. The sequence continues at coordinate 24,104,792 of NC_138082.1, forward strand.
TTGTAAGAACAGGAAAATATAGCCCAGGGCTTTATTGTTTGATTGGGACATCTATAAATCTCTAACCTCAGCTCAGTGCTCTCCTCTTATTTATTACGTTATTTATCTCCTGACAGTTTCCCCCTAAGTCCACATTGGAGATTCCATAGTTTTTATACCCCTTTGAAACCTGACCCTAAATCCCCATCCCGCAACCTAAGCAGATGGCCTCTCTTCCTGTATTTCCAGACAGTCAGTACTCAACAGTAAATGTTCTGTGGCTTCTTCTACTGATGCACCATGGGTGTCCATCCTCGTTTTTAATCTCTAGACTCCCAAAAAACTTGACTTCTTCCTGCCCATTGCTAATCCCTGCACCTTTGTTCTCTAGTATATTTTTTCTTGCTCTTTTAGTTTATTTGCACTTCTTTTTATTTATTATGTACATTCTCAGAAAAACTTAATTGTAAAAATAGCACATCTCCTTCTATCTACTATCTTTTTAGCCTAATATTTTTTTTTTCTCTTACAGCCCTTGCTCTGCCTAGCTATTTGAAAGAGAAGTCTATCCTTCGTATCTGTACCTCTTCAAATATCCATTGCTCTTTGAACTGATGATATATGGCTACAGTTCCTGTCACTCTACTGAAGATCACCAAATGACTTGAAATCACAAAATTCAGTCAAGATATTTCTCAGGTCTCATTTTCTAAGCCTTGCTTGGACATCAAACACTGAGGAAAAGAAGCCAACTGTCTACTAAGATATACCTACCCCTCTCATCATATAGATTGATAGCTGGGAAGAGGCTTCCTGACTCTGGCATTTACATTTGGCTAAAGCTAGTTCTTGCCAATGGCCAAGGCGGAAGGACATGAGTCTCTTTCAGATCAAGGACTTTTCCAAGTTTCTCTCCCCCTGTCTCTCTACCAATAACTGCAAGATCCTTTGGGGTCTAGTGCCATGACATAGAAAGAGCTTTTTCCCTGAGTCACACCACAATCAGGACCATCCATCTTGGACTGTAATGTGAGCAAAACCTAAACTTCTGCTATGTTAAGCCACTGAAAGACTTGCATTTATTGGTAACCATGTGTAGCCCATCCCAACTAAAGCAGATGCTGCAGACCAGTATCCCATCTGTCAAACAACTTTCTCCCTAGGATTTTATGACATGTACCTTCTCGATTCTTCCCCACTCCCTGATAACGCTTTCCAGTTCCTTCTGATTATGCCTCTTCCAATTTCAGTTCCATAAATGAACTGATTCTGAGTTCAAGAGATTTATTTTCTATTGCCAGGCTCTCCATCTTGGCACTCTTCTCTGTATCTGCCCATGGTTCCAATGGTCATCTCTTTGAGCATGATTTCAAAATCCGTACTTCTAATCTCTATTATCACATGTTCATGGTCCTACCTTATTAAAGTTATTTTGGTTGTTTGAGAAAGCAAAGGAAAAGAATACGATTTTTAGAAAAATAGGAGTTAAATAATCAAACTTGGGAAATGTCAGAATCAGGACACTCTAGGTATAAAATGGAAATTTTATTCATGGGGAACATGCTCAGATAGAAACGTTAATTCTTCTGAACACAGATAAATAACCAAATGATGTAAAATCTCAATAATACTTAGAATTTTTCATCACTGAAATTCAAGAAACTAGCTTTAACACAACTAAAAAAAACCTATCAAGTGATATTAAAGTAGCTTTAGATTTTATTCAACAAATGTTTGCTCTGTGTTTGCTCTATGCCAGGCATTATGCTTGAGACTGGAAATACAGATAAGTTAAGTTTCTATAAACTTACAAGTTTATAGAAACATTGACAAGTGAACTTAGCATACTAAGGACCATGTTAGAGGCATGAGGAGTAATAAGAGCTGTCATCAAGATCTCCTTGGAAGCATAGAAAATATAGCTAAGGCAATTTTATGGGAACAAGGAGAATCCCAAAAGGCCATACTGAGCTGAATTTTCCTTTTATAAATATTGCATGATGATGAAAGTAATATATGTAAAATATTGGTAAAATGCAACAAATCTAAAGAAGAAAACAAATCAATTATGATCTCACCATGCACAGATAATTACTATATATATTTAATATATTCCCATATAATTATTGTCTATGTTTATACATAGATAGTGTTTAAATAAAACATATATCATAGTACTACATTGTATTGTCGCCTTTCTTACTTAGCAATATATCATATTTTCCAAAGCCATTAAAATTATTTTTTAAAATTATTTTTAATGGCTATATAATATTTCACCATATGTGGAGATGCAGTCAGGGTTGTTGATTATAAGCCATAGAAACTGACTCTGGATGATTTAAGGAGAGAACTTATTGAGAGGATATTGAACAGCTCATAAAATTACTGAGAAGACTGGAGAAGCAATCTCCTAAAATGGCGCAAACAATGGAAGAGGTGGAACTCGTCTGGTGAGGATATAACTGCTCCACCTTCTTATTCTGGATGTTGTAGGTTCCAACCCAGCACTACAACCACTACTGACCCAGAAACTGGGTGTTGCTTCCAGCATTGCCTTTTATCTCTGCCAGAAAGAATTTTCTACTGTCCTTGCTTCTGTCTGTAGCTAGTTCCCAATTCAAATTCCAGACTGAATGAATCTGATTGGCTGAACTCAAGTCAAATGCTGAAATTCTATCAAGAAGGAAAGGTGAGCCCTGGCTGGCTTTGCTCAGTGGATAGAGCATCAGCCTGCAGACTGAAGGGTCCCAGGTTTAATTCCAGTCAAGGGCACATGCTCAGGTTGTGGGCTTGATCCCCAATGTGGGGGGCAGGAGGCAGCCGATCAATGATTCTCTTTCATCATTGATGTTTCTATCTCTCTCTCCCTCTCCCTTCCTCCCTGAAATCAATAAAAATATATATATTTTAAAAAGAGAAGAAGGGAAGGTGAGGAATTATTATGGGCTCAATTGTGTACCTCCAGCATTTATAAGTTGGAGTCCTAACCCCCTAGTGAATTTACAATGTGACTCTTTGGAGACAGGGTCTTTTAGCATATCTGTAGCAGGAGCTATTTACCTTAGGGTCTAGAGATAGAGTCTTTTAAAAGGCAAATATGTTAGAACTAGTGCCCTGGTGCACAGGATTCGTGAACATTGAAAGGAAATTAATTAGAAGGTGGCCAGCAGGGTGGGACTGGGCAAGATGCCAGGCACACCCTGGAGCCAACTTCCCAAGGTCCTTCAGGCCAGCTGCACCTGGGGCAGTGCCATGGCTCAAAGGGCTTCTGTGTAGTGAGCTGGGTCCCCCCAGCAAGTGGGGTCCCTTGGCCTGGCCTGAGGGGATTGGGCCAAAACCGGCTCTCAAACATCCCCGAAGGGGTCCCAGGATTGTGAGAGGGTGGTTCTCAGGTGACACACCCTGGAATCAAGTTCCCTCCTCTCTGGTTCTAAGGTGTGTCACCCGAGAACCACCACTACCAAGTCACAGCAGCTCGGCAGCTCCTGCATTTAGCGTCTGCCCCCGGTGGTCAGCACATGTCATAGCTACTGATTGGATGGTTGGACAGTCTCTTAGCCTTTTATAAAATAGATGATGTTGATAGGGCAGGTCCTAATCCAATATGATGGGTGTTCTTTCAGCAACATCTTTCTCTTTTTGTTTAGCAAGCGTCACATGAAGGGAAAATGTTTGTAGCTTCAGTGTCCCTCCCGTGCCCACTTCTATTTGATCCTTTACCCAGTTTCCCTGAATCTGCCACACAACAACCTGCTTAAACAAATACAACCAAGCAATACGCCACATGAAAACATCCAATTTCCTCCTGTGATGGCCCTTCCTGTTGACCCAGGTATATTCAAATTAACCAACATTTGTGCTTCTTACAGGCCAAAAGCCATCCCTCCCTTAACTCCCAATAAAGGCTGCTGTGCATGGATAGTTTGGTTCTCTCTCCCTACATTCAGCTTGAGAACCTACTTGGGGAGATTGGGTACTGTCCGTTTGGCCTTCTCGGTGTGCTATGCCTACCTCTTTTAGGACCTACACATACAGAAATTCACTCTCATATGCCTCTCCACACTAATATTCCCTGGATGCACCAGACCAAACACAAAACATTTTAAGTAACATAGTTACTCTTACAAAACAGCCAGTTGTACACTCAAGTATTCTCTTATCATCTCAAGACTGGTATCCATGAAAGACAATGCCATCTAACAGAAAGAGTTCCCAAATCATAAACTAAAGTCCCTAGCAGAAAACATCATAAACAGACCCTAGTGCACACGGCCGTGGAATGCCCATGCCTGTGGCCTGTGGCAGGGAATCATATTGATTTGCTTAAATCAGCACATGAATCAAGGGTTGGATGAGAGGCAGCATGTGTATACAATCTGAAGCTGGGGTCCTGTTAGGAAGGAGGAAATGGGAAATGTATGCCAGGAAAACAGTCACAGTATCCACTGCACTTTATTAGTAATTAATTAAAAATGAACTCTTTTTAAATCCCAACAGAAAATGTTTATATACAGTTGTCCCTCCCTGTATGCGGGATATTGGTTTCAGGATCCCCAGATACCAAAATCTATAGATGCCCAAGTCCCTTATATAAAAGGATGCAGTATTTGCATGTAGGCTGCAGAAGCCTATGCCTGCATGTCGCTTCATTCTATTGATTCAGCATAGTGCTCAGTATGTGACAAATTCAACTTTGCTTTTTGGAACTTTCTGGGTTTTGGTTTTTTTCCTGAATATTTTTCTGCCTGCAGTTAGTTGAATTGGCAGATGTGAAACTTATGGATATAGAGGGCCAACTGTATGAATATCATGTATTATAAATTCTTAGGAATCTCTCTTTTTTTCTTGATTTCAGAGAGGAAGGGAGATAGATAGAAACATTAATTATGAGAGAGAATCATTGACTGGCTGCCTCCTGCACACCCCACACTGGGGATGGAGCCTGCAACCTGGGCATGCTCCCTGACCAGGAAACAAACTGTGACCTCCTGGTTCATAGGTCGATGCTCAACCACTGAGCCACACCAGCCTGGCAGGAATCTCTTTTTTAATAGTATCATGTAATCCTGATTACTGGATTACTGATTCTCTCTTTTTTATTTAATATTCTGTGGAAGTGAACTGGAGTATCAGAACTAGAATGTCAAGCCAGCAAAGTAATAATTATGCAATTTGCTTTCACTCGCCAAATGGAATGGAATTCAAAAAGCCTCTTTTACTTAAGATGTTTTAATAATACTAATTTTTTAAACCATAAAACTAAGTACACAGTGTTTAAGGAGACAATTCATTAGCTTTACAGATGAGTTAGTAATAAAAAGCTGTTCTGCAAATGGGAAAGGAAACAAAGAATCTTACATATTAGATTTCCAGATTTCAGTGTAATTTCCCCCATCACAAATTACTTCCCTTTACTTGATCCTCACAAATTAATGTTTGCTAACTGCTTTAATCTTGGAAATATGTTTGCTTTATATTTAAATAAGCACATTTATAAGTGCTATCTACATGAAAGACAATGGTCCACCATCAGATAATTAACACAGCAATGTGACTGGGGGTAGTTATATGACAAGCAGTTCAAAGTTATTCTTGTTGCTCCGACATCATAACATGATAGTGCACCATGTTTCCAAGGACTTATTTTTATCAAAATACACCAGCATTGATAATAGGAATGAAATCAGACTTGAAAATCTCTGTGCAAATATATGTGTTGTTCTGTATTATAACATTACACTTCTTAGTCAGGGTGATATCAGAAAAGTAGCCCCCCAAACAAGTCCATGTCCTAATCCCTGGAACCTATGAACATGTTACCTTACATGGTAAAGGGACTTTACAGCTGAGATGAAGTTAAGGACCTTGAGATAGAAAAATTATCTTGTATTATTTGGTTGGGTGCAATGTAATTGCATGGGTCCTTAAAAGCAGAGAATCTTGCCTGGTTGTGATCAGAGCGTGATTTCTAAAGGAGATGGATCAAAGGGTACCATATTGCTGTCTTGAAAGATGAAGAGCAGGCTCTTCGAGCCAAGGAACGTGGGCAGTTTCTAGCAGTTGGAAAAGGAAAGGAAACCGGTTTTCCTCTAGAGCTCCTAGAAGGAATGCAAACCTGCTAGCACCTTAACCTTAGCCCAGGAGGTCAGGCCAGACTTCTGACCTCCAAAACTGTAAGACAATAAGTGTGTGTGTTGTTTCAAGCCACTAAGTCTATGATGATATGTTGCTGCAGCAATAGGAAACTAACAAGTAGACTGCAATATCTCAATTCTATTCAAAATACATGGTGCAACATACAGGTCTTGTAACATAGAAACTCACATCTGAAACCTATATGTTTCTGTTGACCAATGTCACCCCAAACAATTTAATTAATAAATATTAAATATATCTATAATAATAAAAGCATAACATGCTAATTAGATTGGACATACTTCTGATGACCTTCTGGATGAAGCCGGGGCTGCGAAGGAAGCCTGGGTCTCAGGTACCAGAGGGAAGCCAGTGCTGGCAGCTGGGGGAAGGAAGGCTTGCTCTTTCACAAATTTTGTAAATCGGGCCTCTAGTATATCCCATATAATAAAAGCCTAACATGCTAAGTGTCTGGTTGACTAGACGGCCTGTCGGCTGTTCAACCAATCAAAGCATAATATGCTAATGATATGCTAAGGCCAATCAACCGCCCTCTATGATGTTCACTGACCACCAAATGGCAGACAGTTGACCGGTTGACCAATCGCAATGACATACACTGACCACCAGGGGGCAGACACTCTGACCGGTAGCTTTGCTTGCTGCTGGGGTCCAGCTGATCAGGACTTAGCAAAATGAGCTGGATACACCCTGGAGCCCTCCCACGGTCCCTCCCTGGCTGGCCAACTTCCGGTATCCCTCCCTGGCCCCAATCATGCACTGGTGGGGTCCCTTGTCCTGGCCTGCATCCTCTCGCAACCTGGGACCCCTTGGGGGATGTCAGAGAGCAGGTTTTGGTATGATCCCACAGGCCAGGCTGAGGGACCCCCCACTGGTGCACAAATTTGTGCACTGGGACTCTAGTATATATATATATAGAGAGAGAGAGAGATAGATATAGATAAAAATATAGATATAGATTTAGATATAGATATAGATATAGATATAGATATAGATATAGATATAGATATAGATATAGATATAGATATGGATATGGATATGGATATGGATATAGATATAGATATAGATATAGATATAGATTAGACATAGATAGATACTAGTACATACAAATTACCTCCAATTTAGGTAAGGTCTTGCATACTTATTGTGACTTATGGTGTTTATTTCTTCTCCAAATTCTTAGTTCTTTAGTTAGAAAATGTATAGAATTCCTTTTATAGGACTTAACTGTTTTGAATGTTCTTTATGTCTCAATATAATGAGACTAATTATAATTAAGTAACTTTCAAGTGCTCCTTCTATACAGTTCCTCCTGAGGTTGAGGGTAGTCCTTGATTCTCTTTGCCTACTGTACATTTTGAGGTGTACCTGATTAATGGTGCCAGACCTCTAAAAGCCATTAGTCAGTAGGCATTAGTCTGTCCTGTACCCTTCTATAGATTTCCCATATGATGGAGAGAACAGCCCTAAAGGGGATGGAAAGAGACTTGACTGAGTGGTGAGCACCCAATGCTATAAACAGATGTTTTATCGAGTTGTACATTTGAAGCCTGTATGGTTTTATTAACCAATATCACCCTGATAAATTCAATAAAAATAAATAAAAATTTAAAAAGAACATCCCTAAAATTAGAACTAAATCACTCTGCAGAATCTGCTCCGACATAAAGTGATGTAAAGTTGCCCTTCCACAGAAGGATTGCTACTGACATGTGTACTCCTGAACTGAGGCTGGTGTTCACTGTGATACCTGGGGTGTCTGTCCTGTTGTTGTTGTCAACTGCTAAAGAAAGGGCTACACCCTGTCACCTTGTTGCCTACTTCATTTCTGCACCACCCGTTCAACCCACAAGCCATGTCCCACAGTGACCTCAATGCCTAATCTCACCCTAGTCACACCCTGTTATTTCCCAAGTGTTTAGTTCCCTTTAAGAAAATGTACACAGAACTGCACAGGTGTTTTGCACACATCTGCATAATACAGACCCTGCATGTAGACGGCTGCTTTCCAGAGCCCATCCCTGTGGAGTAACATGCAATTTTAATACCTACCAGGCTGAAAGCAGATTTGTACAGTGAGAGTCTGTAAGAGCTGCTATTCCCTTCTTACATGTAATAATACAGTGGTATACATCCAAATGTATACATACTTCTGTTCATATCCTACCATACAGCAATAGGAAGATATACAAGCCCTGCTCTGCAGAGAGAGAAAATACACATTAATGTTGCTCTGCCAGCTTCGTGAATCCTTGTGCCAGTACAGAAGTGAGAGCTGTACCTAAATAGGATCTTATTCAGAAAAAAAATGCAAATTATTTTTCATAGTAAAAAAATAACAATTAGAGTTTTGTAAATGACTAGCATATAATACATAAAATTATACATAATAATATGTAAAATAAGAAGTTATCAATTTATGACAAATCACAGAATCTTCTCTCTCTGAGATAGCCACCACGAAGATCGCTGGTCATCTACCTTTTCAGGCATAGGCATGTGTATTTTTACATAATGAACAAATGAGATACCAAGGTTTCTGTTTTTGTTACAAAAGTCTTTCAGTTTTTAAGTTTAGTTTGTTTTGACTTTTCATTGCCTCTATCCCTGCTGATTTGTACCTTTCCCCATTGAAATGTAATCATATATGTATATGTACATTTGTGTATATATGTGTGTGTTTCTGCCTTTTTTTTGTTTGCTGCTAAAAGTGGGCATTCACAGGAGCAAATTCAAACACTTGCTTTAGAAAATATTTCATTGTTTTCAAAATACAAAGTTTAGCCAGATGCCTAAATACTGACTGAGGAAAGAGAGTGGCTATGCCTGGAGGAGGATTAAGGGGAGAGTTAGTGGCTTTCAGATAGAGGGGAAACTGAGGTTTCCAAGGGGGAGAGAGAGAGATCAAGCACCTGAGAAAGTGGTGGTATGCCCAGCCTAGCAGCATCAGGTGGGAAAGAAGCCTGGCCAGTGAGAATGGTCCTTAAGCCAGGAACAGCTTAAGGACTATGAAGACTCCTAGCCTGTGTTGTTTTGATATATTTTATTGATTTTTTGCAGAGAGGTAGGAAGAGGGATAGAGAGTTAGAAACATCAATGAGAGAGAAACATCAATCAGCTGCCTCCTGCACACCCCCTACTGGGGATGTGCCCACAACCAAGGTACATGCCCTTGACCGGAATCGAACCTGGGACCCTTGAGTCCACAGGCTGATGCTCTCTCCACTGAGCCAAACCGGTTAGGGCCCTGGGTTGTTTTGTATTGTGATTGCCCTTAGCACCTACAATCCTCAGTAGAAATCTGGTGCTCTGTGAGTGGCCATGTGACGTTAGGGGACAAGACTATGGAACCTAAACCATAAGGAAATGTAGCGAGAACAAAGGAGAACCGTGCCAGAGAAGGCAGAAGGCAGGAGGTCTGAATGAAGGCAGGACAACATGAACAAATAGCCCTCTGAGAACCCTCAGGCATCTGGGGAAAGGAGTGGACTGTCGAATATGGACTGGGAATGGCAGTTGAATATTAGAGGAAATGGAACCAAGAGAACTCTAGGATTCGGGAACACTGAGCAGGCAGACAATTTAGATCAGATCTTCTTCAAGGTCAATTTTTCTAAGCAAAACTAGTCAGTGAGAAAATAATTCTAACACTTTAAATATCTATTGACAAGTCACTCTTCAAATTATAGTCCACCGAAATGTGTATGTGAATTCCTGTTTTATAGCCAGAACAAAAGTGGGTCTTTCATTTCTCTTGGTCAGTTTGATTGGTAAAATAGTATATATCCTGGTAGATTAAATTTGTAGTTGACCTTTAATTAGGTTGATTCTTTTAATAAAACTTGTTGTATTTATTTTACTGTGAATTTAAGCATCATGATACTGAATTCAATTGTTGAGTAATGTCCACTGAATCCAGTTGTCTCCCCATAAGAATCCTATATAATAAAAGGCTAATATGCAAATCGACCAAATGGCAGAACAACTGGTTGCTATGATGCTCACTGACCACCAGGGGGCAGACTCTCAATGCAGGAGCTGCCTCCTGGTGGTCAGTGTGCTTCAACAGGGGGAGCGCAGCTCATCCAGAAGCCCTGAGCCAGGCTCACAGCTGGTGAGTGCAGTGGTGGTGGCGGGAGCTTCTCCCACCACCTCCATGGCAGTCGGACATCCCCCAAGGGTTCCTGGACTGCAAGAGGGTGCAGGCTGGGCTGAGGGACCCCCCAGGTGCAAGAATTTCATGCACCAGGCCTCTAATATTCTATAATTTTTTCACCTAGCAATTTTATAAATGTAATAAAGGGATCATCCTTTTAGAATGAACAAACTCACTTTATAAAATTTAGAACAAGGTTTATTTTGCTACATAGATTGCTTAAGCAGAATTATCTACAACAAATAATAAATGATATTCTTAAGCAGTAAACTTTCTATGAGTTCCTTGTGAGGGCCTACTGGGAAGTTAGAGACCATGAGATAGATGTGACACCAAAATTATCTCTGTCCTGGTCAAGTTGGAATTTCTTTTCTAATTCTGTCATGTTCTATTCCCTTCATGTTCTGCATTTGAGGAAAGGATAGGACAGACTGAGTTCTGCCCCATTTGCCAGAAAGAATGTCTTCTTAGTTAGGGTTTGGGGCAAAAGAAGGATCTTCCACTTCTCAGAAACGTAAAACACATGAAACTCCCTATAACTATTCTCCTCAGTTTCAGGATGTATCAGTTTGCTAGGGATGCCATAGGAAAAATGGCACAAATTGGTTGTTTAAAACAACATAAATTTATTTCTTACAGTTCTGGATGCTGGAAGTTCAAGACGTGCTAGCAGGGTTGGTTTCTGCCATGCCTTTCTTCCTGACTTCCTGATAGTCACCTCCTTACTGTGCCCTTGCATGGCCTTTCCTCTCTGCATATACACTCCTGGCATTTCTTTGTCTTCTTATAAGGGCGCTAGTTCTATTGGATTAGGGCCCCACCCTTATAACCACATTTAAGTGTAATTGCCTTTGTAAGGGTTATTGCAGTCACGTTCCAGTTAAAGCTTCAATGTATACATTTTGGAGAGACACAGTTCAGTTCATAACACAGGAGCTCAAGTTTTACTGTTTATGGCACATCCTGTAATATGTGAGCTATGCTATAGTATTAGTAGTATATTGTGCAAAGAGATGCACAGTGGGACTGCATTATCCCAATATAGTGTGGAAGTTATGTTTCTGGTTTTCAATAGAAAAATAGATAACTCCATACTGAAACATAAATAAATAGGTGCATATGTCATACATGGAAAACTATATGCAAGTTATTAGGCAAAATTATAATTACCATTAAACATTTGTTTCTATATCCAAAGCGAAGTAATTCAATATTAAAACTACAGTTGAAAATAGCTTGCCTTGGCCAGGGGTAGCCCAGTTGTTGAGAGCATTGTCCCAATATACCAAAGTTGCTGGTTCAATCCCATGTCAGGGTACATACAAGAAGCAACCAATGAATGTATAAATAAGTGAAAAAATAAATCTCTCTCTCTCTCTCTCTCTCTCTCTCTCTCTCTCTCTCTCTCTCTCTCTCTCTCATTAAAAAGAAATGGTTTGAAAGATCCAGCCTGTGTTAATACATTGGTGCATTAAGAAATCCAACTATCAGCAAACATTCTACCCAGGAATTTTACCTTTAGTTCTTCTGACATTTATAAAGGTCTCCTCCTCCCTCCTCTTTTTATTAATGATTTAGGGGCTTTCCAGCTGCAAGGCAGCTTTGAAGTTACATTGCTTCCTAGAAGTACAGACTTCCTCCAGAGATTTCCCCTAAATCCTCTTAGAGAATACGGTGCTCAGAGCTTTTGTTCTACCTAAGCACTCTCTGATGGCACAAGTGAACTCAGAACTAAGCAACCGGGCTGGGTGCTCAAAGCCTGGCTCAGTGCAGACAGACACCACCAGGTGCTGCAGGACTGTGCAGAGGGAGAGTGAGCCCCACCTCTGTTCCCACCAGCAGTACCTTCACTGGAAAGCATCACAGCAATAATGTACACCAGGTATGTATGTGTATGTGTGATCCACATACCCCCCCAAGAGTTATATATATATTCTTATTTATATACCTTTATTTTCCTCTTTGAACACCATTTACCACCTCATAGGGCTCCTATAAAAAATATCAACAACTTGTTCTTATTATCTCTGAGCGTCTTTAAATATTGAGTGCTCCTTTTACTATTTAAAATAAGAATCGATTTGGTATTTCTGAGCACTTTCCACAAAGGTCTTGTATGTTATCCTTTCGTTTTATGAACTTTTAAAATCCCTAGACAATTGTAGTGTCCTTGAATTATGTTCTCCAGCATGACTTCGGCAGGATCATTAATTATTGGCCTGAGACAGCTGATTCTTACAGACAGACAGTTTTAGGGAGTATTTCTACTCTGACACAACATTAGTAGTATGGATCCCTATATAATCTGTTCTCTGAGGGTAAAGCAAAACTTTTTGCGCCCTTTTGAAATGCCATTAAAGAATGAAACAAGACACCTTATCATTCTAATTGGGAATGCAAGCATTTGATTAAATTTCTAATTCCAGATTTTTTTTTCTATTGTTAATAATGTTTTGTTCTATCATTAATGCTGCAGAGAAGTGACCCATCTTAGAGGTATCCTAGGGACATCCTTAGAGATGTGTAGACAAAGTGAGCCAGTGCCCAGGGCCTTGCTGGCTGTCAGCAACTCCATGTCTGCTCTTTGGAGTACAGGCGTGTGCCCTGTGAAGTGAGGAACCTTTCTTCAGAACAAGTTCTGTTTGGGTGGAACCTTCTTCTTCGCTTTTTAATAATGATTTCAGCTCGTACAATAAGCTTTTGGCTTAATGTCATTTCAAGTCATCTCAGGTATCTCCTAGGCTAGGGAAGACTCAACTCGAAATATGAGAATCTATTCACCAAGGTTTTTCAAGGTGAGAATACATCGCCCCTGAAGACTAGCCCAGTGTTTATTGGATACCTCTGAAAACTGTTTTTCCTTCATTTATGATGTATTAGAAGTTCAAATGGGTTCTGCATGACTTAAACATCATGTAGCCTAAAATATGGTATTTAAAAAGTAAGCAGGTAACAAATAAATGTATCACAAAGGTGTTTAGGGCATTGAAACTATTGGAAATGTGTTGTTGTAGAGGAGGAAAACATATTTTTATTTATACTCCTGGGTTCCCTTACCACGTACCTATAAATTAGATTGAAAAAAAATGACAAATCAACAAGGGAAACCTGAACAGATTTTATTAGTGCATGTATCACTCATACACACAGCAGAACTCAGTCATGAGTCACTCAAAGGGATGGTCAGAAATTGGGGCTTATGTAGCATCTCAACAAAGGACAATACATTTGCAGAGAAGTGACAAAACAGAGGAAAAGGTTTTCAGGCTTCAAAGGGCAGCAAACTGTGAGAAGGTAAATATATGGAGACATTAATGAAAGGCAATGGCTAGTTAATAAGATGTGTTATGTAGTTTCCTCTGGTGCTTCCCTGGGCTGAGAAGCATCTAGGGTTGTCACCAATGGTTAAGAATCACCCTGCCCTTCCTGGTCCAGAGGGGAGGGGATAGAGAGTTGGTTCTGGGTCTGCCTTTAGTTTAAAATATACTCTGAATCCTTCAAAATCCATAGAATGTGCAATATCAAGAGTGAACCTCAATATAAACTATGAACTTTGGTTGATAATGATATTCACCAATTACAACAAATATACAGGATAGTGGCAGAGGCTGTATATTTGCTGCCCTTTTCCTTTCTGCTCAGTTTTGCTGTGAAAATAAATCTGTTATAAAAATATGAAGTCTATTAAAAAATAAAACAGCAGGTGTGGTATAAGAAATACTTGTTCTTTGTTCTGAATTTCTGACACAGAGCTCCTAAAACCTTTGGAATTTCCCCAGTGTTTTTTGAATGTCTTTTGTTATTCATAATGAGACCCCTTTGGATTACACCTGAGTTTATTCTAACAATAGAACTCAGAATAGGGTCCTTAGATAGTCTCAGAATGGGGCAGAAAACCAGAAAGGGAACATTGTTAGAGGGTTGGAAATTTCAGCTCCACCCACCAACCACTGTGGAAGGGAGAGAGGCTGGAGACTGAGTTATAACAACTTTGAAATATGATATTTAGAGAGCTTTCAGGTTGATGAACACATTGTAGTTCTAGGAAGGAGGCACACCCTTCCTAGTACTACAAAAAAGGCATGAAAACTTCCTGCCATGTTCCAGTACCTTGCCCAATGCATCTCTTCTATGTGGCTGTTTCTGAGTTGTATCCTTCATAATAAGTTGTTAAGCATCAGTAAAGAGTTTTCTTGAGTTTTGTGCACCATCCTAGCAAATTATCAAACCTGTGGATGGCATGGTAGGAACCCCTAATTTATATCCTGCAAGTCAGAAATACAGTTGGCCCAGGCGTTGTGAATGCCATCTGAAGTAGGGATAGTGTTATAGCACTAAGTCTTTAATTTTTGGCATTGGATTCTGACTCCAGGTAGATAGTGTCAGAATTTATTTGAATTATAGGACACCTCATTGGTGCCAGAGGACCTGAGAATTTCACAGCAGGTAATACATTTGAAAAGTGTATGAGTAAAGTAAAATTTGACATATATATTAAATACAACATAAATTTAATTGTATTCAGTTTTAGAGCATGAAAGACACACAAATAAGAAAAGCTTCTCATGTTCTATAAACACTTCTAAATGAAAGTGAGGAGCAAACTACAAACCACTTTGCTAATATTCAAGTAGAATGCAACTAGACAAATAGTCTCTTTTTATTGAGTCCAACCTAGTCCTTCTTGGGTATTCACTTGCAAAGACTGTAGATGGAATGCTCAGTTGCCTTGATGGTAACTGAAATAATACATAAGCCACCTTCTGAACATCTTTCTGTCATAGCAGTTGACTCACAGTAACATCTTATGTTTGTACTCTTTATTCAAAAGCACTTTTCTATTATTTCATTAGATCTCACTTATTTACTATCATTACTGATCCTGCATTTTGAATGTCATCCATCAAATTCAAAACTCTAGGTGGAACTCAAAAAGGAATTCATTGATCTTTTAGGTGTTACATGGTCTGGGTAGCACATATACATAAATAAACCAGCTGGGTGTCGCCATTCATCGCTCTAATTTTTCTGCTGTGACCTTGCAGAACTGAAATTGTAATTTAAGAGGCATAATGCACAGCTTCAGAAGAATGCCACAAAACATATTTCAAGCTCTATTTGTTCCTAGATTTTTACCCTAAAGTGGAATGCAAATATTTCCTAGCATTTCCTCTATTTATGATAAAAAATGATATGCAAAACAGTTTCTGTAGATAACCGATGATGAAAGCCATTTTTATTATATGTGGTCAAAGTAAAGAAGAAAGGAAATGTTCTTTATGATTCCAAAACTTCAAAAGGAGGGAAGAAAGAGAGTTGTTCTTACATTACTGGGGGATAAAAAAATACCATGCTTCTAGGACTAATTCAGTAAAAATGAAATATAAATGCAATGAGACTAAAAAAACTTCATGGAAAAAATATATAACTAAATTTCTCTCCCTCACAATAAGAGAACCACTAATAATAATTCATGCTTGAGATGAGTAAACCATTGGTAAGAGACACTACCAAGCTATGGAATCTATCTCATCAGGTATACATGACAAAGTGTTGTCAACTAAAGCACAAATAAGTGTTCTAAAAAATTCTTATTTGTCTTCAAGAGAGCAAACAGAAAAGGAAAGAATTTAAGAATTCCAAACCAATCTCCTGGGGCTCCATACCAAAACCTTTGTTCTTTGGAATTTTCAAGAACATATATATCTTGTGACAAATCAGACAAAATGAACAAGCAAATTACATATATTATTAATCTAAATTTACTTAAATCCTTTAAAATATATGTCCCTTAAAAAAATTCTGCATCTCAAAAGCCATAGGGAAGTTCCAAAAGCTTAAAGGAAAGCATCTAATATTAAGATTTAACCCTAGGTCCAAGACACTCTGACCTCAAAAATCTGAGTAGCTATTTCTTCTGAATGATGGAAGAAAAGGTTTATTCTTGAAGTCATTCAGGGTTCAAATCTCAGCTCTGGCACTTTTATCTATTGGATAATATGGCAAATACCACTTAGGGAATTAAATGATATAGCACTAGTTTATAATGCACTAACCAATTGAACAGTATTAACACCAAGGTGGAAAAATGTAGCGGCGTTCATCCAGCCATACAGAGAATCAAGCATCTGTCCCTTTGGGCTGCTTTGATAGGATACCATAGACTGGGTGACTTGTAAACAACTGAGCTTTATTTCTTACCGTTCGGAAGGCTGGGAAGTTCATGATCAAGGTGCTGCAGTTTTGATGTCTGGTGAGAGCCTGCTTTCTGTCTTTTCCCTGTGGGCAGAGAGGACTCTGTGAGGTCTCTTTTATCAGGGCACTGATCCGTTTCATGAGGGTTTCACTCTCCTGAGCTAATCATCTCCCCAAAGCCACACCTCCTACTACCATCATGTTGAGAGTCTAGATTCTAGCATATGAAGTTGATAGCAGCAACTATCTAAACTAAGTCTGGCAGGAGGCCAGAGGTGACATGCAGGGCAACGTTAAACAAACATTCATTCATGCATGCACCAAATATTCAACAAGTACCTCTTATGTGACAGGCACTGTGCTAGGAGCAGGCCATACAAAAATAAACAGAGCAGAATCCTTGCAAGGTGCTCACCATCTAGTGGAACATTTAATATCATATAACTTTTTCAGATTTTTAAAGGGCTAGTGGGTTCTTAGCTTAAAATTTTAGAAAACAGTAAGATTAAAAATGATAGCTTTTTTTCTGTACTGGGCACTGTTCAAAGTGTTTTATGTGTATTAACTCTTTTAATTTTCAGACCCCCTCGGTGGAGTAATTGCTATTATTATTATTCACATTTTACCGACAGGAAGACACAGAGAGTGAAGGAGCTAAATCAAGGTCACACAACAGAGTCCCTCAGCACTTTGAATTTTGGATTTCTTAGAAAGATCGGAGTACAAATATTTCTCAACTATTTTGACCATGGAAACTTTTTTCCCCTCTAATAGAGAATTTCATAAGATCAGTGTTTTAATAGGAATATCTGTGGGAAAGTTATAGAACAAATTAAAGGAAAAGAATAAAAATTTATTTCCAATTCTTCCACATGAAACATACTATATATATCATGGAGCCTTTGTGCTCAGGTGTTATATTATCACTCTTACAGGTTGGGGAATACAGATGGTAAACAGACAGGCACTATGGAACAGAAGCCTGAGCCTGGCTTTTCAGCACACCTAGTAATGACAGCATCATGAAGATCTGAATCATTATTGAGCCATAACTTAGAGGAGAAAAAGAATTCTGACAAGCCTTTTCCATAACAAGATCAAAGAGAATCTGACAGATTGTGAAAATACAACCTTATTTTTTCACATTGCTAATTTGTCTTCTTGCTGCTTCCCAGAGAAAGATCTTATGAAGGGCCCTTTCATAGAGGAAGTTTAGCAAGTGGTTGGGATGCCCTCTCAGCTGAATGGTTTAACCTTGATGAGCAAATAGGGCTTTTATTGATTTACAAGAGACAAGGTGCAACAGGGAAAAGGAACCTTACTTATTTATTTGGAATCTGAGTCTTTAGTAGCATCATCGCAGGTCATTGTGGGTTTCTTAAAAATAAAGCAGGATAAAATAAAGGGAATTATACCATTCAAACCTAGTGAATAATGCTTAAATTTGAATGTTCTTTTTCCTCCCAAATATAAATTTCCTTAAAAAAACTCAATGACATGGGAGCATGAGTTTGTGTGTGGGGGGGAGGTTGGGGGTTAAAGGGGGGGATGAGGACACATTTGTAATACCTTAACTAATAATAAAAAAAAAGAAAAAAAGAAAATAAAAAAAACCTCAATGACAAAATGATCAAATTGATCATTTTATTAAACAGACGTTAGCAACTCCTTTTGTGCATAATGAGCATTTAGCACACTTTTTTATAAAGCTAAACTTCACAATTGTGTGCTATGATTAATATGGTCCTTTTTCTGAACAACAGTTTAATAGAGGTCAAATTTGAGAAGAGCTTTTTTTTTTTTTAGAAAATATTCCAAATGCATTAGATACCTCCAAACCTTGGAATCACAATAATAAATAATATTCAAAGATCCCAGTACAGTTTACCAAATAGAGATATGAAGAGATTGATAATGTTGAGAGCAGGCAAATGAGCTGCCTCCCACCTGAAGTTTACAAGGCAAGGTCATTATCAGGTTGAGCAGGGATAGATGGGGTGCCCACCTGAGATTTGTGATCAGAAATTTGAAGTAAAAATAGTCAGCAAGGGTGTGAAGTTTTCTCTGGGGACATTTGACTCAGATACTAGCATAAAGTACATGAGAAATTGTTGTAGTTTTTGTTTTGTTTTTTTGTTTTGTTTTAATTAACAAGAATAGGGGCTTTTCCATGAACATCTGCAGGAGAGAGCAGCAAGGCAGGGAGTTGAATATTTGCAAGGGATGTCTGCAGTTGTAAACAATAGAATCTGATCTGGGTAACAAGATTAATGAAGACTCAGGTTGGGATGAGGTAGAATTAGGTGGTGGTAGGTTTATGAGGTTGAGGATAGGACCATGAGAGTCCATGGTTCAGGTGGATAGAGGATTAAACATTTGACCTATCACATAAATTACCTCAACCTCTTCTCATGAGGCCAAAAGGGAATTATTCTTCACATTTCCAAACAAGGAAAATGAAGCTCAGAGAAGTTCAGTGTCTTGTGTAAGGTGACAGAGTAAATAACAATGGAGACCAGGGCTGAGCCATAGAAAGACCTTATGAAGGGGCCTTTGTAAGATCTTTCATTGCAAACCCAGAACTCTAAACCTATGGATGCGGACATTTTTGTAGGAAGATATTTCATGGCATGTCTACTATCCATTTCGTTCATCACTCATAGAGAATGTGTTTTCTGGGACGTGTCCTACAAGGCAAAGAACCCCAAGATTTAAAAAGAACATTTTCAGTGCATCCTCAAACGGAATCTAGTGTTTAATGGTATAGCCTACTATGAATTAGCAGTGCAACAGAACCATGCTAATATAGAGCTGCCTGTGAACGCTCACAAGGATAAGGAGGCACAGTTCTCACCATGTATCCTAGGAACTTTCAGTGTAGGGGCCTGAGTTTAAAATTGTCTCTGTTTCTTAAGCTTACCAGGGATCCTTGAGAATGCATATGACAGATATAGGGTCAGAAGCTTTTGTGAATTCCTGCCCATTGAAAGAAATGACAACTACCCCACAAACAAGTTCTTACTGAAGGGAAATAAGGTCTATTTTTATTTAGTGTCTCCAGGGAAGCAAGACAATTACAGGTAAATGATTCTTATGTAGATTGTGAATCTTGCCCAACTAGACACATCTTGGGAAATAACAATGGTAGAACACACAAATAAACCAGCAAAGCTTTACAATCCACTCAATGCTTCTATTTTATGGATGCAGATATTTCATCATTATGCCGAGCTTTATTTTTCAGTAGAAGTTCTAAGGTACAAGGGCTCTTAATGTTAAGTGTGAAAAAAAATATAAATAAAGATGCAAAACCAGAACCAGAGAAAATGTACAGGTGAGTAGGAAATACAAACAAGTGAGAGAGAGAAAAGTACACATGTACAAGCTAACAGGTTCTCCTTAACTGTGATCATTAAACTGCAAGTGTGCTTTAAACTTCCTGGCAGTCAGCATTGTGGGGAAGAGGGTGGGAACACAAAGTTCAATTAAGGAATCTCTTGAATATCCAATATTTATTATTTAAAATAGGATTTTCACAACTCTGAACTCAGCGTTTTTGCCCTCAGCATTCTTCCTTTACTTCCTCATGGCACAGGTGCAAACCCCAGCTCAGCCTGCACCTGGTCCCTAGAACAATCTCATCAGAGGGCCAGTGCCACCCCCAAAAGGAAACCCAGGACAGCAAAGCACCCTTGCTCAACAGCTTCCTTGGGACTTGTTCTGTCTCGTTGATTTCATAATTATCTCTATTTTACTTTTGTTATCAATGGTTGATGGTGGTTATTTGCTTTTTATACCATCTTTCCCAATATCTGGTTCTTCTGGTTTTAGGATTATCCTCTTGATTCATGCATGGGTCTGGATTAAACACTGACACCCAGGTTTCAGCCTCACAGGTACCCAGTGCCACTCCCATTGTCTCCTGGTTCCTCCCTCTTGGACAATGCCCTGATATAGTCCAAACCTGTACAATTTAAACTGAGTGGATTTCAAATATACCCTCATATTGAATTTAAAAATTGGTGACAACCCTGATTAAGAGTATTAAAATAAGCTTGGTGAAAGACCAAAATCGTCAGTGGAACTAAGTAAAAAGAGATTAAAAAAAAAAAAAGACCCAGGCAATGCCTATGCCTTTCTTTCCTCCTAAATCAAAGGCCACCCATTGTCATTATGTTATTAAATATATCGATCTCATTTGTGTTGTCTGCAACATGGCCCTAAAGCTTGGGGGAGGGGAGTGGCAGGTACAAGACTCGTGCAATCAAATCTGGCACTGTGCCCAGCAGAACATTTAGTACATAGGAATAATGCATATCACTGATGATGAAAACTTCCATAGGGTGAGAATAATTCGGAAACTGTTCAGAGGAAAGCAACAAAGACAGCTATTAAACAGTTGAAAAGTGATCTACGCTTAAGGAAAGGCGCATAGAACTAGGCTATTTAGCCTGCAGAAGAGGCAGTTAAGTGCAGCATGATAATAAATCCACACTTGTGTGCTCTCTGTTATACAGGAGATCATAAACAGCTACTCTTCAACCTCCACCGATTACAGAACAAGGGAGAAAGAACCTAAGTGGCAACTCAGGAATTTCAGCTCTAGGCAAGCAGACATTTCTTTTGAAAAGCAAATTTTTAATAACTACATTTGGTGTAAGTGAAAGATAAATTACAATTTCTCCTCTGGATTATTTTTTTAGTAGAAGGGCAACCTTCTCTGTCCCAAACATCTCCTTTATAAAACAAAAATACATATTGCTAAGCTAGCTGTGGTGTTTTTCTATTTTACATATATATGTATATACACGCATGCAAATATATATTTAAGTTAATATCACACACCTGGCCAAGAAACAACAGGCTCTTGGTATCTTATTTTGTGCCTGAAAACGGTTGTTCAGCCCACCTCCAGCACTTTCCAACAGTGAGAGCAGCCAGAAAGAACCTTGCTTTAAGTTCTTTTCAGCAGTCTGCTTAAATCTCCCATATTATCTGTTTCAAAGTCATAAATGTGCTAGCACCCAAAAACTGAACCTCCTATGAACCCATGTTAGTTTTAAGATTGTTATGGACAGATTCGGTTACTAATTTTTAATGGAACAGGGACACACTGTGCCACAGAATATAAACAATTTCTCCTCATTGCATAAATCACCCTTTCTCCGCTCCATAGAGAAGCCCTTGGATCACTGGTATCGGAGGATGGCTGTTTACTTTAGACTTTGTTCTCAAATAGATAGAATTGTCAAGTGAACAAACATATTTATACGTGTGTGTGTGTGTGCGCGCGTGTGTGTTACACATGAATATATCTCAGATACAAAGCATAAAATCTCCATGTTTGGGGCTTTATTTCAATATTTGAGACTATAAACAGGTCCGTTTGGTTGGGTTTAGCTTTGTTCAATTAAAGTTGAATTTATGTATTACGACCAAGCATTGGTATTGACATTTGGTGGCATTCAAGATTTTATTTACAGTCAGTGACCGGCATGTCCGTGCAACTGTTTGCCTTAGGTTCAAGCCTCTGGCTCCCTGTTTGCTGAGGTTCACCTAACATATTGGCCCCATAAAGATTCCTGAAAGAAGCTCTTCATGCTAAAGCAACTCCACAGAAAGCATGCATATGCAGCACAGAATGTATCAGCCATCTGTCCAGAAAACGTATCCATATGCTTCCCAGTACATTTGTCAAATTAGACTTCAGCACAGTCTTCATAACCATGTTGAGAAAGAGCAATTTCTACCTCTCCCCATCAGATACATTAACCTTAAACGGCTTCCTATTTTACTGGTTTTAATATATTATTTCATTTAATTTTCTCAATAGCCTTTGGAGGTAAATGTCGCTAACCACTTTCTGTAAGGATATTGAGGTTTGGGGAGATTGAGACTTGCTCCAGGTTGCATAGTCAGTAAGTAGAAAGCTTCTGAATTTCCTGTAAATGGAACAATACACAATACACTATATAGTTATCTACTGTTGGGAAGGAACATAATTATGTCTCTCTCTCTCTCTCTCTCTCTCTCTCTCTCTCTCTCTCTCTCTCTCTCTATATATATATATATATATATATATATATATAACTATCATAGACACAACCATATGTGTGTATGTATGTCTGTGTATATGTATATATACATCAACAAACCATAAGGTTAGCAAATGTCTCTACCTCTTTGCTTGAATAATTTAGAATCTTAAAAAATACATTTACTGAAAACGTCAGGGTTTGATTACACCATACTTTGAAGTCTTTAGAAGAAAGGCCAATAAATTGCAAATATTATTAGACTCAACCTTGCAAACATAAAAGGGGGCTTGCCCTGTCATGAAAGAGAAGTCGTTTTTCTCTGTCTCCACTGCTTTGCATGTCATTGTCATACGCTAAATATTTATTGAATTAGATGTGCTCATCTTGTCCTCTACTTTTACACTGCTCAGGTGCCAGCCAGAGGAAGCTGGAACACTCCTTATTAATTCCTTCTTTGGCTAAGACATGGGCAGCTCCTGCTCTAAATTACTAATATATTACTTACCAATGATTAAACAGTTATTACCTATTAACATCTTAGCACAAGCTAAGTTAAAATATAAGTTGATAAACATATGGCAAGACTTCAAGAGACTGCAAGGTTGAAAAGATGATAGCTGGGAAGGTCTAGATAGAGTGAGGGGGTCCAAGCTTTTTCAATGCTTGTCTGCAAGGCCAGGAGTCGAAATGGTTGCCAGACAATAAAATTGCATTGTTAACAATGGGGAGTCAAGATGGTGGTACCAAACAGATGTGATTCAGGCATCAATCAAAGGCTAAAGAGGGAAGCACTGAATCTTACTAATACACCAGTATTATTATGAAATGTTAAAAGAATTACACCTGACCTACTCAAACTTCAAATCAATTACTTTTATTAAGCTAAGCCCTTACTAGATTGATAGGTTTCAATCCCAAGAAACTTTAGTTTATATTATAATTTACACTCAGTGTGTTTTAATTGTGCAGTATTAATAAGTCTAGTTTGCCAGCATGATTCCTAGAAGGACTTCATGAAAGAATTCATGAAAAAAAGATGCATAAGCCTGCCTTGTTCACTGATTTTAATGGACTAGAAATATGTAAAAAATCTAAATTAAAACTCTCAGGTACCCACAGTATGGGTAAGACATTGCACAGGATCTAGAGTTGCACTATTTAATATGGCAGCCACTTGCTACAAAGAGATATTTAATGTAAATTAAAGTTAAATTAAATAAAAAATGAGTTCCTCAGTTTTACTCATCTTTCAAGTGCTCACTAGCCACATGTAGCTAGTGGCTACCTGATTGAATAGCACAGATATAGGCCATTTACTTTATCACAGACAGTTCTGTTGGACAGCACGGGATCTAGAGATTAAGACATGTGGTATTGCTCTAAGGTTAGGCTCTAAGATTGCTGTCTCAGGAGGCTAAGGGCTGCCTGGGTACGAACAGAAATCTACTGCAAACTTGAATATTATTCAGCCATAAGAAGAAGGGAATATTGCCATATGCAACAACATGGATAGACCTTGAGGATATTATGTTAAAGAAATAAGTCAGAGAAAGACAAATACCATATGATCCCACTTATATATGGAATCTAAAAAAAAATCAGAGAAAGAGAGAATAGGTTGGAGGGTAAGAGGTGGGGAATTGATTGAAGGTGTTCAAAGGGTACAAACATTCAGTTATTAGATAAGAAAATTCTGGAGATACAATGTATAGCCTGATGACTGTAGCTAACAATACTGCATTGTACATTTGAAAGTTGCTAAGAGAGTAAATCTTATCTCCTCTGTGGCCTCTTGGGACTAGATTCTAGGAGGTGTTTTAACATAAATACAATTTCCAATAGAGTATTGTTTTCAAATTTGAAAACACTCATGTGTTTTTTTACAAGGATGAACTGTGTTGTCATCTCTCAAAGACAAAAAATACTTGCATTTTTAAATAAAATAGTACCATACCCACGGTTTATAGGATAGACGCTATATAACATAGTCAAGGGGGAATTAAATGGTAAGAGATACCAGAGAACTAACTGCAGTTCAGCCATTTATTGACTGTATGATCATGGTCAAGTCAGTTAATTACTCTGTATTTCCATTTTCCTTAAGTACAAATAAAAGTATGATAGTATATGTAAAAAATATTGTAAATTATCATGTCCACATTTGAAACTCAAAATTACCATTGTTAGTGTTTTTATTCAGGCATTCAGCTTTTTTATCCTTTTTCATTCTATTGTCCATAAGCCAAATCTTACCCATTGCCAGTTTTTGTATGGGCCTTCAAATGTGGGTGTGTTGTTTCTTTGTTGTTTGTTTTTTGTTGTGTGTGTGTGTGTGTGTGTGTGTGTGTGTGTGTGTGTTTTCATTTTTAAATGGCTGGGGGGTGGAATCAAAAGATGAATAATATTATGGAGATGTAAACTTATAAGAAATCATATTTTAGTGTCCATAAATAAAGTGTTATTGGAACACAGCCATGCTCATTTCCTTATGAATTGTCTGTGGTTGCGTTCACACTATAATAGCAGAGTTGAAAAATTGCTACAGAGACCAGATGGCCTACAAAGCCCAAAATATTTACTATCTGGCTCTTCCTAGAAAATATTTGCTGATTCTGTCTAAAAGTTTCCTTTTTAGAATACCTTTCCTCATGTCTTCTTTGCCCATGACAATGAATATACTTATCAAGATGTAGTTCTAATGCCAGTTCATAAGGTCTTCCCTGTTACCCACACCTAGGCTGGGAACTCCTCCCATGTGCTTCAGAGAACTCAGTAGCACATAATTACTCAATAAACAGTTATGAAATGAATACATTGGTGTGTCATTCCCCCTAAAAACTATAATATTCTGAGGGTTATTGGCAATAGTGCATACAACTTTTATTTCAGTGTCTGAACAGTACTTACTCCAGGAAAAGCACGTAAGTAACATTTGCTCAATGAAGTGTAATGACTGAAAATACAAACAATCGCAATATTTTCCTGAGGGTTTAGAATGTGTCTGTAATGATGCTGCGTGCTTTGTACAGAATATCTAACTCAGTTATATAACAACCCCATAAATTAGATATAAGTATGCCCAAGTTACACAACTAGTAAACGACAGGAGAAAAATTAGAATGCAATCCCGTTAGGGATAAAATGAACCCAAATCATAAAGTTTTAAAAACAGAAAGCAGGAAGTTCACACTTGATGCTATAGACCACAGTTGTCCTAGTTGAGTCCAGGAGCCCCTTGTGTCACTGGCCTTTTAATGGGATTCACAAGGTCAAAATTATTTTCATAACAGAGGTAAAATTTTATTTACTTCTTTACCTTCCATTCTCTCACAAGTGCACAGTGCAGTTTTCCAGAGGCTACCCAACATGTAACATTCCAGCAGATTGGATGCAGAAGCAGATCTAACAATCCAGCTGTCTTCTATTAGGCCAAACATTAAAGAAGTTTGCAAAAATGAAAAACACCACCACTCCTCTCACTATTTTTTGTTTGAGATAATATAGCTATTTTTCATTAAAAGTGTTATTTATGTTGGTATGTAAACATTTAATTTTTTAAAGAATTAAGAAATATTTTTAAATTTGTCAGTTTTAATTTCTAATCTGATATGTTTTGACTGATATAGCCACATAAACAAAAGATCTTTGAGGTTCCCAATATTATTTTCAGAAAGTAAATGAGTCTTGAGACCAAACAGTTTTGAGAACTCCTAATTAAGTAATAGAGAGCCTTTGGGGGAGGGAAGAGGGCGAGAAGAGATTAACCAAAGAATTTATATGCATATATGCATAGTCTAGGGGCGTGGTTGGCAAACTGCAGCTCCAGAGCCACATGCGGTTCTTTGGCCCCTTGAATGTGGCTCTTCCTAAGCCTTAGGAGGACCCTAATTAAGTTAATAACAATGTACCTACCTATATAGTTTAAGTTTAAAAAATTTGGCTCTCAAAAGAAATTTCAATCGTTGTACTCTTAATATTTGGCTCTGTTGACTAATGAGTTTGCCGACCACTGGTCTAGGGGATCAATGGAGGGAGGAAGGGGACAACTTTCAAAAATAAAGATAAATTAAGAAAAAAGAATTCCCAGCTAAAAGCAAGTCATGGGGGACAGTTTAATTCTATGTCTGCAACTTCCTTGACAAAGGTTAATCTTTACCTCAAGTGAACTTGAGTATTGTCTTTTGGCATCTAAGAAAACAAGGTCAGATTAATCTCCTTTTCCAAACCCATCAGAGCACAACAGCTGCACCAGAGAAGAGACCACAGAATCCCTCATTATTAATTTGTTCCCCAAGTAAAAATCTCTATGTACTATAAATGTTAATTATGAACTATCCTGTACCCACCAATGTAAAAGAATGATGTGTTTATCTATTTTGCTTTTTTTTTATCCAATCCCAGAGATTTCCTTGATTTGCTTTCTCCTGCCCTCTTAATCTGCTACCAATGGATCTCATGTAACCCTCCTTACTCTCCTCCTTTTATTCTAATGTGTAAACTAAGCTGCAAAACTCCCATTCTCCAGAGCATTTTCTCAACCCATTGAGATTTTGCTTCTAAACAATTATTGCCAGTTTGGCTCAAATAAACTCATAAAAATTCTCTATAAAAAAGATAAAATAAAATACTTTGAATAAGAACATGGCATGTTGAAAGCCCAGCAAGGATCACCAGAGCCATATATTCAACTACAACCGACCACAGATGGGCTCATGACCAATAGCAAATGGCTAATGTTAAGCCACTGAGTTTTTAGGTGGATAGTTATGCAGCAATAGCTAACTGATACACAGTGTAACTACCAAGAAGTCAATAAAGTCTGACCCACTGAATCATTTTATTCTTGAAACTTACTGCACATGTTTTGTCCTATCCCTAATTTTTGTCTTGTCTCTTTATCATTCAAACACTACCTGGGCAGATTTAGTGTACTGAGAATCTTCAATCTGGCCTGGACAATCTCTTCTTAGTGTACTCTCTGTGAATCTCTCTCTCTCTCTTTTTTTTTTTAACCAGGAAGGCCATCACTGAAGATTGGATTAGAGATTATCTGCTGTCTCTTCCAGAGTTTAGCTGGGAATTTTGTTTTCTGGAATCCCAAACTAAAATCTTGCATCTATTTCCCCCTGGGAGCAATATTAAGTACAGTGCTTACATCCACTGTTGTGTAAAAATGTGTTTTTGATGTGGCATGGTTTCACTGAGCTCTCACGAACTGACAAAGGAACCAGATTGATACACACACTTGATTTTGATCAGCCCACCAACCACTGCTCCTCTGGAATACAAGGAAGTCATTTAGGGAAGCCTGTAGTAACTCCGTAAGTCTCTGAAAGCAAAAGCCATAAAACCACCCCTAACAGGAAGTATTCAACATCTATTACATAAAAAAAATGACTTCCAAAGAACACAGACTTGGTTTGAAACAATTTCCTGGAGGAGCTATGTTATATCACTTTTTTTTTCTGAGCTCTACCTCCAAACTGAAGTGCCTCCTGCCATTCCCAACATGAGCCCATCCAACCAGATTCCTTTAGAAGATCTGCCTCAACAGAGTGAGACATGCCGCTCCACTCGTAATGGATTGTAATTGAAATGGGAAGGCTTAGTTATATAGTCAAAAAAGTATTTGACTTAGTGTTCAAGATATATAATTCAGAACTGAATCAAGTCTGCAGCTTGAAACTGTCTTACTTCTGTGAATTAAGACTTGCTGTTCTGTTTGTTTTAACCAATGTGGCCATGTGTTCTCATTTATTACTACTCAGGATTAAAATCTCAAATTAGTGCCTAGCAGATTCATGCCACATTTTGCTCACATATGTGGAAAAAGTGAGCATAATTCATTACAATATGGTATTCTTGGTCATTTAAAAGAACACATACTGCTTATTCCTAAAATCTGTGACAAAGTCAATGTATGCCTTTAAAATATCTTGGGTCTTCAAAGGCTGAGTTGGGCATGACATTTCTTAATGTTAATTTACAATCAGACTTTCCCCTCCCTAAGGAACAAAAGAGAGACAGATAAATAAGCAACTTTTCAGGCATTTGAAGAGTTGTTAGTATAGAGAAGAGTCTGAGCTAGAGGCATATCCTGTTTGCAACTGTGTAGATAAACTATGGCTAAGTGTACAGACTTCTGTATTTGATAATTAGGTTTCAAAAATAAATAGTTTCAAAGGAGCACATTTGTCTTAGCTTGGAGAATACTTTTTGGAGAGAATAACCAGGCCCTTAATTATACCACATCTACAGGAAATTTTTAAAATTGTGGTTATGGTCATAAATTCTGATTTTTGTGTGTGCTTGTGTGGTCTTTCTTGTATCCATGTGAGGAGGGTCCAAGCTTTCTTAAAAGTATGTTTTAGGGTAAGTCCAAAATCTAGAAGAGGGATGGAGGGGATCAATGGCAAAAAAAGGTGGATATTTGTATGTAATACTTTCAACAATAAAGATAATTTTTTAAAAATCTATAAGAACGTGCATTAGAAAAAAAACTACAAAGATATAAACATTGCTTCAGTTTCTGTCATTATCACCTTATGTATAATTTTTTTCATGACTTTTGTTATGCCAAATAAGAATCATTGGGCCTGTCCTCACAGATTGGTAGAAGGCATCTGCGTCTCTCCCTGTATCCCTCATCACTCCTTCCATTGAATTCCAGTGGTTGAGGTTGGTATAAAGATACACCTATAAGCAAGACGAAATGGATAAAGTGTTTAATTTCAATAGCCATTGGCACCATACTTAGAATTAATTAAAACAGCCAGAAGATGCTTGTCAAAATGCATTTTTTTCTGTTTTTATTTTTTATTATTTTATCAAATAATGTGCCTGATTGATATCCTGTTTCTTATTCCACCTCTAATTCCACTCTGAGACAGTCATTTTCTATTTTACTAACATGTTATTTGTATTTTCTATGGGTACTTTTTACATTTACTCATTTTAATTCCATTAGAGAAAGATACAAATCGGGACAGATAAGTGTTGATGTCATTGACACTTAGAGGTGGAAGGGAAAGATCTTCAAGGGCAATGGGTTTACATGTTTTGTTTGTTCTGTGCAATATTGATTCACATTGTCTTTTTAGTTGAATCTGGATTTCAGTCTTCTTTTTAAAATTCTGTAGATATTGAATAATGGTTTGACAATAATCTATTTGAATGTATCCCATATGGGTAGGGCATCTACTCTCTAGCTCACCACCATCATTTCCACTCTGTGGGCTTTACTCATTTGCTTTATTTGTTTTTACAATTTTATTTTTTAAATAATTGTTTTATTTTTCAATTACAGTTGACATTAACTATTATATTAGTTTCCAGTATACAACATAGTGATTAGACATTATGTAACTTGCAACGTGATTACCCCAATAAAAGAGTCCTTATCTGACACCATGCAGTTATTATAATGTTATTGACTATACACGTATATACCCTACGCTATGCTTTATATCACTATGACTGTTATGAAACTGCCAATTTGGACTTCTTAATCACATCATGTGTTTCACCCATCACCACAATCCCCTTCCCATCTGGTAGACATCAAAGTCTTATCTGTATCTATGAGTCTATTTCTATTCAGTTAGTTCATGTATTTTGTTTTTTAGATTTCACATATAAGTTAAATCATATGGCATTTGTCTTTATCTGTATGACTTATTTCACTCAGCACAATACCTTCTAAGTCTATCCATGTTGTTGCAAATGGCAAGATTTCATTCTTTTTAATGGCTGAGTCTTATTCCATTGCATATGTGCACCACTTCTTTATCCATTCATCTGTGGATGGGCACTTAGGTTTATTTGCTTTAACTATTTTATAGACATCTGAGCTTGAAACTACTGATCTGGGAATGTGCAGTGATGACTCAGCAGCAAATCCAAAGAAGGGACCATTCAGGTAATTCTGGACATGAACTGTCCCATAAAAGGAGACAGAGATATACTAGAGACAAGCTTCATACTCAACAGGACTTTGCTTGGGAGTAGCCTGCATAGCTACTATAAAACAGAAAGTAGTGTGCAAAATAATGGCTTAAATAAAATTTTCCTCCTTTGAAAATAATGGAAGTGAACTTTTATTGTAATTATAAATCTAAAGCTCAAAGTATTAAGAGATTTAGGGAGAATGACAATTTTATAGTGCTCAAGTAGAAATTATTGACTAAAAGCAGGGAAGTACTGATCTCCAGTTCAGAAGTTCTAACTTTGAAATGAAAATAACCCTGGCAAGGCAGAAAAATGGGATATTTAATAAAAGTTCATCCCAAAGAAAAAATATAATTTTACTAGAATAGATGATTATGAGTTTAAGAAAAGAGTAATTTAGACTTAGAAATATATACGATCTCTATTTAAGCCATTTACTTAGCAATTTTACACATTTACCATCATTAGTTAAAACCCCAAATGATGGCTAGAACACCCAGGGCAATACCATCATCTTATGATTCTTAGATGTTACATTGAAGTATTAACACACCTTTTAAGGTGCTGTAAGTGTGAAAATGTAGAATAAGTTTCCTCATGAGGACATTTCAAGTGATAGGAAACAATCTACTCTTTGGTTTAAAAACTGACCCAATTCCAAGGTCATCTTAGATCCTCCTTTTGGCCTGGGAGAATCCAGGGAGAGTCAGGGAGCCTACTTGGATACAGTTGCCCTTCTTTTCCCCAACTCCACTGAGGCAATCTCTCAAATTTTACTTCATAATAATTTTATTTTACAGGTAATTTGTGCAATGTGCTTTACCCTCTCAATGCAGGGCCCCAAAGGCAGTGGATTGCAAATTGCATGACTTAAAACTGGGATGGAAAGAGCTGGGGAAACCTGAGGAGAGATAGATCTAAAGCCCAAGGTAGAGTCTAGAAGCCATGATTATTGAATTGTAGTCTATATCCCAGAGAACAATGTCAAATGGTAGGTCCTGAAGAGAACTAAGCAACAGATTAGAACCAAATAGGCAAGCAAGGGTCAAGCTTTATAACGTGAATGCTAACAGCTACATTTACTGAGTACTCACTTTCTGCTGGACACTATTCTACATTATTTACTTGTGTTGATTCATTTAAGGCCCAACACTGATAGGCTCTGTTATTAGGAAACTGGGACCCAGTTTATTAGACAAGTGCAAGACACATAGAAGAGCCACCATAAGAAGATTCTGGAAAACTGTAGTAGTGTTTGACTTGTATTACTGATGCCTGGACTAATCCCTAGGAGATTGAAAGTCACAGTTGGGAGAATCAGCAGCTTTTAAAAGACGCATTCTGCTATTTACTTCCTTTAAACATCATTTCATATTTAGATAGCACCTTACTAATATGATGTCCCTCATATTTCCATTAGGGAAGTGAGAAGAGGAGAGTGAAAGTGACATGTTCAAGGTTATAGAAACCAGAGCAAAGCAAATACGTTCCAACTAATCCTAGGCCCTACGTGCATAGGATTTAGGATGTGCTACATTAGCACTTAAAAAATAACTTTCTAGAAAGTAATTATGACTTGGCTCTGTGCCTCAGCTCTATACCTGGGATGTCCAGTGGGACTTTGCATGCTTGCCAGTTTTATAGAGATCAGTATACAATAGAATTTAACAGTGCAGCAGTGGATAGATGAGGAAGCAGGGGTGGGAGATGGTATGGGGGATGTGAGAACAGTAGACAATGAGTACCACAGGGAGGAGAGAGGACAATGGGAGGGTAAGCATCCAATGCCATAGAGCAGGGCAAGGGCAGCCTCAACAAAGACCTGGAGAGGAAATAAAAAAAAACACAAGTGATAATAGTAGAATAAACAATACAGTAAATGAGCACTAAAAATAAAATTAAGGTGATTCCCTCGTACTTCTTAGATAAGGGTGTTTAACATATTATTTTTAAATTTCACTCAAATTCAAAAGACAGATAATTGTAGTGAAGGCCTGGGGCAGGGAGGCAAGGGTGGGCTAGAAGGGGTCAATGGGGGAAAAGGGGACATATGGAATACTTTCAACAATAAAGTTGTTTTTTTTTAAGACAGGTATTGTCATGCCCATTTTCTGGGTGTAATAACTATGGTTTAGGGCCATTAAGGCAGTTCCATTTAGACAGAAGGATCTGATACTGAACCCAGGTATTGCTGTCCATGCTGTGGTCTCTACATGAGTGTGAGGAGAGGCTGTGCTGATCATTCACTTTCTACCATCTATGGGACCCATTGCAGCTAAGGCATACTTTCCTTTCAGTGAAACTGAACCTTCATCAGAACTGCCCTCTCTTTTGTCTTCCTAGAACTTGTCTGATCTACTAAGAAACTTCAGCAAATCTAATTTGTATCTCTCAAGATGTAAGAATTTGCCCTAACTCGTTTGGTTCAGTGGATAGAGCATCGGCCTGCGGACTCAAGGGTCCCAGGTTCGATTCCGGTCAAGGGCATGTACCTTGGTTGTGGGCACATACCCAGTAGGGAGTGTGCAGGAGGCAGCTTATTGATGTTTCTCACTCATCGATGTTTCTAACTCTCTATCCCTCTCCCTTCCTCTCTGTAAAAAATCAATAAAATATATTTTAAAAAAGATGTAAGAATTTCCCAAATGACTGTACTGTTGGCTCCCTCAACATTGTTTCCTCCCTCCGGAGTCTTGTCCAATGGTTGTGTGTAAGTGATGGCACATGGTAGAAATCTTATTCCTTGACAGTCTACACAAAGATTTTGTCTAGAAAACACCTTATTGTGCGACAGAAATGAGAGTCTTTAATTCAAAATAGCAAAGGACTCCAAAAAAGGGCAAACCTGTTGTTTCCACAACAAAATACTCCTGCCACTGCCATATGTACTTACTCCCCAGCAAAGAAGCATGTGGTTACTGATGGGGAGACAGAGGCACCACAGGAACAGGTGTCTGTCTTAGCATCAACAATAGGGACAGCAGCTCAGTAACTGCACATCTTCTGGCATCTAGCATTTTTATTTGCTTCACCCCAAAATTCTATTCATTGATTCCTTTTCAGGGACAAAGAGAAAATGAAAAATAGTGTAGAGTGCTTCACATAGTAAACCCATACATATTATGCCATTTTGTAGTCTAATTTTTAATCCTCTCTGAAAACCAAGATTCAGAGAAGAGTGCGTACAAAGCAGGAATTTATGACCATGCCTCAATTAAAATTCTTTTGTACCTGTGGTATAATTAAGGGGCTGGTTATTCTCTCCAAAAAGTATTCTCAATGTGAAGACCTAGAGAGCAAATGGAAGAGGGAAACCCCATACCCAGGTCTTCTTTCAATTTCAGAGCAGGAAATGGGTAAATGAAATGGAAGATTCAGAGAAAAGAGAGTGGCTATTTAATTCAAAATAGCAAAGGACTCCAAAAAAGGGCAAACCTGTTGTTTCCACAACAGGGAATTTTGCTATTTATTTAAATAGCAAAATTCTCTAACTCAGAGTCCATATTTAAGTTTAATTTCATTACTTTTATTAGATGTGTGTACCTCTATTTCTTCTCCCCTCAAGAAAACTTTGAGGAAACAAAATCAGGATGTCAGGGCTGGACTCTGCTTCCCCACATGTGCACACACAGAAAACCTTGCTTCATTAGTCTATAACTCAGCCCCTTGCTACTCAGAATGTGGTCCAATGAACCAGCAACATGAGCTTGCCCTGGAAGCAGAGTCTCAGGCCCCACCCTGGAACAAGATCACCATGCACATATATTAAACTGTAACAAGATCACCATGCACATATATTAAACTGAAGAGCACTAACTAACCTATACGCCTCCTAATCTCTCTATTTAAAACAGACAGACACTCCTTAAAGGAGACTAGTTCTGCATCCTGCTTCTTCTGATCCTGGATGCCAGCCGTGAAAGTGTTAATTGGCTAAATATAGAATTCTTTCCAATTATTTCATGCATATGCTCAATTAATTTTATATCCCTAAAAAGCACTTAAAGAATATAGCTCTTGGCATTTCAGCAGCTCGTGTGTGTGTGTGGGGGGGGGGGGGGGGGAGAGGGGTGTATTTGGAATCTCCTGTCTCTTCCTAATGTAAAACCCTTTCAATCACAACTATTTTATTTAGGACACCAGGGTTTCCATCCTCTCCTTAGGGCACAGTATCAGAACACCATTCAGGAGTTGTGAACCCTGAGCTCTAGGCCCAGCTCAGCCACTGCACATCTAGCCTCTGTGAAACTACATAGTTTTTAAAATACTTAAGATTTTATTTTCTTTAGATTCCCCCATACCCACTCAATTTGTTTTATAAGTAAACTAGAGGCCTGGTGCACAAAATGTGTGCACTCACTGGGGAGGGTCCCTCAGCCCAGCCTGCACCCTCTCACAGTCCCAGAGCCCTCAGGGGAACAGGCCTAAGCCAGCAGTCGGACATCCTTAGCGCTGCCACAGAAGCAGGAGAGGCTCCCGCCACTGCTGCTGCACTTACCAGCCGTGAGGCTGGCTCAGGGCTTCTGGCTGAGTGGTGCTTCCCCTGTGGGAGCGCACTGACCACCAGGGGCCAGCTTCTGCATTGAGCATATGCCCCTTGGTGGTCAATGTGCATCATAGTGACTGCTTGTTCCACCGTTTGGTCAATTTGCATATTAGCCTTTTGTTATATAGGATGTGTGTTTTTTCCCCAAAGAGATATATCGATATTCATGGGACTACACTATTTTCATTATGGTTTGGGGGATTTTATCCTAAGTATGACCTTCATAGCAATGATTATGACATAGTAACCAATGATAAAACACTTTTACTCACATTCTATACATCACTCAGTATAGTCCTATATTCTTGTGAAGCAATTTATTGCCTTTATTGTTGAGTTTTCTTTTGTGCTTTTTCCTCTTCCCCTCCTCTTTTTTTTCCCTTTGGCAGACACACACACAAACGTTTCAATGACTTTGTAGCAATCAACAATTAATCAAAGTATAATTTTTCACAGCAACAGGAAAGCTGGGTCATAAAAGTCCATGCAATTTTATGGGCACCAATAACATGTGAGTTAGACAGAACCAAATAGTGATAAGGGTAATCAGATGACTTATTTCCAAAGTATAAACAAGTTTCTTTAGAGGATCAAGTGTCATATCCTCATGTATTCCCCGGAGATCGTAGAAGGGAAGCTGGCAAGCAAGGAGGGAAGGCAGGGATGAGTGTTTCCTTTTATATTTATTTCTATGAAAAGAAAATTATAAAAGACTGAAGTTTCCTATGCCTTCTGCCTTTTCAAAAACCTATTTTCTAGCTACCTAAAAACCCTTTATAAAATCCAGCTGTCTCTCCCCTAGACCTTGTGCCCCACACAGGCCTGGATTTATGTTGGTGCCGTGTTAGGGGCAGTATTTGAAGAAAGCCTGTTGTGTGATTGCCAGTTGAGCTCTTGCTTCACACAGTGTGTGGCCAGATCAACCTTTCATCCAAAGAGCCCTTGTCACAAATCTCAGTGATTTCAGTCATGAGGTTATATTTCTTATTTTAAATACAAGTGTAAACACAGTTCTTTCAATCTTTTGGAAATGTTATGAGGGCTAGTGTGAGATAGAGTATAAAATATTTGTATAAAAAAATAGAAATTGAGAATTTTAAATTCTATGTCTTTTATGACAAAAGATATAACCTATAGTGATTTTATTTCAATACATCATATAATTATCACTTCCATATGACCTATCATGCTTGTCTATCCTGTGTAATACTCTAGATTAGCTTTATAGGATATTTATGAAGCAAGTCTGATTACTAACCATAAAAGTGTTTTGGTAACAATTGATTTGATTAATTAATTATCCCACATTTTTTTTTCCCTTAGATCACACAATTCTATAATTTACAAGATACACCAAAGACCTCACTTTGTATTAGTACTGAGTAAAGTCAGACAAGGGAAGAGCTCCAGGTGATAGAATCATTAACTAAGGATATTAAACCTATAAATAAAATCTTCTTGTATATTTTACTAATGAAGGGTGTTTCCTATTGCTACCAATTAACACTAAGAATATTAAACATCATTTACCAACAAGATTAAAGACATTTTTCCCTCCACACCAATTAATAAAATCAGAC
The DNA here is from genome assembly GCF_964212035.1 of Myotis nattereri. Taxonomy (NCBI): domain Eukaryota; kingdom Metazoa; phylum Chordata; class Mammalia; order Chiroptera; family Vespertilionidae; genus Myotis; species Myotis nattereri. The sequence goes on from NC_138082.1 coordinate 24,141,392, forward strand.
GGAAAATGTTTTGATTCATGCTCATCATATATATGTAAATATGTCATATAATGGCACATATTTAGCAAATATGAACTACCAAAACACAAATGAAAAATATTTTGGAATCTCTCCAGCCCAACGCTGGCTAGCAAAAAGTGTGATATGAAAGTGTTTTAGTCCTGCTGTTAAACATTTACTGATATAAATCAATTAATGACAGATTATTTTCATCACAATCACAGTAAACTTTTAAAAGACAGTGATGGAGCGATCCCTCTACTCACTTGTGTATAACAGAAGACAAAAGGAAAATTATTATGGAATAGTTGATCCAAATGAAGACATAAATCCTGGGTTACTTTGAGAGAAACTCTCTTCACTATAAACACCATAAGAACTGATAAAATTTTTAAATTAAAATTAACAAAAGCAAGATGATTCATCTTCTTGCATCAGTAAAGGAACAATGAGCCAGGCCGGGATGGCTTAGTGGTTGAGTATTGACCTATGAACCAGGAGGTCAAGGTTCAATTCATAGTCAGGGCACATACCCAGGTTGTGGGCTTGATTCCCAGTGGAGGGGGGGGGGGGCATGCAGGAGGCATCCAATCAGTGATTTTCATCATTAATGTTTCTCTTTCTCTCCCTCTCCCTTACTCTCTGAAATCAATAACAATGTATTAAAAAAGGGGGGAGTGGGGCAATGAGACCATCTCACACAGTTTTGAGCAGGGAGAAAGGAGCCTTCGACCTGCTGGCACTCAGGTCCAGAATCCATGGGTAATAGAGATCAAAAGTACCCATGTGTTATGGTGGACTAGCAGCAAGCTTTTTGTGCTAAACTGGAGCCTGTGAAGAGCTAAAATAATGTGCACATTCTCCCAGGACTGCAGGATGTGTAAAGGCGCATACCTACAGAAGTTGTATAGGAAGCAGCAGAGAAACCCAATTCAGTAACTGGATCTTCAGTATCCACAAAAACAACTTGGCATGGTAACTCCAAACCAGCTGAATGAGTCCAGGTGGACATGTGGTAGGCAGTTAGACATGAGCAGTGCAAGGACAATGGGCCAGGTACAAAAGGTCACCAGGGTGGAAACCCCCAAGTGCCTAGCAAGGGACAATTGTAGCAAAAGTGTGACCTTTCCTCCCATAGCAGATTGTTGACCATGCAGTTTGGACCCCCTGACCTGTCTTCCCTAGAGTTAACACGAGGCCTCAGTTGATAAAGACCCCAGATACTTTATCATTATCTTCTTCACTCCAAGGGCCCTTTCTCTACAAATTATTTATTCCACGCCTATGATTTTATAAATAAATGTTCTCTTATAGTTTGAGTCTTGGCTCTGAATTCTTCCCTAGCCAGAACTCAAGTTCCAAGTTTGCTGAACTCAGTCCAACCTGACCCTATGGTTCTAAAACCTAGTGCTATTTCTGCCACCTGCCATAGAGGCAGCTAGAAAAATGACTAGACAGGAATAATTAGGCAGTGAGAGAGAGAAACAACTCCCACTCAAAATGAGCACACAAATGAAAATTCCAAAGCAAATGATGACATTAACATTGACAAAGACAATTTTGAGCGGGGTTAGTATACCCATCTTCCCCTACAAGACAGCTTTCAGTTCCCATTTATGTAACCTCAGCATACATGCATACCCTCCCAAGTGTGTGTGTGTGTGAGTGTTCACTGCATGTATATGATAAAAGATAGAACTATGCAGCAAATAAAAGGACATGCCGCATTAAATTGTGATGATATTAAAATACACATCGCTAGTTTCGGTCACTGAAGTATATAATTCAATATACAGCTTCCTAGAATTTCAAGATAATTTGCCTTAGTATGTAAGTACACAAGAAATACTCAACAAATTCATTGAGAAAGGATGTTCCATCATGTTAGCATCATGTTAACTTGGTTCCTGATGGAAGTCAAGAAAACTTAAGTGTTAGATGATTTAAGCTCAGGTCTAACTATACAGTTTGTCAGCTGGGTGAACTTGAGTAAGTCATGTTACCATCTCTGAATATCATTTTTTGCATCTGTAGAATTGTCTGATCATGTTAGTTGACCACCTCAAAGATGAAACTATATCAAGAAAATTGATAAAAACCACTCCTCCTCAGCCTCAAATCTCAAAAACAAACAAGTCAAAATAATATAAATTCCTACCAATGCTTAAAAAAAAAGACACGATGTCCTTCATGTACAGAGAATTTGAAGAATTCCTGACATGAGAACCTGTCAGATTCATTAGTGGTTAAGCAGCAGCAGAAAAATCAGAAACTCAAACACACTCAAGAGAAAAGAACGCTTCCAGAAAACCCAGGGATTACCCAAGATCAGGAAAAGGTATGCCAAGGGCAGGACAGAGATAGAGGAAGTAATTAAAGAATAGCATTTAAAATAGTTGGATAGCCTTCACCCTCCTCTGCCTACCATGAAACAATGATGTTTTCTCTCTGTTTGTTGTCTTCTTTTAAAAAAGGGGGGGAATGGCGCAGCTGGTTAGGGAGCCTAGAAAGGGTGTTGTTGCAAGACAGGTAAGCACAGCACAGCCTGAAGCTATTGTTGACCTTGGCAGCCACAGTGGGAGGGAGAGAAAAAACTAGAGGATAGCAGCTGACATCAGCATGCTCTGACTCTGCTCTCTGACGTGAAGGTCTTGATATGACATGTCCATTGAGCAGGCCCTGGGAAGGTGGCCCAGGAAACTTACTAGAAGGAAGAAAGAGCCCCATATTCAGAAGAGAATCTTGTCCTACACTCTGCCTTTTGTGTGACAACTTCAGCCCCAATAGCTAAGTCAATACATTAAAAATAAAATCAACAGCCACTAATAGTGATCAACATAAAGCAAATACAAAGATCATATTACAGCTTTAAATAACCAGAAATGAAAGGAAACTAACCACATGAGAGACAGACACAAAACTCAAAAAAGAAAAAAAAATCTATGCCCTATGAGGAAATAGTAATAGAATAAATGGGTAGACACCCCAGAGGTATCACATCTATAAATAAAATAATTATATATATAAAATGTACTTGTTTTAAAAGCTGAATACCAAATTACTACAAATTTAAGAGCTTAAAACAAAATATATTTATTATCTCACATATTTAATGGATCAGGAGTCCAGGTGTGGCTCAGCTTAGCCTTCTGCTCAGGATCTCACAGGCTATATTCAAGGTCATACCTGAAACTCAGGATTCTCTTTCAAACTCCTGTGGTTATTGGCAGAGTTCATTTTCTTGCAGATGTAGAAATCATGGCAACTTGTTTTTTCAGGGACAACTAGCATCTGACTTCTTAGATCTTCTTTTATTTATTTATTTATTTATTTTTAATATATTTTTATTGATTTCAGAGCAAAAGGGAGGAGAGAGATAGAAACATCAATGATGAGAGAGAATCATTGATTGGCTGCCTCCTGCATGCCCCCTACTGGGGATTTAGTCTGCAACCCAGACATGTGTCCTTGATCAGAATCGAACCTGGGTTCCTTTAGTCCACAGGCAGACACTCTATCCACTGAACCAAACCAGCTAGAGGACTAGGTCAATCCTATCTAGGAAAAATCTCCTTTTGATTAGCTTAAAGCAATTGATTAGGAAATACAGTCAATAATCCTATCTAATAATAGACAAACATGGTAATTAACCATACCTCCGCTACGCTTCCCATTGGCTAATCAGCAGGATATGCAAATTAACTGCCAACCAAGATGGCGGCCAGCAGCCAGGCAGCTGAAGCGAACATGAGGCTTGCTTGCTCCCGTGATGGAGGAAGCCAAGATTCCCCACCTGCTGCGGCTGGGCTCTGAGCTGCCCTATAAGCAACAATGTTACAATTATAGAAGCTAAAGAAACCCCAGATACCTGCTTTCAGCCAGGTGGCCTCAGAGCTGGAGCCGCAACAAAGTTTCAATTACAGAAGGTAAATAAATCCCAGAATAAAAAAACAAAAAGAAAAAAAGGAGAGACTGGGAACTTCAGTTGCAGGTTTGGCCCTCCTGAAAACAGCCCTCAGCCCCTCATCCAGGCTGGCCAGGCACCCCAGTGGGGACCCCCACCCTGAAGGGGGTGCAGACAGCCTGAAAACAGCCATCAGCCCCTCACCCAGGCTGGACAGACACCCAAGCGGGATCTTCACCCTGATCTGGGACACCATTCAGGGCAAACCAGCCGGCCCCCACCCGTGCACCAGGCCTCTATCCTATACAGTAAAAGGGTAATATGCAAACTGACCCTAACAGCAGAAAGACTGTAATGATTGGTCACTATGACACACACTGACCACCAGGGGGCAGATTCTCAATGCAGGAGCTGCCCTCTGGTGGTCAGTGAGCTCCCACATGGAGGACTCTGCTCAGCCACAAGCCAGGCTGATGGCTGCCAGTACAGCAGTGGTGGTGGGAGTCTCTCCTGCCTCCTCAGCAGCGCTAAGGATGTCTGACAGCAGCTTAGGTCTGCTCCCCGCTGGCAAGTGGACATCGCCTGAGGGCTGCCAGGCTTCCAGAGGGATGTCTGATTGCCAGCTTAGGCCCAATCCCCTGGGGAGCAGGCCTCAGCCAGCAGATGGTCATCCCCCAAGGGGTCCCAGACTGTGAGAGGGCACAGGCCAGGTTGAGGGACCTCCTTCCCCCGGCAGTGCACAAACTTCTGTGCACCGGGCCTCTAGTATTGTAATAACTACTTATGGTAATTTATTCCAGGTGGATACTGAGAATATTGAGGAAAACACTTTGCAAAGTATATAATTATTTAACCACTATGCTGTACACCTGGAACTAATAAAAAATAATATTGAATGTAAATTATAATTTTTAAAAATTATCAATTGATTAGGGACCTTCATTATTTTTGCGAAATCTCTCCATCTTTGTTATACAATGTAACATAATCACAGGAGTCATATCTCAGCCTTTGCCACATTCTATTGGTTAGAAACAAATTACAGGTCTTGCCTTCACTCAAGGAGAAGGAACTATACAAGAGTGTGGGTCATTAGGGATTATAGAATTTTGCCTATCACATTAAAGAACATGGAAATTTAAAGATATAATTATCGAAATAAAAGTAAAAACTCAAAATCTGAATGGTTTAAGAGAATGAACATTATCTGAATGTTAAATTGAGATTATCATTAAACTGTAATTTATATATATATCTATATATATATATATATGTTTAATATATATATATAACATTTCACAGATAGTAATGAATCAAAGGATACATACCCCATCAACATTTTCTAGTGCATCTTCTTAGTCAATCCTAACCATGTCTCCAAAATACTGTCCTGGTTTCTATTACCATAGATTAGTTTTGCCAGCTAAAGAATAAAAATTCTGAAAAATTTTGAATTCTTGCCTTGTTCCCAATGTTATGTAAAGACTTCAGTCTTTCAGCATGAAGAGTAGTGCTCTCTATAGGTATTCTGTAGATACTCTTTTTCAGGAATTCCTAGTTTTCTGATTTTTTATTATATATATATATATATATATATATATATATATATATATATATATATATTATTGATTTTTTACAGAGAGGAAGGGAGAGGGACAGAGAACTAGAAACATCGATGAGAGAGAAACATTGATCAGCTGCCTCTTGCATACTCCCTACGGATGTGCCTGCAACCAAGGTACATGCCCTTGACCAGAATCGAACCTGGGACCCTTGAGTCCTCAGGACGACGCTCTATCCACTGAGCCAAACTGGTTAGGGAAGTTTTCTGATTTTTTAAAAATTTTAAATCATAAATGGTAAAACATTGTCAAATTGTTTTTCTGCATCTATTGAAATAAGATTACATTTTTTTCTTTTGTCTTGTTACTGTAACAAATTGTGCTAAGTGATTTTCAAAATCTAAACCAACCTTTCATATCTCTGATAAATCCCACTTGGTATTACCACTGATTTTTATTAATTATTGCTACATCTAATTTGTCTGCTAAGGGATCTTTGGCTATAACTTTCTCTCATTGTAACATCTTTGTCTGGCTTTGTAATAGAGTTTTGCTGCCCTAAAAAAATTAAATAAGATTTTCTTCCTCTATTTTTTTAAATTAAAAGTTTATGTACGATTTCTATTTTTCCTAACTAAAAGGTTTCATTTCAACACTGAATCATAAAGATTTATTTTGGGGAAGGCTTTAAATTATGAATTCAATTTCCTTAACAGATATAGGAGTAGTCTGATTTTCTATTTTGTCTTGTGTCAGTATTCTTAATTGTGCCTTTCATGGTATATGTCCATTTCATCTACATAGACAAATTAAATTGTAAAACATTGTTTATAATATTCCCTCATTTTTTACAATCTAAAAGATTTGTGCCCATGCCTCTTTTCTTCCATTTCTAATAATGATCAGTCTAGCTAAGGTTTTATCAATTTTAATGAGATGTTCAAAGATTCAACTGTTGATTTTTCTCTATTCTTTGTCCATTTCCTGTTTTTCTGATCTCTGTTCTTACCTTCATTCCTTCATTTATTCTATTTACTCTGAGTTAATTTGCTTTGGGTGGGGATTGATTGGCAAGGAGCAAACTGATGGAAAATTTCTATATGTCTTGGTGGAAGTATGGGTACATGAGAATATGCACTTGTCAAAACTCATCAAATTGTATGTACACTTATGAGTTATGTACTCTACTTTATATTTTTGCCTGCAAATTATACCTCCAAAAACTGTAAACAAATATATACGCTCACCAGTGAATCTGTGCTTCACAGTAATAATATAAACAATGCTGAAACTACTTTCCATGTATCCTAGAGTTGAGCAAATGTGTATTTATATTAAGGATAATGGGAGCCAAGTTTCTTACATTTAAAGAAGGGAGTAACAAATATGGAAAATGGCAAGATCCTGTAATGTTGGTTTGGAACTGCAGACAGTGTCTTTAATTTAGTCTCAAATGTTTCCAAAAGAATAATATACTATATGTGTGTATGTCTATGTGCAGAGAGAGAAGAGACAATGTCAGAGAGAAAATGATAAAGCTTTTCAAATCCTATATAATAAAAGGCTAATAGGCAAATCAACCGACCCACCGGCGGAACAACCGGTCGCTATGACATGCACTGACCACCAGGGGGCAGACACTCAACGCAGGAGCTACCCCCTGGTGGTGAGTGCGGTCCCACAGGGGGAGTGCCGCTCAGCCAGAAGACCTGGGCCAGGCTCATGGCTGGCAAGGGCAGCGGCAGTGGTGGGAGCCTCTTGCGCCTCCGTGGCAGTCGGACATCCCCCAAGGGCTCCCTGACTGCAAGAGGGCACAGGCTGGGCTGAGGGACGCCCCCCTGCCCCCCAGTGCATGAATTTTGTACACCAGGCCTCTAGCATATAAATAAATGGTAATATACAAGGACTACCTTGTCCTTTTGCATTTTTTTAGAAATTTTGATATGATATAAAATTTTTAAATACAAAAAGTAAATTCTGCTCTACAAATGGATGTTGATTGATTTCATCCTTTTACACCTGAGAGATGCTCTCTCAGCTGGGAAAGGATGAGGGGCATGGCTTGGACATGGGCCCTAGATAGGTCTGGAAGATTTCCATTACCTAGAGGTAAAGAACAAAACCATAGGTAGGGCATGGTCTCTGGAAAGAACATTATTGGGATATGTTTGTTCTAAAGGGACCCAAAATAGAAAGCTTTATTTTTAAGAACACTTGCTGGGAGAGGTGGGGAACCACCAAAGGTTAGCATAATAGTGGCAGCAGCCACCTTCGGAGTAAACTTCTGTAACCTCTCTAGTAATTTCCCATGCTTCAGACAAAAAAAAAAAAAAAAAAAAAAATCTTTTCAGTCCTGAAAACAAACTGTCTTTTTTTTTTTTTTTTTTCCCTAAGAACTACGTGACATGCTTCATTTCCACTTTTTCCCTTTCCTAATTTTGGAACAAAGAAAGCTGTTATTAGGTTGTCTTTTGGCATCTATCATATGAAAACCCCTGCCAGGGCCTTTCTCAAAAATTGAAATGTAAGAAATTTTGTATATTGTTATTTTTCATTCCCCCCCCCCTCTGTTTTTGGTGTGTGAATGTAAAGGTAAACATTTCAAATTGTAACAATATCATTTAATTTCTTTCAAGTTCTGACAATGTCTTAGTAGCAACACATCATAAGAGCCTGTTTAAGATTGCTTCCTCAGTTTAACTTTATATACAAGTACCTATCATGTACTTTATTCCAAATCCTATCCTGCTAAAACATGCACATTTCTTTGGTTCTGATGGGTAGACACAGGCTGATAGATACAGCTTCATCCTCACATCTGATGCTCAGGACTCCTCAGAAGCCTTTTTGGCAACACCGCCACTCCTGGAAGCTGAAACACAGCCTTAGGCCAAACATTCTCTCTTTTTAAAAATGACATAGATTTCTATTGGGGGCATATAGTTCTATTTCTTGTTTCTAAAAAAATAAAGAAAGTATGAATATTACTTCAGAGATTAGTCTATTTTATTTCTAATAGGCCATGTTTTTGGTACTACCAGATGTTAGCATATTCTTAATTCAAATCATCAGGTTCAATTACATCACCAGGAAGGGCTGTTGTGTTCTTCCTGTATCTGAGCTATTAATAAAATATGTTTTTAATTTTCAAAATTGCTTGGCTTTGGAATGGGCCATTTCTCTGGGGAGCTGGAAATACAGGAAGGCGAGCAGCATATTTGGACCACTGAGGGTTTCTCAGACACACACCAAAATAAATTTTTATAACCATTTCCCCTTTGATACTTTACCTTATGTTGCCTGATATAACACTGACTTAAATTCTCTCATTAGCACTGACGATGGCATTTTCATTAGAGCACGTCTATGTGGTGGTTAATGAACCCAACACCATTTTAAATCACTGTAAGACAGAGAATACACGCATATGCATGCGTGTGTGTGTGTTGTACATGTTGTAAAGACAGTCAAATTCTTTTCTGTAATCCAAAGCCTTTCTACTCCTGACTTGAAATCAAGGGAATACACCCTGTGGGAAGCATTCGCCCAATCCTGTGCACAAATGTTTTGGCCGTGGAAGAGCAGACATATGGAAGTCATTTGCCTTACACAAAACATGGCTGAGTCAAGTCACACCTAGGCAAAGGTTTCTTCGATCTTCAAGAGCCAGAATGGTTCAGAGAGAAAGAGTATGGCCCTGCTGTTCTATTTCTTAAATGTCAGTGATCTATGGGCCAAAGGGAATGAGATACTTATTTTTTTCAGTATTAAAAGAGATATTTTCTGGAAGGTTATTATTTAAATTATTTTTAAAAGTACATATTGTTGCTATTAGAGTACCATTTTATTTTACTGTGTTTTTTTTAATGAATGTAAAGGTTGTATTTCACATTAAGACAACCAGAAAGAGGTTTTACTGAACTTGTAGGTGACAGGCAGTATATGAAAAACTGCATGGAAAAAACCTCTAAGGCAGTGATGGCAGATCGGTTGCATACTGACTGCCAATTTCAATCAGTTGGTCGTGACTACATGAAACATGGATTGAGAAGGAACCAGAAGTGGTGAATGAGAGCCATTCTGGATTAATGATGTCTGCCATGGGCATGGAATGGGCAAGTGGTAGCACTTCTCTTCTATCTTCACCAAGCCTACAAATGGTCAAATTTTGTCAGTTCTTCTCAAGTACCCTCTATATTTTAAGTACACACAAAAAATATGTGCCTTACAAAGAAACAGTCCCCGACATTATAAAAGGATCATGAATGTATTAAAGAATAAAAATAACCATGACTCAAAGAGATATGAGGCACAAATGCTGTCTCTACCACAGAATCATCGCAGTTTTAACTCTGGGCCTTATTCCGCCAACGGAAAAGGGGATGCTTAGGTACCAAATTCACAATACCTACTACGATGAAAAAGAACGGTTCCCAGGTCGCTTGCACATATTCTGAATATGAAGATTAAGAGGGTTTTACTTTAAAGTCCTAAAGATTGAAGAATGCCATATAGTCAAGAATACCCTTAACAAATATTCCATGATGAATGTAGTAGACCTGTTTTGATTGTGGCTTTCCATATAAGTGGATAACATGCCACCAAAAGAGAATTCAAGAATAGCAATTCTTTTAGGTAGTCAAAAGGTACAAACTTTCCACTATGAGATAAATAAACATCAGGAATGTAAGCAGAATGTAATGCTCAACAAGATAACTATAGTTAACATTGCTTCATGGTGTATATGAAAGCTGTTATCAAAGAAAACATTTTCTTTTTTTTTTTTTTGTATCTATATGAGATGATGGCTATTACCTAAACTTATTGTGGTAATAATTTCATGATATATGTAAGTTAAATCAGTATATTATACTTCTTAAATTTATACACGGCTGTATGTCAATTATATCTTAGTAAAATGGGAAGAAAGAAAGAATAATAATTTTACAGGAACCCAACCAAATGTGTTCTAGAATGTGTCTATTTTCCATTGCCAGGTATGAATAGCTCTGCATAGATTGGAAGATGATCTAATTGAAGTAAGGGTCAATATAATTATGGCTATTGAATAACCCAACACAGATAAGTGTCTAGATGGAACTTCAACCTGTCTCCATGCTCAGGGTTACTGCTAAGAGGTCAGTGTCCTGTCCTTTCTCCAGCACGAACTAAAGTATTCAGCCTTTACCATCTTTGTAAAACACAGAAATGTATATAATGTATAAAATAGGCACACAATTCTAATTATTCTATTTTCAGTCCTCTCCTAAAGCCAATAGAACTTGAGGTATAAAAACAATAGAACATAGGGGACTGTCAAGGGGGGGGGGGGAAGGGCACATATGTAATACCCTTTGTAATACTTTCAGCAATTAAAAAAAAAACAATAGAACATAATAATTTGACCCCACAAAAATGTGTTATTTAGAAGCCCAGTCGCAGAAGGAAGGAGTCATCTAATCAAAGAAGTTAACTAAAGCATACATAAATATAGGACGATAAGCCTAGCTTATTGTCCTAGCCTTCAGATTTTGAATTTGAATATATGAATCCTAATAGGCCAATTAGTTTAGCAAGATAAAGCACAGCGCTAATGATGTTAAGGTCAGGGAGTTGGTCTCCTAGGAACCTATGAGTTTTAAATACAAAATAAAATAAAACAAAATCATTACCATAGCCATAGCTTGGACTTTTAACCACAATCATCCACCTCATAATGGCTCATCCTTATTCCCAACTGAGACCAGGTAGGAGCATGTGGATGGCTCAGAGCCACCTTTTACTACCACTGGGTTACAGAAGCACACATGATCCACAATGGTGGGCTACTCCTAGAAGCAAGAGATCCCTGTAACTTTTGCCTTTTTAGTCATATTAGCTATGCTATTTCCATGCCAAATATGCACTGATTTTTTTCAAATTCAATTTCGACTCAATTCAACAGGGAAAATGCAATTCAGATGTAAGAGGGCAGAAACTAAGTTTTATTGAGCATCTATTATGTCAGACACTTGTGGATACCTTATACGCAATATGTTATTTAATCATCACACCAACCCTTCTGGAGAATGTTTGTATATCTGCAAGTTTATACTTGTAACTGCAAAACTGGTTTTTATGTATTCGAGTCAGACAGACTTGAGTCCCTAATCCCTTAATTGCTAGTTGTATAATTTATATGAGTTACTCAGCTTCTCAAAATTTGATTTGTCTGTAACTAAATGAGGAAGCACCTTCCCACAGAGGGAAGGTTAAAATTAAATGTCATAATATATGTGAATAGCATAGTTCCTGGCACACGGTAGTATTCTAGGCAAAAGGAGAAGGAGAAAGAGAGAGAACAGAAACAACTAACTCAGTTACTATAAGACTATTTTTTCCATATTTTCATACTTTGAGAGTGAAACGATAACATTTCAATAAAAATGCTCATGTCTAAAATTTCTAAAACAGGGGCTGGCAAACAATTTTCCTTAAAGAGTCAGATCGTCAGTATTTGGATTCTGGCAGGCATATACACATGGTCTCTTTCACAGCTACACACTTCTGTCATTGGGATGAGAGAGTAGCTGTAGACAATTTATAAAATATGGGTGTGGCTGTGCTCTACTAAAACTTTATTTACTAAAAGAGGTAGCAGACCAGAGTTCTCTCACAGGCCATAATATGCCAAAGCCTAGTCTAAAATTTATTTTGTGCTATTTAGTTATAAATTACTATCCGATTAAAAGTAACTTTCAAAGTGAGACTTTTAAATTCTGAATAATTTCTAATTTTTGCGTTACTATTAACAATTTGCTATTGCTGTCTTTCAAAGATTTTGTTCAGGTAATGTAAACATCAGCTAAATTTGGTCCCTAATTGCTAGTTGTTGGGAATGAACAAGGACGTAGGGTAAAATAGGTAAATTTAAAAAGCATTTGCCAGGGAGAAAGAATCTCAGCATGCATCCATTTCCTGTTTCCCAGGTTATTAGGGATTAATACATCAACATGATAGATATGTTGGATTTTTAAATCAGGAACCTTAGAGTGCAACCAGGGTTCATCTTATCCCTGAAAAAATTCAATGTTTGTTTACAGGTTACAGAACTCTCCGGACCCTCCTCTGCTTCCTGGTACTGTTAGGTCCAGGCCTTAATGTCTGTCTGTCCTCTGTGGGAGAAGATTCTTAGTGCTATTGGCAAGATAATAAATTACTCTTAAATGATGACCTAGGGAATGAGACTTAGAGAATGACAAAGTAAAAAAAGTACAAAAATATTTGTAAGTATTATCATAACTCTGATTTATAACCACTACAATCCTGATTATGTGCAAATTTTATTTACACAAGGAGATTATTTTTCTAGTAGACTTTTGGGGGCCTTGATATGATTTCCTACTAAAGATAATAAGTAGTCACTCATTGAATAATATGTCTTGAAGTTCAATAAATTCTAACATCATCAATTAGAAAAAAATGAGGGATGCTTTATTAAAAAGGAAAAAAATTGAGGAGGAAGAGAAGGAAAATGTCCAGGGTTTTGTTGATGATTTTGTATAACACATCAAAATTGAATCAATTTATTTGTCTTCATTGGTTTCAATCTGGTTAACCTCTTATACCAAAACCACTTTACTCCTATCATATTGCTGACGGACTACTTTATTTGTTCTTATTTTCCCTTGCCATATAAGTCTAGAATTTTTAGAGAAGAATTTTGAAGAATGAAATTATAGAAGAATTAAATTGCAGAAGAGTTTTGTTGTCTTCTTCTTTACTTAGCCTGCCTTAAAGGAACTTCAAGATTCCTGAAAGAAAAGGTTTTGCCATTTCCCTGTATAAGTCACACTGCTGACATCTCCCCAAAACCCAGGTGCAAATTTTATTGTGAGCTATCTATCTGCTCAGAATAGTGCTATGTTTTTAATCACTAAAATGTCAGTTCCCTGATGCAAATGATTAGAAATAAGTGAGAATGGGACTAACCCCTCTGCACTGCTTCTTAAGGACCTGGGTAAGACCACCTGCTTGCTTCCTCACTGCTAAGATTCTTACCCTTCACATGCATTTGAGAAATGCTAAGATGTTTCTCCCCACTTCTGAAAATTTGGATTTCTTAAGCTCCCTAGAAAATAGTACTTTTAAATAATAACAAATAAGAGTTGTAAAGAAAAAATGGCTAAAAAAATTTAAACCGCCATGACAAGGTAATTTCTGGCAAGGCTATTCATTCATTGTATCTGAATACATATATTTTACCTCTCCCAATCCAACAGCATAATGGCAGTTCATTTGGCAGGCTACATAATGAAGTCTAAGAGGAGTCTCATTAATTAGTTTCCAGCTCCAAAATGTCAGCATAATCCAATTGCACTAAAAATGTTACCATTTTGTGTACATTGTAATTATTTTTGGCATTGAAATGCTTGACAATTTTGCATGTAGATTATTTTATTTAAAATAATTAAATGTGTCTGGCATTGTTAATACAAAACAAGGAAACATAGATGTTCCAAGTAAGTACACTGTATGCCTCTCACCTCCAGCTCAAAGGCAGAAATAGAACTTGGGTCAGTGGACATTTACAGGAAGGTGTCTCCACCCCAACATGGCTGAGAGGAACGTGCTACTATTGTTCCAAATTTCCAGTAATGTGGGTGCTACTAAAATAGGCCTAAGAGTTGAAATAAATGTGAGTGTGCCCAATGGAAATTAGACACTAATTAAGAATCCTGAGAGTTAATGTTGACACTACTTGTCGGAAGCTAATGTACCTTCTTGCAGTGGCTAGAATATTAATTTAATTGAGAAGCATTGTTGAAAAACAGTATAATTATACAATGTGACTAAGCCAATCAGGTTATATTGTTTTTATTATGAGCACCCCAAAACATGGTGATTGACTTTTACATTTGTTTTCTTTTCAAAACCCACCTTATGTTTAATCTTTGTTAGTTTATCCAAACCTTAACAACCTGGTAGGCTGAAAATTAGTATTTCTACGTGATCCATAAGAAAACTTTCCCAAGATGATTCATACCACCTATGTTCAAAGAAGTGGATAGTAATAGAATCCATTCTTGAACTGTTAGATCTTCTCAATTTAATTTGGTGTTTTCAATAGAAAAATGAAGGTATCCTTTTCAGCAGTACCTAAAAGAGAGTGAGTCCTAATATCTTACTGGCTGTTCTTGTCCTTCAAGTAATTTTTAACATTCAACTAACATTATCACTTACTTCACAGGCAAAAATAACATACACAACCACATACACCTTTTCAAAGTTCAGTCCTCAACATGGGTCAAGTGAGTTCTTCATATTTTGAAGTTTTGTTTGTCACTTTTAAACTCTACAGCCACCATGAATCCTATGGAAACACACAAACAAGGGAAACCAAAACAGGAAATCCTATACTTTTTTTATCATTATCAGCAGGAAATTGAGCTCAGGAAGTACAATAAAACCTTGGCCATTCAGATTCCTTAGGGAATGGGTCCTTCCAGAAAGCTCAGCTTTGGAAATCCCTTAGGGTAAACTCCCATAAGTCCTGAAAGTAGGTTATTGAGTTACTCTGAATTGAAACATTCTGAAAACGTACTGGACATTCCTTGCATGTTAAACTGAGTTGGTTATTTCTTAATCAGTCAAAACCATTTTAACACAAATCATTCACTTTAATACTACTTCAATGTCCTTAGACTCAATTGAAGAATGTAGAACACTTTGGTAATGAATTAAATCACTCCAGTGTGTGTGTGTGTGTGTGTGTGTGTGTGTGTGTGTGTGTGTGTGTGTTTGTGTCAGTGGATGCTTTAATTACATTTGCCTTTGGAAGATTTTCTGTCATCTTCTTTGCAATCAACTATTTTTCATTTTTTTAAAATAAAGCCTTCCCTTTTAATTTGCAAAATTGAGTATAGATAACCAAGCCTGTTAAACTGTAATAAAGTAGGTGTATTTAAATAAGCAGGAGGTAAAAACCTGAGTTATTCTGTGGATATCTAGAAGATGACTTTACCTCATGGAGTGTGTAATTTCTCAACCAAACCAAGCCAAACAAAAGTCAAGTGAATGAACTTTTATAGTCTGGACCCAATTAGTGTTCTTAACTGTGTAGACACAGTATAACAGAGAATGGTTTGGACAAATTTTAAAATAATAGTACAATGGACATGCATCTGTATTTAATGATAATTTGGGTCCTTGGGGTTTTCGAAGGAAATATGCCCCTATTCAAATTTCTCTTAGAGTCAAACCTAGCAGAACTTGTTACTTTGAAACTACCAAGTTAAATTTCATCAACTAAAGCATTAATTCAAGATATATCTACTAAATTATAACCACATGCAGGTACTGCTTTGTGTTCAATGTAGAGCAAATGAAGCCACAGTGACATGCCAACTTCTTATCAAATTTTAATTATTTAGCTGCTATTTATTTAGTTATTCATTCATGTCAGTATTTATTAAGTGCCTTCTATTTTTGGAGACCCTGCTAGGCTTTGAGAAATTCATGGTGAGCCAATGCACATATGGCCCCAGCTCTTCTGTAGCCAGCTAATTCTTGGGGGTGTTAGACAATCGAATAATCAACAAATACGTTAAAGCACACTGTGGTCAGGACAATGTTCAGGGAAGACAGGGCCCCATGAGAGCACACAATGGGAGACACTAAACTGGCTGGGATGTCAGCAATGCTTCTGCAAGGAAGTGAGGTGTGAGATAAAAGTGAAGGAGTTGCCCTGCTGGTGTGGCTCAGTAGTTGAGCACCAACCTATGAACCAGGAAGTCACGGTTTGATTCCTGGTCAGGGCACATGCCTGGGTTGCAGGCTCAATCCCCAGTATAGGGCATGCAGGAGGCAGCCGATCTATGATTCTCTCGCATCATTGATGTTTCTATCTCTCTCTCCCTCTCCTTTCCTCTTTGAAATCAATAGAAATATTTTTTAAAATGAAGGAGTTAACCAGGTGAAAGAGAAAAGGTTTTGGGTTAGTTGGAAAGCATACCAGGCTGATGGAACAGCTCATGCAAAGGCTGGGGTTAGGGGACACATGTGGAGCATCTGCAAAAGCAAGGGGACTGAGCAAGATAGTGGAACAATTTGATACTTGAAAATCTGGATAGGTGATAAAGGGCCATAGGTCCTCTAAGGGATTTTGTTTTTAACCTAAGAGATTGGGAATCTATCACAGGCATAATCTTGTTTTCGAAGAATAATTTCAGTGTGCAATACAATAGAATAATTTCATACAGAAATCTAAATGGATTTCATATTTTACAAGCAATATGCAAAACTCCTTTGAATACTCTCCATTTCTTTTTTAGTCATTCCTGATGTGAATTTCTATGGCTATTTCCATCAATGCGATACAATTTTCATTTCAGTTTCTTGTTATCTGTGCTGCTTCCCATCTGAGAGAGCAAGAGAAAACAATCTCCAGCCAGTCAGCACCAGGTTAAAAGGAACCCCTTCCAGATCAAAGCAAGAAGATACCAAGGGTATTCCACCTGATTGGAGGAGAAAGATGCCAAAAGAGCATCCTAATGGAGAAGGAAATGGAGTCTCCAAAATGGAGGGTCCCAGAGGAAAGTGGGACTGATGAATTTTCAGATAAACAATTGGAAAATATTACAGATGAGCATTTACTAGACATGCCAGAGCACCTAGAGAAGAAAATACACCTATGGTACATAAAAAACCTAAGCAAAATTAAAAATAAGGGGATTATTGGGGGAAAAATACAAGATTGTATTAAAAAGGGAGCACAATCATAGGAACACAATCCGTTCCACAGAAAATGTGAATATGTACAATCAGATAACAGGAGAGACTGAAAGCAGGGGAGGCGTGTGGTATAAGATCATTAAATCTTCACATTTATCTTCATAAATAGCTTACGTATATTCCATAGCTTATATACAATGCCGATGAAAATCACTATGAGAATATTACTTAAGAATATGGGTTTGATTTTCAGAAGAAATAAATAGAGCTCAAAGTGATTATCTCAATGAAATGTTACTGCTAAGTTTAGAAAAGAGAAGAAAAGAACTACTGTTTTCGTTTATAAACTTTTAGGAAAATTGAACATTTTAAGATATATATGATTACATTTTCATAAACATTAAAATTAACGTTAAAAACAAGTATATTCATATATTTCTCCAATTATTTATATTTATCTGATCAGTGTGAACCAAAATTTGGCCTACATTCAGACAAGATTTAAAACAACTTAATATAAGTCAATTTGGGAAGAACTTACTGGTATTTTTAAAAGTCTTTTCTTTCTGCATTTATTTTTTTTTTCCTAAAGCAGCTCAGGAATTGCCAATACTGGGCTTACAGACATTTTTTGAGGTGTGAGCTTAAGTGGAAAATATTTATCTTGAAATTCTGCCAAGAGATAACAAGTATGGAAAGGAATAACATGGTGCTCCATTATTCTGAAACAGATACTCAAAGGCAAAATGTGGCTCATTGAGTTCGGCTCTATGATTCAACTTGAAATAGTCACAAAATGACCAACTCCTTTGAGCTTAGGAAACATTTCAACACCTGAATGGCATGACCTCTCTCCTACTTTAGAAATTATTAAGATCTCTGGTTTATAGATGTTTAAAAACCAGAAAATTAAATGGCAAATAGAAGAGAAATACTACTAATTATGCATCATTAGTCTTAAAAGGTCCATGAGTGCACAGGTTATTTAAAAGGCTATTTAACTTAAGATATTTATTCAAATTTGTGAATATTCTGTAGTAAAGAACAGTGGTCAAAACCTCATGACATGTGGACCTATGATAACACTGTCTTCTGAGAGAAGCAGTTTGTCACAAAATGTACAATAAGCAGTAATTAAATTCATTTTTCCCAATCATTTCTTAAATCAGTTCTATCAACCAGGATAATTGGGAAATTTTAAAAAATAAAAAAATCAAGTAATTGCAAACATTAGTTGTACTAAATGCAATCAGCACCAAAATGTATACTTCATTTATTTTCTTCCCTGTGTTAGGCCATGCTTTTACACTAGTCAAAAATACTTTATAGGAAAAATATTAACACCCACATGGTAATCTTCTCTGAGCTAGAGGAGTAAGGATGAGCGACAGGCTCTGGTAGAACCTCAGTGTGTGAGTCAGCAGTCTAGCTGCAGACAACGATATCCACTCTGCCTGGTTCAAGCAGATAAAAATATTTATTGCAGGGTGTTAAGTGCTTACTAAGTCTACAGGAAGCTAGAGAACCAGGGGTGGATGCTGTGATGGAAGTTTCAGTGACAAGAACCAATACTGAATGTGATTAGCAAAACGTCACCACATCCTGGGACTTCTCCTGAGGAAGCATTGTTGTCAACTGCATAGGGCCCTGCCATTATTTACATGGACACTGTGAAGGACTGGACACCCAAAACTCTGCTGCCACTGGCCTCTAAGAATCAAATGAGTTTACCACCCCATTTATCAAAAGATGAGTCTAACATAACTGGAACCTCCCTGTGCTCACTTCTGAAGCCCCATGTAGATCATTGAGTGGCTGGATCTAGATCACCCCACATATCTGGGCCCCAGTCACCAAGGAGCCTAGGAAGTAAACTCACTAGCATTGGGGAGGTAGACTTCAAAACACAAGAAAGTCTCTAAACTTGAAAAGAGAGAAAAAAGGGTCTTGGGAAGCCATAAAATATGACAAATGTCAACTCTTCAAATATCACAGTGTATATAATTGTTACAAATCCCATCTAGTAACAATCAATGACTAGGGAGTTTCAAGTAAATCACATTATAAAGCAAGTTCTAAAGTTCAGGCCTTTATTTAAGTGAGATATAAAAATGGTAGTGAGATGGCCCAGAGCAGTAGTATTTCCTGGGATACAATATGGATTCTACAGTGAATGTTTTTCTTAAGAGATATCATGGAATAATGATGATGATGATAATGATAATGGCAATGATAATAACTAATGCTTACTGAATGTTTCCTATCTCGGGCACAACGATAAATGGTCTAAGTAAATAAACTATTTCATTAAACAAACACATTAGGTTGGCATTATAATTTTTTTCCATTTACTAATGAGGAAACCAGGGCTAAAAGAAGTCAAGAAATTCACCAAGATGTGGGTGGAGCTAGAATTTGAACAAAAGCAATCTAAAGAGTGCTGTAGCTGTAATTCTGGAGTTAGAAAGCCTGAGATTTTAGTTCCAGCCCTGTCACTGGCATAGAATTTTGTCCTGAGTCTTACTTTCTTTCCCAGTGAAATGAGAATTATAACTCCTGTCTTACCTTTTCTATGTAGGTATTTAGGAAATCAAATATGTGAAAGCACTCTAAACTCTTAGTTGCTATCCTATATAATAAAGAGCTAATATGCTAATTAGACTGAACAGCAGAATGACTGTCCAGACAGTTGTCCGGATGACCTTCCGGACGAAGCCTGGGCTGCGAGGGGCTGCGAGGGCCAAGCCCCTTGCACAAATTTTGTGCATTGGGCTTCTAATCCTATCTAATAATAGACAAACATGGTAATTGACCATACCTTCGCTATGCTACCCATTGGCTAATCAGTTATATATGCAAATTAACTGCCAACAAAGATGGCGGTTAATTTGCATACATAGGCGCAAAGCGGCGGAGCGAAGACTGAAGGTGGCTCCGGCCGGAGCGAAGGCCTGGGTCCCGGGTGCCAGAGGAAAACCAGTGCCAGCAGCCAGGGGAAGGGAAGGCCTATTGCACGAATTTCTTCTTGCAATAGGCCTCTACTTGATATATAAGGTGCTATTACAGGTAGTAATTCATAAATGCTTTTTCAGATCCTGATTACTGTTATTTATTTCATATTGTATCATAAGCATTTTTTGTGTTTGTTCTCTAGCTTTCATATCGCCTACTTCAGGCAACAATTTTTCCCTGGAAGAACCTAAGCCTCCCCATTCCCCATCATATAGTATGAATGAAAATACCCTCACCCTTAGCTCCAGAAACAAGTCCTGATTAGGTTATATCAGAATTCATATCTGACTTCATTGACCTCAAGTGATTGGCTCAGAGAGGAGCATGTTACCTAATATTAGGTCACATGGTAATAAGAGATGTTTGGGGGTTTCTGGGGAGGAGAACAACCTCTCCCCTTTAATAAAAGCTATCAGATGAGATTTTTTTTTCCTTAGGTATCCTATCTAATAAAAGAGAAACATGGTAATTAGCGTACGACCACTACACTTCCCATTGGCTAATCAGGGCAATATGCAAATTAACTGCCAGCCAAGATGGCGGCCGGCAGCCAGGCAGCTTGAAACTAACATGAGGCTTGCTTGCTTCAGTGACGGAGGACGCCAACATTCCCCGCCTGCCGCTGCAGGCCTCTGAGCTGAAACTCTAAACAACTATGTTACAAATATAGAAGCTAAACAAAACCCCAGAAACCTGTTTTAGTCCCCCGGGTTTCAGCCAGCAGGATTGCAACATTGTTTCAAATATAGAAGATAAACAAAGGCCAGAAACCTGCTTTCAGCAGCGGAGGCCTAAGAGCTGGAGCCAAGCCTCAAGGTAAAGCTGGCCCAGAATAAAAAAGAAAAAAAGAAGCAGTTGGGAGCTTCAGTCACCCACCTGCCTGAAAACAGCCCTCAGCCCCTCAACCAGACTGGCCAGGCACCCCAGTGGGTACCCCCACCCTGAAGGGTGTGTGACCAGCTGCAAACAGCCATCATTCCCTCACCCAGGCGGCCAGGCACCCCAGTGGGGACCCCCACCCTGATTCAGGACACCCTTCAGGGCAAACCAGCTGGCACCCACCCATGCACCAGGCCTCTACCCTATATAGTAAAAGGGTAATATGCCTCCCAGCACTGGGATCAGCGGAGCTGCGAGGCCTTCCGGCACTGGGATCAGTGTGACAGGGTGCAGTGCCCAAACCCCCTGATCTCCCTGCAGCTCTGTGTGTGACAGGGGGAGGGGCCACAACCTCCCTATCTGCCCTGCTCTGTTAGTGACAGGGGAAGGCGCCCCAACCCCCTGATCAGCCCTGCTCTGCCTGATAGGGGGGAGCTCTCCAACCCCCTGATCGCCCTGCGGCTCTGTGTGTGACAGGGGGCAGCGCCCGAACCCCCTGATTGGCCTTGCTCTGTGCGTGACAGGGGGTGGCGCCGCAACCTCCCCATCGACCCTGCCTTGAGTGTGACAGAGGGTGGTGCCCCAAACCCCCAATCAGCCCTACCCTGAGCGTGACTGAGGGTGGCATCGCAACCTCCCAATCCGCCCTGCTCTGTGCATCACAGGGGGCGGCACCCCAACTCCCCAATCGGCCCTGCTCTGAGCCCGACCAGGGGCTGCACCTAGGGATTGGGCCTGCCCTCTGCCACCTGGGAGCAGGCCTAAGTCAGCAGGTCGTTATCTTCCAAGGGGTCCCAGACTGCGAGAGGGCACAGGCCGGGCTGAGGGACACCCCCCCTCCCCCCACCCCGAGTGCACAAATTTTTGTGCACCAAGCCTCTAGTCTTAAAATAAATCTCTGAAGTCTGGAACTTTTTGTTTCAATGGGAGAAGAGCTGGGAATGGCCTATAGAGTCTGAGGAAAGGGCCAATCAGAGGGTGGCAAGACAAAGAAAAAGAAACTGGGACTCCAACAATATTGCCAAAGTCATGAACCCAGCACCTTCCACTGGATATTTTGATTACATGGACTGGTATATTTCTTTGTTATTTCAGCTAACTTAAATGAGATAATATGTGGCTGACAACACTGTATTACATGAATTTTCTCCACCCTACCAAAAAAAAAAAAAAAAAGAAGCTATTATCCCTCAATCCTTTTTACTTTTTCCCATTTAAAAGTTTCTAAAACACTCAGAAACCAGGTATTCTTATCTGTGAGGTTTGTTTTGCTTATTAATTCATGACAGTGACTGTCCAGTCCTCTTTCTGTTGTCTTCAGATCAGAGCCTTTAGCATAATCTTTTGAAGCCCTTCAGTGTTAAGAAATCTTTATCTTTCGAAAATGAATTTGATTTTTAGAAAAAAATCAAGTCATATAACGCCAATTGCAGTAAACAAAGTGGGTAATCAAATATCCAATATTTGGTTGGACTTCATGTTTTGGTCCTAAAAGGGTGTAACATTAAAGTAATTAAGCTGATTTTTTTTTCATGTAATTCATAAACTAACTTCAATGTCATGTATTATTATTGAAATTCCTTTAAAATTCATTTTGGAGTTATATTACAATTTTATTCTATTCATGTTCCCTGGATTTTAAAGGAGGCCCTGATAATAGTTCTATATAATAGCAATAATATGAAACCTTTTTTTCTTCAGTAGATGGAACTGAAACAGTAAACAATTTAATTTAACAAAGATTTGTTGAGTGCTTATTATATACCAAACACTACTGCAGATCTTAATAAAAAGGAAAGACATACATTTATTTAGTCTTAACTCCCTATTTTATTGATGAGAAATTGAAGCTCACAGAGGTTAAGTGAATTTTGTAAAGATTCTTCATTCCCAGACCAGTGCTCTTGGTAAAGAACCAAAATGTATTAACATTCCACCCCAATATAATTAAATGAAAAATAAAAGCAATCTCTAGTCAGAACAGAGAGTGAATTGGCATCGAGAATTAACCATGCACATTCATGAGCATGACCCAGAATATGTAAAGTTGTAGTTCCCATTTAATTGCAGGGAATTAAATAGGAATACTAATATAGAACTTGAAAGATTGGGAAAGTGATATTATCTGAAAATGATGAAACACAATGGAAATAAAAAAATCTGCAAAAAGAAATATGTTCCCTTGAAAAATTGAGCAAATGAAAGGATTAGTGTTGATATTAGCCCAATATAGCACTAAAGAGAAAGTGTCTAATCAGGGTACAAAAGTTTCTTTTCTTAGATAAGAGTGTACTATAAAAAGTGAGAAAAGGCTTCTAAATAGCTCACGATGCTTTGTCCTTGTTTATGATTCTGCATTCAGTATGCAATTCAGATATTCATTTGGTTTCTTGAATATATTTCTACTATAAAACTCTCTTAGGGTAGTCTTTGAGTCAATTGTAACTTCTCTCATTGAACCACCTCTCAGAGCCTGCCAGAGATCTGGTGATCTGGTGCCTTGGGCTCATGAGACTGGTCTCCTAAGCAGAAGTCTTGTTGTAGACTGAAAAATGGCATTCTGCCCTAGCTTACTCAAAGCTGTGGACTTGATATTCATGTTCAGTTGAAGAGGAGAACTCATGTCCAGACCCAGAAACTAAAGTGAGTACTCCAAAAGAGATCATCTGTTACGTTTTCCCCAGTCATTGTGGATAAAATTGCCATAAACCAAAAGTATGATCTTAGTGTATTAGTGATAGCACAGATAGTTTCCTTGGCTTTGGACATTTTGCAAGAAAGATAGAAATGAGTACTTCAGTAAATAGGAGAAAAAGGATGCCTGTCCTGTGTATGGATGATGAAAATGTCCAGGGTTAATTTTATTAACAAATACACACAGATAATACATCGGTGGGGGAGGAGGAGCAGGTGACAGGTGTTTGATGGTCAGATGGTTGTGTCTACCCCCTAACGTTCCCTTTTTTTCTTCCTCCTAGTATGGTCAGAAAACTAAAAAAGTCTCATAGACTATTGAATTAAATGATCCAGACTCTTAATGCATATCCCACAGGAAAAGGGGACAAGACTGAACATATGCAAGATTGATATTCAGCAGTTTTACACAAATGTGGGTGTAATGAGACAAGGAGGTAATTAGCTATTTTCACACCACCCCAGGGCATCTGTATATTGTGAAAAGTTTCCTAAAGTGATTCTGATGTGCTCCTGTACCTGGGAGAGAATTTTAGAAGATAGGGCTCTGACTTTGTAGGAGAACAGCAAACTGTGCTTGGCAGATAGTGTGGTACCTATCATGTAGTAGTCTATTTTAAGTCAGGCAAGTTGGTTTTAAAATATGGACCAACACTTAACTGGATCTGTGAATTTGGGGTAACTTAATCACAGTGAGTCCCAGTTTCCTCATCTATCAAATGGTTGCAATGATACATACCACAGGATTTTGTAACTAGTTAACTGAGAACTTATGTACTAGTATGAGAACTAAAATTATACTACTTTATAATTTTTCCCTCTTTAAGGAAAATGGTTATAGGATTCTTAAAAACAGAGTAAATCCAATCTCAGTTGTCTTTAAAACATAATCTGAGAAATCAAAGTAATACAGTTTTTATTTATCTTAAATGTAACTTCTAGTTTCTCTGCCACCATAAAGATTTTCAATGTCAATTTCTGTCTTATAAAAGTGTGTCAAGTAAAGAAAGAGTAGTAACAGCCGATTTCATATTATGAGGATATGCCAGGGTGCCAAATGAGACTAGTACATAACTATCATTTTGCAGGATGCACCCATCAGGGTTCAAATAGAAAAACCCAAACCACTGTACATGGTTTAAGCACAGAGAATTTAATACATATAATTGGTAACATAGAGTATTATTATTATTATTTGTTTTGAATGGTCAAAGAGAGGACTGTGAAGTCATGAGAGATTAGTAATAGCATGAAGCCAATAATATCAGCCTTAAGGCAAAAAGTCCAAAGACAAAAGGTGTTTTTACTGGAGCCCAGAATTGGGGGCCACCCAGCAGTGGCAGGAACTATGGTGAGTTCCCCGGTAGGATCTGGGAACCACAGAGAGAGCGATGTCTGGTAGGAGATGGAACCAGAGAAGAGATGGAACCAGAGGTCGGAGTCATAATACTCTTGCTTTTTCCTTTTCCCCACCTTTAAGTCTACAGCCAGTGCTCTGATTGGCCAAATGTGTTCACAAACCAAAGGTCATTGAAAAGTGGAAAATGTTTCCTGCCATACACAAGAAGGAAGCAGAAGACATAGCTCAGATAACAAACAGGTAAAAAAATTGAAGATCACTTTTGAACACGGACACAAAAATCCTCAACATAATAAATTTCATTAACCTAGCAGCATATTTTAAAACATCATAATTAAGTAATTTGATTAAGAAGTACTACAATTATTCAACATCATAAAACTAATTCAATAAAAAAAATTAAGAGAGTAAAAGTGAAAAACCATAAGGGCAGAACAATCAGTTGATAAAATTTCTAAAAAACTAAAAATAGCAAGAAATGTTCTTAATCTGATAAAGAGCTAAAACACCTACAGCTAAACACCTATAATAGGCATAATAAATAATGAACAGTGTAATTTTCAAAGAATTCCCATTAAATCAGAATTATAATGGAGATTCTAATCACTTTTTAGAAAATAAAGAACAAATATGATTAGAAAAGGAAGAAAAAAGTGTTGTTATTTACAGATATCTTAATTATTTTTACTAAAAAAACTTAGAGATTCTAGAGGTAAATTAGACTTAGTAAAAAAAAATAGCACATTTGCAGAACACAAGATAAATATCAAAATGTACTAGCATTAACTAATTAACAGAATTGTAATAAAATATATTCATAATAGTCTTGAAAACTGAGAAATACCTAGGGATAAGTTAACAATAATGCTTATATACAAGAAAATATGCCAAAGGAAAAAACAACCAACAGATGCCAACAATAAGCTGACCCAGATTCTGAAACTACCAAAGACTTTACTGCTGTAACTATAATGACAATCATTAAGTTAGAAAAGACAAAACAACATTTAGATGAATAAAAATATAAAAAATCTTAGCAGAGAGAAAAAAATTTTAAAAGATACTAAAAAAATACAATATCTAAAGTATGAAAAATGATATAATGGCCATAATAGAAAAGTGAAGAGGACAGAGAAAGTGTCAATCAACTTGAAACAGGTCAACAGGGAAATTATACAATCTGAAGAAGACAGGAAAAAATGAAGACAATAATGAACAATCTCAGGGAGCTATGAGTGAATTGCAAAAAGTTTAATTTGCAAGAAAATAGAGTAATAGTAGTGAAGGAGAAACTGTAGCAAAGAAATATAATAGTTTGGTAATTTTTAAAAAGTTAAATATTAAGCTACCATATGACTCTCACCATTGGTCAGGACAGAATTAAGGCATACACATGAATTTTCACAGCAGCTCAGTTTATGATAGCTCCAAACTGGAAACAACTTAAATAACCATTAACAGGTGAGTGGATAGATAAGTATAGTATGTACATACATTGGAATACTGCTCATTGATAAAAATGGAATAAAAACTACTGAAACACACAACATAAATGAATCTTAAATCAATTTTCTGAGAAAAAGAAGCCAGGTCCAAGGAAATACATACAGTATGATTTAATTTATATAAAATAAAAAATAATTCATAGTGACAAAAAGCAAATCAGTAGTTGTATTGGCCTAGGGGCAAAAGAAAAAGGGACATGGGCAATCTTTTGCTGTGATAAAGTATTTTATATTTTTATTGCATTGTTGGATTCATGGGTGTGTAAAACTCAATAAATTGTACACTTTAAATGGATACAGCTTATTGTACATAAACATAGACAAAAATTGGTAAGAAAAGGTGAAATGAATGAATGAGATACGTACATATCAATGTATTATTTGAATACTTAATATGGTACTTAATATTAAATTTAAAAAACAACTTAAAGAATTCACTGCCTAGCTACCATGTGATACTACTTATACATAGTTGAAAAATATTCAAATACCACTAACATAATATTTTATACAGACATATAGATATAATGTACACAAATAGATGTTATATAGTATATATAACTATAACATATGTGTCATATGATTTATGGATAAATATTCATTCAATAAATATTTGAGCATCTACTCTTATAGAGTTACCAGAGATAACTACCAATCATCTCAGTCTCTGCTATCTGCTCTGGAGAGGTGAGGAAAAAAAGAGAGGGATGGGACTGGGAAAAGTGATATGAGGGACTTGAACATCATAATAATAATTCTTTTTTCCAGCTTTATAATAATTCTTAATCTAAAGCACTTTAATAAGGATAAATATTTGTGCAGTTTGAGTGGTGAACAGAGGGTGCTTGTTATATTTGGTCCTTGGCAATGTTCTATATTTGTTTTTCACATTAATCAAATGTGATGGAAATGCATTAAATCTAAGGACCTGAGAAATTAAATTATGGATCTAGATTTAGCACTGATTGATGGATAAATAAAACTAAATATACACCTCCATTAGAGCTTCATTATTTTCTTGACTTTTATAGAGATAGAGAAGAAAAGGCCCCATAATCTTAAAAAATATTAGGGAAAATGTGTCTGATTATTTGAGAAGGGTGTAAATGTTTGGGGCAAATCCAGTAGATCAGATATTAAAGTGTTAACAGGATATTTTTGTGTATTGAAATTTAGGAAATTCTTCTTGCCTCTTTTATTAATTTTCTTACATGTATTTTCTAATTTTCTTAATGATATGAATTTATTTATAAAAATATTCTTAAATACTAATAATATTAATTTAAGAATATTGTGATTACTACATGAAGTCATTATATTCATATATTGTGTATAAACAATCATGCCTATCTACTTACATATAGATAGGCCCATAGGGATTGAGCCTAAACCAGCATTCAGACATCCCTCTCGCAATCTGGGACCACTGACTCCTAACTGCTCACCTGCCTGCCTACCTGATCTTACCCCCAACTGCCCTCCTGCCAGCCTGGTTACTCCCAACTGCCCTCCCCTCCAGGCCTAATCTCACCCCCAACTGCCGTCCCCCTGCCCTCTCCTGCCAATCTGATTGCCCCTAACCCCCTGCTGGCCCGATCTCATTCCCAGCTGCCCTCCCCTGCCAGGCTGATAGCCCCTAACTGCCTCTGCCTCGTCCCCCACCACCATGGCTTTGTGGGAAGGAAGTTGGACGTCCATAAGATGGTTGGTCAACCCGGTCTACTTAGCATATTACCCTTTTATTAGTGTGTGTGTGTGTGTGTGTGTATCCTATCTAATAAAAGAGAGACATGGTAATTAGCTGTACGTCCGCTACCCTTCCCATTGACTAATCAGCAAGATATGCAAATTAACTGCCAGCCAAGATGGCGGCCAGCAGCCAGGCAGCTTGAAGCTAACATGAGGCTTGCTTGCTTCAGTGACGGAGGAAACCAATGTTCCCCCCCTGCCTTGCCAGCCTCTGAGCTTGCAGTTTGAAACATTGTTACAAATATATAAGCTAAACAAAACCCCAGAAACCTGCTCTCAGCCAGCCGGGATCTCAGAGCTGGAGTTGAAACAGTGTTTCGATTATAGAACCCAAACAAACCACACACCTGCTTTCAGCAGCAGAGGCCTCAGAGCTGGAGCCAGAGCTAAAGCTGGCCCAGAATAAAAAAAGAAAAAAAAAGAAAAAAAGGAGCAGTTGGGAGCTTCAGTCACCCGTCAGCCTAAAAACAGCCCTCAGCCCCTCAATCAGACAACCATACTGGCCAGGCAGCCCAATGGGGACCCCCACCCTGAAGGGTGTGTGACCAGCAGCAAACAGCCATCATCCCCTCACCCAGGCTGGCCAGGCACCCCAGTGGGGACTCCCACCCTGAAGGGAGTGTGACCAGCTGCAAACAGCCATCATCCCCTCACCCAGGCTGGCCAGGCACCCCAGTGGGGACCCCTACCCTGATCCAGGACACCCTTCAGGGCAAACCAGCCGGCCCCCACCCATGCACCAGGCCTCTATCCTATATAGTAAAAGGGTAATATGCCTCCCAGCACCGGAATCAGTGGAGCTGAGAGGCCTCCTGGCACTGGCACCGGGATCAGCGTGACAGGGGGCAGTGCCCAAACCCCCTGATCGCCCTGCAGCTCTGTGTGTGACAGGGGGAGGGGCCACAACCTCCCTATCTGCCCTGCTCTGTTCGTGACAGGGGAAGGCACCCCAACCCCCTGATAAGCCCTGCTCTGTGCCTGATAGGTGGGAGCTCCCCAACTCCCTGATCGCCCTGCGTCTCTGTGTGTGACAGGGTGCGGCACCCTAACCCCCTGATCGGCCCTGCTCTGTGGGTGATAGAGGGCGGCGCCCCAACCCCCTCACCCCCCCACAGGCCCTGCTCTGTGTTTGTTTGGGTAGAGCCATAACCTCCCCATCGGCCCTGCTCTGTGGGTGATAGAGGGCGGCGCCCCAACCCCCTGATGGGCCCTGCTCTGTGCGTGACAGGGGGTGGTGTCACAACCTCCCCATCGACCCTGCCTTGAGTGTGATAGGGGGCGGTGCCCCAATTCCCCAATTGGCCCTACCCTGAGTGTGACTGAGGGTGGCATTGCAACCTCCCAATCTGCCCTGCTCTGTGCATGACAGGGGGCGGCGCCCCAACTCCCCAATCGGCCCTGCTCTGAGCCCGACCAGGGGCTGCACCTAGGGATTGGGCCTGCCCTCTGCCAGCCGGGAGCAAGCCTAAGCCAGCAGGTCGTTATTGCCGGGCCGAGGGAACCCCCTCACCCCCGAGTGCACAAATTTTTGTGTACCAGGCCTCTAGTGTATATATATATGCTTATTTTTGCATCTATGTTCCTCAGATACTTAGTTACTTAAAAAACTAGCTAGAGATTCTTTTGTTGTCAAGTCTTTGCTATTTACTTATTTCCAAATGGGCATCACTGTACACAAGTATTTTTGTATGGTTTTGTACATATTGCTGACATTAGATAGCCACTAGGTCAAAAGATATGACATTTTGTATTTATATCTATCTCTCTATCTATCTATCTATCTATCTATCTACCTATCTATCCATCCATCAACCTATGGATCTGCCTATACATTTTCTTAATCATGTTACAAAATCATCTCTCATGAGTAGTATATGAAAGTGCCTGTCTCATGAGACCTTGGATATTTCAGCTTGTTTTAAATACTTTTTTTTAATTTTGTAAGAGAAAAAGTACCTTGCCCTAACCGGTTTGCCTCTGTGGATAGAGCATCGGCCTGCAGACCAAGGGTCCCAGGTTCGATTCCGGTCAAGGGCATGTACCTTGGTTGTGGGCACATCCCCAGTGGGGAGTGTGCAGGAGGCAGCTGATTGATGTTTCTCTCTCATTGATGTTTCTAACTCTCTATCCCTCTCCCTTCCTCTCTGTAAAAAATCAATAAAAAAAAATATATTTAAAAAAAAGAGAGAAAAAGTACCATTTTTTTATGATTGGGTTTAACGTTGTACCATAGTCATGTAAAAGCCCAAGCCAATTATACCTCCCAGATTTTCCTTTCAGAGCCAAACACTCTGCATGCTCCTAATTCACTGTGTGCATCTGCGATCAGCTTATATTGGTCATCAAGGGGAGCTTCAAGGCCACTGGAGTTCAGCCTTTGAAGTACATATTAATGGGGGGAGAGATACTCCCACTCCAGGTCCTTGGTGCCTGGGATTGCCTGAAGGCCTACCTCACACCTTGAAATATTCAGGGCAGCTTAGAAACAGGTGGTCAGTACCCTCTCTTAATTCCTCTCACTGTTTCCTAAGGCATTGTTCAGTGTTAGGCATGGGGTCCTCCAAACCATGGACTACAGTTTAACTAATTGACCCTAGCAATGGCTAATGCCATAGTGCCTTTATAGTTCAATTCCTCTTCTCCCTGGGTAAGAAATACTATATTCTCTTTCTTCATGGTCTGCCTTTCTTATTTCCAGTCTCTTTCACACAAGGCCATATAGATACACATCTTGCTAAATACAGTTCATTTAGAATGAGGAATGTAATCTTAGAATTGTGAAAATGTACGGATCAGTATGCCTATGGAATTGCATTTTCAACATTTAGTACTTGTTGATATGTAATTAACATAGAAGTAAGGATTTATTAGATCATTCCTCCTATCTTCTTTGAATTAAAAAACATATTCTAAGAATGGGTTTTAACTAATACAAGACAGTGGTTCTTAATGGTTCTTATTGCTTCTAGATAACAGTTTAGACATTTGGAGGAACAGTTTTGGATTGTCAGAATGATAGGGGGACAAGACTGACATTTATTGAGGCAGGTACCAAGGTTTCTAGATGGACAACAATGAACAGAACCCTCCCAAGTAAGTAATAATCTACTTGCCATTAAAGAGGCCCAGATCCTCACTCACCTTAATGTATAGACACATTATTATTTGCATGTTCAAATGCATACAGAATTTTCCAAAAATGAAATTTATTGGGTAGAGGGAAGATTAGACTTTGTTTTATTCAGAATATTAGTAAGTTGCTTACTATTTCTGAAAACCCCAATACATGTTAATATCAAAAGAACCCACCTGCAGCATTATCATTGACATAGACCCATGTTCAGACATAAGAATCTATCATTTGCCCTTGCTGGTTTGGCTCAGTGGATAGAGCGTTAGCCTGTGGACTGAAGGGTCCTGGGTTCGATTCCAGTCAAGGTCACATTCCTGGGTTGTGGGCTTGGTCCCCAGTGGGGGGCATCCAGGATGCAGCTGATCAATGATTCTCTCTCATCATTGACGTTTCTATCTCTCTCACACTCTCTCTTCCTCTCTGAAATCAATAAAAAAATTTTTTTAAAAGAATCTATCATTTATCTTGTTTCTTCTATTCTAGTAATGTCTTAGCAAGTACATATTGAAATATGTATGTAATTATTGTTATAATATTTATTTCTTCATTATATTGCTGTTAGAGTTTTGCATTTTTTTTTAATTATGTATGTGGCCTGGCTAGTGTGGCTCAGTGGTTGAGAGCCGACCTATGAACCAGGAGGTCACAGTACATGCTCGGGTTTGGGGCTTGATCCCTAGTGTGTGGCGTGCAGGAGGTAGTGGACCAATGATTCTCTCTCATAATTGATGTTTCTATCTCTCCTTTCCTCTCTGAAATCAATAAAAATATGTTTTTATAAAGTACACAATCACATTATTTTTTGACCCAGGAATTAAAAACTTCTCCCTTTTTACGTATTATTACTCTTAATGAAAATTTTGTATAGACAAACATTTGAAAATAAATATATTAAATGGTTACTGAATGTTTGTTGAGTAGTGAAAAAAATTTTACTCCTTTTTATTGTTTCAATAGTAAAAATATAAAAATGATCTTTTAAATAAGTGAATAGAAAAAGAACCAGAAATGATACATAGCAAACCATGAACAATGGTTACCTTTGTGGAGGGAAATAAGATGGGGGAGAGAAGTATATATATATGATAATTTTGTTCTCTATATACTTGTGTATTATTTAAATTTTTGTACAGAACATTTATTCATGCATTATTTATGTACTTAAAATGAATTAATTAAATTTTAAAATGAATTATTTACTTTGTATTTAGAGAGACTCTGTCTTCCTTGATTATAGAATGCTTTGTCAATTTCATGCCAAACAGAGCTCCTGTATCTGCTCAGTTTCAGCAATTTGTTAAAGATAGGCTGGAAAGCTTATGCAACTTGTCCAACGTAACAAATGTTGTTGGAGGCAAAGTTTGGGTAAAACTCAGCTCTGTCTCACCTGGGTTTGCAACATTTCTATATGGATTTTAATGTTTTCTTTCTGAGTTAGCATGCATTTATATTTTAAAAATATTTTATTTCTTTCTATCATGAACTCCACAAATATTCTTCTTCAGATATGAGTTTGGGAATGGAGAGACACATCAATTTCCTAACATCTTTGTTGAGAGCATACCTGTTTAAACTGATTTTTGTTTTCTTATTTTCAGAGGGAGATTGTCTAGAGCAGTGGTCGCCAAACTGCGGCTCGCGAGCCACATGCAGCTCTTTGGCCCCTTGAGTGTGGCTCTTCCACAAAATACCACATGCAGGCGCGCACGTACAGTGCTACTGAAACTTTGTGGCCCATGCGCAGAAGTCAGTATTTTGTGGAAGAGCCACACTCAAGGGGCCAAAGAGCCGCATGTGGCTCGCGAGCCGCAGTTTGCCGACCACTGGAGAGCAGTGATTCTCAACCTTGGCTGCACATTAGAATCACCTGGGAATCTTTTTAACATCCTGATTTTTGGGCCTCCAGAAATTCTGTTTCTTTGTTACTAATGTTGTGGCCCGACCCCATAACAAAGAAACAGAATTTCCGGAGGATGAGGCCCAGAAATCAGGATGTTAAAAAGATTCCCAGGTGATTCTAATGTGCAGCCAAGGTTGAGAACCACTGGTCTAGAGACACATGTTGGATTATTCTCTGAACATTTATTATAATTTATCTCCTTTGAAATTCAACAGGTACGTGTTTCTGTGTGAAGCAAAATAAATAGGGAGTGGAGGCTCATCAAAATGGTAGCCGAAGAGGTGAACATGTCCTGTGCCTTCTCACAGAACAAATAGAAGAAACAACTAAATCAAATAACATCCACCCGGAATTGGCAAATTAAACACAGCTGGTGAGACAATCACGGATGGAAAGGACAGAGGATGCCTGGAGAACGGTAGGATCAGGGATCTGGACCCGTGGCCACCAGGACAAGAGGGTCAGAAGGAAGCTGCATGGCAACAAGTCCACGTCTCCTTGGAGGACACACGTAACACTCAGCTGTAGAAGGGAGGTCCACAGGGCTGCTGGCAGCCAGAGAATTTAGATCTAATTCCACAATCGTGAGAGGCTGCACCCAGAAAGGAAGACTGAAGAACTGCCGGAGCCCCACAGTGCAGGGGGCTGTGGAGGTGGGGGAGAAACTAGCATTACATTAGAAAGTTCATACACCATAACCAAGTGGGATTTATTCTGGGATGCAAGGCTGGTACAATATCCACAAATCAATAAACATGATACATCACATAAAGAAATTGAGAGACAAAAATCACATAATCATATCAATTGAAGCAGAAAAAAATTTGACAAAATCCAATATACTTTCCTGATAAAAACTCTCAGCAAAGTGGGAATAGAGAGATCATACCTCAACATAATAAAAGCCTTATGTGACAAACCTACTGCCAACATCACACACAATGGGCAAAAATTAAAACCATTTTCCCTAAGAACAGGAACAAGATAGGGTAGCCCCCTCTCACCACTCCTGTTCGACATAGTACTGGAAGTGCTAGCCATTGTGATCATACAAGAAGAAATAAAAGGCATCCAAATTGGAAAAGAAAAGGTAAAACTGTCGTTATTCACAGATGACATGATATTGTACACAGAAAACCCTAAAGACTCCATCAAAACATTACTAGACTTAATAAATGAATTTGGCAATGTAACAGGATACAAAATTAACACCCAGAAATCTATGGCTTTTTTATACACCAATAATGAACTCACAGAAAGAGAAACTAAAAAAAAAATCCCATTTAAAACGATAAATGGGACTGTTTGGATACCTAGGCATAAACTTAACTAAGAAGGTAAAATACCTGTATGCAGAAAACTACAGGACATTGAAAAAAAGAGATAGAGAAAGACATAAACTAATGGAAGAATATACCATGTTCATGGATTGGTAGAATCAACATCATTAAAATGTCCATACTACCCAAAGCAATTTATAGATTCAATGCAATCCCCATTAAAATAGCAACAGCATATTTTACAGACATACAACAAACTCTCCAAAAATTCATATGGAAGAAAAACATACCCCGAATAGCCACAGTAATCCTGAGAAAAAAGTACAAAATTGGAGGGTTCACAATACCAGATATCAAAGTATATTATAAATCCACTGTTCTCAAAGCTGCCTGATACTGGCACAAGAACTGGCACAAGAATAGACCAATGGAACAGAACAGAGAACCCAGAAATCAACCCAAGCCATTATGTTCAATTAATATTTGACAAAGGAGGCAAGAGCATACAATGGAGTTAAACCAGTCTCTTCAAAAAAAGTGGTGCTGATACATGCAAAAAAATGAAACCAGGCCACCAACTTATACCAAAAATAAACTCAAAATGGATAAAGGACTTAAACGTAAGACGGGAAACCATAAAAATATTAGAGGAATCCACAGGCAGCAAAATCTCAGACATATGCCGAAGCAATATCTTCACTGATACAGCTCCTTGGGCAATGGAAACTAAGGAGAAAATAAACAGATGGGACTACATCAAAATAAAAAGCTTCTGCACAGCAAAGAAACTATCAACAAAACAAGAAAGCCCACTGCATGGGAGAACATGTTTGCCAATGTTACCTCTGATAAGGGTTTAATCTCCAAAATTTACAGAGAACTCATACAACTTAACAAAAGGAAGATAAACAATCCAACCAAAATATGGGCAAAGGACCTAAATAGACACTTTTCAAAAGAGGACAAGTCCAAGAGACATATAAAAACATGCTCAAAGTCACTAATCATCTGGGAGATCCAAATCAAAATGACAATGAGGTACCATCTCACACCTCCTGTTAGAATGGCTATCATCAACAAATCAACAAAGGACAAGTGCTGGCAAGGATGTGGAGATAAAGGAACCCTAGTGTACTGCTGTTGGGAATGCAGACTGGTGCAGCCACTGTGGAAAACAGTATGGAGTTTCCTCAAAAAAATTAAAAATGGAACTCCTGTTTGACCCAGAAGTCCCACTTCTAGAAATATATCCCAAGGAATTAGAAACACCCATCAGAAAGAATATATGCAACCTAATGTTCATAGCAGCACAATTTACAATAGCTAAGATTTGGAAACAGCCTAAGTGCCCATCAGCAGATGAGTGGATTAAAAACTGTGGTACATCTACACAATGGAATACTACACTGCTGTAAAAAAGAAAGAACGCTTACCATTTGCAACAGCATGGATGGAACTGGAAAGCATTATGCAAAGCGAAATAAGCCAGTCGGAGAAAGATAAATTTCACATGATCTCACTCATTTGTGGAATATAATGAACAACATAAAGTGATAAACAAAAATAGATCCAGAGACAGAAAAGCATCAAACAGACCGTCAAACCACAGAGGGAAGGCGGGGGTGGGGGTGGGGGTGGGGGGTTGTGGTAAGAGATTAACCAAAGGACTTATATGCATGCATATAAGCATAACCAATGGACATGGACACTGGGGCAGTGGGGGTTGGGAGTGGCTGGGGAGGGGTTGATGGGGTGAAAAGGAGACATATAAAGAATAAAATAATAATAATAATAAAATAAATAGGAAGTTTATTATTAGTGGTTTGTCTCCCTTCAAGTCCAAAAAGAACCTTATGGGAATCACTGGCCCTCAGGAGCAAAGAGCATTCTTTTATAAAGCAGTCTGTTTCTTGCACAAGCCCCCCACACCCCCAAAGTCATCTATTCTTTCATGTTTCAAAAATTACCCAGGAACCTTGCTTTATCTCTGTATGTCTTATTTGCAGTGTGGAACCAAAGATACATCTTACTTCGATGTTTTTTTCCTTAAGGAATATCCACTGCCCTTTGGTTTAGAAGTTTGGGCCAAATCATAAACAGAAAGACCTGAAGAGTAGCAGAGATTTCTACTTTTGTCCCTTAGAAAAAGAAAAATCAACTTTGCACTTCGTTAACTTCCATCCCAGACATTGAAATTTTTGTATCTCCATTTTTTATGATACCTGTTGCTCTTTTGTCTATAAATACAATTTGAGGTTCAGCTCTTGCCTGGGTGAAATTATTAATATATAATACCTATATATATAAATATACAGTATATACTCATACCTGCCCGTAAGAAGTTCCCGGTGTGTCACAATGGATTTCCCTTGAAAACATTCCTCATCCTACCCCTTTGTGAAACCAGTACCCTAGCACCATCCCACCTGTGCCTCCCTGAAGCAACCCACCCACATGTTTGACAGGTGAAGGGCTCTTCTGCCAGTTTCCTGTGGCTACATCTCTCCTTCCTCTCTTTGTTCCTTTTCTTTCTTCCTCATTCCTCTTCCTGCAGCTATCACTTTGAAGTCATCCCCACCCCCACCCCTTTCCTTCTTGTCCTTTGTCCTTTCAGGGCTGTTTCATTATCTGGTACTGGTGGATTCTCTACCTGCTCTGTTTAAACTTGTGTCTGGTCTGGGACATGTCAGTGTGCCTCCACCTCCTTATCTCCTTATTATTATTTCTCGCTCCAGGGCAAATGCTTCGCCTCTTTGCAAAGGTTGTGT
Organism: Myotis nattereri; assembly: GCF_964212035.1. NCBI lineage: Eukaryota > Metazoa > Chordata > Mammalia > Chiroptera > Vespertilionidae > Myotis > Myotis nattereri. The sequence goes on from NC_138082.1 coordinate 24,178,850, forward strand.
CATCTCTTCTAACAATGGCTACTTTTGTGTCCAGAGTCCCAGCACCTGAAACATCAGAGCCAGCTGCATTCCACACTAATTTTGCCTGCGTGGATTAATGTATTAAAAGGATCCCGCAGCAGTGCCCTGCGACCCTCGCAGTCAGGGTTCTGTTCTAAAGCATGAAGTTCAATAGTATCAGAATAGTCCTGCTTAGGAAGAGAACACCAAAGGAATCCATAACCTGTCTTCCTGGAGCTCTACAATCCCAATCACCTCTGTACCCTCAGGGAGGACCACATAGCTACTACCCCTTACATGCATACACAGAGCAGAGATAATTAGAGTTTCCACTCTGTAATTTTGGTGTAGGTTGGAGTCAGCTCATACCAGAGCCAATTGGTAAAATTTCAGGAATTTTATGACTCAGTTGACATCAGGTTGTTAGTTTGAAATTAGTCATTGGTAGGGAGGTGGTATTTACATCACCCAAAGCAGCAAATACCACAAATCAGGGCCCCCAACTTCCTGAAGATCTAGCTGTTTAACATGTTCCAGCATGCCACGTGCAGGGCTCTGAAAAAAAATACTGATTTAAAAAAAAAATGCATTAAATGTGACAAATCATTATATGAAAATTCTTTGAATCTTATGTCCAAAGCCCTTGAAGGTCTTTGAAAGGCCCTTTATTTCGAAAGGTTTTTTTCTTGGTTTCTCTTTCTTCCTAATCTGGTCCTGTTTGCTTCTGACACTTGAGCAACAACAAGCGTCCACCAAAAACGAAATTACTAGTAAAAAATGTGAGATGTATTTTTTGTTTCCAAAGCATTTTTCTGGTTTTGTTTTTTTATCCCAGATTTTCCATGACAGCCAGATGCTAAGGTTGACCGGGCTACCACATGGTGAGATAACTCCATCGTCTGTAAGTTGTTTATTGCTCTGATTCTGCAGCTTCTGCCCCATCGCGTCTCCTTTCAGCCCTTCCAACACCTAGTGGACAGTGAACACTACCTTTTCCTGGCCATTCCCCAGAAGCCTCTTTATTACAATGTCATCACTCATGGGAATCATGTTGTGAGGCATAGGGTGAGTGAGAAATTATTCAAGACGCTGTGACAGCAAGAGATAATGTCCCCAGAGAATCTTAATCAGTGGCACAACCGGGACTAGAACCGAAGTCTCCCAAATAGTATTCTCACTAGCAGACAGGCTTGCTTATTTTCATGTTGAAGTGCTTGCAATTCATTCTGCTTTACTTCCTAGAATATAGGCCAAGAGACTATTAGAACTCTATCTAAAAAGTTCAAACAAACAAAAAAGGGGAACAAATATTTATTTGCTCACATCTGCAATTTAGGTTATCAAGTAACACACACACACACACACACACACCCCTAGATGGAAATAAAGTGTCTTACTCTAGGTTCAGAGAGCAGATTTTTTTGAAGTGACTTCAAAATAATGCTAAAACATAAATTGTAGATGTGGAAGCCAGCACTGTTTTAACAAGCCCTCCAGATGATGCAAGCTAAGGCTACAGGTCATTGAGTTTTAACTTTTAATTTCCCTAAGTCTCAGTTTCATCATCTGTAATATGTGCACAGCACCTACCTGGCAAAACTTTCATGAGGATTAAACTTGACCAAAATTGTTATTGCTATTATTAATATTAATAATAAAATAAGAGTGCATGCAAATGTTTATATGTATATATTATATTATTAATTTATTTGATATTATATTTATACTTATATATTACTAGAGGCCTGGTGCACAAATTCATGCATGGGTGGGGTCCCTTGACCTGGCCAGCAATCAGGGCTGATCGGGGCTGGCTGGCCAGGGAGGGATCATGGGAGGTCTCCAGGGCATGTCCTGCCCTCTCGCTCAGTCCCGATCAGCTGGACCCCAGCAGCAAGCTAACCTACCAGTCAAAGCATCTGCCCCCTGGTGGTCAGTGGACGTCATAGTGACTGGTCAAGTGATAGACCAATGGTCGCCCAATCGGTCGGACACTTAGCATATTACACTTTTATTATATAGGATGTATAAACTATGCAAAATATGTATTATAAAATATATACTAGGAACTATGTATTATATATAGTAGTATAAAATGAAATATTCTTTTGCATAAAATAGGTAGGTAAGGGAATCAATATTGGATGACAACATAAAATAATGAAATTCTCAATAAAATAAGGCAATAAAGTGATTCGTCTAGTGCCTAATCTTTTGGCTACTGCTTTATAAATATCACCTACTGTTATTACTAAATTAATTTATCAAATTTACATTTTAATAGAGTGAGGTAAAGTAGAATCCTATATCTCAGTTTCAGAAACCTATTGCACAGAACAGACAGAGCTTGATTTAAGTACTATTCTGCTCAGAGGCAGGATAATGAGCACAAATATTTTACGAATACCTTTCCCCAAGTAGAAATAATCACATTTCCATTCAATCTTAGGATCCTTTGAATCTATGAATTACTTTCCAATTATCTGTTAGATCCCAATAGAATACTATAAAATAGATGAAAATCTTTTTGCTATGATTAACTTTCCTTTCATCTTAAAATCTAATAAAGAAACTTCTTTCATTCTAAATTCTGACTAAATTTATTTTGAGCATTATAGTCCTGGATAAAAATAAATGTGAGAATGAAGGCTCCAGAATGGCTATGAGATCTACATTAGGTTTCAGTTAACCACCTGGAAACTTCTCTTTTGGAAAGGCCACATCCCTCAGGTGCCAGTTACTCATGAGGGCTTCCCTCTCTTTTTTCCTCAGGAAGAAATAGAATTTTTACTTGCTCAATGATTTGTAGAGTCCTAAAAAATTGCAATGAAAGAAGAGAATTCAGTCAAGTGACCTCAGCTCAAGCAGCAATGCATTTGAATTTTTTTCTATTTCTTCCATCTTAGAACAACTGTGTTTATTTGAAGCACAAAATATCTATGTCACAGGGACAGTTGGCGCAGAGCGCAAAACAGTGGTTCTCAGTCAAGTGCAATTCAGGATCAGGAAGTTGAGGACTTAGTGATCTGCATCCCTCCATCCCCTGTTCCTCAACCTGCCACCCTCTCTCCACCAGAGGTTCTAATTTATGTCTGTGCTGGGGTCCAACCCCAGCGGGTCCAGGGGTCCCCAAAGGTGTGGACGGAGTCGGCGAAGAAGGAATGACACGGAGACAGCGTTCAGTTGATCAGCAGCCTAGCCAGGATCTCCAGCCAAGTTCTGGTCTCGATCTCCAGAGAGGTTCTGCTGTTTATTGTTTTGTTACATCTGTATTTATACCAGATTTTAATCCTGTCAATTTCTATTACAAAGGTTAGGGCGTTTCTTATCTCCATTCCAGGGAGTAAAGATTATGTAGCTTAAGCATGATTGTTTGTAGTTGAAGTGATTAACTACCCGCCTGGCACTTAGTTAAGGAGTTTCATCCCCTCCCTAACTTCAGGGAAAAATTCCTACCTGGGGAAACAACCTTTCTAGGAGAGGCATCCCCTCCCTGACTTCAGGGAAAAGTTCCTACCTGGGGAAACAACCTTTCTCGGAGAGGTGACCTTGGTTAAAACACACAGCGCTAAGGGGAGCAAACATATTAAGAACAGTATGCTATATACGCCAGGTCCCTTGAAACATATGCTGTGCAGATGTTTCTTGCCTGCAGCGACTGTGTCAAGCAGCAAGGATGGACCGGCTTCCGGCAAATTCCCCCTTTTTTATTTTTTAAATGATCACGCATGCAAATCAGTGGCCACCTCTCAGATTGGGCCATTTAAGTCTTGGAAGAAGAGTGGCAAGCAATGATAGTGAGCATAGCTATAAACATAGTGGATGGAGCGCAGAAGGAGCCCCATTCCTGTAGAAGGTTGCCAGCCTCTTTAGTCAAGGGATTTCAGCTGTCCTCAAGTTGTTGGTTTGATTGTCTTTGTTGGTCTGGCTAGCGGGCGGCGTCACTGGTGACAGGCTTCCCGAAGCGTCAGCAAGTTGAAGGGCTGCATCAAAGGGTCCATCAGGGCCGTGGTTGATGGTGGTGTCGATGTCCGAGGAGGAGTAAGCTGTGCCCTCTGGATCCAGCTGACATGGAAAATGGAGGGTAGTAGAAAAAGAAGAGAAAGCAAAAGAACTACAAGGCATGGAAGTGTTTAGAAAAAAGAGGGAGAAGAAAGGGAAGAAGGCAGCATCCTGACACAGCCCTTTTCTTCAGCTTCCCCTTTCCCTGTGGTCCCAGGTAGAAATGGGAAACAAGTCCTGTTGCAGTGAGAGGGCAGCTGCTGTCAGCCAGTCTCTGTCTTTACCTGGGTCCCGATCTGAGCTGGGCATGGGAAGCAGGAAGCAGCCATGGGGACAGGAGACCTTCCTCAGAAGGGGCGAGTGTTCAAGCCCCTGCACCATTGGGGAGGGGGGTCTGTGCCCCACCTTTGTTGCACCCCAAGTTTTCTCCTACTGGCCCCCGACTGTGCCTGTCTTAGGTTGCCCCACCCTGTGGAGTCTTACCCGTCATTGACTACCAGCCATCTCTGGGCCAAGTAGGGTGATGTGAGGTTCAGTTTTGTCTCCTTGATAGCCTATGTCCCTCTGGCCTCCATGCCCAGCAACTGCCTTTGGATTCCCTCACCTGCTGGCGGGGCTCTGGCATTGATCATAGGGAACTCAGGTTTCTTCTCTAGAGAGGGCCCAGCTTACGCCATTGGGCCAGAGACAGATCCATGGTACCAGCCACCATGAGGTTTCAACCTCAGCATGAACAGAGAGCTCAGGCAACAGCTATGGGCAATTGGATTGTAAGAAGAGGGTCCCTCTTGGCAGAAGGGTAAGAGGCGCCAATACAGGACAAAGGAGAGTCCTGGAACAGGGCTTTCTCAGCCCAGGATGTCAGGCTCTTGGCACAAGACAACTCCATGTATGGGGCATATACCAAACACCCCTAGTCACGGCATAAAAGGGAGATGCCCTTCCTGGAACAGTAGGGTAGGGAGATTCTAGAAAACGCTGTGTTCAGGAAAGAAGGAGAAAGGCCGAAGAACCAGCAAACAAGTAGTTAGATTTTTAAAAAAAAGGAAAAAGGAAAGGAGATGTGGGGCAAGGCTGGGACATGTAGAAAGACAAAACGGAGGCACATGTGATCCTCCCAATGGACAGATTGTTCTAGCTCAGGGCTGCACATCTGCTGCTGACGGGCACTGGTCAGGTGTGCTATGATGAGGCAGAGATGGCGGGCGGTGAGACATAAGGTCGGACTAGACGGTCTGGAATCCACACAGGTGAGTCTGCGTCCTGTGGAAATATACAAGCATATCCTCTCCCCTGGGTTAAAAGTACATCAGGTCCCTTCCAGACTCCTGTAAGCAAGTCTCTCCATTTGACAAGGGCTTTAGGTTTAGTTAGATCAGGGTTCCAATGCCTGTACATCGGGGAATTTCCCTCAGAATCTACATTTAGTATATTAATTACAAATAGAGTATGTTGTAGAACATGATGAGGAGAGGAATATTTAAACTCATTTTCTTGTAATATTTTGTAACAGGAGTAAATCAAACACCGCTGGGGCTATATAATAGAACTCCCATTTGAGACAAGATATCTCTTCCCCATAATGTAAAGGGGATAGTCGTAATTACATAGGGACAGAATGTTCCTGAATGTTGATCTTCATCAGTCCAAGTTAGAATCTGAGAACTCTTTTTTACATTAGATGCCTTGCCTAGTCCTACTAGGGAAGTGGAGGTGGTGTGCATGGGCCATGAAGAGGGCCAATCCTTCTCTGCTATGCAGGAAACATCTGCTCCTGTATCCAAGAGACCTTCAATTGGTTTTCCCTGAATTTGTAAAATTTTTGTAGGTCTAGTAGCATGGATTTCTTGTATCCAAAATGCTGCATCACTAGATCCAAAGCCTCCAGCCCCTCTAGCTTCCTGGGTAACGGCTGTCCCTATTTTATGTATTGGTAACAGGATTAATTGGGCAATTCTCTGGTTGGGCTAAATCTGTATAGTTGTGGTGGGTGGGGAAAGTAAAGTCTGTATTTCTCCTGTGTAGTCTGCATCAACAACTCCTGGGATGACTAAGATCCCCTGTAACAAGGTGGAGCTCCGTCCTAATATTAAACCTACAGTTCCCTCAGGCAGTGGCCCAGACACTCCTGTAGGAATGGCTGCTACTGGCGAGTCTGGGGTTAGTACTGCATGGGTGGTTGAGTGGAGGTCCAATCCTGCACTGCCTGGGGTTGCCCTGAAGAGGTCACTGACTGATCGAAATTTGCAAAGGGGTTGAAGGTTGATGCCCCTATTATTGCAGGGGCCTGGGGCTGGCCCCTTCTCAAGTTTCCCGATTGAGGTGATGGGATATAACCTCCTTGGGAGCTATTTGTAGAGTTTAAAGGCCGACCATTTTTATGGTATTTTGATCTACATTCCTTTGCCCAATGGAATCCTTTCTGACATCGGGGACAAACGGTTTTTGGAGGATTAATATTATTCCCTAATGTATTTCCAGGCTGTCGAGGAGCTTGCCATCTGGCCTGAGTATTATTATTAATTTATTTGGGCATTCTCTGCTAAAGTGCCCAGATAAGCCACAAGAGTAGCAGTTCATATTTCTTTTATTACCTGTAGTATTGCTGGCTTGTCCTATAGCCTGTACATATTGAGGGTATGTCTCCCCTTTGAGAGCTGCAGCTATAGCTACACCCTGTATAAATGCTGGACTTATATCAGCACACTGTTTTATAAAATCATTTATAGTTCCTGTTCTGCGAATCGGCCTTAATAAAGCCTGACAGGTATTATTAGCATTTTCAAAAGCCAGTTGTTTGATTAGGATATCGGCTGCCTCTTTGTTATTGATTACTCTCTTGACTGCCTGCATGAGGCGAGAAAGGAAATCCTGATATGGTTCCTCGACCTTCTGTTTAACCTCTGTAAGGGTGGTGGTTTTTCCTGCTGTATAAGGTAGGGATTTCCAGGCACTTACTGCACAACTGGTTACTTTGGTAAGTGCCTCTGTGGGCATATTCATTTGCTCCTCAGCCGTGTTAAAATCACCTTCTCCTAATATTATGTCTAGGGTTATTCTTTTTCTGTTTTTTTCGCTAGTGGCTACAGCTTTCTTAGCAAGATCTTCATATTCAGTTTTCCATAATAAGTAATCGCCTCCTGAGAGACAGGATTTACAAACCTGTGACCAATCATAAGGAGTCATCCATTTACTGGCTAGGGTTTCTACCAAGGTTTGTGTGTAAGGAGCTAGAGGTCCATATTCAGAGCAGGCCAATTTTAATTCTTTAAGTACTTTGTAAGGTATAGGCTCCAAGGTGGGGTTTCTATTCCCACCAGACTCATTCTCATACGTAACTGGGAAGAAGAGTGAGAATTCAAGATCTCCATTAGCTTCAGCTTCTCTTATCGCCCTTTGAAATTTAGACATGGAGTTCATAGGAGCCACAGGACCTGGTTTAGGCTTCCTTTCTAATTTGGGGAGCCTGTTTTGAATGGGAGGGCCATTCTCCTCTCTACTGACTGGAAAGGACCAACGGTCATGGTTATGATATTTATTCTCCTCCCGATCAGTAGGCATAGCTAAATTGCTTTTAGATTGAGCTGAAGACAATGATGATGTGTCCTCTCTGGGTGGAGCCGAGGGACTATTTAAATTTTGAGAAAGTTCAACCGTTTTTGCTTCTGGTGCCAAGGTGTCACAGATTGAATCCCAGAGGGAAAAGAAACATGGCAGGACCTTCTCAGATTCATGGTGTTTCTTTAATTGCTTTCCTACTTCAACCCAAGATCTTAAATTAACAGTTCCATCCTCTGGAAGCCATTGACATACTTCTTCTATAAAACTTTCTGTCTCACTGGGAAAAACCTCAACTCCAATTCTGCTAGTAAGCATATGCGTTAAAAGATTAATACAGAGTCTTTTTTCTTTAGACTCAGTATGACCCATCTTGTCAATCTAAGTTCTGTACTAACTACCCGCTTACCCTACTTATCCTCTATAGGGGGGGGGGGGGTCTGAAGCACCCTATGGTGCAGTCCTATCCGTCCCAAGTACAGGGGGACTTACCTAAGGAAACCCTGTTCGGGCGCCAGATGCTGGGGTCCAACCCCAGCGGGTCCAGGGGTCCCCAAAGGTGTGGACGGAGTCGGCGAAGAAGGAATGACACGGAGACAGCGTTCAGTTGATCAGCAGCCTAGCCAGGATCTCCAGCCAAGTTCTGGTCTCGATCTCCAGAGAGGTTCTGCTGTTTATTGTTTTGTTACATCTGTATTTATACCAGATTTTAATCCTGTCAATTTCTATTACAAAGGTTAGGGCGTTTCTTATCTCCATTCCAGGGAGTAAAGATTATGTAGCTTAAGCATGATTGTTTGTAGTTGAAGTGATTAACTACCCGCCTGGCACTTAGTTAAGGAGTTTCATCCCCTCCCTAACTTCAGGGAAAAATTCCTACCTGGGGAAACAACCTTTCTAGGAGAGGCATCCCCTCCCTGACTTCAGGGAAAAGTTCCTACCTGGGGAAACAACCTTTCTCGGAGAGGTGACCTTGGTTAAAACACACAGCGCTAAGGGGAGCAAACATATTAAGAACAGTATGCTATATACGCCAGGTCCCTTGAAACATATGCTGTGCAGATGTTTCTTGCCTGCAGCGACTGTGTCAAGCAGCAAGGATGGACCGGCTTCCGGCATGTCTGCAAGAATTTTATTTTTTAAAAAAAGCTATTTCAAGGGGAAAGATAATATTTTCAATCATAAAAATATGGATTCAGGGGTGGGGATTGGGCAAATAGGTTGAAAGTGGTCAAAAGGGACAAACATCCAGTTATAAAATAAATGTGTCTTGAGGATGGAATGTACAGAATGGTAAATATAGTTACTAATATTATATTGTAGATTTGAATGTTGTTAAGAGCATAGATCTTTTAAGTCCCCATTCTAAGAAAAAAAAATTGGAAACCTCTCCAGGTGCGCCGGCACAGCTGCGGAGACCGTGCCATCTTGGGTGACTGTCACCGGCATCCAGAGACCAGCTACTAACCCGGCAACAACGGCTCTCAAGCAGCGCGACTACATGAACTCAGAGGAACCCTGCTTCTCCCCACAGAAAGCAGATCCAAGCAACAGCGGCCTCCTGATCTCCACACGCTCTGTCTGAGGAACAGCTGCTGTGTGTGAAGCCTCCCTCCACCAGCCAGAAGAGCCACAACAGCTGTGAACATCACCCATCAGAAGACCCGCTACCAACAGAGGAGCAGCTGCTACCACAACCGCCCAAGGAGCAACCACAGCCCGAGGAGCCACTGCCACCTAGGGAGCAGCCACTGAACGACTCAATATCTATATACATCAGTGAGATCAAACATGGGTAGACAAAGAAATCCCCAAAGGAAAGAAAAGGAGGACTCACCAGAAAAGCAGCTAAGTGATACAGAGGCATACAACATGACAGAAAAAGAATTCAGAATAAGGGTCCTAGAGTGCATACACCGGATGGAGGAAAAAATCGACAATTTATCCAAGAAGCAAGAAGAAACAGATGAAAAAATCAACAACTTAAGTAAGACCCAAGAAGAAATGAAGTGCGATATAGCTGCAATAAAGAACACCATTGAAAGTATCAACAGTAGACTAGGAGAAGCGGAAGACCGAATTAGTGAATTAGAAGACAGGGAAGCAAAACACACCCAAACTGTACTTCAGTTGGAGAAAAAAATTAAAAGACAGGAGGAGAGCCTAAGGGAGCTTTGGGACAACATGAAACGAAACAACATACGAATAATAGGGGTGCCAGAACAACAGAAAGAGGAACAAGGATTAGAAAACCTATTGGAAGAAATAATATCAGAAAACTTCCCTGAGGTGGGGAAGAAAAAAGTCACACAAGCCCAGAGAGTCCCAAGCAAGGTGAACCCGAAAAGACCCACACCAAGACACATCATAATTACCATGGCAAATATTCAGGACAAAGAGAGAATCTTACAGGCTGCAAGAGAGAGACGGAAAGTTACATACAAGGGATCTCCCATTAGATTATCAAATGATTTCTCAACAGAAACACATCAGGCCAGAAAAGAATGGACAGAAATTTACAAAGTGATGCAAAGCAAAGGACTGAATCCAAGAATACTCTGTCCAGCAAGGCTATCATTCAAAATTGAAGGGGAAATAAGAAGCTTCACAGACAAAAAAAAGGCTAAGGGAGTTTATCACCACCAAGCCAGCAATGCAAGAAATGCTAAAGGGACTGGTGTAAAAGAAGAAATAAAAATCCCAGAAAGAAAACAGCCACACACAAAAAAGAAATGGCTACAAACAAGTACCTTTCAATAATAACTTTAAATGTAAATGGGCTAAATGCTCCAACCAAAAGATATCGAGTGGCTGAATGGATAAAAAATCATGACCCATACATTTGCTGTCTACAAGAGACCCACCTCATTAGAAAGGACTCACACAGACTGAAAGTGAAGGGATGGAAAAATATCTTTCAAGCTAATGGAAAAGAAAAGAAAGCTGGGGTAGCAATACTTATATCGGACAAAATAGACCTCAAAGTGAAGGCCATAACAAGGGATATGGAAGGCCACTTCATAATACTAAAGGGATCAATACAACAAGAAGATATAACCCTGATAAACATATATGCACCCAATGCAGGAGCACCCAAATACATAAAAAATCTCCTGGAAGATATCAAAGGAGAGATTGACAACAATACAATCATAGTAGGGGACTTTAATACACCACTGTCATCACTGGATAAATCCTCTAGACAAACAATCAGCAAAGAAACAGCAATCCTAAATGACTCACTAGATCAGATGGACTTAATTGACATCTTCAGAACACTTCACTCCACAACCACGGAATATACATTCTTCTCAAGTGCTCATGGGACAGATTCAAAAATAGACCACATATTGGGGCACAAACAAAGTCTCCCCAAATTCAAGAAGATTGAAATCATACCAAGCATCTTCTCAGACCACGATGGCATAATATTAGAAATAAACTACAATAAAAACAACCCAAAATACTCAAACACTTGGAAGCTGAAAAGCATGTTATTAAATATTGATTGGGTTACCAATGAGATCAAAGAAGAAATTCAAAACATCCTGGAAACTAATGACAACGAAAACACAACAATCCAAAACCTATGGGACACAATGAAAGCAGTCCTGAGAGGGAAGTTTATAGCTCTACAGGCCTATCTCAAAAAAACAAGAAAAAATGGTAGTAAATCAGCTAACTCTACAACTCAAAGAATTAGAAAGAGAGCAACAAGAAAACCCCAGAGTGAGCAGAAGGAAGGAGATAATAAAGATTAGAGCAGAAATAAATGACATAGAGACCAAAAAAATAATACAGAAAATCAATGAAACCAAGAGCTGGTTCTTCAAAAGGATAAACAAGATTGACAAACCTCTAGCCATGCTCACCAAGAAGCAAAGAGAGAGGACCCAAATAAACAAAATCAGAAACGATAGGGGTGAAATAACAACAGACCCCACAGAAATACAAATGATTGTTAAAAAATACTATGGACAGCTCTACTCCAACAAACTAGACAACCTGGAGGAAATGGACAAATTCCTAGAAAAATACAACATTCCAAAACTCAATCAGGAAGAATCTAAAAATCTCAACAGGCCAATAACTATGGAAGAAATTGAAGCAGTCATCAAAAAGCTTCCATCAAACAAAAGCCCAGGACCAGACGGCTTCACAGGGGAATTTTACCAAACATTCAAGGAAGAACTAAAACCTATCCTCCTCAGACTACTACAAAAAATTCAGGAGGAAGGAACACTTCCAAGCTCATTCTATGAAGCCAGCATCACCCTCATACCAAAACCCGGTAAAGACAACACAATGAAAGAGAATTACAGGCCAATATCGCTCATGAACATAGATGCCAAAATCCTCAACAAAATCTTAGCAAATCGGATCCAGCAGTACATCAGAAAGATCATACACCATGACCAAGTAGGATTCATCCTAGGGATGCAAGGATGGTGCAATATCCGCAAATCAACAAACGTGATACATCACATAAACAAATTGAAAGAAAAAAACCACATGGTAATATCAATTGATGCAGAAAAAGCGTTTGACAAAATCCAACACCCATTTTTGATAAAAACTCTCAGCAAGGTGGGAGTAGAAGGATCATACCTCAACATAATAAAAGCCATTTTTGACAGGCCCACAGCCAACATCATACTCCATGGACAAAAACTAACACCATTTCCGCTAAGAACAGGAACAAGACAGGGATGCCCGCTCTCACCACTCCTGTTCAACATAGTACTGGAAGTGTTAGCCATTGCAATTAGGCAAGAGGAAGAAATAAAAGGCATCCAAATTGGAAAAGAGGAAGTAAAACTGTCCTTATTTGCAGACGACATGATATTATACATACAAAACCCTAGAGACTCCATCAAAAAGCTACTAGACTTAATACATGAATTTGGCAATGTAGCAGGATACAAAATTAACCCCAAGAAATCTGAGGCATTTCTATACACCAATAGTGAACTTTCAGAAAGAGAGATTACAAAAACAATCCCATTTACCATCGCACCAAAGAAATTAAGCTACCTAGGAATAAACTTAACTAAAGAGGTAAAAGACCTCTACTCAGAAAACTACAGGACGTTGAAAAAAGAGATAGAGGAAGACATAAACAAATGGAGGAACATTCCGTGTTCATGGATTGGTAGGATCAACATCATTAAAATGTCCATACTACCCAAAGCAATCTATAAATTCAACGCACTTCCCATTAAAACACCAACGGCATACTTCACAGATCTAGAACGAACTCTCCAAAAATTCATCTGGAATAAAAAAAGACCCCGAATAGCTGCAGCAATCCTGAGAAAGAACAAAGTAGGTGGGATCTCAATACCAGATATCAAGCTGTATTACAAAGGCACTGTTCTCAAAACTGCCTGGTACTGGCACAAGAACAGACATATAGATCAATGGAATAGAATAGAGAGCCCAGAAATTGGCCCGAACCAATATGCTCAGTTAATATTTGACAAAGGAGGCAAGAACATACAATGGAGCCAGGATAGTCTCTTCAATAAATGGTGTTGGGAAAATTGGACAGATACATGCAAGAAAATGAAACTAGACCACCAACTTACACCATACACAAAAATAAACTCAAAATGGATAAAGGACTTAAATGTACGACAGGAAACCATAAAAATTCTAGAAGAATCCAAAGGCAACAAAATCTCAGACATATGCCGAAGCAATTTCTTCACTGATACAGCTCCTAGGGCACTTGAAACTAAAGAGAAAATGAACAAATGGGACTACATCAAAATAAAAAGCTTCTGCACAGCAAAAGAAACCATCAACAAAACAACAAGAAAACCCACTGTGTGGGAAAACATATTTGCCAATATCATATCTGATAAGGGCCTAATCTCCAAAATTTATAGGGAACTCATACAACTTAACAAAAGGAAGATAAACAATCCAATCAAAAAATGGGCAAAGGACCTAAATAGACACCTTTCAAAAGAGGACATTCAGAAAGCCAAGAGACATATGAAAACATGCTCAAAGTCACTAATCATCCGAGAGATGCAAATCAAAACAACAATGAGGTATCATCTCACACCTGTCAGACTGGCTATCATCAACAAATCAACAAACGACAAGTGCTGGAGAGGATGTGGAGAAAAAGGAACACTTGTGCACTGCTGGTGGGAATGCAGACTGGTGCAGCCACTATGGAAGACAGTATGGAGTTTCCTCAAAAAACTACAAATGGAACTACCATTTGACCCTGTGATCCCACTTCTAGGAATATATCCCAGGAAACCAGAAACACCAATCAGAAAGGATATATGCACCCATATGTTCATAGAAGCACAATTCACCATAGCTAAGATCTGGAAACAGCCTAAGTGCCCATCAGTAGATGAATGGATTAGAAAACTGTGGTACGTCTACACGATGGAATACTATGCTGCTGTAAAAAAGAAGGAACTCCTACCATTTGCAACGGCATGGATGGAACTGGAGAGCATTATGCTAAGTGAAATAAGCCAGTCAATGAAGGAAAAATACCACATGATCTCACTCATTCATGGATAATAGAGACCATTATAAACTTTTGAACAGTAATAGATACAGAGGCAGAGCTGCCTCAAACAGATTGTCAAACTGCAGCGGTAAGGCTGGGGAAAGTTGGGGGGCAGGAGGGAGGGGTATAGGAGATCAACCGAAGGACTTGTATGCATGCATATATGCATAACCAATGGACATGGGACGCTGGGGGGTGGGGGAGGCCAGGGGATAGTCAAGGGCGGGGAAAAAAAAAGACACATATGTAATACCCTTTGTAATACTTTAAGCAATTAAAAAAAATAAACAAATAAATAGAAAAAAATAAAAAATAAAATTAGAAGAAAAAAAAAAGAAAAAAATTGTAACTATGTATGGTGATGGATGTTAACTAGACGTATTGTGGTCATCGTTTCACAATATACATATATATCAAAGCATCCTATATAATAAAACCCTAATATGCAAATTGACCAAATGGAGGAACCACTGGTTGGCGAGCAGGCAACGCCAAGCCAGCCAAGGCAGGTGCCACTGGGCAGAGGGAGGAGATGGCAATTGGGGGTGGCGGCGACCAGCAGCGGTGGAGGGGCAATGGGGGGCTGGGCCAGCCACTCACAGACTGGCACCATCCCCTGATCAGCCCGCAGGTCACCTCCCACAGTGGGAGGCCACCAGTGGTGGTGGCAGAGCAGGACAATAGGGGGTGGGGCCAGAGCTGCTCCCTGATGGTCAATGCACTCCCACAGGGATGTCTGTGGGGAGTGGGCCTAAGCTACCAGTTGGACATCCCCTGAGGGCTCCCGGATTGTGAGAGGGCATAGGCCGGGCTGAGGGACCTCCCCAAGTGCATGAATTTTCATGCACCAGGCCTCTAGTTATATTATATACTTGAAACTAAGATAACATTATATGTCAGTCATATTTCAATTAAAAAAATAAAAATATGGAATCAAAAATTCATTGCTGCCATTTTCTGGTTGATGCAACTTGGATAACTTGCTTCATATCTGAGGCTCAATTTCCAGGTCTCTGCAGTGGAATGCATAATAACACCTACTTCAGTTATTGTTCTGACAGTTATATGAGGGAATGCATGCCATGTGCCTGGCACACAACATGAGTTCAATAAACCTTTGTCCCCTTTCACGGGGCCTTGCAGAATACATCTTTAGGCTACATAAAGACATGTCAAGAAGACACACACAAATACACACCACCTTTCTGTGATTTTTCCAAATTCGTGATGAAAATAGATATTTATAATGCGCTGCCACTTGCTTTTTCTCTTTTGCTATTTGCACTACTGTCTTGTATTATTATTTAATGGTTACCATGTGTGTCTATGGGTCTATGAGCACAAGTGGGTCTTTTCTATACAACCAGCTGTTTACAAACTTTTGGCGGCAGGAACCATTTGTAGCTTTCTCAGAAATATCCAACGCGTTTTCCATTACATCAAAGGTGCTCAACAAATATGTATGCAATATATGCATGTTGCAATAAAAAATTCCAAATTTCTAGGGGATGGGGCACCTCTCCTCTCTCTTCCCCTCTAAATAAAAACAACTACATCAAATAATCTTGCCATATTTGAGTTATGGTCTCAAGTGAATTAAAGAACAAAACAATACAACTCTCCTGTGCTTTTTAGTTTGTTTTTGAGAACATTCACAGTAATAATGGTAAATAACTAATAATACTTTGGGTTTCTTAACAATTTTCAATTGTCTTTTACAAAATATATCTTATGTTCACCATCTGAAGGATTCATTAACTGAAAATTTGATGAACTCATACCAATAAAAATTGTGGATGTCAGTTTAGAACACGCTTAGGGTGATACAAGCACCCTCAGAAACAGAGAAACAAACCTTGTCATATTTCAAATAAACCAAGCAAAAGGAAATGCATTTTTAAAACCGCACTGTGCTGCCCTTTTTTGTGGATTATCATAAAAAGTAGTGTCACAAATTAGCTGTGGCAGCAACTTCATTCTAACACTCAGCAATCTGTGATGTGTACGCATCTCATGGTTGTTATGCTACATCCTTAGCAGAGAAATACCCCAAAGCTCTTCATCCACTTCTATGCAGGCCTCTAAGATTGTCCTGCCTGCCTGGGTCAGAAGTTGAGATATATAAACAGTCTTTCTGTGCTGGGACTTGAAAGAAAAACCAGTCATCTGTACATGATCTGTGTTAGAGCAAAATGTAATTTTTCCCTCTGACAATGTGTTTATGGTTGTTAAGTTATCTTGATTGCCAAAGAAATCTGTTTGGGTGGCAGGCTTTTCTGACTTCAAATGTCAGAATGCCTCACCCCCACCCGCACCCCCACCCACATATCCAGCCATCCTTTCAGCTAATTCACAAATTGAGTTGACTCTCGGCTAGGTTCAAAAAAAATAATTTCCTGAAAATTAAAAGTCTGGCACAATGCTGCACTAAAAGTCCATTTATCTTGTCTCTTTTTATAAGCTTCACTGCAGCCGCTGGCAGAGTGCCCGCTTCCAGGAACAAAGGTCCCGGAGGACATCCAGCAAGGAGACTTTTCTCCCAAGACCCTGAAAACGATCCTGAGCTTCCGAGCGCATGATTTAAGCGCTTCTGATGAGGATTTGCCCTATTACCTTACATATTATTTTCTTAAAAGTGAGAAGTGAGTGGAAATACTGTGGCGGTGAGGTGACAGAAATGATGGCCTGTCTTTGAGCTCCACCGCCTCACTGCGGGACTCGGTCAGGGGCTCCCTGAAAGCTGGGGATTTCTCTGTTATTAGGAAAGATACAGGCTAAAAAGATTATCTAGATGGGGCAGCGCAATGATTCACTCTTGTTTAATCAACTACAACCTGCGCTAAGCTCCATCCTCATCTCAATATAAACCAGACTAATCTTTCCACTTTCCCGCAGGAAACTGCGATGGCGCTTGTTTATTCGGCTCCCCTGGTCGTGAGTAAATCCTTTCCTTTCTTCCCTCCTCCCCCTACCAATCAGTTGGGGGGAACGTTTCCAGCACTTCCAATCTAAGACTGATTGGGCTTTCCTGTTGATGTCAGATTGAAGCATTCCATTGAGAAAGCAGCCTCAAGACTGTTGACTTTTCTTGTGGCTCTGGGCTAACCAAGTGATTACACCACATGCACCCCTCTTTCATTCCAGGAAAGAGAAATAGCTGTGTGAAGAGTTGTTTGCTTGGAATGTTTTTTGAGGAACTGAACACTCATGTCAAAGAAACAGCAGGCATGCTTCAACCCATCTGATATGAGGTTTCCCCAGTTTTGACCACAGTGTCACTTACCAGATCTTTCTTTTAGCATGGGATATGTCAGCGCAAAGCCACTTTGTCAGCTCCGTGACATTTGAATCAATAGTCATTTTCCCTCAATGATCTACCCTCAACGTATTCCCCATAAACTGTAATGCCATTTCATCAGTGAGTTCCTGACATTAAAACTATTGATACCAAATTCCAACGTGATTATAGAATTAGGTTTATTTTTTTTTCTTTTATTGCTTTTGGAATATTAAATGTGTTGGGGGGCTTATTTCTTTATTAAGTTAAGTGGTTTAGAAGAGTTTGAAAGTCTTCTGAGGCATGGCCAAAGACACAATCCCATCTGTTTTGTTTTTCTTATTCATGACATAAAGGATTTTATTTTAAACAGTGCATGCATTTCACTGTAATTCTTCCTCGTGTCTGTCTGAGCACATCGTCTGTCATGTGTGCGTAGTTAACCATAGCACTCCGCGAAAAGGTTTAGGCAGAAAGTGAAAACAGCTTTTTGAAAAAAAGTCAGCTAAAAGGGGAATCTGAATGCTTATGGGGCTGTTGTATGTCCATCCCATACTGAGCAAACATTTTAAGGACAACCTGTTGGTACCTAAAAAACATCGGAAGTTGTGCTCATCTACTTAGTAAATGTTGAAGCCCTTTCTTCTGAACAGGTGTCAAATGTCCCAGTGACTGCATCCTGTGTCTCCATGAGGGTTTGTGGCTGGGAGGGAAGCCAATGACAGAGCAGCCATGAAAACAGAGCCTCCCTCTGGGTGTGCTCATTGGTCTCCCCTCATTAGAATTGAGTCCTACCAGTACAGAAGCTTCCATCTCTCATTTTGGTCTCCCCAATTCCTCATTTTCTCAAATTGGGGCACTCCTACACCTTCCTCACCCCCATCCACACAGAGAGCAGGTGAGGTGCTGGGGTGAACAGTCCCAATGGGGTATTTCTTCCTAGAATATCAGTTTTTCTCAATAGTAACAGATTTACAATAAATTCCATATAAGAGCAAGCATAAAAATACCATGGAGCAATATGCAAAATCCCCCCATTTTCAGTAACAAGCTTTAAGAAGTCTCACTAGCAGTAGGTGCCTGGGTGGACTCTACCTTCAGAGCACTCTTTCTTCCTCTGCTACAGGGAGTTCTGCTGCATGCTCTATATCCTCTTTCAGAACAATATCTGCCATGATAGTAGCATTCAACTCTCAAGTACTAATAAGAGCAAGATTGGAATCACCAGGATACTACATACCTGAGTTGCATATCAGGTTTTTCTGATTGTAAACTCCCATCCCTCCCCCCCTCCTCCGAACTCTCCAGCCCTTAGGTTTCTTTCACACATTCCTTAATCTTCTCCCCAATAAAGATTGATCTTGTGGAACAGTTTCAAGCAATTATGGGTTCAAGGTCACACAGGATGTATTTCTTCAGGTTATATTTACCGAATACTAAGCTTATAGAACACAAATTATGCATCCCAGAAATAATTTGGGGTAAATTTTATGATATAGTACCCAGTAAGGTTAACTAAGCTAAAACATTCTGAAAAAACTTAGGTTCCCAAATGCTTAGTACAGCATGATGAAACACTACAATATATACTTCAAGATTGTTCCTGTCCATTCTCTTTCAATGTAATTGGTCTTTTTCTATTTAAACTTCCAAAGGGAGATGCTTGTGGGATTCAAAAACTCAACAGCTCTGCAGGGCCAGGCAGGACACATAAATGAATAAAGCTGCTGGTAAGATATTAGGTGCTAAGCTAGTAATGTTTTGATCAACTATAGTAGTTCCCTAGTTACATAAACTTTCTGCGGGCCAAATCAAACACACACAATAACCAAATTTGCTCTGTAGGCCTCCAGCACAAACCACTTAGGGTGACTTTTTCATTCTTCCTGAGGTGACTTTCTGTTCTTCTAATGCTCCCTCTGTTAAAAATTCACTGCCTCCATGAAGCACTCCCTGAGTACTTGAACCAGTGCCTGGCACAGCATCAAAGGCATGTTCCCACCCATGACTGTGTGAAGAGTAACTAGCAGAGTATCCACTTACCTAACAGAAGACACACTGCTCCGGACAAGCCATGTAAGGCATTCTGTTTGATTTGGCTTACCTGGCTTACCCTACCTGCCACCTGAATCATGATTGTAATTACCATGCAGAGTCCTTGGGGCTCAAGTATACTCTAGAACAATTGTTGTAGGTGTTTTCCATCTCAGGTCATAAAGACAATAATAGGCATCATTGAGAATGAGAACCACACTAGGAACCAGAATTGTAATCAGTTTACTAAATAGTTACCAGAAGCCTAGTCATTGGTATCTATTAAACAAATCACAAATGAAAAGCAGATATCTACTTCACATAGCTACTTCTCATTTCTCTTCCCTACAGAATTACTGGAGCCTTTAGTAAGTATGGTTTAAAGAAATGATACTTTCTTAGACCTACTTACATTCTCTTCTTTTTCATGATCCTTTGATGTTTTTGTGTCCTACACTGTCTGCCTTGAAATTCCTGAATTAGAGATTGTAAATCAAATTGCAGATCATTTTTGTCTCTTTGCCAATCAAGTATTTAAAGTTCACATCTAAGGGTAAATCTAACTAACGTCTAAACCTGGTAGGGTGAGCAGAAGCCTATAAACCAGCCAGGTTCAGTACCACAGGCATAAGGTTTGGTGAGCACAACCCTAGCTGGCCTCAGTTGGCCTAGAGCTGTGGTGCAGCACGCAGACTGCCCACCCATACAAGCCACCCCTGTACCTTGCTAGTATATTTTGCTTGAACTGCTTCACAGTTGCCTTTGAACTTCATGCAGGTTTTTCTTCAGTGTGTTTTCTTTTCTTGTTTAGTTGTAAAACTTAATTGAGTTCACATCACAACACAATGCCTTGAGGGAATTTATAATCCAATAAAGAAAATAGACCTGCTCACTAACAACATGTGGAAGGGAGGGTGAGGACAAAAGGATGAGTGGGGCTAAATGTATTGAAGTGAGCCAGTGTTATATCCCATGTGTAACTCCTGGCCAGCAGAGGAATTTATGATGGAGGACCTTATCCTGTGTATCTGTTCAATCCCAGAAGTAGATTGGAGGCTCCTTCCTCTTTAATGGTCACCTCCGGGCTCTAGCAAAACCCCTATCATACAGCAAGTATGAAGAATTCATTAGTCTGCAGACTTTCCCCACATCTAAAATATCCATGGAAAGTCTGCATCTATCTTGCATTCTGCATTTTCAGTTATGTTTTTGTGACACCTTTTATCCAAAAGCACGTAAGTATAAGCATCTAGAAGGGTAGCCTATATTTTACCCTGAAAATAGGAAAAAGTAAACTTTTCCATTCTAAGGAGAAAGGAAGCTTCATTATTTCACCATCAGTTATCTTGACAAATATACAGTAATTGTTATGCATCTTATCTATCCCAATTTTTTAAATGTTCCCTTTTTTTTTAGTTTGAATTTTCAACATATTCTTATGCTTTAGACTATCCTAAACAGTATCAGATCTCATCAAGTAGATGGAAGCCTTCTGCCAGCACAGCATTTTCATCTGTTCCCAACATGAGTAGGTCATGTACACCACTGTTGCATCAAAGTCTTTCAAAGTAATAAATTAATTGAATTACTGCTTTGTGGTGAATGAAGAACAGCAGAAGCCTCAATGCCATGGCTGCTCCTTTCAAGTAAATGTTTAAATTCCCTGGGCATGCAAAGGAATTCCCTATAAACTAGACAAATGATCCATCTCTGTGTGATACATCTATTTTTATTATACCTGCAGGTAGACATTGATGTTCCCCTCTCTTTTTACCCTAAAGCAGAGACATTAATGAACACGATGAAGTTATAGCTCTCAAAATGGGGTGATTTCTTACATGAATGACTGTCCAAATGTATATACCAAGTCCAGGAAAAGAGTAGAAGGAAACAAAGAGAGAAGTGGCATAGACATATTCCAGAAAGCTCTTTTGAAAGCCCTGATTTCTTTGTTTTGTTCCCAGAAATCTTTATCCCTAAACTGTATGGATTTTTGCCTTAATACACTAACAGAATTACTAATGGTTTCTTTCTTTCTTAAAAGAAAAGTTAAAAGCTACTCTGGATTGTGAACTTAGGTTATAATTAAGATCTTTATTGTAATTTCAGCAGGATTTGACACTTAGAAAAAAAAGGAATATTGGTAAAATCATCAGAACATGAAATAGTAAACACTTTGATAAGAAAACCAGAGTGGCACTGACAAGAATATGTCTAGTCTGACTAGTCTGATATCCTTGTGGGAGTTCTGGTCGACCAAAGGAAGCCAGAGATATAATCAATCTTAAGTTTTAGCAGAGACTTTGATTCTGCTCCACGCAACACACACATCAATTAAGTGGAAAAACAAGGTCTGAACTTCTCAGTTATGAGGTGAGTAGAAAACCAGCTGGAAAGTCAAACCCAGAGAGAGGTTATCAATGGATCAGTGTCAACCTAGGGACACACAACAAATGGTGCCACGGTTCCTCCGGGGTCAGCTCTAAGCCTGTGGTCGTTTAACATTTCTATCAGTGACCTGAAGCATTCAACGGAGAGAAGGTTCTTATTAAACTCTAAAGGTTAAAGGGGGAAGGAAAGATTCCTGGAGTAGGAGGAATGAAATCCAAAGTAATGGAGTAAATTGCCAAAAATCAGCTACAACTAAAATAAGGTTTAATGGAGATGACTATGGAATATTGAAGAACAAATTCTCTCTTAAGAAGACAGAAAAAAGTTAGGTACATGCAGTAAGATAATTATTTAGAGTTTTGGCCACAGATTTTTATTCTTTGGTAATAGTCAAAGACTTTTTCCTCTCATTCTTCCCCCCATTTTTTTTTAATTGCTGAATTCAGTGAACTTCTATCTCTTAAATCTGTAGCACTAGGAGAGAAAAGAGAGTGAGGAGATCACATCTATATGTTTTTTACTTTCTAAACTTATATTGCTGTTAAGTATCTAAAAACAAGAAGTCTTACCTGGAAGGTTGTGGTTCAGTGGTTAAGCATCAGCTTAGGAACCAAGAGGTTACCAGTTTGATTCCTAGTCAGGACACATGCTCAGGTTGTAGGCTTGATCCCCAGTAGGGGGCATGCAGGAGGCAAGCAATTGATGATGTTCCTCTCTCATTGATGTTTCTATCTCTCACTTTTCCTTCCTCTCTCTAGAAAAAAATCAATAAAAACATATTTTAAAAAAAGAAATAAAAACAAGGAATCTCATCTCACAGAATGAGGATTAGTCTTACTCCCAAATCCCGATGTGCACATGCACAATGTTCTTATAGCATTTGTTTGCTCAGCGCTACTCCCACATGTGCACACACATGCATGCATACCAACTTAAGTTAGCATACAAAGTTCTCTGCCAAGAGCTTGCCCTCAATGACACCATGCTGGATTACCCCTTCCTCTAGCTATAGTGAGGGAATTGTTCTCAACTATAAATAAAAGGGTAAACTTAGATATAAATAACAACTTCCAAAATGTGGGTACATACACATGTTAGGGTGAGGCAAGCAAAGCGCTCACCTTAGGCACAAAATATAAGGGAAACCAAAATCTCAGTAATAAACATAAAC
Source organism: Myotis nattereri (assembly GCF_964212035.1). NCBI lineage: Eukaryota > Metazoa > Chordata > Mammalia > Chiroptera > Vespertilionidae > Myotis > Myotis nattereri. The sequence continues at coordinate 24,201,824 of NC_138082.1, forward strand.
AGCACTTTAATGTGATAGCTTTAAAAAACTAAAATTAATGCAAAAAATCTATAATAATAGCTCTGGCAGTATGGCTAAGTGGTTGAGCATCAATTTAGGAACCAGGAGGTCATGGTTGGATTCCCAGTCAGGGCACATGCCCAGGTTGAGGGCTCAATCCCAAGAGGAGGGGCCATGTGGGAGACAGCCAATCAATGATTCTCTCTCATCATTGATGTTTCTCTCTCTCTCTCTCTCTCTCTCTCTCTCTCTCTCTCTCTCCCTCTAAAATCAATAAGAATATATATATATATATTTAAATCTGTAATAATAGACATATCAACATTTTAAAGAAAGAAAGGATTAGCCTTATTGACTTTTCTACCTCAATCTGCATTATGATTAGATACCAATAGAGTCAATCCAACTGCTTAATTTGCCAACTACAAGAATTTGAAAAATCGGTCTTTGGAAGACCTCAAAGAATATGAATTTTCATCAAAATATTTAAATATCTTTAGGTATTCTAAAAAGGCAGGTTTTTTTTTTAATAAAAAGTATATTATCAGTTTTCTGCATAGACTTTCAGTTTGACTTTATCTATTCAGGGCATTTAACTAAATGTCTTGCCTGTTGATTAAAATATTCCTAATGCAAGGATGACAAGTCATGGGTCATCATATGTTCTTTTAATTTGCTGCTGAACACAAAGAAAATAGAAAATGCTAACTCTATTCCAAAATCACCTTTTATACCCAGGCCTTCTGCTTTTCTTTTTATTTTATATTAAAGTCCTTATTATTGTTTGGATTATTTGATCTCATAAATGTCAATTTCTTGACATTACTGCCAGGAAAGACAAATGACTTTCTTTATAGTTTCTTGTCATATTATTCCTTCCTGTAACACTATAGAGAAGTATTTCCCTGGAATCATTCTTGTCAAAAGCAATAAGAATAAGATCTCAGATGAATATGAAAATCAGGTCCTCTATAAAATGTAATACTATGTTGTAAGTATCTGTCTCTTAGACCTCAGATTATTCATAAAGCATCAACTGATCTGCTTTAAACATGAAATCTCAAGTGATTCCAGCATGTAAACTTGCTTCACTGCCATAAATTGAAGGATTTTAATGGGTTTTTTACAAGTGTTAATAAATTTGTCTCTCTCTCTAAATTTAGGCATTAGCCTTTACATTAAATATGTTTTCTCCTGATGGGGATCATTTATACTTGCTTGATCCAAACATTCCTTAACAGTAGAATAATTAAATATTGTGTTTCTTTCATTTGTTTTTATTGACTATTAAGTCATCCCAGGCAATAAAAACATAGTGCTATAGATGACACAAATATAACAATAGTGAGATACATTTCAATGCACTTGAAAGTAAATGCTTTTTCAAAAATGCTTTACAGAATTATCTTTTCTTTCATGATTTTGTTGAATGTTTTCTTGAGGTACCAGTGGTTTACAACATTATATAAATTTCAGGTGTACAGCATTATAATTTAACATCAGTATACACTACAGCGTGCTCACCACCAAAGGTTTAGTTTCCATTTCACAGAATTTTCATGAATATAAAAGATATTCAATTATAAGTGGCCCAAAAATATTGAATACACAATTGGGAGAAAAAGCTAACACACAGTTTTCTTATTATAAAAATTTATTTATACATTCATGTACATATTTACACTAGAAAGTTTTGCACAAATAAGTATCTATGTTTGTGCCTATATGCTGCTGAAATGGAGAGGCTTGTGAAGGGTACAATTAATTATGAAGACATTTTGCTTACATATGATGTCAAATCAAATCATTCAGGCACAGGGATTTTATTTATTTGAGTTTTGCAGGGTGAATGTGCTAAATCATCAGGACTGACCAGAGAACCACTTAGATTCTCAGGATAATATACAACCATCATTTCTCATAGATGGATGAAATAAAATCTAAACTCAAGTCTGAATGCATTATCACTTCCAGAATTCTAATTTAGACAGAATCTAAGTCATATTGATTCAAATAGGTAGTCGGCTGAAGGGATGATCAGACAAAGTGTCTGTAATTCTCATTCTTATCCTATCATCTGGGTTTCAAATTCAAAGGAATTGAATTGAAATCCTTCCTTCCTCTTGTGGTCAAGAAAATTACCTTCCACATTCTTAGAAGAACTCCCATATGGCAATAAAGTATATATCTCTTTTCTTAGTAAGAGAAAATCCAAGGGCTTTATAAAACAAAAATTTGGGGGGTGGGAAGGAATTATACAAGTACAGAGTGAAAGGAGGGGAGGCTAACACAATCATAATTAGTGGATGATGTGATATGTCTGCCATAGAACTTAATGCTCTCTTGGGTTGCATTAATAGTGGTCTAGTTTTTAGATAACGGGGGTGATGGTTCTTATCTATGCTGCTACTCTTCAGCCACTCCTGAAAAATGTGCTTTATTCAGTCCACGGTAATTAATGATCTAAGGGAGCAACCATGTTATATAAGACTGGATGTTGAGGCTAGAGAAGAGAGATGTTTATGGGGTTTAAATTCTTATAAGACTATCATGGGAAAGAGAGAATAGAACTGTTTTCTGTGACTCCAAGAGGGGTCAATTGATTACTGTCATTAAATTAACAATTAATGTTCTTTCCATTTCTAGAATTCTGAGACGATTTCTAAGATTCTGTGACTTTAACTAATCACGCCCTCTGCCTTTAAAGCAGGTAATAATTAAGTCTCTCCAGGTATATGAGAATCCTTTTTACTTTAAAAGGTCACCATAGAACAACATTTACTTATATACATTGATTACCTATTTATTTAAAAGTCTACATTATTTGCTGAGGCGGAAAAAGCTATGGGCTCCTCTTCAGGGAAAATCAGAATACACCAACATTCAGTATTTAAACTTTAGTTAAGAGGCTCCACTTAAAAATGCTTATAAATAGATAGAGCTAAGAATTTTTTAGAAAATGTAAGAAAAATAGAAGAAATTATTTTAAGAAAGCCTTTTTCAATAGCCTGAAGAAACTAGATTCTCTAAAGAGAAAATTATGAGAAGGAGGTCAAGAAAGATAACTTTTGTGGAAATTATAATTACTGCACAAATGTGGTGCTTTTGTACACATATAGTCACACAAAATTGGAGTCATAAAAAAAACACTCATTGGCTAAACAAAAGAGGCTAAAAAACAAGTAAAAATTCAAAAAGATCTTGAGAAAACCAGAACTTTGCAATGTACTTCTAAAAAGAAAATATAACTCCTAAGAAATAGAAATGGAGCACATCTTAAAACACAGTGAAAATAGATTTGGTATAAAGGAAAGTCTGTCTCTTCTGTGAGAATGGAATCCTTTAATGAAAGACATCAACACTTCCTAAAACCAGTAACAAAAAATTTCCATGAAATGGCTATGAAATTAACAAGGTAGAAAGCATTATTTGTACCTAGGACAAGGTTGTACATGAATTAGAAAGCCAAGATATTAAGTTACAGTACAAAGGTATCTTCAAAAACAATGGTTCTCACCTTGGATGGACTCAAGGTTGTCTAAGACATAGTCATTCGTGTATTTCTTAAGATGACATGTAGAATTGCTGAATAAACAATATTTCACATAAGTACCTGATTATGCACTATTTGAATATGTTATATGTCATATAAATATATACAGTTATATAGATAGCTATATATATTATAGATATATATTATGTACCATATATGTATGTATCATATATGTAAAATTATGTCATACATAGATATATATCTACACTAATAAAAGACAAAGATGATAATTGACCATACCTTCACTACACCCTAAACCACGCCCACCAGCCAATCAGAGCAACTATATGCAAATTAACCCAACCAAGATGGCTGCTGGCAGCCATGGAGCTGGAGCAAGCAGGAGGCTTGGTTGCTTGGGCAATGGAGGAAGCCCAGCTTCCCACCAGCCCTGAGCTGGCTGAGGCCTCCGCTCATGGCAACAAAGTTTCAGTTATAGAAGATAAATGAATCCCAGATACCTGCTTCCAGCCAGCCTCCACTGGGAGCTTGGGTGGCTGGGGGTTGTGGCCAGCCTGCAAACTGCCATCAGCCCCTCACTCAGGCTGGCCACACCCTCATGGGGTGAGGGTCCCCACTAGGGGCTTAGCCAGCCTGAAAACAGCCCTCAGCCCCTCACCCAGACTGGCTGGACACCCAAGCGGGACCCCCACCCTGAAAGGGCTGTGGCCAGCCTGCAAACAGATATCAGCCCCTCACCCAGGCTGGCCAGGCACTCCTATATAATAAAAGAGTAATATGCAAATTGACCCCAACAGCAGAACGACTGGGAATGACTAGTCACTATGACACACACTGACCACCAGAAGGCAGATGCTCAATGCAGGAGCTGCCCCCTGGTGGTCAGTGCACTCCCACAGGGGGAGCTCTGCTCAGCCACAAGCCAGGCTGACGGCTGCCAGTACAGCGGTGGTGGTGGGAGCCTCTCCCACCTCCTCAGCAGCGCTAAGGATGTCCAACTGCAGCTTAGGCCTGCTCCCCGCTGGCAAGTGGACATCCCCCGAGGGCTCCTGGGCTGTCAGAGGGATGTCTGACTGACAATTAGGCCCGATCCCCCAGGGAGCAGGCCTAAGCCAGCAGGTGGTCATTCCCTGAGGGATCCCAGACTGTGAAAGGGCACAGGCCGGGCTGAGGGACCTGCCCGAGTGCACAAATTTTTGTGCACCGGGCCTCTAGTATATATATAATTCTTAAACAATTTGTACAGATGCTATTATGATTCCACAACATAAATTTATTTAAAAGCATAACTGAATTCAAAGTAGCTTTTTGGCATGTTTTTATGGTTTTCTCAATTATAAAATCTGAGTACTGTTATATTGTTAACTTTTTAAATGTATTTTTAGAAAAACTCTTGGTATACTCAAAATAATTGAAAACCACACTCTATAAAATTTTATCTCCTTTCTGTAGATAGTGGATCTAAGCCCTTGAAGACATTCTAGAAACCAAGTTCTTGCTGCAAAAAAGATCATAATTTCTTAGTATTGACTTTAATGAAATGTTGTCCCTCTTACTGCCATTCCCTGACTTCTTGAGCCATAGACAAAAGCACGTGCAGTTGAAATCATTGTATTGTTTGGTAAGACAGATCAAATCCAATCTTACCTTTCATTGACTCTTTAAAAATTATTTTCAAATGGCAAGTAGCCCATACCTGTGGGGAAAATTTATACTTTAATCTATGCAGACATTTGAGTCCTCTTTGTTCCTTGGCTGGATATGTGTGGACTGTCTATGTAATTAATTATGATGAGAGTGGGCTTGAATTCATGGTTTATATCCTAATTTATCCATGTCTTAGACCAAATGAATGATATTTGTTTACTGAGGTCTTAATTATTAGGGTACATTTTGAGTTGAGGTCACCCACAAAAAACTGGCAAGTAAATGATGTTTCCCCGAAGTGACAATAAGACCTTCTTACATAACGTTTTATTTCACTCAACTTTAATCCTTGAGATATGTGTGTGTATTTTTTTCTAAAACTATCTCTTTTTTATAAAATTACTATTTTTTTCTGAAGATATTTTTCTAAAAATAAAATATTTTTGTTACTGAACTAGAGATTTTTAAATTCATACACTTTTTTTTTTCTGAAAATTCAACCTTTCCGGCCACTAATTTTTAATGTGTAGAACATTTTAATATATACAGAATTAGATGAGAGATTTGGCTCATACCCACTGAGTTGTGTTCCAGCCATCTCTGTTGATAAAAATTCTTTTCTTCTACATAAAACTGCTCTCTACATGGTTGAAAAATATATCATAGAAAATCAATGCATTTTATTTTAAATATTATGTATAATGCATTTCTCCTAATGCTTAATGTCCATTAAAATTCCCTTACCTGTATAATGTTACACGTAGAGAACGACTTTGGAAAAGTAAATCCTTTTGAAACTAATATGTGTAACTAAATCATATGGTTCGTTGAAAGGTCACATAGTCCAACTTATTTTATGTTGACTGAATATAAGTTGGCAAAGCAAATGATTTTTTTAAAAAATGGAAGTGTGGTCTATTTGAAAATAATTGCTAGTATAGTAGTAGCCTATGCCACATGTTTATTATTTGAATCTGGATGTATAGTAGAATAAATTATGTCCTCCAGAAAATAAGTCCATAGAGCTATGAAATATAACCCAGACCACAGGTGACAATTTTGCCTTGCAGTTCAAAGGTTATTTACAAAGACATTACATTTTAATTGATAAGTTTAAAAAGTGGATCTCCAATCTTTACTTTTAAATATTTACGTTTAAGTATAACTGTAGATGTAATTTTCTGTTGCTTGATGAGAACTTTTGAAGGCATTAGGCCAAACTTAGTTCTTGCCCTAGCAATAATACAAATGTGATAATGTGCCACATGTCTATATTTAATTTACCTCTTTAAAGGTCTATCACAGCAGTAGGTTTATTTGAAAAGTAAAATGTATTAAAACAATGACACACTTAAAAATGTCAAAAAAACTGGAAGTCAAAGGACATGAATTTGACTAAGCTTCACTTCTTAAGTATATGTAGTGGTAAAAGGGGTTTCATAGACAGAAGATGTGTTTCTGTGTTTCTGAAACCCACAACTGGACTGTTTCTGGAGACCTGTTTTGTTCAAAGATTAAGTGTGGAAAATAATGCCTATCTTATGGATAATAAACAACAAATGATGTACAGGGTGTCCTCCAAAAAATGTATACACACACTTCGAATAATTATAAAGGTGTTGTTTATTAAAAATACATTTCATTTTCTGCCGGGCCAGTGCGGCTCAGTGGTTGAGCATCGACTTAGGAACCAGGAGGTCAGGGTTCAATTTCTGGTCAGGGCACATGCCTGGGTTGCGGGCTCTGTCCCCAGTGGGGGGCGTGCAGGAGGCAGCCGATCCATGAGTGTCTCTCATCATGGATGTTTCTATCTCTTTCTCCCTCTCCCTTCCTCTCTAAAATCAATTAAAAAAATACATTTCATTTTTAAAATTGAGCTATCAGCTCTTAAAGTGTATATACTTTTTTGGGGGACACACTATAGATATGAAAATACTTTGCAAAATATGCTTAAAAGTGTTCATCAGCAATCAATTGAAAGAGTATCTTTTATTTATTTTTTTAACATCAAAAGTTGGTGACCTTTTCCTAATCTCTGTTCATCAAGAATCCTATTTATCTTCACCCTTTTAAGATTAATTTAAAATCAAGACCAGGTGGCTCAAGGCCACCCATTTCCATATGCAGAGCTGATTATTTAATTACCAAATCTTCAACAAAATATTTTGGTTGGGTTTCCAAATACTTATAGAAAAACATAAAATATGAAGAACATACAAAAATGTATATGTAAATTTAAATTATACATATTAAAATTGAGCATTTATATTTAAATATCAACAGAAAATGTTGGAGACTGGGCACTAATATATCAAGATGCTGTGTGAAATAACGACACTGCGTTAGGCTTATCCAAGCTTTTACCTTAGTCAAGTGACCTGACCTCTTTGAATCTTCATTTCCTCATCTCTAAAATGTAGATCTTGGATTAAGTGACTTCCAGGGTCTCATCAGGATCTGAATGCTACATTGCTTATAAACATAAGTGTGCAGATCATAAACTCATACTAAAACATTGAGAAACTTGCTACGTAATTTTCAATTAAGAGTCTTGATAGACTATTCAGTTGTATGAAGTCCCAGAGAACATAATATCAACTTTCAATGAAATTGAACTTTGTAATTACATTCAGACCATGGGTGCTGGTCTGGAGGTTAGTAAGGTAAATTTTCAGTACCTGATGCCTGGTCTCTCCCTGCCAGAGTTGGTAATAATAAGAAATATACATCTCTTTTCTTTCATCCTGTTCTTTCCTACTCTTCTAAATTTCTAAAATAGAAAACTCCTAGTTTACAATTAGGAGTAGTACTTGAATTGGAAAATACTACTTTAACTAAAGAAGACAAAGAATGAATGTGAGCTAACGTTGTTGGTGAGATCTTGCTATCTGCCAGGAACAATTTGCGTAGTATGGCATTTAGTATGACAAATTGCCATTACAACCTAATTATTAAATCTTATTCATCATTACAACAAGTCTATAGGGAAACTATTACTAATCCCCCATTAACACAGAAGAGGAAATGACTACTGAAGGTTTGTAACTTGTAGAAAGTCACATAGCTAGTAGGTGTTAGAAAAAAATTTTGAAGCCCATCTGTCCGATTTTTGTCACACTACCATTCTCTCTCAGAAACGAAGTATTGGAAACTCATAATTTAAATAAGTGCCAGAAAAATAAGAGTTTTGGGTATTTTGTTCAATCGCTTGGCATTAAATTCAATGGGATGTAAAGTACAGCATAGGAAATGTAGTCAATAATATTGTGATAGCTATGTGTGGTGCCAGATGGGTACTGGAAATATTGGGGAAAAACTTTGCAAAGTATATGATTGTATAACCACTATGCTGTACACATGAAAGTAATACAAAAAATATTAAATGTAATTAAAAGTATAAAAACTTTAAATGCAATACTTTAAATTGTAAGTCAAATTTAAAAGAGCATAGAATATTTGTAAGATGCACTTTTCTAAATTATGACATATCCATACAATGGATTATTCTGTATCTGCTATAGATCATGTTTTCTAAGAATACTGAATAATATGTTCTGGTATTAAAAACAAAACATAAGCTCTATACACTAATACACGCAGAATTCATAGAAAATGCACCCAAAAAAGGTAAAAATTAATGAATGAAAAAATATCAAATGCCTGTTCTGTTCCAGTGCTAGGTACTAAAAATATAGTGTGGAAAGGGCAGACAGGCATCAGTTCCCACCCACATGCTACCTACAATATACTAATTAGTTTGTCCTCTCTGGGTAATGGGATTATAAATTATTTGTTTTTGCCTTTTCCTCATTTTCAAAATAATTTATAATATAAATATATCTCATAATCAAAAGATTGTGCTATGAGAATCTGTGTAAAGCAAAAAGAATTTTGTGCATCAACAAGTAAGTGTAAGAGGGTTAGAATTTTAGATCGCCCCCTCTGGGAGAATCACTGTGTACAGTAGTCTGTGAAAGACTAACTGATATTATTTAATTTAGTATCTCCAAAATTTATTTGACCAAAGTATAATTTATTTTATTTGTTTCCTTTTTGTTGTTGTTGTTAAAGAGAAAGAGGAGAGGGATGTATAGGATTGTATAGCTTGTAGGTATTAAATTTAACATATCAATAAAAAATGTGTATGAGATAGTAAGTTCTTTTTTGTGCTAAGTATATGCATCTTTATAGCATTTCTTAATTTGGACCAGCCACATTTCAAGTGTTCAATAGCTGCATGTAGATAATGGTTACCATATTGCACAGCAAATCCCTAAATAAAAGATCTTGACCTGGTGGCTTAATATATATGCAAAGTGTTATTTGTTTATTTGGGTGGACTAATTTTGCTTTATTTTACAGAAGAAAAAAAAAAAGTAGGGACTTCACATGAGCAATTCTAGACTTCTAGATGTTTTTGAAAATGTGGAAGTGTATAGACTTTTGCTCTAACCAATTTTGTTCAGTGAATAGAGCATCAGCCCACAGGCTGAAGGGTCCCAGGTTCTATTCTGGTCAAGGGCACATACCTCATACCTTGGTTGAAGGCTGGATCCCCAGCCCAGGTTAGGGCACATGTGGGAGACCACCAATCATATATCTCTCTCATATGGATGTTTCTCTCTCTCTGTCTCTTCCCCTCCCTTCTACTCTAAAAAAAAAAAAAAAAAAAAAAAATCAATGGAGAAATATCCTCAGGTGAGGATTGACCAAAAAAAAAAAAAAAAAAAAAAATGTATAGACTTTTAAATATGAGAGTGAAATCAAGAAAGTAAAATAATCATATATAATCAAAGGCTAATGTGCAAATCAACCAAACGGTGGAACGACCAGTCGTTATGATGTGCAGTGACCACCAGGGTCCAGACACTCAATGCAGGAGCTGCCCTCTGGTAGTCTGTGCACTCCCACAGGGGGAGCGCCACTCAGCCAAAAGCCGGGCTCACTGCTGGTGAGCACAGCGGCGGTGGCAGGAGCCTCTCTCACCTCCATGGCAGCACTAAGGATGTCCAACTGTGACAGGGCACAGACTGGGCTGAGGGACTACCCCCCCCCCACCCGAAGTGCACAAATTTCATGCACGGGGCCTCTAGTAAGCAATAGAGCTCCAAAGACATGAAAAGATAGAAGTATAAAGATATATTCAGGGCTACTTGCATACTAATGTCAGTTACTCTGCAAAAGAAGTGATACAAAATAATCAAATCTTACATATGCTAAAATATTCAATCATCTGGTTTGGGAGATTTAAAAATCAAATTTTATATCTGCTTGTGCCCCAGGACATTCAGACAGTGACTGATGCCAGTAAGTCTAACACGCGACAAATATAGGCAAATTGCATTTTTTTCTGGTTGGTTTATTTTGTTTAAATTGTGTTAAGTACTTAAATAATTAGTTTAAACATGATCAAAGCAAAAGTAAAAATATTGCAAAGGAAAGAAGAAAACATGTTTGCCTTTCTTCTTAAACCAGTGGAGTACCACACAAAATTTAGCCTGATTGACCATTGTAATTATTTATTCTGGAATGAGTGAGAGGCATGCTCTCATTCCTCAACCACCACAAATACTAAGCAGTCACTGAAATGTCTCTTGTGGTGTATTTGTGGGTTTATATTGTGTCACTTCTACTAAAATTATAATCATTAATTGTTTAAGGGTTCATTCAGTTTAAAATATTTTCCATCAAAATCTATTCTCAAATAAATACTTGGAATAAAATGGAAAGTAGTGAGTGGTCATTAAAATGTGGTGTTTAAAAAGCAAACTTTAACTGTTTCATACCCTAAATTATAAATTGTGCCTATTTCAGATGCAACTTATATGGTGGATTGGTTTTCATTTCTGAACAAAAAAATATTTTTGGATCGCATATCATTTTATTTGTGCTGGTCTATAGTACCTCAAACAATTTTTAAAAAAGACATTAAGACAGAGAGACCTCACAGTTTTTGGCAGCTAATCCGGAAGGTTCCCTAAAACAAACCTGCAGGGGATAGCTTCCAGGAGAAAAGTGCTTTCAAGCAATCATTTTCTTTCTGATGATGTTTCCACAATGTAGAGTTGACCGATTTTTCAAATTATATGAGGAGCAAAAAAGAAAAAAGAAAAATACTTTTAGATAAATTTCACTCTTTACATTTAAGCCTTTAAATATTAATTTTTTATTTATTCTTGCAAAAAGTCATAAATTGTTTCCCTCTGATATAGAGAAAGAAATAATTGAGATGAGCTAGTTCTCTATTCCCTTGGCAATTGACCTCCCATATTCAGAAACAGTTTATAAAAATGGGATATTTGCTTTCTAAGTTTTATTTACAGTTTTTGCCAGATGAGCATTATTCCTAGTGAACTATAATTATGGATATCCAGCTGTTACCAGAAATCTTGGTATGCACAGACTTGGAGCCTAAAGTGTGTTTAAGATGCAGCTACTGGTAAACCTAAAATAATATCAACTATTAACAATTGGTAAACCCACTGAGAAATGGCTGCTGATTCATGAAGACCATGTAATTGCAGGGGTGAATGTACTCTTAATAAGTCCTCCCATTTTTTTCTCCATTTCAGGTTCAAGTTGACTATACTTAAGTGACCCTAAATAGAAGAGGCATTCTGTATTTTAAAGACAAACCATTATAGTAACTTAACAACCCCTCTAGAAACATATGATGTTTCACCACCCTTTTTTTCAGAATATTTATCCTTATTTATAATCAAAGACCCTCTGGTTGCAGTTGAAACTTTTTTCTACTTTTTGAGGAAATGGAATCTTTTCTGGCTTTGTTTTCCATGGCCTGGAACTCAAACCTCTAAAACAGAGAAACTCTTGGAGGATTAGAAGGCGCAGCGCTGTTTCCCCACCCATCTTCCCCACCACTGTCACCCACTCTCCCCCACAACACACAAACAAGCACAGTCACTTTCCTCTTCAGTCTTTTTCGGGCAAGTCTACATGATTTTATCCCCCAAACATAATTCACTAAGTCCCTGATTCCTGGTTCAGAAAAAAGCAGACCACTAGAAGTTAAATTAAAATTGGGCAGTTGATGGTGTTGTCTCTTTGACCATTTATCTAAGTAACCATTAGGTGGAAGTGTTAAGGTAAAGGACCAAGACAGGAACCCAGGAGTAAGGACAGGAGAACCAAGAAACACTGGGCAGAGCCCAGTCTCCCAAACTAGCTTGAGTGCAGAAGTAGACTGCTGTGAAAGTGAATTTGGCTCTGTACCTAAAAGTTGAGGCAGTAGAGTTGCTTACATGCTGTCTCTCGCTTTAGCTTAGGGTTGGTGTTCAGAACAAAGAGAACAGTGAGCTTGTTGGTATGAATGCCATCACTATCACATGAGGAGGGAAGGGAGGACCAGACTAGAAAACTGGCCAGACCTGACAGAACAATCTACAAAGTAACAAAAATATTAAATATCCAATGAGGTTGTTGTATAAATTATAGCAACCCACTGGACTATTATTTAGTCATTCAAAGTCATGACTATACATATATAGCAGCATGAAAACATATTATGACATTAAGATGATTTATTTAATAGGACTGTCATAACAAAGTAATACAGAGGGAGAGGTCATTAAATAATGTAAATTTATTCTTCTCACAGTTCTGGAGATTAGATGTCCAAGATCAAGGTGCCAGCAAATTTTTTTTTTCCTGAGGCCACTCTCTTTAGTTCGCAGATGGTCACCTTCTTGCTATGTCCTCACATGGTCTTTCTTCTGTGTATATGGAACCCTGGTGTCTGCATTTTTTCTTCTTATTAAGATACAATTCAGATTGGATTATAGCCACACTAACAGCCTTATTTTAAAGTAATTACTCTTTAAGGGCCTATCTCTAAATACAGTAACTTTCTGAGTTATGAGGATTAGGGCTTCAGCACATGAATTTTGGGCATACACAATTCAACCAACAGCATAAGCAAAAGAAAAGGAATATACTAAAAATAAATGAAATGTAAGGACCCAAACATCTACCAGATCTGACTTCTCACAGATTAGTTCTTTAATATCTAACAAGAACATAGGCCACTAATTAAAGAGAAGAAAGCAAAAACTCAGAGCATGTAAGTAATTTGCCAGAGCACTCACAGTTATTAGATATAGAAAATGAAATTTAAAAAGGTGGGCATAATTTGAAAGTTTGTCTTTCTGCCATGCTAGGATGACTGTCATGTTGATGGGCTTGTGATAAGATAGTTATCTGATACATATCTGTATACATAGTTATAAGGTTATTTTACAACAAATAAAAGGAAGAGAGATAAGCAGATATAGTTGAAAATTAAATATATGCCAAGAAACATTGCTGAGTGCCCGGAGGTCATGGTGGATGGGTAAAAAGGATGACAGTGTCCTTGTTTTTAAGGAGAAGGGAAATTTGCATGTATAAATGCATAAACAGCTACAGTTAAGAAAAATTATGATAACCATATAAGGGTTCTAACAAAAGTTCATTTGTCTATTCATATTAATCATACAACTAAATTTTTGTAAAGCCATCCAAAATTTGTCTATGTTGTATATCAGTGTGCATTCATTAATTCAACTATATTTCTTTTGAATCTACAATGTTTCAGACATGGATGTATAGCTATGGTGGGGCAAAAGTAGGTTTATAGTTGTTCATATGGAAAATAATATGATAATTAATAAATAATGATATAAGAATAAACTGTGTTTCGCATATTTTCAACTGTAAACCTCCTTTTGCTCCACCCTGTACATGGATGCTTGTGGCTTCCATATTAGGAAGGGAGTGTTTTCAAAAGTGTAGTCCTGAGACTATAATGCTTAGAAATTACATAGAATCCTAGTTTAAAAGCACAGATTTCTGGGCCTTATTTCAAACCTATTGAGTCCGGTTATCTGTGTGTTGGGCTTGGAAATCTCTATTTTTAGGAGCGCTAACCATTTAACATTTATGATCCACTGACCTACAGGGAGATTCAATAAATGTGATGGGTCCTTGTAGTAGTTTACTACTGCTGTGCTACAAATTACCCTCAAAATTGACAGCTTAAAACAGCAAATATTTATAAATTCACAGTGTCTGTGGGTCAGAAATCTGCACACAGCTTACCTGGTTGCCTCTACCTCAAGGTCACTCACAAAGTTGCTGGACTGAAGTCTTATCCCCAGGCTGGGCCGAAAAAGGACCAGCTTCTAAGTGCACTCACATAGATGTTGAAGGATTCAGTACCTCGTGAGGGCTTCAGTTTCTTCCTGGATGTTGGCTGGAATCCCCTGTGTTTCTTGCCATAGACCAGGGGTCCTCAAACTTTTTAAACAGGGGGCCAGTTCACTGTCCCTCAGACCGTTGGAGGGCTGGACTATAGTTTAAAAGAAAAACTATGAACAAATTCCTATGCTCACTGCACATATCTTATTTTGAATTAAAAAAACAAAACAGGAACAAATACAATATTTGTATTTGCATGTGGCCCGTGGGCCATAGTTTGAGGACCCCTGCCATAGAGGTTGCTCCACAGGGAAGCTCAGGACATGACAACAAAAAAGGACAAGCAAAGCAGAAACCAGAGTCTTTGGGTAACCTAACATTAGAAATGTCATCCCACCACGTTTGTCAAATTAGATTCATTAGAAGGAACTTGCTAGGTCCAAGGACACCCAAGGGCAGGGACTCCACAAGGGCCAGAACGTGGGGATGATTGCCAGCCTGCTTAGAAGATGCCCTCCACTTAAGCCTGGAGGGCCAGCAAATAGCATCTAAGCTTAGGCCTGAAGGATGATTAGCTAGATACGCTGGGGGGAAAAGAGGAGGCAAACGACAATTCCAGAAAAGAATGAAAGCGCTATAAAAGCCCAGAATTTCATGAACTTGGGGGCACCTATTTGTCTACTGGAGGTCTCAGTTGTGTCCCAAACCAGATTGTTAGTGCTTATATCTGGGAACTCAAGAATAAAATTTAATCTCCACAAAATCAGGATCTTGGAAATTTTTTTTTTTTAAATCCATCAGGTTCTAAATCTACCACAATCTTTCATGAAACCAAAACTTGCTCAGTTTTATTATTAATAAGCTATTTTAAAGCGTGAAAATATTTACAAAATATTAGTAGACACAAACTGCATTGTTTTCTTTTAGTCTGTCTTTGTTGTGACAGAAGCCTTTCACTCACAACAAGCCTTGACTTCTTTGCTCTATTTCAGCCGTAATTCTCTGTCATGCGTTTGCTCAGGTGTAGGCCACAAATTAAAAATAGTAATAAAAAAATTACCGGGTATTTGTACCCTTGTTGCTGACTGAAAAAAATTCATCTCCATAGAAGCATAAAGACTTGCTTTTCTTTTATACCAATCTGAGTAGCAGTGTGTATTGAAATAAATTCATTTGGATTTTTCAGTGTTGTATCATATAACCCAAATTCAAAGTGGGGAATTGTGGTGTCCTGGAAAAGGCTCTGACCTCAGCATCTGGGAAACTAGGGTTTTTCTGGTCTTGGTGCAGCCACTAACTCGATGAGTAAGCATGGCTAATTCAATTAACTTTGCAAGGCCTGTTTTCTGATCTGGTAAATAAAGAGCTTGATGAAACCAATAGTTCTAAAATTGTGGACCCTGGTTCAGTGTGTCAACATCACCTGGGAACTTACTAAAAGTGAAATGTGAGAGCTTACTCCAAGTCTGTTGAATCTGAAGTTCTGGAGCTGGGGTTTAAGACTCACTATTTTAATAAGCGATTCAGTTCATTCTGATACACGCATACATTTGAGAACCACTGAACAAGATAATTTAAAGTCTTTTTCAACCTAAAATCTATGAGATTAAAAATGTTTAAGGGTAGCAAAAACCAATTAAAAATAGTAAAGTTTTCCAACAAATAAATTAAGATTATTTTGGGGCTATCCAGACAAAGTTGAAGATATCATAGTATGTTCTATCACATAATCATCAGGAGAGACAAAGGTGTGCAGGTTACTGTTTTAACCCCTATATTGCATAGACAAGTAAAACCAGAACTAGGCTGATTCAGCACATAGATCCAAGGTCACAAAACAAATGAAAGGCAATGCCAGACTCATCTCCAGGTATCCTGATTCCTGGTTTAATATGTTTTCCTCTCTACAAATTAGTACTATCCTTATTCCAATATGTTTGAATTTGGCTGAAACATTTTGTCCACATATGTTCTCTACAAGCAGAGATAAACTATTACCTATCTAGAAGTGTTTTGACTCTCTTTACTTCTAATATCAATCATCTTTTTAAAGATAAAATCAATATAGAATGCAAATATGAGTACCTCGAGAAATAGAGCTATGTATGAGTGCCAATGAATTATTTTCTTTGACTCTTCCAAGTATTCTAATTCCATTTTGGCTGGGTGCCTACAACTTATGTTTCTTAAAGTTTTCATTCAAACTTTCATCTATAAAATTGATAGTGCCATTAAAGTAAGGGGACATGGGCATCAACTGTTCAGTAATTACTAATAGATCTTTGGTGGTAGTTGAACAACTTCATCCACTTAAAAGATATAACAGGTTGTAATGGATAATGGCCTAATTCACTTCTAGCTTTTATCAATGAGTAGTAATAATATTATTAAAAGTATAATCAACTGAAATCTATTTTGTGAGGCTGAAAAAATCTCAGGCCAAAATAGATTTTCTAACCCCTTCCATAAATTGAAAATGATATTAACTAGATGTTCATGGCCATTGTCCTCATTGGACATCCCATAACCTTTGTCATAAGGTTCAAGCTGTTAACCTTAGTGCCCTGCTAAATTCCTGCTTTAGTAATTCATTTCTGTCTACCTAAATCTCTTTATAATTTAAGATAAGTAAATGCTTCTTCACTTCCTCTTCTAAATTAATTTTATAGCTTTATAGTTCATTCCATCAATACTCTCTCTTTTTCTCTCTTTCTGTCTCTAACTGTAATTATTGCTGCTCTATACCACCTCCCTTAATCTGAAATAAGAAAAATTGTAAATATAAATGCAAATGGTCTAATGTATCCTTGGTCTATGAAATCTTAAAACATCGTTTGTAGGGCAAAAATACTTGGCAGTGTCATCAGTTTATTTTAAAACTTTCTATTAAAATTCACTTTCAGTGATCCACCTTTATTTCTTCTATTTTGAAATGTGTCTATCTTTTCCCATCTGAGTCTCCTTCTCTCTTTCTTCTGAGGTCACTGCTTAACACTATTAAAGAACCTTAGAGTGTGTTAGAAGAAGATATTGCCGGTCTTGGAATTACCATGTCACCAAATGAGACTAGCCCCTGCATCACTGTCTGCAGGAAAGGACAGGGGCAGCATGGATTACAAATAAGGTCATCTGCTTCTGGTCTTACCTCTTAGTTCTGTCAATAACTGGTGTAGTCCCTGGCCTAAAGCATTTAAATTCATTGGCCTTTGATTTCTTCTTCTGTAAAGAGAAAACAATTGCTCTGGTTCCTTTTAGCTCTGATATTCTATAATTTTATTCATGTAGCCCAGAAGTTATCCAAGAATTTCTTCAGGAGCATCATGGACTTTACTGGAGAAAGAACTGCTTAAAAACAATGAACATGCCAGAGTTCCACCCCCACCTTAAACATCACAACTACCATTGCATCTCAAACTCCATCTTTGTTTTAAATACAAAGGTTATTTTTGGGCTACCCAGACAATTTTGAAGCTATCATAGTACATTCTATCACATAATCATAAGGAGAGACAGAGTTGCGCAGATCACTATTTTAACCCCTGTATTGCATAGACAAGTAAAACCAGGTAAGATTTATTTGGATGGAATAGGAAGAGTTCCAATGCTAACAATTCTTTTTGAAAACCTTGCACTATAACATATAATAAAACCTAGTAGAAGAGAATAGTTTACTGCAATAAAGTAGAGGAATCATTCATATCATGACCTTTTAGAGTCAAGATCTTCTTTATCTTTACAACACTACAAAAGTTTTAAAAAGTTATATATTCAAGGTCAAGGGTTGGCAAACATTTTCTGTTGGAGGTCAGCTAAGAAGTCCTGTGGTCTGGTGTTTTATCATGGCTAGTCTGTTATCCTATCTAATAAAGAGTAATATGTAAATAAACCATCACTCCCTCACTCCGTCACTCCATTACAAAGATGGCAGCGGCCACGGAGCTGGAGCGAGCAGGAGGCTTGGGTTGCCCCAGCGATGGAGGAAGCCAAGCTTCCCGCCTGCCCTGGCCGGCCCTGAGCTCTGCTCAAGGCTACAAAGTTTCAATTATAGAAGATAAATAAATCCCAGATACCTGCTTCCAGATGCCGTGGCCTCTGCTCAAGGAGGGGCTGGGAGCCTTGGTTGCCAGGGGCAACCCAGGCATCCAGCCGGACCAATGCTACAAAGTTTCAATTATAGAAGTTAAATAAATCACAGATATCTGCTTCCAGCCTGAAAACAGCCCTCAGCCCCTCACCCAGGCTGGCCAGGCACCCCAGTAGGGACCCGCACGCTGAAGAGGCTGTGGCCAGCCTGCAAACAGCCCTCAACCCCTCGCCCAGGCTGGCCAGGCATCCCAGGACCCCCCCCCCCAACCCTGAAGGAGGTGTGTCAGCCTAAAAACAGCCCTCAGCCCCTCTACCAGGCTGGCCAGGCATCCCAGGAAAACCCCCACCCTGATTCTGGACACCCTTCAGGGCAAACCAGCCAGCCCCCACCAGTGCATCAGGCCTCTATCCTATATAATAAAAGGGTTATATGCAAATTGACCCTAACAGCAGAACGACTGGGAATGATTGGTCACTATGACACACACTGACCACCAGGGGGCAGATGCTCAATGCAGGAGCTGCCCTCTGGTGGTCAGTTGACTCCCACATGGGGGAGCTCTGCTCAGCCACATGCCAGGCTGATGGTTGCCAGTACAGCGGTGGTGGTGGGAGCCTCTCCCACCTCCTCAGCAGTGCTAAGGATGTCTGACTGCAGCTTAGGCCTGCTCCCCTGGCTAGCAGGCCTAAGCCAGCAGGTGAACTTCCCCCAAGGGGTCCCAGACTGCAAGAGGGCACAGGCCAGGTTGAGGGACGCCCCCTCCCCTAAGTGCACAAAGTTTTGTGCACTGGGCCTCTAGTTGTTACATAAAAGGCATAGACAATAGCCAAATGAATGGGTGTGGCAGGATAGACTTGACCCGTGAGCTCTAGTTTGCCGACCTCTGATGAAGATGAATGCACCTTTTAAAATGTTGAGGTATGTTTGCTTATTAGAGAAAACTATTTAGAACTGTAATAACATTTTAGTATTTTTAAATGACTACAGGAAATATTGTTTTTTATATTATTGTTTTGTTAAGGTTAATCAATAAAATAAAAATAATTATTTTATCCTCTATGCTCATTCTTACTTTCGTTTTCCATAACACACATTTTTTTAAAAAAAATTCTGAAATGGATTAAATTAATGTTGATTAATATAATTTTTTAATTCATGGTTGTTTTACCTTTCAATAATAATCTTTCATTAAATTTATTGCATTAAAGTAATGTATCAAAAGATCAGCTCTACAAGTATTTGCTGCCATAAAATTGTAGTTTATAAATAGTTTCATTATATTTAACATGTCCCTTGATCTTTTATTTTGTCTTTTCTTCAGTCCCTAGGAAAAATCTATGGCTTCTATGGAAAAAAAATCATTTTTAACTGCTGAGAAGACACTGAGAAAACATTTATATTTGCCATAGGATACATTATTTTTTGTTGATTCATTTTTTAGTAGCTGGATCAAGTTTTTTAAACATATTTATTTTGTTATCTTTTTTAATGATTGTGTAGGATCATGATTCCTGTTTGGATTGGTATCAAAAAGACCTATCCAAATGACTCAATTCCTTCATAGAACATTTGTGCCTTTGAAAAAATACACTATAGTATTCATGGCAGACAATACATATGCATTCAATTAATGGAAGATAAATTTCCCAAAAGCACTATAAATCTTGAGCAGAACATAGCCAAACCAACAGCCTGATAACTTCATCTTAAAACCAAGTAGTCTTATTAACTTTATATTACTTAACTAAAAATTTAAGTATATAAGAAATAAAATAAAAACAAAAGATTGAAGTAAATCAAGCAATAGTGTAAGGCTTTTCTCTTTCATTGTAATCCTGATAATAAGCAATTAAAACATGGAACAGTGGTCATTATAGTATTTTGTCTTCCTCAAATGGATGGTTAATCTGGCTTCCACACATTGAGCAAAAGTGGAAAAAGGAGTTAAAATTATTTAAATCCCTCTGACTAATTGTCAATAGGAGAAAGGCACAAGGCAAGGTTGCCAACAAGGTAACAATTCCATGACCCCCAGCCCACTAACTCTGAAGTTGAAAGAAGCATTCCAGTTACATGGAAATGTAAACCTATGAAGGTACCTAATTACACTTCTCAGCTCAAACCTGACATGAAGAATTTTGTGCTTGCCCATGAGTTGAATTGAAACTACAACTCTGTTTTGTGCATGAAGACAGTATTTATTTGGAAACTGGAGCAGATTTCAGATTTGTGACCCCGACCTTTTGACCCAATATGTTTACAAGACTGAGGTCAACTATCCACAAAATGGCAGCCACCAACTCCAATACTGCCTGTACCTGCCCACCCTACCTGTACCTGCTCCGCCCATTGAATGATGGGCTCTATTTTCCCTCCCCTTGAATCTGGGCTGGCCTGGTGACTTACTTTCATCAATAGAATGAGGAGGAAGTGACATTGTGCCAGACCCAACCTAGCCCTGCTTTTCATCTGTGCAAGCTCTGAGTCACTATACTAAAGGGAACAGTTACCCCAGAGAGACCACTTAGAGATGACGAGGTCCCAGACCTCCAGCTGTCCTCACCAAAGCCCCAGGAAGTCCAGTGAGTCTGTCTTGGACTTCCCAGCCCCAGGTGTGCTCCCAGCTGAATGTGAGTGACCTCAGCTGATGCCATGAGTTGCCGTAGAGCTGTCCAACTAAGTACACCCAGTGCAGAGACTTGTGGGGAATAAAAATAAATCAATCAATGGGTCTGTTATATAATACAGAGAACCCAAAAAACACCACCCTCTCTCAGCTTTGCAACTTACATCCTTATGTCAGTCTTCATATTATTCCTAAAAACATTCTGTTGTATTAACCTCAAATGCATTTTATTGCAGCTACACTTATTTTTCTACCTCATGACTGAATTTTTCAACACACACACACATGCACATACATGTGCGACACAATGCTCATATTTAAAGCATCAACCAGGATTCATATGCATCTCCAGTGCTGTTTCTATTGTCTCATTTGCTCTCTTCAAGGTGTCAGGTTAGTGTCAAAGTTAACTTCTCTTTTGATTATTTTCACATTGTTTATAGCATATGCCAGAGACTTCTGCTATCGCTGCAACAAATCTTCCCCCCTAAGCAATTAGTACTAACATGCATTCACCAAAAAGCAAAACAAAAAACAGAACTGCTGTGTTTGTGTGTGCACACTCGGGTGTAAATGTGTGTGCTTTATAACCTTCCATCTACTATAATTAAACTTGTCCATGCTTGTTGTAATCTTCTGATTTGAAAGGCTTAAAATAAAATTTAGCTGGCTCAATCCCCAGAATGTCTAAACTTTTTTCCCAGCTCTAAGAAGAATGATTTTACACCCTCTGTACACATCTGTCCCCCATACTCTGGCAGTTAGCTCCCCTCCCCAACCCCACCATTAATCCCTTAGGTTTCTTCTTGCCAAAGATGTTCTGCTGTTTGATAGAACACTAATCTCCGAGAATCTCAAAGTATCAGCTTACCTGTGAACGCCCAGAAACTGTCTCCATCCTCAGCCTCATCCCCTTTTATGTTTTCTTCATCTTTGAACAAATGCATTGCTTTCTGTCTGAGAATGAGGCTTACGTTCTGTTGTGGTTAGGAGGGATAGTGACCTGAAGGCACACTGTTGCCTCTTGAGGAAAAGAAGCAAGATCAACATTCAGAATCACTCAGTGACAAATAACTGGTAGAAGAACAGGTCACCCATGGGCGGGAAACTCACGTAAGCTCAAGGAGAAATCCTTTGTTACATTAACCCGGAGGCTTTTGCCAAATGAAAATAAGTCTCGGAGAAAGAAATAAGAGCCAGAAGTGGGCAAGTAAAATGTAACAGGGTGGGGGGCGGGGGAGGAAGAGGGCAGTTCTCTTTCAATATTAATCTCCTGTCACGGTGCTACACATTCGTAAAGGGAGACAAGAGCAGATACAATGGGAAAGTGCAAATTGACAGCCTCAGGATCCCAACTCAGAGCAATTTATTACCAGTAAAGAGGTTGAGCTGTTAAAATGGAAAAACTTAGTCCATCCACGAATGAAGGGTCTAAAGCTACCCTTCACTGGGAAAGTGCGGTGAATTTAATAGAACCCCACAATGTACAACTGAGGGGTCTTGCTCTTGTACCTAACACAAGGTCATTTTCACTTCTAATGAATGACAAAATTCTTATGCTTCAATCTAAATGACAATGTAAGGCACCTTGTCTTTGGCTGGAGTGATATTCTTATGTTCCCTAACTTTATGTGTAACCTCAGGCCCACCGGTGATGGGGGATTAGTGACGTGACAGTGTGCAGCGTCCCTCTCCTCCCAGTCACAGCAATGCCCATGGCCCCCTTCCCATATCTGTGCTGCTTACCGCCGCTGAAAGCCTTGGGGTTTACTTCAATCTGAGACTAATGTTGTACTTGGACGTTTACTAATGCAGCTCAGAAAACGCCGTGATCTAACAACAGTGTTCAACAGCGTTTTGATGTTTGCCAGACCGTTGGTGATCAGTCCACCACATGTATCCTTTCAGGCTCTGTAGGCTGATGGGAAGACAGGGGGAAAATACAATTCATCTGAACTTTCAGAGTCTGCATATGCTAGTGCTATGCACATTGTGTAGAGACTTCACAGAAGCACAACCTTGCTTGAGGTCCAGGATGCCACCAATTTTGTAAGGTGGGAATGATCTGTCTGTGATGTGACACATGGGGATGGTAAAACCCTATCTTTGAATGCATTATACGGAAGGAGAAAAGGAAGAACAGAGGCAGGCACACTGATAGAGGGTGGAAAAGAAGAACTATTTTTGAAATGCAAATTAGAACAAGTTTAAGATGCATTCAAGATTCTCCTACCCTTCCCCCTCTCTTAGCTGCCTGTGATTGTGGTGAGACCACACCCAGACTACTGCATTGCGTCTTGGGTACCTGAGTACCCCAAAAACTTGGACTGAGTTCAAAGGAGATGATTAAAGAAATAGGAGGATTGGAAGTGACTGACTGATGAGAAAAGATTAAAGGAGTCAAATCAAGGAACCTGACTGGGCAATAGCTGAGGGGCAAAATGATAAAAGCTACAAATACCTGGAATGCGCACTCACCGCATAAGGAAAACATTCCTTGATATAAATTAGCAGAGGAATGTTCGGCTGTGAATTAGAAAAATCTTCTGAAAGTGTTCAATTAGCCAACTGATCATTGAGTAATGAAAGTGGAGACTGGATCAGGGGGGACATTTTACAAGCAGGAGGAATGTGTTTCCAGAAGGCATCTGGTAATGACTTCTCCAACACTTGGAAGGCAGGATGGCCTGGACAACCTTTCAGAACAAAACTCCAGCAATCAAGGCTAGTTAAATTACAAATTACATTAATTATAGTAATTTCTTCAATCTTCCCAAAGGTAACTGGCTACTATGGGGGAAGGGCAGCAGAAATCTTCGGAAATCATAAGATTCAAAAAGCTGGGTTTAATGGCAAACAATTTGCTACAAATTATATCATGGAAATTAAATGCATAGCATCTTAGTGAACTTAATGAGGTGAGCAACGACTGCTAAGACTTCTAATGAAAAGTGAAAATAATTGAAAAAGGGCATTTCTTGAAAAAGGCAGGCTCCAGTAATGAGAACCAAGGCTGCTTTGAAGCTTTCAAACAATTCATTCTGATGACCTACAAGGATCCCCTTTGCTTGAGGAAGTCATTTTTTACTTGTCCTCCTAAAATTCCAAGTGTGACCTTGCTGATAAAAGTGTGCTAGCTTTCCCAAGAAATTCTCGCTTATTTAGAAGTTTTGAACAAAGGTTATAGAAATCTTAGATAGAATTTGCATAATCATCAACCAAATAACTTTCAATGTTAAAACATCTTCATTTAAGTGTTAGACCAAATTGCTCTTTAGGATGATTTTTCTCCCTATTTTTAGAAAAGGTGGAGTTCATAATGAGTTTTCTAGATTCTAGTGAACTAAAATAATCAAACTAGTTTAGGGTAGAAGACCTGTATACCTTTAACCTAATCTTTCTGTAATTGTGTAGAATTACCAACAAATTAGAATTTTTTTTGATAGACTTTTTCTTACTAGTTTTTATTTTACTTGAGCCCTCTTTTTTGATAAACTGGACAGTGTTCCCTGTGATAAGCTTTGGCCTTTGCCCCCATTAACTGCGCACACCCCCAATTTGCTCAGTGTTAAAGTTTACAAGGGCCCTCCACCAGCATTAGTAATCATAAGCCAGCTTTAATTTGAAATTGCAAAGTCCTGTACTGCAATAAACACCCCCAGGATTTCTTCCAGAAGCATTTAATAATCTGTTTAATCCTGCTGGCAGACACAGGTATGGTTAATTTGGAGTCTGGCTAATTCCCTCCTGTTGCCACCACTTCCTCCTCAATAACCAATAAACAAACAAACAAACAAAAAGATGTCTGGACATACGTATATTATTCTGTTGCGTGTGAAATTTTTTTAATCTCTAATTTATTACCTTCTACATTTTCCTCCCATTCTTCTTCATCTTTCTCCAAAGAAATGTATCAGCCCTGCAGAGCTGAACCCACTTAACCGAAGCATCCACCACAAGGAGGTGTCTATTTCCATTCGCACAGCGATTTCAGCTTCCCACTTACAGTGTACAGTTTCCTTTCACAGCAATAGTGGTTCCATGCAGAGAACAAGAGCTAAACGTGCAGAGAAGCCTAAGAAACCGTCCCAAAAAATTGCTGTCCTGTGACTTGAAGTGGAAGAGAGCCCAGAGATCAGGCAAGAGGCCACAGCATCTGAAAGCCGAGTGGGATCAGATATATTGGAGAAAGTTTTCCAAGATCAAGTTCCTGAAATGGCCATCATTCATCCGGTGGTGAGAAAGAGAAAGCACACGTGTGCTCACCAGGGCCTGCTAAAGCATCTAGAGTTACGCAGAAACCACTCCTTGTACTCCTTTTGTGCTTCTCCAGGGAATGTATTTTTATAGGACAATCTTTTCTTATAAAAACTCAGTAACTTTATCAATGTATTAATTACCATCTGTGACGTGCCCAGGAATAGTAGAATAAACGAAGAGTGTTTTTTCTTTCTAATTTTAAAGTTTATGCCGAACACCTTGCTTTTATTACTTTTAATTAGCTTAATAATCTTCGCCTATCCTTGTTGAATATCTGCTAACTTAATGTGTTGCCATAATGCATTTTTAAATTACTGCTTTAAAGAATTCAGTGCTGATTTTCAGTTTCCGCTCACTGTATTAATTATCTATAAATATGTGTGAGATTTCCTTCAGCAGATTTTCACAATCTCCTTATTATCCCCATATAGACACTTTAAAGTGCTACAACAATTCAAAGTTCAACATCCCTGTAATTTACTCAGCCTTATAATTGATATTTATAAGCTCAGCAAACCGGGAAGGAAAGAGAAATATTAGCCATCCCAACTCAAGTTCAGAGACCTTTAATTTGGATGTAAGTGTTGAGATCTTGTTTTCGGAGACAATCGGGCCCGCCTTCCTTTGTGCTCAGCTATGCGCCTGCTTCTCGGGACACAGTTTCTCCTTTTGAGCCAGAGATGATTTCCCCGAGCTCATTCATTCCTGTAACAAGCTCGGGTTGAAAAGTGAACAAACCAGTTTGTGAGCTGTGTGCTGGGAATGGACAGTTAGACTCTCTAGAGCGTTAACAAGGGTAGAATTTTTTTTAAAAAAAATGCTTAAGTCTTAGCTCTTCCACTAACTTGCTATGTAATGAGGAATGTGTCACTTGCTGTCACAGAACCTCTATTTACCCTTCCTTGCAATGGAGGTGACATAGTCCAAGGTAAAGCCAAGCACTGTTGTGAGAAACTGAGATAATACAGACCCAGTGTTTGAAAGCAGCAAAATGCTATGAAATGCAAAGTTAGAATTATAAATGCTACTAATCTATGGTGGTCCAGGGGGAGTACCTAACTAGAGTTTCTCAAAGTATGCCCCCCTGTTCAGCAGCATCAGCACCACCTGGGAAATTGTTAGTTCCTATCAAATCCAGAACGCTGGGGTTGGCCCAGCACTGTGTTTTCACAAGTCCTCCAGGGAATTTGGATGCTTGCTAGTAGAATCAGCACCTAGCTTTCATCTGTGATCTACCAAAGTACTTTTGGGTTGAATTACCATCTAGAGTCAAAAAGCGATAAAGACAAACATGGAAAAATCTGTTTTCCTTCATCTTCCATGGTCATTGGTGGTGGGTGGTAGTTAAAAGTTGTGTCCTTACAGAACTCATACAACTTAAAAAAAGAAATTAAACAATCCAATAAAAAAATGGGCAAAGGACCTAAATAGACACTTTGTGAAAGAGGACATACAGAGGGCTAAGAGGCATATGAAAACATGCTCAAAGTCACTAATCATCCCAGCGTTCCAAATCACAATGACAATGAGGTACCATCTCACACCTGTCAAAATGGCTATCATCAACAAATCAACAAACAAGTGCTGACAAGGATGTGGAGAAAAAGGAACCCTCTGGGAATGCAGACTGGTGTAGTCATTATGAAAACCAGTATGGAGTTTCCTCAAAAAATTAAAAATGGAACTCCCATTTGACCCAGTAATCCTACTTCTAGGAATATATCCCAAGAAATTAGAAACACCAATCAGAAAGGATATATGCACCCCTATGCTCATAACAGCATAATTTACAATAACTAAGATTTGGAACCAGCCTAAATGCCCATCAGCAGATGAGTGGATCAAAAAACAGTGGTACATCTACACAATGGAATACTATGCTGCTGTAAAAAAGAAGGAACTCTCACCATTTGCAACAACATGGATGGACCTGGAGAGCATTACACTAAGAAAAATAAGCCAGTTGAAGAAAAATAAATATCACATGATCTCACTCATTTGTGGACTATAATGAACGGTATAAACTGATGAACAAAAATAGATCCAGAGACAGAAGCATCAGTCAGTCAAACCTCAAAGGGAAAGCAGGGAAGGGTGGAGGGGTAGGGGTAGGAGAACAACCAAAAAGACTTGTATGGATGCATATAAGTATAACCCCTGGACACAGAAGGAAGGTAAGGGCATGTGCTGGGGCGGGGGGGGGGGGGGGGGGGAGTGCTGGGGAGAGGTCAATGGGGAAAAAAGGAGACATATGTAATACTTTAAACAATAAAGAATTTAAATTAAAATATATATATATTGTGTCCCTACAATCAGACGCCTTGGGTCAACTCTTGTCTCTACTAATTGGGTGATTTTTGGCAAGTTACCTAATCTCTCTGTCTCAGGGACTCACCTAGTATATACTGTGAAGAAAATAGCTAATTCATAGGAAACACAGTGCTAAGTACATAGCAAGTGCTCACAACCTGTTAACTGCTATTCTCTAGGTTTTGCTTTCTGAGCAGCCCACAATAGAGTGTCTGACCTAACTGGTTTCCTAACTGTTTAAATAAAATGAGAATAAAGAAAATATTGTCCACTAGTTTGGGTATGTATAAGCATTTACATAACCAAACTATATATATTTCTTCTATGCAGACCCAGGCAAATCCCAACGGCAAATTCACAGAATAATTCCAAATAGTCTTCCCAGCATACAAGTACAGCAAAACCCACTTCCCTTTCATTTGTTACTCTGATCCTGCAGGTTTATAAATCCCCACTGTGCCTCTCTGGAGATGTGAAGCTGTTATTCATCCACCCAGCCTGTAAGGAATGGGAGGCAGAGTGGAAGGAGAAAAAGAAAGTCAGACTGGCTGATTATTTTTATGAACATGTACAGTCAATTTCAAGCAGACAGTGGAGCCTTCCTACAGAGAAAAGCATCTTTAAGAATTCACCATTTAATGGAGAACAGGTAGTCATTAATTTTATAAAAACATACAACATATATTCATTAATCTATTTGTGAGGTGCTCAGAATTTTCCAGGTGCAATGCTCATTACTGGCACTAAATGCACTGCAATTGCCAGAAGCAGACAGTGAAATAATACAAATAAATCCATGTGCATGGAAAAAAGCCTTGGGAAATCTCCGAGACACTACAATTAAGGTGAGATAGACGGCAGCTCTTCTGAAGGAGAAGAATAAGGGAATCAAGGGCTTTCAATATGGCTTCAAGAAGGATTATTCAAAGATCTAAGGGCAAAAAGAGAAGCCCTGAGGGGGAAATGGAAAATACAGGTTGGAACCAAAGAGACTAGAGGGAGGATAAGGACAGAGAAAGAATGTCGGAGCGGTTTCGTCAATAGCGTTCTATTCGAGCCCAAAGAGGGAGACGTGGTAGGAGAATTGCCCCTTAATTAATACAGCCAGCTCTCAACTTACTAACCAGCTCTGCTCCTCAGTTCATTTGTAAGTCAGCAGGTTGAAGCTCAGAAAACATTTTCCCATGGAAACATTATTCATGGTGGTTTGGCTTTCTGGACAGCCCACAATAGGGTATTTAACCCAAAATGAAATTGAATATAAAACCTAAGCCTTAAAAGTATGATTTCAACTGTGTCTAACCATCACTTTTAATATTGTGCCTTTGGAAAAACAGTTTAAATTCAAGGGTGGGATGCATCAAATGAGTTCTGAGCTCTGGCCAGCAGCTTAGCCTGTGTTCCTTGGGCCTAGAATGTTCTTCCCACAGGTGACATCATGACTACACTAATAGCCCATTCTCCATTCCTGATCATCTTACTTAAAATTTTAACACCCTCCCCCAAGCACTTCCTAATTCTCTTCCCTGTTTTATTTGTCTCCATGGCACACCATCTGAATATATATATATATATATATATATATATATATATATATATATATATATATATTATATATATATATATATATTTCAGAATCCTTATATATATACATACACACACACTAGAGGCTCAGTGCATGAAATTCATGTATGGGTATGGTTCCTAGGCCTGACCTGCGATCAGAGCCATCTTCCCCAGCTTCCCACAGCCGGCCCTGCCCCCTGCTGCCACCCACCACTGGTTCCCAGTTTGCCATCAGATGATTGGAGCCTGCTGGCTGGGGAAAGGGACCAAGAGGTGGTCAGTGGGCCACATAGAGACTGGTCCAGCAGTTGTTCTGGTCATTCTGCCATTAGGGTCAATTTGCATATTACCCTTTTATTATATAGGATAGAGGTCTGGTGCTCTGGTGGGGGCTGGCTGGCCTGCCCTGATGGGGACTTTGGATCAGGGTGGGGGTCCCCACTGGGGGCAGTGCCAGCCTGGGCAAGGGGCCAGTAGACCTGGTCTCTGGTTGTTCTGGTCGTTCCACGTTTCAGTCGCTGGACTTTTATTATATAGGATTTACAATTACTTATTTATTTACTTATTGATTGCCTCTCCTGTGAGAATGTAAACTCAATGAAGGCAGAGATTCTTGTCTATTTGCTCAGCAATGTATTACCAGTGCCTAAAGCAGCAACTGATACACAGTAGGCAACTGATAGATATATTTTGAACTTAATTATCTACTTGTTTATCTATTTATTAACTGTAAGTTGGAGAGCTAGATCTGGAACCAGGGCCAGGTAGGTACTCCTGGATCCATGATAATGCACAAGAGAAATTAAGCCTCTATGTCAGTTTTCCCTAAATGTTCTGAATCAGAAAGAAAACTTGTGTGTTTTGGAAAAGTAGGGTAGAGAGAAGGACAGGGGTTGAGAGGGAGAAAATTTCAGAATCCCCCACTATGAATGAAAGATTTCTGCCCTAGGAGTAAAAATCATTGGTTCATCTCTTCTCTTTGATACTCACTAGCCTGTAACCTTGGACAAGACATTGATTCTCCAGAACCCTGTTTCTCACTCTTACAGAGATAAGATGCTCTTTATACCCTTCATGGCTGTTGGTGAAGAGCCACTGGGTAATATATGTGAAAGTGCTCTGAAAATGATAAAGTGCATCCCTACAATAAGGAAATAATGGTGAAAAACAGGTGGTTTGTTCAAATAAATAGGGTGATTAAATCTGCAGTGATCCTTGGTGGAATGCTGGGGCTGTATTTTTCTGCATAACTAATCTGTAACCCTTAGCTCAATAATCTACATATTAAAAAAAAAAAAAACAAGAAGAAAGACTGGGATAAAATGTTTGAGCAGTTGATATTTTTGATTAAAGGGAAACCAGAATTTAAAAAAATATTCAATGACAATATGATGAAAAAATATTTTTAATTGCAAAATTATAACTTAGCTCAAAGATAACTTTCTCAGAGAAGACTTCCCAGACATAGCCCTACATGTTTATCCTCCTATCCATCAAAAAGTTAATCTCTCCTTGTTCATAATACCATTTTCTTTTTCTTTAATAGCCTCCAGCACAATGGGTAATTATGTGAGTAAAACATATAATTTATTTGTTTACCGAGGAGCTCTCCCACCATCACCACCCTACTGGTTCCATGACCACAGGGCCATTTTTGTCTTGCTTACAAATGAATATCCAGAACCTAGCACACGACCTACTCTATAGCAAACACTCAATAAACATTGGCTGTGTATCAAATGAATGAATAGGTAGATAAATGAATAAATGAACAATGAATGAAAAGAGACATGAATGCATACACTTGTACATATATACAGACTTGAAGGTCCGGGTTTAGTAGGTTTACTGGATCCACCTGGCAATTTCTCCCATGCATGGGATAATAATAAAATGTAATGGTGTTTAACTCTTAGCAAAGAAGACTTCCCTGGTAAAATAGTTATCTAGTATCTGATGAGAAGAGCTGAAATGATTCTGCTTTTCATTCAAGCTTTGTCCTTGGCACAGGCACAGGCAAGTCCTGCTTGACTGGCTAAACCTGTCAGGCAAAGCCCCATTTAATTATAGCCAGAGGACCCTGGCACACCATTCACAAGTCTGTCTTCAGACACGTTTGTCCAACAAGGCCCAAATATATGTGTCTGCTCTTCTACTCTGGCTGATTCCTCTGCTGTGGGAGGGGCTGAGGCCCCACGGGGAACTGGAAATGTTAGGATGAGGGCCAGCCACAGAGCTCTCTCCCTACAAGTTTCCAAGAAACAGGCCTAATGACCACCAGGCACTGGTATTTAATAGAACAACAGGTACTGATGAAAATAAGGCCCAAGGAAAGGATACTCAGTGGTCTCCAAAAGAGCAGATCCTACTTTTTTTCTACAATGTGGCTTATTAGAAAGGGCTCTACCTTGGGAGTCAGGCATCCACTTGATGTTAGATTCATTTACTTACTGTGTAATTTATAATGTTCACTTTCCTTGTTGTAAAACGTGCATAAAAATACCTACTTCTCAATGTCATAAAGGTTAGAAGTATATGTACATTACAGACATTTAGTGAGAATCTGTAAATCATAGCTATTATAGTTATTTCCTGGATTGCATGGTTGTCTCATAAGTCTTTTCATATAAAGTGCTTGCAGAGTCATATGCCACTAGCTTGATGGCTGTCCGCCTTGGCTGCCCAAGCTGGGAAAGCTGGGGTTCTTTACAAAGGGCTGTGACTGGGTACTGCCCCCAAAGATCTGGAGGAAATTGGTGTAAGTTCATGCCTGGACTTCGGGAGTTTTAAAACCTTCCCAGGTGAACCTACTAGGCAGACAAGGTCAAGGACCACAGCTCTGACTAGAGATCTCTCAGCCCCAAAACTCACACCAAACGAAACAAGACTCTCTTCTACCACACAAAGCAATAACACTGGGAGTCCTTTCCAACCAAAGAGTAAGCCCTTTTGTTCTACAATGAGTTTAAGTGGAAATGGTCTTAAAGGAAATCACTAATTTGCTATTAGGATACAAGTGTCTTTCTCTGGAGCAAGTTTTAAAAGGAGGAAATGCATTGGGGCCTCAGGAGGGGAAAGTACTCCAGAGCTATTAGCAAATGCAGAACCTAGCTCTGTACTCAACCACCACATAGAACTTTGCCCCCAACCAGAATCTCTTGATATTTTTTTATCTCTTTTTAAATTTCTTGGTGATTATCCTTTTACTTACGGCAATTATCTTTGGGAGTATTTTATGTGTTATTTTATTGTAAAACCATACAATGTTTTTTTGGAATATAGTAGGGAATAAATAAACAAATAAAACATTTCATAACTTTGCTAAAGCCTTGCCCGGCATTACTTCATGAAAATGAAAAGATCCTGCTGGACACCAGTGACTCATACTCACTCTCAGATATAGTAACAGTAGTAATAAAAAGCAGAATTAATAATTTCTGAGCACTTACTGTGTGCCAGTCACTGGTCAGAGTAGCTTGCCTCTATTAACACATTCAGTACTCACAACAACCCTGTGAGGTAGATCATTTCCATTCTAAAGAGGACAAATGTGAGGCATTAAATAACTTCCTATGGCTAGAAAGTAGAAGAATTGGGTGTCAGATTGCCAGAGAAAATACATGACATAGTTAAATTAGACTTTCAGATAAGCAATGACTAATTTTAAGTATAACTACATGGGACATATACTTATATCAAAAAAATATGGCCTCATGTAATATTTGAGACAGGGTTATACTAAAAATGAGTTATTTTTTTATCTCAATTTCTACTTTCACTGGATGCCCTGTATTTTCATTTGCTAAATCTGGCAATTCTAGTTAGGAGTCAAAACCAAATCATCTCATTCCAAAACATGTGCTCTTAGCACTATGTTCTGCTGTCTCTGCCTTTAGGAATGATGGTCAGTTTCATGGTTCTGGAGATTTGGGGACAGAAGTCCAAGCAGAAGATTTGGCTGCCACATACCAGAGCCATGCTGGCTGTCAGTCAGATTCTGTCTCTTCCTCTCCCCAACAGAACCACTCAGTCCTGCTACCAGTTCCTAACCTAAAGCAATGACTTTGGCCCTGCTGATACCAACATTTTAGGGTTCCATGTCATCTTGCCATCAATTCAGCCATGACATGGTGTCCTGGGTCTGAAAAGTGGTACCTTGTTTCCTCTTTCATCATCAGTCCACTGTGGACCCCACCATCTATATAGCTAGACTTCTGCTTAAATTCCTGTTCTGAATGGCCCTTTACATAAAATAATTTAGTGCATCTGCCCCTTATGAGGCTGACTCTTACTTACTAGGACATCCCTTTGTTTTCATCTTGAATTTTTGTCCATTACTGGTTACTTCTTGGAACCTCTACCCGAAGATATTAGACTTGGCCTGCAGGACAGAAACTTCTCTGTATGAGCCTGCCCTTATTATTGTCCTGCCAGCTCCCAGCCTAGGCCTGTGGACGGCTCCAACTCTAGGTCTCAGTCCCTCCCACCAGCCTTGTCCAGCTGCAAGCCACCAGCCAGCCAGTCCTGGCTGAAGCCCAAGCTAGGACAACATGAGCAGTCTCTTCCCCCTGGCACCTTTCTAACACCATGCTTTATCCTCTTTTAGTGATTTCAATTCACTATTCTGATGACTTGGACTTCTCTTTACAAGTTTAGCTGCTTGGGGGTCCATAGGCAGAGTGATAGAGAAATTCACAAAAGCTTTGTTTTTCTCCAGTGGAGAAAAAATAATAAATGCTACCCAATAAGCCCTGAAGCAAATAGTAGGAGAGGAAAATCTACCCAAATTCAAAAACTACAGGAAACTTGGGTTGAATTTTTTAATAACAAATCATGCCAGACAACCTAATTAGCATTTTGATGGTGTTATGACATGACTAGTTAATGTAGCAGTTGGTGGTAATATCCTGGATCTTTCTTTTAATGAATCATTTGATAGCATCTCATGAAAATTTTACTTACTGTTACCACTGTGTATTTTGTCGCAATTTGTTCAATGCCTCTTAATAAACATACAGACAAACAAGTTTCCTGCCCAAGGGAGCTTACAATCAACAAGATAAGTCAAGCAGAGAAGGGATCCCCACAGGAAGGAAAATAAAACTTCTCACTACCAACACAGCCTGCCCTAAATTACCAAGTGCACTGGCCGTATCATCAGTCATCGTCACAAATACTTATTAAATGCTAATCCACAAGCAGTGATGTGTAAGGATCTAGCTCAAGGGAGTGAAACAGACACGGTCCATGCCCTGCACGAATTGACAATCCAGAGAGCTGT
Source organism: Myotis nattereri (assembly GCF_964212035.1). Taxonomy (NCBI): domain Eukaryota; kingdom Metazoa; phylum Chordata; class Mammalia; order Chiroptera; family Vespertilionidae; genus Myotis; species Myotis nattereri. The sequence continues at coordinate 24,236,310 of NC_138082.1, forward strand.
AGTTATAAATCGCAGAGAAAAGATTGTGCCTCACTTCTGTTCTCCCCTCTTGCCTGGCTGCTCACTGAATTCGTGTCGCTTTTGTCTCTAAAATACAGTCATTCTGTTTGTTGGGCTTGTTTTCCTCCCTGTACTTGGAACACAGGAATTAATCTCAGCACTTCGAAATATTTTTCTCCTAAAACAAACTTGATTTATCTTTTGATTGTCAAATCTCAAGTCCTTCCATCTATAACGATGCCTCATTTTAAAGACCTTTCATTTGGCTTCTAACTTCACTTTTCACATATGTGTGAGTGTACTGTGCTCATCTTTGGAGAACGTATTTTAAAATAAACTACAAGGAAGTGTCCCCTTTCCAATGGTGCATGAAGACTTAATGCAGTTTATCTATGCTGTGTATGTATATAGTTATATAAACCTATGCATGAGCACCTGTACCCATAATTATATGTAGTATGAATATGTAAAATAACAACCAGGATTTATTAGGTGCTCCAAAATATTTACATATGATGCTGAAATGCTCAGCTTCTCATTTAATCTCACGAGACCTTGTGGAAAGGGAAGATTATTGTCCACATTTCATAGATGAGAGCACAAGAGTACAGAGAGTGGCCACACAATAAGTCTTAAGGCTTGGATTTGAACCAACAGTCTGACTGCAGACAAAGACTCTTAACTACCCCTATACTACTGTGATCAAAATTTTATTCTTGAAGTCTGTATCTACAAAAGTTTATCCCCAGGGATTCTGAGGCATAGAATGCTGTCACCCCACAGCAGCTTCTGGACAGACCACAGTTAAAATGTATCTACAAGACAGCTGGCCCCAGTCGTCCCATCAGCGTGTCCTCGCAGGCACCCAAAGCTCCTCAGCTAGGTTCTGCCTTCGCTGCCATCTCCTGGGAACCATGTGCTCAGACTGGTGACTTTCACCTTGAGAATGCAACCCCTCCTCTTATCATGTATCCCTCTCACTATCCAACAACATTTCCAAAGACTTTTCAAACACAACACAATTTACTTGTCTGTGCTAGTGAAGATTTATGAGGGTCTGAAGTATATACCAGCAGGCAATTACAGTCCACTTGAAAATGCCTTCACAGAAGGCTGAAATCTGATAAGGAAGCAGAGCGGGGTTCTCAGAGGGAGCCAGCCTCCCCTTCTGCATTTCCAATGTTCACATCACCCCAATTTGGGAACACAATGTTTTTTAACTTGCAAAGGCCAACTTTTGTGCTGCAATATATGATACACTGATATATTTTTTCCAGGAGCATAGCATTAGACCTTAAGCACATTGGTTGGAACAGACAGGTCAATGCTTTCCAGCCATCCTGCCCACTGAGAAGCTCTCCATCGCTACATGCCCACAGCTGGAGGTGACTTATTAGAAGCAACTAATTCATCATGTTTTACCCTGTATGACACCACAACTCTTGCACAAATTGATTAGACCAAGATTGTCACCTGACAATGATGAGCAACCATTTATATGCTGTCTGGTGCTCCATGAATCAGCTGCCCATGAGGATTTTACCCAACAGGGTGCTACATCCTTTCATTCTGGATAACTATTAATGAACCTAATCAACTCTCCTCTCTCACTCACTCTCTCCCTCAGTGAATTTGAAAGTGAGAATCGGGAGGAAATAGAGGTATAAAATGCATATACATGCAGGGGGTAGAAGTCAGAAAGATAGCAGAGGTGAGTCCATTTGCTGGTAGAAAGAAACAAGAGCCATAAGCTGTCACCATAATGGCTGCTGTGGGAGTAGAAGCCTCAAATGCTTATTGATCAGGAAGAACCAGAAAACCAGAGATAACAGTGTAACCATGTACCACCCACCTGCAAGGGCCAACTTCATGGCGATGGGATCCATGCAGGCTCCCTGTCCTGTGCAAGGAAGGGCCCAACACATGGTTTAAAGCTGTTGCCACCATCTTGAAACTCTTCACATACTTTGAACAAGGAGCCCATGTCTGCATTTAGCAATGAGCCCGGCCAATTATGCAACTGGTTCTGCTTCCTATTGTCTTTCAAGACACAGCCTTTTGGCAGATGAGATTGTTTTCTGCCTCTCCCAGTGGAAGATCTAAGCTGTGCGAGTCCTGAAGCTTGTGTGATCATGAGAGCCCTCTTTAAGAAAAAAAAGATACAAAATTATGAATATAAAAGTAGGTTTGAAGTGATAATTTACCTAAATTAAAGATATAAATTACATCAAAAATGCCTATTACTGAATTTCTCTTTGTTCCTTGCAACCTAAAAGAGTTCAACACACACCTGCCCATTCTGATCTAATGGTTTCTCAAAAAAAAAAAAAAAAGTTCAAAAACACTTCAGGCTGCCTGCTTATGGTCCCCTGGCTCCCGGAGTGGTTGAAAGAGTAAGTAAACTCTGAGGAGGGGGGTTATTAAGATCTCTTGGTTTAAACAGTTCTTTCCAGCTATTCTAGCAGAAGTTTTTCCTACAACAGTTTCCCTCTATGTGTGTGTTTTCCTGTTATTCTAGTTTGTTTTCAACCTTTCTATAAACCAAACCACTGTCAACAGCACACCTACAAATGTACACCTCTAGGTTGTACAGAATCTTGAAATTTTCTTTTCTCCAGTTTTTACTGAGTGAAAATGTTTTTCTCTTTCCCAGTTCATTTTAATTGTCCTAATACCAATGTACTTTGTTTGCAGTGATATTACATTCAACAGTTTAAGCTATTGATTTTTAACAGATATACACAAAACACCAGTAATATTCTCTACTCCATAGCATTCAAGAAGGCAAATTTAGTCATCTCCCAAGCTTCTCTACACCTTCCTATTCTTAGAATGTGGCTTATATGTACTTTTTCTTTAAGATTGTACTTCTGGTCTAAGAGAAGATTAGCAAACCTGTTCCAATTTCATATAGATCATGGTTCCATAAGCCCTGTGAAAGTGTTTCCATATATGTGAACGTTTTAAGCACCTATACTGCTCAAAGTCAAAATTCAATAAATGCTTATACTTTCTTTTCTGTTCCCTTGATTCAAAGGTATAAAACATATGGAAGATTGACATTTTAAATGTCTACTAAAGTTTCTTTTTTCTTAAAAAAATGTGACCTAACTTTCACCTGTAAGACTGAGTAATGAAGTTCAAAAATACTCATTGTCTCATTTTAACTTTTTTCTTTGAGTTATTCCAAAACGTAATCCTTAATTTTAAAATGTGCATAGTAGCCTTCAATTAAGTTAATTGCTGAAATTAGTCGAAATATTTCACTATGTCTTCCCACTGTATTATAGTACACTGGTTTTAAAGCAGTTAATAGTTCTAGAAAATAATGTATTAGCAGTCAAAAATATGAATCAATGATATTACTTTAATACTATTTCAGAGGCATCCAGAATGGTTCAATTAATAGCATCCTATTATTTTATTATTGCATAAGAATTTATAGTTGGGCTGACGCCACATCAGACTAATTCTCCCTTTTATTGGACGTTATTAGACAATGCATGGCAGAGCCTTCTTCAGTGGCCCTGGGGAATCCCCATAGTGACCCAGGCAAGTTCACTTTCTTAACCCTCACCTGGTAGCACATTATTCTTTTGTCTCTTCAGGTTCACACAAAGTTCATGCATAAAAATGCCTGCCTAAACCAGAGGTCAGCTAATCAACAAGGTAACATTTGAAGACTTAAACTTAAATCCAACTTGTATTTGATAAGAAATATAGGGCTTTCCATCAGCAACTAACTTTAACAGGGTGATCTATCTTTAGATTTATGCTTTTGAACATTGACAAAGGCTGCTTTTGTCTGGCCCTACTGAGTCTGACTTGGCTAACCTATAGGCCAAAGGTATGTGGAAGAAGACTTCATGGGTTATAAAATGAAGAAAGAATTACATTCAGTATTTCTTATTCAACAAGAGAATTCAGGAAAGTTTTGAGCCTCCATGGGTTGGAAAGCTTACCCCAATTGCCTTATATTGTGAGGTAAAGTTTAGATTTTGTTCTGATATTGCCACTGGATCTATAATCGCTGCCTGTGGTCCAAGCAGCTCATAACAGACGTAGAACATCCCAGCCACCTATTCATTAAAATATTTACTGAGCACCTAAAATACGCTAAACGTATTCTAGGTATCAGTGATATGACAGGGAACAAGGCATTATTCTCCAGAGGTCCTACTCCAGTCCTTTCCCTAACCTACTGGTATAAGTTACAGGGCATTGATCCTGACTTAGCCAGAGGCAGAATTAGCGAAGTTCAGATTTTATGATTTTTAGTGCCCCTGTTCCTAACTTTAGAGGACTCTTTTTTTAAAAATTAAGTTTATAAAACAATTATATTCCACACTGTCCAGAGCTTTTTTTCTTCTAGAATACAGCAATAACCACTACTAAAACATTATATTATTTTAAGCATTTAATAAAGCTTTATTCATGGAAAAGAGTGAAATTGTGCAAGTGTCATTTAGCTATAATAAAATCTGAAATCTAAAAGAAGACAATAAATTCAATAAATTTATTGAATTTCAATAAATTCAATAAATTTGTTTCCACAATAATGTGGAAATTATTGTGCTCAGATCTACCAACATAGATTCTTTCTTTCTATTATTTCTTTTGATTCTTGGTTGATAGCTCTCAGGAAAATAAATCCATCTGTTTCCAAAAAACAGACAAGCAAATATGGAATAACATGTTGAAGCTAGAAGAGACTTTGTGAATCACCAACCCAAAGCTATCAATTTACATGGGAGAAAATGGTCTTTGCTTATGCTCCTTTCACTCCTAGGGCAGCCTTCAAACCTCATTCACCTAGCTATATCTTAGTCATCAACCAGTACTATCACCCAGCATCACCTCCCCCAACCCCCAGGCTAAACCCAGGGCCCTTTCAGCCTATGTGTATCTCCATCAAAGCATAAATTATATTGGACTGAAATTCTTTGTTCATTTGTTTTTATTTCCTAGCTACACAGAAGTTTTCCAATGGGAGGAACCATACCTCTTTGTCTATCTCTGTGTCTCAGGCTGCAGCAGGGACTGAGGTACTGTGAACTGATATGACCTGTTCAAGTTTACAGGGCAAATTAACAGTAGATCCAAGACTAAGACACAGTTCTCCAAACTCATGGTCTTGGGTTCTTTCTATAACACCAGAACAAAGGAATATGTGGGAGGAAAAGAGCTTATAAATGGAAAAGGGGATCCTTTAAACAATTTTCTTCAGGCCAAATTAATGTAAATCAATGGGTGCTTTTGCCCCAGAGTCTATGCCATGCTTTTGCCCATCTGATCCCATGACTAGTGTTCAGTTGCTTACGATGAGCAGCTTCAGCTCCAATGAAAGAAATGGAAAGGATGTCAGTGTTTGTTGAGCAACTGCTATGTGCCAGGAAGTTTAGCATACAATCTCATTCAAAGCTGGGTTTCTGTGGAATTCTACACCCTGACTTGTTTTGTTTTCATCATTTTCTTGGTTAAACCTTTTTTCAATAGTTACAAAGGGGGAAACAATAATTATACCAAAAATGCTTGGGAGACCAAAGTCTCCTGGTAGCCAAGAGCAGTGATAATAGCCTAATAACCTGCTATAGTGTTAGGTTAAAAATGATTGAACTGGGATAGATGAGGATGGAATATCCATCAAAATGTCCAGCCCAGTCCACTTGACCATGAGCCCCTCGAACTTTATCTGGTTTACAGGGCTTTAAATAAATAACAAGAAATCTTGAAGTAATTGATAATAGTGTTAGTTCAGACAGCCTGTATCTTCCTTATTCTCCTGGACTTTTCTTCTTGTTAATCAATTCATAATTTTAAGATGACTTCCCTAATGACAGGTGTCTCAACTTATTTAAAAACAGAAAAGTGAAAGGTAAGTATCAGCCACTTTTGTGTCTTTAATGAAGAAATACAGCGTAGCCCTAACTGGTTTGGCTCAATGGATAGAGCATCAGCCTGTGGACTGAAAGGTCCCAGGTTCGATTCCGGTCAAGGGCATGTACCTTGGTTGTGGGTACATCCCCAGTAGGGGGTGTGCAGGAGGCAGCTGATCTATGCTTCTCTCTCATCAATGTTTCTAACTCTCTATCCCTCTCCCTTCCTCTCTGTAAAAAAATCAATAAAATATATTTTAAAAAAAGACAAGAAAGAAATACAGTGTAGAACAACCCCCTGCTCCCCAATTAGGTTATTTTTATATCTCATTGGTCAGAATAATGCTGCATGCTCACTCCTGGCTGCATGGGAGGATGGAAAGTGAAGAGGATGCTGGGAACAGCTGTTGAGTTAACCAACAAACAGTATATGTCATAAGCTTCTAATAATGAATTGAGACTGGAGATACTTAAGAAGACTGTTAGTTTCTAAAAGGGGACATTTATAATTCCTTTTTTTGTGTGTGCCCTGAGAACACAGCAGGAATTTAATAAACGATGTATCAGTAACTGGATGGATGAACAGAGCCTGAAACTAGGAAAAGTGCAACATAGATGCTTGAGAGGAACTGAAGGTACAGTAGGAATAAAATCAGGTTGAGGGATGACACTGCTAATGGGAGGTACTGGAGTTGATGGGAGAGTGAAAAGTTCCTCAGTCAAATTCCATCATGACACAACTTTGCTATTCCACCCACCCAATTTCCTGTGCCATCAGAAACCATCTCTGGTCTTCTGGTCTATACCAAAAGCAGCAAGAGAGGGAGGGAGGGAAGGAGGGAGAGAGAGAGAGAGAGAGAGAGAGAGAGAGAGAGAGAGAGAGAGAGAGACCTAAAAAACATATGTTCTATTTTTGGAGCCCTCTTTCATTGAATTGTTTTATTAGGTAAATTTTGAAGCAGTCAAAAGTTTCTAGAAAGCCTAAGGACACATTTTCAAGTATTGTTCCTCCTCTTCCTTCTTCCCAGCCCACACATACCCAGTGATTATGAGTATGCATATTTTCTTTTATTTTAAGTCTTGGTTCTTTTTAGTCTAGCTTTATAGAAATATGTTTAATTGGGGGAGAATGAACAGATGGAGGGAGGAAAATTATTAACTAATTTTTCCCACCTCATTGATTAGGCCCATTACAAAGAAGATGAGAAACTTGTCATTTCTTATCATGCCTTAGAATATGAGCATATAGCAGTTTAAGAAATCCTGAAACAAAGTTATTTAATTATTATTATAATCAGCATGACCCACATCTCCAGTTTGAGGAACAAAGGCAGCGCATATTTTTCTTTTTCCCCAAAATTTACATATTCTTCTCCTACCCCCCATAAGTCTAGTACCTCTCTATGGCTCTCCACTCACTACTCAAATAACCAAGGAGGGTACTTGCTCAGTACAATATAGAGCCCTATCTCTAAATGCCTCCTAGAGAGGCAACTGTGGTGTACTATATATCTAAAAGTTAGATTATTAACATTTTCTCTTTAAATAAATTAATTTTATTTATGTTTTGCACCTTGATGTTTTCTACTATGTTTACTTTATACCCAAAATGTGCTAATTCTAACCCACTAAAATGATTACACTGTGCCACCTATTGAAGTTGAGGGAACAGAGGCACACTTTTCAGCTATTGCTGTCACACAGTGTTGCTATTGCAAACAGAGCCAGTGTCTCCTTACCACCTGATGCAACGCCACCATCTACCGCTTTCCAGATGTGCACAGACCATAATGCTGCTCCACCCCTTGGACTCCTACAGCTAGGGGTGTTTAAACACATTATCTTTGAAACATGAACACCAAATAGGGTTAGAGGGTACAGGGTTCGGTGGGCATTACAGTAAGAGACTAGCCTTAGTCACACACTGGGCGAAATACCAGCCGTTCCCTCAAAATCCACCAGGCTTGGGGGCTAGCTCTAAACTGTATTCCAGACCTGCCCTTCTCTCATGGTTGGTTCCCCTGTAAGAGGCCAATAAAAGCCCTTTCATGATGACTCCAAACCCAGAATAATATTGAACCTTCAATGTCTTCCAGTGTTTCTTATGTATACATAACTAAAAAGAGATGCTCAAAAGTCACAGTCTGCCACACTCATGGAACTTAGCTGGACAGGAAAAGAGATAGGCATATTTTATATTGCAGATTCATGATATTAATAAGGGTAATGTTATTTTTTCCAATCAAGCCCCTGCTTAATCACAGAGAACAAAGAGAAGAAGGGCCAAGACTCTATTCAACAAGCTTGGTCATGTTGGTCAAGCCCCTTCATCTTTCTGCATTGCTCTTTCTTCACATCTCAGACAAGGTTACCTTATATTTCCTGCCTAACTTCTAGTGTTCTACAAAACGGATGAGCTAGCAGATGTTGTGGTGCTAGAAAAAGTTTAAAAATTATTTCAATACAAATATAATGTAATCATCAATATGGCCTTATAGCTCTAAGGAAACTCTTCCACTAAAAAATTAAAACAAGTATAGAAGAGGCCTTGTTTCTAAGAACATACTTTGCTTAAAATAGGAAACCACTTTTCTAACAGTGAGAACTCTAAGGATTTCATCATTATAAGTTTTTTTTCCGGAATCTCAACTGCCTTTCCTACTCACCCCGAAGCCACTTCAATAAAGTCTCTTCCTAGTGGGCACTCAGATGAAGTCATTTGTTTGATGTATATATTTAATTTTGTGTACATTTTTGAGCCTCATCTGCAAATACCAGTTTATATATTTACCTTGAGACCCTCTAAACACCTGCTCCTTCAAAACAAAAAGAACCCCTGGGCCCAAAGGAAGATTTTTCTAGAACAATGATATAGTAAATAAAAATCAAGGTCAAGGCTTCATATCATTTTATTGTCTTTAAAACTGAACTTTATAGTAAAGGAAAAATGCTGAACTGATTTTCTTTCCTTCTTGATGACTTCATTGCTGGATTGAATATATAACATCTTTGCTTTGAAAAGAATGAACGCTTTAAAACCAATTTTCTCTAAATCATTTTTCAAGATTTCCTATTACTTCATCTAAAGCTGCTTTCCATTAATAATTCCTCAGTACAAAGCATCTAGACACACAGACACCATAATTAGAGGGATTTCAATTACCTTTGTGAGGAGGCAGGTAATTGACAATCTAATTAGTCTCATTTCAATTACCATTTTTCTCTTCATTAGAGCAGTTAGAATGGTGAAGATTTGTAAAACATTTCAAGACCACAGCATTTTCAAGCTAGATTTACTAAAAATTGAGGCTGGACCTTTCCAAGACCAAGGGAGCATAAGCAATAGGAAGGCAGTGTCCAAGACAGCTGTTCTGTGCAAGAACCAGACAAGCATATTGGAAGTTCATCAAGCAAGAATATGATTCAAAGCCCTGGAGTAGAAGCTGGCAAGTTACTCAGATAGGACTCATTCGCTGACCAAAGAAGGAGTTACTTGATATGTATATTACTTAGTGAATTAATGATTATTCTTATTTATGGAGTGTTCAATATGGATCAAAGACAAGATAAGCAACTGATATGCAGTATTCTCTCATTTTCATTCAGGCATCAACTCTCTGAGGTTATATTACTCCCACAAAAAGAAAAAAGAGGCCAGAGTAATATGGATTTTGAACTTTTCTAAAGTGCCATCCATATCATGTTATACGTGAATAGCAGTGGAATGTGAGTTACCAGAGAGAGAGTTAAGATTTTTTTTAAAAGCCTTTCAATACTGAGGGAGCTGTTAAAAGACAATGTCAAGGTTCAGAGTAGGCAAGATTAGGGTTAAGAAACCACAGTGGTATATACAGGAAGTCAGAAATCCAGGTGCTCACGGGGAAGATTAAGTAATATTGACTGTCCTGTTTCTCATGTGAACTTCAATCAGTTTTGTCTTGTTCTTATGCTGCTATTTCTTTTGAGGTGCTCTAAATTATTCTCAATAAACTCTACATGTCCAAAGAAGAACATGGCATAACCATTCTTTACCAGGTTGTTCTTTGAATGGACAGCACATATGAGAACTTGTTCACCTGATCTGAGGGACTGTTTTTTCTATTAATGTAATTGTGTGGCCCTTATGATAATAACCCCAGGGTTTGAATAACTAGAGATCGTTGACCACCATCTTGACTGAGAGAGAAGACAGCTAGTTGCTGTCTCCATTCAGAGGCTTGAAGTTGGCTAAAATCAGGCTGTGACCTCTGCTATAGATTTTCCAAACATTCAAAGGATCAGCATGGATCTTCAACTACTGACTGTGGCTCAAGCTAAGATCACTTTTTGCTGAACTAGTGTAGTTCCTTTCTAAAGTACAGTCCCAGAACTCTCACGTAGAGGGCATGAGATTTCTAATGTCCTTTTTAGAATTTGCAGTATATTAGTTTTCAAATGTGATTGAGCTGGAAACGTTCTTCCCTTTAGAAATACTTTAAAAGGAGAAAGACAAAAAGAACAAATCTATCCCCTCCAACAAAAAGACAATTTTCAGTTAACCTTATTCCTTCAAATGTCCACACCTCTTTGGTTCACCAACTGTCATACTTGTTCCCTCAGAGCACAAAAGCCTTCTTTGAGGTTCAGAGGTTGAGTTTTATCTGTCTCCCCAGAGATGCAGGGTTACTCTCCCTTGCATATGAGGGTTATGGGAGTACTGGCCTCCTTTGAGAGGGGCTTTGTTTTCTAATGAATGAGTTGTGAAATGAGTTTTGAGGCTCCTTAGGAGACAGAGGAGGCTGCCTTGTCTTTCCAATGTCAACAGCATCTGTCTGTTGCACATCAAAGCAAAACCAACACCTAAGCAAATCAATCCATCCCTACAACTTCTGTAAAACATTAACTCCCCAAAGTGAGGGAGAAAATAGGATGGTGGTGTGACTCACACTTTAGGTAAAGAAAAACAGTGCTCAGTTTGAAGCCTGTTAAAATTATTTTCAGGTGGCAAATTCTTTCTATTGTTAAAACTAGACCATTGGCTAAGATCAACTTTTGGTTAAGTTAAAGATGCAACATTTCAAAATCATGCTTGGAATGAATTTCGATTAAAAAGATCCAAGTAAAAATATGTAGTTTTCTAGGTAGAATTCTGTATCATTAGGTGTCTTATCACCAAGGGATTCATGTACTCAAGCATTTTTTTTTTCTAAATTCAATGATAACTTGTCTATAGGAGTATAGAACTAATGATGGAGAAAATCATATTGGGAATATAAAGAGAAGAAAAGCTATGGTGTTTCTTCAAGTTCACTTTGCAGAGATTTCTGTAATTAAAAGTGATTGAAACTAAAAAAAGACCACTCACTTGTCATTTCTAGTGGGACTGGAAGATACTTGGAAATTGAAATGTTGGGCTCCTTTAATCAGGGCTGCAATCTCCTATTCCAAGCTGTCATTAATAGACTAGATCTATTGAGCTCAACACTTAAACTGTGTTTAATATTTCCCAATCAAATACATTTTGGCCATAGTTATAGATGCCAACTATGAAATAGATTAGATTCCTTTGTTTTGATAGCTGAAATAACAGGAACCAAACATGAGAAATCAATAGCTATTTTGCTGATTTCATCAAACATGTGACTCCTCAATTGTTCAGCTATTGCCAATTATCACAGCTGAAAGAAAACTGAAATCCCCATAGAACAGTTGCTTCCAGACTGTCATGTAGGGCAAGTTCAATTTTTTCTGTACCTGCTTCTGTAAAATGTGAGGTTTAGGCACCATTTACTGATTCCAGGCGCATATTGAGGGTGCTCTTTATCAAGCTCTCTAACAAAAGTTTTCAGAGTTTGTTCAGTGCTTTATCCAGTTTCCCTTTCATTACATAAAGAAAAAATATTTACCAGTAGGACAGAGATGATTAGATATCTTATGTTTTTTCCTTGTTATTTTTTTAATAATAAGCATCTGTGTTATTATTTTTCTGTTTTCCATGTTTCAAGTCCCTTGCTTTAATGTCTCTTTGTAAACTTGGGAAATGGCCGCTCTTCTGCAAAATTATAGGTGTTAGGAGAACCAGATCATTTCTTATTTGTCTGCTATTTATCAGCGAGCCTGACACAGCACCTTGAACTCAGAGAACAGTCCAAATTTTGCTAGATGATTGGATGGATTTTCAACAGGGACTGATTTTCACCAGAGAATTTCAACTAATTTAAAAAGTAAAAATGGTGATGTTTGGCTAATTGAGTGACTGTAGGATTATCTGCAATGAATAGCTCTCCCCAAATGAAGTGACATGAGTGACTTCTCATTTCCCAGAAGAATAGAGAGCAAGAGCTCAAAGTATGCCAAACCACCATAGCTTATTACATTTACATACTATATTAAAATAATTTGGGTACTCTTCTTCAGCGACTGGTTCTGTAAACTCAGATCTACTTTGGGAAGCCTTTAATCATGGATAGGAATTATTCTTAGAAGACTGTTTGACTCCCTCTCATTTTAAACAATGTAAAAATATTCAGGTGACTACAGTGGTAACAAATCTCCATAATTATATTATGCACAATCAACTGTATAAACTACAGGGATATCAATGAAGGGAATGCCAATAAAAATCCCATAAGTAAACAGCTGTCTGTGTTGATGGGGAATTCTGTAGTTCTATATTTTTATAAGGTTTCATCCATGATTCTGCCCCTATCTGCATCTAATCAAGCAATAATAAATATTTTGGATTCTTGACATTATAATACATTTAATGTTTACCTATTAAACTAGAACTTGAGCATATTAATAAGTTATAAAAACTGTTCTTCTTGGAGGAGAAACTAAGATGGCGGCATAGATAAACACCGGGAAATTGCTGCTTCCTGCAACAATTGATAAATGCATCAAAAACACAAGGTGGACATCATCCAGAACTACAGGGGGGCTGGCTGAGTGTAAATTCTACAACTAGAAGGAAAGAAAAGCACACTGAGAGCCAGAGGAGCTGCGGAGGTGGAGTGCAGAGGTACGGGGGCTCATGCGCGCGTGGAAAGGGTCTGGCACCTGAGGACGCGGCTGTCTTTTTGAATCCGGAGGGAGACACAAGCTCCCGACGGCTCTGAAATCCGGTTCCGGGAAGTCTCTGGGAACCCAGGTCTCATACGGGGAGAAACTGTACTGTCTGGCAGCTGGCGAGCTTCAGAGTGGCTTTCCCTCAGAGGTGCTTGCAACCATTGCCGGGACACTGGGACTCGCGACTCCCTAGGGCAGGGCTGAGGCTCCGCCATAGCTGCTCTCTCCGCCCTTTGATTCCTTGAGACCCTGCCCCGGCCAGGCTGCGGCAGAGGCTTTTGCATATGAATACCCTGGCCATTTGCAACCTGTAATTACCTAACAAACTGCAGCTGGGCAAGACAGACCTAGAACTTCCAAGAGAAGGCCCAAGGCCCCACAGCAGCTTGCATTGCTTCACAGCTGAGCCTCATCAGGGCACCTCCAAACTCCAAAAAAGGAAGGGGAATCTGCAGTTCTCTTCATAGCTCCTGCTGTGTAACCTCAGGCAGAGGCTAAATTAGCACCTCCTTAGATCCAAGAGCCACTGTGCCCAGTGGTCAGAGGGGGGCCATCCAGATCACAACTCCTCAGATCCATAAGGGACACACTCAGGGTGCAGTCTCAGTGAGCACCAAAGCCCCACTGAAGCAAGTCTTGCCCCAGAAGGGTGTCTCCAGCACAGAAGTTCTCCCAGTGCAGACACAGCTGACTCTCACTGCCAATTGGCCTGGAGGTCAATTCCTCCCAGTGATCCTGCAACAACCAAGGCATAGCTACAACAAGACTGTGCACAAAGCCCACAAGGGGGTGCACCAAGAGTGTCCACCTCAGGTAACTGGGGAGGCTGAGCCACTGGGCCCTACAGGACACCTAGCACACAAAGCCACTCTATCAACACAGGGAAGCAGCCAAAATGCGGAGAAAAAGAAACAGGTCACAAATGGCAGAAATGGAGGAAAGCAAACGACTGGATATAGAGTTCAAGGCCACGTTTATAAGGTTTTTCAAGAATTTTATGGAAACCGCCAATAAATTTAATGAGTCCCTCAATAAGTATAGTGAGACCATGGAGGACATGAAAAAGGACCAACTAGAAATTAAGCATATACTGACTGAAATAAAGAATAATCTACAGAGATCCAACAGCAGACAAGAGGATCCCAAGAATCAAGTCAAAGATTTGAAATACAAAGAAACAAAAAATACCCAACTGAAAAAGAAAAAAGAAAAGAGATTCCAAAAATATGAAGATAGTGTAAGGAGCCTCTGGGACAACTTCAAGCATACCAACATCAGAATTATAGGGGTACCAGAAGAAGAGAGAGGGCAAGATATTGAAAACCTATTTGAAGAAATAATGACAGAAAACTTCCCCTACCTGGTGAAAGAAATAGACTTACAAGTCCAGGAAGCACAGAGAACCCCAAACAAAAGGAATCCAAAGAGGACCACACCAAGACACATCATCATTAAAATGCCTGGTGAAAGAAATAGACTAACAAGTCCAGGAAGCACAGAGAACCCCAAACAAAAGGAATCCAAAGAGGACCACACCAAGACACATCATCATTAAAATGCCAAGAGCAAAAGACAAAGAGAGAATCTTAAAAGCAGCAAGAGAAAGACAGTCAGTTACCTACAAGGGAGTACCCATAAGACTGTCAGCTGATTTCTCAACAGAAACCATGCAGGCCAGAAGGGAGTGGCAAGAAATATTCAAAGTGATGAATAGCAAGAACCTACAACCAAGATTACTTTATCCAGCAAAGCTATCATTCAGAATAGAAGGTCAGATAAAGAGCTTCACGGATAAGAAAAAGCTAAAGGAGTTCATCTACACCAAACCAGCATTATATGAAATGCTGAAAGGTATTCTTTAAGAAGAGGAAGAAGAAAAAGGAACTCTTACCATTTGCCACAGCATGGATGGAACTGGAGAGCGGATAAATACCACATGCTCTCACTCATTTGTGGAATATAATGAACAACATAAACTGATGAACAAGGACTGATCCAGAGACGGAGAGGCAAGGACTGTCGGGCTTTGGAGGGAGGGTAGGGGAGGGTGGGGGTAAGGGGGAAAGATCAACCAAAGGACTTACATGCAGGCATATAGGCCTAACCAATGGACATGGACAACGGGAGGGTGGGTGAGGGCATGAGCAGGGGCGGGGGGGTGGGGGTAGAGGGCAATGTGGAGACAAGGACACATATGTAATATCTTAATCAATAAAAATATATTTTAAAAAAAACTGTTCTTCTTAGTTACAATCAATTCCTGAGTATATTCAACTTAACAATGTTTTGTTTATTTTCATTGCATTTCAAACAATAGTAGCAGTTATGAAGTGTCATTCTGAAAACATTCTGTGTAATGCCTACTCTATACTGAAGTCCTGTGCTCTGTGCTGGAGATGTGGGTTGCATAAGATAGACAAGGTTCCTACACACATGGGTCTTACATTGCAGCAGGGAGAGACAGTCAATAAAAACTACAAGAAGTCATTTTAAGGAGGTTCTAAGTGCTCCACAGAGAGATATGAGGAGTGAGTGGAGAGTGGGGCAGTGAAGACAAACATGAGCTTTAGGAAAGGCTTCCCTTAGGACGCCACCTGCTTTAGGACAGATTTTGAGATAGGCTGCCTTGCAACCTACCTAAAAAGAATGCTCCAGATAAAGTAAAGTACAACCCTGGTTGCAAACCCTGTGACTCAATGGAGAATAGAACCTGTTCTATATGAAAAGTGCACCAGGAGCCCAACAATGTCAGGAATGCCACATTCTAAGTTTGAGGGGAGCGCTTGAATTTGAGTTCCCTGGAGTCTGGATTCTCCTTACCCAGAGGCCTTCTGTAAAATGGCCTTCCTCTTCCTTCCACCTACCAAATATGTTAATGATTAGAGGAGTTCCAACTCCTTGTGTGAGGCATCATTGAAGTCTCAAATAGTCTTATACTTGTAGCTATTGTGTGTTATACTTGCTTTTAAAACTATTTTATAAACCCCTGGTGCATCTCCTAGGAGGTTTAGCAAAATATTCTGCAAAGAACCAAATTGTAAATATTTAGGTTTACTGGGCCACATGTGTTCTATGTTGCATAATTGTCTTTATTTTCTTAACAAACCTTTAAGGATTTAAAAAATAATTCTTAGCTCAAAGACAGTCTCAGGACTGGAGGTGGCCCAGGGCCATAATTTGCTAACCATGTCTAAATTATTTTAGAACAATCTCTGTGACAGGTAGTTTTCTAAGGCTGAGGTTTACTTAAGCAAAAGTTCAGGACACACACACAGAGACACACATTTATACACTCACACACATGTTATTGAAGAATTCAATGTGAAGAAACAGATGGTACAGTGGTTCTCCACCCTGGCTATACATTAGAATCATCTGAGAAACTTTTTTAAAATATCCATGCTCAGGCCCCACAACAAACTAATTGAATCAGAATGTCTGGATGGGAGCCCAGGCCCATGTTTTTTAAAGCTCTCCAGGTAATTCTATTTTGTAGCTTAGTTAAAAGCAAATGTTTAAGAACTATGGTTCTCAAACATTACTTTCCTTCAAAATTACCTGGGGGTTGCTAAAAGTCATATTGATACCCACCTCCAGAATTTCTGATTCAGTAGGTCTGGTATGAGATCCTATAGTTTGTTTGTGTGTTTTTTCTAACAATTTTCCAGGTTATATTGATCCTGCTGGTCTCTTGATAGAAACAGAAGAAATCCTGAGTAAATAACAAAAAGATTTCAAAGATTGCTTTGGACATATCTCCCCATAACATAGAGAATGCCCACATTGAAGAAAACCTACCAAAGCCAACAATAGCAGTGGGAAGATTTAGTGGACTATAGGCATGGGACCCAGTATTTAGGGAGCCCATTCAAAAGAGAAAAGCCACCAACCTTCAGGAAAGTCAGTGCCATGAGATCTGGCAGAAGTGCATTCTCTGTTGAAATGTTCGGGTATGGGAGTCTTACATGTTCATGTAGACTTTGATAAGTAGAGAATCCCAGATATGCCACATGGTTTTAGATACTCCTCTCATTGTCTCCTGCAAGCTAGCCTGATAAAACCTTATTATTCACAGTGTGGTTCCTGGACCAGCTGCCCTGTTGTCACTTAGGAGCTGGTTAAAACAGGACTTCATTGTGACAAAAGTCACATAGATGCTTTTGTCTTCCTGGGTCTCTTTCTCAATTAAAAAGAAAAGAAAAGTATACTTTTATGATTATATTGATATTATATATTACAATTTTTTCTTCAACCTAAAAGTTTAGTTTTTCTCTTCATATTTTAAGAGAAATTAAAACATTGTCTTGGGCCCTTAAGATTGTGTCTAATGGACAAGTCAGTCCTGGTGAGAAACATGGAATCTCAGGCTCAACCTCAGAGTTACCAAATTAGAATTCACATTTTAACAAAATCTCCAAGTTACTCAACTGTACATTAAAGTTTGAAAAGCACTGTATATAAAGTTCACTATAGCTTAACAAACAAACAAGAAGTAATTCTGATTTTTTTCATACTTTCTAAATTCCAAAACTATGCTACCATGTTCTCTGTGCTACATAGAATCCCCACTGGCCTTGGGGCTGTGCTGCCAAAAATTACAGAATGTTTCATCAGCATGAACACAGAGGATGTGAGGGGAATTATACCAATGTTCTAATTCTTTAAAATCACTGAGCACTTGTACAAGGATGATATTCTAGCAGCCACTCAAAATTTCTAACTGCTTAGAATCATTCACAGAGACTACTATATTTTTAATACTGGTGATTATGGGCATTATTACAAATAATACTGGTGATTATGAATTTGAGTATGAGTTGAGGCATCCATTCCTCATTAGGAGTAGAATGAACTAAGGTTAGGTCATAGATCTAAGCATTTTTACTCTATTTTTCCAAAAATATTTATAAACAATGTAAATATATTTCATTTCTGTTGAAATATAGCTTCACATTAAAGAGAAAAAAATAGCAACTCAATAGTATGGAATTTATCACCAGTATTTGGGGCAGCTATTATAAAGTTTCTCATCTCAATGATTCTAAAACACTTTCAGTAGTGAAATTACTTAAAAATTTTAAACATTAAAAAAAATTAATTCAAAATGGGTTCTAGACCTAAATGTAAAACACAAAACTGTAAACATGTAGGAGATGGGACAGAAGTGAATCTTTGGATTTGAGGATCACTTTGCAGGTGTAACACCAATAGCATGTGCCAGGAAAGAGAAAATGGACAAGTTAGACTTTATTAAAACTTAAAACTTCTGCAAAAGACACTGTAAAAAGGACAACAACAAAAAACAAGTCACAGACTTGAAGAAAATATTTGAAAAGCACTTAGGATAAAGATTCATTATCTGAAATACACAAAGAACTCTTAAATTTCAACAATAATTAGAAAACAAACAACCTAATTTTAAAGTGAATAACATATCTGAGACATCTCACTGAAGATGACATACAGATAGTAAATAAGATAAGCATATGAAAAGGTGTTCAACAGCATATGTCATTAGGAAGTTGCAAATTAGAATACCTATTAGAATGACTAAGGTCCAAAATGCTGGCAACACCAAATGCTGACTAAGATGTGGAACAACAAGCACTCTCATCCATTACTGATGGAAATGCAAAATGGTATGGACACTTTGGAAGACAGTTTGGTAGTCTCTTACAAAACTAAACATAGTTTGGCCATGTGATTCACTAATAGTAGTTCTAGACATTTATTCAATGAGTTGAAAACTTATGTTCCCATTGACAAATGACATTAAACATTTGTCAAAACCCTTAGAAGTACTAGGATACAACACAAAGAGTGAACCCTATTGGAAACTGTGAACCTTAGTTAATAATAATGTATTGGACTTGGCTCATCAGTTCTAACAACTATATCACACTAATGCCAATTGTAGGGGAAGATAGTAACAATGTGGAAATGTAAATATAAGGGTAAATTTTGGGCCTTAGGAGAGAGATTATATGGGACCTCTGTACTTTCTGCTCAATTTTCTATAAATCTAACAGCTCTAAAAAATAAAGTATTGCATACTGATACTTGTGCTCTTTCCATGGTGCAAACTTTTTTCCTCAATTCTGTGGGGATCCCCTTTAGTTATAATCCCTGGGGGGGGAGGGGTGCATTATTTTTACATTGGTATAATGTAATTCAATAAATTTTCCAGCAACATATTGACATGTCTTCTCCAAAATTTAACATTTTCATCATAACTGGCTTGTTCACACAAGCCCCTACTCCAGTAAAACATAACCTCATCTTGTTATTTTAGGGTATAGGTAGCAGCAGCTATCATGGGAGCAAGTTATGGTCATGATTAAAACAAGTCAAAGGTATTCTTTTTCTGGGAAACCAAATAGGAGTATACTTTCAGAGAAAGAAGTGAGTAAAAGAATCAGACAGTAATACCTAAAAGATAAGTAAAACAACAACAACGAAAAATAAATTAAAAATAAAACAGAAATCAAGAGATTTTCCCCCTGCAGCATGAGTGAACAATCCAGGAATAAAAATAGAGCAAGTTGAAGATAGAACTTTAACCAACAGGAAGATACACTGAGCTGATGTGAGTTACTAAGCTGCCTCATCCCTGGAGCTCTCTATGCTTCCTGAGAGCCAATTGACAGGTTGAAATACATGAGACTCACCAGGTTGAAGTGAATACATGGAGAGGAGGTTAGTTCCTATGATTTTCTTTTCCCAATAACAGCAATTATATCTTTAAGATGTAACTATGTGCCAAACACTATACCAATTATAATAATCTCATCTGGTGGTCAAAGAGACCCAGTGAAAAAGACAGCATCATCACCAATTACAGATGAGAAAAGTGTGGCTCCAAAGGCTGAAACAACTTCCAGATTGTAAGCATGAGCAGGTGCTCAGATGCAAATTCTATTTATTCTGAAATCATTAATCTCAGCCACTAAAACATGCAACCTTTCTCCTAAATATTGGTTGGTAAGAAACTACTACTCTCTTATATTTTTTAAAGATCTGTCTTATTTATTTTGACAATAGTAATACTCATAGTTAAATTGAGATGAAGCTTTCAGATGGCAGAAAGCATGGTAGGGTTGCACCAGGATAGTCTAGCTTTTATGTGATGCATGAGAGACTCTGTTGGCCTTGCCAACCCTTCTGGCAGCACCAGGACCTCATCTTGTTCCATTTCTATTCCCTCAGCACCAAGTACCTTGCCGGGACCTTAGTGAGTGTTTAGCAGATGTTTGATAAAGAAACAATAAGGGTACATTACTAGCATTATTGTTAAGAGAATGAACTCGAACATACTTCTGCTTTAACCTTTGTTCTATCTGCCTCTTATTCACTTGGTCAACTTACACAATCTCGCTGAGCCTTAATTTCCTTGTCTATAACATGTATCATCATAATACCCACCTCACTTTATTGGCATGATGTAAATGAGATTAGACATTGCCTACTATATAGGAAGCAATAAATAGTAACTTCTTCTTCATCTTCTATTTTATATAACCTGTTGTTTGAAAGAGGAAAATGCACAATCAAACTTTTTTCCATTAAAGAGACTAGAGATTACAATAGTTTCAACATGAAAACATATACTTCTATGATTGATATCAACATATCAATCTTATTTAAGGAATTAACTTTGGAATACAGTAAGTTATTTTCTAAATGAGTGTTATGTGGCTTAAGTAGCAAAAGTGATCTTCTTTGCAAATTAAAATTCTGATCTCACAAATCTGATATCTCTCTATCCTTTGAATTCTGTCAATGCTCAGTATTTCAGGTTGTGGCCATCCTGTTAAATTCACGGCAACGCAGGGCTCTGGTTTGTCAGTTACACTTCACAGCTATGAGGGCGCACAGATAAAATCCATTAGGCCAGCAGGGCAGCCATTAATGTTTCAGGGGCAGTAATTAAATCCGGATGGAAAAATAACTACAAATATTTCCCCAAAACCGAACCAGATGTTTTGGCAACAAGATAAAGGCACAAACCTGGAAACCTCCTTCACATGCCATGGACAAAGCCTCTTCAGAAGCAGACCTTCTGTGAGCCATAGGCTGCTCAGCCTGCCAGCAATGTTACAAAGCAGCAAAGAGCATTGCCCCTGTGCATACCTGCAGTCCATCCAAGCACCAATGAAACAACTGGACGAACTGTCAATCTATTAAAAGCTTTGCTGATAATAAAGCAAAATGATTAACACACTTATATTTCCACACGTGAGACCACAATCAGTTCATGGTGGCTCTGCAACTTAGTCATGCCTCATATATCATCTTTCTGGGAGCTTACACAGGATACAATTTCCTAATTAATAAGCAGTAAAAACATTAATTATCACCATATTCATTTATGTTCAATTAACAAATGAAAACTTAAAATGCGTTTCCATGGCTGGCCAAAGGTCACCTGGGGGACCTCTAGATAACCAAGTCATTTTAGATTTTATTTCTATCTTTAGGTTGTTGTGTATTGTATTTTTTTTCCTCCTAGTTTGCTTCTCTTAAGACACTCATTCTGGCCTATTTCTCCTCACAGCACATCATTTAAATATCTAGACACACCGTGTTCCAGTGAGGCAGAGTTCACTCTCGCCCTGGCCCATATATCTACCATGAAGCTGTCATGATCTTCTGCCATGAAATGAGACGAGAATAGTCATTTGATCCGTGGAGACTTAAATTAATAACGGAGCTGCTGGTTTCCATCAGCAAGGCCAGCAGTGGAGGGTTGAGGGAGCCCGGGATCAGCTAGACTTTAATTCAGTGCACTTTGAACATGGTGAAGGCAGGAATAAGAAGTTTGCCAGCCCTCGCATCCACACAGGGCCCGGGAATACAGCATGGTGACTGGGCTCCCCTCACTCTAGGCTGGTGAATTTCGTTCTATCAAGTCAACTGCCACCCTGGTACCTAACTTATTAGTGTTAATTTATCTCCAGTGTTAAGGAGGTTAATGACACTGTTATTTTTTCTGCTACTGAGCTTTGCTATGTGTCTACAGGATGATATTCTGAGTCACCTCATCATCAGAGGAAGGAATCACAGAAAGGAGGTGCCTGAACAATAAATCACCTTTAAGAAGAATGTGTTCTTCAGAGAGAGGAAATAAAGCGATATAATTTTAATTGTGGGGACTGTGGAGGAAACATTTTTCATCCACCGGAAAGAGACAGCATAATGGTTGCACATTCCTTAAAACACAGTATCACATGAAATCCTAATAAAGAACTAAAGCTGTACTTTCAAGCAGTTGCTATCAGTTCAAACTGAAATTCACTAAGAGTTACAGATATTTTTCTAATGAGCCTTCATAATTCTTCTTGCCTTTATTTTCTCTGTCAAACACTCCGTCACAGACCTGAGCCTCCCATGGTGGAGGAGCACAGCTAGGAGATATGTTATCTTAACCCCCTCAGTACCGACATGTCATATATTCCAAGCCAAAGACTTTCCTGAAGTGGTGACCAGCTGAATGACCCTCTCATCCCCCCCTCTGCCCTCCCTACATTCCCTACCCCCAGTTTAAGGTTTGTACCATGATTTGTTGATCCACTAATAGCTAACTTTCTGAAAACCATGTGCATAAAGGTCCATAGAATTAAAAACTCAATTTAGAATGTTAATTTAAGATCATTATCTAATCTTACTAGAGAAACAAGTTGGGGTGTTCCATTGCTCTTTGATTTGATGATTTTCATTGAAGACACTGTTCTTGAAATTCTTTGGGGGATAATCAGTTTATTATTATATAGTTAGATTGTTTTCCTTGTAAAATACTGACCCCTTAAGCTTTATACTAAATTCCACCACAGACAGGGAGTAAATATTCTGCTATTCATGAACTTTTGCCAACCAAGAGATTTCCAACTACTACTACAGTGAATGAGTCCCAACATAAACTGCAGTGAAATGTAATACAAATTTAAAATGACCTCTCAGCCTTTTAATAGTCTCCCACCAGAGGAACAACATTGAGGTGATTTAACAAGTGCTAAAATGTTTGCATGTAGCCTTATGCCTTATTCCAGTGTAGAATAAATGGAGAACTTTCCCCACTACAGGTCCAAGTCACTGCTGAGGTCGCATTCAACTCTCTCAGATGTCTATTCTGATGGAAAAATATTCTTATTCTTGCACTTTTCACTCTCTCTTGCCTTAAATTCCCCTCTGGAGGTACTTCCCCACACAGAAACCAAAATCCAACCACTTCCGGAAAGCACGATACATAGGAGTTAGAGGACAATGATAACTCGCTGAAATGCTAATGCTAGGAAGTCAGCAAGCAGAGTTCTCTCACAGGCTAAGTGATTGGCTCTTTTCACCATCTTTGCAGAATACTGTTCAAACATTCATATACTTTATCAATCCTATAAGGTATTTCATGTCATGGACCTCTGGGATCACTCATTATCAAAATTATAAATATCTATGTATGCCAGTAGCCACACAGAGACACACATATGTCTATGTAATTTTTGCTCCGGCCTTTGCCTTCTGGAGTCATCTACTTCTTTATTATCCCTTCCATATGGACAACAGTTTCCACCACATACAGAAATGAGCAAAAGTTGTAACAAAAGAGGAAAAGGCTTGGATAACATTCATTCAATATCTATCACGTACTTTGGACTCATGAACTCTTATGACAACTCGAAGAGTATATGCCTTTATCCCCAGTGAGGAGAAGTGCATATACACAGGAGGATACTAAACCTTGAAGGCAGTGGGTAATGGTAGGAATCACACAGCTGTTAGTGCAGATGGAAATGACTTCAAAGCTCATGCTCTTCGTACTGAGTCTCTCTGCCTCCCAATTTTGTGCACCTTGTGTTCCTGGGCTCCACCCTGGGAAACAATCAGCATCTCCAGGCTAAACATTAGTCCCGACATCAAGTATTGCATCTGTTTTGACATTGGTCATTAACCCTGCACACCTATAGGAATATGTTTGGGTGGTGAATCACCGTGTTTTGAAAAGCATCCACATGTCTCTGGTATAAATTAGAGATATAAAGATGAACTTAATCATTCCCATTAGTACTATGGTTTGTATGGTTTGTTTTTTCCTATTGTACTATCATGTAAATGAGTATTTTTTCCTATTGTACTATCATGTAAATGAGTATTCGTTGCAAGCCTAGCCAACCACTTGAGTTAATTTAAGTCCTAATGATTTGGAAGGGTAACTGCTAAACAAATGGAAAGGAGAAGTTTAAAAAAATTAGGATCAGAAAACAGGAAGGAGGCAAGGGAGTCTAGGGATGAGAAATAATCTTCGAAGAACATTGTCACCACTGCTGCAGGACAGCTCTACTGCCACTGAATGCAGACTCCAGGGTGCCTACCACTCTGCTGCGTTACACCATCTCTGCGCAAGATTACCCACTTCACGTTCAACCTCCTGGGTGAGGAAATTAGACTGACTGAGCCCAGGTCACTGCCCTTCTTTCCATCTGCCCTCCAGAGCATGGGGAGAAATTAGATAGATTAAAAATGAAGTAGGGACTCAGACTTCCAATAAGAGTCATGTAACAGACTCACGAAAACCAGAAAGGGAGTTCTTCAGTTAAATGGAAAAAAAGAAAACAATAATTCACTGCAAGTAGCCTTGAAAGACTCTTTTCCAATGGTTCTATTCACCATAAAATATATATTTTATTTGATTTGGGAAGAACATATAGATGTGAATAGAATTTTCTTTAATTCCTGAGTCTATAAGTTTGTTTGGTGTTTGTTATTTTAAAATATTCAGTACTTATTTTCAATGTTTGTTTTTGAACAATATTACAATTCATGGTCATGTGACGTGAGAAAGAATCTCTTAAAGTTCAATTTATACCCCTATTCATTATTGCAACTTGAAAACATAGAATAGCTTTACTCTTGAAACAATTAGCACCCAGGAGGGAGTTGTGACCTGATGGAGCTGAAGTAAAGAGTCCCACTTCCCCCTCTATGTTCTACCACCACCTACTCTCCCTGAACTCTCTGCTGGAATCTCTGCTTCTAGCCTATATCCCTCATTTGTGAATTAGCACTAACACCCTGGCTAGGTGTCTCTGAGGATGAAATGTTGTAGTGCCTAGCAGATATTAAGCACATATTAGATGTTTATCTAATCTAAATGTTTATCTTTTACATCCATTGATTATAAGCTATTACTCATCACAATTTCCTCCCATAACTAAATTTTTATCATAAAGACAACTTTGCATCCGCAGTGCTTCTAAACTGGCAGTTCAGAGTAGGGTTGCTTCTATTGGGTTCTAAAACTCAAACCACAGCTCTAACTCACATTCATCTCAGATATATACTCCTTCAGCCTTTATATTATTGAGATTCTCTCTGAATGAACTCATTTTGCCAGGGAGTTTTAAGTCATGATGGTCAGGGTTACTGCTGTGTTTGAAGCAAGTAGACAGGCTAATGGCATAGACATATGTAAGGCACACTTTCTGCCCTCTCGGGTGCTTACAATTTAGTTGAAGAGCAAAGAACAAAGGCAGACTTGTACACACCCAGATCAACAGTAAGTTAGTTATGCATTTGAGAACAGCAACCTACAAAGTTGTTTGAGCTCAAGGATAGAGTGATTATTAGAATCTTGCATAAGCAGGGAAGAGGGAGGTTAAGTTCATAGAAAATGTTTGCTTTTGAAAAGGAATTTAAGGGAAGAATACAATTTGAATAGGAGAGGAGAGAGAGAAGTTTATTCAAGGGGAAGATAAAGCTAGACAGAACAGGAATACTTTTTAACTTCTATTTTTATTGTTGACATTATTACAGATGTACCCATTTCAAACTCCCTCTCCTTCACCCACCTCCATTTAGCCAGGAATATTTTTGTGCATTCTAGAGAAAACATTGTTCCCTCAATATCCAGAGTTTTCAACAAACCAGAGAAACCCATGGACTCCCCACCTTTAGTGTCAATTTCTCATCTCCTCCTTTTTCACTAGGCCACCTGAGAATTAGCACTGATGTGTCATCTGTTCCCATAACATTCCCAGTAACCTCTCTCATCTTAAATTTGCATACTGATCATATTTTTGAATCATATTACTACACTTTATATAAATTCTCTTTCAGGAAGGCATGTTTCAAATTGTTTCATTAAAAAAAACAAAAACAAAAAAAACCCAAAAAACAAAAACAAACATTTCCCCCAAAATGGTTCTAGAATCCCTGGAGACCTTCTGTGCACAGTTGCCCCAGGGATTTTCTAAGTCCCCAAGCTTCTTCACCCATATGAAGCAAAAAGAGAGTATTCTAAAGGGACATTTACATTTACAATATGGGAGGTAGCTCAGGGACTTTAATTTACATGCCAAGAGGGTTCTTAACAGAAAACATTTTGTGAGCCACTGTTTGAAATGTTTTTTTAAATGATGCCAGCTATGGTAATTGTGCAGTCCCTGAAGTACTAGAAGTAAGTGGCTAATTTTCACGGTGATTCAGGTCATTATTGTTAGACTAGGTGTTTATTGTCCTGACCTCATCAGATGACTGCTGATTATTTTTCTCAGTAGAATCATAAATGTTTTTCCTCCTCTTGGTGCATGTTATTTTCCTAGCTTGGAATGTGTACTTATCTTTGGTCTCAAGATACTTAAAATCTACCTTTGTCCTAAGTCTTGGTTATAGTCACATTGAATGGGCTTAGGATGCCTGAGTATATTTATATGCTGAGCATTAATTCTAAATCTCTCAACATTTCAGTCTTTAGCTTCTGAATTCATTTTACACTATATCTTTTCAGCTTTAAAAAATTGTTAATATTGCCCCTTTGAGTTAATGAAATTATGCAACTTCTATTTTAATATATTTAATCAAGACTTTCTGGGAATTTGCAATCATAGCAAAGGAGCACTTACAAGCCAGCACCGACTTACTTTCATGATCGTAGGGCAAATGTATATAGTTTCGTGTCAGAGATGCTCTTAGATGACATTAGAATTCCATCAGGGTTTACGGAGTTAATATTGCTGATGGAGGCTCTGAGACTCAGACAGGTGGCATTGGTCACTAACACTCTCATTTAATGAGCCCTGAGGAACCTGGAGTAAAAGACCTGTATTCACAATTCGATTTGCTCATGGCCATCAATATAGATGGAACAATGGGTTTTGGAATAAGGTGAACACAAAGCTTCATACCATAATGCCCCATACAACTGCTCTGGGCAGATCTAATTTGGCTCACAAACTCTTAGCTACCAACCCCAAAGGGTAAAACCAATCATTTTAACAATTCATAGTGTTGTTTTTTTAAAATATATTTTTATTGATTTCAGAGAGGAAGGGAGAGGGAGAGAAAGATAGAAACATCAATGATGAGAGAATCATTGACTGGCTGCCTCCTGCATGACCCCTACTGGAGATCAAGCCCGTAACTCAGGCATGTGCCCTGACTAGAAATTGACCAGTAACCTCCTGGTTCACATATTGACACTCAATCACTGAGCCACCAGAGCCAGGCCAATTCATAGTGTTTTAAGAGAAAAAAACAAAGAAGTCACACAGAAGAAATGATTATTTGAGATGTTAATATTAGACAAGAATGTCTCTCCTGGGGGCACTGAAGAGTAGCATGGCATGCAGTGACCACGTCATAGCACAATGACAGGGGGCAGAAGTTTGTGAGTGCTTGAGCAGTGTTACCCACTGAAAGCCCATGCCATCTTTCCTAAGGACAATGGAGCATAAACATCTTGACGGGATCCCAGTATGAATGATATGGTGCAGAGACACTGATCTCTGGTGATCTGACTTAATCCAGAGGTAAATATAAAGATCTGGAAGAACAGATGCAATGTATGCCTTCCAAGAAATTTTCCCTGGAGATTGCTTTCTCAGCTGAGTTTTGATTTAAAATTGGGTACCAGCCACTATCATTGGAGAAACCAGCCACTGGTCAGGCGGTGTACACATTATCTGGGATCCTCAAATCAAACCACCTGGTGGGTATTATTCATACTATGTAAATGAGGGAGCTGGGACTCTGAGAAGTTAAATAACTGTTCCAAGGCCACCATAACTAGAAAATAAGGTAATAGGGACTTAAAGCCCAGGGCTGAGATCCAAACTCATACTCACTTTATTTAATTATGAACATTTTTTTTACATTCAGAAAGATAGGGATTAAGGTAACAAATAGCCATATACCCACCACCCACATTTGACAGATGTTAACATTTCTGCCTGCTCTAGTCAGCACACTGAGTTCCCTTTTTTAAGTGCTTTTTGGTGTCTAAGAGATGGAAACAGACTAACAAAGGTTGGAAGATGGCTTTTTTCCAACTGCACCAGCGGAGAAATTTTCTGGCTGCCTTCTCTTGTAAATTTCTAACTGCCCCAAATTGTTTGGGTTGCATTATTTAAAACACATTGTGCCTTTTCTCCTCCTTGGCTTGCATGCAGGTGCAATTGGGAACTGAAACCTTAATGCTGCCCTAGAGAAGAAAAGGCTCAGCTGTTGGTTCATCTGCCAACTTCTGCTGAGGGTCAGAGACAGTGCCTCACCTCCACCCCAAAGAATCTCTTATAACTCAAAACACAATGTCCGATTAGTTGATATTTTTTTCTTCAAGTTGGCTGAACATGAATAAGACATGTTGGCAGAATATCGATTTCAAGGATGCTATTTTCCAGGGAAGTAAGTCTTTTTCATCTAAGTTCACTAAGGTTAAAATTTTAATTTAGTAAGTTAAAGTGGATTCAAGATCTTATAATCATGGGTGTGTGTTGATTTGAAATGCATTTGTCATCTTCTCCCACATCCTACCAGTATTTAGTGTGGACTCTGGGCAGCCACAAAAGTAAAAGAATATTTCTAACCCAATGATGGCCTAAATTTTAGGAATAAGAATGAAGAAGAGCTTTAGTTGCTCAACCCCTTACCTCATCCTTAATTAATACTACACTGAGGGGCAGTGGCAGATACCTTATTTATCTGTGACAACTTTTAAATATAAAAATGGTATAGCTTAACTCTCATAAATTTCATTTAGACTATTATGTCTAAATCACCATAAATCAAAGAACTTGTGGTGGATACAATTAACATTTGAGTTAACAGTCTTGAGTTCCAAATTTTCTACTAGTGGCATCCAGAAACTAACAAAAAATATCAACAACAATCCCCAAAGAAGTCAATATGCTTATCAACGTTTTATATGCACTAATCTGTCTCAACAAATACTTGGAATATTTTTCTTTCTCCAGGCAAACTTTAAAGATTTGCACTCAGTTCAAATATTTAAAAGATTTTTAAAAAGCTCCCGCATAGTTTGTGTGACCTTAAATAATTTTCTTTTAGATCAGTTTTATTTTCCCAAGAAGGCAGTAAATGCTTAGACTTTGCACCTAGGAGTGATATACAGTGGCAACCAGACACAGCATGCCTACTAAACCAGTGATTATAACAGTTATATGGATAACAATTATATGGATCATTTGGGCAAAAAAAAATCCACAATTTTTGTGTGTGTGTGTGATTGTGTGTTTCCTTAAAATATTAATTTGGAATCCTAAATATTGGCAATTAGAAAGTCCTTAGTGATGTTCATAATTGGTTTTCCTTCATTTTTTTTGAATTTCGCTCTGAGGCCAGAAAGTTTAAGTGATTTGTCCCAAATCACATGGCATTTCCATGGTAGTCAGCACCTAAAACAAGACCCCGAGTCTCTCATCATTCCACAAAGCCTGCATTGGGTATCTGAGTTTCCCAGGCAATATTTCTTTGTGTGTTCTTCCCCGCCCCTTTTATTTTATTTTAATTTTCTCCTTTACCTTGTGTATAGAGACAAAGACTTGGCTCTGCTTTAACTCAAATTGCAATGATTTTTTGTAGCTGTTTTAAAAAAGTAAATCTCCTATTTTTTTAATAGTCAGTCTCTTACAAGTAACCACTGCCCTTCTCTTTGCCCTTCTCTCTTTCTTTAACCCAATGAAAAGATACTCAAACCAGGCTATATCATTTTAATACCTTCCCCACAAAAGTATACATAAACAAACACACATATACACCCACAACACCCACACTAGGGCAACAAAACCAATCACTGGAAAAGACTCCAATAAAGGAAACAAAGAGTTTTCTGACAAGGCCAGTAAAAGTCTTATTTCATCACCAATGTCACTCCCGAACTCTACTTGATCCTGGTCTAACATCCTCCCGTTGCTATTTCTTAGTGCCCCAGCTCCACTGGACATTGGATAGGGAGCATGAATCTGTCCATTAAGGACACCGTGCCTGTAATCAAATACTAAGGCAATATTATCTCAGAGTGTACATAGGGTATCACTTTCTTGCTCTTCTTAAGTATTCATAGCTAAATGATTTATGGGCACACAAATGGATATAATGTCCCATAATATATAACAGGACTAATATTTAATGTGTTTCTTTTTTACTTTGTTTGAATAAAATCCCCAAAATACTTTTAGCAAATGATCATTAATTATGTGCATTGTCAAATGTGCTTGGGTTCTAATAAGCAGGCCTCAGGATTTACAGTCCCCGGCTGTCTGCTGGTACCCATAAATTCAATGCGGGTGACGGTACTCAATAAAATGGCCCCATCACCGGAACAGAAGCCTCAAATGGTTCACTTTTGGATGCACTCCGGATTTTTTTCTAATGCCTACAATGCAAGCAGAAAATACTCTTTTCAGAATGTTATTCTAAGAAACCTCACAGAATATCTGAAGTTGTTTTTTTAATAAGACTCTATGACCCACAAGGGCTAAGTTTGGCTTTCAGCCTGTGGATTTTATCAACTGCATCTTTTGGATAGATGGACTACCAGGGACAGAGTTGAAAACCACAGTGGCTTCTTAGGGAACATTTATCAGCAAATATATTTTCAAAAAAATAAAGGTCTTAAAGGGAAAAAAAATGTTTAAATAGAGTTGTGACTTTGTAGTCGATTTACTTAATCTTCAATGTCTTTGCAAATCCATTATGCACTTGGGATGTCAGAGGGGTCTACAAATTACCAAGTTGTTTGAAGTTTGCTGCTTTCTGAAGTGGCTTTGGTCATTTATTTTTGTAGAAATGTTATTTCTTCAACTTACAAGGTATGCAATAGCAAGGTCTTTTGAGACAGCTGTCTGAATAGAAAATGATTATTCATGTATCTAAAGAAAGATGACTTGTTCTTTATATGAAGTCCTCCAAGGAGCATTTAGCATTTTAAGACTATGAAAAGAAAACTTCAGTTTTCGAGTCTGGAAGAAGTATCTATGAAAATAAGAGAAACACAAAGTCAATAAATGAGAGGATGAGCTGCTTTGATCTTAGGTAAGGAAGGAAAAAATGAAGTGTATTTAGTCTTGAATTATTATTTTTTTTTGTCTGTAAATCTCCAAATACTTTAGATCTAAAAAGAATAAAGTAAGATTGGTGTTATCGTCTTGAATATGAGATTGAAGACTGGAGAAATGTTTGGACCTTCAGTTTAAGCTAGATTAATGATTGAAGGTAGCAGAGTAGATATCAGGGTAAGTGATGAATCATATCAAGATTTTTTTTTTCTTTCTGGAAAATCCATCCTATGGAGGATTAAGTATCAAACTAAGAACAGGAAAATTCTGCTTTTTATGTGTTAGGAAACTGTGTAGCAGAATAGAACGTGTGATCACTGCCACTAGAGATTTCATCTAAAAAATATACTTCCAGTCAACCTCCAACCCAAACAAACACAAAAACCAACAACACAGCAAAAGAGGGAAACACTGGAGATAGAGCCAAAAATAAACATCCCACCTATCAGAAAAGTTTAAAGAAAATGAATGGAATAAAGAATAAGAGAAACAAATTTAAGACCCCAGGATCCAAACATAACAGTCTTCAGTTGAAGATACATACCTAGGGTGTTCAGAAAACAGGCTCCCTGATTCCCTGGCCTGTGCTTTCTCCATCATACAAGGCTAACTTTGTAGAGCTACACTGTACTGCAAACCACAAATTATCTTGACCCTTAAGTCAAGACTGCCAAACTCTGGCTAGGGCCCAGCCTTCCATCTTCTCTTTCCTGAATAATAGGCCTTTGCTTGTTTTATTCAGGTTTTGTTTTATAATCTGGTATCAACTTCATCCTAAAAGAAGAGACTCCTATCCCCGGGAACTGTGGGAGTTCATCTAAACAACAAGATATAATTTATGCATATTTGCTTCAAAGACAAGTAAACCTTCTTAGTGTGACAAAAAAAGGGCTACTCCACCCACCCCAGGAAAGCAGCCTGCTCTGGTTTCCAGGACAGACAAACCTCTTTCTTACAGCAGGCAGGGCTGTATTACCATCTCCTTCCCTCATCTTCAGGTCATCTGTCATTACCTGCTACTCTCTTTTTTTCTCACTAGGGATCAAAATAAGGAATTTCCTGGTTCCTTGAAATCCCATCTATTGTTCAGCCTCCTCTGTGACCATTCAGGACAGCTCTTGGATCTTTAAAGAAATCTGCTTTCAGAGTCTGTTGCTGCTATCTGTCTGCATCGTTGTCTTAATATCTTGCTTGGTTTTAGAGGGATTGCTGTATTGAAGTCCCTTGGTACAGAAGTCTTAAAGCACTGCCACCATTGTTGCTCCAAAAGCATTTTGTTTCTGTGCTCTTTGATGGGAAAAGTTATTTATTTGGGTTTGAGTGTGTACTTTGAGAATGGGAAGAGAGGTTACCGGGGTCAGATGTCCCCATTAAGGAAGGAATTGTAACATTAAACAGAGGAGGATTTATTATTTTCAGAGTGATTCATCCTTCAGGAAGGAAATATTTGCCTCTCCCAATCAGAGAGAAATTTTTTCACAATGTTCACAATTGAAACGAAGGTAGAGAAATAAGAATAAAGATAGACACCTCTGAATTTAGATATCCAAAGTAGATTTTTCTTATGATTCATACATTAATGATCAAAAGGTGTATTAGGACATAGGACACATTGTGAAGAGCATAAATAATGTCTATACAAGAATAGAGTGTAACTAGTTGTGAAGATGAGAAAGGCACTTTGAAATCAGGGTTTTTATCTGCCTACCTATGAAGCAAAGAACCCCTTCTAGTGTAAATTGTTCAAATAGTGATATCTGCCTGCCACGCTTTCAAATGTTAATTTGTTTAGAAGAATAAGATCAGAATGGTAATTCAACCCCTATCAAAAGCACCCCTAAAGTAGGGGTTCACTAACAAAAGCATTTCGATATTTTGGCAAGTAGTCACATCTGGCAATTTCATTAACCCACAAGTTTTTCATTGGAAATGGATCCAGATGTTTGAAGAGAATTTGTATTGGACCTGAAAGAATCTGGATCCTTTTGGCAAAGTGCTGTTTTGTAGACGATCAGACCCTGTAGCTCCATCTACATGAAAGGGTCCAGATTGTGTTTCTGTTTGATTTAAACCCATTGGAAAGGCACAATGTTTTTGCAATGTGTGTGCTCCATTCTTATGAGTCTGGAGACTATTGTTCCTCGGGATCCTATAGACCACCCATAAAAAGGAAGAAAAAAAGACCATCCCTAAAGTTTAATGAAGAGTGTGAACTTTTAATATTTTATTAGGTACTATGTCCTCACAAAAATTGGCTATTCCCCATTGAACTAAACTAAAATAAACTTAATGAATCAGAAAGACTCAAGAACATGATCTATCCTATCTTCCTTCTCACCTTTGAGACATGTTGCATTTACAACTCTAACCATAAAATAGCCAACACTTTTAAAACCTCCTAGAGAAGCTGGTCCTGTAATTATTATTGTTAGTTAGTTTAATGGAGTTTCTACAAACCATCACTGAAAAGAAAATTGGGTTAATTTAGATTTACTGGGTATTAACAACCCACCCTCCCTATTCTATAGTTTCTGGTGTATTGGGGGAAGTAAGAAAAGTAGTGTTATTGCTCATGCCCCATCTTTCCTGACCTTTTGGGATATCTGGTCCTACAGCTCAAGATGTATAGTTGTAACAGCTGCCACTGGTTTAATCTAATCACATTGCTAACCTAAATCTCCTACTAATTTTGATGGTTAAGGCTCTGGATTCAAATCAAACTCTTTCATCTACAAGCATGATACTCTGGGCAAATTGTGAACTCATTCATTTTTTTTTTCTTTTGAAAATGGTGATTATCATAGCACATACTCAAAGGATTGTTTTAGGAAGAAAATGAAATTATGAAAGTGTTTATCATGGTAAGTGATAGAAAATGGTTAGCCATAATTACAAGTGTCTTTAAAACTACCATTACTAATGCTTTCTTTATTCCTTCTTTTATCTCCCAATTCTGGTACTTCTTACTCAGACCTTTAGGTCACAAACCAAGATTCCCTATAAAACCCTTTTAAGAACAAGTGACATAGTCCCACAGCTAAGTCATAGGAACTTTGACATGACCCTGTACCTAACCATTGCATTAATCATTGCATATATTTATTCTAGTTCTCAGAAAAAGTCCATGATATATAGAAAACCAATATGATTATTTCTATATCACCAATAAAGCAAATTAAGATAGCTCATAAGAAGTCAACAACTTATCAAGGCCACACAAAAGAATGGGGCATTCCACACTGATTTCATGTGTCCAAGAGCAAAGCTTCTTCCATTACAACGCATTGCCTAGAAATTATATCTGAAAGTCCTGCTCCCCATACTAACTTGGCACCCTGTGAGCCTCAAAGAAGGAGGACACAGAGAGGCAAGAGTGTGAGGAGTAGGTGCCTCCCCTCCCCCATGTTTTGGTGTCTTTCATTTCTTCCTTTCTTTACCAGAAAGTAAAATATGTTCTTCTAGTTTAACTTCAGCACATGTCAGAGATTTCCTATTTTTTAAACTTTCCTCATTTGGAAAATATGCCCCAATAGTGGTAATTTCCAATTTTGAATATGCATGAGAGTCACTTTGGGAAATTTAATTCAGTGGGTCAAGGACTGGGCACAGGTTTGTGAATCTTTTATTAACACTTCAATACATGTTAATGGATGTACTTCCATTCTCACACTGGAGCAGGGGCTGCTCAAGTCCTGGGACATTGTAAATTTTCTGTTCTTAGTTTCTCCTGGTGGTAGCTGCACTCTAATTCCCTCCTGCTGAATCTGAACCCACTTGAGATATTATCTTTTCATGTTATATTTTCTGACCATGTAATATGTGTAGGCATCAAGCATCTATGCTATGTTCCTGCAATAGAGCAAATCTGACACTGTCATAAGAGAAAATTAGAGTAGTCTGACAGGATTTCAGCAGCCACCAGTTATTTCTTAAGGTGATTTTAAACCAGATGCATTATCTATAGGGAACCTTGAATGGGTCCTAAGTTATTGCTTTTGGTAATGGGGAGTTTTATTTTATTATTTCTAAGATATATTGCTCTGATAATATAGTACAGAAGACAGTAACAGACTTTGCTCTTTTGCAGCATAGAATTAGAGGAAAAATTAATTCACTTCACGTCCAAAACCCTTAGTGTTTCAAACATGTCTGGTTGTAACCTGGACCATCGTACCTATCTTTGTAGAGTTGGTTGTCATGACTTTTCCTTTGAGTTTCTCTAAGTGACCCAGAGTCTCACAGGTCTTTTGCACAATTTGAAATCTAATCTAAAATACAAGTCCTTGCAAGTCTGTGTGTATGCCTATTGTGGATGTATGCATTTGTGTTAATGTGTGTTAGTATATTATAAAGTAATACACTATGGTATTATAGTGTTATCATAAAAATATCTGGGAAAGTTTTATGAGGCTATTTCCTATGAGAAATATAAATAGAATGTCTATGTAATATAGTACATACTTACATATATATGTGTTGCAAACATGTGTATATATATACACATGTATATATATAC
This sequence comes from Myotis nattereri, assembly GCF_964212035.1. Taxonomy (NCBI): domain Eukaryota; kingdom Metazoa; phylum Chordata; class Mammalia; order Chiroptera; family Vespertilionidae; genus Myotis; species Myotis nattereri. Next base: position 24,272,093 of record NC_138082.1, read on the forward strand.
ACACAGTGGGGCCTTGACTTACGAGTGTCCCGACTAACGAGTTTTTCGAGATACGAGCCATCTCTCGGCCGATTTTTTGCTTTGAGTTGCGAGCTAAATTCGGGTTACGAGCCAGCTTCAGATACCCCGCCACTAGTTGGCGCAGCGAACGTCACAGTGAACGCCACAACATCAGTCCAGCATCACATGTCTCACTCGTTCACTTTAAGATTTGACATATGAGTAATTTGAGTTGCGAGCTGCGTCACGGAACAAATTAAACTTGTAAGTCAAGGCCTCACTGTATATATATATATATATATATATATATATATATATATATATAGATAGATAGATATAGATAGATAGATAGATATAGATATAGTACATATATATACTATATATATATACTATATATATATAGTATATATATATATATATATAGTACATATACATACATATGCATGTGTTTACACACACAATGATATACAGGTAAATGTTAACTAGCTCTTTGGGGGCAAAAGCACTGCTTTGTAACCTTTGCCAATTTCCACGGTGTAAATACTCCAATAATGACTGATTTAAAACTACCAACATGGCTGAACACACAAAATCTACTTTCTTGAGCTGACAGGCTCTGACACACCACTGGTTTATACCTCTCTCAGTTTTCCTTTGCCAGAGAGTGGGGTTTAACTAGCTGACCTTGAAGGTGTTTCAGCATTTAACATAATGCTTTTTCTATTTACATATGCACCATGTAATTAATTGTTATAGCCCGAATAGGAAAGTAGGTGGTCCACAGTGCCTTTAATCTCACCGAAAGTAAAAAGTTTATCAAAGCAGAGATTTAAAGGCCACCACACATATTTAGGGCTTTGAAATTCACTATTTCTCCCAGGGTCTCTAATCCTATGTGCTGGCAGAAATGGATTTTCTACTGACCTATTTATCATCATAATCATATTTTTTCGTAAGATCTGCATTTTTTTTTCAAAGTGGGTCCTTTGTTTCAGATGTTAAAATAAGAAATTTTATTCCATGCCCCACCAAAGAGAAAAGGGGGATAAAAGTTAATTGTATCTGAACTGAGGTGTAACTATGGCCCTATTAAAGAAGTGTAGTTATAGGCTATTGATCACAGTGCACAGGAAAAGCTTGTCATGTAAAGTCAAGAGGTTAATGTAATTACAAGAATGGGCAGCAGGATCAGCTGTAGCCCAGAAGTGGCGAATAACTAAAAGCTGCTTTAGAGACATATAATGTTGTCAAAGCATAAATAATTCATCCTAGCATTCAAGAAGAAATTACTCCTCTGTTTCAGCATATTATTCAGCCATTAAAATCTTGCCTTCTAAAGACTTTTGATGTAGTCATATTTTTCAGTTCTAACTCATTCAGAGGCATGCCACCTTCATTAAGCCTCATATTGTGTAGTTTTCAAAGTATTACAAGGGATGTAGACTAGAACCACAATTTGTTTAACAACCACAGCAAGGTTGAGATAAGAGAGAAGAAGCTGGGAGGATTTATGTTAACATCTAGTAGCTAAATAGGGATAAAGATTAAGCAATGTGGGGTGGAATTCTTAGTTCGTGATCTGGGCCAAGTTCCATTCACTCCATTTTCCTCACTGGCACCAAATCCTTGCAGATTCAATCCCTGAAACATTTCTCGAGTGCCAAAGAGGTAAAAGAGAAACAGTGACAGGTCCCATACCTTTCTTGTATTTTCATGTTAACTGCTCACTAGCTCTGACAAAAATACTCTGACAATGTGGTTTGGAATTCAATCTGGTTTTTATGTTGTTGTTGTCATTGTATTTATTTCAACCTGTATATTTACAAACAAAGTTTTGCACACCTATAGCAAAATGATAGCTTCAGGCCCCTCAGAATCAATAGCTAACTACTACTGGTATCTCTATAGTGATTGCAACTATTATTTCTACTGTATTGTGCACAGCATGTAAAGGCGGGACATAAAACAACTAATATAAGAATGAGTATAATTATGAAATCATAGAACCAAAAGGATTCTATAGGGACAAATGGAGTTTCACTCCCAAATCCATTCTCTGTCCTTCTCTGCCCTGCCCTGTGTCCCAGGAGGCTGAGCCCAGGTCCTTGATCTTCTGATTCTTTTGGGGAATCAGCCAATGACAGATCCCAGCAGACACTGGGAAAGCAAGAGGAGAAAAGTGGAAATATTTCACCCCTGACCCCTCATCACTGGAGTTTAGTCCTGGAGGTGGCTGTGGTCACTATAGCTTCTTCTGAATGACCCTTCTTTCATACCTCTGATTTCATTCAAGCTTTAGTAGCACTTGTTTCTGTAGACCTATAAGATCTCACCACCATTTCATGTCTCTGAGTGCTTGAGCATCATTGGCTGGCTCTCTGCCACTAGTCCCTTCATTAAAAGTCTTCAAAAATATCAGTTAAATGTGCTAGACATTTCCCCAAGGATCCTGATTAATACATATAGCCAGGCAAGGAGCAGGAGAACAAGTCCTCCTTAGTACATTCACTAGAAGAAATTCCTTCTCTTCAATTCTTAAGATATCATAACAGTTACTAAAACCCTAATGAAAAAGCCTTAGAGGAAGTCATGTCAAAATAACACTCAGAAACACTCAGAGGAGAATGGTGTTTTTCCAGTACTTTATGTCATACCGTCAACAAATTGGTTATCCTCTAACTACTCCCCTGTGGGGAGGAGCTAACATCAGATAAGCTCCTTCCCCACCCATGTTAGAACTGGGCTTAATCTCATGCCCTGGAGAAACTTCTGGGTGAGCACCACCAATGAGAGGCAACTCATATTATATGAGTCATTGTATACATTGAATATTATATATTTCAAACATTAAAAGATGTTTTGCTTTTAAATTAAAACTATGTTCCTCTAGATGTTTCGGGTTTACATTTTACAATGAAATAATATATTCATTATGAAGAAGGCATGTAAAGTATGTATTTAAAATGACTAAGACATCCCCATTCATGCAGCTCCCCAGCATGGATGCCCTGGGCCAGAGCAGTGATGCTAGGGTTCACCCCAAGCTCTGCCAGTGACTCTGCACAGCTCCAGCAAATTTCTAGTTATCACCTAGAAGTTATCCTTGATTTCATTTTCTCCTCATCTCCATGTCAAACCCATTAGCTTATCGTATCATTTTCATCTCAAAAATACGTCCTAAATCTATATTTCTATCATCCTTAATACCTGGTGCAACCTACCATCATCTCTCACCTGGATTAATATTAATATAATAACCTCACTACTGCCATTCTTTCCTCCCAATAATCCCCTTTGCACAGAGAGCAGGTAGTGTGATGTTTATAAAATGTAGCTCAAATTACATCATTCCTCTGCATTGAAGCCTCCAATGGTTCCCTTAATCTACAAGGTCCCTGTGTAAACATGCAGTTTCCTGTTCTTATTCCCCCACTCATGGTACACTAGTCTCATTGGCCTTCATTTTAAGGCTCCTTCCCACCTCGTGGTTTTCTTGTTCTTTGCCCAGAACAATCAGCCCCCAATTTTTATTCGGCTGCTTATTTACCATTCAAATTTCAACTCACATACCATTTCCTTCAGGGAAACCTTTGTGACCACACTGTAATATCCTGCCTTCAAGCTGTGCCCCATCACATTTTTCTGTGTGGCTTTCTCCTGGTATTTATCACTATCTGAAGTATATCATTTGTTTACATTTGCACTGTCTGTATTCACATTTAGAATGTGAACTCCATGAGATTAGGAATCTTGTCTGTACAGTTTATTCCTTTCTCTCCAATCCCTAGTATGACACAGGTCCAAAGTGGGGACTCAAAAAGCAGTTGCTGATTTTGATTCATCTGTCTACTGCAGTAGGGTAGTGAGGCAAAATAGTGTGACCTCATGTTTATTTTTTTTACCAAATATTATCAATTAGCTCTTCAACTTATGGTCAAATTATTTTACCTCCTGCCTAGTTGACATCAGCTAAATCTTAAACTGCTCTTCTCAATGGTAGAAAATGCTAGAATACATGCAATATGAAATTGTTTTCATTTTCAATGAAGGTCTAATAATTCATTTTTAAAATGTTGATTTTTATATATAAAACTAATTTACTCATCAAGTAAAAAAAAATGGAATTTTAAAATATGGAGATAAGACAAAATGAAGGAGAGGTGATGAGAACAAAAATATTTGAAATCCAAGTACTTTCCAGGATGAGCAAATCCTCTTCCAACAGCATACTGGAGAGGACTTGTAAAGGGGCTGCCTGTCTCTCTCTCTCTCTCTCTCTCTCTCTCTCTCTCTCTCTCTCTCTCTCTGAAAACTTCAAAATTGAAAGGCTATTGGATATGATTAGGTGTTTTCAAATTTTACTCTTTACTCACACAAACTTTATCTTAGCAGTGAATGGGGAAAGTTTGAAGGAGCAAATCTCTGAATCAGAAATCTCTGTGGCACTGTTTATTAGACCTTGAACAACTTAGGTAACTAGCTGAGACTCACTGTCCTCATCTGAAAATAAGAAGGGTGCTAGTACTTGCCAACTCCTGTACAAGGCTGAAGGGAGTCTGACCAGTGTGTCTGTAAGTGCCTTGTGACATGTCAATCGATACACAAATGCTCACCACTGCAATCATTATTGTTGTGAGAGAGATGACTTACAGAGACAAGTGGTAGAAACCTACACCAAGCATTACAAGGATGTACAAAGAATATTCCCTAAGTGCTGAGCATTTAGAGAGAAAATAGGAAGAGAGCATGACTTTGAGAAGGGGGTAGGAGCCAAGAAATATTGTTCTAGAAAGTTTTCTAGGAGACTGCATCCAGGTCAGGAGGCAGGTAAGAGCATGATTTAAGAAAAATATTCAGGACCACTGAGAATCTTAACACCTTCTTGTACAGCAAGAAGATGCACACCTCAATTAGGGGCCAGGGAAAGCCCCACTTCACTTTGTAAAGTCAGGACACATTTGGAGACCTATGTCTGGAGGGCCACATTTTTAAGGGCATTAATTTGAAAGCACTCAGAGGAAGATGACCAGATTAAGGAGGTAAATGAAAAGCTTGCCATGCAAGGAAGAATTGAGGAGTCTCATATTATGGAACCCAGCAAAGTCAACAAGTATGATATAACTTTCTTTTTTGTTTGGGTTAATCTCAGATGATTTCCAAAGATTAAAGAAAATTTAATATTTAGGAGGTTACACATGATTAAGAAGTCAAGAAGGTATATAGCAGTGATGGCGAACCTATGACAATTCATTTTTTTGGTTGATTTTTCTTTGTTAAATGACATTTAAATATATAAAATAAATATAAAAAATATAAGTCTTTGTTTTACTATGGTTGCAAATATCAAAAAATTTCTATATGTGACACAGCACCAGAGTTAAGTTAGGGTTTTTCAAAATGCTGACACGCCGAGCTCAAAAGGTTCGCCATCACTGGTATATAGAGAAGTCCCCTTATCTGAAAGCCAGAAGACTTGGATTTAGTTCAACTTTGCTCCAATTGGTGAGTACATTACTTACTTTCCAAGTTCTTAATTAATTTGTGTGTTTAAAAAAAATCTGGCTAGACTAGGCTATCTCTAAAATATTCACACAACAAACTAGTAGTAAAGGCATAAAAACTTGTTTGACAGTTAAGTTTAGTGGTCATTGACTAATTTTCCTGGTCCTTATTTAGGCTTACCTATAAGGAATACAAAACAGAGCAGCAGGAAGTGGAGGAGTTTATCAATGATGAAAATTAGGCAATATAATCAACACTTCATGATGTAGTAGAATCCAGATACCCAATAGATTATACCAGACTCACAGATTAGAAAAACTCAATGAAAGTGATTCTTTGAGGCAAGGTAGCTTGGAAGCTAGAGAGGATGAAGACATACTCAAATTGTGCTCAACAGAATCTTTATGTTCTGGACTAAGTGTTGAGCGAATTTATGTTCAACTAAATGTTAAACAAATGTTTGACAAATTTATATGTTGAAGCCCTAACCTCTAATTTGATATCATTTGGAAATGAGGGCTTCGGGAGGTAATGAGAATTAAATGAGTTCATGAGAGTGGAATTAGTGTTTTCATAAAGAGAGAAAGAAAAAAAAAACAGAGAATTTTCTCTCTTCCTCTTTCTCAATCTGCCATGTGAAATTATAGCAAGAAATCAGCCATCTACAAGCCAAGAAGAGAGCCCTGAACAAAAAAACCAACCTTGTTGGCACTCTGATCTCAGACTTCCTGCCTCCAGAACTCTGATAAATAAATTTCTGTTGTTTTAGCCACCCAGCCTATGCTATTTTGTTAGAGAAGCCTGAACTGACTCAGACATCTAGTGTTTCTGGATGCTAAATGTTATTACTTCTCAGTGGGGAAAAAAAGAGTTCCATGATAAAATTAATTTTGGAAATGGTGGGTTCCACGAAATTAAAAAAAAAAAAAAAGCTATCTTTATGGCAAGATTTCTCAGCACCTTTAATATGGTCAAGGATCTTGTGACTCAATAAGGACATTGTACAAAACATTTTCTTTTTTAAAACCACAGAGGTGACCTTCCTCCTCTCAACACTCGCCAACTCCCTCCTGCTAGCATTTTAGAGGGAGGAGTGTTTATTAAACACCACTTTACAAAAACCCTTGAGACCTCTGCCCCTGTGTAGGATGGTCCCAGTAGGGACAACACCAGTGTTCAACTCATCCTGTGGGAATAGAGCAAGAACCTCTAAATCAATCATTAGATACCAATTAAGTACCTACTATTTGTCAATCACTGGAGAGGATACAGAGACTCAACCTATGGTTACTATTCCCAGAAGTTTTCAAGATACTAAGAAAATGAAATGTACACATGAGAAGATAATCATGTAAGCTCTCTTATGAAGTGTCAAAAACAGCGGACTAGTGTGAGCTAGGGGTATTGCAGGAGCCTGGAAAGCTTGCCAGACTGTGGCAGTCAGCACAGGCTTCTCCAGGAGGGGACTTGGGTGTCATTCCTAGAAAGAGGAGCAGGACCAGACCAGTTTATAGGACAACACAGGCATTTTGGAAGAGAGAATACTGTGATCAATGGGGCAGGCAAACACCAAGGGCATTGGGGGACATTGAAGAGATGAGTCTAGAGCTGAAAGCTCTGAAACAGTTGTGGATGATGTTGGAAAACCAGGGTGGGGAGCTGATTAAAAAGAGACTTCAATACCAAATGCAAGACATTTGAGGGTTGAGGACACATTTGTAATACCTTAACTAATAATAAAAAAAAAAGGCATTTGAGCCCACCATCCAGACAATGCTAAGCTACTAAAATTTTAGAGCAAATCTATGACAGATCAGAACATGCACTTCACCTTCAACTTTGCAGAAACAGACTGAAAGTGTCATGCCCTTTTTAAGTCAAATAACTTTAATTTCTTGAGCAAAGCATTTACTCATTTTCAGAAGGAATTCGGGGAGATGGATGAAGGGAGAGTTTCTGTTTTCTCTCTGCTTCTGGCACATAAACAATCCTTATTGTGGAGGAGAGGGCTCCATGGGCTATTTTTAGCCTCCTGCCACTGGATGCCAGTGATAGAAGACATCGATATGTTCCAGTAGAAGACGCAGATACCCTGCCTGGGCAGCTCTGCACACGGTTTAAGTAAACATTCTAAAAATAATACAATAAACTCATACAACCAGGAGAGACAAGCTGTGGGCTGCAAAGTGTTGTAAAGTGCTTCCTCATTCATTCTGGAGGTTTCTTTGAATTTCAGCCAAGAAAGAGACACCATCCTGTCTAAAGGAAGGAGCCTCCAAAGAAGTTAGGAGAGACAGTCTTCCTAAGTATTTTCACACAGACTCAGAGCTGCCCCTTCCCTTCAGGAGTTATGCCGCAGTAAAGAGCAGAGCGGGGTGACCAGGACCTTTGGTTCATGGACCCTCTTCACTCATGTCACTCATGTCCACACTCTGCCTGCCTGACCCCTAGAAGAACTGCCATTGGCAGCTCTGAGTTGAGGAGTGGGGATGAGCTGGTCTCACTCATCAACTGATCATTGACACTGTAGGACCATGAAGCAGGTACCCAGGCTCCAAGGAGCTCTCTGCCACAAGGCTTACTCGGGTGAGGGGATGAGGGAGAGGGGCCACCTAGCATCCCAAAGTCTTATTCAGAGGACTAGATCCCTTGGTAGCTAGTATGTGTGCAAGACTTACTTCAGAAATCTAATCTTTCCCAGTACGGATGGAAAAAAACAAAAACAAAAAACAAAACCACATGCTAACCTGACTAGTTCAGGGAAGGCCTGCATGGCGGTTTTGCAAACTCAAAGACCTAAAGTAACCACAAAGGATGGTCTGAAATTAAAAATTTTAACTAAAAGCAGTTTATAGTATGTAGTCATTTCCTAGGCCAGTATTTTCCCTGACAAAGACCAACTTCTGACTTTTACTGAGCCTTTTTCAGGACCCTTAGGGCACAACAAATGGCACCGGGGTGGAGACCACAAATTCCCTCATTATTATCATATTAATTGTCAACTGTTAATTATCCTGTATCCCCCTGTGTAAAAGAAGCATGTGTCCATCCTTTCCCTTTTTATCCAATCCCAGAGGTTTCCCTGCTTTGCTTTCTCCCACCTCCCTAATCTAGCACCAATGAATTTCATGTAACCCACTTATGGCTCTTCCTTTGATGGTAATTTATAAAAACAAGGTACAAACCCGCCATTCTCTGGAGCATTATCCCAATACGTTGAGGTTTTGCTACCCTGCAATGGTCGACAGTTTGGTTCAAATAAACTCACAAAAATTCTTTACAAGTTTGATTTTTTTTTTACATTAACACCAGTGAATATCCCTAAATATTATACATTGCTACCCGTTAAATGTCATGCATCCATACTGAAAAGGTTTCTTTTTTTCAAATTACATTTGATTTAGGAAGTTCTGGACCCCTTTTATACTTTAGTTAACCTAAGATTGAGAGATCCTTCCCCTGGCAGGTCTGGTTCGAAATAGAAGAAATGACAGCAAAGGACTGCCCTGGCTAAAGTAATGCTTTCCGACATTCCGATATTATTTCCCAGGCTTCTTGGCTGACCTCCGAAAAACCCTTCGGTTTCCGATGAGCGCTAGTTAGAAACCACCTCTGCCTTGGCTTCCACTGCCCCTTCTTACATGTGGCCGGCCTCCCACCCACGGAGGACCGACGTCCTGGCAAGTGCGCACAGGGCACAGCGTCCTGAACTAATGCAACTGGACGGATGATAAAAAAAAAAATGAAGTTCTGTAGAATAGACCAAGAACTGAATAGTCAGCTGTCACGCCCCCATTTTTAAATGAAACTACCTTCTGCTCTCCTCTGTTAAAAGAAATGCCTGAAAGTCAAGCACTTCACTCTTTTTCTGGGTCTAGCTTACTCTAGATAATGTACTCTGTCCTGCCCTGCCATGGAGGAGAGCGTGGGGGGACATTATCCAACCCCATCACCATCCAGCCAGCTCTATCACGCCAGAGCCTGCTGCTGCCCTGAAAACTCATTTACGGAAAAATACAATCAAGCGGGGTCTGCTAGGGGCTGCCCCCTGGGGAACTTTTGTGTCATTGCCTCCAGGAGAAAGAAATTCACCTTGAGCTGCAATAAACTGACATTTTCTACATGCTGTTGTGTGCCTGATGGAATGCAGCGGAAAATAAATCTAGGCTGCCCCGCATCTATCCGCACAGAGGCAGGCAAGATGTTGTTATACTGTTATGACACGTGGCATTCATCTTCCTAAGATGATAAATCAAGAGACACACTGTTCACTCTGTTAAAACAAGAATCTACAAACTAGGGGAGAAAAGCAGCCTCTCATTATCATTTCAAAAACCACAAACTAAGCAGGGGTTTGAGCAGGGAATACTGGAAGCAGAGATGCAAGGCAAGGACACATGCCCTCTCAGTAAGGGCTTGACAGAGCGAAATAAATCAGCCCCATAGAAGACACAAAGCAGCCCCCACAGGCAAGGGGGTGCGGAGGGCTGCATTTGCTCTTCCTGAAGTTTCTGATGCATCTTCGAAGCTAGTCAACTGTGGAAGGACCTAGATGAAAGATGATCAGGATTGGAGTGGCTGCTGGAAGCTGTGATGAGCCCTCTTATCCATGAGTGCATAGGTGCAGTGCCAGCTGTGTATGGAGTAGGGCAGGGCAATAGACATTGAGCCTCAGGTCCTGGTGCCATGGCTGGGTTCTGAGGTAGCTCAAAGGTGCGTTAGAAGGGAAGGGAATTTGGTAACCACACAACTCAGCCACTATCTGAAAGAGCTGATGTGTTAGAGCACAGAGAGAAAGTCACTGACATAAATGATGAGGAATGCAGGGAGTGGAAGCTAAAAAACGAGCTACAAGCCATACGAGGCAGTTATAGACAGACTTATTGGCCACACAGGGACACTTGCTATTAATAATGATACAACTGGAGTGAACTGAGACTGCACTGGCAATCCAGATGGAGGGTCACTCTAGTTGTGGACAATGTCAGGAGAGAAAATGGGAGTGACTTCATTTTAGTTCTTCTGTCTTTGAGGGATAGCTATGTCTATTCCCCATCCAACTCCCAAGTCTGGGAAAAGACTAGAAAGTCCTGCTTTAATTGGCCGGTGTCAGAGGTCAAGGTCAGTTCTCCAAGGCTGGAGGCTCCTCTGCAAATGGTATGATGCAAAGGCACTCCTAATTAGAGACAGAAAGATGGTTATTGGGTCAGATGGACCTCAGTTTGGGTGCAGAGTTTGGCACTTACTCGAGCTTTTTAAGCCCCACCAAATTTTCTCAAATCTCATGTTGGGAGAACTCAATGAGAGAATGTATGCTTACACATACCTCTGCAGCTAATCAAGCATCAGACACTTTATAATCTCACTAGAGGCCCAATGCACAAAATTCATGCAAGAGTAGGCCTTCCTTCCCCCTGCTGCCACCACCAGCTCCTCTCTGGCACCCGGGACCTGGGCTTCCCTTGCAGCCCCAGCTTCATCCAGAAGGTCGTCAATAAGGACGTTTGGTCTAATTAGCATATTACGCTTTTATTATTATAGATACCTGATTTACCAATATTTATGTGTATTATTTCTTTCAAGGCAGAGTGCCTGGAAAAAAGCAAGTTTTCAAAATCTACTATGTACTATTTCATATGATTTTGCCCCTTCTTTCTTGGCTTACAATTTTCACCATTATGGGAGTTATGAAGAATATAATCATATGCCAAACACAGTTGTTGTCACCGCCCTAGAGGCCTCATGATCAAATTATTTTACAGTTGGATATATAAATACAAACTCTGATAGGTCATGTGCAGGTAAACAATATAGGGTGGCATAAGAGAATCACAGAGTGAATCTACTTTATGCAAAGTGTTCAGGGAAGGCCTCACAAGGTAGGTAGGAGGTAGCACCTATGTGCTATCCCCTAAATGACCAGGAGGAGGCAGCCCTCTGAGAAAGGGCAAAGGCATTACAAGAAAAAGTTACTGACACAGGCAAGGACTTGGCACATTTGAATACTTTGAGGGAAGGTAGAAGAGAAGGGAGCAAGAGAAGGGCAGAGGGCAAAAGACTACCTGGAAGGAAGGCTCTAGCAGGGGGTAGTAGCCACACTATGGAGGGTCTGTGAATATTCAATGCATATTGAATATATGCATTTATTCAGTAAACATTTATTACTAGAGGCCCGGTGCACAAAAATTTGTGCAGGGGGGTTGGGGGGGTTCCTTAGCCCTGCCTGTGCCCTATCGCAGTCTGGGACCCCTTGGGAGATGTCCACCTGCTGGCTTAGGCCCGCTCCCCAGGGGATTGGACCTAAGCTGGCAGTCAGACATCCCTCTGGCAGCCCAGGAGCCCTCAGGGGATGTCCACTTGCCAACAGGGAGCAGGCCTAAGCTGCAGTCAGACATCCTTAGCACTGCTGAGGAGGCAGGAGAGGCTCCCACCACCACCGCTGTACTGGTAGCCATCAGCCTGGCTTGTGGCTGAGCAGAGCTCCCCCGTGGGAGCGCACTGACTACCAGGGGGCAGCTCCTGCATTGAGCGTCTGCCCCCTTGTGGTCAGTGTGTGTCATAGTGGCCAGTCATTCCCAGTCGTTCTGCTGTTAGGGTCAATTTGCATATTACCCTTTTATTATATAGGACTAGAGGCCTGGTGCACGAAATTCGTGCACTGGGGGGGTGGGGCTCCCTCAGCCCAGCCTGCTCCTCTCACAGTCCAGGAGTCCTCAGTGGATGTCCTACTGATGGCCACAGTCTGGCAGCAGAGGCTCAGAGCAGGTGCTCTGTGTGTGTGTGAGTGTGTGTGTGTGTCTGCTGGGGAGCAGGCGCCCCTCTGTGTTGATCTCTCAGGCTCCTGGCCTCCACTGTGTGTTTTTCTCTCCCTTGAGCTGTGGCCAGGGTGGGGTGTTGCCTGCAGGATTCGCTTTCCTGCTCATGGATCACTGGATCACTGCAGAGACCAGGGGCAGGCCCTGCTGGGTTCTGCCTGTGGGGAACTTTCCTGCTCTGGATCACCTAGGGGCAGGCCACCCTCCATACGTGCATGCTCTGGGATTGCCATGGCAACCCCAGGAGCAGGCCCACCTGGGGGCCGCCTGCCCTCTGCACTTGCCTGCTCTGGGATCGCCATGGGGTCCCAGCTGGCAGCGGTGCTTAGGCGGCACACAGGGGTCCCAGCTGGGGTCAGGGCTTAAGCGGTGTGGGGCTTAGGCGGCACACGGCGGTCCTGGCTGGGGGCGGGGCTAAGGCGGCGAGGGGCTTAGGCGGAACACGGGGGTCCCGGCTGGGGCGGGGCTTAGGTGACGTGATCTCACCGACTAATCCCGGCCGCCCAGGGCTGCACACAGGGCCCGGATGGCGTCTGGCGCTGGCCAGCCCTGCCTGCAGTATGCAAATTAGCCACCATCAATTTGCATATGGCGCTGATTAGCCAATGGGAAGCGTAGTGAAGGTACGGTCAATTACCCTTTTTGTCTTTTATTAGATAGGATAGAGGCCTGGTGCATGGGTGGGGGCCAGCTGGTTTGCCCTGAAGGGTGTCCTGGATCAGGGTGGGGGTCCTGCTGGGGTTCCTGGCCAGCCTGGATGAGGGGCTGAGGGCCGTTTTCAGACTGGCCACACCCCCTTCAGGGTGGGGGGGTCCCCGCTGGGGTGCCTGGCCAGCCTGGGTGAGGTGCTGATGGCTGTTTTCAGGCTGGTCACAGCCCCTTCAGTGTGGGGGTCTCCGCTGGGGTGCCTGGCCATCCTGGGTAAGGGGCTGATGGCTGTTTGCAGGCTGGCCACGGTCCCCAGACACCCAAGCTCCCAGTGGAGGCTGGCTGGAAGCAGGTATCTGGGATTTATTTATCTTCTATAATTGAAACTTTGTTGCCTTGAACAGAGCCCACAGCCAGCAAGGGCAGGTGGGAAGCTTGGCTTCCTCCATTGCCAGGGCAACCAAGCCTCCTGCTTGCTCCAGCTCTGTGTCTGCGGGCTGCCATCTTGGTTGGGTTAATTTGCATATAGTCGCTCTGATTGGCTGGTGGGCGTGGCTTGTGAGTGTAATGGAGGTATGGTGAATTTGCATGTTTCTCTTTTATTAGATAAGATGTACCTAGTACATGCTCATCTAGGCCCCAAATGTTTGGATTTAATAGAAGAGTAATGAAAAGGCATTGACAGTTCAAAATTGGAAGAAGCATGACCTTTTTACATTTGAGAAGTATAATTCTGACTGCTGAGTACAAAATTAGTGGGGACAGAAAGGAGTTGAAAGGAACAATTAGGAAGTAGGAACAGAGTGAATGGTGACTTGGACTAATGCTGTCTTGATGGACGTAAAGAGAAGTGATGGAACTAAGAATATACTTGGAGATGGGACTTATATGACTTGTTATCCTGAATGTGGAGAGAAAAAGGGAGGTATCCAGAATAATTCTACTCTGAGACATGGATCCCTAAATAAAGACTAGGAGAGGACCAGGCTTAAGAAAATTAAAAGTACTGTTTGGCTAAGTAAAATTTTAGATATTTTTCAGGTAATGAAATGGAAAGCTCAAGTAGGCAGATATGCATATGAATCTGAAGCCCAGGGAAAAAGTGTACATAATTGGGAGTAGTTGGAATATACTAGTATGTAATATTTAAAAACAAGGATAGATACAATCATTTGAAAAACCTATATGAAGATAAAAGGACAAAATAAGTTAAAAAAATTTATTTCTCCATTCCCTCACTGACCCTAAGAATTATTTTAAAAACAATCTTAAAAAGTTTTATCTTTGGCAAAAAGGAGGCATCTTATTAACAGCCATTTGATTTTTTTATTACTTACATGTAAAAGGCCTTTTCCCATATTTCTATTAAGATAATCATATTTTTGATTAATGACTGCTCTTTATATATTGAAGATATATAATGTTACTACTAATATTATAAAAAGTTCCTAATTTGTCATTTATCATTTAAAATTATTTATAAGATTGAGTTTGTTTCTAATATTTTTAGTAGTATGATTTTGGGGGGGAGGCAGGGTAGAAAAATTTGACTGTTTTTCCATTATTTTGTCTGGTGCACAAAATTTGTGCACGGAGAGGGGGGTGTCCCTCAGCCTGGCCTGCAACCTCTCCAATCTGGGACCCCTCAGGGGATGTCCGACTGCCAGTTTAGGCCCAATCCCTGAACCGGCAGTCGGATAGCCCTCTCACAATCCAGGACCACTGGCTCCTAAACGCTTACCTGCCTGCCTGCCTGATAGCCCCTAACCACTCTGCCTACTGGCCTGCTTGCCTCCAACTGCCTCCCCCTCGCGCTGGCCTTCTCACCCCAACTGCCTCCCACCAGCCTGATTGTCCCCAACTGCGCTCCCTGGCTGGCCTCATGGCCCCCAACTGCCCTCCCCAGCTGGCCTCATGGCCCCCAACTGCCCTCCCCAGCTGGCCTCATGGCTCCCAACTGCTCTCCCCAGCCGGCCTGATTGCCCCCAACTGCCCCCCCCCCCCCCCGCCAGCCTGCTCACCCCCAACTGCCCTCCCTTGCTGGCCTGTTCACCTCCAACTGCTCCCTCTGCCAGACTGATCACCCCCAACTGCCCTCCCCTCCTGTCTTGATCGCCCCTAACCACCTCTGCCTCAGCCTCACCACCATGGCTTTGTCCAGAAGGACGTCCAGAAGGTCTCCCAGTCTAATTAGCATATTACTCTTTTATTAGTCAGTTTAAAAGGATAGAGAATAGACAGCAAAATTTCAAGGAACACATAATGAAGTTATCACTGCTATTCCCTAATTAGCAAGTCAGAAATCTGCCTGTTGGCTGTCTTTCCTAAAACTCTCCCAGCAGTTTTCCTGGAGGCCATCAGGCTGGGAGCTTTCCTCCCTGCCATGGCCAGGGGCAAACATTTCAAATACTTCAGTATTGACTGAACAGCCTCCCACCTACCTTTATACTCCATGCCACACATTTTTAGATACCCAGAACCAACATACTCCCCTAAGCCTCAGATTCTCTTACCCACATAGACTTCCTATGCCTTCCCTCCACCCAGGGTTCTCTCCCGACACATCCCCATCATAGCCTGCAGTGATCTGATGTTCTTAGCACAGCTGGTTGTATCCAGGAATGATAGGGAAGGCAATCTGATTCTAGTAATTTATTCTGAAGCATTAATAGCTGACAATCTTTTGATCTTCCAGGAGTTATTTGAATTAAAAATAAAATTGAGATGTAAAAAGGGAGGGAACACTGTCACCAAAATCACTCTCAATGTGGAATGTTAACTAGTATGGCTAATTGAACTAAAAAAAAAAAAAAATTAGGCAGGGATCTTGTCCTGCTTTGGTTAAAGGTCTAGCTGGAGGTGAAGGCAAGCAGGCCAGTGTATGGGGGATAAAAGAAGGGAGGTGGGAGGCTTACTTTTATGATGCTTTTGACTTTCACATTTTCCTTGTCTACACTTTGAAACCCACAGATCCTCTAAAGTCTCCAAACTTGGCCTGGTATTAATAGACCCTTTCCCCTACTTTGGTGCGAGTGAGATCTCTGGCAATAGAGAGCGACCCGCACAGGGAGTGGGCTTCTTGTGCCTAAGAGTACTCCTTATGGAGGGATGCACAGTGCCAGGCAGTTCGCAAGGAAGCCCCATCTCACCCATTTGTACTCTATATCCAACCTCACATTTCCTGTCTCCAAAGAGTCTCACCAGATCCTAAGTTGGCCAGGCCTTGGGAAAGCTGAGAAACCACAGTGTCTTGGTCCAAAGAAATGGAGACACAGGGCCTACATTTTTCTCTTCCATTAACATTCAAGTATTTTAATGAACACCAGATTCTACTATTTGTTCCTCAAGGAGGACATTTGAGTTTTCTGTGACTCATTTTATTTTCAATATTTTAAAATCTTTTCCCTCAATGAGGTATAACCATAATTGCATTTGTAAGAAGTAGGCTGTATTTGGTTAGTGGAACTGGTTTATAAATGTGGTGACAAAAATTAACTTCATGTTCCCTTTATAAAGTCAGTCTCTCTCTCTCTCTCTCTCTCTCTCTCTCTCTCTCTCTCTCTCTCTCTCTCTGAAGGTTTTAAGCCAACTCACATCCTGTAATGTGTGAATACCAATGCACTATAACTCATAAGAAGCCCTCTAAGCAGGTATAGAGAAAAACTCCTGTGCCGTAAAAGGGTATTAAAATTGCTCCATCTAACCACAAAGAAGAGCAAATCATCCCCAAAGTATAGTGGTTTAAAGACAGAAAATTGATAACTAAATTTGAAGCTGACATCTTGACAGTCTCATGACCTAGTTTTAGGCACAAAGTTACACAAGAGTGACAAATGAGGAAAAAAGTAGGAGAGAAAAAGAAAAAAAAAAGAGAAAGAAGGTGATGTGGTGGAATGAGAAGAAAAAACATCAAAAAACAATTAAGAATGAAATATTATAACAGGACATACGGACAGACTGTCTTAAAGCTGCTCTTTGGTAGTTGGTCAATTCATGGAATAAATATACATTTAAATATCTATAATATTTATGAATATAAATTCACACTTTTCACTACACCAGCGATCAATGCTCTCTCTACCAAAACCACCATGCGGGGAAACTGAGGGGCGAGATAAGCTTTATGCTAATTCCCAGCTTTTTAGATGGTGAGCACCGGGCACCCCGGATATCTGAAGATTTGTCTACCTCTGTGTTCATGGATAAGCAGACCTCGCACTGAAGAAGATTAATTTCCCAGGACCCTAGCCCACAGTTTATGGTCAGTGGATCTTCTTAAACCTTTCTTTTGACAAGGACATGATTTCTAAACTTTCCTTTTCATTTTCAGTGTCACTGGATTTGAAAACCAACATCAACCTCCCAACTTCCTCCTTCCATACAAACAGACAGGAAAACAGAAGACTATGACATTGACTATAGGATTAGACTATGGGATTAGAACCGTCTATATTTCAGCTTCCGGCCCACTACATTTTTTTATTCTTGACGTTATTACAGATGTCCCCATCCCCCTCTCCCCCTTGCCCACCTCCATCCAGGCCCTGCTTCTCCTTCCCTCTGGGCCTCACCACACTATTTGTGTCTGTGGGTTATGCACATATGTTCTTTGACTAATCCCTTCATCTTCTTTCATCCAGTCTCTACTGACCTCTCTTCTGACAGCGGTCAGTCTGTTCCATGTACCCATGCTTCTGTTTCTATTTTGTTCATTAGATTCCACATATAAGTGAGATCGTATGGTATTTGTCTTTCTCTGGCTGGCTTATTTCACTTAGCATAATAATCTCCAGGTCCATCCATGCTGTCGCAAAAGGGAAGATTCCCAGCCCCCTCTTTTTTACAGCTGCATACTATTCCATTGTGTATCTCAGCTTTTTTTTATCTGCTTCTCTACTGAGAAAAACCATACTGAGTTTCCTCAAAAAATGGAACAGCCTTTTGACCCAGTGATCACACTTCTGGGAATATATCCTAAGAATCCAGAAATACCAGTTCTAAAGAATATATGCACCCTGTGTTCATAGCAGCTTTATTCATAGCAGTCAAGATATGGAAACAGCCCAAGATCCCACTACTTTTAAATAATGATTTATCAGAAAAGTCCTATTTTCAGTTTTGTTTACTACTACAGGCAACTTTCTGTGTAGCCCTGAGCCTCTTACACAGTATCTATAGGCATTAATCATTGTATAAATCCTGAAGAATGTACTCTTAGGTGAATATTTTCAAAACATTTAAGTGTTTGAAAAGTAGGTTTACAATTATTTGTATGAAAAATGATACTATAATTAATTAATAACAATAATACAAGAATAAACTGTGTTTCATGTACTCACAACTGTAAACCTACTTTTGCCACATTCTGTATCTGGTATTGAGCTTTACTTCAAGATACTCCCCTTGGTGGAACATCCCAAAATGATCAATCTAAGGTCAGGAGAGATCCCTTGTGGAAATAGCTTTAAGAATTGGCTGAACAATATCAAGTGTGTATTATAAATTAATTATAGGCAGGGTTTGGGGTTTTTTTTAGCAAACATGCACATGTATAGAAAATTGCTAATAAAACATAAATATATCTATAGTATAAACTTACTGTTTAGTGCTACACTTGCTCACTAACAAGTTCCCAGGTCCACCTGTTTGCTGGGAAACTTGCTAGAAATCAGTATTTTAGAGTGTCCAGATGATTCTATTATAGCTGGTTCTGGGACTACATTTTGAAGAAGTTCTTAGCTTTAATAATTGCAAATTTCAAAAGTAAACTTTTGGTGTTTCTCAGCCTCCACAACGGAGTTCAACAATAGCACTTGACTTCATTGAGGAGTGGATGGAGGAAATATGGGGCTCAAATATGGTGGTCATCAGCCAACTCCTACCCTAAAGAATTCAATGATGTTTAAGGCTTGGATTTTGATGACAATAGCATTAGTTGGATCCCTCCTTCAAAGGGTCTGCTTGCCTCTAATTTACATAGGTGCAAAGGGGTCTTCCTGGGGGAGACACAAGACTGCATTGTGTTCTTATTAGAGATTCAAATATGCATCCCTAGTAACTTACAGTAACTCTGACTGGGGCCAGATTATAAGAAAGGCATGAAAGGACCTAGGAGTGACCTCACCTAGAGGGCGGGCGTGCGAACATCAGTCAGATACAACGTTAAGGCCTGAGGATCGTAGGGAGAGAGAAAAACAGTGACCCTGGTACAGTGTGCAGGTGGTGGTTCTGGAGCCCAGCTTGGCACAGCCACCCTGGTAGTGTGTGCATCATAGGTTGGAGAAGGAGACATAGGCAGCTAACCTCCTATAAAGAGCAGTGGTGGGTCTCCCAAATAGCACATATAACACAGCAGCAGCAACACGATGACAGAGGTAAGTATTGCTTCAACAGGGCAAGTTCACAGCGTCATTCAGGTTTGGGCTGCAGGGAACTGGCACTAGTATTGCAGGTTGGTGGGGCAGCAATGCCCAGGATTGATGTATGGACTTTATAAACAAACCTGGGAGAGTTAGACTGTATCTCCTGACAGGTGCGGTTTTACTGCAATAAAAAATTGGATATTAAAATCAGCATAATCCATTCATAATCCCAAATAGAGAAGGATGGGTAAACTGGTTCCATTTGTATTGTGTGTGTTTTTTTCTGTTGGCTATTATACAAATCCACTCAACAAAGGAAATCCTGAAGACTTAACTCTTCTGAGTGACTACTTTGAATGTCCCAAATTCCTTTTGTTAATCATCTTTAATTTATGCCTCAATGCCTCAGAAGTGGAAGGGTTATATTTTTAAGATATGCTAAGATTTAGGAAGATATATCTATCTTCCAGGTTAAGTGTTCCCTAGCATAGTCTCTCCTTACACAAATGGCCATTCTTTTCTTGTGCTTTTCCTATCATTTTTAGCAAAATGAAGCATAGCAGGGAACTTTGATGTTTAACAGCTTTGTGGATACTACACATGGATAGCATTGTGGAGACCCAGCCCCAGCCCTTCCACATTCAGGGTTTGATAAGGAGCATCTCAATGAGTTTTTCCAATACTTCATTTCAAATTCCATTTAACATGCTCCCAAGATACTTAAAAATAAATGAACTGAGATTTTATTTACATATAATTTTTTAAGTTTTAAAAATGTTTAAGCTAAAATCTGTCGTAACAAAAATGAAGCACTGGTTGAAAACATTCTGTCTGGAGCTCGACACACATAGAAAGAGCCAGATAGTATTCTCAGGTGTGTGTGCCTCCACCCAACCATGAAATATATAATGATAATATACAAACAAATGAATGTGGCTATGTTCCAATAAAACTTTATTTACAAAACAGGAAGCCAAGCCACAGGTAGCAGTTTATTGACTCCTGTTCTAGGCCCTTCTATTCTGCCGCAGATTTTGTTTTTGCTCTGCTGCATTGTGTTTATAAAAATGGTAGCTGTCTTTAGAGATCACCCAGGAGTAGAGACAATAGATTTCAGAAGATGAGGTACAGCCATGAGAACTGTGAAATGCCTAGCCCTGTACAAAAGCATCAGATTGAAGCAAATTAAGTTATTTTCATAAACCAAGACTCCTTCATGTTAAGAAGAAAAATTACCAAGGGGAAAATAGATACTGAGGTACACTGTTGGTATTAAGAATGTAAAATAAAGATCTGGCAAATCTGAAGCCTAATTTTAAAACCACATCCATACACACAGTGAAAAGGATGGTGCTGTAGTAAAATGATAAAGGAATTACCTTATTATGGGGACTGATGAGTATTTGAAATGCATAGCTACATAAAATCATATCTCACCATGTAAGCAACAAAGCTGTGTCTCTTAATTGCTGATTAAGCCCATAAATTCTCAGAATGATAGGCATGAACAGCTAACACCAAAAGGAGAAGCAAAAAAATAAATAAATAAAATGAGAGCTAGCCTTCCTTTGCTCTGGTGTCTGTTTAGAGCCACCAGCCTCACAATCATAAAAGGTAGGGGAGAAACTTGCCTATGAAAGAAGTCAATGGCTTTTCTTCAGCAGATGTCATCTCCAAAGATAGTATGTTGATTTAAACTTTCAACTTTCCTCTGCAAATATTTTTTATAGGCCCACATTTTCATAAGGCCTCTCTTACAGGCAATGAATATGCAAGAGAGGGAGGGGGATGTGGCTTCTCGGTGGTTTCTATCATAATATGAATTCTCCATGTAAGTCTCCATTTTGCAGATGAAAAAAAAGTAGTTTTGTTCAAACTTAAAAACCAAAATGATAAATCCCTAACAGCTTATCTGATAGGTATTTAGTAGTTTCTGTGACTTCTATGTGCAGATGGAAAGAAATTTTTTTGTACTAGTTTCTTTTGTAAAAATTATTCTTAAGGTTTTTTTTAAGGTTTCAAATGTACATTGTTTCTCCAATCATGCCATATTTTAATGGGTACACAGGGGTGCCCTGACTGGGAATGGAAGCTGAGACCTCTTGGTGCATGGAAGGATGCTCAACCACTGAGCCCCCGTGGCCAGGGCTATTCTTAAGTTTTAAAGAAAGACTGGTTTGTGTTAGATAATTCTCCTCTGACCATTTTCTTACCTCTTTTATATTCATTTCTGACCATTTTCTTTCCTCTTTTTTAAATTTCATTTTTTAATTAACTTATAGTAAAATTGACTTCTTTGGATGCACAGGTCTCTGAAATGTAACACGTGTAGATAGATTCATGTAAACACTAATCAATAGGATATTGAACCGTTCCAGTACACCCCAGATTCCCTCATGCTATTCCTTAATGGTCACCCTTCCCCCACCTCAACCCATTGGTAATCTCTGTTTCATTTTCTGTAACTATCATTTTGTCTTTTTGAGACTTTTATATAAAAAGAATCATGTAGTATGTAATCTTTCAAAACTGCCTTTTCTCTCTGGGCATAATGCCTTTGAGAACCAGCCAAGTTGTACCATGTGGCAGTAGCTCATTCTTTTTACTGCTGACTGGTTTTCCATTACATTGATGTACTATGGATTGTTTACACACCCACTGAAAACATTTGGGGGTTTTTTCTCAGTTTTTGATAATGATGACTTGAACAGGTTTAAACATTTAGGTACAGGTTTTTAATCTCACTTGGGTAAATATGTAAGAATGAATACTGAATCATATGGTAAGTGTATATTTAGCATTAAGAGAAACTGAAAATGGTTTTCCAAAGGGGCTGCACCATTTTGCATTTCCAACTGCAATGTATGATAATTCTAGTTGCTCCACATCCTCACCAGCATCCCATGTTTTTTTAGTCATTATAACTGTTATGTTGTAGTATAGTATCTCATCATCTTCCTTTAAAAAAAAGATTTATTTTCTTATGTTGGGTTTTTATTTTATAATTTTATTAAAAACACTATCTTCCTATTCTATGGCTATAATTCCCTCTCCTATTCTAAGTTCTAAAGAATCTGTGACTTAAGGAAGATTACACTTACTCTTTTAACATTTCTCTTTCCTTTTCTTCATTCTTCGTGGTTTCAAGCTAATAGTGGACCTGACTCCTATTTCAGAAGAAGCAGTGAATAAGTGGTTAATAGAGAGTGAATCACCTACTTTGGAGCAACACCCTATGTTGATTCAGGTGTGTGTCTGTGGTCTTCTTTAAGGAGCAGAACTGGATTGCCCCAGCAAGGCAATGTGCCTGTAAATTGTCTCACATACCCAGGCTTACCATCTAAAGAAGATTCCTAACAAATACACTATGTCTCCAAATATGTTGACAATCTAGAGCAGTGATGGCGAACCTTTTGAGCTCAGCGTGTCAACATTTTGAAAAACCCTAACTTAACTCTGGTGCCGTGTCACATATAGAAATTTTTTGATATTTGCAACCATAGTAAAACAAAGACTTATATTTTTGATATTTATCTTATATATTTAAATGCCATTTAACAAAGAAAAATCAACCAAAAAAATAAGTTCGCGTTTCACCTCTGACATACGTATCATAGGTTCGCCATCACTGATCTAGACTATGATGAGGTTACACAAGTATCTAAAAACCAGAAGGTCAAACTTGCTTGTGCATATCTAATTTTGAGGCTGAACTTTTCATGGGAAAATTAACAATTGAAATGATGAGAGGGTAGAATTTCAGATTTTCAAGGATTTATTCTGCGAACTGCCAAGGCAGAGAGAACGGAGAGAAGACTAACAAGAAAGATGGTGCTGAGGAAACAGCCAGCAAATGAGTCAACCTGATTCTGGATCCAGTTCCTTGGTTATCCATTCTTTTAAAGCAGATAGCCTCTATATGTACATAGTGTAATGGGGAAGACATGAGCTTTGCAGAAGTGTGGAGGTGAGAATGGAAAAACTGATGTTATGAGAACATGCATGGAGTGTTATAAAGAAAGTGTTCGCATTTTATGCATTGGTGGTGTACAAGGTTGTAAGCAATGTACAGTTTTTAAAGTTTTATAGGTATAGTGTCAGGTGGGGACTATACTTATGGGGAGGATCACTTCATAAGCTATATAAATGTCTAACCCCTATGCTGTATACCTGAAACTAATATAATATTGAATGTCAATGGTATTTAAAAAATAAAAATAAATAATCGAGTTTTAAAAGAGAGATAACTTGACAGCCTAGAAGAAGTTGGAGAGGGTGACATAGAAAGAAGGGAAACTATTTAGAAGGCTCTTGAAATAATCTTGGCCAAAAAACTTAATGTAGACTCTGCTTTCTCTCTCATGCCCCGTACTCTCTATTCCCTACTTTTTTATTCACATCATTCCTACCTCCATTAGCACTTTGATGTTTCAACTTTGAGTTTGTAATTGTTCGATAGCCACAATATTATTCTCTCTTTGATAATGTTTGGAACAATTATCTCATGTAGACATTATACATATGGATAACATTTACATGGTAAAGGGCAGCAGCTTAAAATTTTTTCTTCAATAATATTTTCAGTGTAAACTTTGTTTCATATTTTATTTTCAGTGACAAGACAGATTCATGTTTAGTGTGGTGTGAGTCAGTGAAGCCCCTCAGCACCCCTCTTTGCTGGGAAGCAGGCTGCTGATGCCACAATATATTCCAGCAGGAGCCCCAGAACCCCTGGAATAGACTAATGACCTTTCTCAGCGCTACTTTTTCTTGATGGAATTAAAGCAAGGAAGCTGTTAGAATGTGGACATTCCCAGAGTCAAAACCCCAAGACCTGCATAAATAAAATTAGAAAAATGACTAGATTCAATATTCCTGGTACATTCAAGAGTGTAACCCAGGGCCTTGCTCTTAGTGGTAACTTAATGTGTACTTGCTAAGTTGAATTGGATCTCACCATTTTATTTAATGCAACATTATTTTTTCTGCTTCATTTCTTTATTGCTGGAAGAATAACTAAAAATGAGTAGTTAGAAAAAAATAAGTTTTGAAAAATGAAAAAATACTGACCAACTAGACGTGTAAGTTTATAATAGTTATAAAACTCTTGCTTGTGGAAACACAGCTGTTATGGATCCATGTGATAAAGCACATGTGCATAAAATTTGATTGTTTGTACACAATCAAACTTACCTTTACTTAGAGTTCAAAGGGACATTTTTCATCAGAAGTTCTCTGATTGCTTGTCATTGTCAATTTTTTATTTGCTCTTATTTATTACCTCTCAGCATTTATAGGTAAAACAGAAGAAAAAAGCATCTGGGGACAAATCCTTGAATCCCTTATTTTCATTAGTGTCTGCTCAATTACATATATTTGATCAACAGTTTATTAAATAAAACTTCTAGAAAACCAGATAATGTTAACAGTACTTTCTAAGTATTACTTTGCAGTACTAACTTTCATCCATTCAATGACTCCATCAATTCCTAACCCGGCCATTCTACATTTTCTGAATGAATCTGCCCAACAATTAATTAAAAAATAAAAAACTCAAACCGATGTATCATTATGTGATAAGAAAAGTGTTAGCATGAATGTAGAAGTCATCCTGTCATTTTGGAGGTAGGACAGAAGTTAGCACTTAAAAAAATAATAATAATGTAAGATGAGTGAGAGAGGTACTACAGTAAGGAATACATTATATACAGAGCAATTCACCTTTCTATCTGGAGCTAATATCACACACAGTGCTTTCCTACAAGATCACCTAACCAGTATCCAACTGACCTTATCAACCTACGTTAGTAATGAGATATAGTTTTCCTATTTACTGGGAAATGTGTTTTTTAATTGACCACATTTTTAGTAACTTCTACAGAACTAGTTCTCTCATTTTCAGTGTTATGACTACAAACATTTTTTTAAAAGGCTCCTTTTTGGAAATTCATAGCTTTTCTCATTATGTTTCCATTGCCAGAATCCAAGTTGGAAATTTCAGAAATGTTACAAAGGACTATATCAACACCATGCATTTTCCCATTTTTCTTATATAATTTCTTCCATATAATCATGTATCTGTATTAAATCTATCAAAATGTAATGCTGGGGAAAAGTCAGGGTCAGCATACTTTCGCAAATATTCATAATAGGCTTTGTGGCTGAGGCTTTGGGTATAGATGTTTACCATTTTCATTTCTGTTGAGTTTTTGTATACCTGGGTTTTTGGATTCTAAAAAAATTAGAGGACAAGGGTCTTCACTGAGTCTGCTACTCACCTAACATGTGACCTTAGACAGAACACTTCTTGAATCCCAGTTCTGCTTCTATAAATGTTGTAGTGAGAGGGGGATCATTGTACTAGGTAATTTTCAATGCTCCTTCCTCCAGGAGTAGTCTAAGAGTCCAAAGAGACATGTGTTTTTGCTGTCACTAGTCACCATGTGCTTATTTACATGTTTAGAAACAATCAGGACAGTGGCAAGCACAGTTGTATAGGCCATTCTGTCACTTGTATTCCATGCAGCTCCCAGTGTCTCTGCGTAATTTCCAAGCACAGTCTGTCATCTGTAAGATGGGCTCCTAAATGAAACTCTGTGCTTAGCTCTTTGGTTTGTGCAATTCATCCTTTTACTTCCCTTCCGTTCCATTTCATAACCTTGAAAATAGCCAGGCGGCCTACACTCAATCACGTAGGGTTAATTAGTCACTGTTTATTTATAAGCTTCAGTCCTCTCTGCTCCCAACATCTGCTTCTTGTACTCAATGTTTAGCATCTATCACTACTCATTGTTACCTCTGATGAGGTTGGTTGGTCATTGGTTCAAGATTTCAGTCAATATTTAGGTTGATGTTCTTCATGTTAGTACATTGAACAACTGTTGGTTGGATAATGACTGGATTTGGTTGGGGAGAAACTATAGGCTCATGTAAAGTTCATAGTTTTTACTAAAATTAGTGTAAATTTTTTCTGTTTATGTTATCAGCTACCATCATTGCGTTGACCTAATAGTTGTAAAGGAAGATAATGCAGTGTTGCATAGAGTCATTTTACTATCCGCGGCATCTTGGGAGAAAACACACATCCTACCCCACCCCAAAAAGCTCTGGAGTGACCTGCAAGGCAACTTGGCTTTGCACTGGATGGGGAAGTGTCTTGTCCAATTACCCAAAAATAGTTTAAAGTGTCCTCCAGGAGGCACATGGAAGGACAATCAAGAAGCTTTGTCCTGCCTGTCCTAAATGTGGCTCAGAGTGGCAATCCCAAAGGATTTTGTTTTCTACTCCCAATGAACATGGAGCTGCAGTCCTCCCAAAAAGAGAGAGTAGGAGAGAAATTTAATACTACATTTATTTCTAACACTTGAATTCAGACAAAAACTGAAAATCTGTTCAGCTACTCTCTGGTTAAAAAAAAAAAAATTACCAAAAGTTGAAGGACTTACTATGTGCTCTGTGTCTTGAGTTATTAGAAAGAAGTTTTAACTCTAAAGAATCAGGTCTGAACTAGCTGCCAGCATGATTCCATGGTCCCTTCCAGATAACTCAGTCACAGCCCAGGGATTCAAACACAAGTGGACATGGGAACTCGGCTTGTCTCAGCATCAGTAAACTTGTCTTTACAAAGAAAGACAAGACGTGTTTACCAGACCTATACGGAAAACATGTATGTTTTGTGTACTGCAGAAAACCGGTCCGTGGACAGTGTCACTGAATGAAGGCAGAGGCCTTTCAAGTGGGAAAGAAAGGCCCTGATGAGAACCGAGGGTGCCTGATTTTACCAAGTGTTCTCAGATGCTGCCTTCAAAAGACGAACTGTTTCTTATCCACCAGTGATTGTCCCTTTTAAGCTGGTCCTAAAACCTGTTTAACCTTGCCAGTCCCATTTCTGTGGATTGATATCAAATCAAGAAGAGCTGATTGATGCTGATTTGGAGTTTATACAAAGCAGGAAGAGTGCATAAGTTTTCCATATGATTTCTCACAGAAAAACATCTGAATCTGGATATGTTCACTTATAAGGGAAATCTTGAGGTTTATTTATTTATGTTTGTCAGTTTCTTAAAGAGAAAGAGAGGAGAGAGAAGTTGATTGCCTTTACAGCATATGTTTCATAAAACCACTCTAAATGGAGCAAAATAAGTTGTTTCAAATAACCAAAATGTTTATGCCTCTAAACTTTCTTGATAAGCTTAGTTGACTGGTATAAGAGAACAATAATTTAATTAGGAAAAGGAACTAGGAAATTGCATTAATTTGGTGACTTAAGTTCTGAATATTAAGGTGAAAAAACAAAAAAACAAAACAAATGCACATCAGCCAGATGCTTTTTTCTATTCATAAAACATACTGTTTTCTTATTTTCCCTTTTAGCATCCTGAAGGGCTTACAGGAGCTAAGAAGAACTGATCTTGTTAGAAGCAAGAACCTAAGCCATGCAGTTATGTTGAGCTTATTCTTTGTACCCTCTTGCACTAGACATTCTCCACTTTCAAATTCAACTATTCTGTATTTTATCTCTTTTATCAGAGGCATGGAAAGCAGACGCCAGACTGCTAACCTTGAGATATCAATCACTGGTATGTCCATCTTGTGAAATAAGTTGTCCTACTTGGCTAGTGCAGTATATGTAATAGTGAGAGTGTACTGGTAAGTCTCAGGAACCCAGAACTCTAAAATTCTGGCTCACATACTATCCTCTGGTTGAACTCAGAGAAAATGTTTTCAGGTAGAAAATGTGAATAATAATTCCCATCTCAGAAGGCCATTGGGAGAACTATGTAAAGCTTGATTTGGTCACTCATGAGCTATTACATGGTTCCTGGCACATGTGTGAGGCTTTGAATTTGGCAATGATAGTGGGGTATGTATTGTTTTATGCAATTTTAGATAGAAGTAAGTCAGAGCATCTACTCTAATCCTCTCTTTTCTATCATATTATTCTATGATCTAGTGCTTCTCTTTCAGCTGTTTAGAAGCAAGTGGAGAAGGCGTCATTCCTTAATCACAAAAAGAAATGTGGTTTGTCACTGGAAGTGCCCCAAAGAAGCAACAGGAATATAGTAAATGTGGTAATGATTGAAATAGAAACAATCAAAACAAGAATAACTTTAGTTTTTCCTTTGTCCCACCTTAAAATAATGAACAATACACAAGAGGCAAATTTCTCATGAAGGCCAAGACACTCAAGAGTCTGAGCCCTGACTTCCTAAGACTCTTTCTAAATTAATATTTACTTTCAGGACTAATTTTTGTATTCTTTTCCTTAAGGAGGGCCCTCAAAGTTGTATCAGTTTCAAGCTGCGCAATATCCAGTCCTACCCCTGGGAAAGTTGTCGCCAATTAAGTTTTCTCATATTATTCCTGCTTCTCTTCCATAATGAAGTTTCAATGTAAATGTAAATTTTGATGTACAATTTGGAACCTGAGGTTCAAAACCAACAAAAACATGTGATCATCTGATGAATTGGCAAAACTCTCACCCTTCGAGAAACACTGAGCACTGGGCCTAAGATCACTCAGCAATACGTTGCATTTGGGTATTTCTTGATCCATTATAAAGCATTATCTTAAAACATTATAATTGATAAAATAGTACATAGATGAATCGGTGGGTGAATTATTAAAAATTGAATACATTCTTAGAATAACCACATGGACAAAATGGAGCCACATGCTAACCTTACAAGATCAGGGAAGGCCTGCATGGTGGCCTTGCAAACTCAGAGACCTAAAGTAACCACAAAGGTATGGCCTGAAATTAAACCTTTTTAACTAAAGGCAGTTTAGGTCAGCTAGTCATGCCCTAGGTTAGGATCTTTACCTTAATTGAGTCTTTGTATTGTCTTTTGCATCTATATAATATTCCTTTGAAATGTCAAGGTAACTTCCCTTTTTCCAGACCCCTCAGGGCACAACCAATACCCGAGAGCAGAGACTGTAAGTCCTCTCACTGTTAATATTATTGTGTGTTAATGTTGACTATTAACAATTCTGTACCCACCTACCTAAGAGATGGATCATTTTACTTTGTTATCCAATCCCAGAGCCTGCCCCCCTTTGTTTTCTTCCACCTCCCTAATCTATCACCAGTGAATTTCATGTAACCCACTTACATCTTCTCTTTTGATTATAATGAATACAATAAGATGCAAAACTGCCATTCTCTGAAGCATTATCTCAATGTGTTGAGATTTTGCTCCCCCACAATTATCCAGTTTGTCTCAAATAAAGTCACAAAAATTCTTTACAGGTTTGTATGTTTCTTAAATTGATACCACCCATATCTGAATAGGCAACATTGCCAACTTTATAGAAAGTCCCCTTGTACACTATTGTTTGTTTATTTTCTCCAATTTTCTTTTTACTTGAAAATTTTCAAACCTTCAAAAAAAAATGAATTGATAGAATACACACCTGCACACCTTTTAGCTAGATTCATCAAGTGTTAGCATTTGGCCACATTGCCTGCTTTGAGGCCCCACTCCCACCCCCACCCTCTCTTTTGTTTGACCGGTTGAGGATCATCATAACACCTTACTCCTAAAAATTTCATGCATTTTCTAAGAGCAGGACATTCTCTTATATAACCACAATACAATTATTACAATAAATTAAATGTTGGTTTAGTGGCATCATCTGATATCAGGTCCATATGTAACCTTCACCACTCCCTCCTCCCCCAATTTCCTTTAGAGTTTTCTATCCATTCAGGATCCAGAGTTTCTATATTACTCCTATTTACCATGTCTCTTAAGTGTTCTTTCTTCTGTAACCATCTTAGCACCATTTTTGCCTTCAGCACTTTGAAAACACAAGGTCTTACAGATTGTCCCAGAGCTGAGTATTGAAACTGGATCTCAATACCTCAGATGTCACAGGCAAGACCAGCTAAATAATTTGGGAGGCCCTGTGCAAAATGCAAACTCAAGACCTCTTGTTCGAAAAGCAGGGGGAAATGCTGTTTAAGATACTAAAATGCAACACTTTTATTTTTGAAAATATTTTACTACTACAAAATGTAGTAGGGGCAATAGTAACACAGAAGTATGAACATAAGCTTACAAATTACAAAAAAATATAAAATTTTATTAAATTAATAATACTAATAAAGTCAACACTTTATTAATAATAAACACTAATATGTTATCTTGACTGATTATAAGATTTTCCTGGCTCTCTTTTCTGACTGTTTATTAGATCAATCAAGTTATACTTTTAGCAACTTCATTTTCAAGCAATATAATTGAAAACAATCACTCTTGCAAGTGACAGATAGCAATTTTTTTTTATTTTTAACTTTGAGAAGGATCTTTATTTATACTGATGCAAATGTTCCTGTAGCCATTAAGAGAATTTCTTAGGTCATGCCAATATTGGGATAAATTTTTTATGTTATTTCAAAATATAAATCTTAGCACATTCAAAGTTGATGATCCTTAAAACATAATTTTTCCAAAAATATTTAACTCGATACAAATCAGTTTTGTGTAAGTCTGAATTTAATTTTAAGAGTAAATTTATTCAATTGAATTTAAATGCTTCTTCTGACATTTTATCACTTGTGGAAGTCATACAAGAAACCAGAAGTGGCTTCATGATTTGTATATAATTCAGATGCCTGTTTATGCATTATATATATCACTGTATCTTCAACCACACACACAAAAAAACAATGGTCTTAAAACTGCTTTCCTGGTAATAGTTAGCTAATCTAAAGTTTCACATGAAAATAGTATTATTTCCTATTGAGTGTAATAATTTTTTAATTTACATTTTTATTTCAAGCCTGTGGATATTTCCTTTGCAATGATGCAGCAAGTTTTAACCCAGAGATTTCAAACTCTGAAGAATTCTGACTCCTTGATGTCCCTTATTGAAATGTCCATGTGTACACTATTATTTTGTAGCTATTTACAGACAAAGTTTGCCTGGGCACCAGTAGTCCCTATCCTGGTTGCATGTAATGAAACTGCCTGCATGTGAATTCTACCAATTGCCTGGGCATCCTTGGAGCCTGGGACTGCCCCAGGCATGTACCTGTGCACAGAGCAGCCCGACCAACCACACAGTGTACATACTACTACTACCCTTCCATCCCATTAGCCTGAGCCCCTGCATGCTGCTAACTTGTGTGTCTCCTCTGCTCACACACATGCTCCAATTGTCACATCACACTTCACTTACAAAATACAAATTAAAAGATAAAATTATTGAAAATTCCAAGACAGAACAGCAGAGCATTAAACCAATCTCAGCCTATTCTGAGAGTGGGGCTCTGTAACTATACAGGTCACACACCCATGAAGCTGGCTGGCCCCAGGAACTGGTTAGGAAATTGTCCCTATGGAGTCGGGCCAACTGAGTGTGTGCACACACTCACGTCCACACTAGGGTCCATGGCAAGGCGGAACATCCAAAGCTGGTGGGAAGATGCCTACAATCAAGGATCCCTGTCAGGTTGCTGCCTAGGGCAGAGGTTCTTACATCTAATGTGCTTCAGAACCACCTAGAGGGGGTTAAAATACAGGTTGGTGGACCTACCCCCAGAGTTTCTGACCTATTGGGTCTGCGAGAGCCCATGAATTGGCATTTCCACCAAATTCCTAGGTGATGTTGATGCTGCTGATATAGTAACCGCACTTGGAGAACCACTGCCCTCTGGGCACAGTGGGAACAGTGGCTTGATATTCCCTTTTTGTCAAAGCAGGCAAAAATCCAATTTTTGTGTGTGAAAATATCCAATTTTTAAAAACATATATATATTTACTTGAAAGTTCTCAAACATCAAACAAAACATTTTTGTAAGTGGACTTTGACCTAAGTGGTTCTTGGTTTAGTGCTCTCCCAAGTAATTATGCTAAATTAGATCAAGATAACACTCATGACCTTAATGTTTAAAAGTCTAGCAAGAAATTGGGTCAGGTGTATATAATGAAAATAGACTATAGTATTTATTCTTTTAGATAAAACTATTATTATTTTCCCCTGGACTCCAAAAAGAAACATAAATGATAAGAAAAAGCATGGATATCTTTAGACTTATATTTTAACTGAAACAAAAACACAGCTTACAAATCAGGTAATGAATTTCCCACTGTGGGTAGGAGCTAGGGGGCAAAATAGAAATATACTCCCTCCACCTCATTTTCAACTGAAATATGAGTGCCTCTTTTACATTAGGTCATGCCTTTCCAATACCGTCATCTTCTTTCCTTCTAACCCCCAAACTCCCCCTTCTCACAAATACTGTACAATTGGCTGCATAAATTCAATATTCAACAGTTGTAATTAGGATAGGGAAAAAGAAATGAAGTCATCTTTTTTAGAAAGTGAAAAATTGCAGCTGAATTCATTTTACTTAGCAGCAATTAAAACACATTTGTGAATTTATAAATATTTTCTAGCGTGGTTCTACAAGTGTTTCTAATTTGAGCAATGACAGGTGTTTGTTTTTTAAAATAAATAGCAATCCTGGGGTCTTTTACTTAGGATTCAAAATATGTCACTGTGGAAGAATAAAATTGAATGCCAGCTAAATTTCCTTCAGAAACAGATAGTGATATGCTCTGTTTAGTTAATGCTGACGTATCAGGGCAGCCCTGTGAAGAAACACCTACTATGAGCCAGGTGCTCTTTCACCTGCTTTCATTTAACCTTAAGAATAATTCGGAGACCTAGGGCATAGCAGCCCTGTGTTACGGATGAGGAAACTGAGCTCAGAAAGGATAGATGACTTACACAAGATCATAATGCCAGGAAGTAGCAGAGAAGGAATTCAAACACAAAGCCTGCACCTTACCCATCAGGGTGGTCACTTATCTTGGTCAACCACAGCTCAGAGGAATATATCAGCAGGCGCTGGCACAGAAGAGCCAGGCCAGTCTTCCATACAGTTCAGGGGGAGGGAGAACCGTGGGCTTCAAGTGAACAATCACCCAGGTGTCTTCCTGTGCTTGTTTTCAGGAGATGATGGCAAGATTAAATCCTAGACTTGATGTCAGACTGTATTCAAATCCTATCTCTGTCACTTAGTAGTTTGGCCTTTTGGTAAGTTGCTTGGATATTTAAAGCCTTGTTCCCCCTCCTCTCCACCCGCCTTGGTAAGTGAGGATGGAATGACACCTATGCCATAGGACTGCATTGAGATTAAAGTAGATGATAGATAATTCACTGAGCACTCTACCTGGCACACTGCGAATGCTCAATAAATCTTTGGTATTATAATCTTATTTAATTTAAGGGGATCCTTGGGAGCACCTCCATCCCAGATATATTATCTACAGGAGCCACATCTGAAGCCACAACAGAAAAAAATAAGTCTTAAAGATGACTATCTCCTGCTCTTCTTTTAAGAGTCAGTTCAGGTGTCATTTCTTCCAGGAAACTTTCCCAAACATCCTGTACACATTTGCCTAACTTCTGCTTATCAGATTATACAACATATTAAAATAAATTATATTATACTATGTAACCATGTTTATTATTTGATTTTTGCCCTACTTAGACTGTGTGCTCTCTGAAAGCAGCACTTATTTCTGTCCCATCCACCTTAGGGTGTACCTACGAGTGCTGGCTCTTGCCCTAACATGCTGGCTCAGGGTCCTACCTCTGCAAAGCAGCCCCTCTACCTGGAGGTATTTCTGGGACTTTCCTACAGTGTTGCTCTGTCTGGCAGGCACCGTGGACCTGCTGAGGTCTGTACACACACCTGCACTTCCCTCTGGTTATTAATTTCCCTGTCCACTATGGTTATCTCCTGCCAACTACTACTGCAACACTTTCAGTAGCAAAATTGAGCAGTGGTCTGTGAACAAGAGGGAGAGAATCTTCCTTCTGTTAGCATTTTGCTTTGTTCTGGAATTCCTCAAAGTAGTGGTAGAGCAGGAATAATGGGAAAAGGGGAGTGGCCCACCTTAGGTGAAGGCAACATTGGCTGCAATGTCTGCAGAGATCTAAAAATAATAAAACCAACTAAATGTTGATCAGCTTGTTGCTATCACTACACCTGGCAATCCTCACAATGATAAACTACTCCCAGAAAATCATCTTTAGTTGATCAAAGTTCTAAATGCCTCCGTTAGTGATGACTAAGTTCTAATGATGAAACAACAACATCAGCAAAAGTAATCTACGCTTCAAATTAGCAAAGGCCATTCCTTATCCTTTAATAAACCCAGTAATCTACAAGGAAGTTCATTCAGAGAACTCCCAGTTATACAGCCAGTCTCCAAACAAGACTCAGCTACAATTTCATTTGAAGAATAAGGAATTGTTTGGAGTCATCAACGCTCACTTTGGGTGCCGTTTTTGTCTCCAGTTATTCAAGAACTACACATTTCTGCCTTCAAACAGTGGGTTCAAAATCATGACAGCCCGGTGACTGTACAAGTGAAAAGACAGAACTTGACTTCCTGCAACTTCATCATTCCATATGGTCATTTGGGCTCTTTGTGTTTGAAATTTAAAAACAATGAAATATAGTGCAAATTGTAAGTTTTGTTAGGTAGTGAAAATTGCAAATTTTAGTTCCTATACTAAATATTTTCCTGGATATTAATTAAAGAATGAACAAAGAAAATGATGATGATGATTACATGATTATTACTGAAGGTGATTTTGTTGAGTTATGAGTATGAAAAAGTGATCTGCTCCAGGTATCAAATACATAGTTATGCCATGAAAAGTAGTACTTCCTGGCCATGATATCTCACAAAGAATGATCTTTCAGATGTTACTGAAAACCATTCATTTTACAGACTATAAATATATATATATACAGAAATCCATGTGACTGAATATGTGTATGTTGCTGAAATATATCATACAAAATATATAATATTATTAAAATCCAAACCAGAGGCAACAAAGTCTAAGCTGGAAACAGAGGTCAAAGCCCTTGTTTTTAGGTCAAGCTTGTCCTGTTTCCTCCTCCCCTCCATTCCCAAGGTTTCTCAAAGGCTTTAGTGCAAAGTCTTCTGAGGAGCCTGCCCCACATGTTCTCTCAGTTGCTCAGATAGGTGTGCACACTGCCCTTCACCTATTCACGCAGCTTAGGCTCAAGCTGGGACCCTCCACCTTTGTAAGCAGGTCAAGTACAGAGCCCAAATGGATCAGGTAATCAATAAATGTGTTAAAGGGATAAGTGAAAGAATAAATGCATGAAATTAAACCACACCAATGTGAGCATGTTTTAATCAGATCTATTTTCCTCTTCGCTGGACCAGTAAAGGGAAAGGAGAATGGATGGGTGTCAGGGAGGTAGAGTCAGGGACAAGGCTAGGCAAGTCACTGTTCCCCAGTTGAGATCACTTCTCAGCCTAACATGGCTGATTCCTGTGTGGGGTCATGTTTCAAGAGCTGCTCTGCCAAGTACTGGAGTTGAGCAACCAACAAGGTCGCTCTGTTTTTCTGTTTCCATAGCACTTTGGATTCCATACTTTGCAACCAGTAATTATTTATTCCACAAGGCACTCGGAGAGATTTCACAGACTAGGAAATGCAGAGCATGACTGAGAGCCTTGAAGGGTCTACGGAGCACTTCGGTAGGAGACAGGATGATTGGCTTCATGGTTCTCACTCCCGCAGGTCCACAGCCCTTCCATCAGCCTCTTCTGCTAGAGGTGAGGGAGCACTATCTGGATTCCAGAGCCATTCCCAAAGTTGAATCAACTCACTTGAGCTTAATCATAATTGAAAACTCAGGAAAATGATTTTAGCCTTTTGAGATTAATTTAAGAAAAGAGAAGGAAAAAGAAGAAGCTAAGCATAAAGTGTTGAGTCTTAACTCAATTTTCCCTTCCTGATCAAGCAGAGACCAGGAGTAAAGCAACATTTTGTTGGCCCCACTATTTTAAATCCTATGGATATTAGGGACTTTGATCTAGTAATAGGGCAGACAGTTAGTACTCAGCAAAGAAGAATCTGAGTAAGATTTCCAGAGTTCTGTGGAGTCTGCCAACAGTTTTTGTTAGGACTGTGACACTACCCACTGCCTCCAGAGTGTCTCCTGCAACCCCTGCACCACCTTCAGGGGCATTCGGGGAGACCAACAAGCTCCACGTGCTCCTGATAAGATCCCCCCTCCTACAACCAAGTCACCACTCACCTGACCCCGAGAACAAGTCTAAGGAAACAAGTCGATAAGCAGAGTTTATTATGTGCCTTCATCCAAAAGGCCACCATGGCCCTCAGATAATGCTTCACAACTCTGCTTACCTCAGCCACTTCCAGAAGGTTAGGACTTCTAGATTCCCATCCTCACTAGTCATGTGGCCACAATGACCTGCAAGGAACTTGCAAAATGTAATTAAGCTGTGTATTCAGGAAGAAGAGGAAATGGTTTTGGTAAGAGGTTAGCAGTTTGCCACACTCAAGTCCCACGCTCATGGTGGTAACCACTATAATGTCATAGTGTCCCTATGCCTATGTCAGTAGGGAAAGGATGGCAGATGGAGGAGCAGGTAGGATCATGAGCTGCTTCCACAAATAGAAGCTTTGTGGCTTTTCAGGATAAAATGGCAAAACCACACTGAATATTTTCAAATGGTTTCCATGTTTTTTTGTTTGTTTAATTATCGACAGACACCACCACTGGGTACACATATTCATTCCATTATATGTCTCAAAATAAGTTCTGTAGGTTATTCTATTCATAAACATGCAGTTTCAGGCCAAATATGTTCTTTCCATTTTCACAACATAGATATAAGACGCATTTGGGCTTTATTTTAGAAGGAGCTAGAACATGAATCTAATCTCTCCTTGTATTTATGAAACAACAATGTCCAAAGGCAACATATATACATTATTCTGTACCAATCCTCCCATTTATTTGGGAGTTGAGCCGCCTGAAAGTCCCTGACTCCCTGAAGTCCCTGCCTCCATGTATTTCTTAGACTTCTCAGGGGTAGTAGCATCTGATGTGTGCTCAGTACACTCCTGCTCCACTCCTCCAACCTCTTACCAAGGTACCTGGTCACTGACTATAGGCAAGAGGCCCCTGGAGAAATACTGTTCCCTCATGCTCATCAGTTCTCCACTGATGGCCACTCTTAACCTCAGGAATGGCAAGGCTGCACTATGGTCCATAGCAGTAATTTTCAACCATTTTCTTCTCATAGCACACATAAACTTCTAAAATTTTGTGCCACACCAAGAAGTAATTTTTTGGCGATCTGTTAAAAAAAATATATAATTTTGATTCATTCATACCACATGGCTATTGTGTTGGCTGTTGTCATTTTTTTATTTGATTATCTAAGGAAAAGAGGTCAATTCCTCTTCAGAACAAGTTTAACTACCACCTTAAAAATGCAGACTTAACATTTTTTTTTAGAGAGAAGTTTACTACTTTAGTCAGAGAATGCATATTTTAAAAATTCTCGTGGCACCCCGTTGAAAATCTCTGTTCTATAGCACTGTTTGGATCCTGACTCATGAATATTTCACATACACATACCCTTTACTTTCTGGCTTCACCTCTTGTGGTAGATTACAGTATTCTTCAGGAAGCATTTTACCCACTCCCCATCCCTCACTGATGTTGGTCTTAGCCATGTAACTTGCTTTGACCTCATGGTTGGCAGAATGTATTTCCCTAATCTTGATCTTGAGCTCGGCCATGTAACTTGTTTTTACCCAAAAGGACATTAGTATATATGATGTACATGGAAACCTGAGATGTATGTGGCTTTTTAGTGTGGTTTATGAACAGATTTTATGTAGCAATAGCCAACTTATACCTTCTTTCTGGTCTCAAAATCAGTCCCTCAGGCTAAGCCACTGGGGTAGTCACCAATCCATCCTTTTCAATGTTTATCCGCCCTCTCCATCCCCGCTGACACTTCAGGACCAGACCAATCAAAATGAAACAAGGACCTGCATATGGTTTGGGGACTCAACTGGGATATCTTAGTGCATTTGACTAATAGTGACCGCCCCAGGTTCTCCATGAGTCAGATTGTAGAATTCCTTTAAAAATACAGTGTTTGGGAATAAAACTTCAGAACA
Organism: Myotis nattereri; assembly: GCF_964212035.1. NCBI lineage: Eukaryota > Metazoa > Chordata > Mammalia > Chiroptera > Vespertilionidae > Myotis > Myotis nattereri. The sequence goes on from NC_138082.1 coordinate 24,310,431, forward strand.
AGTTTTACTACCACCTTAAATATGCAGGCTTGACATTTTTTTTTAGAGAGAAGTTTACTAAAGTTTTCTGTACATAATTAAGCTCTCATGAATCATAGGACTTTCATATAAGTAAACTTACCCCACAGGGTCAGTGTTATCTTTGCTGGCAAATATTTTACAAAGAAGGCATTTGTTTCAAAAATAAACACTTAATTTGGATGAATTTTAATAGCCACAGTGCTGATTCTGATGAAAATGTTTACTAGCAGCATTTCTGCTTTGGAACCATTTGTTTCTATTATTTTGACAGAAACAAAATTTGGTTGGTGGTTGTTTGGGATGTGAAATGGTTTTGTAAGCATTTCAGCTTGATGCTCAGGCAGGCAGTCATAATAATTCTCCAAATAAATGGGAACCACCATTTTTTTATTCATTACTTCAATAAGAACAGTTTAACCAGTGAAAGAATTTGTAAAACTTGCATCATAAAAACAAAGTAAATTGCAGCAAAAGTTAGTAAACTGTAAATATTTTTGCAAAGGTTGGAGCAATCTTTTCTTTCCTTAAATATTAGTCTGTGCAGTATTTGTCTGTGCGGTAAAGGAATGAAAAATCAAAAGAGAAAAGTATGCTGTCTTATTTATAATGTGTAACAGCAACTATTATTGAATTCTGTAAACCTGTATTGTGTACCTTACTAGTTATACATGAGGTGGAAAAGTAGAGTACATTTCATGCCAAAATACTAAGCAACATGGAAGTGACTTCTGTAATTAAATCATTTTTTAATCATCAAAATTGAAAATAAGCGAAAACAACTTCTAAAGAAGCCCAGGGTCAATCAGCTGTATAAACTACAGTCATTCAGTCTGCTAGCATTGATTGGATCTTAGCAAGATGAAATTGACTTGGCTCCAACTCCACCCACTTCACAAACTAATTAAAAAACACATCAGCAACATCTTCAATCAGCTAAGGAAGATAAGTGGGCTTCAAAGCAATCAACTACTAATCTCTGTCAATAATAGCAATAGATCCTCAAAGAACTTCAGAGAGCTTTCTGAAAGTTACTCATGTCAATCAGAACCAAAACTCAGAGCCATGTGTTGCCATTTGGGGAGACCTTGTTGAACAATGTCACTGACTTATAAGAAGGAAAACCACACTTTAGTAGGTATATATTAGTATCCAAGATCTCTCTCAACTTTAGTCCACCTAAATTCCCATTGAGCAAGAATAAAAACAATGCTTGGATCAGAAGGGCATGAAGGGTCATTGGGTAAATCCTTTAAAATGTAGAGAAATGTACAAGCATTATAGTCCTTAAATGGAGCATAGGATTATTAGATTACCATTTGTATGAACACTGGCTGTGAAACTATAAAAGATCTTGCATTGTGATTGTGTCATCCTCTTTACCATCCAAGATATTTTCTTCATTTTTAATACAGGAATGAATAAAAGAAGCACTTGTAACACAAGATTTTTTCTTCTTTCTATGTGTTTCCATTCTCAAAGTAGCAGAAATCTAATTTCTTAATGAAAGATCTCTAACTATTCAAAGGTCTGTTCTAGTCACAGTCCTAAGTAAAAGTTTCAGGACGAATCTGAACACAGAAATTTTTTTCCCTTTAATTCTTGGATTAAAAAGAAGGAGGAAAAAAGAAAGAAGACACTGAATGACATAGGAGACCATGCATGTCTAGTATGGTATCAAATTTTCAGGTTGACCTCATTATCCCTAGTGAGAGCAATAGCCTCTCTCTCTCTCTCTCTCTCTCTCTCTCTCTCTCTCTCTCTCTCTCTTTTTTTCTATCCTTGGTGTCTTTTTTATGTCCCAAGTCTTTATTTAGAATTAGTGTTACCTTATTATGTGAAATTATGTTTAAACCATACAAAAAAACTTCCATAAAATACCTTGACTTGGTGATTATGGGGTTGCATGGGGGATAATTAGGACAGTTGGGGTAAAAAGAGCCATTCATGGTGCTTCAGAACAGAAGCCATGTGCCAACTAGCAAGGAAGTATGTACTTAACTATTATAACAATGACTACAGTTACACCAGGGCATATCCTCTAAATATTAGACTTGACTTTCTTTTCTGTATCTGTGTATAAACATTCTTGCATTCAGAAACTTATACCTAGGAACCAAAAAACTTAAAGCATACATTGGATTTCAGAGCTGAAAGATATGAGAGATTAGAAAGCCCAAGTCCCAGTTTTAGAATGAGGAATCATGAGCAAAGCTCTTTGTGGCAGAGTTCAGGCTAGATCTAACATCTTCTAAACTGTACAATATTCTTTTTCCAACAGCATCAAGGATAGAGTGCCTATTACACTAAGTAGATTTTCTATCACATTGGTCTACAGCTAGGAGAAAATCAATTTCAGGCTATCGACCAGAGGATTAAAAGTCTTACTTAAGATGTGAAATGTTACTGGTTCTCATGAAGACATGGATTTCCCTTACATCCCACTCCTCCATCAAGACATTTGGACAGATAACAATAATGATGGGGTTTTTTTACACCAAAAAAAGAACTGCTGAAACAAACGGAAAGTAATCTTTTCAAAGGTCTGCTTTGTGGAATTGTCACAGGAAATTAACCAGTGAGGCACACATTCTTCTCCAGTTGACACATTTCACTCCTTCAAGAGGCATGATGGTTTTATAGGAAGAACCTCATCTTTGGTGGACAACGGATATGGTACAAATCTCAGCACAGCCATTTTACAAGCAGCTAAAATTTGAGCAAGTGCTTAATCTATTTAATTCTCAGTTTTATAGCTATAGCTATAAAATTGGAGTAGTAACAGTTGCAACCTGATTGTGGTGGGAATTAAATAAGACAAGTCACCAACCTCACCTGCCTGTGGCTACAACATAATGTTACATTTTCTTTTCATGTCTAGACTATTACGATCTGAACTCTTTCCAACCAACTCCTGGCAAATTGCCTCCTCAAAGTTTTCTGAGCATTTCCCAGCATCCTGCCTCCCATGTATTCCTTGGATCTTCTGTGCTGCTCCTGATCCTAATGATAGCAGTCTTCTTCTGGATAGTTATTCTTCATTACAGGTCCTCATTGCCTTCCCTGATCTTATTATGAGCTTACTGCTCAACCCTATTCCACACAACACACCTGGGAAAGAATTAGGGAGGATGTGGTTTATACCAGCTTAACTGAAGTTTAGGGTTATAGAAAAATAACTCACAACTGCTCCCATCCCACATGCCCAGATGCTATTTTGGATCTCCTTGGTAGGCCAACACCCACCCTGTCTTCTAGCATGCCTCTTTATGCAGGGTCAGCTCATTCTCACCACTGGAAATTTCCAGGGTGAGAATGAGCTGACCCTTCATAAAGTCCAGGACCACTTTCATTTTCCCACCTGAAGCCCCATGGAATAAAAATGGCCTCTCCACCAATCCTAGGGTCAGTTCATGTCCAACCCTAGAACTTCCTTCTTTCAGGATGAATGACAGTAATTAACCTTTCATCAAGGGGCAAAATCACCTCCCATCACAAATGATTTGGCCAAAAGGCTCGGACATGACATTCACAAGAGTTGTGTTCAATCTTAACACCATATGTAGCACAAGAGTTATTTAGTTCAAGTTGCTAAAATCAACACCTTTTTTTCCCCCCAAAAAAAGTATTTCTTTCAAAATGAAATACAAAACATGACATAATATACATCACTCTAGTCATGGTTTTCTCTCACCGTCATGGTTTGTTACATTCTGATTTACTGTAAAAAAATGGGAGGGATCCAAAGACAAATAATAGCCTGACCTTAAAAATATGAAACTTTTACAAACCCATAATTGATAGTCTCAGCTTAAAGAAAACTTTAGCTCCCAATCTACCATGACACAGAGTAATGTTTGTGGCTATTGTTGCTTATAATTAGGATTAGTAAGATACAGTAGTAATTTGTAATATCCAAACAAAGTAAATAGAGATAACATACTAAATTTTAGGTGATAGTTCTCAGGAAAAGGAAAAGCAAAATATGGCTAAGGTTATAAGACATGAAGATAAAGATTACCACTTCTTAACTGTCTATTACTGTGCACCTGGCCATTTATACCAACTATTTACTTTAACACAGTAATCTTAAATGTGAGACATCATTCTTATTTCACATATGAGGAGAGCATACAATTTACCTAAGATGAACCAGTCAACAAATGATGAAATTAGAATTTATATCCCATTTATTTGACACCAAAGTCGATTATCTTCCTTATATCTCTCAACACACTCTTCTGTCTAATACTGAAGATGAGAAAAATGAAGAAGGAAGAAGACAAGAAGTTTTATAATTTTATGATGATTCATGCATTTAGTGTAAGAATATATGCTAAGGGTAATGACAAAGTGTTTATTATTTCCTTGAATTTCAATGCAGTAAGGACAAATTACAGGAATTTATTCATTTCTTCAAATAATTTAGCCAATATAGATTGGGCAACTACCATGTGGTAGCCATGGTACTAGACATAAAAGTATAGACAGGAAAAAATTTTTAAAGAAAATCCTGATTTCTAAGATTCTATTGATTTTATGGTCTACTTTGAGGGGAACCAACAAAAACTAATAAGGACTCTGCACTGTTAAAACACTCTAAGCAAGGTAGGCACAGCATGATGTGAGGAATCACTGGCTCAGATTAAGAATATGAAGACCTCCATGAAACACTAATTCAGGATCCTGACGGGTGGGTAGATGTCAACTAGGTAGACCCAGTCTGTAGAAAGAGGAAACAGCATAGGTAAGGGCATTGACACATGAAAAGGTTTGGTGCATTTGGAAAACTAGAAGTAGGTCTCTTTGAAACTTGGACAAGTAGACTTTATGGTTTAGTTTCTTCATGTGTGAATGAGAAATAAAAATACCCTTTTTTTGTAGAGGTGAATGGTTTGAGATTGGGTGAATTTATACTTAGCATAGTTCTTGGTCATCAGTAAAGGCTCAATAAGTGTTAGCCATTGTTATCATGGTTAACTTTTCAGGCCATGTTGAATATGCTTTCAGTTAATAGTAACAGAAAATCATCTGGATCAAATATACTTAACAATGAAGGAGACTTTTGGACTTCTGATATGAAAAGTCAGAAGGAAGACAAATTTCAGACAGTTCAATTGGAGGTATGGCAAGCAGAAAAGCAGTAAATTTTTAACAACCTATTCTGTGGGAAGAAGAAGAAGAAGAAGAAGAAGAAGAAGAAGAAGAAGAAGAAGAAGGAGGAGGAGGAGGAGGAGGAGGAGGAGGAGGAGGAGGAGGAGGAGGAGGAGGAGGAGGAGATGGAGGAGGAGGAGGAGGAGGAGATGGAGGAGGAGGAAGAGGAGGAAGAGGAGAAAGAGGAAGGGGGGAAGGAGGAGGAGGAGGAGGAGGGGGGGGAGGAGGAGGAGGAGGAGGAAAAAGAAGTGCACATTACTGTGGTTATAAATACTACCACCATGGCCATGTTCTAGCTACCACTATGGTATAGTCAACCAACTCACAAGATTCTTGAAATTTTAACAGTCCACTCTCATGAGCTTGTTGGCACAAGCTGCCTCCATTACACCGCTAGGTCCTGCTCTGTTTCTTTGAGATTCTCTTTACCTATGTGTGTCACCTTCATCTTAAGGATGACTTTTCTCATGATCCCAGAATGGCTACCAGAGGAAATGATGCCTTTTGTTCATTTGGAGGTGAGTTAGGGTTCCAGAAAGATTGCTTCCTATTCTATGGAAAAATCTGTCTCAAATTTCTCTCTGATTGGACCTCCTATGAACCAGTCATTATGTGTCAATGGTTTACTCTGGTTCAGACCCATTAGGGTAAGTAACTATAGCTGGGCATGCATCAGTCCTACTCAAATTACATACAGAACCTGGGTCCTCAATTCAAGTCTGTTAGATGCTATTAGGAAGAGAACCTAATCTAGCATCATGGTAGATTACATCAGGGACAAGTATATATTATGTTAGCTCAGGTTTTAACTTCAGATGTTTTATAAACAGCCAGAACCTAAGTTTTAAAGAGGCAATTTATGAGGATCTTCTCATTTTCCAAATGATCATTTATTTTGATTCTTAAGTTCCTGGCCATTTTGAGGGGGGGGGGAAAGATGAACTCAATTAAACCTTAACTGAATGGTAAATGAGGTGGTGATTTTATTATGTCAGTCACTAGATAATGCATAAGCAAAAAGAAACTACCGGGCAATTAGCCCCCTGAGTGATTCTAATATTTCAATAAATCCCAGAAAAAAATTCTGAGCATTTTAAGATAATAAGAACTCTATTAATTGTAATGTTCCCTTACCTACACAAAAAAATTGTTGTGCATGTGTGTTTTCTTGCATTTTTCTATCAAGTATTTCTTGAACTTTTTTGCAGCTTTTCAGCCCCTCACATTTGCCTCTGGCTGATTTTAAATTATGCTAATTGGAAGAGGGAAAAATGCTGGTAATGGAATAAAATGGAATGCTATTTCTTATAGCATCTGGTGCAATCTGAGCCATTTAAAAGTGCATCTTATGGAATAGAGATCTGAATAAGCAATGCCAGTCTGATTACAAACAACATGGGTCTCATTAGAATACGTCAATCTGATTGCTAGGTAGTGATACACTGCAGATTACTAGGCCATAATTGCCTCTAACATATTATGTGTATAATATATAGTTTCTCTGGGTGTATGGTAAAGCTACTTTCTCTCATGGCTATATTTTCCAGCTCTACACAAAGCAATGTCTATGTTCTACTAAGTTGATTTTAACTAGATCCTTAGGTCCTAATTCTAGTTTCTTCTAAGTATTCATCAAGTTTTCTACAGCAGTGATGTAAACAAAGAATTATGTCCAGGGAGATTGTCAGAAACAAGATAGTCAGGGGTCTATTACCCATTCAACTGCAAACAGTTGATGGCTCAAGGCACTTCCTCCAAAAGGAAAGGGTAAAATAGCTGAGGCCAAAGCCCACAATATTGCTACAAGTCTTAATTAAGTTGTTGATGGAAGTGTACTCTGCATTTTTTATTGTCAAAATCCATTTTGTTCTTTACCATGACTGGAAGAATTCAGACATCTTAGCCCAGGTCATGACTTTGGCTCACATGGTTCAGTTCACGATTTAAACCTCCTATTGGGGCTCTGATATCAGGACTTGATATTCATACTCTCAAGTAGCATAATTTATCCAACCCATTCTCCCCACCTCACATGTTTTATCCCCAACCAGTACTGAAACCACTAGACCATGATGGAGAAAGTGCAAATCTCTCAGCAACTGCAAACCTGGAAAATGCAAATCTCCAAGCAGCTGCAAACCTCTAAGTCCTCACTTCACAACATCATTAGGTTCTTGGAAACTGTAACTTTAAGCAAAATGACGTATAACAAAACCAATGTAGCCATAGGAGAATTGATATAAACAAGAGTTAAATTCTACCGCATATTTGTGATCACAAAACATCAGCAAACTTCTAAATAAAGACCCAACACACTTCTAATATTAAACATTGAAATTAATGTGAACTTTACATTCATCTAAGAAAGATGAATAAAGACATGTAAGATAAAGACATGTAAGAATTTCCAACCTGCTTATTCCAGTTCAGGGTCTAGGGTGGCCATAGACTGTCCTGGAAACTCAGGGTGCAATGTGAGACCCCACCCTGGACAGGATACCCTTCTATCGGAGGGCCACTCACACACACCCTCACACTCAGAGACGGGGACAATTTAAACACACAATTCACCTCATGTGTGCATCTTTGAGATGTGGGAGGAAACCGGAGTCCCCAGGTGCCTATACTTGTATATAAGGAGCTCTGGTACTAATAATTAACTAATCAGACACAACCTTAGTATGAGGGGTGACCAATAAGATGTAACTCTATTACATAACCTATATACTTATGATTCAAGACAGGGCATTCACACTGGATGGCTATTGTTGTGTTGGCTGTTGTCATTTTTTTAATTTGACAATCTAAGGGGAAAAGAAGCCAGTGCTCTTTTGGGGAGAATGTGCAAACTCCACACAGACAATGGTCCCAGCCTGGATTCAATTTTTTTTCTCATCAACATTATAATGAAATAACATTGAATGAGGACTTGCTACTCTGCATGGCATATGCCTTAGAATGTAGGTGCATTGTGACTGGGATTCAGGAACTTGAGCTGAAAGTTATGCAATATAGGAGGCATCCGTTTGCCTCTATCCCCGTTAGTTTTCTATTTGAAAATCCAAAGGAATGTCCAAAATGTGTTTCAGAGACTTTTATTCCATGTATGTTTATAGGATTTTATCTTCCAATATATTTGGGAAATGTTAGGTTAAACTAGTGAAATTGTTTTTTTGTTTTGTTCTGTTTGTTTGTTTTAACAACAGAGCTTCCCAGAACCTTTAATGTACTAATGTGCTGTATTAAAATCCAAAAGTGTGTAGTGGAATGAACCACTGTTTTCCATCTTATGTGACCATAGAACCCTCCTGGCCACAACCTACCATTCACTGACTAATACTCCTTAACATCTTATCAACCTAATGTTGTATCTAAATACTTATCCACTCTATTGGGTTACATTTGGACAGTACCACTTATTCACATAGCCTAACTGGCCCATGTAAACATCAGTGTTTGCAGCTCCAACTTTCCATAGACTTGATTATATTTTGTTCTCAGAAGACCCTGACAAAGTAGGGTCTTGATCCCATTTTAAAGATGAATAAACTGAGTTTCATGGAGATTAAGCAATTTGCCCATTGACACACGGGTAGTAAGTAGCCGATGCAGGGTTCACATGGAAGTCTGTGCACTTTGTTACATCGTGTTCAACCTCTACTTCACTTCATTTTTCTCTTGTCTTTGGACCCATCTTTTGTTTCTATTTAGTTAATGACTAGCCTCTCTTTGTCACAGGCTGTCATCAAAATGAGGAATGGCATCTGAGAAGTGCTGCCCATGGCTTTTATGCTGAGAACACAAAAATGATAATTAAAGAAAATCACTACTTCTTCGTTCACTCTATATTAGATGGTGGTATCTTAGTAATAATAGATTATACTCTGCTTTTAGGGAAAAGTAGACTTTGGAAATTAATTCTCACAAAGCACAGTGTGTAAGATGAATATTGTACTTAAGTTATAGTTCATTTCTCTAGAGCTTAACAAAAATAATCAACGAGATAAATTGGTCAAAAGTAAGCGACCTAATAATGGAATGGGCAAGTGATGTTTAGAAAACTATGCACTGCTGTATATACCTGCTATCCATGGCATGTAGCATCATCAGCAAACTGGAACAGTGGCCTCAGTACATGGCTCTGCCCACTGCAGTGGGCATCATCCAATTTGTTGATGCCCTGAATAGAGCAACATGCAGAGGAAAGAGGCATTTCTCTTGTTTTCAGCTTCTGTAATGAATGACTCTATATTCACAGCATTTAACATCCTAAAAGTTTGTTTCTAGCTCACATCACAGCCTGATAAAGGTCCAGAGCATCTTCTGTCATCTTTCCAAGCAGTCCCTCAGAGATCCAAGGTCCTTCCCTCCTGTGAGGCTGCCATGTTGAGCAGGTGGCCTCTCAGGCCACCACATAAGGGGAAAAGAAAGTGAACGATTGTGTTGAAGGCTTTATAGCCAAGCTTGGAAAGGGCTTGAATCTCTACCTCCTTTATCTTATTAGCCAGAAACCTATCACAAGGGCCTAAGGGTTTGAAGGCTGGGGAATATAGTCTTGTGTGAACAGGAAGAACTAAAACTGTTGAACAGCTAGCCTGTCTGTACCATAAATTCAAGGAGGACCATGCACCTAAGGTAGGTCAGGGAAAGGTTTCTGTAGAAGTTGAGTGCATCCCGAAGCTTTTTCCCTGCCTCACTGCTGAGCTGCAACATCTCATCTTCTCTTGCACTGGGACTGCAAATTATGCCATAGGGGCGTTGGCTTGGTTGGGTCTTAGGTCTTTGGACTTGTACTAAATTACACCACTGGCTTTTTAGGTGTCCAGCTTACAGATCATGATACTTCTCAGCCTATGAAATTGCATGAGCCAATTCCTCATAAACATATTAGATATTATAATATATACATATATATCTCCATATACAGAGAGATATTGATATATCCTATTGGTTCTATTTCTCTGAAGAATCCTAATATAGCTGACTTTCAATCTTAATAAAAAGTGTGTGTGGGGGAAAGGTCAAACCCAGTTTCTTTCAAATCACAAATATGTTGTAAACTACTTTATATATTAAAATGGTTGATTGTAGAGAAGTGTTTAGGAAATAGCCAGACATATCAAGATTCTTTTCATTTCAGTGCACTGTTGGTAACAATGAACAGCATGGCCCTACTCTCTAAAGCCAGCTGCTCTTAAGGGCTTCAGTTAATAAATTATTATCTCTTGAATCTCATTTTCAATTAACAGGGGCTTAGTCAATTGATAGTTTATTTAATGGGGAGAGCATTCATGAGAACATTCATCCTTAAAACTGTGGCCTTAATATTTTTGTATCACAGACCAGTTTGGAACTTAATGAAATGTATGATTTTTTCCCCATCAAAACACACATACACATATAACCATTCACATTTGCACAGTTTTAGGGACTCTTGGACCCCTTGGAGTTCTAATGTTCCCTCAAGAATTTAAGGATCCAAGGATCAAGAATAAAAGCCTATGGTAAAAATGGGTAGCTGGTCACCTGGATCAATAGCAAAGATGTTTGAGAGGGTGAAGAACTGGGAATATTAGAAAAAACATCTTATATGATCAAGAAGGCTCCTGAGAATAGCTACCATTTGCTGAATTCTGGCTCGATGTTAGACACTGTGCTAACGTTTAAACATACTTAGCCTTTACCATCATTCTACAAACAAGAAAATGGGCACAGGAAAGTTAAGAAACTTGCCCTAGACTGCATGATCAGTAAGAGGTGGAGCCTGAATTCCAACCAAAGGTCAGTCCTATTACAATGGGACACAGGATCTCACAGAATCTAAGTCAGATTTGCTAATGTGTTGTTCTCAAGGGTGAGGACCCTTTAGAAGTCAATGCTGTTGATCCACTCACTATGTTTAATTAGAGTAAAATTTTGTGTTTTAACCAAGTGACAACCAACAACTAATTAATTTAGAACCACCATATCTATTCCAAAAAGTATTGAAGAGACAACTAGATTCCAGGTTTGAATATGGCAACTACTTTATTGTTTTCAAATGCAAACTCTTTGCATTTAGTTTGCTATTTTACAATTTTACAAACTAGGTATAAAAGACCATAAATAAATGACATAAGTTATGTGTACCTAAGTTTTATGAAGGGAAGAAAATATCTTGACAAATTAAAACAAAATAGAAATTCTATGTCTAACTCAAGAAATTGCTCAAATTTTGGAACATGAACCAAGCAATGTTCAGTTAATTTATTTTCCAGTATGAACTAAATTATAATATGCCTTATACATTCTAATTTTAACCACAGTCCTTGCATATTCCAACATACTTGGAGTGATAAAAAATAATAAATACACTCTTTAGTGTGTATCAATGCTTGATGTTGTTTGGAGAATGTTAAATAAGTGAAAATATTGCTTCTAGAACTTTGCTTTATTGGTCAGAATTTAAGTGTCTTCAGACAAATATTGAGGCTATACGCGTGTATGGATTAATATACATATCCTTCACAGATTGAATACAAGAGCTCTCAAAACACACACACCAACAGTGTAGTGAGCACAGCCTTTCTTTAAAATAACTTTTAAAACACACCAGAACTTTTTATTCATAAAATTGTTAAAAATAATTTGGGGCCAGTGGACACATGGTGAAGCTACTTGATTTGGTGCAGGGGATCAGCTTAATGCTTCCTAATGGTAGATCTGAACTCACTAGGTCAGCACTAACTCATGGGGCTAGACCCAGTCCCTAAAGCTGGCCTCCTGCCCTTACCTCTGGGGAAAGGTGACTTGCTCAGAGATTCAACCTCATTTCTTTATACATATTTTTCAGGCATTAATGCATAGGCACATCCCTTTAAAAATATATTAAGGTCCCCAAAAAGGGGTGAATTAACTTTGTCACTCTGGCATAGTTCTGAGAATACAATGCCACACACCCTGTCAGAATGCAATAAATATTTATTGATGATTTTTTTTTTACTTATTCAACAATATAGGGTTCAGAATCTTTTGTTTCCCATTTTTCCCTGATTTGATGTTATAGCTTATATAAATGGCCACAGTTTCTGCAACCATAGCTTAAAATAAGCAAGGCAGCCACTCAATTATGAAACATGGCAGTATGTTGGCTGGAGTTTGGTATACATATCATATCAAAACAGAATCTTTGCACAGTGGACCTCAGATTCTAGAAGGCTGATGCACTTTTGTGGGCCATAGGAGTTAGCTCTATATTAAGAATTGTAGAACTTTCCATGTAATTGGGAACCTGAAATTGCTCGAGGCTATTTAATCCCATCTATGCTAACCTCAAGAGTCACCGGCATACATTTTTCTGTGACATTGGGAGACAAAGTATTAATCCAGGACACATCATCTCAAAGCTGACACACATGTCTACGTTCATCTCCAAAAGTATATGAATTGCATATATTTGTTCGCATTCATCAAGTCCATTTATGCAGGAAAACAAAGGCTACTTGTATTCCATTTGGGATTACCAGACAAATGCCATCCCCTTCTCTCTCTCTCCATCAAGGAACTAGTGATTCAGATGAGTTCAATCAGAATCGTGACTTTGAAGATGGATTGTCACTTGAATGGGTTTATATTTATATTCTAAGATTACTCCACCACCAAGGTGAAAATGCTCTGCCCAAAGCTGTATAATTACTTATTAAGGTTAGTGTGGCAGCTATAAAATACAACATAAATACAGACATTTAACATTTCTGGGTTTCCTTCTAAGGGGATGGGCATGGTCTCCAGATCACTATTTTGTGTGGCTCTTCATCTCAGAACTGGTGGAAAACCAGAACACTTCAGGTGTAGCATTCCACGACATTCACAGGCAGTTCTAAGCATGAGGTTACACACACACACACACACACACACACACACACATCCACACGCATCCACACACACTCACACCTATGTACACACATCAAAACAGATAGTCAGCTCATATTTAGTCTAGGAAAAAAATATATTTATATCACTGCAATGGCACACCCTGGGTAAAATGTTACTTCAGCAATGCATATCATAGGCAGTTCATGAGAACTGGCTTTGTGTTGTGTGGTGGCACCTGACCTGGTGTCCATAATAAAACCTGTTGCCTTCGGTCACTTGCTGCCACACCAATGCAGCAGTGACGTACAGCAATGAGATATGGAAATAGATATAAATAAAACCACAAGGAGTTTGGGAACAAGGGTTCTGCAGAGCTGGTGCTTTGAGACAGTACATTCCTCAGTGCAACCGGAGAATAGATGCCGAACCTTGAATGTTTGCTGCTTCTTTCACTGGAAAGGGGATTTGAAAGTCATAGATTTATTTATTTCAGGTATTTGGGTGCTGTTTCATCAATGTCTTTGCTCCAGAACTGGCATAGTAGAAGCAGAAGAAACACATTTCTAAGGAACCAAGAAGGGTGTGTTCTGTTTTCTTTGTGGGCTTTGTAATCAACAGGAAGGGCTGTGAGGCCAAGATAGCAGAATCTACTCCCTGTAGAAAAAAGAACAAGACTTTAGAGAAAGTTGTCAGCCAGCCAGTTGTCAACCAAGTTGTCAACCAATATTGTAAGAAAGAATGTAGGTGCGTGGAATTTGGTAAGGCTCAGTAAGTAGTCCAGGAGGGAGATCATAAAATCTTATTTCTTCTGAAGAAAATGGCAACTATGACAACCAAAAAATTATGTGCATTTGCAGCTTAATTCTAACTACTTAGAGGAAGATACAGTTCTTATTCCTATTATATTGATGAGGACATTAAAGCAAAGAGAGGCTATGCTATCTTCTCATATTTATAAATGCTGAAGTGGCAACACTGGGAAGAGAAACCCACACAGTCCATGTCTATAGCAGTGTGTGAACAACCCCTCTTTGAAATGACTTGTATGGTTCAGTAGTGTAAGATGACAAGGGCTGTGTTGGTGAGGATGTGAAAGGCAAACTGTAATACTGTAAAAACCTGGATACTAGCATCTAGTCTTTCTAAAGTGGGAAACTGTATGCCTTGGGAACATATGTATTTGGAAACATCCCAATCCATCAGGAGCCAACAATACAATTGAAAAAATGCAAACTCGAAAATTAAAAGTATTGGATGATTTTCTTGAAAAGAAAATGACTTCTAATGAATGAGATTATTTAATTAGTAAAAGATCAATACAATCTGCATGGAATAGACAGAGGGAACCTGGGGCCATGGACACAGTGAGAGGTTTGGTGCAACAATGACAGTGTTCTTGGGGGCTCAAGCTCACCAAGAACTAATCTGCTACAGATGACCCATCAGTCTAGAATTGAACAAAGCTGGCACAATATAATTAAATCACTGGGGCTCCTCATTTGCCAAATAATCAACTCAAACCAAAGGAAGCTATTTCCTTGTCTTGGCAACAACTGACTGTCAAGATTGCTTCTTGGTCTATATCTCCCACCCCAGTGTCCATGCTTGGCAGTTGGCCTCAAATGTAGAGCAAGGATTAAGGCTAAAATTTATCTTTACAGATAAATTTGCTCATTTTATTAAACCATTGATTTATTTGCTTGTATATGTATGTATGTATGTATATATATATATATATATATATATATATATATATATATTTATTGTGTGAAGGAGATAAATAAAATTTAGTTTCTTTGAGGTAGATGACCATTATTTAAACTTGTAGAAAATACTTTAATCTGTTTGGAAAGAGATAAATAAAGTTTTCTTATAAAATAGTATAGAAATTACTTCTTAAGAAATTAAAAACTATAAATGTGGGTAAGGGTATAATTACCAAGGTCTTTAAGAAGCCATTTGTCAACATCATTTTTGACAGTTATGAAAATAAAAGAAAGAAAAAGGATCGGATCTGTTTTTCCCACCGTTTCTTCTCTGAAAATCAGTAAGTCTATCAAATGTAGCTTTGCAACCTGAACGTAAAGGGATTTCATTGGGCAGGCATGTATTTATATGAAAGAAAAGGAGAACATGAATATGATCTTAAGACTCTGATGCAGTACAACCAACACCATATGGATATGCAAACATTTTGTAGAGGATATTTTGCTAATAGAAATTCCATTCTTAGGAGAAAGTGTAGTTTCCAAAACACATGTCTCCTTTCAGCTTGCCAATCCCTTCTTCTCAACACCTAGATATAAATATGTATTATATAAATATATTTGTAATATTAAGTGGGCTATTTGGGGACACTGTGTATGTGAAAAGGGTTGGATGTTTGAAGTGAGAAGTGTGGGAATGTGAAGGCTTATGTCTACTTGATGCCAGAAAGAGTGCAGAAAAATAAACCTTCTTTTCTCCTTTGAATTCAGGCAACTCCTTTATCAAGGGGAATTGCTAGAACAGAGACCAGACAAAGCATGTGGTCCATGTGGGATCATCGGTAAAAAATGTGACTTTCATTGTGACTAAATAAACAAAGCATTGTCCTTTGAGTCAATCATGAAGACATCAAAGTGTCATTAGTATCCAGTTCCTTTCATTGCAAAGGAGTCTTATTTGTGCATTTCACTCTTTCCATTATTAAAAAAAAAATTCCATGAATTTCTAAAGCTAAATAACACAGGAACAGGAATAATTTAATAGGTCTACCACTTTTTGTTTAGATATACATTTACCCCCAAACACTATAAAACCATATAAAGTGAAGAAGCTTCATCTGCATGGCTCCCTACCACTAAACTTCATTTCACTCCACTCTGATGTGTCACAATAAAACATGTGGATTCACAGTGAAAGATGGATGAATAACACTTGGTACACTTCTCTTATGTGAAGTTCAGTGTGTCCCATGTAAGAGTATTTTATATACACTTACAATAGCACATGCTAGGAAAGGAGTTATTATTAAAGTGTCATTATCTGTAATTTACAGGTGGAGGAACTGAGTTATAAAGAAACATGGAGTGCATTTCCCAGTGTCAACATCTCAGTTGCCTTTAGAATCCATAGCTGTATGCATGCCAGAGTCTGGCTCCACACCCTGGGAAACAATGCAACCTTTCTATTGTGCTCACATTGCTCTTCCAAAATGTGTAACTGTGTGGAAGTCCTGGCATTAACACTCGTATTGCTACTGGATATGATTTTAGACACTTGGAAAGTCCTCTGTTGGCTTTTCCACTGGCCTGCATTCTAAATCTGTCACGCATCAAAATTAAGATTCAGAAGGCAGCCTTTGAATGAAAGTCTCATACACCTTTCTTTCAATCCCTGCCCAATAATCTCATTTAAAGAGATACCTACTGAGAAAGTAGGTATTCTTTTCTACTAGCATAGAATATATTAGAATTGACATTCTCTCCTTTAAAATATTCTGCTTTGAGTATATTCAATGTTTAGAAAAATATTTCAGGTCTTAAGTTCTTGAATTTAAGAAAGCAAAACATTTTAACTATTCAATATATGCAAGGCAATGTTCTCTATCTCTCTCTCTGGCCTATTTTTTTTTGTTTTGTTTGTTTGTTTGTTTGTTTTGTTACTCCTCACCCAATGATATTTTTCCATTGATTTTTAGGGAGAGTGGAAGAGAGAGGGAAAGACAGAAACATCGATGTGAGAGAAACACATCGATTGGTTGCCTCTTGTAAAAGCCCCAACCAGGGCCCGGGCTGTCGGGGAAGAGCCTGCAACCAAGGTACATGCTCTTGACCAGAATCAAACCTGGGACCCTTTGGTCCACAGGCCGATGCTCTATCCACTTAGCCTAACTGGCAAGGGCAAGTATTGTTCTCTTTTTACTTATAAGATAATGCCATAATGCTGTCTTATCTGAATCAGTCTGCGAAGATCTATCCTATCTAATAAAGATGAATATGCAAATTGACTGTCACTTTGCAACAAAGATGGTGGTTCCCACAGCCAATACGGAGGGAATATGCAAAATAACGCAACAAAATGGATGCGGCTGGCCCAGAGTGAAGGTGAGAGGTGGCTCCCAGCCCTGGAGCGAAGGCGGGAGGTGGATCTCGGCCCTGGAGCAAAGGTGGGAGGCAGCGCCTGGGCCCAGAGCAAAGGTGGGAGGCGGTGGCCAGAGCGAAGGTCCAGGTCCTGGGTGCCAGAGGGAAACCCGTGCCAGCAGCCAGGAGAAGGAAGGCCTATTCTTGCACGAATCTTTGTGCATCAGGCCTCTAATATATATATAAAAACCTAAGTGACCGTCTGACCATTCGACCAGTAGCTGTGATATGCAATGACCACCAGGGGGCAGACGCTCTAACCAGTAAAGGAGGGAGCCTGATTCCTCCAGGAATCTGCCATGGGTTAGGTTGCTGCTGGGGCACTGTTGGCCCCGAATCTGCTTCACCCGCACCCCAGACACAGAGATTGGTTTCAGCCCAATCCCCACAGGCCAGGCTGAGGGACCCCACCAGTACATGAATCAGTGCACCAGGCCTCTAGTTGAATATAAAATACTCAACAGCTTTGCTAAAAGAAAAAAATATATAAACTTTTTGAAAACCAAACAAACCCCCATCTGCATTATCTACATTTGTCAACTTTTAACATGAATATCCAGAACTCCCAGACTTCAGCAAAAGTGGTGATGAAATAAAAATTGTTGAAGCAGTTTGAACAACAAATTTCATATTTTTTTCTGAACAAAAAAGCTTTTACAACTCATGTTGCAAAAGGTTTTGTACTAAACTGTCATGATTTGACAGCATCAAATTTAACATTCTTTGCTCTATAAGAAATAGCTTTCAGGATAAAACTAAGGAGAGGGAAATAGGTTATTAAAATCAGCCAAGCTGTTGTTTAATAGTGATAACAATGGAAGTCAAAAAAGTTAAAATTTGTCTAGTCAAAAAAAAGTTAGGCTGTTGGCTTCTAGGAATGAAGAAAGTTATTTATTTTACATGTTTCAAGAAGAAAATTCCAGGATTAAAATAGAAGCATCTTACACATTTTTTATTAGGTAACTTTCTGATAATGAGGAATCAAGGTGAGTTCCAAGTCTCACCACTGACATCTAGGTACATCCTCCCTTGCTACTCTGTTTGATAAAAGGACTACAAGCAGGACATAAAAATAAGACTGATGGAAAGGATTCTCAACTGAAGCAAACTCTCTGAAGAGTGGGGCATGTGTATGACCCAGCAAGGTTTGAGGTTACTGCCTGGTACCCAGAAGAAGCTCAATAAGTATGTGTGTCATGAAGGGCACCAAATGGCCAGAGGAACCCTGTATAAGAGAAGGCACAGCAGTACAGGTCCATCCTCTTGTACCTGATCAAATATGGCTCTTATTTCACTTCTTCCTGGAAGAACAGAAGGGAAGCCATATTGGTTTTGGTCTTCTCTCCCGCTGTGAAGAGAGGATTGAAATACTGAAAGAACCCCAAACTACCTGACAGACCTGAAAACTTATTTTCTACTCAATGTTTCAAATAAGATCAAGTTTCAAAAAACGATGTTTTCATCAGAGAAGAATTCATTGCTTTTTTTTTCGTTTTGTGTTTGCCTTACCTTGGAGATTTGGGTTTGCTTCTTTAAAGAAGGGAAGTGTGAACATTCCCTATTCAAGATTGTCACAGTCCACTATCCGTAAGGTAGTTACGGTAAGTTTGTAGAGTCCCAAAATATGACTCTATGGCACAGCCTCAGGCCCAAAGAAACAGACCTCGTTTGTCCAGTCAGGGATGTAGTGTGTTTGGGGTTTATTATTATTATTATTTTTAAATCCACTTTCTTTTTCTTTCCATCCCCTCATGGCATCACAATCCACCAGGTGGCCTGAGCTTTGAGGAACAACACTGATGAGCCACCCGGTTTTCACCTGCGTTCTTCCCCCTGGCATGAGCCAAGCCTTAATAGCTACAAGTGAGTCTTTCAAAAATGTTCCTGGGCATGGCCTTCATTCCAGTGAAAGGAGGACTGTCATTTATGCCACAAACAAAATACTAGTTGTAATTCCAAATGGAGTGAGGATCAGGATGTCTCAAGAAAACCCAGTGTCCGGCAGCAGGTACAGCATCAAAACTCAGAGGCGGAGTCCTATTTGCACAGGTATGTGTATTTTACAAACTGGCGATGGACCCAGTACTTCTGAGAAACAATTTGTTCCAGGTCGAATTCAAATGACACTGGTCATTTCTGTGAGCCCCATTTTCCAGCATTCTGTACACCAAGCAACACTGCAGATAGGTTTTTTGATTTTGTTTTTGTTTTTTAATTTCAGAGGGCGAAGACGAAGTAAAAAAAGTGCAGTTCTTCAATTAAAGTGCATGGATGAGGTAAACTAATTTCAAGAGTTTTGAGTTTATTCAGTACTGGCTCAGACGGGAACCATCCTGCCGTGTATCTGCTGCATCTGGGTTCGCATCGCCTGGACGCTGCTCAAAATCTTATTCTGGTGGGTGACAGCTGTGATGCCAATTCGTGCCAGGTCGCTATACAGGGGTGGCGGGGGGTGGGAGGGAGAGAAAACAGAGGGAGAGTAACGTTATGAGGGCTGAGAACCTCTCTTCTGGGCTTCATGCAGACACACATCTGAATCAGCCACAATTCATACAGCACAACAAGGCAGGTGTATTAAGATGTTTAATTAAGCAATTTAATGCAACAATGTAGGTGCTTTATAAAGGCTGTGTAAAATCAGACTCAATCAAAATGAAAGGCATTCCAGTGTTGTGTGTGTGTGTGTGTTTCAAATGGGCAGGATGATTATGCAGCTCAAAGCAAAAACAGGAAAATACTATTAAATCTAGATTTACCCTTTTGTGTTACATCGCTGAGTACTTACTCCTGGTTCATGTGCACCACAGCCTCTAGTGTGGTATAACCAGCAGCCGTGAAATTATCCTTATACCGGTCCATTTTAATGGCCTGCAGCCAGTCGCCCACCGATACCACGGCGGAGAATTCAGGGGAGCTTGGATCCAACAAGGCAGTGTTGGGTCTGGAAATGGAACAAGAAATTGTAGACAGAGCTATGAGTGAAACAGCAAGACTCAGAAGTCAAATTGCCTGAGACAGACAAGGGGAACTAAAACACCAAGAGTAAACATCGTCAAATGCCACTGTGATTATTTTTGCTCCCAATTTCACAAAGCTTCTGAAAAAAGTATCAATCGCCCGATTTGTTCTTAATTTCATGTCCCACATTTGTTTCATGTGAACCTCTTAGTGCATTAATAATCATAGCAGTTGTTTTGTTTTGTTTTTAACATACTAGCCTGGGGTAAGCATTGGGGGAGTCTTTGTGGCTGAAATTGATTGTCTTTGCAGAAAGAGCCCAGTCCCTGCCAGCACTGAATATTATAGACTTTAGTGCAGCAACTATGGAAACCCTAGCGGAGTATGAGTAAGGAAAACCGACCTTCAGTCTGCCAGGCTTGATGGAAGGAGAAAGCAGCAAGAGTTCAAGTCTAACGTGCTTCGAGCCAGGTTTACAGGCAGTCTCGGTGGATTCGAAAAAAATTTGGGACAGCAGGGAGTTAATCCCCTTTAATCAACCCATGCCTGACCAGCACGCATGCCAAGACTGGAAGGAAGAATGGCCACTTTGATCACTGTTTAGACTGTGGAATGTGCTTCTGTATTCCCTTGCAGGGGCTCCTAAATAATCATTTCCACAAAATCTGAGCACATTTTATTAACTTAGTTATTAGTTTACACATTTCTCAGGCCAGGTGTGTGATATGAGGTCATTGTTAAGAACAGCTATAGTTCAAGGCAGGAATTCTGCCATTCTTCATAGTTTTGATATATAATAAATCACCTATTAATGGAAAGTATTTAGTAACTGACTCGTAGTTATCTTCATCGTCAAAATACGCAATAATCACAAGGTAGACCTCCAAAGGGTAGCCTGTACCACCCTTACTATAATTACTTCTATAGTAACACCGCTACTTAAGTTTTATTTTCTTAAAGTTCCCTTTTCTCTAGAAATTATGGAATGAATTTCACCTTAACAGTTTGACATAATTTTCATTCTGAGGCTATGTTGTTTGAATGTAAGTGTTTAAATCAGAAGTTTATCATCATGACTGAATTTCACCCAAAAATATTCTTTTCTTGTAAAAACAAAATTAAGTCAAACTAATGCCTTGATTCATTTTCTATATAGCAGAATTAATCCAATTCCATTCTTTATTTTAATTTTACCAGTTATTTTTATTTGCATTACTTCTTTTTTATGTAAATATTTTAACAAAGACTTGTTTTATCAGTTAGTTCTGAGCCCAGATATTAGCTTGCCTTTGTGACCTATCTTTTGTGTCCATTGTTTCAATTATATCCAATTTTGTAAGTAAAATTCTACATATTTTTATGACAGGAATAATCAAGATTTAATTATTCCCCCAATTTCGAGTCAATAACAAATATTAACACTCAGAATTTTATATATCAGTGTTGAATGTTTATCAATTTAAATATTCATATCAAACAAAGAGCAACAGTTTGCATTTGCTTCTAACTTTACGCCAAGAACATTAATAGGCAACGTGTAAACTCTAGGTGCCTGAGAAGGTCAAAATGACCTTACGATGAAAATATCCTCACTCCATATCAATACACTCCAACAGATACTCTCAAGTATGTTCTGGAAGTCTTTGTGCTCTCTGTGGAACACCATGACATTTGCCTAATTTTGTGCTCAGTAACATATCATGTTATACTACACCCCATTATCAGCAAGTGGTGATAAGCATTAAAGCTACTCAAGTACCATCAGTGAAAAAAAATTAGCATTGAGAAAAGTATATCCAATAACTCATTTTTTCCTGAACTTTGGTGCTAAGCACACATTAAGGAATATCAATAGTTAAATAGTTTATGCTATCAGAAGTTCCAAGCACTGGCCTCAGGACTCTCAGACATAACACATGGGCACTGGAGCTGGAGATGTAAGAGCTGGAGGTTAACGTAGAAATAGGAGAAGCCAGCTACATGGAAACTTGGCTTTAGAGCTGTCTGTTTTTACCCTCTCAGTGAACAGAAGAACAGAAACTAGCCCAGAAATGTCAGATTTGTTTTAGGTCACATAGCTACCAACTGGCAGGAGAAAGATGTGAATTCAGCTGGATGTTTTTGCAGAAGAGCTTGACCACTGAGCTCTTTGTATAGTGGCCAATGCTAAAGGATCTGAAAGCCTAAAAGAGAACAGAAGGTACCACTGCTGTTCGCTCCAAATTTTTTTCATGCATTATAATAATAAGTGTAGTCCTTCTCATCTGCAATATTTAGGCTAAGGTTTCAGGAGAAAGACTAGAGGAGAACATCATAATGGGGCCAAGAGAGGAAGGGCTTGCATATCGTGGAGAAAATGTCCTCCTGCTTTTAACTTGGTGTCATGATGAAAGAGACACTTTTGAGAAATGCAGACTTGGAAATGAATAGATGCCTCACCGTATGCATCCCTGAGCCACCTGGTCTTATTGTGCCTGTCTCTTAAATCATTTAACTGATAGAGATGGTCTATATAATATTTTTTTCCATGGAGCTGGTAAGCCAGTAAAGCTCAACCCCGTGAAAAAAAGTTCCCACTGAACTACAGAACTTGCAGTATCTTTATCTTCTTTCTGGATTGATACACTTCAATTTCCTCTTCCCAATGAAATAACTACCTCTTTTACAGGTGGTGCAATCACTGTAGTTTTTAAAACCCTTCTCAAACATTTGTCTGCATGCTTTGTAACTTGATCAGTTTCTATCTTGGTCCTGTTTCCTGCTACTCTTGAAGACTCATAAAAGAAAAACTTTAAGAACGGAAACCTAAGGCATCTCTTGTGACAATTAACACTTTATTTATAAGTCAACTTAAAATTGCAGTGCACAGAGAGCTGTCCTCTAATCCTTACTTTTTACAAACACAATATTCCTTTCCCTTTTCAAAATATGGCATCTAGCAACCTGAATGTCTTCCAAAAGTACATTTCATCCCTCTTTCAAAATGTCCATGTCCAACATCCTAAAATAAGCACTTTAGTTATTTTGTTGTTGCTGTGTTGTTGTTTTTAATTTGTTTTTCTAACTATTCCTTGAGGCCTGACAGATATTTGGCTCTTCAAAATGGTAAAGTGAACTACCATAAATACTTCACTAATTGAGGAAGAAACCACCCAAGTTGCAGAGAGCTATGAAGTGACCTCTTATTAAGAGGCAGGAATTAACGTGAGTCACCACTGGCCTGCCATCTCTAATGTTTTCTTTCATACATCACTATTCAGTAAGCATGGCTCACCTGGAGCTCTCGGTTCCCGTCCTCTTCAAGCTGCTGGGGTTGCGGATGAGTTTGTCCAACATGTTGACAATCTGCCCAAATTTAGGCCTGTCACTCCTCTCCTTCTGCCAGCAATCTAACATCAGCTGGTGGAGTGAGATGGGACAGTCCATTGGAGGGGGTAGCCGATAGCCTTCCTCAATGGCTTTAATCACCTATTGAAGAAAACAGGATGATATGTTAAGCTGCCAGGCAAGCTGTTGTTAGCTGTTCACCCTCCTGATGGGCAAGTTCCCTGTACATTAAGCTTCCAGCAAGCTTGAGCATGGGAACATCTCCAATTCCTTCACAGAAGCCAAGCTGGACCTGCCCATTGCTGGCAACAGGGTAGGCAAGCCTGCTGTTGCTATGAGGTGTTCTCAAATGGCAGGCCAAGCCAACCTGAAGCTCTCCAGTGAAGATGCATCAATGTTCCAGTTATTAGAATCCAATTACATCAGTAAATGGTGGTTGTCTGACCCTCAGCTATCCCAGGGCAATGACTTTCTTCACTCTGTTCCCAAGCATCTGCAAAATACTCTTAGGAAAAAGAGACCCTAACCTTGTTAAAGGCCTCCCATAGGAAGTATTATTAATAGCTCCCTTCAAAATGCAAGTCTCTTTACATCGTTTTAAGCCTGTATCTTCTTGCTCAGACAGCTAATGGGTCAAAACCAGAGACCACCTCCCTGACTCCCAACCCAGAAGACACTGCCAACCTCTGAAATAGCACACCTCTCAATCTTTCTAGATGCCCAGCCTTTTCTACTTTTGGGAGACCAAAATACACCATTATGCCAATTCTGTACCTCTTTCTTCATCTTATTTGGCTATCATTTGACCCTGTTAAAGGTGTAGCATATTTTTTTAAAAGTGACAGCTAAAACATTTTTCATCTTCTTTTAGGCATTTCTATGTTAAAGGGGTCACAGGCACATCTAAGGAAAAAAGTTATAATGTAGATAATAATTGTCTTACTACCCAGAGTGGTCTCACTGTCTAGTGAGCCATAAATAAATCATTCAACAGTCTTTTTTCTAATTCTAATTTTCCTAATCTGTCTTCACAGGTATTACTTATTTTTCTTATTGACTTTTCTCTAAACCCCCCTTCTTCATGGCGTAAATCCCAGTAATGCAATACAGCATGACTCATGCCAAATTTAAAGAGGGGAATTACTTCATAATTTCTTGGCGACTCATAAACTTTGTTTATGGGTATCCTATGAGATTCTGGAGGTGCTTTTGCCTGTTTGGGGATTTTTTAAAGTTTTATTTGTTTCAAATCAGTCTTTCCACTCCAGTCCCTTTCCCACCAAGTGATAGTTGCTAAGGAAACGACCAGTGGCTGTAGCCACCTCAATGACCACACTGCATTCACCCTGTGGTGGGTCTATTTGCTGCTGAACAATTAGCCTTCAACACAACATGGCCAGTTCAGTTGGGTGCAGTTTCTACATACCAATATGACTTCTTGTCTTTTTAACCAGCACACTGTTTCAGTTTAACAATCATCTGGTGATTTGTTAAGGCCTGTGATCCTTTTTTTCCCCATTTTTTTTTTTTTTTGCCAACATCCTGTTGTATTAGTATGTATTTAGTTCTAAAGTAGACTTCTATATGATATCTTACTGAACATTATTCTTATTTCCGGTAATCACATTAGGTAATCACATTGATTCCCTCACTTTCTTTTATCTTTCCAGGTGCATGGTGTTGGCTCTAGACTTGAGGAAAATGTTTTATATTGAACTGATGACAATGCAAGCAACATCGGGCTAATGCCGGGGTAACACAATTTCTTATAATCTCTCAGACTGTTTAATACTCCTTCATTAGCTCTCTATCCACTGCCAGCTTGCAAGATGACTTGTGGGTTAGCAAAGCATATTTTCTCAGTTTACTGCTGAATGTTTTGGAGGGCAGAGGATTAAAACCAACAAAAATCTTGATAAGTTTGACATATTTTCAACAGCTACTTTGACTCATTCACCATATGCCAAATTCTACTCAGCAAAGTAATTTTCCAGTTACATTTCCTATTGATTCCTGTTCTACACAGAATCCAACATGAACACAAATACACATGAATGCTAGATCAATGTTATTTGCAGAGAAAAGCAGCTTCAGATGCTTTTTCAGGGATAAAGCCAGACAGCTAAAAATTTAAAACAACCAAAATGATTTTAATATAATATAGGAACTATCAAGACTACAGGTTCTAAAAATACTTAGGGCAGGGAAACTAACAACATCTTTAGACAATCTGCTGTTATGAGCATTTGGCCATGACTCTCAATTTAAAAAAGGGGAAAGTTTAAATATCAAATAATTAAATAAGTAAATACACACATCACTTACTCACTTAGGTTGTTTGTCCTTGTCCCTCCAAAAATCTCTAACCCTAAACCAAATGTTGCTACAGGAAAGGTACTTGAAGGTATATGCATAATAGCATAGTCACATCAAACAATAGATTGCACACCCTTCACCTCTACAGCCTTTTCCAGTTTGCAGTTATCAGTTATGCTAGCTGCTGTCTTTCCTCCCATCTGCTACCAACCTTCCTTTACAATTTACAGATAATCCAATGTCAACACAACCATTCCTCTTAATCTGGTTAGGGAATTCTTTTTGCCCCACTAGACATGGAGTTCATTAGCTTCTCTATTCTGCTGAACATCCTTTTATTGATAAGGCAACAGCATTCTGCTTCTTAAGTACACCTGGTTCTTCATTGAATTGTTAAGGCTGTGCAAGTCCCTGTGTTTCAGGATGTGACAGATGGTCAGGTAACATTCCACCTCAGAGAGAATTTTTAAAAAGATGACGTTTCCTAAAATATAATTTCTATTGATATTGAATACCATGAATCTATAAACACTCTATGCTAATATTTTACCTCATATATTAAAATAATTTTTAAAGTTCAAAGAGTGTTCATTTTATTGTGATCTGACTTCCAACCCCAGAACTAAAACCTTCCCAGAATTAGCAAATACGTGTTCTAGGAACCCAGTGCTGTAGGGTTTTTTCTTTTCTTTTTTTGGCCCTTTCTCACTGGAGATGTTTGTAATTAAATTCTATTACTCTGGAATCTTATTAGTGTCATTATTGAATGCTTTACTGAAATTGCAGGCATTGTGGATACTCCCTTACGAAGTAGTCCAGATGGTACGTTTAAAGGGATGTGCATAATTTACAAAGGGTCATTTAGTGAAGCTTTATTTTCGAGTCCTCAAGGGGCAAGCTCTAATTACAACTCTGTCAGCTTTAAAATATTCACTAGTTTTCTCGAAATAAACCTTTCATGTCAATTTGATCACATGTGAAATGTGTGTTTTTCATATATCCTTGCATTTTCTTCAAATTCAAAGTTTAATTTTGTTTCAGTATGAATTTGGAAGTTATCCAAGTTCAAATACTGCTCCATGTCACGACTCTATGCATCTATCTAAATCTATCTATATGATCCATCTCCCAAACGATAACACTTAGGCTATAGTAATTTTGGTCCTTGAAATCTACCACCATAAGGTTTAACTATATTACTAGACACGTTTTTATTAAGAACCCTGAGTTTAATGTATCATTTCAAGCTCAACATGCACTCCATCATACACTAATGCGAAACTTCCTGAATCTCAATGCTAAGGCATATATTTCAGAACATAAAGACTCACGTCTTGATTGGACATATCCCAATAGGGTCTCTCTCCATACGACATCACTTCCCACATAACGATTCCGTAGCTCCATACATCACTTGCTGATGTGAATTTACGATAGGCAATTGCTTCTGGCGCAGTCCACCGGATAGGAATCTTGCCACCCTATGAACATTCGAGCCATAAGTTATTCCCAAAGTACTTTACTGATGTGCCATTTGTGATTCTGAATGTCTTTAATGTTTGCCAAGCAGGACAAAAGCATTCCTGAGATAGCTCTCCAAACAATAACAAGAGATTTGTTTATCTTAACTAAAGTCTTCCATGTAGAGACAGTTTTCCTCAGATGTTTTCTTTTGTCACAGGGAAGTGAACAAGTAATCAGTTTAATTATTTTTAAAAAGCCTACCTATAAGCTCTGCTCGAGGAGATGTTGTAGAGGAAAAGGAATCTCAGGTTTTAGGAGGTATGTGTTAACTATGGCATAGCAATAGATGTGCAGCTGATATTCCTTTTGACTTCTTGTTAAATTCTGTCACCCAGCAGCACAAAGGCAATATTTAATTTTGCTCCTAAAATCATGAACTAAGAAGTTAAAATGAAAATTTTTATCATTCACATTCTCCTCCTACTCTTACACCGTCTGAGAAACATGCCCAACACAGCTAGGAGAGGACACTAAATAGGCTCTTAGAGGAAGCCAAATGATGGCAGATGCTAGAGCCATTATCGACTTTAATAAAGTGAGGGTAGGATTTTGGTTACCATCTAATTAAAAAAGAAAACACCTGCAAAATTGGTAAAGCAATAGACTGTTAAAAATGCTCCCCCCCCCCCCCCCCCGACTGCCCCAAGTGTCTTTTTTAATACAGTTTCATATTTCCTAGCGCTCCATCCGGGGAAATTAATTCAACTTGAATTCATAACCTTAAGCTGTTCAAGAGGCCATCATTTAAAAGTTTGCTTTATTAGGGCTACTATAAACAGGACATATATTGTACTGGCAATTGCACTGATTCACTGTCATTCACTCTTAGTGCATCACATTTAAAAGTGTGACATACCGGACACTTGGGCTGCCTCTGCCTTCCTTAAATAATTTGCTAAGGTTTTATCTATGTAAATGCATCATTCTAGACGGCTCTTCTAATTTCTCTCTCTCTAACTACTGGGACAAAATAAAAGATCCCCAATATTCACAAAGATGCATTATTTCCTAAATGAATGCACTTGGAATTCAAAAGAAGATATATGTAAGAATCAAAACTAGAACCAAAGAAACTGAACAATACAAGAAAAAACAATAACCAACCAGACAACAAACAAAAAAAAGTCCAATGCTTAGGATTGCAGATGCAAAATGTAAGCATTAAATGCCTGGTAACTGTCTGCTTCATGTTGATTTTAACAGTGTCAGCCCTAATGGCCAATAACTTTTATGATTCTGTGCTTATTCCATTAGTATCTTATATTCTGATGGCCCAGCTAAGATAGCACAGCCATTAACTGTATACTGATAACTCTTAACTGCCCTGTAATCCTGGCTTATCTACCAGTAGTAAAATGAAGGCCATTAGGTACTGGAAAACCCTGCATAGTGTAAATGCTTTATAAATCCTGTATATAAACTCTCAGAGCTGGTAGCCAAACAGCTAGAAACAATGCTCTGTCCTGTTTAAAATAAGATTATTTTTAATAATAAAAAAGAACCAAATAGAAAACCTAAAAAAAAAAAAAAAATGAAGAAAGCAGGAAGGGTGGGAGGGAGGGAGGAAGGGGAAGAAAAATTAAGTGTAAAAAAAATACAGTAAGTGAAGGGCTACTTTGTGGCTTTGTAAAGTGGTTTCACATATAGAGACTGTTTCAAAATCCCTGTCTAGGAAACATGCTAGAAAACTGGATGCATGGCTCTGAAGAGGCTCTGAAGGATGATGAGCCTATTGTAATCACAGAGGACTTAAGCATCAAAGCAAGCAGAGTGGAATAGTTTCATCAGAGTGAAAACCCAGAGGTTGCAAATCCTCCTTACCCTTGTGGTATAAGCTGCTTCCGGATCATCCTCAAGTACTCGGGACATGCCAAAATCGGACACTTTGCAGACCAAGTTGCTATTTACCAGAATGTTCCGTGCAGCCAGATCTCGATGCACATAGCTCATATCAGATAAGTACTTCATCCCAGACCCAATGCCACGAAGCATGCCCACCAGCTGAATGACTGTGAATCTGCCGTCATTCTTCTGCATATAAAGGAAGGGGGAACAATCTCATTAGCTTTAGGCCAAATTAATGTTTACCAAGCATTTCTATTACTTGAATCTTTTCTGATAGCTGTATCCAGTATGCAATCAAATTAAACATTATTTCTGGGCCTTTTTGACCAAAGTCATTAATTCACTAGTAAAGTGAGTATATCCGAGAAGCTGGGTTTGCAGCTTCAGATGGAAATTATCCACCTGTAAGGAACCTAAGACTCAAACAGTACCACAATATAAGAATAAATCAAATACATGGATTTTCTAATAGTCTTTAAAAATCACATCATTCTCTATTTCTCCCCTTCTTCCTTTGCCCCATTAGGAAATGCCACCAAATACAATGGATGCAAGGAGTCTGTAAGAGTTTCCTGAATACCAACATTCTTGGGTTTAATATAAAGCAGTCACATACCCTGAGGAATGCATCCAAAGAGCCATTCTCCATGTACTCTGTAATGATCATCACTGGTTTACCTAGAGTTTTGAGAAAGAAAAACACAAACCCTTGATGAGCACCGCAGTTAATGAGATAAAAATGGGCTGTGCACAATTTTACTGCCAAGACACCTGTCTTGTGTGATCTAATTTAATTAAAACAAGCCAAGCTTATGCCTCAGCTGTGGAAAGCTAGAATGAAATATTAAAAAGATGAGTAGGTTTAAGTTCCATCTGGAAGGTTAACCCTTTGCATGGCTTGTTGACAAGGTCTTTAACTAAAGTGGCCTCTGGTACCCAGGGAGCACATGAATGGATAATTGCTCTCTCAAGCCAAAGGGGAAGAAGATAAATGAGCAGGCCTGTTTAAAGGCGGAAAAAAAAAAAATCTTTAGGATAATTAATTAATTTTGTCCCCAGAAGAACCACTTGTGTGATACTAAAGGAATCAATGGACAGGGACTTTTTCTTTTTTTACTTATTTGAAGAAACCCAAGTTTCAGAAAGCAGTGGCTATGTTGATGACTTCATTGCTCAGACACATCTTAAAGATCAAGTATGAATATTAACTTCTTTCTTCTCCTTGCTCAGATTAGGCGTTGTATCCTTTTGTCTCTCTTTCCCTTTCTATAAATAAACTTATTCTATTTGTTTCCTTAAGCCACCAACATCAGCAACAACAAAATCACAGAAAAAGCTCATTAAATTATTTTATCCTAGACAGCACTCTTAATTCAATACTAGAACATTCTTGGTCTCCACTCCATCCTCTCTCTCTCTCTCTCTTTTTGGCAAAAAAAACCCAAAATCATGTTAAGGTTTGGGGAAATAGGGAAACACCATTTTTATTTCACTTTAGTTTTCTTTCTGAGAACCTTAGGAAATTAGAACCATTCTTTAGTTTCTTAATCACTGGCAATGGACTCAAGGTCTGAAATTCCTTTTTTCTAAAGGGGATTTGTGGAAGTAGGGAGGGAGGGAGTGCATAAATCCTCAATATTTTACTAAGGGAAGCTTTAGAGGAAAGAGAACATAAAAGATTCCCTGAGAGGAAAATAAAATGTTAGTTTGATAATAAATCAAAAATATTCACACTTTCATTGATGTAATTGTGGACTGTTTGGACTTAGGGAAAATGGGCTGGGATACGTCACTGCTGAAAAGCACCCAAAATTATTCTATACAAATACATTTCCCACCCAGAACCCCTATCAGAGTAGACTGTTCTGGTGAGGGGAAAAGGACACATCTTTGTTTCAGAGGCAACCATTTTGAAGAACAGACATTTTTAATTTCAACGAAGTACAATTTATCAATTTGTTTTTTGATTGTGTTTTTTGGCGTCCTGTCTAAGAAATCTTTCTGAAGCAAACATTTTGGATTAGAAACCAATACCCTGGAGATTTTAATTTCAAGTGATGAATGAAAGCTGGCAGAAAAAGCAGGAATCGTGGTGAAGACTGAAGGATGAGTCAAACCACTTCCAGTCTCTCCCCTTGGCTGGAGAGGGTGAGGGTGGTCCCTGTCCACCTCTCCACTCGCCATCAATTTAAACAGGAAGCTCTTAGTTCTTAGCTTCATTTACCCTCTACATCTGTGACCCCAGTCTTCCAGATAGACACAAATGCATCTAAATGAGTTTTAATTAACCTGCCTCAATCAAAAGATACTTTGTCAACTCATGAGAAAGGGTGACCCTCCTGGTGGAGCATTAACACCTACTTCCATTTCACCAGACCCTCTGGAGATGCGGGAGAAGAGAGTGGAGGATCCAAAAGACAGGGGGGTAGTGCGGAGAATTTATAGTCTCCTTGTCAATTTAAAAAGTTACTCAAGTAACTGCTGGTAATGAATTCACACTCTTCCAGGCCACCTTTTCACCCTCACACCTCCCTAGTCCGACTGTTGGCACCATCTTCACAATTTTTCTACATTCCTTTTTCTGCTTATTAACAGTATCCATTTGTCAGAATCTTTATGAGCTCTACAAGAGAAATAAAGACGAATATCTGCAGAAGCAAAGGGGCTTATAAAATTGGTCTACGCTGGGCTCATGGGCGGAAGTGGGTCCTTCTCTGGAACAGAGGGGGATGCGGGTGGCTAGGGGAGAGGT
This sequence comes from Myotis nattereri, assembly GCF_964212035.1. NCBI lineage: Eukaryota > Metazoa > Chordata > Mammalia > Chiroptera > Vespertilionidae > Myotis > Myotis nattereri. Next base: position 24,342,303 of record NC_138082.1, read on the forward strand.
GGGGGGAGGGGACAGCGCCTCTGGTGGAAATTTTAAATCATTTTAATTCAGTGACAACTGCATTATGCAAATGCACCCAATCGTTTATAACAGTTACAGCTGTAATAGCTGTGGGTTTTAGAGGCACAGTGGGACTTTCACACAAAGATCCCCTGTTTCTTCTCTCTTCTACAGAGGTGCTGTGAAAATCACTGTCTGCCGCAGGAAAAACACCCCAAGCTGAACAGAGCCTCCTTTTGAGAAACTGGACCTGCAGAAGTATTTAGACGGAATGTTATCTTTTAATTAAAGTAGTGAAGGACTCTGGACAGCCCCTAAGGCCACAGGCAACAGAAAAATATCCTGTCTGTAAAACTAATCTTAAAAAGCAAATAGAGCTATTCTATGCTAATTATAGCTTTCACCTTAGGTGGAAAAACTGTATATCCTTCTCCCTGAAGATCCTTTTTCTGAAGAATTCTGAATATGGGGAAGATGTACTTCTTAAGATATGATAACACCAGCTAACACTTAGAGTTTGTTGTTTTTTTATGTGCCAAGCATTATGCTAACCACCCTAAATAATACATCCAAAATAACCTTGTAAGGCAAGTTCTATGTTATCTCTATTTTACAGATGAGGAAACTGAAATATGAGCAACGAGTCAAGGCCACCTGCTTAGCCAGTGTGTAAATCTTAGGTCGCTGGGCTAAACGTAGGTTTTTGAAGTGTGGTCCCAGGAACCACATGCACCTTTGGCTTATCTTACAGCTTGAAATTTGAACTCTTGGACCTCACCCCACCTGAGGACAAGGTTCAGGAAACTGATTTGACACGTTTTTCAGAATTCTGATGCATGTTTAAGTGTGGGGACCTCTGAACTAGTGTATACTTTCTCACTTTTTAGTAACTTTTTTCTCTTCTTAAAGATTTTATGCCCTGTGTCAGACCTCCCCCTTGGCCTCAGGTCTAATGTCCAATGTTTAATATTTAACCAACCCTCCCTCCTTCCCTTCACCTGTTGGAGCAGCCACTTTAGACACAATGTCTGATGATGCATTTCACAGGCACCTCGAATCAAGTAAGAGGCACCCTGGGCTTCCCGGAGCCATAGTCCCAGGCTTACAGGATCCTTGACTTGTAGGAACTGTAGGAGGTACTAAGGCTCCTGGAACAGAGCCACCTTCAGTAATAACCACTTCAGCTGCGCTGTCCATGTGGCATTTTATAAGTTGGTCTTAGCCAGCCTCACCAATGCATTCAGGGTTTGCTTTGTAAAATACATCTGTGGAGCTGTGTTGTGTTTTAACTGAAGCGTGGTTCGCAGGCTCAGGGAATGCTAATGGACTAAAAAAGGAAAGTTCAACCAGGTGTTACTGTAACTGGGTGCTGAACTGCAGCAGCCATAAATCAGGCAGAGCAGACAAGCAAATCCCCCAGCCTAATAAAGATTCCCAAGATCCACTCCCTGCATCTGGAACTGAAGCCTTGAGCACAAGGTGTGGCGAGGTTTTTGTTGTGTTTTATATGAAAAGTACTTAAAATTTATTGTGCTTACCATCTGCTTGTGCCTACCTTGTGACAGTCAGTTGGGTCTAGCAAAGATCTGAAAGATGGCAAGGCATACCAAAAATCTGCAATATTAATTTCCCTAAAATCTCACACAAGCTGCCTTGGAAAGAGTGGTATCAGCCTAAACCATAGACCCATTTAGAGCTGACTACAAGATTAATGACTTGTCCTGCACTGATTTCCTCCTATTAGCAATCAGTGGGGCTGCTCCATCTGTCATTTCCCTGGAAAGAAATGTGTGTTTAATTTGCCAGGAACTTCTAACTTGGCTTTGTAAAGGGAGTGACCCGCATACATTTGGTGACGACGCCTTCCATGTGAATTATATTCGGGTGGTCAAACTGTCCCATGATGCTGGCCTCACTCAGGAAGTCTCTCCTCTGTTTGTCTGTATAACCGGCTTTCAGCGTCTTAATGGCCACACAGATCTCTCTCTTGCCAGGCACTTTGAGACGCCCACTGCAGACTTCACCAAATTCACCTTTGGGAGAGAAAAAGAATTGACTGTGGACCAGAAACACATTCAAGATGAAAGAGTAATGGCAAACATTTGTTGAGTGCTTATTACCCGCCAGGCACAGTGTTAGTGTTTTACATAAAGCCAGGAAATGTCATGTTCACAGATATTTACATATAGACATGTACGCACGATACACCCATATGCATTTATATAATCATATATGGATATTTAATACCCACAAAGAAAATAGGTTTATTAGACAGACACTTACCAACTCCTATGACTTTTTCTATCTTAATGCAGGATGCGTCGATTTCTTTGGCAAATTCTCTAACTGCTTGGTTGGGATCCTCATATGTAAAAGGATCCACATAAGTTCTAACACCTAAGGAATAGACACATGATAGAGTGACCAAACACTTCTCAGGAGCCACTAATAAACTTAAGTCTACAAATACTTAGCACAGGGAACGTTTTCTTAGCACGATAAAACAGACTTGGTGTAGACATATGACAAAGTTTAAATTCTTACTCTGGTTGTCATTAGTGGGTAAACAAAGAATCGTTAACTACTTAAGAGGCTGCAGGTCTCCTGACTTCCTGAAATATCTTCACACTTCAAGGACAAATTTTTTTAAAAAAACAACTCATCCCAGGGAGAAAATGAGAGTTCTATAAGGAAATTGGGAATGTGTTAGCTGAATATTGTTTCCTCATCAGTTGTCCTTCTCCTACTCACCATCTCCAGCTATCCTCCTTTAGTGAGATGATAAGAACTTTCTTTTTCAACTGGCCTTGTCTACATGGTATTACCCTTTTGCCCAATATCTGGACCAACTAAATATGTGACCAACAATTAACAAAGTAAGATTAAACCTAGGTGAAAATGGACAAGAGGGATAATCTCAGCAAATTGATTTGAGAATATAGCCTCTCCATTGGATCTCCACTTTTTTTTTCTGTTTTGGGAAAAAGTAAAGACATTGAAGCTTCACCTGGAAGCTTTAGCTAAGGAAATGTAGCCTAACTGTGAATGTTTTGAATACCAGAAAGTGTAATTTAGCCATATCCCACAGCCACTTGCAAAAAAATTCAGAATGTGACCTCTGGAACCACCAGGGGATGCACTATAACTCCTGGGAACTTTCGGCTGGCATTCACACCTCTCCTTCCCCTGCCTGAGCTCCTGGGGCTTTGGGGCACTGAGAGGGTATAAGACAATGAATGTCCCAATCCCTTTGATTTTTGGGGCCGGTCAGTCTTATCCTTATCACAGAAAAATTACATTTTTGTTTTTAAAAATATATACATCGTGCAAATTAAAAAATGTTTAAGAAAACAAGGTAAATAATAAAAAGTTGTCAAGCCCTACATAGCCTTTATGACTGTAGATACTCCACCCAAGAAAATCTTTCTCAAGATTATTCTTCCTACTGCTAGCCTCTCTCTTCCTTTTACCTCCTGGCGCTGTCTAATAGGGGGCCTATTAGCCACATGTTGCTATTTAAATGTTAATTAGTTAAAATGCAATAAAATTTACAATTTACTTCCTCCTTCACACTAGGTACTTTTCAAGTATCTAACAGTACATGTGGCTGTTGGCTAACATATTGGCCAGTGCAGATGGAGAGCACTGTGCTATCATCTCAGAGTTTCTAATGAACAGTGTTCCTGAAGGGTTATCATCCTCTGTCCACTTAAGAGTCTTGTCTCTTCCTCAAGTCATTCTAGAGCCAATTCTTTGAATTTATTCATTGATCCCTTTTGGATCAAAAGAACTAAAATCCACTAAAGAAATATTGATGGTCCTGAATTCTACATATTGGGGGGAAGAGGAGGTATAGCAATTACAGCTCAATTCCTTATCCCTTCTCCAAAATTGTTACCTTCAAATGTGAAAAAAAATTTGTTACCTGTTTATTGCCACCCAACTACAAAAATGAGCCAGCTAGACCAGTGGTTGGCAAACTGCGGCCCCTTGAGTGAGGCTCTTCCACAAAATACCACATGCGGGCACGCACGTACAGTGCGATTGAAACTACGTGGCCACACTCAAGAGCCAAAGAGCCGTATGTGGCTCGCGAGCCGCAGTTTGCCGACCACTGAGCTAGACCAATACCTTTTCAGAGTGGAGGATAAAAGAAGGAAAAAGTGGGGGAAAAAGGCTCTAAAGGAATTTCCCCAACCCCCATCTTTAATCTCACTTTCAAGAATCCCCACTGACCTACTTCAGTTTGATACCCCAAAGTATATTATTCAGATAATCCTATAAAAGAAATATAATATGAACAGCTATGTGAATATTATTCAGATATTTCTAAACTGAAAACAGGAGACATGGTCTAAAACTAAAATTATTTCTAATCCAATGTTTCGTACCTTGATTCAAATGTTTCTCTTCATCTGCCTCTTGCTTGGCTTTACTGTATTTACTCCGTCTATTAAAAAATGTTAAAATAGAAAACAAATTTCAAAAGCTGAAAGAACCTAAGTTTTTGATACCATAATATGTCAAGCATTTCACAGATGAGAAAACTGGGGTTTATGGGAGTGAAGTAACAAGGTAAATAATCTGTCATCTTGTTAGTGAATCATGGTTTCCAGCACAAGTAGTCAGAGCGCAGAGCCTCTGCTCCTAACCACTATATTAAAATGAGGTGATAAAGCAAATATTTTATAAAAAATTACAACTTCAAATCCTCAAAGAAATGTCTATTATTGAAGATAGATTATAAATTTATTGGCTAAGTTCCACGTATGTATTCTAAGTTAAAATAGTTTCCATGGAAGAATGTTGCATAAATCAAATAGCAATAATGTTCAGTATGTGATAGGTAACTCATTATCATATTATATGATATTCTTAAAGCAATAGTCTTGTGGTTATTGGTTTCAGCTGCTGCATACAAAAATCCTCAATTATTAATGGAACTTTCAAGGGTAAATATTTTCTTTGTACTAGATTACATTCCTTAAGAGTTTGTAGAAAATTTGCAAAAGTGAAAATGAGAAGTTTCCATTTGTAGTCTAATTCTCTTTCCAAAAAATGGTGTATGGCCTTGCAGTTGGCATTCACTATTTTTCCAAATACCCTCTAGGAGTGAGATCGGCTTTGCTATAAAGTTTTGGGAATCAAAAATCTTTATTATATATAAAACTTAAGCCAGTAGTCTTAATACATTATATATGTACTAGAGGCCTGGTGCATGAATTCGTGCACCAGTGGGGTCCCTCGGCCTGGCCTGCAAGTATTGGGCCAAAATTTGCTCTCCAACATCCCCTGGGGATCCAGGATTGCTAGAGGGAGCAGGTCAGGCCGAGGGGCCCCACTGGTGCACGATCGGGGCTGAGGAGGAACCGCAGGAGGGCTCCAGGGCGTGTCTAACCCATCTCTCCCAGTCCCAATTGGCCGGACCCCAGCAGCAAGCTAAACCACCAGTTGAAGCATCTGCCCCCTAGTGGTCAGTGCACATCATAGTGACTGGTCGAATGGTCGAACAAACAGTCAGATACTTAGCATATTAGGCTTTTATTACATAGGATATGTGTGCATATATATGTGTATAAATATCACATAAAGAAGTTGAAAAATTAACTCAGTTGCTATTACAGATCTTTAAAGTTTGGAAAGATGAGACCAAATTAATGCATACAATGCATACATTTATGTTTCTGTCAAAAATGTCAAGTTGACATTGGAGTTTATAATCGTTTTGTATTTTCTCAGAGCTTTAAAGAGGAGATCAGTCAAGACTGTTACATATGAGGAAACTGAGGCTCTGAGGTGACAAAGGTTCCCTGCAGGCCAGTGTGGTCCTGTTGGAATCTGGTAACCAATTCCTGACTGTGACCAAGTAGAGAGGGCAGACGATCATGTAAAGGGAGAACCTATCAAGCCGGGCGAGGACAGAGGCAGCCCTGTCACGGTCACATGTTCCAGGCCGCTCACCCGCATTCCTCTCCTCATTGTCAGCAATGCAGGAGCCAGCTCCACAGTCAGCCCCTCAGAGCCAACAGATGTCCCTCAGTGTGTGTAATTCCCTTGCAAATAATAACACCTTGCACTTTTGCACTGTATTTAACGTTTCAAAGTGCTCTCATTACTCCTCCCCTAACTGTTTGCAAAGCAGGAAGCAGCTTAGTAAACAGAGACCCAGTTACGATAGTTAAGGCAAAGCATGTCTAATTCAGTCCCAAATAACAGTCTGTCTTTTTAGTTTGTAGTTCACTTTTGGAACAGTCTTCACATGTACTATTTAGTTGCATCTTCACCATAACTCTATGAGAGCAATCGGGCAGACACACACACACTCAGTCCCACTGTACCGACAAGGGAACGGGGGCAGCAGGGAAGAGATTCACCCATGACCCTCTCAGCAAGTACTGGAGTGTGTCTGCCCTGATCTGGCTCACACTTCACATACTTCTCATAGTGCAGATGAAGCTATACGATAGCATGAGAGTTAAAGATAAGTAATTTTACATTTTATTTCAGTAAATCCACTTAAATTGTATTCCACTCTGCTCTCAAAATCCACTTCTTCATCAAGGAAACCAAGCAAATTTAAGTATGCTGCAACCAAACATTCGTAAGAAAGATATAGTCCCATCCAAACCTCTCCCCACCCTTCCCCTTTTAAAGGAAACAGGAGTGTTAAGTCAGGGACCATGAAAATAACATTTCATGTCAGGGAAAATCCTCCTGGCTTCGTCCCAAGGGAGTGATAGGATCCTGCCAGCCTCAGAGATTGTATCTTATCAGAGCTCCTAAAAGCATTATCTAAAATTACAAGTGTATCTTTTAAACCACTTTAGATCTCCAATACTGATTGGAACATCTCTCCTTTAAAAAGAGGCAGGGGAGGGGAAATGCATACAGCAGGAGAGCTTTGGTACCAACTAAGCTCATAAAAACGCTGGTATGCACCTACAGAAACAAGGGGCCTCAAGCTGCCCAGGGGTGGGGTTATCTGTTTCATATCTAGCACATTCATTAAATACGTGCAAAGCCGGAGGAAATGCAAAATGGCAGGGATCATTAATTATAAGGCTGACATGTCCATCCTTTCCTCAGACTCCTAAACCTGGAGGGGGAATTAAATTAGAGGCAAAACTTCTTTACTTTGCAGTGTGACTCGGAGGAGAGGACCCTACAAAAGTACAGGGAATGCTGGAAAAGAAACACTGGAATTATTGTTCAAAGGCTAATTGTAGCCTATTAGCTTTTTAATAATACCTTGAAAACTCAAATGCCTCGGTCCTGCTCTACCTTTGTCACCTGATGACCCTTTCTCCTTGTCTCAGGGTAGGACAATGTGGCCTTTATTGTCCCAAGAAAGCAAGCCCACTGAAGCGTTTTATTGGGTCAGCCAGCCTGGAGGAAACCACAGGCTGGCTGACCCAAGATGTGCTAACTCCATACTGATCTCCGAGGCAGATCACCTGAATGGCAGAAGGAAACCTTTGTTGAAGAATTTCTAATTATTAAGATGTGGGCAAGCTGATTTAAAAAGGGCAAGGAGGGGAGTGGTTGCTTAGCAAATGCTCCAGAAGGAAACATGGTAACTTTCAACTGCAGGAGTCACAGAAAAGCGTCCCCTCTGCAGGTGAAACTTTGAAAGCCAAGGAGCTAAGCCCTCCCTCTGTCAAAGGGAGGCACAATAAGAGTATTAACAGACTTTGTTGAGGATCAGCAGGAGCCCCTGTGCTGCCCTCCCAACCAATGTGTTGTTCCTGGCACCTTGACGATCCTCAATAAAACAAACCAAACAGTGGAGGGGAGAGACCAGGGGCGCAGCTGAAACCCAGCTTTTATTAAAATACTAACTTCCCTGACCAAGTGGATGGATTTGATTGATGTGGTTCACTGTTCCAAAACTAATTAATAAAAGGTAAGTAATTTATTCAGCTAAATTGCAGATTGAAGAAGATAAGGCAAGGTCATAACTAGCTGGGTCCAGGAGAACCCTTTCTAGCATTCAGTGGCATCACTCATGATGATTCATAGACGCCATCCTACTTTATTCCCTCCCTTAAGCTGTCATTGTTCTTGAACCAAATGATGGCTAAATGTTCTTCGCAAGCAACGTTTTGAAATGGTTGGAATTGAACCGTACGTTGCAGGAAGGTCGTTTTGAGATGTTCCTGCAGTACCATCTGCCCCTGATTGTATGAATTTACATGGCTTCATCAGAGCCAATTTAGGCTACCATTTAAGTGCATTCATTCCTACGTGATCATAATATTCCAATGAGGACACCAGGGAAAGGCAGATACAGACTGAATGGTAACTGGTTTAGCACTACTTGAACAGTTGGCTTCAAAGTGGCCAATCTTAACCTTCCTAAGAAGACAAAACCAACTTGCAATGTCTGACTTTATAGTATGCATTATTAGACTTGACATTAATTCACAGATTACAACTATTACCAGCATCACTGACAGACTCTTACAATTTTGATATGATAGAACTGTCGATGTTAGCTTTTGATGTAGGTCAAATCTCCAGTTAAGAAGACATTAAAATAACCTATCTATGCCAGTATTGGAAGTCAGGAGAGATGGATTCCTGTCCGGATCAAGCAACTAACCAACTGTGTGACCTTGGTTCAGTTGATTGTTTAACCGCCTCTCTAGTCCTCAAGTTCCTGATATACGAGATGGCAGTGATAGAATTCCTCAGTTTCCTAAACAAGAAACATTGGTGTAACTCCCCCACAAATTTTGTCATAGACACTTCATTTTTTTTCTTAAAGTCAATTCACTTCTTTTTCTTAATTCAGGTAAAAGGAGTACTTTATACCCCTAATATAAATGGAAACCCAGAGTCACTTGCAATCATCAGAAGGTCAGTATCAAAGCAGCTATGCTCGATTATCAGCCAATACTTATTTCTGATCTTAGAAAAGAGTCATCCTGTGTTTTGGTCCTTTCTTAAAAGGGATTTTCATACTCGAACAATAAAGTACTATTTGGGGAAGATACACTAGCCTAAAGCAACCCAAATTAATACTATTTGTGATGCTTCTGGAAGAAACCCAATTAAATCATTAAGATAAAGGGGGGTGGAGTGTCAGAAAAATTTAACACATTTTATCATTCATCCTAAAGCTTCTGACCTCATCATTGCATTTTATAATGTCACTGTTAATAGTCTTTCCAAAAATCACTTCAAAAAGCAATAAAGTGGTTGCACTGTAGAGTTTACAAATATGTACCTATAGACAAATGGGCAAATGAGGCTGTCTGCTAAGAGAATGTGCATTTGTGGTTTGCAGTAACATTTCTAGGGATAGCATCTCATGGGGTGTACAAGAACTGCTGCACTTTATAAACAATCCAGTTAGCAAGTACAATTGTCTTCTCCAAAAAGCTGACAGAATCCTTAAAATATCACTGGATTGATGGGGATGATACTAATCAAAGACGCCTATAAAAAAGGTAAGTTAATTTGCTTAATATAATGTGGGCGGTAAAAACTTACAGCATATCGTGCTCAACGTACTTTGCATAACATATCATTTTAAATATATAAAGTTTATAAACTTAGTAGCTGGACTGTCACTAAGATCCCTAAATGTTTACACATCCAAGTTAGCCAAAAGAAAAATGTGGATCTTTTCATTAAAAAAATTGAAGCTTACTTTGGCTTGCCTAAAGCTCAGGCTTCTTAGCATAATCCCAATGTGATGAAATAAATGACACAATTACTAGTAAAAAAAAAAAAATCTAGTAAGATACCAGCTGTGAGCCTGAGGCCGTTTCCTCTTGTTAAAGGACAAATTAGCACCAAACAGACTTTCTCTTTGAGGTACTCAGACTTTCTCTCACTCACGCTGTGGGTCCCTGCCCATCTTAAAACCCTCAGATGTCATCAGCAGTGTTGGATTCAGGTGTGTGTGTGGGGGGGAATCACTCTGTAAGGGGTCTGTCTCTAGCATCCATTCTGCCATCATTATTATGTGGTTCTAAGAAGCCAGAAGCAGCCCCATCACTTTCCAGGGGAGGGAGTCTCATTGTTGCTTTCCTGGACTGCTGGCTGCAGTGTGACGAGATTACTTTGGGGGTACCATTTACCACCTTTCACTTGCACTCTCACTAAAAGCATGGGCCAGACTTTTATCCACAAGACCTGTCTTCTCTCTCTTCACCTGTTCTTGTCCCACTTCAACATTTGCCGAGGAACATGACAAAGCACACGCCTGCGTGTGAAGAAGAATCAGCTGAGTGTGCATCCGCCCCAGCAAAACCTGTCGCTACCTGGCTCCCGGCAGCCTTCCCCATGACAGCTTTATGGCCGACACTAAAGCAGAATCAATAGGAGGGCAAGGGGTTGACATTTCATTTTCTAAAAAATGATCCATTGAGGACCAATCACCAAGCAGTGTTTATCAGCCTTGGGAAGTGACATTTTTTTTTTTTTTTAATGGGGAAGAAGGGCCAGGAATCATCGCTGGGTAACTCGACAGGCTCAATTCTCTAAGGTGGGGACTCATAATTGGAAATCCAATGCATCCTGCTATCAATCCTGCCTTAAATAATAAAGTGATCAATAAAAGCCGAGAGGAAATTAAGTCATCAGGCTTGCGATGCTATTTTCTAGAGCTATGGCTTTTAATAAACTTGTCTTCCTGCATTACATTTCCCTTCCTTTTCATCCAAGCAGAAGAGCATCCAAGAGAAACTTATAATGAGGTGACTTATGACTCTGGTTTGACTGCTATATTCAGGGCAACTTAAAATATTTTTTTTAAAGGTAAATCTCCAAGAAATTTGAACTACAACTAGAAAATGCTTCCAACCAACATCAGAGAGAAGGTGGAGACACAAGGAGAGACCCACTTCCTGGAAACATGAGTTGTCTCAAATGGTTCTGAGAATCACATGGTGCTGGATTTCAATCAAATATTTTTTAGAAGTTAAGTTAATTAATAATGGTTTTCTATTTTTAGACTTTTAAACATCTACATTTTCTGATAACAGAAGTTGTTTATATATACTGTGAAATTTTCAAATGCAGAAATATGTAATAATGAAAGAAATGCTCTATAATTTTTATTCTCCCCATCTGACCTCTGTCCCACTATCAGATGAATATATATTAATGCATACCATTCCCCAAGTGTTTATATGCCTGGCAGGTATATACATCCACAAAATCAAATGGCAATGGACAAGAAAGCATGCCATCTTGATTTACTTCCAAAATCAATGCCAGGGAAGCAAAGCACACTGGAAATTCAAGTTCTGTTCAGGCCAGCTCAAATGTCCGAAGACCAAGATGTACCATCACATAGGATGGATCAGGCATGTATACATGGATATGTGCATTATAGCAACAAGGATGAGAGTTGTGGTAGATTTAACTTCTTCAGGATAGAACCAGATACTCTGATCAAACTTATCTAGTTTAGACTTTGCACCAACAAAAACTAGTAGGATGACCAATGTAGGTTCCCACACACCATGAGGAGTTGTTCTATACTATGTTAAAGTGATCAAAATTGATCTCTATATAATAGGAATTTTGGAGAGTGATATTAATAAATACATGTGACAACTGGGACCATATCCAGGCAAAGTAAGCTATATGGTCATCACCTTAATTATAATGTATTACCAAAGCGAGGGAAAGGCATGGTCACTTGCCAAGAGGCATATTTGGAAATAGCCAGAGGCATATTTGTGACATCAGTGAGATCACCAACAGAAGAGGCAGAGAGAGATAATGCCGCAGTGGCCTGAGAGCCCGGCATGGCTTCTGGGGTCCCAGAGAAGTGCTGCCACTAGGCCAGTGTCCTGATCTGGACAAGTACTACATCTTTCTGTGTATCATTTTCCTCTTCCCTAACATGAAAGGCTTATGTTTAAGAGGATCATTTTGACATTTTTAGGTTGTGCATTTTTTGTGGGTTTGTTTGTTTTCCCCAAAGCCTCACCTTGTGAAACAGTGGATGGTACGGGCATGAGATCAGAGAAGGGGCAGCTTTGCTCACAGGACATACAGAAGGCCTAGATGTGGGCACAGGTTGAAGAAGAGCAGCTGCCTGCCCCTACCACCTCTTTCCCTCCAGAGGCTCCAGGCAGTGTTAATAAGCAGATGGATGCAACAGCAATAAGAAAAACTGCTTCAAAGAGATATGCTGCCAAACCATTTTTAATTCTTTCTTTTCTAGATTGTTTTTAAAGTTTCAAGTTAGATTGTAAAGTTACAGAGACTAAGTAATTGGCTGTTTTATATTTATTTCCAAGAATAATGCTATGCCTACAATATACTCAATGGATACTGTCTGGAAATGCGGAGGCACCTACTGTGTGCCATATGATCTACTTTGTCTATCAAATGTCTCCATCAATAACTCTTTGAAGCAGATATCATTACCCTTGTTTAATAAAAGGAAAACCAAGACTCAAAGTGGTTAAGTAATTTAGCTGACAAATGGCAGAGCACAAATTTTGGTCCCAAGTTTTATAAGGCTTTCTCTTTTTTGCCTTTGGCAGTAAGTCCAAGCTTAAGAGACATATAAATGTAACACCTTACAGCTTAGAGCATCTAGAAGTCTCCCACCGGCTTGCTTTGCAGCTTGGTTTCCTGGAATTAGTTGGGTCTTTCCAGGCTCTCAACTCTGAGAGCTCCCACCAGGGTACAGTCAGCAGCTCCAGGAGGGGTGTGGGGAGATCAAAGCCAAGAGAATGGGGCTTGAGATGCAAATGTTGTGTTTATAATGCTAATCAAAGCTTCAGCTTTGTGTGGAGGGGACAAAAAGCTCCCTCATAAAAACTGGGAAGGGAGGGTGGTTCAGTGAGTGGCTTAAGTGCTTACCTCCTGCTGATGACAAAAGCTGCGATGAGAATGACCACTAGCACCACACTGCCAGCGACGGAGACCAGAAGGACTGTGGAGTTGGCCCCATCTCCGATGATCCGAGAAGGCACTGGTAAAGACAGTCACACAAGGATCACCTTTGGGAAGGTCCTAAGAGGGAGCACTTCTGACTGGGTCACAAGTTTCAAATGTCTGAAGCCATTTAGAATGCTCACAGCCTCTTTGCCCTTCGTTAAGTATTCATGCAACAGCGTTTTCCAAGGCAGCCTTAATGAGACAAGGGCATTCTTTTCATAATTGCATGAAAAAAGTCAACCAGAAGATTCTTATTAAATCCTGTGGTAAACATCACCAGGAAGGTGGGTTGTTGTTTTTTTCCTTCTTCTTCTTCTTTTCCTTTTTTCTCTTACTCCTAACTCTTACATAAAAATCTGATGCACTCCTTAGTGGGAAATTTCAGAAAGGACAAGCAATTTTGAATGTTCCTCTCCCTCCCACACCTCCCAAAACTATCAAAAACCTGCCTATTAGTGTCCAGTTGAAAGGCCACTTCCTCCTTGAGGGCTTCCAGGATAATCCCAAAGGATGTCAAACCCCTACCAATTTAATTCTGGAGTACTTTCTCCTCTGCTTTTGTTTTTGTTCTTTTTTTATTTATTTAATAATTTGTGAATATAATTACTTTCTAGAACTGATGTCAAAAATTCTACTCCACCATCTCCTTATCAACTGGGCTCAATTTTGGTTAGTTAATTATGGATGTGGAGATATCTTATGTAACCTGCTTATTGATGTGTACACCCTCTGTTAATATTTTTTACTTAATCAACCAGTTGGTCCAACTCACAATGTTGAAAGAGTTGATATATTTGTCCAAAAGGGCTTTAATACACACACGCATACAAACAAACAAACAAAAATGGTCTGACTTGATTTAAAAAGATTCCTAGAAATAAATAGGAAAGGGAAAAAAATGGCCCTTTTTCCAGTCTTCCCAGGAGGAAAATTTCCTAGCTATGCAACTCTCAATTGGTTCAGTGATCTCATTTTTCACGGTTTATAGAATGCTGGAAACAAACAAAACAGACTTTTTTTTTTCAATCACATGAAAAAACAGGTCAAATAATATTATTTTAAAATGCTCTTCTCTAAATAGCATGACGTTTTCCAAGTTACAGTCATTGTTCATTGCAACAAAACGTTTGCCTAACCAAAAATGATGTGCAACACCTTGGATTTTCCTGCAATAGGACTTGCCCTGAATGGTCAAAAGAACTTCAGAACTTCTTACCTGTGTTGGTTGTGACCTCCAGGGGCTCACTGAAATCTCCATAGCCAGCTGCTGTCCTGGCCCGGACATGGAAAACATAGGAAGTCAGAGGATTCAGACCTTTGATATCAGTGTTCCTGGCAGCTGTCCGGACAATGCGATAGCTTCGCTCATTCTGATCCTACATTGTGGAAAGATAAAATAGAAGAAGATGGCAAAAGAAATCCTCCACTTATCTAGGCACAAAATTAAAGGAGCCATGACAATCTACTCAGAAGCTGAAAGAAAATGGAGTTTGATTAACTCTCTAAACACTACATTTTCTTCAATGTTAAGAGTACTACTGTTATTTCTAGATGTTGAAAGAAATGCTGAGTTGTGTGATCATTGTTGACACTGAGCACATTCAGATCTTTACTCATGATCTTTTTTAGAAAAGACAATTAGGTGATGACTGATGGCTTTTCTCACTCCACACACAGCAATTTAACAGGAATAACTGTAAGAAAGTCCCTTGTCTTTTTCTACTTTTCTGTCTAGAAAATGTCAAAAATGTTGCAATCTGGTTTCAATGAAAAAACACACACAAAAAACCCTTCCCCTTTTTCTGCTTTTAATAAGGAAGCCAATAAATGATTATCTTTAAAAAGAGAAAACAATTGCTCATTTTTCTAGACAACTTTGAATGCAAATAGTTCCCTTCAGAATTCTGTCTTAAAGGGAGAAAAGTTATTTGTAAAAATAAGTCTTTCTATAACTTTAAGAGGCGGAAGAATGTAATTTTTCTTCCCTGGTTTTCTATTAAAAGTCATCAAAAGCCACACCTTGATTCTGAATAGCAGTGATCTACTTAAGCAGATCATCATTTCATCTTTTATGAGTCACTCTCCTGATAGAAGGTTACAGATTAGAAATAGCTGTTTTGAATTCCACTACCAGAAAGAAAACATTATAGCTACATTAGAATGCAATGTATTTTTTTCTGTTTTTGAAGATAACAACTTAATACATAAAATTCATAATTGGATTTGATTATGAAGCAAACTGCATTTGGCTTTGAGATTCACTGGTATTTCAGGATTTATAATTGG